>NC_037335.1:18268798-19705380 GCF_002263795.3 Bos taurus | reverse complement strand
CCCGGTTCCCATTTTCGTGTCTCTATCTTTTGTCCATTTCTAACTCTCTGTCACTCTTCCCTCTTCCATCTTTTCTTTACATACTCAAGTGCAACTCATAGAGAGTTATTTCTTTCAGGAAGAATGGCAAAGGGGAAAAATGAAGCCAGAAGATTTATGTTCAAATTCTGTCCATGCCATTTTCTGACTTTATGGTTTTGCACAAGTTATTTTGCTTCTTTGAAACTCACTCTCTCCATTTGTAAATTGAAGATTATAATGTCAGTGTTCCAAGGTTTATGTGAGCATTAAGTGAACTAATATATGCAGATACCCCTAGTGTAGTACCCAGCATTTTAATGTTGGTTTCTCTTCTTTTAATCTTTAAATAAAACCAGAAATTATAGGCATTACATACTGTGTCATGATTTATGGAGCAAATTGAATTTCCTTGACAGTTTTGTATCTGGAAGGATAAAAACTGCATTTATTATGCATAGATCATTTGTTTTGTTTTTGTATCTTTAATATGGTTGAAAAGCGAAGTTCTATATAAATTGAAACTTATCTTTTAACCATATATTTTTTATTTGCCACTATGAATTAATTAAGTCTGAAAGCCATCATTTAAATGTTATTTTTATTTCTTCAGTCAGTAACTGACACCTGGGAAATGATAGATCACAGATGTAAGGGATCATATAGGGGCAGAAATCACCTGCGTTTTATTTTGGGATCAGTGATTTTTTTCAAAAGTCTGATCCTGTCAACTACGGGCTTTGATGTACGTGCATAAAGAAGCAAAGGAAACAAGTGTCAGTGATGTAGGCACTATCTGATTGAGGAACAGGAGCTATAAGCTCGCTGTCTGATCTTAACAAGAAAAAAAAAAAAGAACACAAAGAGTTGGGAGTAAGGACTAGTTACAAACACAAAATGCAAACAGAATAAATCTTTTAAACAGTTTTAAAGTAGTGACGGGGCTTAGTTATTCTAAAATTCCAGCCACAAGCAGCGTTAGGCATGTTTGTTAATCTCTACCTGTCAGAATTACTTTACACTATGCTGATTGCTGAAACAGTGAGTACTCAGTAAAACAGTTAAGTTAAGCACAGGTAAAACTAAATTTTATGCAGTCCCATGAACAGAGGAGCCTGGCGGGCTACAGTCCATGAGGTTGCAAAGAGTTGAAAATGACTTAGTGACTAAACAACAACGACAGTGTATTTGCCACCATTCAATTGGCCGCTTCTGGGCATCTTTCCATACCCCTTAATGGTATAGCTGTTGCCCCTGAATCATGTCAGACTGGGAAAATGAACTGATTACTCCTTAAGCCGATCTGGCCAATTACATGTGTGCTCCATGGGGTGGAGGTGATCAAAATACATGCAGCACAACATTTGTGTTGCTGGCCAGAACCCATCGAGCAAAAGCCATGCCTCTGATGTCAAGCTGCTTGGGCTGAAGCTACTGACCAGTGGCAATGCACAGAAATACAGCATGGGAAAAAAAATCGAGGCAGCTGGGGACTTGATCTTTAAGACACTTTCCAGGTAATAATTACTATCTGCAAAACTGGAAAGGTCTAAGTGAGTTGATACATCTGCTGCTGCTGCTGCTAAGTCACTTCAGTCATGTCCGACTCTGTGCGACCCCATAGACGGCAGCCCACCAGGCTCCCCCATCTCTGGGATTCTCCAGGCAAGAACACTGGAGTGGGTTGCCATTTCCTTCTCCAATGCATGAAAGTGAAAAGTGAAAGTGAAGTTGCTCAGTTGTATCCGACTCTCAGTGACCCCATGGACTGCAGCCTACCAGGCTCCTCCATCCATGGGATTTTCCAGGCAAGAGTGAATTGATACATCTAGATCTTGTCTAAGAGCTCCTGCCACATAATAAGCTCTTAATTAATGTTAACTACTATTATTACTCTCTCTACAGTTTCTACAGTAAACCTAGGCTTCAGTTGTCAACCAGAGAGTGAAATTGTATCTGCATGCAGAAAGCAAAGGAAATGTGAATGCAGCTATTTATGATATCCATGTTATTCCATTGAAAATCTCAAGCCAGAAAGCCTACGCTTTCACCTTACTGAGTATTGACTACTCACAGCCTACCTGTTGATATGTACAATCCATTATGATGCTAAGAAAGAGAAAGTATTTAGTGAAAAAAAAAATGGTTATGTCATTTTCAATATAAACTCAAAATAGAAAATACAGCAAAGATCATCTTTATTCTAATTCTTTTTAATTCCCAGAACCCGTTGCATATTATAAACCTGTTGGTCTAGAGACTTGAATGAATTCATAGAAATTTATTGAGCAATGTTTGTAGCATATACCTAAGTTGATCTAAGATGTTCTGTTCCTGCCATTTATCTGTCATACAATCTCAAGTCCTTGCTCAACTTTCCTATTCTGAATATTTTGAATTGTATTAACAAGATTCAAGGAAAACAGCAGGATAGTTAATGGCAAGCGTATGTTTAAAAAAAAAAAAAGCAGTGCTTTTTGAGCAAATAAAAGCAAATTTGATTTTTCCAGAAATGTAGAGCCATGCCGTCTGGCTCCTGCCTTGGTCGATCCTGGTACTATAGTGTTAGAATATTTACTCTGTGGCAATATATAGGAAAACCTTACTGATGGCATTCATTTGTTAGTATTTTAAATGTATTGTATATAAGAACCTTAGGATCTCAAATTATCTGCTATGTTTATTTTCTCCTTTGTTCTCAAATGTAGTTACTCTGTTGGTTTGTGCTTTCCTGAACTATTTCTACTTGCTTGCTTTCTCAGTCATCTCCTTCTAAATGAAGGCCTTACTTAAGGGTCTCTCTTTAAGCTTCCTTTGCTTCCCCCTCCCAAATTCTTTTGTAGATCTGGCTCAGTAGGTATTTTCTTCCTTTTATTTTTCATGAATAATTTCCAGCTCTCTTTGACATATGTCCCTTGACCTAGCAACAGACTGCCTCCAAGACATCTTTCTTTAGATAAAATATTAGCCAATTATACTCAACATATAAAACATCAGTTTTTTCATCCAATACAAGCATTTTCTTTGAGTAGTCCAGTTCTTCACAATGGTACTCCTGTTCTCCCAAGTGCTCAAAAAGAATGTTGACTCCTTATATCCAGTGATTCTGACTTAACTCTACATCTAATCAGATTCTTTGACCTATAGGATTTCTCCTTTTTTCCCACTCACCTTTATGTTTTCATTGCCATCACTCTAATTCAGGCCATGATGCTTACAGCCCAAGTGGCTCTAAAGCTCTTCAATCTTAACTGCTTCTATCTTACTGCTATCTTAACTGCTGCAAAATTAGACTGAGACATTGGCCATACTCCTTTAAAAGCTGCTTTCTCTGGCTTTGTTAATGGATTATTTATATGTTTTTTTTTTTTTTCCATTTTTGAACCCTTTCTTCATTTATACATACTGTATGCTCTAAACTAGGGTTTGGCAAATTACCTGGAATCAAATTTGTGTTGCCACCTGTTTCTGTTAAAAAAAGTTTTATTGGAACATAGCCAGTTCCAGTCTTTTACAGTTGTCTCTGGCTGCTTTTGTGATAAAATAGCAGAGCTGAATAGTTGTGACAGAGACTGTGTGTCCCCTGAAGCCACAAACATTTACTTTCTGGCCCTCTGTAGTTAAAGCTTGCTGACTCCTTCTCTAGACCAGTGCTTTTGAAAGTTTAATAATTGAGTATGTCTCAGGTTAGGTCTGTGATTCTGAATTTTTGATAAGCTCCCATGATGCAAATGCTCTTGGACTACAGATCATAGTTTGAGAAACAAAGCTCTAGAGAAAATTTACTTCATAAAAGATACACAGAGAGAAAGTATCTATGGTTTCATGATCAAATCAGACTGTAACCCCACATGGGAGCTTCAAGGTATTTGTACATATTATTATACTGACAACTTTAAGAATCTGTGACATAAAAACAAACAGGAAAATAAAGCAAATAAAATGAAACATAAAACATGAACAGTTGGTCATCTTATGAGTTTCTGTCCATTCTAAAGCTGCCAAAATCTGTCCTTCCTTTGGTTCATTTCTAATGTTCTCCCTTTAACAAGGGTAATAACAGTTTAACCTGACATATATTTTAAAGTATTCCTTCTATTTTCCACCACAACTGGCCATATGAAATGGTCAATAAATTTATGAAATTGAACTAAATTGAGTCTGTAAAAATAGGCTCAAAACAGATATGATATTTAATAGTTGGTAGTAAGGTATATGTACCTAAAAGCATTGTAAAGTAATTTACTTGAGGGAACAGTCTTAGACATGACTTGATGAATTTAACTTCCAAGTATTTTCTGTGCAGTTCTGATGTTTATCTGATATCATACTTTACTTTTCATCATTGGATTCTGAATCTACATGACAACTTCAAAATATTGTAAAGAGAGAGAGATTTGGAAATAGAGGTGATTTATTTTTAGGGTATATATTTTATTTTATTATTAATTAATTAAAACCAGTATTTCTCACTTGAATTCAGAAATCTTGCATGGCTCCTCACAGTCCTCACGTTACTGCAGCTGCTGTCGGAGGCTGCGCTCCAGCTCTCCTGAACTAAATCCAGGTCTCTTTAAATGCCTTGCTCTTTCTTCCTCCCAGGTCTTCGCACATGCTGCCCTCTTTGCCTGAAACACTCTTCTCACTGCTTCAGTTGTCATGTCTGCTTTCTTCTTCAGTCTTTTGTTTCCAGCCTCAGTATTTTTACATAAGAAAAGCCTTTTCTTCAACTCTGGCTTTAGAACACTTGCTCTGTGCATCTCAGTCTACGATCACCTATGTCATGGGTCCTTTTACATTGCATTGAGGATTCTTCATAGTGTCTCCATTTCCTTCACAAGACTAGACCTAAGTAAGCCATAGACAATGTTATCTTGTTCACCATTGTATTTTAAGCAAAACACATGTTCAACAAGCATTTCTTAAATGGATTCTGATTGTTTGCATTTGAAGCAATTTGGGCTGGGAGGCTTTATTCTTGCCAAGATTTTCTTCTCTGGAGTCAGGTATGTTGTAGAAACCTGAAGCCTGCTAATATTTTCCTATGTCCTGTGCTAGAATCTAGATTTGGGGTTCCTTAATTTAACTGGTAAAGTTCTGAGTTAGAAGTGATCTCTGAGGTCTGTTTCTCAGGGCCTCTCACTAGAATCCAGAGATCCACAGTCTTTCTGACTATAGGAGAACATTGGAATTCACACTGGAGGCTAGTAATGGCCCTTGTTTTCTAGAGTAGTATTCATCTGGGCATTAAAGAATTGCAAATAATGATTATGAACCCACCTCTGGATAAGCAATTGAGGTCATAGAGAATAGCTATAATTCAAAGAGAATGCTGCTGCTGCTAAGTCGCTTCAGTCGTATCCGACTCTGTGCGACTCCCCGTCCAGAGGCTCCAGAGGCTCCCCGTCCCTGGGATTCTCCAGGCAAGAACACTGGAGTGGGTTGCCATTTCCTTCTCCAATGCATGAAAGTGAAAAGTGAAAGTGAAGTCGCTCAGTCGTGTCCAACTCCTAGTGACCCCATGGATTGCAGCCTACCAGGCCCCTCCGTCCATGGGATTTTCCAGGCAAGAGTACTGGAGTGGATTGCCATTGCCTTCTCCGTCAAAGAGAATAGTGGCAACCAAATGTCTATAATAGACTTCAGTATTATGATGTATTTATCGATGGCATTCCATAATCATGTAAGAATGATGCCATGTAGATATGTATCTCCACCTATTGACACGGTGTACAGTAGAAGCCTATAGCAATGCATCTGTATCTGACATAGATATGCTCATATTTATATCTTGTCAGTTCCACCCATTTTTCATTGGATTACCAATCACATTGTAAATACTATTCTCATATATCTCCTACATTCAGATGGCTACCCTTATATGTATATTATCACTGAATATATACGCTGTTGTCTTTAGTAAAAAGCAATTACCTAATGTGGGATTACTTGGTAACTGAACCAGCTTACCCTTGCAATGTGTTTTACTAACTCTATGGAAGAGACTAGACACTCAGCCATTTTCCTTGTATTGCGCAGATTTGGATCTCACATATCACTGTGGTGGATGTAACCATTTGTCTTTGCAGTAGAATCCCCACAAATATTTTATGGTCTCAATTCAACAGTGTTAACAGCTTTCAATTTCTGGAGTCCTGCCCTGCTCTTTCTTAAACACAATAATCAATAGACCTTTTGTCATTGAGTCAATCTCTTTTCTTCACTTACAGAACTGTATTGATGACTATTGCCAAAGTCTTCCTATAAGACCTAAATTTTGTGATAAATCTGTTTGTGCCAATAATAGACACATTCCTTGAGTGCCATCTTTCTTGAGTCACTCTATACTTACATTGCCACTTATACCACAACCTTTCAAAATTGTTTTATCTAAAGTTACAAAGGTAGCCTTTTATGTATTCTTTAAATTTCTTACTTATCTTTGTTTCCTTTTTCATGGAACAAATAAAAGTTTTTATTTACAAATATTTTGAGATACAGTTCCCTGAAAAATCAATGTAATTTTTCTCTTGTCTTCCTCCTCCTCCTTTTATGCCTCTTTATTTTGTTTTGGAAACATTTTAACAGGTTTATGCATGATCCATAAGTAAATGCCCCTTCATATTCTTTTATGTAAACTTTATGTATGCTTCTCTCATTTGTATATCTTGGTCCTTTATTTCAATAAATTATTTTATTTTTGTTATCATATTAGTATTTTTTCCTGTGACAGTGATCAAGTTCAAACAGTTATGGTCAGTAGTGTGGAAGAGAGGTTTTGAGAAATGATAAAAATTCAGGTAACATTATCTTTACTCAATGATAAATAGGTCTTTCCTATTCCAAGCACTGTTTTAAGGGCTTGTCATATATTACCTGTTTTAATCCTCTCAATCATCTGTTTTTCCCCATCTATCTTGTAGATGGAGAGTGTGGATTCAGAGAATTTAAGTAGACTGCCAAAATTCAGCTACAATGATAAAGAGTACTTAAATGCCTTTTTCTAACGTAGTCTAAACTAAAATTCATGCTTTTCTATGAGTCCAGACTCTGTATTTGGGATTGTGAGGAGCAGGAACAGTGAAATGAAAGTCTAAGTCATAGAAAAAAGCCATTGAAAATCTCAAGGAAGTTCCTTAGTCACAAACTAAATGCCACTCTCTTCTGTTTTTTTTTTTTTTTTCCTGAACTGACCACTCCTTCCCTGCTCCTCTGATGTTTGTTCCTCCTCTGTAGATCTGTAAAGATTGACTTGTCCTAGGTCTTGGTCGCGGTTCTCCTTTCCTCTCTACTCTTGTTTGCTAGGAGATTTCATCCATCCTCATGGTTTTAAATACTACTTATAAAATGATGACCCTCAATTGTATACCTTTGGCCAAGAACTTTCTCCTCAATTCAAACTGATATTAATATATCTAACTTCTAATTTGATATCTCAATTAGTAAGTACTTAAATTTTTATGGATTAAAAATAGAACATTTGATACTTTCCCCCCAAATTATTCCTTCCATTCTTTTCCATGTCAGTAACTGTCACTACTATTTACTCAGTTCATCAAGCCAGAATTGTAACAGGTATCCTTGATTATTGAGTATGCATGTTCAGTCACTCAGTCGTGTTGGACTCTTTGTGAGCTCATAGACTGTAGCCCGCCAGGCTTATTTTTTCCTATGGAATTATCCAGGCATGAATACAGCGGTGGGCTGCCATTTCCTCCTCCAGGGGATCTTCCTGACCCAGGGATTGAATCTGTGTCTCTTGTATCTCCTGCATTGGTCGGCAGATTCTTCACCACTGTGCAATCCAGGAAGCCCATGCTTGACTATTACCTTTTCCTAAACCCCCTTAATAGAATTTAACAGAATTTATTGGCTCTATATCTGGTATACAACTTGAATCTGTCTCCTGTATTGATATCCACTCTTCAACTTTGGTTTAAACAACTATCTCATATCTGAGCTAATTCAGGTGGCTTTTATCTAGTACTGCTTCTTCTAGTGTGCTGCTCCAGTTTGTTACCATATAACAGTTAGAGTAATTTTATTCCATAAGGTTAGTGAAATCATAACCCCCACTACCACACAACACACATGCATGCCAACACTACCTATTGATGTTATTCAGTCACTCGGTCGTGTCTGACTCGTGACTGCATGGACTGCAGCACACCAGGCTTCCCTGTCCTTCACCATCTCCTGCAGCTGGCTCAAACTCATGTCTATTGAGTCAGTGATGCTATTCAACTGTCTTATCCTCTTTCATCCCCTTCTCCTCCTGCCTTCATTCTTTCCCAACATCAGGGTCTTTCCTAATTAGTCAGCTCTTCACATCAGGTGGCCAAAGTATTGGAGTTTCCGCTTCAGCATCAGTCCTTCCAATGAATATTCCAATAATATTCTAATGATTTCCTTTAGGATGCACAGGTTTGATCTCCTTGCTGTCCAGGGGACTCTCAAGAGGACTCTCTATAGTCTTTTCCAACATCACAGCTCAAAAGCATCAATTCTTCAGCACTCAGCTTTGCTTATGGTTCAAGTTTTGACTATATGGACCTTTGTTGGGAAACTGATGTCTCTGCTTTTTAATATGCTGCCTAAGTTTGTCATAGCTTTTCTTCCAAGGAGCAAGCGTCTTTTAATTTTATGGCTGTAGTCACCATCTGAAGTGATTTTGGAGCCCAAGAAAATAAAGCCTGTCACTGTTTCCATTGTTTGCCCATCCATTTGCCAGAACTTGCCATGCCTTTGGGACCAGATGCCAGGATCTTCATGTTTTGAATGTTGAGTTTTAAGCCATCTTTTTCACTCTTCTTTCACCGTTAGCAAGCAGCTCTTTAGTTCTACTTTGCTTTCTGTCATAGGGTGGTATCATCTGCATATCTGAGGTTATTCATATTTCTCCTGGCAATCTTGATTCTGGCTTATTATTCTTCCAGCCCAGCATTTTGCATAATGCATTCTGCACCTAAGTTAAATAAGCAGGGTTATAATATACAACCCTGACATACTCCTTTCCGAATTTGGAACCAGTCCATTGTTCCATGTTAGGTTTTAATTGTTGCTTCTTAACTTGCTTACAGGTTTCGCAGGAGAGCAGGAAAGGTAGTCTGGTATTCCTATCTCTTTAAGAATTTTCCACAGTTTGTTGTGATCCACACAATCAAAGGCTTTAGCACGGTCCATGAAGCAGAGGTAGATAGATATTCTTCTGGAATTCTGTTTCTTTTTCTACGATTCAATGGATGTTGGCAATTTGATCTCCAGTTCTTCTGCCTTTTCTAAATCCAGCTGGAATATCTGGAAGTTCTTGGTGCATGTACTGTTGAAGCCTACCTTGGAGAATTTTGAGCATTCCTTTTGTAGCATGTGAAATGAGTTGTGAGGTAGTTTCAACATTTTTTGGCATTGCCTTTCTTTGAAAGTGGAATGAAAACTAACCTTTTCCAGTCTTCTGGCCACTGCTGAGTTTTCCAAATTTGCTGACATATTGAGTGTAGCACTTTCACAGCATCATCTTTTAGGATTTGAAGTAGCTCAGCTGGAATTCCATCACCTCCACCAACTTTGTTCATAGTGATTCTTCCTAAGGCCCACTTGACTTCACATTCCAGGATGTCTGGCTCTAGGTGAGTGATCACACCATCATCATTATCTGGATTGTGACGATCTTTTTTGTATAGTTCTTCTGTGTATTCTTGCCAGCTTTTCTTAATATCTTCTGCTTCTGTTAGGTCCATACCATTTCTGTCCTTTATCGAGCCCATCTTTGCATGAAATGTTCCCTTGTTCTCTCTGAGTTTCTTGAAGCGATCTCTAGTGTTTCCCATTCTATTGTTTTCCTCTGTTTCTTTGCATTGATCACTCAGGAGATCTTTCTTATCTTTCACTGCTATTTTGGAGCTCTGCATTCAATTTCTAAAGCATTTACTACCTATACTTTTAGAATAAAATTCATATTGTTTCATATGACCTATATACCCCCTGTATACCTGTATACCTGTATACTCTGCTTCTAGTTTACCTCTACAACCAGGTCATGACCACTTTCATTTTCCCTTATTGTGTGCCCATCTTTATCGCTTTCTTTTTGTCCTTACCCTTTCTTGCCTGCAGGCCTGGGCCTGGAATGCTCTGTTCTTCTTATTTTTAAAGTATCAGATTCTTTACCAGCTGAGCCACATGGGAAGCCCAATAATACTGGAGTGGTGGCCTATCCCTTCTCCAGTGGTTCTTACCAACCCAGGAGTTGAATCAGGGTCTCCTGCATTGCAGGTGGATTCTTTACCAACTGAGCTATCAGGGAAGACATGTATCTGATAGATTCTCCTTTTTGAGTTCTCAGCTCAAAATTATTTTCTTTGGGAGAACTTCTTTGATCATCCTGTATAGTCTTGCTCTCCCCTGTCTCTTGCCAGCTTAAGTACTTATGTTTTTACTTGTCATAATTTACGACATTTTTATAATCATTCATTTAATCACTTGCTAGAATTAGTCTCTCATGAAGGCAGAGATGTGTATCTTCATTGCATCCCCAGATAACAGCAGAGAATTATAGGTATTCTGTGTATCAGAAAAAAACAAAAATCATTGAATGAATGAAGCTTAATTTAATGGTTGAAGGTATAAAGTGAGTAGTGAGGTATCAGGGGAATGAGGTAGTTCAGATTATTTTAATAAACTGATACATTAAAAAATATTGATCTACTCTTGGTGAGATTTCAGAAATGATATTAATTCTTTACTGATCCTTAACACTGATTTATATTTTTATTGAGAAAATGCTAAATCTTCATCACCCAATCCAATAATTATTTTCTGATTTTAAAGATAATTTTTCTCTTTAACATTTTGATTTAAGGAAATCCCTTTTCCTTCACATTCCATATCTGTTGCTTTATTTTTTATAAAAGAAACTCCATAGGTTGGTTTCATTTTCCCTTTTCACCTGGTATTAGTATTCTGCTAAATATTTTGCACACATATTCATTTAAATCACCCTATACTTAAAATTTATAGACAAGAAAAATGATATTATAATGCTCAGAAGGGAAGAACTGGAACTCAAGTCCATAGATACAAAACAGTATCAAATAGTATGCTGAAATGGTTAAGAGTGACATCATGATAATATATGGAAGAACGATGCTAAAATAAGTTCCTTTTGTGTGGTTAAAATCGAATGCTACTCTGGTTCCACCACTAGGAATTTGGTCATTGTCTATTTCTTTTATCTATCAATTGTATCTCCATGCTAGTATAAACAAAATTTAAAACTAAATTCATTAAAAAAAAAACTTTTGTTTTTATTTTGGCTGAGCCAGCATTTCCATTTCATAATTTGGGGAGCAGTTTGTAACTTAAAAGACACTTGCTCCTTGGAAGAAAAGTTATGACCAACCTAGAAAGCATATTGAAAAGCAGAGACATTACTTTGACAACAAAGGTCCATCTAGTCAAAGCTATGGTTTTTCCAGCAGTCATGTATGGATGTGAGAGTTGGACTGTAAAGCTGAGCACCAGAGAATTGGTGCTTTTGAACTGTGGTGTTGGAGAAGACTCTTGAGAGTCCCTCGGACTGCAAGGAGATTCAACCAGTCCATCCTAAAGGAGATCACTCCTGGGTGTTCTTTGGAAGGAATGATGCTAAAGCTGAAACTCTAGTACTTTGGCCAACTGATGCAAAGAGCTGACTCATTTGAAAAGACCCTGACGCTGGGAAAGATCGAAGGCGAGAGGAGAAGGTGACGACTGAGGATGAGATGGTTGGATGGCATCACCGACTCAACGGACATGAGTTTGAGTAAACTCCAGGAGTTGGTGATGGACAGGAAGGCCTGGTGTGCTGCAGTCCAAGGGGTCGCAAAGAGTCAGACACAACTGAGCAACTGAACTGCACTTGTAACTTTAAAAGGAAGGTTCCCTGGAAAAGATTGCCACTGCTGAAGTGTGCTGTTCTTAAGTTATTCCTCATTCTTCCTTCCTTGTAAGGGGCAAATTTCTAGACTCCATGACAGTCAAACTGAATCAAAATTTATAGTCTTCCTGATTATGATTGCAAATGTCTGCAAGCCTATCCACTTAGATGGCTCCTCTTAGCATTAACTGAAAGAATAGTTTTAACTGGAACATTTATAAAGATGACAAGAAAATTTGTTAAAAAGAAGGGAACTCAAACCATGAAACAAGTAAATTATTTATTTAATTGTTTAAGTCTTAGAATGTGTGCAGCAACTGTAAATAATGTGGGTTTAATGTTATGGTAACAATTTAGAGAAAAGTAGCTTTGGTGGTACCTGTAATCTTTCATGTTTTTGGATTTGCATGATTCCTTGATGTGCTTCTTTATCCCACAGTGATCCACACAGATTTGTTGGTATTTAATTCATCAGTTCACCCAACAAATTCCTGGATATCTGATATAGGAAGTCAGTGGGCTAGGTGATGGTCAGTTTTTTGTATCAGAGATAAAGTACTAATTTACACAGTCATCCTGTTTGTTTGCAATTGCCAAATATTCCATTTTTGAAGCTTTTTGATCCGACATGCACAGTTTCATCTTTTGAATTTGTTTTTCTCTGGCTATTTCTCTATCAGTTTGCTATTGTATGAACTTGTGTCTGGGCAGGGCTGTGAAATTCATGGCTCTTTTCAAATGCAAAAGTGCCTAGTGTATGCATTTTGAAAATGTTTTAAAAGGATTCCTGCAAAATACCTCCTTATAAGGTATCTATACAGTTGTGCTTCAGGGAGTTTTATAGCAATATCTGATTTTTAGGTACAAGAAACATTATATTTCAAGTTGTTTGTTTTCTTGAAAATAACTGTTTCATAGAATAACTTAAAATTGTATTTTTCCCCCTACTATCAGAATTCTGGTGAGTTCTTTTGAAACTTTTCTGTTAATGTTTTAATCTCTAGGTTCCTTGCACATAAGTAGACACTCAGAAATAATAGTTGTGTGATGGAATGAATGAATTAATAAATAAAACAATCCCAAATCTGTGGCAGTAGCTATCTGTTATAATTCTGCCTTTCCAAAGTTTTGTCGATTGTTACATATGTTGGCAGAAAAATGCACTACATAGAAGATTTTATGCTTCCATCTAGAGTTTTCAAAATCGAGCATGTTTTGTAATGCAAAATAAGGGAAAATGCAATTAAAATAAGCATGTGGAACTCTTCCAAATGCAGACCCTTGGAGTATTGTCAAATCTCCTTCTCATTAGCTGTTTAGATTCTAGAATAAAAAAAATATTCCTTGACTTTCTCTTAAAAATTGAATGGCTACCTTTGGGTTTTAACATACTTAGAATTGGTTGTTCCTGATCTTTATTGATGTCTCCTTTAGTTTTGTTTGTTTTTATTTTTTCCAGAGTCCCAGTGTCCTGCCACAACTATTTCTGTATACCATCTCTGCTCCTGACCTCTTCGTTTCTGTTATTTTCTTTAGTCAGATCACGTGTTTCCTCTGCTCGTGAATCTGCTTTTGTCCTTGAACCTGGGCTGGAGAGAACACTGTAAATGCTAATGCATTCAAAGTTGTCTTCTTGGCTTTCCTTGAATCTTTCCCCTTGCTTTCTGCCTGCTGGCACTGTCTCTGTGTGAGTAGCTTACATTCCTGGAGGTCAAACTTCTTTGACTTTAGTTGCTCCTTTCTCAGAGGTAGGAAAACAGTGATCATTTCTATAGATTTCCCCTTTCTGTCTGTCCCCATCTGAAATCACTACTCAAGCTTTCCCTGCATATAAGGTCCTCTTACCTCTGAGATTTACATTCTGGCATCTGAAAGTCTGTAGATAACCATTTTTCTTCATCATTTCATACTTGAACAAAGATGAATTGGAGTCTGGTTAAATTTGGTGCATTGAAAGTGTTCACTGCCTCCTGAAACCCAACTAAGATAAGAGGAATAAGTGTGGGTGAGGGTGTTGGGGAGGGGGAGGATGTGAAATCTACAGGAGTGAAGACAACAGCAGTTGATAAATGACATCAACATTCAGATCAAAGCAGATGGATGAGTAAATGATTTGGCAGAGCAGACGTGGAACCCTAGGAACCTATAGGGAAGGAAACCAGAAAGGAGAAAGTTACTTTGTTCCCACTGGACCTTGGAAAGTCCCAGGTATTTAAAGGGATTAGAGGCACCAGGTTCTCTGACAGGCAAAATCTGGGGGAGACAAAATCAAGCATACTGTTTATTTTTGTAAAAGAAGCCTTTGGAAGCGTCAGATGCCCTCCCATCTCTAACAGCCAGGCAGTTTCTGCTTTTCCAGTCCTTTCCCAGAAGGACTAATTACATCTATTTTACAGAGAAATTGACTTAAAAGGAATTTTGAATCATGCAAAAGTAGAGGTGGGATGAGCTTCTTTCCTGAAAACAGGGCCCTTAAGTAAATATCTGTATATTTAATCATGAGAATGGCCATCTTTTTAGTTTGTCTAGCTCCTGTAGTGGAGGCATTGACATTCTTGAATCAAACATTTGATAATTTGTTGTTGTTGTTCAGTTGCTAAGTCATGTCTGACTCTTTGCAACCCCATGGACTAGCATGCCAGGCTTCCCTGTATTTCACTGTCTCCCGGAGTTTGCTCACATTCATGTCCATTGAGTTGGTGATGCTATCTAATCATCTCATCCTCTGCCAACCCCTTCTCCTTTTGCCTTCAATCTTTCCCAGCATCAGGATCTTTTCCAATGAGTCAACTCTTTGCATCAGATGGCAAAAGTATTGGAGCTTCAGCATCAGTCCTTCTAATGAATATTCAGGCTTGATTTCCTTAAGGATTGACTAGTTTGATCTCCTTGAAATTCAAGGGACTCTCAAGAATCTTCTCCACCACCACAGTTCAAAATCATCAATTCTTTGGTGCTCAGCCTTCCTTATGGTCCAACTCTCATGCTGTGGTCATGGTCCACAATGATTTTGGAGCCCAGGAAAATAAAAGCTGCTACTGTTTCCACTTTTACTCCTTCTATTTGCCATGAGGTGATGGGACAAGATGCCATGATCTTAGTTTTTTGGATATTGCATTTCAAACCAGCTTTTCACTCTCCTCTTTCCCCTTCATCAAGAGGCTCTTTAGTTTCTCTTCACTTTCGCCATTAAAGTGGTGTCATCTGCATATCTGATGTTGTTGATATTTTTCCAGGGCAGTCTTAATTCCAGCTTGTCATTTATCCAGCCCAGCATTTCACATGGGCACTCTGTATAGAAGTTAAATAAGCAGGGTGACAATATATAGCCTTGTTGTACTCCTTTCCCAATTTTTAACCAGTCCATTGTTCCATGTCTGGTTCTAATCGTTGCTTCTTGACCTGCCCGTCAGGAGGCAGGTACCGTGGTCTGGTATTCCCATCTCTTTAACAAACATTTGAGAATAATATCCTTATAATAATATGGCTTGAAACTCTATTGACTTGTAGGTCGGCCCATGAATTCATGAGCCCAGCCCATGTACCGAGTTTTAGTTTAGTTTTTGAATTTTTCACTATGTGTGAACAGCTGAGGACCACTAGAAATTGGATGAAAACTTCAAATAAGAGAAGGAGATACAAACAAAAATCAGTGGAAATAGAGTCCATGGAATGGAAGATGCAGCATAAAACTGTAATATTCTCAGTGAGATAGAAAATGTTATACTCATCAAACAGAAATAGTATTATATAAATCAAAGAAACAATAAGGGAATGAGGATGAGTTTTTTAAAATTAAAAATATAGTAGTTAAAATTGAAGTATTAAAACAAAAAGTGCTGTAACTTTGATAGGAAAAAAGAGACAAATTTCGATATTCAGCTAATAGGTTGATAAAAAGACAAAGGAGCAAAGAATCGGTTGAGGATAAATGTCAAAAAAATGAGAGGACTTTTTTAGGAAGGTGAAGGGTATGAGTTCCTAAAATGAAAAGTCCGAGAAGCACTTAACCAAGTGGCCGAGAAAACACTCACTCCAAGGCAGTACCACATGTCCAGATGTCAGAAATAAAGAGATGGATCTAGATTTCTTAGAAAAATGGCTTATATGTGATGGCTCATAAAAAGACTGTCATAGGACTTCTCAATAGCAAAACTGGGAGCTAGAAGATGATTCTTTAAAAATTTGAAATAAAGCATTTTCCACATATAGTTCTATATGCAGCCAAGCTTTCAATCAGTCTGAGTATAGAATAAAGGCATTTCTCAACAAACGTGACTGTCAAAATTTACTTTCCATGTATCTTTTATTAGAAAACTTCGGAAGTTAAGCTCTCCTACCACTGGGGAACAAACAATAACAACAGATCAGGTTGAGAAAACAGGAGTTTTGATACACGTAAGGATGAGGAAGTCCCAGGAAGGAGGGTGTGCGTCTTAAAAGAGAGAAATCAGTCCAGGATACTAGACAGAGTGTATTGGGAAGGACAACCCCTGAGAAGCAAAAGAATTGACAACTTATATTGGTGGAGTAGAGTATTGTGGCGGAAAAGGCAATGGCATCCCACTCCAGTACTCTTGCCTGGAAAATCCCATGGATGGAGGAGCCTGGTAGGCTTCAGTTCATGGGGTCGCGAAGAGTCGGACACGACTGAGCGACTTCTTTCACTTTTCACTTTCAAGCATTGGAGAAGGAAATGGCAACCCACTCCAGTGTTCTTGCCTGGAGAATCCCAGGGACGGGGGAGCCTGGTGGGCTGCCAAGCAGTAGCAGAGTATTGTGGAGAACTTTTACAGTTCTGTTAAAGGGATTGGGAGGGAGTGTTGATGCCTACCTAGAAAAATGAAAGACTTAAATAAACCAACAATCATAAACATCACCTACTCTGAAAACTGGTATCATTCATTCCTACAATGAAAATTGTTATCAGCCTGTGTGACTCAGTTCAACGTCCAGCAAAGGATCTCGACTCATGTATCTATCTGGTTATAGTCCCTTTAATTCTTTTTGTGTAAAGACTTCATCTCTATTTTACTTTTAGCCCAGATCCATGCACCTAGTACATTGTATTGGTGTTTTTATTGCATAGAGCATTCATTCATTTTGTTAAGTAGGTATTTGTTTAAACTATCACAAAGCAGGGGCACATCACCTTACCCCGCCCCAACATCCCTCATGTTTGAAGGATACATGCTTACTGAAAGCGGGGACTTGGTCTTTAGAATATCTATTTTTTTAAAAAATGCAGTATACCTCATATTTAATAAATATTGCATGTTTATAGTTCTTAGTTACTTGCCAGCTATGTTAGAGCAAATTAATTAGTCAGCAAGACTCCGAGAATTCACCCTCTTACCTTCTGGCAGGATTGTGCTTAAACATTCTAGACAAATTAAAATCTGCTTTTTACAAGAAAATTTATTCTTTCCTACCTGACCCATCCTAACACTTAACAGTTCTCCACTACTAAGAATGTCTTGTTTTATGTCTCAGTTAAATCTCTTGAATTGCTACTTAAGTCTGTTTTGGGGGGAGGTGCTTTGTTATACCAGCTGGACAATATGCTCTTGCTCTTTCTCTCACAGTCACTCTCTGGTCTAGGTTGCTTCAAATTGAGGGTGAAAATAAACTTTCATCTTAACATAGCAGGGTATCTTGAGAACAAAATAAAGAACTCCAGTTTGCAAGCTAACTTTAGACAACTTGCAGCGTTAGTTATTGTCTTTTAATGTGGAAATTCTGCAGCAAAACGTCCCTATTGCTCTGGCTGTGGGACGGTATTATTACCATCCAAACCATAAGCTTAGTGCTACGTGATTTTTTAAATGACAGATGTTTACTATTGATTCTTTCCTATCTTATATAATGATAAACAATCGCATATTTAGGGACACAGAAGATCTTATTTACTGGAAACAAATGATTAGGTCTTACACACAGGTTCTTGTAGAAAATATGATTGATATAAACAGATATGTTGTAAAATAGTTTTTATACAAATATTAAATACTGTAATATAAGAAATTCATGAAATATAGATAATATATATTTAGATTTTATATTAAATAATAATACACTTTTGTTAGTGTGTTAGTATTCAACCTAAAGTTCCCTGCTCCTAGGAGCTGATGCTAGTAGGAGGCTGCTGGGGAGAAATCTTCCAGGGAAGAGATACACTACAAACAACTCATAGTCAATCCAGAGCATAAGATCTAAATATGCTATGTGTTGTCCTATTAAAATTCTCTGCTTTCCTGTAGACCATTTATGTGACTACCCTTAAAATCCTTCATAGTGTGTGGGTGGTCAAAGAATTTCTGAGCTAATCCCTATTGCTCTCAGATTATTGAACCAATTTGGGTCTAGTTAATAACTCTATTAACTGGATAATGGTTACTGTCCTTTTATCAACTCAGTAACACTATGTCTGCATTATAAACAACTAATCAGTGACATAAACCTCTTTTTTTTGTAATACACAAAATACTTTGTCTCTTAAGGGCAGTCTCACAGAAAAAATAACCAGTACTGCATCTTTCATTGGCAAGAGCTGCCTCAGGCCTCTGTGTGGCTGCAACTAGGTAGCATCTTCTAAATCTCTTCTCTGCAGTTGAGCAGATGGCAGCTTTCAGATTGGAAACTTGATTCACTGCTGCATTTAGTGTGGTTAAAACAAATGATGGGCCTGGAGCAGGGTCTATACAGCCCTATAGAACAGTTGGCAAGTGGAAAATGAGGGTAACCAGTTTATTTGTCTACACAACACCAAAGAAATGGCTTGATGAATTTTCCCGTACTAGAATGACTGATTTTTTTTCCCCTCATCAAATGAATTGAATTGACCAACTGTATTGGCGTCCTATAGACACAGCCTGAAAAGTCTCCTGCTCTAACAGGCTTCAAACTAGTGGGGGTCTGTAGTGACACAGCAGGTGTGGAGAGATCTAAGCCCTTAAATGCAACGTATATGCAGAGCTCTGCACAGAGCTCTGCAGACAGCCCCGTGGAGCTACCACATAAGATGGTTTTTCATGTGTAAATGAGAAGGTCTTTCATTTTTCAAGCTATTGCATTATATCCCCTTCTGTTGAAAGACAAACACAGGAAATAAGCCTGCACCGACTTAATTACAGAAGGGTAGCCAATACCATGGACAGGATTGCAGGCTTCAGTCATGAGGCTTAACTACATGGTAGATTTTGTACTTTGGTACTCAGAGTTCAAGTCACATTGGGAATTCATGGCTTTCGTAAGAATTGCTCCCTGGGAAATGAGCTCTGGGAGTATATTGATTTTGAATGAAATGCTTACCATGATGGGGGTCAGGATGGGGAAAAGTCTTAGAACAAAGAGTTAGGAAGAGCTAAATAGCTGATTTACAAAGTGAGAAACTACCTGGCCAGGTGATTTAGTAGAGACTTCCCTGCCCCCAGATTTGAAGTCTCCTGGGATTAATAGAAATAAATGTGAATAAAAAATATGTTCAGTGACTCCAAGTGATTTTTCTTACTCATGGAATTAACAACTTTATTTCAAATTATTGTAAACGATGTTTTATTTTAAAAATTTTCAATATTTATATTGTTTAGTTTTTGAAGGAGTCATAGTTTGAGGTTGTTACATATTTATGATTTCTTCATATTTTATTTAATAATTTTGGCCCTATAAATACGATGTCTTTAAAATATTTTAAAAACTAGTTTTTCATGCTCCATAGTTATGCATATACTTCTAAATTTGCACACACATACACACATCTTTGTGATTCATAGAGATACATATTTATGCACAAACACAGTTGTTTCTGTACTCTTCTCTCTAAAACACTTAAATTTTATTTATCATGACTTTAGTGATGACCAAGTAATGAATGTTAAAATTTCTCATGGAGTATCCTCTCTGACAGACATTGAAACTTGAAGTTTGAGTAATGCCATTAGCTCCATTTTCTTGGTGATACAGCTGATTCAGAGAGGTTAGGTAATTTTCCAAGGTTACAAAGCTCATAAATGACAGAGCCAAGAATTTTAACCTAGGTCAAAAGTCTCTGAATACTGCTATGCATCTTCTCTTGTTGAATAGCTATTTCAAGGTAAATGCTTGAAGTATATTTCAGCGTATTCTACAAAATGACTAGTATGTATACATATTCTTGAAATTTTCCTGTTGAACATTAATTTAATGAATTAATATTGTAAGGCAGATTTCTAATGTAGGCCATGTTAAAATCTGGTTTCCTTGGCCAAAGAAGAGATGAGACATATTCTTGTTTTCTTTAGTGCATTCATCTCTTGGAGTTTGTCTCTTTTATATGGTTTACGGTCATGTTTTAAGTTTAGCCTCAAAATTTTGATATTAAAAACATAGTTTCGAACAAGGCAATAGTTAACAGGAACGGAGAAGGCAATGGCACTCCACTCCAGTGTTCTTGCCTGGAGAATCCCAGGGACGGGGGAGCCTGGTGGGCTGCCGTCTATGGGGTCGCACAGAGTAAAAAAATAAATAAATAAATAAAAACATAGTTTCAAGACACTTTTTGGTTTCTTTGCCATCGTTAGTGGAGAATAGGATTTGGGTCTCTTCCATATAGCATCTCCATATGATGCTGCTCTCCTGTGAGGCAGGTGGCATTTTTTTCTTTGTTGGTAGAAGGACCTGAGGTAAAATCTACACTACAAATATTTAATATTTATAAAAACAAAGACATCTCTGAAAAAGTCCATTGTTAAGGTCTCATGTAGCCTCACACTTATATGATTAATAGAGCTCTCCCAAATCTAGAAGATGTATCTTGGGAGACTTCAGATGGGCTCAGACCCTGCTACTTTATGCTTGTTGCAGTGAAGCTCTGTTGTGCAGTGTAGTTCAGTTCAGTCGCTAAGTCGTGTCCAGCTCTTTGTGACCCCATGAATTGCAGGACGCCAGGCCTCCCTGTCCATCACCAACTCCCGGAGTTCACTTAAACTCACGTCCATCAAGTCGGTGATGCCATCCAGCCATCTCATCCTCTGTGGTCCCCTTCTCCTCCTGCCCCCAATCCCTCCCAGCATCAGAGTCTTTTCCAAGGAGGCAACTCTTCGCATGAGATGGCCAAAGTACTGGAGTTTCAGCTTTAGCATCATTCCTTCCAAAGAAATCCCAGGGCTGATCTCCTTCAGAATGGACTGGTTGGATCTCCTTGCAGTCCAAGGGACTCTCAAGAGTCTTCACCAACGCCATAGTTCAAAAGCATCAATTCTTCGGCGCTCAGCTTTCTTCACAGTCCAACTCTCACATCCATACATGACCACAGGAAAAACCATAGCCTTGATTAGACGAACCTTTGTTGGCAAAGTAATGTCTCTGCTTTTCAATATGCTGTCTAGGTTGGTCGTAACTTTTCTTCCAAGGAGTAAGTGTCTTTTAATTTCATGGCTGCAGTCACCATCTGCAGTGATTTTGGAGCCCAAAAAAATAAAGTCTGACACTGTTTCCACTGTTTCCCCATCTATTTCCCATGAAGTGATGGGACCAGATGCCATGATCTTAGTTTTCTGAATGTTGAGCTTCAAGCCAACTTTTTCACTCTCCTCTTTCACTTTCATCAAGAGGCTTTTGAGTTCCTCTTCATCCTTTCTGCCATAAGGGTGGTGTCATCTGCATATCTGAGGTTATTGAGATTTCTCCTGGCAATCTTGATTCCAGCTTGTACTTCTTCTAGTCCAGTATTTCTCATGATATACTCTGCATATAAGTTAAATTATCAGGGTGACAATATACAGCCTTGACGTACTCCTTTTCCTATTTGGAACCAGTATGTTGTTCCATGTCCAGTTCTAACTGTTGCTTCCTGACCTGCATATAGGTTTCTCAAGAAGCAGGTCAGGTGGTCTGGTATTCCCATCTCTTGAAGAATTTTCCACAGTCTGTTGTGATCCACACAGTCAAAAGCTTTGGCATAGTCAATAAAGCAGAAATAGATTCTGGAACTCTCCTGCTTTTTCCATGATCCAGCGGATGTTGGCAATTTGATCTCTGGTTCCTCTGCCTTTTCTAAAACCAGCTTGAACATCTGGAAGTTCACGGTTCACGTATTGCTGAAGCCTGGCTTGGAGAATTTTGAGCATTACTTTACTAGCGTGTAAGATGAGTGCAATTGTGCGGTAGTTTGAGCATTCTTTGGCATTGCCTTTCCTTGGGATTGGAATGAAAACTGACCCTTTCCAGTCCTGTGGCCACTGCTGAGTTTTCCAAATTTGCTGGCATATTGAGTGCAGCACTTCCACAGCATCATTTTTCAGAATTTGAAATAGCTCAACTGGAATGCCATCACCTCCACTAGCTTTTTTCGTAGTGATGCTTTCTAAGGTCCACTTGACTTCACATTCCAGGATGTCTGGCTCTAGGTCAGTGATCACACCATCGTGATTATCTAGGTCAAGAAGATCTTTTTACTTTCTGAGCACAAAAGGGACTAATGATAGGATAACAGGCATGCTGTAGAGGACAACTTTGACACAATCTTTCCAGCTGTTCAGCAAGTGTCTTCTATCGGGTCTGCTCTATCACTGACAGCCGGGGGATTGATGTGTGCAAGACAACTGTAATGCTAATGGAGCGGCATGTGTTCAGTTCTGCCGCACGGACCAAGGACGGATTCCAGTGCTGAGTGTGACACCTCAGTGAAAAGCAAGTTGGGATTGATTTTGCTAAAATTACAATCCTGGACCTTTTACAAGACAAATTGGCCTTTCCCTCCACCCCCACTGGTGTTTGTTGGAAAAGGAAAGATGTAGGGAAAAAAAATAGGTGTTGGTGGTGATTTACTACCATCATTAGAAAAAGGCATTTTTCAAAATACACAAGTATTGTTAATTGTTGTTCTAGTCATTATCTGTGCATGATCTCATTTATTCAGGTAAAAGTGAGAAATTTAATAAACTCTCCAGATGTTTCTAAATATCTTATTTCTTATAAGAAAGCAAGCAAGATGACTAGATTTTTTAAATCTTTTAAAAATGTATTTAATCATTAATTTCATTAATGATGATTTGAGTCATGATACTGATAGGGAGCCATGCACTGTAGTTTGGTATTTTTGATTCTTTAAAAACTTTTCCTAAGTATTTTCATTACTTTTTTCTGCCTTATACTGAAATAATTCTTTGGCAGAACTATCTAACATTGAAAAGCATAAGAACTGTTTCTTTATGAAGGGAAAGATTGGAGTAATTTTCTCATGTTTCCTGAAATTTTTAATTCATGTTTATATATCTGTTGAATGCCTGCTCTGTACCAGGTATACTTCTAGTGGCTGGAAGTGGAAGAGTGAACAACATAGCAAGTCATGCTTTTATGAAGACTGTCTTTTAGTGTGAGAAGGCAGAAAATAAATGCAACCAAATTATTACATAATATGTCTGGTAGTAATAAGCGCCATGGAGGAATACAGAGCAGGGTGGTGGGGAAGGCGAGCGATGGTGGATGGGGCTGCTGGTTTGTACGTGGTGATGAGAGCTCAGGTGGCATTAGAGGTAAAGAGTTACAGGCTAAATGCTTACCATTCTTATGTGAATGACTAGACCTTGAGGAATATGGAAATAGGTAACCTCTATTACTTTATAAAGACTAGAATGACATCTCACAAAGTGACAGGATGTGGCCTCTTTCTCTCATCTGTCCAATATGGGATGACTTTGAGAGATGCAGCCTTGAACGTGGAAACCTGTCACCAGGTGATTATATTTGATAAAGGAAATACTTGGAAAGACTGAGTTTCAGAATAATTCACATGATTGAAGAAAGGCAGGATGGATTTTGCTATCACCCCATTTAGCTCAGAAGCAATATTGCCTTTGGGATTCTTGAGAGATTTTGACCTCTCCTTTGCCCGTTCTCTATGCTTTCTCCTCCCCTCTCTCTCAGGTAGATGCAACAGTCATTCTTTATAGAATCAGTACGGTGTGCCCTCCCTCAGAGAAATCTCCCCTGACCAGTCCTGTCATTCCCTGATCACTCTCTAGTTTTGCCCACCTACTTTCTTCACAGTTGGGAGTGGGAAGGAAAGAGAATGCAAATGAAATCCATGATATACTTTAGATGCAGACATTTCAAGAAACACATTAAAAAATAAACTTCATGCCACTGAGATACCTTTAACATGTGGCCAAATTATTCCATTTTTAAATTACAGGCTTGCTGATCAAGATTATCAGAAAACTGCCAGCAGTCAGAGTTGGGCAGATAATGCACACATTTATCATTGCATTCCTCTTACTGATTACCCAGCCTGCAGAAAAAATAAATTATTACCTTTCATACATTTAAAATTTGATGACATCAATACCTAATGTTCATTGAAAAGTGGAAATGCTAGTCACTCAGTTGTGTCTGACTCTTTGCAACCCCATTGACTGTAGCCTGCTGGACTCCTCCATCCATGGGATTTTCCAGGCAAGAATACTGGAATGGGTTGCCAGTTCCTTCTCCAGGGGGTCTTCCAGACCCAAGGATCAAACCCAGGTCTCCCACATTGCAGGCAGATGCTTTACCACTTGAGCTACCAGGGAAGCCCAATGTTTATGGAGCACACACAATTGCCAGTCATCATGCCAAGAGGTTCAGACTGCATCACACCATTTATGTGAATTGCAGCTCTATGAAGGAGATACTGTTATCATGTCTGTGGTGAGAGAACTAAGGCTGGAAATATTAAGTAACTTGCCTCAATAGGTCTAATAAGTGTCAAATCTAGAATGAAGACTGAGGCAGTATGAATCCATACTGTACAGAAAGCCACAGCATTCAGATACCATTTCCAGGATTAGGGAAGAGAAAATGGAATCCCAGTTCCAAGATCTATAGTCAACCACTGCTAGCTCCAGAACTTAGTATTTGGAAGCTGTACATAGTTGTTTTTTTTTTTACAAAGCATTTAAAAATGATGTTAATGAAAAACTGCTTTGACATTTCACCAGTAAAATGTGGAACTTTGAGTACCCTTCTAACAGGAAACATTCAGAAGTATGTCAGTTGTGGAGCCCTGCCATGAGTTTGAAGTTTGCCCAGAAAAGGGACTGCATTAGAATTAAGACTTGATAAAATCTAAGAGCAGAGAATGGATACATGTGTGTATATATGGCTGAGTCCCTTTGCTCTCCACCTGACACAATCATAACATTATTAATCAGCTAAACCCCAATACAAAATTAAAAGTTAAAAAAAAAATCTAGGTGCAAATGTCTGTTTCTTTTGGAAATAGCATCCCAAGGATCATCTTTGTATGAAGTGCCAGAATTAGACTCTTCTTTCTTTAATTAGCAGTCAGACACAGAAGACTGTGAGTGAACACAAATCTAGCTGTATTACTCTTTCCTCAGCTCCCCCAGGCTCACCGCAGTGTCGTGATTCATGGCTAGTTCACCATTCACTGAGGAGCTTCCTCTTGTCAGGCATTGGTATAGGTGGTAGGACCACAATCAGGAGCAAAGCATGAAATCCATGCCTTCAATAGAGCTCACATTTTAGTAGGAGTAGACAGATAATGATCTAAAAAAGTAGAATTGATAATTACAATGGTGAAAATATATCAGGAAAGGAAGATAACTGTAATTTAAATAGAGTGTCAGAGAGGGCCTCATTGAGAAGGTTACTTCTGATTAAAGATGTTCTTCCAGTTAGGAAATATTTTACATGAGAAGATGAATGAAACATGGGATTCCTCTCTCTGTCATTCTAACTCACAGTGTCTCATTCCCTCCATCTTCTGCTTGGCCTACCTACTGTTTCAGCAAGGTCTGGCATGTTGTGGCATCAATTATTTCGAATTCAGTGCCAAGTTGTGGAGTTACCAGGCTAGTTAGTATTCTCCACGTTCCCTGCCCATCCGAAGCATTTTTGTCTATTCTCCCTATAATTAAAACATAGGATCACTTTCTTTATCCATGTCTATAAGAAATAACATAATCTCCTCATAAATGATTAAATGATTTCAAGTTTTGTAGGAATTTGTTCTTTGGTCAGGAATGTGTAAAGCATGTTGTACGAGTGGTTTTTCTTTGATGAACAGGCAAGCATGGAGTTTGAGCCTTCAGAATAGTTAGGAGACTGGAGCCATATGCTATAAGCCATGTACCTGACATAAGACTCTCAGTGGAAGTAATGTTGTCCTTATTTTACTAGTGAAGTGAATGAAGCTGAAATGAGCAGTCTTCCTCCAAATGCAGCATTCTGAAGGGTTATTGGAATTGTTCAGATTCAGGTATCAAGCCCTCAGGCACCTAATTTTATTTTTCTGGACTTGCATGGTGTGTGCTCCTGCATACGTGGGTGTGTCTGTATGTCATAGTTACATTGCAGATGACACAGGGTATAATGATAGGACCTTTCTTAATACACTATATTCCAGTTTTTGTTTTTAAAGTTCTCATTGAAATGTTTGAATTTGCTATTATGTTCTGGTATCAATGGAATGTTGAATAACTTATCACAGAAAATAACAAGCTTTGTGCAGCATAAAATAAAATTCTCTTTCATACTATCTATTAATCTTTATCCTGCAGTAAATTTATACGTTCAAGCAATCCTATTTTAAAATTGCTTGTTTGCCAATCAAGGTCACTAGAAAAATGGACCATAATCATAGTTGGACAGCCAATGAATGCACTTATCATTACATTTTTCTCATCTTTTTAAAAAATGGGATTTGCAAAATTATTACTGTTCATACGTTTAGAATATACTAAAAATATAGTAATTACTGAGCACATGCTATGATAAAATTTGATGTGAAGAGCTTTGTGTACATAATATCACTTCATCATCATGACAGTCTAGTAATGAAGATACTGTCACTGTGCCTGTGTTAAAGATGGTAAAAAATATGGCTTGATCAGACAAGAAAACTTGTTTAAAGTTATGTAACTAGGGGTGGGTTTAAGATTTAAGCAGGCCAACTCCAGGACTTACACTTACCTACCATACCATCTATACTTCTAGAGATTAGTAGAAAAAACATGAAATTGAGAGTTTATAAGTTCATCGTTTTAGTGCCTACGTGATTTCATATTTTGTTAACTTTGACTCATAATGCAGGGATGTTCTGTGGAAAAAATTGTACAGTATATGTGAAAGTGCTTTCAAAATTTTGATACTACCCAAATAAATATAACTTATTCTTTCCTTAAATACAATTTCTTAATTGTTAGTTGCTAGTAAGGCAAAACTATTGGAGAAGGAAATGGCAACCTACTCCGGTGTTCTTGCCTGGAGAATCCCAGGGACGGGAGAGCCTGGTGGACTGCCGTCTATGGGGTCGCACAGAGTCGGACACGACTGAAGCAACTTAGCAGCAGCAGCAGCAGTAAGGCAAAACTATAGAGACAGTACAAACATCAGTGGTTGGCAGAGGCTGAGGGAGGGTGTAGGGACAAGAGATAAATAGTATAAAAGGCAAGTAGAGAGGATTTACAGGGTGCTGAAACTAGTCTTTATGATACTGTAATGATAGATACCTGTCATACATTTATCCAAACCTATAGAATGTGCATTGCCTATTAAGAGTGAACCCTAATGTAAACTGTAGACTTTGGGTGACAATGATGTCAATGTAGGTTCATCAGTTTTTAACAAATGTCCCACTCTGGTGAAGGACGTTAATAATGGCGGAGGCCGTACGTCTACTGGGGCAGGGGGCATTTGGGAAATCTCTCTACATTTCACACAGGTTTTCTGTGGCCTAAGACTCTAAACCATAAAGGCTTTCAAAACAAAGACTAGCCAGATTTTCTGTCTGATGCACTGTGCTTCAATCTAAAAACTAAGTGAAAAGTTACTTAAAATTTCTTAAAAGGAACTCATAGCTCCTAAAAACAGCATTGCAGATTTCACAGCTTTTATGCAAGGTAGATGTTTGTGTTTTAATATCCATGTAACAGAGAGGTACTTATAGAGAATTTAGACAGTTGGTCTTAAAAATAGTGTACAATATCATGTAGGGCAAATTATTTTCTATCAGCTTATCTGTAGGAATATAACTATTGTGATTAAAAACATGGCAGATTTTGGGTCAAAGTTTTGTGATATGGCGATGGAAGACATTCCTCTTTCTATATTTCAATGAAAATACCCAATTAAATATATTAGAAGTTACAAATTCCAAACAGATTGCCTTGAAACCCAAGAGAGAACACTGAAAAGCTAATAGAATTTATATGAATTTCCAGCAAATGACAAATTTAAAAATAAATACATAATTTAGTTGTATTCATATATAATATGTAAATCAAAACAGATTAATATATTTAGAAAAAATATTATATTCAAATTGACAGAAAAATATAAAAGTGGCTAGAAGTCAAGTGAATAACCTAAACCTTTCACAAGATATTAATCTTGACTATGTGGATCAATTGAGAAATAAACAAAGTTCCTGATATAAATTAGAAATGCAATGATCACAAACTAGTCGGAGAAGACTTTGATGAAAGCTCATTAATATTCTGATAACTTAGTGGGATGTCCACACTTTTGTTGTTTAAATATTTTATAAAGAGCTTTATTGAGGTATAAATAACATACAATAAGCTGAATATATTTAGTGTATAATTTTATGTTTTCCTGTATATATACATATTATATATATATGCGTGTGTGTATGTATATATACACAAATATGACCATCACTAGAGTCAAGATAGTAAACACATTCATCAAACCCCCGTTTCCCATGCCTTTTGTGATACTTATCACCCTTATTTCTCTGCCATCACCCACTTCCCCAAGCAAAAACTTATCTATCTTTTGAATACTTTTTATTTTCTGGAATTCTATATAAACAGAATGATACAGCATGAACTCTTTTGTGAATATGGCTTCTGTCACTCACCATAATTATTTTAAGACTCAACTATGTTGTTTGAGGGCTCAGATGTGGAGACCTGGGTTCAATCCCTGGGTTGGAAAGATCCCCTGGAGGAGGGGATGGCAACCTACTCCAGCGTTCTTGCCTGGAGAATCCCCATGGACAGAGGAGCCTGACAGGCTACAGTCGCTCGGGTTGCAAAGAATCGGACATGACTGAGCAGCTAAACACGTGTTGTTTATATCAGTAGTTCATTCTGTTATTGCTGAGTAGTATTGCACTTTAAGAATATAGCAAAATTTGTTTATCCGTTACCTGTTAATAGATATCTAGATTGTTTCCAGATCTTGACTGATACATTTGAATATAAGTGAAAACTTAAGACTTGGGTGAGTAAGATACACTTCTCCATTGGTGATAAGTATTATATTGATGGTGGTGACAGTAATAATGACAACTACCATTAAGTAAGCATATGTTACAGATAAGATATTGTGTCATATTGTATATATCAGATATGTTTTACATGTGTAACTGTAACAAGATAAAATTAACCTTTCAGCTTAGGCACCAAACACCAAAATTGTTGAGTCCTCTGGTAAATGTGAGACCACCTTAGAGAAATCATAAAATTAGATATATGAGAATTGCTTCCATGGCTCTGGTGAACATTTCTTCCTATAGCAAAGGGTTGAGAGAAAATCATCTCTCTACTTTGACAGGTATAGAGCTTCAACTGGACTTTAAATATATCAACTGAACTTCCCTTGATATTCATTCCCTGCAGTTGAAGGACCACATAGGGGAGGGATAAAGCCAAATCTGGCTGAGCAAAGTAAGGAAGTAGGAAGTGAAAATCCCTCATTTGTGTCTGACTCTTTGCGACCCCATGGACTATACAACCCATGGGATTCTCCAGGCCAGAATACTGGAGTTGGTAGCCTTTCTCTTCTCCAGGGGATCTTCCCAACCCAGGGATCGAACCCGGGTCTCCCACATTGCAGGTAGATTCTTTACCAGCTGAGCCACCAGGGAAGCCAACAAAGTAGGAGGCTGCTGTCAGAAAGTAGCCAAATTTATACTGAGTACAGTAGAGAGGGATGTGAACTGAAGTTTAGTCTTGCCCAGGGCACCAGAGCACTCCAATAGCATGTGGAGGTTGCAGACAACCCAGGAACCAGGGTTGCGCCTGAAGGAGTAGCCAGAGAGGCAGACCAGGGGACACTGAGGGGCTCTTGGAGGAATATGCGTGGCTCTGCTATCTTCCGGGCCCAGAGAACAAGCAAGAAAGCATTTTCCTGCCCTGACTTCTCTTGGCCGCCAATGTTTGACCTTAGGGAGCTTCAAAATACAGCAGTGGATTTGAGAAAGAGGTGGAAAAACAGAGCAGAAAAAGAAAGGAGTCCATCAACTATACCTTTGCCCTGAAGGCAAGCAGGCTAGCTACAGGTCTTAGCTCCAGAGAAAGAAAATATGTAAAAAATCATTAAACTGTTGATAAATTGAATTGGGCATGTTTAATTACTGAAGTAAGACTAGGCTTTGTAAGTTAAAGTTTTTATAGAATTCTCCATATGAAAATGTATAGGGAGCTTCTTTCTCCACTGGATACATTTTATACGGACAATAGGAGGCAAAAATAAACTTACATTTGACTAAATCGTATATGTCATTTCTTTTCAATGTTTTGGTTACATGTGAATCATTAGCTTATTATAAAGCATGGCTTCCGAAATTTTTCTTGCTGAATATAAAAATCTTAAGCACAAATGTTCCTGTGAGAGGCAAGAAATGTAGCTATTAGGTGAGAAATTCAGAAGAAAATAATTCTTGCCCCCCAAATTGCCATGCAACCACTATCACACACAGCTTAGTGCTGACCTGCCTCGGGAGATGAAAAACTAGTTCATATCTCAAAGAGCAAGATTTTAGAAAGGTCTTTGCAGATAAAAATTTAAGATATGAATCCTTTGAGAACTGTTCATTTCATTTCTGAAAATGCCACTGTTCTAGTTCAGGTTCATATCAGTTAGCTGCATGTCTTTCTCTGGAGCTTGCTGTTTGTTTTTAAGCAGGAGACATGAAAAATGAGGGTTCTATATTGAGATGTAACTTGGTCACAGTAGAATGATCTCCATCTAGTTATATCACAGAGCTAGCAGAGCTGTAAGAAACTAGAGACAGAGCTTTGAAATGACAATTGCAAGTATAATGAAACAGTCACTCTACCCAAAGCTTATGAGTAAAAAATATTTCCCTGGCAGTTTTATCTTTATATTAACCACCAGCCAAACACACACTCTACACACACACCCTATAAATACACACATACATATGCAAACACCTTTTCTCTGTCTCTCTCACAATTTTGAGGCATGTATATGGTATGTGTGTGTGGTAGATTTAGCAGTTGGGAAAGAATTTATCTTTAAATGGAACCTAATCTTGGCCAGGTTTACCCTAAACTGTGTAGTAGGATTTTGTATTGTCTATTCTGAAAATGAAAATGATGAAGTTATTCTAGCACATCTTTTATCTGAGTTGCAATCCAAATTAAGTTCAGTAAATTGACTTATTTACATTTAAAATGTGTTCAGTACTTTTTTATCCTATATGTATTCTAAGAAAATTCCCAGCAAACATTTTCCATTCTAACTCCCAGTATCAGATGATCATAAAGTGAATTTTAAGAAATCTTTTGCATAAAATAGTTAGGATTATAACCATTTAGGAAAAAATTGTGTGTGTGAGGATTCACCCACATTTCCTAACACACTTAGATAGGAGAAACTTCAGCATACTTATCTTGAATATTTTTGTGGAAAAATCTTATATTGCCCTTGTTTCCAGTTTTATTTGACTTCCTTAAGTTTTTAATGAGTTGACATTAATTTTATAATAAAAGTAGCTATAAATGTCACAACTGGTCAACATGTTTGATTGTGATAACTAAAACATTTAACTAGCCAAGGGCTAAAAAATTTACATTTTTAATTGGATAAATATTTGAAATCAGGGGAAAATAATTATAAGACAAATTGGATACTCCAAACTCATTGTTTTCCAAATAGGTGAATTGAGATCTAGAGCAGTAGAATAGTAGAGTCTATAATTCTCTTATGTTAAGGTATTGTTCATTCTTCTAAACCATGTTAATTATACTATTTATTGTTTTATTATTGCAGCATGGGTTTCAAATCATTATGAAGGAGTTAGATGATGAATTTTGATAAGCATCTGTTCATATGAATAATCCTTTGATATTAGTGATGTGGTATAACGTGAATGCCCACTTCCAAAGTAGAGTCATTTATTTTTTAGCAGGAAATATTTTCTTAAATTTTCTCCATTCTTCAGCACTTAGGACTATCTTGTGTAAAATCGATTCTCAATTTGTATTTATTGAGTCAAATTAATTTGGACCTAAGAAATGCTTTTTATGAATGGTATGGGATGGAAGTCAGGGTTATGAATGATACGGATTGAAGATATGGGACAAGACTAAACCAAGTTTTTTAATGCATGTAGTACTTAATGCTGAAATAGCTGACTGATGCAGTAACTTTTTCAATTCACCAATATAACTTAGCTTTAATGATTTAGGATTATATTAAGTCGATACATTTGAAGTTTGTGAACATAAAGTTAGTTTTTGTGTAGTGTTTACAGATGATATGTACCCAAGGGAAATAGAATGGCATATATAAACACATATGCACATATAATACTTTTATAATTAAATAAGTATTATATAGTTATAATACTTATACATACTTATTGAATACTTTCTGAGCATTATCTCATTTGAATCAAAAACAATGCTCTGAGGTAGAGTATTATCAGCATGTTATCCTTAAGAAAACTGAAGCTCAATGAGGTTAAACAACCTGCATGATTTCACACCATTTGTAAGATTCAGGATTTTAGCTGATGTCTGCTTATTCCCAAAGTTCTGTGCTCTTTTTCATTGACTTTCTGTTTAATAAATCAAGCAACTCAGAAGGATTCTGGCACATTAATAAGAAACTGGCAAATATATATGAGCTTAATCTGTTTGTTAGAAAATTATGAATAGTCTTAGTCCTTGATAGAATCTGAGCTTTAATCATCAAGAAGCAGCTTGTCTGTAGCTGGTTGATGGGAAGAAGGTACCATAAAAGGGCAATCTGCTTGAAGGAATTACGAGAGTAAGGTGGCGAATTTTGATAACGATCTCTAGCTTTGCTAATTGTAATATTTAAATCAGTAACTTATGCCCAGTAGGAATGACACACAAAAACTACTCTACTCTGAGTATCACTGTGGTGAGCAAACAGCTAAGACACATTTCCTTGAGACAGAATTTTTTCCTGTATACAAATAATATCCTCCTTTATTTGAATGAGAACAGATGGATGAAGCCTCAATATAAATACTTATTGCCCATAGTAATGGATGATTTTATGAGACATTTAAATTGGGCCCAAACAAGGGTGTGAGTTAGTAGATGTGCTTAGCTTGGTATTTTTATTCTCACAATAAGAATTTCTATAAGAAAAGGTGAAGCTGAAAGGGCAACTGAGACTCCTTTGAGTGAATTAGTATTCCTATTGCATTACCCATGTGGATAATATTCTTTACCTCTGATGTGACCCTTACAAATTTAATTAAGTATGATGGCTGGCCAGCATGCAGATTAATTCTGCTATGGAGAAATCTTGAATGTTTTCTGGCTATGAACAAAATACCTATGGAAGTTCCTGTTAATTTATGTCACTCACCCAAATTTTCTAACTTTAGGTATGGAGTTGAGGGATAAATTATTTGTTTCCTTGATGTTATGTGATGCATGTCTATTAATGGTTAATCAGAAAAATGGAATAGACTTGATGGACATGAGTTTGAGTGAACTCCGGGAGTTGGTGACGGACAGGGAGGCCTGGCATGCTGTGATTCATGGGGTCGCATAGAGTCAGACACAACAGAGTGACTGAACTGAACTGAACTGAACTGAAGGTATGGTTGGGGCTTCCCAGGTGGCTCAGTTGTAGAGAATCCTCCTACCATTGCAGAAGACTCAGGAGATGAGGATTCAGTTGCTGGGTCAAGCAGATCCCCTGGAGTAGGAAATGGTAACCCACTCCAGTATTTTTGCCTGGGAAATCCCATGAACAGGAGCCTAGTGGGATGCAGTCCATAGGGTTGCAAAAGAGTCAGACACAAATTAGCAACTAACAACAAAGGTATGGTCAAGTTACTGAAGATATTTCATAAAATGTACTTTTAAAGATGTTTGATTTCAAGCAAACTTGATATATAAAACTTAGATGGAAATTTTATTTATTTTTTAATTTAATGTATTTCTCTCTGTGTGTGTATATATGTATACAAAGTTAGGAATCATGTTCCCCAAAGTAAACTTAAGAAGAACCACATTCAATCCATGCAATAAACTACATTTTTACTAAGACATCATATTGACTATTTTCTGTTGAAAACTTAGCTCTAGTAAATAGCTGATTTTCTCTTCTGAGCAAATCCTATTCTTTTCAGCATCTTGATACAAAATATTTCACACATGTTACATTTAAGTGCATTTTGTGATTTTGAGATATTACCTCTTTCTGAACCAAACCTTCCTACTGTCAGAGAAAACTCTAAATGGAGCTTTTATTCTAGGAGCATATTGAGAAGTAGAATAGTGGGGTTAGAGGCATGGTGCAGTGGGATTAGCATTTCAAAATTAAGCATATTGCTTTATGAAATTATGGCTCTGTAGAAACAAGCCAGGGCTTCTGTGTCTCCATTCCCTCATCTGTGAATTGTAATTGACAACACCTTCACCGCGATGACTGACAAGCAGTGTATTTACAAAGGCATTGTAAACTTCAGTTTTTGCAACGTTATTGTTGGAGTATTGACAAAGCCTACTAATTAATGGTGGGAAGAGAAAGAAGAGAGATACTAGAAAAGAGTTTGTGTACCACAGTCGAAACAACAGTGATTCACTGAAAAGCATGATGCAGTGTAATAAGAACAAAGGACTGCTGCTGCTAAGTCACTTCAGTCGTGTCCGACTCTGTGTGACCCCATAGACGGCAGCCCACCGGGCTCCCCCGTCCCTGGGATTCTCCAGGCAAGAACACTGGAGTGGGTTGCCATTTCCTTCTCCAATGCATGAAAGTGAAAAGTGAAAGTGAAGTCGCTCAGTCGTGTCCAACTCTTCATGACACCATGGGCTGCAGCCTTCCAGGCTCCTCCATCCATGGGATTTTCCAGGCAAGAGCACTGGAGTGGGGTGCCATTGCCTTCTCCGAACAAAGGACTACACGGCACCAAAAGTATCTGCTGTCTGCTTAGACTATTTGATTTCATCTTTATACCCTACCTGCTCTAGACCCACTGACTGCCCTGCTGTCTCTAAAATACAGCAATCATCCTTGCATACCTACATGCCTCACTCCCTTACTTCCTTCAGATCTCTGCTCAAATAAGATTTCATCAAAGAGGTTTATTCCCAAGATCCAACATGAAATGACCCACCCTTGTCAACTCCATCAGTTTTCATCCCTTTGGTCTGCTTTATTTTGCTTTACTGTCACATGACATGCTGATCGTTTATTTTCTTCTCATTGAAGCATAAGATCCATGAGAGCTAGAATTTTGTCTGTTTTATTGCTACATCCCCATAACCTGTAAAATATGATTGTAAGTGAATGAATAAATTAGGCTAGGGGCAGAATGCCTGGGTCCTAGTCCTTACTCACTGTGTTAACATGGAACATCTTCTCAGTTATTTTTGCATTTCATTTTTGTTGCTTGTACGGTAGCGGCTGATGACCCTTTTGTTTTTCACTCAAGAGTTGTGATATTTAGGGGAAGAAGCTTTTACTTATGAAACCTCCTACTGAGCACGCACTGCTACAGGTAATTTGCATAAATTGTCTAAACCCCAGGCCAACTTGATAGATATTATTATTTTACAATTAAGAAATCAAGGCTGAAAAAAATTTGTGACTCTTGTAAAAATTCAGTGTAATGTTGTTTAGTCACTAAGTCATGTCTGACTCTTTGTGACCCCATATACTGCAGCTATCTCCTGTAGTTTGCTTAAATTCATGTCCGTTGAGTTGGTGATATCATCCAACCATCTCGTCCTGTCACATCCTTCTCCTCCCACCCTCAATCTTTCCCAGCATCAGGGTCTTTTCCAATGAGTCAGCTCTTTGTATCAGGTGGCCAAAGTATTGGAGCTTCAGCATCAGTCCTTCCAATGAATATTCAGGGTTGATTTCCTTTAGGATTGACTGGTTTGATCTCCTTGCTGTCCAAGGGACTCTCAAGAGTCTTCTCCAACACCACAGTTCAAAAGCATCAATACAATACACGTGTGTGAAATGGACATTAAAGTATAAGGCAATATATTATATTTGTACTCATCAAACTAACAAACTAATGAATAACTATTTTTATTTTGGTTATGCCACACTGCTGCTGCTGCTGTTGCTTCAGTCATGTCCGACTCTGTGCAACCCCATAGACGGCAGCCCACCAGGCTCCCCCGTCCCTGGGATTCTCCAGGCAAGAACACTGGAATGGATTGTAATTTCCTTCTCCAATGCAAGAAAGTGAAAAGTGAAAGGGAAGTCACTCAGTCGTGCCCGACTCGCAGCGACCCCATGGACTGCAGCCCACCCGACTCCTCCATCCATGGGATTTTCCAGGCAAGAGTACTGGAATGGGTTGCCATTGCCTTCTCCATGTGCCACACTGCTTGTGGGATATTCCCTGACTGGGGTGGAACGTGGGCCATGGCAGTGAAAGCCTGGAATCCTAACCATTAAGCCACCAAGGAACTCCTAGAATACCTATTTTTAATAAAATCATCATTATATGCTTTTCTAGATGGAAATAATTTATGGTTATGTTAGTTTCTCCATTTTATGAAAACTTTAAGCATGGACAAGGAGTAAGTAAAGCAAAAGTAATCCATTTGGATATATTACCATTGACACTTTCTGCTAAAAGGTTTACGGTTTCTACTTTTTATACAGGTCTATACCAACTCCAGAGCAGTTATTCCCTAAACATTTCACACTTTTTTATAATAGATATTTTTTCAGATCTACTTAATATTTTTTTTCAGCAAAGAAGAAAGTAGGATCAAATACCATTTTTAATTTGATAGTGCTTTGAAATTAGTTTCTATTTTGTACATTACTGCATAACTAAAATAAAAATTAGAATGTATAGTGTAGGACATAAACTATATTCAGGGTACAGATAACCTTTGATAAACATATTGATGTAAAGGCCTCTTGTAGTAACTTAAAAGCCTTCTAATATCTATAGCACAAGATTTGGCAAATGTTCAAGAAACTATATGCAGAAAGCCTTTTTGGCCAACTCAGGTACATAAGAGGTCTCAAAATTCTTTTAGCCAAAGAAGAAGTCATAGAAAGCCCTCGGAAGAAAATTTTAGTGTAAAGTGGAAGAGAAAACGTGAAAAAAAGATTTATCCTTGGGCAGCCATTTGAATAACAACCTATCTGAATTAGTCTCTCCCAAAGGATTATTGGATAGAAAAGGGAAAATAGGGAAAAGAAAAACAGAATTATTTCTCATCCTAAGTGCTTTGTACTTTACATTTCCATGTTAATAATTGGAGGAAATAATCTTAACTGGGCTTAGAGCCATTTAGAAAAATTGAATAATTAATTTCTGATGTTGTTTGCTTTTCTATACCAGGCCAAAATGTTTTACTGCATTCACCTACATGGCTTTAGGCCAAGTAAGCAATATACTAAATGAAAAGTTTGTCATGTGGAAAAATCTTTAAAAATTAAGCAATTTTTCTCATCTTAGTAATTTTAACAGACGTAGGGAAGATCTTGTTTTAGGTAGATTGATAAAACTGAATTACTTTTTAGTTTTGATTCTCCACTGTTAAAATGTATGGAAAAGTTCAATAGAAATGCACATATGATTTGCATTGATTAAATTGAGGGTATTGAAATGCTTTTTAGTTCCTTTGTTACTGATCTTAGGTCTGTCACCTTGGACATGCTGTTTCAGATCCTCTGGGGGCAGTTTAAATGAAATTGGCCAAGTGAAAATGACAAGAGGAAAAATTTCTTACTATCCTCTAGAGTTATTAAAAAAAAAGTGATAGAGGCATGAGATGAATGAAGGAAATGAGTATCAGGCATCAGGCAGAGGATGGGTGCAAATACACTGTGTGGCTTTTCTGATGGAACAAATCAGTCATAAAAGGAGCTTTTGGCACCAGTCCACTATTTTACTTAATTATTCTCTTGACAAAGACAGTGTGAAATCATATTTAATAAAGATGAAAATATACCATATTCTGCTAACTGAAAAGGAAAGTTGAAATTTGCCAATTGTTTTCTATTTATTGAAATATTTGTTCTCATGTTTATTAGACATGCTTAGCTACAGGTATGTGTGTGTGTGCTGTGCTGAGTTACTTCAGTTGTGTCTGACTTTGCAACTGTGGATACTTTGCAACCCTATGGATACTGAATATTAATTTAAGAGGAAGCATTAAGAAGAGGGCAAGGTAGGAGATGAGTATGTCTGTGTGTATTATGTTTGTAGAAGCAAGTGATTTAAACTGTAGTGGTAGAGGCTTAAAAGGGTAGTGTGTCCAGGTACATATGTCCCTGTTTACTATACAATGATAATGTATTGAAAGCTTAAATAGATGAAACTTATACTGGAGAGAGCATTTTAATGTAGACCTGTGAGCTTTACCTGATCTGTGGACTAATCAGTATTATTACCATTATGATTTGAAAGAAAAAAGTATGCTTGATTTCCAAGGATGATTTAGAAAACAAACCTAAAGAAAAATGAAAAGGAAGTTCAGATTTTTTCCTATCATGGATTGCTTTTTTCATGAGCAGCAGTATCCTAGCAGTTTTTATCTGAAACATTAGCCTGGCCCAGTAGGTGTCAGATTAGATATACATTACTCCATTATCTTGGTATACTACTTCGCATCAAAGGATCTATGGACTTGGAAACTGAAAGGGAAAGAGAATAAATAAAGGATATCTCTTTTCAGTTTTAGAGTAGCGCTTTTAACATTAAGAAAAATCAATAACTGGATTGACTGCATTCAGTAGGGAGCACTATTGTTTCCCATAATGTATCTAATGCATATCATTACCAGAGTAATCACATTATTATCTGCCTCTGCCTAGCTGCTTGCTTGGTTAGATATGAAGCCAGAGCTATTTGTAAAGTAAGGGGTTTTTTTGTTGTTGTTCTCTTTTGCAAGATTGCTGCAAATTGTATTCTTCCCATTTTCTTTATTCATTGTTTGAACTAGCCAGAACCTCTGAATTCAGATTAAGTGGGTTGGTTTGTTGTGGTGGTGGTGATTTTTTTCCCCTTCAGGATTATTTTTTGTTTGTTTCTATCAAATTAATCTCACCTTTAGGAAATGGGGCAAATTATGTGTGTGTCATTGTATCCTCTGGCATGGAGGTTGGGTCGCATAGACTACTTGGAAGTTGGTTTTATGTTTCTGAGATATCTGTTTAAAGTCATCAGTTGCAGAGTGATGCTGGAATATATTTCAAACAGCGTTACATCCCAACAATCCAGTGGAGGGGCTCAGTCTAAAACAAGGAAGTATATGTAAAATCTAGAATAGTCAATTCCTTGTCGGTCTCTGATTATAAAAGGGTTAATAGATGTGTCTGTTAATATTTAAAGGGACATTTACCTTAGATCTTTCACTCACGAGCATCATGATTTTTAGCTAGTCAAACAGTATGAGCCTTTGTTCTCGCTTGTACAAGTAAAGTCACACTAAATTCTTGGCACAGATTTTTGGTGGAGATTCAGGACCGTGTACGTAAGACAGCTAGCCAAGAATACTGTAGTGCTGCTCTTCCAACTGACAGTATAATAAAAGTGGTGGCTATTCCAAGCGGCAGTATAATAAAAGAGGGTCACTGGAGCAGAAAAACTGCCCAGAAGATGACTGAAATGAGTACATATGGAATCTGTTTCTCCCAAGAATTCTTTATATCTCAATGCTGAAGTTGCTGACGATGTTTAATTAAAGGGGTATACAGTGGGAAAGAAAAACGAGTAGACATTTTAAAAACACGAAACTTTGACTGCACAGGAAACAATTAGAGCTTCTCAACTGCTGAGCAGTGCAGTCAGACTAAGATCATTTTCCATTAGATAAGGAATGAGCCGCATGTGCAGCTGAACTAACTTATGAGCCTGACTGAATGGCTGCAGAGGATGACAAGATGGCATTTTGGGTAAAAATAATTCTTCTCAGGAAAAATTTGTGCTTTTCCTCTGGACCTTTGAGCCTCCATCTCATCTTACTTGCATACTGAAGACATCGTTACTAAAAGGGAGATTTCAGAGTTTTCTAATCAGAAAAGTAAATCACACATATTTTTCTTTTCTTTATTTTTTTGCAGGCCTAGTCAATCAAGAGTGTGGGTAATAATTAATCTAAAAGCCCCATTTGAAAGAAATTTGAACTTTGGCAGACAATCTGTTTTATGCTCACTTGGAAATACTTCTTTGGTTAAAACCATTTGTCCATTCAGTTTGTGGAGGCAGATTAAGTCACAAAGCTGAAAATATGTTCCATACCCAGTTTTCCATCTACATTAAAGAAAGGAACTCAAAGTACTTGAAAACCTCTTTGATTCCAGAATTCAAGTGCATTATTCAGTTTAGAACTGCACTTAGTAATTCAAAATTTTTATAGATTATACTCCATTTAAAGTTATTATGAAATATTGGCCACATTCCTTATACTGTATGATGTGTCCTTGCAGCTTATTGACTTTATACATAGTTGTCCTTGCTCAGTCACTAAGGAGTGTCCCACTCTATGCGACCCCACGGATTGTAGCACGCCAGACTCCTCTGTCCTCTGCTGTCACCTGGAGTTTGTTCACATTCACGTCCATTGAGTCAGTGATGTTATCTAACTATCTCTTCCTCTACCACCCCCTTATCTTTTTGCCTTCAGTCTTTCTCAGCATCAGGGTCTTTTCCAGTGAGCTGGCTCTTCTCATCAGGTGGCCAGAGTATTGGAGCTTCAGCATTGGTTGTTCCAAAGAATATTCAGGGTTGATTTCCTTTAGGATTGACTAGTTTGATCTCCTGGCTGTCCAAGGGACTTTCAAGAGTCTTCTCCAAAGCCACAATTCAAAAGCATCAATTCTTCTACACTCAGTGTTCTTTATGGTCCTCTCACATCCGTATATGACTAGTGGAAAAACCATATTTTTGACTATATGGACCTTTGTCAGCAAAGTGACGTCTCTGTTTTTTAATATTCCGTCTAGGTTTGTCATAGCTTTTCTTCCAAGGAGTAAGCGTCTTTTAATTTCATGACTGCAGTCACCATCTGCAGTGATTTTGCAGCCCAAGAAAATAAAGCAGCCCCTGTTTCCACTTTTTCCCCTACTATTTGCCAAGCAGTTGCCATGATCTTAGGTTTTTGAATGTTCAGTTTCAAGCCAGATTTTTCACTCTCTTCTTTTACCCTTCATCAAGAGGCTGTTCTGTTCCTCTTTGCTTTCTGCTATTAGAGTGATGTCATCTGCATATCTGAGAATGTTGATATTTCTCCTGACAATCTTGATTCTAGCTTGTGATTCATCCAGCCTGGCATTTCACATGATGTACTCTGCGTATAAGTTAAATAAATGGGGTGACAATATCCAGCTTTGTTGTACTCCTCTCCCAGTTTTGAACCATTCCATTGTTCCATGTCTGGTCCTAACTTCGCTTCTTGATCTGCATACAGGATTCTCAGGAGACAGATAAGGTGGTCTGGTACTCTCATCTCTCTAAGAATTTTCCATAGTTTAATGTGATCCACACAGTCAAATATTTAGCATGGTCAATTAATTAGAAGTAGATGTTTTTCTGGAATTCCCTGCTTTCTCTATGATCCAACGAATGTTGGCAATTTGATCTCTGGTTCCTTGGACTTTTCTAAAACCACGCTTATACATCTGCAGGTTCCCGGTTCGTGTACTGCTGAAGTAGCAACCTTTCTCTTCTCCAGGGGATCTTCCCAACCCAGGGATTGAACCCATGGCTCCAGCATTGCACGCAGATTCTTTAACAGCTGAGACCAGAAGAAGCCCATAGTACATAGCAGTTTTTACCTTTTAATCCCCTACCCTAATATTCCCTCTCTTACTCCTATCTTGCTTCTCCTCCCTTCCATTTCTCCACTTGAAACCACTAATTTGTTTTCTGTATCTGTGACCTTTGTTCAGTTCTATATATTCGTTTTATATTTTAGATTCCACATATAAGTAATAATATACCATATTTGTCATTCTCTGATTTAATTCCACTTAGTACTGTCCAGTTCCATCTATGTTATTTCAAATGGCCAAATTTTATTCTTTTTATGTCTGAGTTAGGTTGCTTTCATATTTTGGCTTTTGTAAATCTTATTTTGCTGTGAACACTGGGATGTATGTATCTTTTTGAGTGGTTTCATATCCTTTAGATATATAGCCAGAAATGGAATTACTGGATCATGTAGCTGTGGTAGTTCTATTTTTAGTTTTTGAGGAAACTCCATACTGTTTTTCATAGTGGCTTCACCACTTTACATCCCCACAGTATACATGGGTTCCTTTTTCTCCGTATCATTGCAAACATTTATTATTTGTGATCTTTTGATTATAGCCATTCTGACAGGTGTGAGGTGAAATTTCATTGTGATTTTGATTTGCATTTCCCTTGTGATTAGCAGTGTTGAGCATCTTTTTGTGTGCCTGTTGGCCATTTCCATTTCTCTATGGAAAATATTAATTCAGGTTCTGCCCATTTTTAATTGAACTGTTTGTTTTTGATGTTGATTTTTATGAGCTTTTTTAAATACATTCTAGATTATTGTTAATATCATTTGCCAGTATTTCTACCATTTAGTAGACCATCTTTTCATTTTCATGATTTCCTTGGGTGTGCAAAAGCTTTTCAGTTTAGGTAAGTTCCATTTGTTTATTTTTCCTTTTATTTTCTTTTCTTTAGGAGACAGATCCAAAAACAATGTTGCTTTGACTTAGGCAAAGAGTATTCTGCCTATATTTTTCTCTAGGTGTTTTGTAGTATCCATTCTTACATGTAGGTCCTTAATCTATTCCAGCATTTTTTTAATTGTGTGGGAAATGTTCTAATTTAATTTTTTTTCAGGTAACTGTCCAGTTTTCCCAGCACCACTTATTGAAGAGACTATCTTTGCTCAATCATCTATTCTTATTTTTTTTTTGTTGGAGGTTAACTTATCAAACTAACTCACATGCTAGTAAAGTAATGCTCAAAATTCTCCAAGCCAGGCTTCAGCAATACGTGAACCGTGAACTTCCAGATGTTCAAGCTGGTTTTAGAAAAGGCTGAGGAACCAGAGATCAAATTGCCAACATCCACTGGATCATTGAAAAAGCAAGAGAGTTCCAGAAAAACATCTATTTTTGCTTTATTGACTATGCCAAAGCCTTTGACTGTGTGGATCACAATAAACTGTGGAAAATTCTGAAAGAGATGGAAATACCAAGCCACCTGACCTACCTCTTGAGAAACCTGTATGCAGGTCAGGAAGCAACAGTTAGAATTGGACATGGAACAACAGACTGGTTCCAAATAGGAAAAGGAGTCCGTCAAGGCTGTATACTGTCACCCTGCTTATTTAACTTTTATGTAGAGTACATCATGAGAAATGCTGGACTGGAAGAAGCACAAGCTGGAATCAAGATTGCTGGGAGAAATTTCAATAACCTGAGATATGCAGATGACACCACCCTTATGGCAGAAAGTGAAGAAGAACTAAAGAGCCTCTTGATGAAAGTGAAAGAGGAGAATGAAAAATTTGGCTTAAAGCTCAACATTCAGAAAACCAAGTTTATGGCATCTGGTCCCATCACTTCATGGGAAATAGATGGGGAAAGAGTGGAAACAGTGGCTGACTTTATTTTTTTGGGCTCCAAAATCACTGCAGATGGTGACTACAGCCGTGAAATTAAAAGATGCTTGCTCCTTGGAAGAAAAGTTATGACCAACCTAGACAGCCTATTAAAAAGCAAAGACATTATTTTGTCAACAAAGGTCCATCTAGTCAAGGCTATGGTTTTTCAAGTAGTCATGGATGGAGGTGAGAGTTGGATTGTGAAGAAAGCTGAGTGCTGAAGAATTGATGCTTTTGAACTGTGGTGCTGAAGACTCTTGAGAATCCCTTGGACTGCAAGGAGATCTAACCAATCCATCTTAAAGGAGATCAGTCCTGAGTGTTCATTGAAAGGACTGATGTTGAAGCTGAAACTCCAATACTTTGGCTACCTGATGCGAAGGACTGACTCATTTGAAAAGTCCCTGATTCTGGGAAAGATTGAAGGCAGGAGGAGAAGGGGACGAGAGAGGATGAGATGGTTGGATGTCATCACTGACTTGATGGATATGAATTTGGGTAAACTCCAAGAGTTGGTGATGGACAGGGAGGCCTGGCATGCTGCCGTCCATGGGGTCACAAAGAGTCAGGCATGACTGAGTGAGTGAACTGACTGAACTTCCGGTAAGTTTATGAGTTTCTCTCTGGGTTCTCTTTTCTGTTCTGTTGATCTGTGTGTTATTTTGAGCCAGTTCTATTCTGTTTTGATTGCTGAACTTTTGTAGTATAGTCTGAAGTCAGGGAGCATGATTCCATCAGCTTTATTCTTCTTATACAAGATTGTTTTGGCTGTTCAGGGTCTTTTATATTTCCATACAAATTTTAGAATTATTTTTCTAATTCTGTGAAAAACACCATATATATTTTCTAAGGATTGTATTGAATCTACAGATTACTTTGGGTAATATTAGTAACATTAATGTTTTAGATCCATGAACATGGTATATTTTTCCATCTGTTTATGTCATCTTCAATACTTGTCTTTTACCTCTTTAGGTAGATTTATTCCTAGATATCTTATTCTTTTTTGTGCAATGGTAAATGGGATTGGTTCTATTGTATAAGAATCCAGCAGATTAAAAAGATAGTTCTTCTGGGGTTTGATCTTGTTCCTTTATTTGGAACATGTCCTGTGCTCCATTTTGCCTACTTTGCTGTTTTAATTTCTGTGTATCTAGTAGATTGTTTGTTTCCCAATCTTGGAAAAGTGTCCTTTTGCAGAAGATGTCCTCTGTGTCCCAGCCGTACACTCCCCTCTGGTTACTGGAGTTGTTTGCTCTCAGGGTGCCTCCTCTGTGGGCTGTGTGGGTCCTTCTCTTGTGGCTAGTTGACCACTATGTGCAGTCTTTGAGGTGTGGCTGACCCCTGGTCTGGTTGGTTGCCAGGCCCTGCCTTGTGTGGAGGTGCCTGCCACTGGTTGGTGGTTGGCACTGTGTCACAGGCTGGCTGGTTGTGGAATCCTGGGGGGAATCCCAAGGCTAGTGATCACCAACCGTGGGCAAAGCTGTATGCAGTTGCTGGGCAGTTATGTGGCTGAAGTTTTTGGATCTGGTGTTGGTCTCCTCATGGGTAAGGGTCAGTTTCTGACATAACTGGCTGTGGGTTCTGATGTGTGCCAAAGCTCATGTTGGCCCAGTGGTGAATGAGATTGGATCCCAGTGTGGTGAAGGGTCCAAGGGGTCTTTGATCGGAATTTGGCCTCTGGTGAATGGGAATAGGTCCTGAGGTTGCTGGCTTTGAGGCCCAAGTTGTTCCAGAGCTGTGTCTGCCTGCTGGAGGACAGGGTTGGGGCCCAGGGGATTCTAGAGCTGGGCCTACCCACTGGCAGACACAGCCAGGTCCTGGGATCTATGACTGTAGGGACCCTGGGTCTAAGAGCTGGTATTGGACTGTTCGTGAGTGGGGCTGGGTTCTTCTATGACAGGTGTGGGGCTGCAGTGATCTTGGGGCTGGTGTCCATCTGTGATCAGTAGAGCCATGGCCTAAGGGTTCTTGGGGATAGTACCTGCCCACTCATGTGTGAGGCTATTCCCAGGGCTGGGGCTGGTCCTTTTGTCTGTGGAGCTGGATCCCAAAGTTCATGCATCTGCATTCTGGTGGGCAGGACTGGAGTCCAGGGGTTTGGGGACTGATTCCTGTCACCAGTGGGCAGAATTGAATCCCAGAGTCTCTGGCTGCAAGGTCCTAGGGCTTGGGGCTAGTGTGGTGTGCTGGTGTGGGGGGCCTGGACCTGGGCCCACCAGACTGGGATGTATCCTGAGATGGCTGTGGTCTCAGAGGGTCTTAAGGCAGCCTGCTTGCTGGTGGCTGGGGTTCTGTCCCCCTCTGGCTAGTTGCTGGGTGGGTCCTGGTGCTTGTGCTCACAGGCAGGTAGGTGTCCTGGTGCTTCTGCCTACAGGCTGGTAGTTGGAGGTGAGTCCCAGTGGTGATGAACTAGATGGAGTACTTCAAAGTGGCTCTTCCAGCACCAGTGGCCATGGTACAACAAGCTCCCCGGGTGGCTGTCATTAGTGTCTATGTCCCAGGGTGATCTCCTGTAGCCTCCTGCTTCTTCAGGAAGCATTCAAAGATCAGCAAATGGATCTGACCCAGGGTCTTTCAAATTATTGCTTCTGCCCTGGGTCCTGGAGCATGTAATGTTTTGTGTATGCCCTGTAAAAGTGGAGTATCCATTTCCCACAGTACTCTGGCTCTCTGGAAAGTAAGCCCCACTGGCCTTCAAAGCCAGATGCTTGGGGGTTCTTCTTTCCAATGTGAGATAGGTGGGCTGGGGAGCCCAAGATGGGGCTTGGACCCATTGCTCCTTGGGGTAAACCTCCTTAATTATAATTATCTTCTTGTTTATGGGTCACCCTGAATGTATGGGGTCTTGACTGTACCTTGATTCTACCCCTCCTACCCATTTCATTACTGATTTTTCTTTATATATTTAGTTGTAGAAAATCTCTCTGCTCATTTTCCAGTCTATCTCATCAATAGTGTCTCTGTAAATAATTGTAATTTTGGTGTGCCCACGGAAGGAGGTGAGCTCAGGATCTTCATACTCTGCCATTTTGGCCTAGTGTCTATCCTTAACTTTTAACCTATGTTCTTAAGTAGCTTTGTAGTGTGGGTATATTTATTTGTTTATACTATTATTGCATAGCAAACATATAAAATATATTTAGTTTATACACACACACATATAAAACTAAAAATGCAGTTGTAAGAAAAGGACATTTTGCAGTTTCTCAAGGAAACAAGTTTGAGATATATGTTAAGATGAAAATATTGGAGAATTACTTTCTGTGTGTTTGTGTACTCTTACCTTTTTAAAAATTTTATTTCCCTAAGAAACATATTTTAACAGATGTCATAGCGGGTTGATAGTAAGTGATCTTTCAACCCAGAACAAAAATGAAGCAGGTACCTCTAATCAAATAAACTCTTAATAGCTTCTGGTCAGTGAGAAAATTCAATTATTTAGTCAAGTTTAAAAATATGCAGTGGTCACTCTAAATTTGAGTATAGATATAAACCAACATACTTGAACATATTCTTAAGATCAGAAAGTCTTTCAGTTGAACATAAATATGTCAGAATCTAGGAGAAAAAAAATGAATCAAAACCTCAAAGAGAATTAGGATGTTACATGGTAGGTACATAAAGCTTACTCAGAAAAATAATGAAAAAGTTAATAAATAAAAAAAGTAACAAAGGATTACAGCTATTCAGTAAGTTGGTCTCAATATTCTTATACTTAGGAATGATATATTTGTTTTGTATTTGCCTATTGTATCTAAATGTGTATCATTCAGTGGAAATCATCCCTGGTATAGGAACTCCATTGTTTAAAGGTGTTGTCATCTAAGATTCTCAGAACCAGAGGCCTCTAGAGGCCATGTCAGTGGTTAAAAACTCGAATTTTGCCATCAGGCAGTGTATATCCAAACCCTGACTCAGTCACTCTGCTCTAAGACAAGTACCCTTTTCTTTTAGAACCTCAATTTTACTGGTTTGCAATGGGGCTATTCATAGTATATACTTCATATTAGTATTTAATTATCCTTGTATGATAATTATCCTTATCAGTTCAGTTCAGTTCAGTCGCTCAGTCATGTCCGACTCTTTGTGACCCCAAGAATTGCAGCACACCAGGCCTCCCTGTCCATCACCAACTCCCGGAGTTCACCCAGACTCACGTCCATCAAGTCAGTGATGCCATCCAGCCATCTCATCCTCTGTCATCCCCTTTTCCTCCTGCCCCCAATCCCTCCCAGCATCAGAGTCTTTTCCAATCAGTCAACTCTTCGCATGAAGTGGCCAAAGTATTGGAGTTTCAGCTTCAGCATCATTCCTTCCAATGAACACCCAGGACTGATCTCCTTTAGAATGGTTTGGTTGGATCTCCTTGCAGTCCAAGGGACTCTCAAGAGTCTTCTCCAACACCACAGTTCAAAAGCATCAATTCTTCAGTGCTCAGCTTTCTTTACAGTCCAACTCTCACATCCATACATGACCACTGGAAAAACCATAGCCTTGACTAGACAGACCTTTGTTGGCAAAGTAATGTCTCTGCTTTTCAATATGCTATCTAGGTTGGTCATAACTTTAAGGACTGTGTGCTTGCTTTCTCATCACTTCAGTCATGTCCAACTCTGCAACCCTATGGACTGTAGCCCGCCAGGCTTCTCTGTCCATAGGATTCTCCAAGGCAAGAATATGGAGTGAGTTGCCATGCTCTCCTCCAGGGCATCTTCCCCACCCAGCGATCAAACCCCACAGCATCTACTGAGTTTTATGCATCTCAGGCAGATCCTTTACCTATAGGATAATTAAAACATCACAACTAATGTATATAGTGCCTAGAACAGAGCAACTGTTGAATATTCCTATTATAGTATAATATATAATGGCTAATATAGCTATTATGACTCCATGTTTTGTTTTGGACTGGTTAAGTCATTTGTTAGACTAATACTGAGGTTACAGCTTTATAATGATTCATAAAATCCACATGTTTTATGAAGCATCTATTACAGGTAAGATACTATTTTTGTAAAATAGGAAAATTGATATGATATCACTTTTCTTAAGTAGCTTATAGTCAAGCAGGGGATACAAAGGGAGATACTGCTGACTTAGTGGGAGGTGATCAATAGACTATATAGTTATTGTATTTAAAATAACTAAATACAGAGCACTCTTGCAGAGTCAAACAAATAGGTTTTTAAAAATACAATGGTATCACAAAATGATTTATTAAGTCTGTTAGAAGCATCCACATGAAATTTTTTGTTAAAAACAAATAGAAAGGAAAGTAGAATAAAACCTACTGTAAAAAGTTGAGACTGAATGAATATATTGTGCTTAAGGCAAGTAGACCTCATTGAGAAGAAATCTGTGGCTGATTAAAATATGAGCTATCCTATTAATCACACAATACATTAGATAATAAATTTTGGTTGTTAACTTGATATGCACCATTGAACATGGAGAAAAATATCACGTAGGCAGACAAGTGCACCAGTGTATGACAATGTAATAGCTTGTGGATATTTCTTTTTGTAAATATGTCTGCAGTTTTCCTAATATCTTACTGAGCTGTACTGTAATTCTTTAAGTCACAGAGATTAATGCTACAGATTTTTCAACACTGTAAAATAAATCATACATTTGAATGAAAGGGTGAGATAGAAATTAACTTTTTTCACTCAGACTGAGTCATTCTAATATTTCATTCAGTTTTCTAAAGAAACTCTGAAGATGTTAGATTAAAAAAATATTTTGAAAAAGGAAAAACCAGTGACAGATTCCACTGACAGGTAATTATGTGAACTAATTTTGAGACTAGTTTAAACTGTAATCAAGGATTTTTAACCGTCTGTGCTGAACCTAGCCTGAAAATTTGCCAACAGCACAAATAGGAAAAAAATAAAAGTGCTGTATTCTGTAGGTGAAGTAATACTTTTTACAGAAGATCATAACAGATTTCTGTGAATTTTGTTTTAATAAATATGAAAATTAAACATTTAACTGATTATTAAACATAATTTTGGCTAGGTCTTGGGTTTCCATCTTGCCGGACAGGGTAACATATATTCAGTAACTTATACCAAAATTTCACTGTGAATATTATCTTTGCTGGTACTGTTCAATAATGGCAGCCACTAGCCATATGTGGCTATTGAGTACTTGAAATTGTGGCTAGTCTGAATCGATAGAGACTATAAGTACCAAAAACACACCAGATGCAGTGCCTTAAATAAAAAATAAAAGACAGTACAATATCTCATTGGGATATTTCAGGTTTAATAAAAATATATGAATTATGCCTTTTTTCACTTTTCTCACATGGAGATACGAAAATTTTAAATTATATTTATGGTTTGCATTGTTTATCTGTTGGACGGTGATGTTTTAGGGGACCCATGAAGTAAACCACTGATAAAGAAAATAAAATTCTAAACAAAGAATTTTGACCTCTTCAGAACTATATTAAATTGGGTCACATTCTGAGCATAAAATTAGTTGTTTTAAGTCATGTGTATATGGTTGTATATAAACCATGTAATTCAAAATACATTATGCATTAGAAAAAGGCACCAGAAAAATAGACTACAATTATGTATGTGTGGAAGATAATATTGCACAAGATAAAATGTCAAAATACCCATTTTGTTACCCATTTCTTATCCGTGGAGTAGATCCTACCTGTACTTTCTGCAACCATATTAATATAGATGTAATTACAGAGGAAGCTCTTCCTCTTGGTAATCTGAAAGTTTCTGGAAAATTTATTTTCTCACTAAAGGCTTTTAATTGACATCAATTACATTATAATTGACTTATGCAAAATTGCACAAGAATCTTTGCCCAAGCTCTTCTATTCACCTTGCAATAAGACAAAACAGTACTCCTTCCACAAAAAGGCCATATAAACCACCTCCTTCTTTTCTTTTAAGGCATATATTTGTCAACAAATAGGATCCATAAGAGGGGAGAAAGCCCCAAATGCAGTCATAAGCTAGAGCAACACAATAAGTGACTCAGGATTTATTGCTTCAGGGTACTACAACAGTCTACCTTTGAGTTAATAAGTTAATAAATCAATCTTCTTTTTAATAAATCTGTATTGCCTGAAATAATTTATGTGTATTCTGAAGTAAGTCATTTACACTTTCATTTGCATTTTCCAAGATTAGCCCTTCATTTGTATTTTTAAAATACTATGTCTTTTCTAAAAATTATCTCCAAATTCAGAATGCAATACTTAGTCCCTGAGCAGGGAGCTCTCACATGCCAGGAGTCACCATCAGATGGGAATGTGTTCTGAAGTGTTTCTCCTCTATAGGTGTGTATGTTGGGGGTGCCTGTTGCCTAAAAAGGTCTCCTGTGAAAGGTGTCTCTAAGGGCCACCATTGGGCTTTCGGAATGGGTCAGATATGAGGTTTGATCTTCAAAGTTCTGGAAAAAAGTTCATTTTTTGAAAGCCTTAAGCAGAAACAATTAGTGGAAGCTAAACCTGTGCTCACCAATATGGTTGCCACTTACCGTGTGTGGACTGGTTAACACTTGGAATATAGCCAATGTGACTGAGAATGAGACTTTTACTCGTCTTCAACTTTATGATAAATTTAAAAGCTGACACTGGATTATGTGATTGGAAAAGTTTTTTTTTTCCTTTTTTTTTGTTTTCTTTTCTTTTTTTTTTTTTTTTCTCTAATTTTATTTTATTTTTAAACTTTACACAATTGTATTAGTTCTGCCAAACATCAAAATGAATCCGCCACAGGCACACATGTGTTCCCCATCCCGAACCCTCCTCCCTCCTCCCTCCCCACACCATCCCTCTGGGCCGTCCCAGTGTACCAGCCCCAAGCATCCAGCATCATGCATCGAACCTGGACTGGCAACTCGTTTCCTACATGATATTTTACATGTTTCATTGTCATTCTCCCAATTCTTCCCACCCTCTCCCTCTCCCACAGAGTCCATAAGACTGTTCTATAAAGTTTTAAGCATGCTTGGAACAATTTTGGGTCGTCTTTTTCAACTGTACACTTTATGATATATAAATGCAGATCACGTATCTCCAATTAAAAACTTTCGATTTGAGATGTACTGAAGGTATAAAATATTCAATACCAGACATATTTTGAGTACTTAGTACCTAAAAGAATAATTAAAATAGCTCAGTATTTAATTTTATATATATATATAGCTTATACATTGAAATGATATCAGTTTGGATATTTGAGTTAGAGTACATAAATTAATTTCATCTATTTTAAAACTTTTTCTTAATGTGGCTAGTATAAAGTTTAAAATTATGTATTGTTGTTCAGTCACTAAATTGTGTCTGTCTTTGCGAACCCATGGACTGCAGTATGCCAGCTTCCCTGTCTGTCACTATCTCCTAGAGTTTGCTTAAACTCATTTCCATCAAATCGGTGATGTCATCCAACCATCTCATCCTCTGTTGTCCCCTTCTCCTCTTGCCTTCAATCTTTCCCAGCATCAGGGTCTTTTCCAGTGAATCGGCTCTTTGCATCAGGTGGCCAAAGTATTGGAGCTTCAGTTTCAACATCAGTCCTTCCAATGAATATTCAAGGTTGATTTCCTTTAGGATTGATTGGTTTGATCTCCTTGCTGCCCAAGAGACTCTCAAGAGTCTTCTCCAGCACCACAGTTTGAAAGCATCAATTCTTTGGCACTCAGCCTTCTTTAGGGTACAGTTCTCACATCCATACATGACTACTGGAAGAATCATAGCTTTGACTGTACGGAGCTTTGTCGGCAAAGTGAGGTCTCGGCTTTTTAATACTCAGCCTAGGTTTGTCGTAACTTTTCTTCTAAGGAGCAAGCGCCTTTTAATTTCATGGCTGCAGTCACCATCCTCAGTGATTTTGGAGCCCAAGAAAATAAAGTCTGCTACTGTTGCCCTTTTTGCCACATCTATTTGCCATGGAATGATGGAACAATATGCCATGATCTTAGTTTTTTGAATGTTGAGTTTTAATTCAGCTTTGTAACTCTCTTCTTTTACCTTCATCAAGAAGCTCTTTAGTTCTTCTTCACTTTCTGCCTTTAGGGTGGTATCATCTGCATATCCAAGTTTGTTGATATTTCTCCTGGCACTCTTGATTCCAGCTTGTGCTTCATCCAGCCTGGAATTTTGCATGATGTACTCTCCAAATAAATTAAATAAGCAGGGTGACAATATACAGCCTTAACATATTCCTTTCCCAATTTTAAACCAGTCCATTTTTCCATACCTGATTCTAGCTGTTGCTTTTTGACCTGCATACAGGTTTCTCAGGAGTCAGGTAAGGTGGTCTGGTATTCCCATCTCTTTAAGACTTTTCCACAGTTTTTGTGGTCCACACAATTAAAGGCTTTAGTGTAGTTAGTGAAGCAGAAGTAAATATTTTTTTTCTGGCATTCTCTTGCTTTTTCTATGATCCAACAAATGTTGACAATTTGATTTCTGGTTCCTCTGCCTTTTCTAAATCCAGCTTGTATATCTGGAATTTCCAGTTCATGTCCTGCACAATTGTATGGTAGTTTGAACATTCTTTGGCATTATCCTTATTTGGAATTGGAGTGAAAGCTGACCTTTTCTAGTCCTGTGGCCATTGCTGAGCTTTCCAAATTTGCTGGCATATTGAATGCAGCACTTTAACAGCATCATCTGTTAGGATTTGAAATAGCTCAGCTGGAATTCTATCACCTTCACAAGCTTTGTTTGCAGTAATATTTCCTAAGGCCAACTTGACTTCACACTCCAGAATGTCTGGTTCTTGGTGAGTGACCCCACACCATTGTGGTTATCCAGGTCATTAAGTCCTTTTTTGTAAGTTCTTCTGTGTATTCTTGCCACCGTTTTTAAAGTTCTTCTGCTTCTGTTAGGTCCATACCATTTCTGTCCTTTACTGTGCCCCTCATCGCATGAAATGTTCTCTTGCTATCTCTGATTCTCTTGGCGAGAATCTCTAATCTTTCCCATTCTATCTTTTTCCTCTATTTCTTTGCATTGTTCACATAAGCAGGCTTTCTTATCTCTCCTTGCTATTCTCTGGAACTCTGCATTCAGATGGGTTTATCTTTCTTTTTCTCCTTTGCTTTTCACTTCTCTTCTCTTCTCAGCTATTTGTAAGGCCTCCTCAGACCACCATTTTGTCTTTTTGCATTTCTTCTTCTTGGGGATGGTTTTGATCACTGCCTCCTGTACAGTGTTATGAACCTCCATCTGCAGTTCTTCAGGCACTGTGTCCATCAGATCTAATCCCTTGAATCTATTTGTCACTTCTGCTGTATAATCATAAGGGATTTGATTTGGGGGCATACCTGAATGGTCTACTGCTCTTCCCTATTTTCTTCAATTTGTCTGAATTTTGCAATAAGCAGTTCATGATCTGAGCCACAGTCAGCTCCCGGTCTTGTTTTTGCTGACTGTATAGAGCTTCTCTATCTTTGACTACAAAGAATATAATTGATCTGTTTTCAGTATTGACCATCTGGTGATGTCCATGTGTAGAGTTGTCTCTTGTGTTGTTGGAAGAGGGTTTTTTTTGCTATGATCAGTGCATTCTCTTGGCAAAACTGTTAGCCTTTGCCCTGCTTCATTTTGTGCTCCAAGGCCAAACTTGCCTGTTACTCCAGGTGTCTCTTGCCTTTTTTTAAAAATTATTTTTCCAGTCCCCTGTGATGAAAAGGACATATTTTTCTGGTGTTAGTTCTATAAGGTGTTGTAGGTCTTCATAGAACCAGTAGATTTCAGCTTCTTCCACATTAGTGGTTGGGGCATAGATGTGGATTATTGTGATGCTGAATGGTTTGTCTTGGAGATGAACTGAGATCATTATGTCATTTTTGAGACTGCATCCTAGTACTGCATTTCAGGCTCTTTTGTTGACTATGAGGGCTACTCCATTTCTTCTAAGGGATTCTTGTCCACGGTTGTAGATATACTGGTCATCTGTATTAAATTTACCCATTCCCATCCATTTTAGTTCCCTGATTCCTAAAATGCTGATATTCACTTATTTACATTCTATTCCCATCCATTTTAGTTCCCTGATTCCTAAAATGCTGATATTCACTTATTTACATTCTATTTCTATTAGACAGTGCTGTCTAAAACAAAGAGGAAAACACATGGGAATTACATTATCATAAATGGGATCAGGTTACAAAAGTGAGAATCTAATGACAAGATCGTAAGAGTAGGTGGCAAATAAAAGAGAAGCAGGTCCTTACTGACCTTAGTGTGAGCAGATGAGTAGTGAGTAATGCCTGAGCTGGCTCATAGCTTAGAATTAAAAACATGACTTCAACTTTTTGTAGCCTTATTATCAACATAAGGGCCTCCCTTATGGCTCAGCAGGTAAAGAATCCCCCTGCAGTGCAGGAGATACAGGTGATGCGGATTCAACCCATGGGTTGGAAAGATCCTCTGTAGGAGTAAATGGCAACCCAGTCTAGTATTCCCTCTTGAAAAAACAGAGAAACCTGGTGGGCTGCATTCCACAGAGTTGCAAAGAGTCAGACGTGACTGAGTGACTAAGCACGCACATCAGTGATAAATAGGTTGTTGCTTTAGTAATAATAATTTTAATACCATTTTTATTTTTTTAAATGTCACTGCACTCCATCTCCTTTTAAGTCTCCCACATGGTATTGAGTACATTACATACAGTCATTGGAAGGATTTTGCCCCATTAAGCTTTTGAGACAAAATATACTAGAATTATAGGATAAGAAAAAGAATGTTAAACCAAATTTCATTTCCATGGGTAGAAATTTAATGAAGCAGTAACCCAGGCTACTTTGTTATGTAAAATCTATTTCATCAAATAAGTACTGGATTAAATTATTTCATTGGACAGTTTGTAACAAATTGTATTAAACCATATTTGCTTTGGAAGTCTTATTGCCCTCAAGTTTAAGTCAAATAGCCTTTCTCCCTACATAAGTAAGATGCAAGCTCATTGTGGAAAAATCAGAAACACAAACAAGCAAAAAAAAAAAAGAGAGAGAGAGAGAGAAAATAATAATCACTGGTAACCTACACTACCCAGAGATAATGACTGTAAATTTCCCTTGCATTTTCTTTCAAGAAAATGCAGCCAGTTTTTATACAGGGTTCAGTATGTCTTAATAAGCTCTGCATCACAAACTCTGTGTTTAATATTTTTCAGCCTTTTATTTGAACTCTCTTTAGACTGTTTTCATAGCCCAGAACTGATAACTGAGGTTATCAGGTATAGAAACAACAACTTAATAAATGATGCCCTATTGGCCTGAAAGTATTATTCACATAGATTTCCAAAGTGCCAAAGATAAAACCAGGAAGTGTTTTATTCACTAGAAAAATCTTGTTGAACATTTTCTGACACTATTAGTAAGATAAAGAGAGTGTGGATGGAAAAGAAAATATGAATTCTGAGTCTGAAGAGCCCATGATTATTAGTACTTTCAGCAGAAATCATGAAGGGCTATCTCATCAGGCAGAATGATGAAGCCCCGTTAGGTAGGAAAACCTCTGCCTCACAGAAAGCCCATAATGGTCCAAAGTGATGCTTGACAAACGTGCCTGCCTGCCAGTGCTGCCCTGTGATTGGAAGTCATTTGTATTTGTTTTCTCTGTAAGGGGAAGATGTGCAAGCAGATGTAATATTGCTTGGTGATTTTAGTAGTGCTGAATCTGGGAATGCAAACCCAAGAACCTAAAGTTATGTAAGCTCCTTGAGATGAAGTGGAGGGCAAGGTGTCATTCTTTTCCTCAGAAATTTACTTCCATTCTCTGGCTTTACTCTCACTACTATAGTTTTACTCAGTCTTTCTGCAACCTATTTTTAGGTGAGTTGAAAAATTAAAATATGCATGTTGAAGTTAGGAAAAGCAGATGCTCAGGGTAATGTTCCAGAACCTTCTGTGTCCATTAACACTAATATTATTAGGTAATTAAATATTATTAGGTAATTAAATATTAATATCTTTACTGCCCCTTACCCAATGCCCACCTTATCCCTATAATCAGGATAACTCAGGGGAATATGCTGCAGTCTCCTGATCTCTGAGATAAGTTCCCAATTTAGATCAATACCAAAAGTCATGAAGACTATTAGAAAGTTTGAGAGTTCTTCAGATTTCTGGTCCAGTCGGCAGTTAAGACAGGCTGGTGGGACAAAGCCCGTTGAACTGCCCTTAGGTATAAATGGAACTGCTGTGAACTTCCTATAGGTGCCCTTGAGCTCAGTTTCATGCTAGGAACCTGTGCACTTGATTTGGGAGCTTAGCCCAAATTGCTTAGCCAAATTGCTTACTCCAATTTGACCTAGGTTCCATGGAATTTATTAGCTCCAAACAGTGTTCATGTAGCCAGTATTCTATGGCAGTGTTGTCCATCAAGCTGCAAGGGCTTTTAAAGATACGCACTGAGTCTTCCACAGGCAATATAACAGACTAAGTATATATGGTAGTATTAAGAATATCTAGTGCCTTGTTGTTGTCGTTTAGTTATCAAGTCATGTCCGGCTCTTCACAACCCCATGGACTGTAGCACACCAGGTTTCCCTGTCCTTCACCACCTCCCAGCTGCTGCTGCTAAGTCACTTCTGTCGTGTCCGACTCTGTGCCACCCCATAGATGGCATCCCACCAGGCTCCCCTGTCCCTGGGATTCTCCAGGCAAGAACACTGGAGTGGGTTGCCATTGCCTTCTCCCCCACCTCCCAGAGTTTGCCTAAATTCATGTCCATTGAATTAGTGACATTGTCCAACCATCTCATCCTCTGTTGCCCTCCTTCTTCCGCCTTCAATCTTTCCCAGCATCAGGGTCTTTTCCAATGAGTCAGCTGTTCACATCAGGTGGCCAAAGTTTTGGATCTTCAGCTTCAGCATCAGTCCTTCCATTGAGTATTCAGGGTAGATTTCCTTTAGGATTGACTGGTGGTTTGATCTCCTTGCTGTCTAAGGGACTCTCAAGAGTCTTCTACAGGACCACAGTTCAAAAGCATCAATTCTTTGGTGTTCTGCCTTCTTTAGGGTCCAGTTCTCACATCCGTACATGACTACTGGAAAGACTATAGCCTTGACTGTACTGACCTTTGTCAGCAAAGTAATGTCTCTGCTTTTTAATACACTGTCTAGGTTTATCATGGCTTTTCTGCCAAGAAGCAATTGTCTTCTAACTTCATGGCTGCAGTCACTATCCACAGTGTATTTAGAGCCCGAGAAGAGGAAATTTGTCAGAGCTTCCACATTTTCCCCTTCTGTTTGTCATGAAGTGATGGGACCCAATGCTATGATCTTAGTTTTTTAAATGTTGAGTCTTAAGCCAGTTTTATGCAGTTTCAAATAACAGCATTAATCAATTTATATATTTATATTTTCATCTAGCTAATACTCAGTTTTAGTACCACTTATTAACAATGATCTCTGTGAACAAGTATACATGATTTCTAACCTCTTGGAATCAGACATTGATTCATACTTATATGAAATTCCTCAATTAAGGGGCATTTAAGCTGATGCAATTTTGTGATACATGGTTAGGAGTAAAGAATATGAAGATAGCATGGGGAATATGGGATAGCATGGGTATATGAAGATAGCATAGTCCCTGTTCCTGGGGATTTCGCGTCTAGGAAAGAGACATGCAAACCTATAATAGCTGTCCTTTGTGAAAAGTGCTTTATGGAAGCAAAAGAGTTTTAATGGCTCCTGAAGGTTGTGAGTGATTAATGCTGTCTGACCATCTCAGAAAATACTTTATGAGATGATTTCAGATGCTGGTTTTGAAGGCTGGGGAAGACTATCAGGCAATCAAGAAAAGAATTGAGCAAGTATTGGCTAGGAGTATGAAAAAGCCAAGTATGTTTGGCAGACCCTAGGTAAAGAGGAAGGCCTAGGAATGCATTTTGCCAAAGGTGAGATTATATAGAGTCGGATGGTAAAATTTTAGCCATGTAGAATGTTGTATGAAGAAGTTTACACTTTTAGGAGTCATTGGAGTACTTTACTTAGGAGTCTGAAATAAATTTGTGTTTCAAGACATTGTTCTGATTGCAAAAGGAAGGATGGCTTTGGCTTTTCAAGAGGCTGGACTCAGGAGGCTAATTAGAAAGCCATGGCCATAAGCCCTTAGAAAGGAGGGAAGGGCTTCAACTGCAGCAGTAGCTAGGGTGATTTAAGAGATATTTAGGAGTAAAAATCAATGCTAATTGAAGAGACTGCCTGGAATAGATGAAAGAGAGAGGATCCCAGAATACACTGAGATTTCTACCTTTTGGGTAATATACGGTATCCATGGAGCCAGTGCTGGCTAGTGGAAAAGCTTCAGATTGGGTTTTGAATCCTGGCTCCTTTGCTTACCAAGTCACCACTTGGAAGAAATTAAACTTGCTGAGGCAATGGCACCCCACTCCAGTACTCTTGCCTGGAGAGTCTCATGGACGGAGGAGCCTGGTAGGCTGCAGTCCATGGGGTCGTGAAGAGTCGCACATGACTGAGCGACTTCATTTTCACTTTTCACTTTAATGCATTGAAGAAGGAAATGGCAACCCACTCCAGTGTTCTTGCCTGGAGAATCCCAGGAACGCAGGAGCCTGGTGGGCTGCAGTCTATAGGGTCGCACAGAGTCGGACACAACTGAAGCGACTTAGCAGCAACAGAGCCTCCTCTAAACAAAAAATTATTTAAAGTAATTTTGTGGGATCTGTGAGAAGGTAATTATAAAAATGCTCAGTAATCTAGTTTGTCTATTACCTACATGCAACACATATTTTCTTCAGGAGGACTAAAGGACACTCTGGATAAGGATAAATTGCATAGAATCAGAAATGGTTCAAGATAATTAGTTCAGCTTTAGCCATCCTGAGTTTAAAATTGATATTTTAGGTCTAGATAGATATATCCAGTATGTATTCAGAAATTGACTTGCAGGACTTGGGGAGGGCAAATAACTGTCTAAGAATTTGGAGATGCAATTACTAAATGATGGTTAAAGTCACATGGGTGGATGAGATTCTATAGGTATGGAGTAAGAAAAAAATTGAAGTCAGTCCTCTGGTGTTCAATTTCTAAATAAGTAGGCAGATGAGGAAGAGGAGCCCTCCCTCTCCCACCAAAGCAACTAAAGCATGGTTTGAAAAATAGGAACAAAACCTTTGACATCACAAAACCTGCCAAGTACAGAGGGGTAGTTTAAGAAGGACCTCATTAGCACCCTGGTAAGTCTTAGAATTGACGAGCAACTTGAGGAATAAAGAGAACTCTTTGGGTAGATTTTATTCTTATTTTTCTGGGGCTACAAAGATGAGTTCTCTTTTTCCTTTTTGGTCTAAACCCAAACAAGTTTGTACTTGTCTTGATGACTTGAGTCATGCATTTTGTTTTTCTATTAAGATTTTCTTAATTCTCTATAAACAAATTATTCCACTGGAGACTAAAGAAAACTGACTGTAACAAATGAGGGGTGAGTGACAACCATAGAGCAATTTCCATTTGGTGGCGAGGAGCAAAATATAGATTGTGGTGAATTGAAAGGAAGACAAGAATAAATAAATAATGCTTTTTAAGAAGTTTGGCATGGAGGTTAGAAATGGACAAAGGATGAAGAAGCTTTAATATATAGTAATAGACACTAAAAGTAAAGACTTAGTATTGAAGAAGAAAAGGGAGATAAATGATGGGAGATAAATAATGAAGGAATATTCCAGAAGAGGCTGCAGATCAGGAAATGTAAATCCAAAAGAAAGCATTTGCCTCAGGTGGAAGAAGGTACGACCTCCCTTTGAGTCAGGAAGTAAGGGAGTGAAGTTAAAAAGACTATTAATAAATAGAAATTAAGAAACTTTTGGTGTTAACCCAGCTACTGTTTTATGCTGTTAGATCCTGTTAGTTGGCTTTTATTTTTTATATTCTAATAATTTATGTTTTGAGTAACTTAATTTGATTGGCTACCATCTTTAATGTTATCTCCAGATAAAATGAATTATTGAATTTTCATTCAGCAAAAGTTCTGACCTCTTTTTCCTGAAAAAAAACAAAAACAAAAAACAAACAAACAACTCAGAAAATACTGAGTCTTGATAAGGGAACCCCCAACATTCAGAAAACTAAGATCATGGCATCCAGTCCCATCACTTTAAGGCAAATAGATGGGGAAACAGTGTCAAACTTTATTTTTCTGGGTTCCAAAATCACTGCAGATGGTGACTGCAGCCATGAAATTAAAAGACGCTTATTCCTTGGAAGGAAAGTTATGACCAACCTAGATAGCATATTGAAAAGCAGAGACATTACTTTGTCAACAAAGGTCCGTCTAGTCAAGGCTATGGTTTTTCCAGTGGTCATGTATGGATGTGAAAGTTGGACTGTGAAGAAGGCTGAGCGCTGAAGAATTGATGCTTTTGAACTGTAGTGTTGGAAAAGACTCTTGAGAGTCCCTTGGACTACAAGGAGATCCAACCAGTCCATCCTAAAGGAGATCAGTCCTGGGTGTTCATTGGAAGGACGGATGTTGAAGCTGAAACTCCAATACTTTAGCCACCTGATGCGAAGAGCTGACTCATTTGAAAAGACCCTGATGCTGGAAAAGATTGGGGGCAGGAGGAGAAGGGGACAACAGAGGATAAGATGGTTGAATGGCATCACCGACTCAATGGACATGGGTTTGGGTCGACTCCGGGAGTTGGTGATGGACAGGGAAGCCTGGTGTGCTACAATTCATGGGGTCACAAAGAATCGAAGATGACTGAGCAACTGAACTGAACTGAACTGAACAAGAATAGTGAAATGTCAGAAGTTGTACCATTTGCATCAGGTTGGCAGACTCAAAGAAATGCGTTCTCCTATGATTTGTATATCCTAGGGAAATGTTCAAAATAAACTCATGTAGGGTTGACATCAGGACATTGGATTATGTGTTAGTTCTTAAAGAATAATTGTTGCAGTAATCAAATTATTTGTATTCTTTCACTAAGCTATAAATGAGGTTTGAGTGGAGAATTTGCTTGTTGAAAAGGTGATTTTACAGATCCTTTAAAAAATATATATTAATGGTTAGCTCAAACTTAAATTGACCTGTCACTGATTGAATGGACATGAACTTGGGCAAACTCCAGGAGATAGTAAGGGACAGGGAGGCCTGGTGTGCTGCAGTCCATGAAGTTACAAAGAGTCAGACACACTTAGACACTGAACAACAACAAGCTTAAATTAGGATTGTAAGCAATTAATTTTGTATTTTACACTTGAAATCAAGTACCATAGGACCTTTCCTAGTAGATGAACATATAATTCAATTAGATAATCTTCATTTCATCATATTGTAAACACATAAAATCACAAACAACCAGCCTTTCCTTGTGTTCATGATTCTAGAAATGAAAACAGACTGTGGATCTATATTATAAAGTAGTTTCAGTAAATTGTGCACATGGAAGGGTCAGAAATTTGAAACACATAGTCATAGATGATGGGAATTCAGCCCAAAGCCAGCATCTCAAAAGTTTTCCAAGGAGTAAGACGATAGAAAACAGGTTGGATTCTTAGGCATTTTAATATTTGTATCTGAATATTCAGTTCAGTTCAGTTCAGTTGCTCAGTTGTGTCCGACTATTTGCGACCCCATGAATCACAGCACACCAGGCCTCCCTGTCCATCACGACCTCCCGGAGTTCACCCAGACTCACGTCCATCGAGTCAGTGATGCCATCCAGCCATCTCATCCTCTGTCATCCCCTTTTCCTCCTGCCCCCAATCCCTCCCAGCACCAGAGTCTTTTCCAATGAGTCAACTCTTCGCATGAGGTGGCCAAAGTACTGGAGTTTCAGCTTTAGCATCATTCCTTCCAAAGAAATTCCAGGGCTGATCTCCTTCAGAATGGACTGGTTGGATCTCCTTGCAGTCCAAGGGACTCTCAAGATTATAGATGTCTTAATAACATAATAATTGCTGGCTGCTTCTCTTAGCCCACTTAAAGCTGTATTTTAATTTTACTATCATGCAGGGATCTTTGGTATTCTATCCTTGGTTTTTATCACTTCTCTACCTTTTTATCTGGATGATCTTCTCAGTCGTATTTTCAGGTTCACTACTTACTTTGTTCAAGTGCTTTAAAATGTGTTTCATTAGCTTTGATCTTATTGCTATGTTCATATATATAAATCCAAACACTTGAATAGATGTCTGTTTTTGGCCCCAACAAAGTTCATATTTACTTTCAAAACTAAATTTCAGCCCTTTTCTTCAAAACTGTTTTTCCTTCTGTATTTCTTTGAATTTCCCTCTGCAGTAAAGAATCCACCTGCCAATGCAGGAGATGAAGGTTCAATCCCTGGGTGGAGAAGATCCCTTGGGGAAGGAAACGCCAACCCACTCCAGTATTCTTGCCTTGGAAACCCCGTGGACAGAGGAGCTTGGCGGGCTACAGTCCATGGGGTCGCAAAAGAGCTGGACATGACTTAGTGACTAAGCAGCAACAACCACTTACTTACTTTAGTGAAGGAACAACCAAGCACCATGCACTTAAGGTGGGAGGAAACCAGAGTTTCACCATTTGGGTAAAAATCAAAGGCAGCATGTTATATCTCATTTCAGGTTTTTCCTTAAGCATTTTTCTGTAGTGTTCATACTGTTTTAAAATTTCTTTAAAGAACTTTGGCAACCTGGTTATTTTTTTCTTCCTTTGTCATTACTGTTAATTTGTGCTTTTATTAAAATATCTATTTTATCCAAGTTTTGTATGTTATTGCCATTTAGTTGTTTTAAAGAGTCTCTTAAGATAAAAATAAATTCTGCTGTAGCTTTGATTCTCTTATTTCTAACTTTTTAATGTATCTTCTAAAAATTTTGTTAAGTGTTTGGATGAAGACTTTTATTAGCATCTGCTATTGTCTCTTTAATTTCTGCCTTTTGTTTCATTCAGATACAGTCTAACTTCCCTCTTTGTACATGTTTTGAGTTTACTATATACTTTTCCTAGCTACTTAGAAGGCCCTATTCAGTATTTTTATATTCTGTATGATATATGAATAGACAGTCTCAAATGCATATAATTAGCCACTCTTCACAAGATTTGATAAGTAATGTTTTGTGATTGTTATTGTTATGTGTTCAACCTTACTGGACTCAGGGAAGCCCAGAGAGCTGGCAAAACATTGTACCTGGGTTTGTCTGACAGGGTGTTTTTGGAAGAGATTAACATTTAAATCAGTAGACTACGTAAAAAATATCTGTCCTCACCAAAGTATGTAGCATCATTCACTCCATTGAGGGCTGTTGGAAGAAAGGCACATTTTCTCCCTTCCTGTCTCCCTCCCCCCTCTTTCCATCTGTCTCTCTCTCACACACCACACACACACACACACACACACACACACACACACACACACACACACAATCAACAGACTGTGACATTTGTTATTTCCTGCCCTCAGCCAGGGGATCTCCTAGGTTCTTGGGCTTTAGAACTCTTGAACTCATACCAGATTACTCCTGGTTCTCAGACATTCGACTCTAAGTGAATTATGACACTGGGTCTCCAACCTGTAGACTGTATATGATGGCATTATTTACACTGACTAAAAAAAAGCTAATGAAAAGAATACCCAAATAGAGGAATGTTAGAATAATTATGGCACCATCATGCTATGGTATTGTGCACAACCACCAAAATGTGAATAGACTTTGATATCAGTTAGCTTAATTGTCCCAAAATATGTAACTATGAAAATCAATATGCAGAACTGTGTATAATTCTTAATAACAAGCAATTATGTGTATAAATGTATTTATATGTTTGTGTGTGTATCTGTGTGCTTATAACCAATTAGGTTTTGATAAAATAATGAAAGATATATCCTTGTTAACCAAGGTTTTCTAAAAGAGTAATGAGAATGGAGTAGAAGAGGAGTGGGAGGAAACAACAAGAAATTCAAAAGGCTGCACGAAGCAACACACAAAATCTGGCAAATATGTGATCCTATTAATATAATTTTCTATAATGAAAAGCCTTCCTCAGTGATCTACACAAAAAAAATAGAGGAAAACAATAGAATGTGAAAGACTAGAGATTTCTTCAAGAAAATTAGAGATACCAAGGGAACATTTCATGCAAAGATGAGCACAATAAAGGACAGAAATGGTATGGACCTAACAAAAGCAGAAGATATTAAGAGGAGGAGGCAAGAATATACAGAACTATCAAAAAATGATCTTCACAACCCAGATAATCATGATGGTGTGATCACTTGCCTAGAGCCAGACATCCTGGAATGTGGTCAGTGGGCCTTAGGAAGCATCACTACGAACAAAGCTAGTGGAGGTGATGAAATTCCAGTTAAGCTATTTCAAATGCTTAAAGATGATGCTGTGAAAGTGCTGCACTCAATATGCCAGCTTATTTGGAAAACTCAGCAGTGGCCACAGGACTGGAAAAGGTCAGTTTTCATTCCAATCCCAAAGAAAGGGATTAATGTTTAAACTACCTCACAGTTGCACTCATCTCACACAATAGTAAAGTAATGCTCAAAATTCTCCAAGCCAGGCTTCAACAGTCTGTGAACTGTGAACTTCCAGATGTTCAAGCTGGATTTGGATAGGCAGAGGAATCAAAGACCAAATTGACAACATCCGTTGGATTATTGAAAAAGCAAGAGAATTCCAGAAAAAATATCTACTTCTGCTTTACTGACTATGCCAAAGCCTTTGACTATGTGGATCAGAACAAACTGTGGAAAATTCTGAAAGAGATGGGAATACCAGACCACCTGACCTGCCTCTTGAGAAATCTATATGCAGGTCAGGAAGCAACAGTTAGAACTAGACATGGAACATAAGACTGGTTCCAAATCAAGAAAGGAGTAAGTCAAGGCTGTATATTGTCCCTCTAGTTATTTAACTTATATGCACAGTACATCATGTGAAATGCCTGGCTGGATGAAGCACAAGCTGGAATCAAGACTACCAGGAGAAATATCAATAACCTTAGATATGCAGATGACACCACCCTTAATGCAGAAAGTGAAGAACTAAAGAGCCTTTTGATGAAAGTGAAAGAGGAGAGTGAAAAAGTTGGCTTAAAATTCAACATTCAGAAAACTAAGACATGGCATCTGGTCCCATCACTTCATGGCAAATAGATGGGGAAGCAGTAGAAACAGTGAGACTAATTTTTTGGTTCCAAATCACTGCAGATGGTGACTGCAGCCATGAAATTAAAAGATGCTTACTCCTTGGAAGAAAAGTGATTCCCAAAGCATTTTAAATAGCAGACACATTATTTTGCCAACAAAGGTCTGTCTGGTCGAGGCTATGGTTTTCCCAGTAGTCATGTATGGATATGAGAGTTGGACTATAAAGAAAGCTGAGGGCTGAAGAATTGCTACATTTGAACTGTGGTGTTGCAGAAGACTCTTGAGAGTCCCTTGGACTGCAAGGAGATTCAACCAGTCCATCCTAAAGGAAATCAATCCGGAGCATTCATTGGAAGGACTGATGCTGAAGCTGAAACTCCAATACTTTGGCCACCTGATGTGAAAAACTGATTTTTGAAAAGACCTAGATGCTGGGAAAGATTAAAGGCGGGAGGAGAAGCAGACGATAGAGATTGAGATGGTTGGATTGCATCACTGAATTTATGGACATGAGTTTGAGTAAACTCCAAGAGTTGGTGGTGGACAGAGAGTTGGTGGCGGACAGGGACCCTGAAGTGCTGTACTCCATGGGGTCGCAAAGAGTAGGACACGACTGAGCAACTGAATTGAACTGAACTGAAAGCAATATAAACACAGTAATTTAATAAAGACCATGAATGAAGTTAGTATGTTTCAAGAATTTTTGGTGAGATAAAGCTTAAGTTATTGAGAAATCATAGATGCCAATGATACGCTTATCCTGTAATTTTTAACAAGAAGTTCAAATTTAGAAACTGAGAGATATTAATGTTCAGGTCTTCCTGAAATATATTCAGATTCATTCAATATTTCATTATTATAGCAGCAACAACAAACAAGCACTCACAGATCTACAGTGGGTGAAAAATTTGCAAATTATTTCTCCCTACCATTAAGGAATCAACCTGCCAGTGTGGGAGAGACAGGAGGCACAGGTTCAATCTCTGTGTAAGGAAGATTCCCTGGAGGAGTAAATGGCAACCCATTCCAATATTCTTGCCTGGAAAATCCCATGGACAAAGGAGCCTGGTGGGCTATAGACCAGAGAGTCACAGAGAAGTGGACACAGCTGAGAAACTGAGCATGCACACATGTGCCACTGAAGCAGGACCTATTTTCCTACCAATAAACTGTAGTGTTATTCTTTCGAAATAAGCTTCCAGAATAGAACAAAACAAAATAGAGTGGAAAGTTCATGGGTTTTAGAGTTAGCCAGGCCTCAGTTTTATTCTGATACGACTGAGCAACTTCACTTTCACTTTTCAGTTTCATGCATTGGAGAAGGAATCGGCAACCCACTCCAGTGTTCTTGCCTGGAGAATCCCAGGGATGGGGAGCCTGGTGGGCTGACGTCCATGGGATCGCACAGAGTCGGACATGACTGAAATGACTTAGCAGCAGCAGCAGCAGCAGTTTTTTTTTTTTTTTTTTTTCTGCAGCAGTTTTATTCCAGGTTTTGCCACCACTGTCTATAATCAAGAATATGTTGACAGTAAACCCACACTTACCATCTTTCCATTTATCTCCATGATTATAGATGTCAGTTTCAATCAGATGGTATGAGTAAGGTTAGCCACCAGGGGAGTTTGTCATAGCCTAAATTACTTGTTGTGGGACCTTGAGTTAGATATTTTCCTGTTTCCTCATTCATAGTGCTGAGGTCAATAACAATATTACTCAAAAGATTATTGTGAGAGTTCAGTTTGATAGTAGATGTAAAACACTAATTAAGATTTAATATACACATTAGAAGTGTTTAATAAGAACAGCTAGACTAAGACAATACCCAACTCAATCATAGAACATAGATTTATGGAAAATGATTGGGACAAATCTCAACTCAGAACTCATATTTTGGACTTGTGTGTGTGTGTGTGTGTGTGTGTGTGTGTGTGTGTGTGTGATATCATGATGAAGATTAAATGCTAGGTAATGTCAAAGAAAATTTCCTGCATTGAACCTACTGATAAATATGGAAACAGTTACTAAATGAAAGATGGAAATAAAACAGCCCTAGACATTTGAAAGTGATCTTGATTAAAGACATTAATGAGAGTTACCAACCATGCATTCTTTTTAAAAATGTGATTACAAAGAACTTTATTTATAGTAAGTTGAACATGGGTTGACATCATAGAAAAAAACAAGTTTAGAAAAATGACAAGTTCTGTTCTGCAAGCATAAATTTTTCATCTATTTCATCATTATCCTAAATGGAGTCTACACTATCAGAAAATTGATTCCACTTCTTTTTTTTTTTTTTTGCCTTTTTTTAAACAAAAGAACCAAAACCATACTTAAAATTTTGTTGGTAATAGTTACACACATTAAGTCCATTGTTTGGATGCTTAGACTGATAGACTGAGAAATAAAAGCACGTCTTTATTACCTTTTCTGTGGAATCTTAGATTACCATCCGCTCTTTGTTATTATGCAGGGTATCATCTTTCATGTGTGTTGCTACATACCAGCATTGCTTTCTGTCCAACTTCCAGTAAAATGTTTGCTTGCGTTGCCCTCAGGATATCAGAAAGGATCTTTACCAGAGAAACTAAGTTCAGTTTTAGAATACTTTGACTTTATGACTGCAAAAGAGCTTAATTCCTGATTTTCTACTCGGAGTCAACACATAAGAGAATTATGAAAGACCTCCTGCCTGTGTCTATGTATTTATTCTCTGCCTCTGAAATCTTTCTCCTTCTCATCCTTTATCCCCATTAATTCTTCAAGTTTCTTCTCCAAGTATGTCTTTAATGACCTTCGTATTGCCTTCATTTTCCTCTGGTGAGAGATGCAAAAATGGAATCTAGAGAAATAAGATAATCCCAAATTAAATATTAGTAGCCCGGTTCTTTAAAAAATTGTAACTATTTTTTTCTTCCTTTTTTGAATTCCTCTACAAGCATTTTTCTCATACTTTATCACATTTCCTCCATTTCCTATGTTCCAACTTTTATCCCATCAAACTTTTATGTTTCATACCTATTAGTAAGATATCCCAAAGTTTGAGATGACTTCTTTCCCCTTATTTCCATTGGAAGAAGGGGGAAGATTGGGCAGTCTCTTTGCCAAAGAAATGCTTGACCCAGTGTGTGTTTGAAAGCAGGAAAACTCACAGTAGCAAAACACCTCCCAATATTACACCTTCTGCTAATAATATCAGAAATAGTCCAATTTCTCGACTCTCAGCCTTCTTTGGATCATCCTCTGGAGGAAAAAAGGGGAAAACATGAGCTGGAGGGGAAAATTAGTAACTTGAGAGCTTTATCCATAAACCTCTCAATTTTTAACCTTAAAAATTGCTCTGTTCACCATTTATATCTTGTTCCCTGGTTATTCTGCTCTTTCTTAGACTCCTAGGCTCTACAAAATATTTTCCCCTACTACCCCCAGCCTAATTTCTCTACCTTTAGTACACTTTTTCATTTCTAAGCTCTTCAGTTACCTAGTGCCCAATAATTCATTCTGGCACAAATTTTGTCCAGCATCTTAGCTCTTATTTGTAGCATTAGCATGGCCTACATAGAAAATGATCAACAACTATTTGTTGACTAGATCAATGAGAAACTCCTTGATCCCTGGCCTTTCAAAGTGCTACACAACAATCTGTGTTACCTTCACAATATTCTCCTCTGAAACATCGAGAGGTGATGCGAAGACATGTCCAACAATCCAGGATAGGACCTTCAGTCACGACTGATGGAGAGAAGAAGGAAGATAGTTGGAAGGGGGCCACAGCATGGAGTTCCCTTAGCTTAGACACCAGTATGAATTAGATCTTGGGCATTTCCACTGGTTGCATTGTTGTAACTTTCTTCTTCCCCTAGCCCTCAATTTTAGAGATGGATCAAAACTTTAAGCCCAGTCTCTGGGAAGAAGTGGGAAAATGATGCCTCAGCTTATTTTGGGGCTATGGATTAAAAACTCTGGTATAGAAGGCCTCTGAGCACGTCAAATTATATGGAGTGATTGAGACTTCGTAAGCTAGATTTTGTTGTCACAGATCGTTGACATTCCCCCTTGTAGCTGAGAGCTTTAGGAATTATGTTCTCAGTGTGACAAGTAGAGGAGATAAAGGAGACGGCAAAATATGCTCTGAAACCTCCAGGCACTACATATACTGTACTTACCACAATCTTCAGAACAAGCTAAAAGAGAATCAGAAAGATCTAATGAGCTTAGGATCAACTTAAAGTGTGTCATATTTATACTCAAGTTGTATTTATTTGGTTACCCATTACCTTCCAGCTACCCCTCCACCCAGTCTGGATTATTTTAATATGAATCCCTATTCCTCCTCTCACCCCTCATTTCCTATTCCTTTCACATAATTTCAGTGGTGTTAGATATACATCTGATATTACCAACTTCAGAGAATTTCTTTAATAGTTTTTCCAGTTTGGAGTCCAAGTTTTTGCGGATATCGAGAAGCCTGCCTTGAAGGATAAAGACACCTGAAAAGGGGTGGAATGGACATCAGAAAAGAGAGGTGGCCTTTCCCTTCATAATTTAATCCTAATTGTTTTGCCTTGTTTCCCCCAGTGAATTGTTCTCAAACTTGCTTGGGCAACACATTCTTTTAACATTGAAACAGTACCTCACCTTTCCATTTTTCCTTGCTCAGTTTATCAAGTTCGATCTTCAGCCATGTTCTCAAATCGACAACCTTTTGAACAGCTAGAGAGGAGAGGTAAAGGAACATGTGGGGGTTAATTACATTTACAGAGCAAATTATGTGGCCCCAGGTACTCTCTTCCCTACCTCCCTTCTCCCTCTAGCTCCCAAAATTCTTAGGGGCTTAGGCTTCCCTCACCCAACACCCGAAGCATCTTGTCCCTGTGGGAGACCTTGAAGCTTAAACGGATCATCTCCTTCATCTGCCGTTCAAGCATATGAGTTCGGCCAGGGACTTCTGGGGGTACCAGCTTTCCAAGCAAGGATTTAACTTCCTCGATGAATTTGGGATCACATTCCAAACAGCCTTTGACCCCATGGAAGGCTGCCAGGGACAGGGGCAGGAGCAGGAGCAGCCACAGGTCTCCCATATCCTTGCCCCGACTGCCCTTGCCCCAACAGCAGGTTGTCCTGGCAACTGGTTCACCTAGCTCCCCTTCCTTCAAAACTCCAGCAGTGAGAGCCTTGTCTTGGGTAGTCTGACCCCACCTTTCCCTCTGTTTCCATCCCACTGCTAGGCAATCTCATTTTTCTAAGGATCTTTGGTTGGTTTCTGACTTTTGTCCTTCATTCCAGAGAGAGGGAACTACCAGCTGGGGAGTAGATACCTGAGTTCTGAGTGTGGAACCCAGAATGAGAGAGAGAAGTCTTGAGCTCACACAAGCAGAGTTCTGTGCAGGGAGACAGCTCAGAAAACAGTCGTTAACCCTTTCTCTTATTTGTATTCTTAGTAAATGCCCACACCCCTCCTGATCATTTAAGTAGTATCATATCAGTGGATGTTGAAAGAGATATCTTAGGACCTTAGTTTGTTTAACCCAAGCTCTGCTTTAATAGAAGAGGTAAGAAAACCCAGAATATTGATGTGCTTAGGGCCCCAATCCTTTATGGTAGCAGTATTGTTGAAAAATATTGTTGAAAATTGAAATGGGAGTCTACATATAATTATCATAGATACTAATGGTTTTGATACAATTGATAATCTCAGAAATTTAGACTACATTTGTCAGCAGGAATATTTCTCCAGACTCGCTATATAACCTATTTAGATATTGCTGTTCTTTTAGAGAACCTGGAACCAGAAGACTAGGAACATCAGTTGAGGAATACATGGTGATAAGTGAGACTCCAGTAAAATTCATGGTCCTTTAAACAGGCACCTTTTGAATGTGCTCGTGATAAAGCATGTAACTTATAAGAATACAACCACAATTACCATGGGCTGTGTTCTCCAGCCATTGCCATGGAAAATGACCTAATAAACATGTTTTTCCTTTGGTTTAAAGCTTTTTGAATAAGAATTTTCTTTCTTATATGAAGAAATTAATGTCGCTTTGCAGACTTTCCAGACTAGTTACCTCTTCTAATATATTGCATGTATGGCTGTGACTCCCTGGAAACTAGGAAACCCTGGGATCCTCAAGGGTTGGTAGCAGACTTGAAACCTAAGGTATGGCAAAGTCCTGGAGTAGAAGATTGTGAAGGAAGTTAAAAGAACTACCACTAATAATGTGCCTTCCATGTGCCCAACTTTGTGCTGGAAACTCGTTAGATAGAATCTCCCAAGTCCTCATGGCACAGCAAGACTCTGAGAGATTATTCCCATTTTATAGATAAGAAACTGAGGATCAAAATAACTGAGTGATTAGGGATCTGAATTCAAACTCATTCTGCTTAACTTCAAACTCTATATACATTAACTATCACCTCTCAAAATTTTCTGGAATAATACAGAAAGCAGTCTCTTGGAATTTGATAAATTGGAAGATGGGGGGTGTTTAATTCAAATTCTTTCATGTTCAAAAACTGGCCCTTCTTTGATCTGGCTTTATGTTCCCTTGGCTCAATGATCTCATCTTTCGATGACCCACAAAAGATTTTCAAAGGCTGAGGTCTGAAGGTATGTGTGTTAATGGGATTAAAGTAACTTTGGAAACCAAAGTTGGAGACTAAAAAGGTTAAGAAACTTGGCAGGCAGGTGGCCAAGAAAAAGCTATTATTCAAAAGAGAAAAATACATATTATAGTTATCTTCCAGTTAACATTACAGGCTTTTCATTTTGGATTGGATTCGTAATGCTCTATCATACTATTGAATAACTCTACCTCATTCCATGGCATATTTTCTTGACTCTGACCTAGTAGCCCATCTACCATTTTATTTTTGCTTTACCTTTCCAGCTTAATTTGCAATCTAAGACTTTTAGGATGAGAGAAAAAAAATAATTTGGCTTTTGTGTAGTCTTGGGAAGTCTGGAAATAGCAAGCCATTTCCTAAAAAAGACAGGCAGAGATTGTAATTGAAGGGTAAATATAGAAGGTAAAATAGTGGAGGAAGTATCACCCTCATGAAGTAAACAGTAGGCAGATGACAACAGTGTGTGCTAAAGGTGAAGATTACACACTAAGGGCAGGGGAAGACAGAAGAGCACTGAGTCTGGAGCAATTTTTTATAGAGAGACTGGGTCCAGATGCATAATAGCATATGCATTCATAATAATTTACCAAATATATATTTGCCTGTTGGTGGTTCTTACACAGATAAAATATTCATGGTCAGTGTTGTGTATTTTTTGTTTTTGATCACACAGCACTATCAGTTGGAGCTGTGGCCCCAACCTGTTTGGCACCAGAGACTGGTTTCATAGATGGCAATTTTTCCATGGAAGCTGGGAGAGGGAGATTTAGGTGGTAATGGGTGCGATGAGGAGCAACAGATGAAGCTTCCCTCCCTAGCACGATGTTTACCTCCTGCTGTGTGGCATGGTTCCTAACAAGCTGCAGACCACTTCCTGTCTGAGGCTTGGGGCTGGGGGACCCCTGAATTAGACAGTCCCTCTTGTAAGGGCTAGGATCAGTGGTGGTGTAACATTTGGCCTTGGTGTTGTAACATAATGCCCTGAGGTTTAAAATCTGAAGAACAGATTGCATAAAGAAGAGCAAGAAGCTGTTACAGTAATTTGCCCACATTCTCTGGTAGATCCCAGATCCATACAAAAAATAAAAATAACAAATCTCCGGAGAAGGCAATGGCACCCCACTCCAGTACTCTTGCCTGGAAAATCCCATGGATGGAGGAGCCTGGTGGGCCGCAGTCCATGGGGTCGCTAAGAGTCGGGCACGGCTGAGCGACTTCACTTTCACTTTTCACTTTCATGCATTGGAGAAGGAAATGGCAACCCACTCCAGTGTTCTTGCCTGGAGAATCCCAGGGACGGGGGAGACTGGTGGGCTGCCGTCTATGGGGTCACACAGAGTTGGACACGACTGAAGTGACTTAGCAGCATAGAGTATATTTAAAAAATAAAATTGGACAATAGCATTTTGCAAAGGAAAAAAAAAATAACAAATCTCTGTGGCTCAAGCATCCTGCAGAGTTTATCTGTCCAGCTGTGCCCTGCTGCATTGCTTTTCTTATCACTTCACAGGACTTTGTACAAGTTTGGCAAATGACCTGGGTATTTCTCACTGTCAGGCAATATTAACCTCTTTCCTGATTGAAACCTGAGACTTGGAAGCTATTAATTGCTATTTAGCTATGTTGTAAAGTATCTTTCTAGGTAGTGTAATAATCATAGGTTTAAATGTTTAAATAATTACTATGTGCCACATATTTCACAGTAAAATAATTTCATTTTTTTCTGTATTCCTGTTCATTTATATTCCATTGTTATTAAGCCAATGTTTCCATATTCCGCTCATCATTTAGGAAGAGTCATAAGGTTTGAGCCTAGAAGTCTTTGAAGAAATCTCTACTTGGTAGGAAATCAAACTAAAATATAGTTGATCCGATTAATAGGGATTGTGGAAAGAAGGAGGGGAGAGAAGTAAAGGAAGCAGAGGATGTCTGTCACAATGTCTTCTCTCTGGGCAGGTCCCAGAAGGGAAGCTATGTTCAGTTAAAGGAAATAATGAGAGAAGAGGAGTTTTTGCCCTGCACCCTTTAGGGGCTCTGAAAGCTATACCATTGCCCACACGTGGACAGTAGTAGCTAAGGAAAAGCCTGTAGGACTGGGTAATAGAAGGTACTCCTGGGACAGTGCCATTTCCCATATGGCATGCAAAAAGGAGTATGTTCCTACTGGCTACTAGGCAAAGGTATATAAGTGAACTCAGGATCTGGGGTAATCTGTTAGTATCATTAAAGCTCTAGGTAAAGGGTCCCTCGTTTAAGATCTGGAGAGCAAGCTACCAGGTCAGGAAAGGAAGAAGAATCTGCACCAAGCCCTCTGGCCTTGCTGGGACCAAATTGTTAGGAAAAGCCACTAGACCCAGAGGAAATAGAGAACAGACTCAAAGTGTTCCACATGCAGTTTCTCAGCTAACACTACAAGCAGATCAGAAGTGGGGTGGTACCAACCTTACATAAAGATACCAAAACATTGTCAGAGGATGGAGCAGATATCCTCAAAGTTCAAAAAAAAAAAAAAAAAATTTCATGCAAGAGAATACACATCAGAGAAAAAAGTTAGTGTCTACTTCTCTAAGAAGGAAAATGCAGGGGTTTTAAGTACTAGAAATAGTTCATTTTAATGTATTAGGCAAGATGGATTGAGTCCATAGTTAAACTCATAGTGTGTTAAAACAGGCTGGATTTTCGATGATTAGGAAGGTATTTTCAGTTTAATTTATTTTTTTTACATGGAGGATAATTGCCTTACAATGTTGTGTTAGTTGGATCTTCCCGACCCAGGGATCGAACCCGGCTCTCCCGCATTGGAGGCAGATGCTTTAACCTCTGAGCCACCAGGGAAGCCCTGTACAACAATAGGAATCAACCATAAGTGCACATACTTCCCCTCCCTCTTGAACCTCCCTCAGCTCCTCGTCCCACCCGTCTAGGTCGTCACAGAGCATCGAGTTGAGCTTCGTGCGCGTTACAGCAGCTTCCCACTGCTGTCTGTTTTGCACTTGATAGTGTGTATACGGCAATGATACTCTCTCAGTTCGTCCCCCAACTCCTTACCCTGCTGTGTCCATAAGTCCATTCTCTACATCTGTATCTCCATTCTTGCCCTGCAAATAGGTTCATCAGTACCATTTTTCAAGATTCCATATATGTTTGCTAGCATACAAGATTTATTTTTCTTTTTATGACCTCTTCACTATGTTTGATAGACTAGATTCATCTACATCACGACAAATGACCCAATTTCATTCTTCTTAAGGCTTAGTAATATTCCACTGTATATCTGTACCACAACTTCTTTATCTATTCATCTGTTGATGGACATCTAAGTTACCTACAGGTCCTGATTATTGTAAATAGTGCTGCTATGAACATTGGCATAGCTTCCTGGGTAGCTCAGCTGGTAAAGAATCTGCCTATAATGCAGGAGACCCTGGTTCAATTCCTGGGTTGGTAAGTTCCCCTGGAAAAGGGATAGGGTACTCACTCCAGTATTCTTGGGTTTCCTTGGTGGCTCAGACAGTAAAGAATCCACCTGCCATGTGGGAGCCCTGGGTTTGATCCGTGGGTTGGAAAGATCCCCTGGAGGATGGCATTGAAACCCACTCCAGTATTCTTGCCTGGAGAATCCACATGGACAGAGGAGCCTGGCAGGCTACATTCCACAGGGTTGCAAAGAGTCAGACATGACTAAGCACACATATGAACACTGGGGTGCATGTATCTTTTCAAATTAGTGCTTTTGGTTTTTTTGGATATGTACCCAGGAGTAGAATTGCAGGGTCATATGGTAATTCTTCTTTTAGTTTTTTGGGTTTTTTTTTTTTTTTTTTTTTTTTGAGAAACCTCCATACTGTTTTTTACAGTGACTGCACCAGTTGGCATTCCTACCAACAGAAGAATCCACACCCTCACCAATATTTGTTATTTGTAGTCCTTTTGATGATAGCCATTCTGACAAGTGAGAGGTGACATCTTATTGTGGTTTTGATTTGCATTTCCCTGATGATTAACAGTGTTAAGTATATTTTCACGTGGCCATCTGTTGGGCATCTCCATGACCTCTTTAGGAAAATGTTCTTTCGGATCTTCTGTTTTTCAATCAGGTTTGTTTTTTTTTTTTCTTTGACGTCAACTTGTATGAGCTGTTTATATATATTAACCCCTTATAGGTCGTATTATTTGCAAATCCTTTCTTCCATTCAGTAGGATTTTTAAATTTGTCAATTGTTTCCATTGTTGAGCAAAAGCTTTTGAGTTTAATTAGATCCTACTTATTTATTTTTGCTTTTATTTCCTTTGCTTTAGGAGACAGATTCAAAAAAATATTTCTATGATTTAGATCAAAAAGTGTTTTGCCTATGTTTTCTTCTAGGAATTTTATGGTTTGTGGTTTTACATTTAGGCCTTTAATCCACTTGGAGTTTATTGTATATGATGTGAGACAATGTTCTAATTGTATTCTTTTACATGTAGCTGTCCAGTTTTCCTAGCACCACTTATTGAAGAGACTATCTTTTCCCCATTGTATAGTCTGGCTTCCATTGTTGTAGATTGATTGAAGATAAGTATGTGCATTGTCCCATGTACACTTGAAAAGAAGGTGTCATCTGCTGCTTTCAGGTGGAATGCTTTCTGTATATCAATTAAGCCCCCTGCTCTAATGTGTCATTTAAGGCCAATATTTTCATACTGATTTTCTGTCTGGATGATCAGTCCTTTGATATAAATGGGATGTTAAAGTCTACTGCTATTATGATGTTACTGTTAATATCTCCTTTTATTTCTGTTAATATTTATATTATATATTCAGGTGCTCTTGTGTTGGGTGCATAAATATTTATAATTGTTGTATCTTCTTGGATTGATCCCTTGATCACATTTAGTGTCCTTTGTCTCTTTTAAGTCTTTTTCTTTTTTTAATGTATTTGGATTTTTTTTTTATTTTTAAACTTTACATAATTGTATTAGTTTTGCCAAATATCAAAATGAATCTGCCACAGGTATACATGTGTTCCCCATCCTGAACCCTCCTCCCTCCTCCCTCCCCATACCATCCCTCTGGGTTGTCCCAGTGCACTAGCCCCAAGCATCCAGTATCGTGCATCGAACCTGGACTGGCAACTCGTTTCTTACATGATATTTTACATGTTTCAATGTCATTCTCCCAAATCTTCCCACCCTCTCCCTCTCCCACAGAGTCCATAAGACTGTTCTATACATCAGTGTCTCTTTTGCTGTCTCGTACACTGGGTTATTGTTACCATCTTTCTAAATTCCATATATATGCATTAGTATACTGTATTGATGTTTTTCCTTCTGGCTTATTTCACTCTGTATAATAGGCTCCACCTCATTAGAACTGATTCAAATGTATTCTTTGTTTTAATATCTATTTCCTGTGATATAATGGCCACCTCATGCGAAGAGTTGACTCATTGAAAAAGACCCTGATGCTGGGAGGGATTGGGGGCAAGAGGAGAAGGGGACGACAGAGGATGAGATGGCTGGATGGCATCACCGACTTGATGGACATGAGTTTGGGTAAACTCCAAGAGCTGGTGATGGATAGGGAGGCCTGGCATACTGTGATTTCATGGGGTCGCAAAGACTCAGTCAGACATGACTGAGTGACTGAACTGAACTGAAGTATTGCTCTTCAGGCTCTCTTTTGATATAAATTTGTACTGAATAATTTTTTCATCACCTCACTTTCAGTCTATGTGTGTTTTTAGATCTGAAGTGAATCTCTTGTAGGCAGCCTGTATATGGGTCTTGTTTTTGTATTCATCTAGCTACTCTTTTTTTCCCCTCTTATTCTCTTCCCTTGTGATTTGATGACTATCTTTAATGTTATGTTTGGATTCCTTTTCCTTTTTAGTGTATGTGTGTGTATCTATATCTATATTATAAATTTTGTTTTTGAGTACCATGAGGTTTTTATGTAGCATTCTCTCTGTAAATGTGATTGTTTTAAATTGCTTATCTCTTAATTTCAAATTCATTTTCAAAACCCTCAATTTACACTATCCTCCCCTTGTCATTACTGTCTTTTTCTGTCATCTATTACTCTACTTGTTTTATGTATCCCTTAATTGCTTATTGTGGATATAGATGACTTTACTACTTTTGTCTTTATACTTTCTGTTAGCTTTGTATGTGGATGACTTTCTACCTTTAGTATAGGTTTGCCTTTATGTATGTTGTTGTCATTCAGTTGCTCAGTCATTTCCTATTCTTTGCAACCCCATGGACTGCAGCATGCCAGGCTTCCCTGTCCTTCACCATCTCCCAGAGCTTGCTCAAACTCATGTCCATTGAGTCAGTGATGCCATCCAACCATCTCATCCTCTGTCATCCCTGTCTTCTACTGCCTTCTATGTTTCCCAGAATCAGGGTCTTTTCCAATGAGTCAGTTCTTCACATCAGATGGCCAAAGTATTGGAGCTCTAGCTTCAGCATCAGTCCTTCCAATGAATATTCAGGGTTGATTTTTCTTTAGGATTGACTGGTTTGATCTCCTCACAACCCATGGGATTCTCAAGAGTCTTCTCCAACACACAGTTGAAAAGCAACAATTCTTCAGTGCTCAGCTTTCTTTATGGTCCAACTCTCATATCTATACATGACTACTGGAGAAACCATAGCTTTGACTATGTGGACTTTTATTGGCAAAGTAATGTCTCTGCTTTTTAATATGCTGTCTAGGTTGGTCACAACTTTTCTTCCAAGGAGCAAGCATCTTTTAATTTCATGGCTACAATCACCATCTGCCCATTTTGGAGCCAAAGAAAATAAAGTCTGTCACTGTTTCCACTGTTTCCCCATCTATATGCCATGAAGTGATGGAACTGGATACTATGAACTTAGTTTCTTGAACATTGAGTCTTAAGCCAGCTTTTTCACTCTCCTTTTTCACCTTCATCAAGAGGCAAAACTAATACAATTATGCAAAGTTTAAAAATAAAATAAAATTAAAAATAAATAAATAAATAAAAAATAAAAAAAATAAAAGTAAACTACCAAAAAAAAAATTTTTAACCATTCTAAAAAAAAAAAAAAAAAAGGCTTCTGGCAATCTTGATTCCAGCTTGTGCTTCATCCAGCATGCCATTTTGCATGATTAACTCTGCATGTAAGTTGAATAAACTGGGTGAGAGTATACAGCCTTGATGGACTCCTTTCCCAGTCTGTTGTTCCATGTTCAGTTCTAACTGTTGTTTCTTAACCTACATACAGGTTTTTCAGAAGGCAGGTAACGTGATCTGGTATTCCATTCTCTTAAGAGAAATTCTTAAGAATTCTTTAAGAATCTTCCACAGTTTGTTGTGATACACACAGTCAAAGGCTTTAACATAGTCAATGAAGCAGAACTAGATTTTTTTTTTTTAATTCTCTTGTTTTTCTGTGATTGAATGGATGTTGGGAATTTTGATCTCTGGTTCCTCTGCTTTTTCTAAATCCAGCTTCTACATCTGGAAGTTCTCAGTACATGTACTGTTGAAGCCTAGCTTGGAGGATTTTGAGCATGACCTTGCTAGCATGTGAAAAGAAAGTGAAGTAAAGATTTGCCTTTACTGATGAGGATTTTTATTTTCTAATTGTTTCTTGTTGTTGCCTTTTCTTTTTCATGTTGAAGTTCCTTTAGCATTTGTTTTAAAGTTCATTTGGTAGTGCTGAACTGTTTCAGCTTGTGCTTTTCTGTAAAACTTTTTCTCTCTCCACCAAAATGAATGAGAACCTTGCTGTGTAGAGTATTCTAGGTTGTAGGTTTCCCCCTTCCATCATTTTAAATACATTGTTCCAGTTGCTCTGGTCTGCAGAATTTCTGCTGAAAAGTCAGCTGATAGCCTTATGGGAGCTTTCTTTTATGTTATTTTTTGATTTTTCACTGATGCTTTTAATAGTCTCTCTCTATTGTTAATTTTTTTCCTTTTAATTACAATGTGTTTTGGTGTGTTCCTCTTTTGGTTAATCCTATATGGGACTCTATACTTCCTGGACTTGACTGATTCCTTTCCCAGATTAGGGATATTTTCAGCTATTATATCTTCAGTATGTTCTCAGACCCTTTTTCTCTTCTGACTTCTGAGACCCCTGTAATATGAATATTGGTGTGCTCTTGATATTGTTGTAGAGGTCCCTTAAGCTGTCTTCATTTCTGTTCATTCTTTTTTTTCTCCTTTCAGCTTCAGTGATTTACTATTACTCTATCATTTAGGTCACTGATCATTCCTCTTTATCATTTACTTTAGTCTTGATTCCTCATTTCATTTATTGTATTCTTCATCTCTGTTTGGTTGTTCTTTATATTTTCTAACTCTTTGTTAGAAACTTTTAACTTCTCATGCATGTTTTGAATGTTTGCATGTTTTCTTCTCTTGAGTTCTTTGGTTATCTTATCATTACCCTGAACTCTTTCTCAGGTAGATTGTCTGTCTCCATTTCACTTAGTTTTATCCTGTTCCTTTGTCTGGAACATGTTTCTCTTCTGCCTCATTTTGACTAAGTTGGTTTTGTATTTTTCCATCTTTGGTATGTTAGTTACATTTCCTGAACTTGGAGAAATGGTTTTATCTAGGAGTCATCCTATGTGTTTCTGCAGGGGACTCCTCTCTTTGTTCACTAGAGCTATGTACTCTAGGGGTTCTACTATTAAGGGCTGCATTGGTCTGTTTGTTGTAACGAACATGCTATTTAGATCGTCTCGTAGGCTCATTTGACTCCCAGTCTGGCTGGTTGCCAGACTCTGCCTTATGTGGAACTGCTCGCCACTGTTTGGCAGGGTCTAGTCATGAGACGGCTCACTTCAGAAGCCTGTGGAGCACTGGGGCTAGTGCTGGTTTGCTGGGTGGAGTCAGGGTCCAGAAGACTCTAGAGTTGTTTCCTGCTTACTAATGGGAGAAGCTAGGTATTGGAATTAGTGCTGAACTACTGACAGGCAGAGTCTACTGACAAAATTACTAACATTTTGTGGGTGAGGCCTTGTGACCTAATGTATGACACCATGCTCAGGTCTAATTCTGACACTCATAGAAACAGATTTCTCTTAAAAGTATAAGGAAGGGGGCAACTCTTAGTGAATTTACCTACATGATCACTACCCTTTAATCTTATTGTTGATAATTCCTTTTCATTAAACTCCCTCTAATTAATATCAAAATTACATTTGAACCTTTCTCAGTTTGCACAGTTAGAGAAGGAAAGGGCAACGCACTCCAGTGATCTTGTCTGGAGAATCCCAGGGATGGAGGAGCCTGGTAGGGTGCCATCTATGGGGTCATATGGAGTCGGACACGACTGAAGTGACTTAGCAGTAGCGGCAGCAGCTATTTGCACAGCACTGTTTGTCATCTTGAAATGAGTGAATTTCTCTTAATTTTTTAATAATATGCTAAGTAATTATTTTCTGCTTAAATGCAGCCTCACTTAACTATTTTAGTTCTATTGGGTTATTGATTCTCTTACCAGAAATTTAATAAGTTCTGTTATATCTGGCAGGGTCTTCTGAAAAAGAGTCTCAAAAAGTTTACTGTCCACTTATTGACTACCTAAAACTATGATCAGAGAACACTAACCAATCTGATCACATAGACCACAACCTTGTCTAACTCAATGGAACTATGAGCCATGCCATGTAGGTTCACCCAAGACGGATGGGTCATGGTGGAGAGTTCTGACAAAACATGGTCCACTGAAGAAGGGAATGGCAAACCATTTCAGTATTCTTGCCTTGAGAACGCCATGAACAGTATGAAAAAGCAAAATTGTAGGACACTGAAAGATGAACTCCCAGGTCAACAGGTGCCCAATATGCTACTGGAGATCAGTGGAGAAATAACTCCAAGAAGGCTGAAGAGATGAAGCCAAAGCAAAAACAATACCCAGTTGTGGATGTGACTGGTGATGGAAGTAAGGTCTGATGCTGTAAAGAGCAAGATTGCATAGGGACCTGGAATGTTAGGTTCATGAATCAAGGCAGATTGGAAGTGGTCAAAAGGAGATGGCAAGAGTAAACATCAACATTTTAGGGAATCAGTGAAATAAAATGGACTGGAATGGGTGAATTTAACTCCGATGACCATTATATCTACTAGTGTGGGCATGAATCCCTTAGAAAATATGGAGTAGCCATCATAGTCAACAAAATAATCCAAAATGCAGTACTTGGATGCTATCTCAAAAACCACAGAATGATCTCTGTTTGTTTCCAAGGCAAACCATTCAAAATCACAGTAATCCAAGTCTATGCCCCAACCAGGAATGATGAAGAAGCTAAGTTGAATGGTTCTATGAAGACCTATAAGACCTTCTAGAACTAACACCCAAAAAACATGTCCTTTTCATTTTAAGGGACTGGAATGCAAAAGTAGGAAGTCAAGAAATACCTGGAGTAACAGGCAAATTTGGCCTTGGAGTACAGAATGAAGCAGGGCAAAGGCTAATAGAGTTTTGCCAAGAGAAGGCACTGGTCATAGCAAACATCCTCTTCCACAAGAGAAGACTCTACACATGGACATCATCAGATGGTCAATATGAAAATCAGATTGATTATATTCTTTGCAGCTAAAGATGGAGAAGCTCTATACAGTCAGCAAAAACAAGACCAGGAGCTGATTGTGGCTCACATTGTGAACTCCTTATTGCAAAGTTCAGACTTAAGTTGAAGAAGGTAGGGAAAACCACTAGACCATTCAGATATGACCTTAATCAAATCCCTAATGATTATACAGTGGAAGAGAGAAATAAATTCAAGGGATCAGATCTGATAGACAGAGTTCCTGAGGAATATGGATGGAGGTTTGTGACATTGAACAGGAGGCAGGGATCAAGACCATCCCCAAGAAAAAGAAATGCAAAAGGCAAAATGGTTTTTGAGATGGCCTTACAAATAGCTGTGAAGAAAAGCAACAGGCAAAGGAGAAAAGGAAAGATATACCCATTTGAATGCAGAGTTCCAACGAATAGCAAGGAGAGATAAGACAACCTTCTTAAGTGAACAATGCAAAGAAATAGAGGAAAACAATAGAATGGGAAACACTAGAGATCTCTTCAAGAAAAGTAAAGATCCCAAGGGACCATTTCACACAAAGATGGGCACAATAAAAGACAGAAGTGCTATGGACACAACAGAAGCAGAAGATATTAAGAAGAGGCAAGAATACACAGAAATATACAGAAAAGATCTTCATGACCCAGATAATCATGATGGTATGATCACTCGTCTAGAGCCAGACATGCTAGAATATGAAGTTAAGTGGGCCTTAGAAAGCATCACTACAAAAAAAACTAGTGGATGTGATGGGATTCCAGTTGAGCTATTTCAAATCCTAAAAGATGATGCTGAGAAAGTGCTACACTCAATATGCCAGCAAATTGGGAAAACTTAGCAGTGGCCACGGGACTGGAAAAGGTTAGTTTTCATTCCAATTCCAACGAAAGGCAATGCCAAAGAGTGGTCAAACTACTGCACAATTGCATTCATCTCACACGCTAGCAAAGTAATGCTCAAAATTCTCCAAGCCAGTCTTCAATAGTCTGTGAACTGTGAACTTCCAGATGTTCCAGCTGGATTTAGAAAACCAGAGTAACCAGACATCAAATTGCCAACATCCGTTGGGTCATCGAAAAAGCAAGAGAGTTCCAGAAAACATCTACTTTATTGACTATGCCAAAGCCTTTATATGGATCAGAACAAACTGGAAAATTCTTAAAGAGACGGGAATACCAGATCACCTGACCTGTCTCTTGAGAAATCTGTATGCAGGTCAGGAAGCAACAGTCAGAACTGGACATGGAACAACAGACTGGTTCCAAATCAGGAAAGGAGTATGTCAAGGGACCTGTATATTGTCACCCTGCTTATTTAACTTATATGCAGAGTACATCATGGGAAATGCTGGCCTGGATGAAGCACAAGCTGGAATCAAGATTGCCAGGAAAAATCTCAATAACCTCAGATATGCAGATGACACCACCCTTATGGCAGAAAGTAAAGAAGAACTAAAGAGCCTCTTGATGAAAGTGAAAGAGGAGAGTGAAAAAGTTGGCTTAAAACTCAACATTCAGAAAACTAAGATCATGGCATTTGGTCCCATCACTTCATGACAAAGAGATGGGGAAATAGTGGAAACAGGAACAGACTTTATTTTCCTGGGCTCCAAAATCACTGCGGATGGTGACTGCAGCCATGAGATTAAAAGATGCTTTCTTCTTGGAAGAAAAGTGATAACCAACCTAGGCAGAATGTTAAAAAGCAGAGACATTACTTTGCCAACAAAGGTCCATCTAGTCAAAGGTGTGGTGTTTCTAGTAATCATGTTTGGATGTAAGAGTTGGACTATAAAAAAAGATGAGTGCCAAAGAATTGATGCTTTTGCACTGTGATGTTAGAGAAGACTCTTGAGGGTCCCTTGGATAGCAAGGAAATCCAACCAGTCCATCCTAAAGGAGATCAGTCCTGAATATTCATTGGAAGGACTGATGTTGAATTTGAAGCTCCAATACTTTGGCTACCTGATGTGAAGAAATGACCCATTTGAAAAGACCCTGATGCTGGAAAAGATTGAAGGTGGAGGGAGAAGGAGACAACAGATTGAGATGATTGGATGGCATCACCAACTCAATGGACATGAGTTTGAGTAAACTCTGGGAGTTGGTGATGGGCAGGGAGGCCTGCCGTACTGCAGTCCATGGGATCACAAAGAGTCAGACACAACTGAGTGACTGAACTTAACTGACATAAAAGGAAACTGAATGTGTCTGACCTAAAGCAGGAAAGTTTTAATTCAGTGGAAGAAAGAAGAACTTTGTGAAATAGTTATTAACTTTAGCTATGGAAATGAGCTACCAAAGAAGGTTGGAATCTTCTTTCCTGGAGATTAGTGGTCACCTTTGTTTATATTGGCAGTCTTGCCTAGGGGTTTGGGCTTAACTGAATGGGTTCTTCCAAGCTGACATAGCTGCTATCATAAACAGAGAATGATAACTTGAATAGTACATTTCATATTAATTTTTCCTTAAATTTAGTGCAAGTTTAACAGCAGATATTTGTTCAGTTTCTTTTTCAAAGAATAGGAAGTATAGTATTACTTGTAGTAAATGGGAAAAGCGTGTTGGATTCTGTAGTCTATAAATTCTTATCATTTTTTGGCATAAATATATTCACCAGGATGGATTCTAGAAACTACCCCAAATTGGTTTTTAGCTGGTAAAGGAAATAGTTTAGAGAGAAATATAAAATGTTTTTCAACTGCAGCTATTTGAGTATTTTACCATTTCATTTTCTTTCTGGAGTAAGGAAAGACCTTGACAAAATGTGCATTGACCACTTTTCATTTATGCCAGGTTTAGCTCTATGTCTGAAGGGCAAACGCAATAAATTGGTCATACATTATCTCATTTATAGTCTGAGTTTTATGAGCTCCCGTAAAACAATTAGCATATATACATTTTACAATAAATGAGCAAGCAAAGTGGCTGCAAACAATATGGAAATGTCAATAATTAATTTTAGATTTCCAAATGTAGCCAAGACGCTGGAGCTTTCTTTCTCTTCTTTTCAGAAGAGATGGTTCCTTTGTTAGGAATATGCAAGCATGTTAATTCATTACTCTGTGGTTTCTCTTTTTCCAAAGCTTGTCGAAGGCCTAATTTATGTGCAAGACTGAAAGCTGTTTAAACAGATAATATGCCTCCTTCATGAGAAATACCACCCCTTTATGCTCCATTAAATTCAGACGTTGACTCTATAAGCTATGTACCAATTATTTCTTTCCAGAAACAGCAGCATAGTTTTTTTTTTTTTTTCCCCACAAAGGACAACAGATTATTGCAGGCTGCTATTAATCTCTGCATAGTCCACAAAATACACAGGACACTAGGGAGAAAACAATTGACTAGTTATTTTAATATTTGCAAAAGTACTGTATGGAGAGAAAATAAAAAGAAGATGCTTGTCTATTTGCTGCTTGTAAAATATTTCAGTTCTCCTCAAAAAGATAGAAAATGCCCTAAAATTAGTCAACAATGACCTGCTGATGTTTGCAGCAGTACCTATGGATGAACACAGATGGGTCTTTATCTGGCAGATCTTTATATTCTCCAACATCCTGTATAGTCCTCCTATATGCTCCATTAGTTGGGATGGTACAGTAGTGAAATACCTATTAACATCCTAAAATGGGTTCCTTTATGATAACAGCATTGTTTGGTGCGTGATAATGGGGCCAGTTTTCATAGTTAAAATGAGAAAAATACACTAGTACCTCAGCATAACCCTTCAAGGGCTAGAATTTAATACGACTGAATCATTTAGGAAGATATGAATTACTCTAAGTGACAGGACCATTTACAAAACTAGTGACATTGATACAACTGCATGTATCAAAGTCCAAGGACTATTTTAATAGAGAAAAGCCAAGTTATTTGTATAAAGATTTTAACTTTTCTCCTTCATACAGTCAAAAATATTGGAGTTCCTCCAATTTAACTTTCATTCAACAAGTGTTCATTGAACACTTATCAGTAGTATCAACAAAAATAAAGTGAGGACAGAAATGCCTCTGTATTTATAGAGCTTGCATTCAAGTATAGTGCTGATGTTTTAGTCTAAAGGGATTTTCTTTTATGTTCCCTGTTGGCATTATTTATTTATTTATTTTGGTTTTCTTCCTTCCATCTATCTTCCCATTTTTTTTTTTTTTCAATTAATGATTCCCTTGTTTCTGAATGAGGATTTTACTCTTCTGTGTCCAAATGGAGAAATATTTGGGTGGTATGGTTCACAGAGCAGTGAGCTCCAGACTAGCTTCAACTAATTAATATATTTCAGTCCCCCAGAAATGTCACGGGTAAATAAACCAATCAGAGTTCATGAGATACTAGCAAACTAGTGTAAGGCTTTGGGGAGAAAGCCTTTCTTTTTTCTCAGAAACTACCCGAAGAAACTTTACACCCCAAGACTTAGTGATATAAAAATATGAATACTGGGCTACAACTAACAGAGAGGAGATGGCCCTGGCCCTTAACTGCCTCCTGAGAGCTGATTGTATAACCTAACCTGCATTCAATGACATCACACTAATAGCTTGAAATGGCCATGGCCCTCTTGGGAGTGTTTGTACCATAGATATCACAAATACAAATGAAGTTTGTTTTTTTTTTCTCTCTTTTCCTTTAATATTTCCCTTTATTCCTCCCTCCTTTCTCTTCCCTTCTTTCCCCTTCTTTGCTCACCCTTCTCTTCAATCCCTCCCTTCCTTTCTTTCTCTTTTTTTCTAGAGGTAGCTTCAGAGAGTTGATAGTGTAGAGACCGGGAGACAGTCTGAGGCCAGTGGAGAGTTGAGAGAAAATGAGTATTGGTGATATAATTTGAACTATAGATCAAGCTTTACTTGAAACCTACCGTACTTTTGGAGTTTTGATGTAAAAAGCCACTAGGGAAGCTCATAACATGCCCACAAAATAGCAAAGAAACTTTTTTCTTTTGGACCACGAAACTTTTTTCCTGGTCAGTGCATAGTATATTACTTTCTGAAAGTAGAGCATTCTAAATTAACATTATTCAAAGTATGTTCTTAGATGCTAATTGAGATTTCATAAAAATGGAATATGCATACTGGGACACTTCAGAGAGGAGTTGAAAAATTTGAATATGTAACTCTACTTCTTAAGATACACCTAGTAAGCTCAGGAGGTTGATAATTTGGAAGAGACAGTTTAAGTGTTGAAGACATGTGTTGTCTGCAGAGGTAAATGTCAAGTAATTAAACAATATGTGTTAATGACCTAATTAGCACTGATTTCAATGATCAGATCTACTCCACTAAAATTTGTAAGTTATATTTATTAAGTATTACTCAGGTACAATTTTCAAATCCGCATCTGTAACTATGCACTAGTTACTGTCTGTCTAGGCAGTGTATTGAAGAGCTGAAACTAAAGGAACAGAAAAATATAAATAGTAGGGTGGTTAAATTAAAATTTCCATTTTAATATGACCAGGAAGCAGTGGAATCACTTGATTCTACCCAGGCTAAAAGAAAATATTTAGTGAGTCTCAATAATGAACAAATAACTTCTATCACATTTTTGCTAACTAATTAAAAGTCAGAAGTAAAGAAACTATACTTAAAGTGTGATACAACAGATTATAAATAGGGAAACACTCGTATTCCCTATTGAGGGAAACACCCTCAAGCTAATTTTTGTTTGATTTTTCTGTATATTTATTGGCAATATTAGCAATGGAGAGTTAGATCCTAAGTATTTAATGAAGTCCTGATATGTGTCAAACATTTTCATTTTCATGACAATCTGATAGACAAAAGTCTGATGTTCTGCATTTATTAAGTAAAGAAAAATGACCTGTCAAAGCTTATGTATCCTGTGAGGGCAAGAGGTGGGGTCTAATTCTGGCGTCCATACCTAGCTGCATTAGATTACGTAAATAACTATCTTGATGCAAATTTAATCTTAACCCAATCAAAAAAATAAATGGATGCAGGAGGAACGAAAAGTGGAGGGGAAAGCACTTTTACTTTCATGTGAGTGATGGAGAATATGAAACAAAAGTGTACACCACTGAGATGGTTGAACTAATTCTCACATGTATTTAAGTTGAGTTATAAAGCAACATTTTATGACAGTGCTGATAGAAATTTGGAAGTTTGTTCTTTGGTGTGAACTGGTACTTGGAAAATATGGGTAAGGTAGATGAAAAGCTTGAACATGTGATACTTACCTGGCCTTTAATTTTGTGGAATAAATAAGAAAGGTTTTGTTAGGAAGAAATAATCAAATGAGTATTTCCATCTCACAGCATCAAAGAGATATGCTGCAAAGATGAGATAAAATGATTTAATAAACTATCACAGAGACTGGCATATGATTGGTTAACCTGCACTGTCATTGATGTAGGTGTTTGTTATTATGTGGGCTTCCCTGGTGGCTCAGATGGTAAAGAATCTGCCTCTAATGACGGAGACCGGGCTTAGTCTATGGGCCGGGAAGATCCCCTGGAGAAGAGAATGGCTACCCACTCCAGTATTCTTGCCTGGAGAATTCCATGGACAGAAGAACCCGGTGGGCTACAGTCCATGGGGTCCAGTCAGACGTGACTAAGCGACTCACACTTTCATTATATGATAAAGGTATTCACATGGTGATACGACAAGAGAAAGGACATTGGATGTGAAATGTCACAGAAGACTTGTAAATAGAAACATAGTCTATATATTGATGCTTGAAAGATGAATATGGATTAGAAAATCAAGAAAAATTGGGAAATAAAAGCCAAGGGTTAGTGCAATGGCTGGAAGTGCACAATGAACATTTGCTAAGTCGCTTCAGTCGTGTCTGACTCTGTGCGACCCTGTAGATGGCAGCCCACCAGGCTCCCCCATCCCTGGGATTCTCCAGGCAAGAACACTGGAGTGGGTTGCCATTTCCTTCTCCAATGCGTGAAAGTGAAAAGTGAAAGTGAAGTCACTCAGTCGTGTCCGACCCTCAGCGACCCCATGGACTGCAGCCTACCAGGCTCCTCCGTCCATGGGATTTTCCAGGCAAGAGTACTGGAGTGGGGTGCCATTGCCTTCTCCGAATGAACATTTGGTATGCTACAAAAAATTCCATGTATTTGGGGAAAAATATTAAAGTGTGGATATGGGAAAGTCAAACTATAGAGCAACTTGTGTGGGACTAGGGTACTGGCAAACCACCTATTTCATCTTTTCTTGAGTCTTGGCTATGTGTTATGTGATACTGAAATGTCCTTCCAATGAATTAATATGTGGGGTGTGTGTGTGTTAGTTGCTCAGTCATCTCCGATTCTTGCAGCGCTTTGGACTACAGCCCACCAGATTCTGTCCATGGAATTCTCCAGGCAAGAATACTGGAATGGGTTGCCATTCCCTTCTCCAGGGGATCTCTTTGACCTAGGGATTGAACCTAGGTTCCTGCATTGCAGGCAGATTCTTGATCATCTGAGCCACCAGGGAAGCCCAAACACATGTTCTTAATTTCAGCAATCCAGTGATTGTGTTGCTTGTAATAAAAATGAAAACAATCCTAACTATTTATACCTTTGTGTTAATGGAAAGAGTTAAAATTTAGCTTGTAAGTGAGTGCCAATTTTCCAAGCCTCTTATTTTTAAGAAATTGAATGTAAGAAATCTCTGTTTCTTAGAAATGGCACAGCCATTGCCCTCTCTGTTGCTCTTATATTTAAGAGGTTCAAAAGGTGAGCCAGAGAAATACCCAGTTCTTCCTGGATAGAAGCCCGGGCATCTTTGACTTTCTTTGCATTTTTTTTCATGTTTTAATATATAGATAAAGGGAGTCTGATATAACTCATAGGTCAAGGGGCATATTTATATGCTCAGGATTGTAAAGAATCTTTCCTTCTGGCTTGTTCTTTCTCTGCATTTAGTCTAGGCAAAAATGCCTGCCTACATGAAACTAGCTTAGATCAGCTAGGGTATATATACTGGAGTAGGAATCCAAGGTCCAGCTATTAATAGCATATTCTTTTTGTTATTTACTGATGGTATGACAGTATGTTTATGCTTTTCCAGTGGTAGCAGGGGTAGCTGCTTGTGGACTAAGCTCTGTTCCAGGGCTTCTGGGTCTCTGCCATCTCCCTTTGTAAAAATATATCAAAAGACACCACCATTTTGACATGATCTCTGATGAACTACCTCAGATGCTTACTGTGAGGATTGAATCGAGCTATCATCTGTGAAATTTCCTATGAAGTTGACTCAGAGATGGTTGGTAATGTCCATTCATTCTGACCTGTCTTACTGAATGGGATAAAGGGAAAGGATATATAGGATCTGAATTGCCTTTCACTTATCACCATTGTAAATGTGGGAACATGTGGTGGAATGAAACCTTAGATGTACTTTTTCTCCCATCTCCATTGAGTTTTTATGAAAAACACAAGTGTACTATTAAATAAAATCTGTACATTGCCCAGGAAAGTTATGCTGTTTTCAATATAAGATTATTTATTCATGATGAAACGATTCCATTCTGTTTTTTTTTTTCCTCTAATTTTTTTCTTGAGGCAGTTTTCCTTCAGGCAGAACTTGATATCTTTACTGAAAATGAACAAATTACACCAAGAACATAACTTGTGATCAATGAGATCTTTGGGGGGAGGGTAGACTTCTTTTTATTGAGGGATTTTCTGTGAAGGCGATCACATTGGATGTGAGGAATAGGAAACACTGAACTTTTTCCACATTGCTTGAAAATTTGGAAGCTTCACTTTTTTTTTTCTCTTTGTAAAGAAATGAAGTTATGCTTGAAGTGAACGTTGATAGCCTCACTTGAGACTAATGAAAATGCTGCTGCTGCTGCTGCTAAGTCGCTTCAGTCGTGTCCGACTCTGTGCAACCCCATAGACGGCAGCCCACCAGGCTCCCCCGTCCCTGGGATTCTCCAGGCAAAAACACTGGAGTGGGTTGCCATTTCCTTTTCCAATGCATTAAAGTGAAAAGTGAAAGTGAAGTTGCTTAGTCGTGTCCGACTCTTAGCGACCCCATGGACTGCAGCCCACCAGGCTCCTCCATTACGACTTTTAACATAAGCTCAAGTTTGCAGAATCAGTGATTCTGTTGTGGTCTGTGTTCACCAGAGTTCACAGAAGATGAGTAATTCTGTGAATGTGTGAGCTGCTAGATCCTGTTCTTTGTTGTTAAAATTTTCCTTCTATGAACCACTTGATAGCTCTTTTCTCACATCAGTATGTGCTCGTAATGTTTTCTCTTTAATTGGGTAAAATAATGAACTTAGGCTCAAGTGGCATAGGGATAAAAGGACAAGTAAAAATAAACTAAAATGTTGGCCTAAAGCTACTTTTAGGCAATAACTACTACCTTTTCTGAAGATTTATGTGTCTATACTCTGTTAGCCCTAAAAAGTCAAACCCAGAGTCTGCTGCATTCTATACATTTGTGCCAGACTTATCCTGCCTACATCTCAAAGTCAGCAGGAGTCCCTTATCAATGACTAGATTTCTTCTTTCTATAGTTACTGACCTACTGGAAAATAGAACATTAACCCCATCTTCCATAGAGATCTGTTGCTTTTTGTTTATTTATTTATTCCTCTAATATTTATTGTCTGTCTACAGTGTGTTGGGCTTCTAGTTGGTGCTAGTGGCAAAGAACCCATCTGCCAATGCAGGAGATGTAAGAGACATGAGTTCGATCCCTGGGTCGGGAAGATGTCATGGCAACCTTCCAGTATTCTTGTCTGGAGAATCCTATGGACAGAGGAGGCTGGTGGCCTACAGTCCTTGGGATTGCAAAAGAGTTAGACATGACTAAAGTGACTTAGCATGCACACACACACCTACAGCATGTTAGATGGTCTAGGTGCTGGCGTTATTATACTGAAAGGTCTGACAAAGATTTGGCCTTCATTATAATGAGGTGACAGCTATAAAATGAGCAAATACGTGATATTATGTTAGGAAATGGTAGGTGCTGTGAAGGAAATGACCAAAATAAAATTAGCTTCTTTGCTATTTTGATAATGGCATTTGATAACTTTATACTGCCAGCATTTTTTACTTCTTTTGAAATTTACCTTTTACTACCTCTTCAGAGGTAGTTCAGTGAGTTTAGAAGTATAGCAGCTAGCCAAAGTCATTGAACTGGAATTCCCTGTTCATCCTCTTTCTATCAGTGGTGCTATCCTTCTTCTGATCTGTTGGATATTTGATTCAGCCTCTTTGGTTTTCTTTGAGTATCTCCTTTATTTCTCTTCTCTCACTTGCTGCAGGTAGGATTTCTTTGGCTCAGTCCACAGAATAGCTGGATACCAATAGTCTAAGACTTTTATTTGTTATATCATGAATCACTTTGAAAGGAAGGGATTTTGGCAGTGGTTTGTTGAAAAATAAACCTTGATTTCCTGATTTCCATGTATAAGTCCATCACATCCAATTTCAAGCTACCAAAATGTTATCATGGAACACAGAGGTGGAAAAAAATATCAGATCTTAACTGTTTATTTATTAAATATGCATCTCTACACAAATGTAGCTGTACCTCATTCAAGATATAGAATATGTTCATTTCTTTAGAAAGTGCCTTTGTGTCCTTTCTAATTAGTACCTCACCCGAATGCCGAGACAGCCACTGGTCTGATTTGCATCATCATAGGTTAGTTTTGCCTGTTACTGAACTTCATCTGAACACAATCAGGGCTTACAGACTTTTTTTTTTTTTATCTGGTTTCTTTTGCTAAGCATGGTTTTGAAATTCGTACATATTGTTGCATATCTCAGTTCATTTTTTTGGTCTGAGTGAAGGCAATGGCACCCCACTCCAGTACTCTTGCCTGGAAAATCCCATGGGTGGAGGAGCCTGGTAGGCTGCAGTCCATGGGGTCGCTAAGAGTCGGACACTACTGAGCGACTTCACTTTCACTTTTCACTTTCATGCATTGGAGAAGGAAATGGTAACCCACTCCGGTGTTCTTGCCTGGAGAATCCCAGGGATGGGGGAGCCTGGTGGACAGCCGTCTATGGGGTCGCACAGAGTCGGACACGACTGAAGCGCCTTAGCAGCAGCAGCAGTAGTAGTCTAGTGGGCTATAGTCCATGGGGTCACAAAGAGTCAGACATGACTGAGTGACTAAGCACAGCACAATATTTGTGTGAATATATTATTACATGCTGAGTCTCCATTCTGTTGGTAGACTTTTGGATTATTTCTAGATTGTAGTAGTTATGTATTTTTGGATATGTGTTTTTGTGAACACATGTTTTTATTTCTCTTGGATAAATATAAGGAAAGAAAATTGCTGGGTTGTGTTAGGTGCATGGCAACACCTATAAACTGTTGTCAAAAGTTTTTGTATAATTTTATATCTCATCCTGGATATATGCTATTTCCTCCAGATCTTTAGCAACTCTAGCATTGGTGTTGACAATCTTTGGAATGTTAGCCTTGCTAGTGTGAAGGGGAATCTCATTCTGGTTTTATTTTGCATTTCCCTGGGACTAATATTTCTGAATGTCTTTTCTTATATTCATTCATTTCTATATTTTCTTTTGTGAAGATATATACATCATCTGTTTGCTTCTTCTGTTATTACTATTAATCTGTTTTCTTACTGAGTTGTCTTTTCATTATTGACTTGTAAGATTTATTTTTATATAATCCAGAAAAACCCTTTGTCAGATGTACACATCTTAAGTATTTCCTCTGGGTCTGTACCCCTTCTCTACTTTCTAAATGATCATATTTTGATAATGTTTTTAATATTGATGAAATACAATTAATCATTTTCAGATACATTTTGTCACCCTATTAAGAAATATTTATTTTCTATATATAGGTCTTTAGTTTCTTTAGGTGGATATATTCCTAAGTATTTTATTCTTTCCATTGCAATGGTGAATGGAATTGTTTCCTTAATTTCTCTTTCTGTTTTCTCATTATTAGTGTATAGGAATGCAAGGGATTTCTGTTTGTTGATTTTATATCCTGCAACTTTACTATAGTCATTGATTAGTTCTAGTAATTTTCTGGTGTAGTCTTTAGGGTTTTCTATGTAGAAGATCATTTCATCTGCAAACAGTGAGAGTTTTACTTCTTCTTTTCCAATTTGGATTCCTTTTATTTCTTTTTCTGCTCTGATTGCTGTGGCCAAAACTTCCAAAACTATGTTGAATAGTAATGGTGAAAGTGGGCACCCTTGTGCCCACCACTATAAAACACTGGTGAAAGAAATCAAAGAGGACACTAATAGATGGAGAAATATACCATGTTCATGGATTGGAAGAATCAATATAGTGAAAATGAGTATACTACCCAAAGCAATTTATAGATTCAATGCAATCCCTATCAAGCTACCAACAGTATTCTTCACAGAGCTAGAACAAATAATTTCACAATTTGTATGGAAATACAAAAAACCTCGAATAGCCAAAGCGATCTTGAGAAAGAAGAATGGAACTGGAGGAATCAACCTACCTGACTTCAGGCTCTACTACAAAGCCACAGTTATCAAGACAGTATGGTACTGGCACTAAGACAGAAATATAGATCAATGGAACAAAATAGAAAGCCCAGAGATAAATCCACACACATATGGACACCTTATCTTTGACAAAGGAGGCAAGAATATACAATGGATTAAAGACAATCTCTTTAACAAGTGGTGCTGGGAAAACTGGTCAACCGCTTGTAAAAGAATGAAACTAGAACACTTTCTAACACCATACACAAAAATAAACTCAAAATGGACTAAAGATCTAAATGTAAGACCAGAAACTATAAAACTCCTAGAGGAGAACATAGGCAAAACACTCTCCGACATACATCACAGCAGGATCCTCTATGACCCACCTCCCAGAATATTGGAAATAAAAGCAAAAATAAACAAATGGGACCTAATTAACCTTAAAAGCTTCTGCACATCAAAGGAAACTATCAGCAAGGTGAAAAGACAGCCTTCAGAATGGGAGAAAATAATAGCAAATGAAGCAACTGACAAACAACTAATCTCAAAAATATACAAGCAACTCCTCCAGCTCAACTCCAGAAAAATAAATGACCCGATCAAAAAATGGGCCAAAGAACTAAATAGACATTTCTCCAAAGAAGACATACAGATGGCTAACAAACACATGAAAAGATGCTCAACATCACTCAGTATCAGAGAAATGCAAATCAAGACCACTATGAGGTACCATTTCACACCAGTCAGAATGGCTGTGATCCAAAAGTCTACAAATAATAAATGTTGGAGAGGGTGTGGAGGAAAGGGAACCCCCTTACACTGTTGGTGGGAATGCAAACTAGTACAGCCACTATGGAGAACAGTGTGGAGATTCCTTAAAAAACTGGAAATAGAACTGCCTTATGATCCAGCAATCCCACTGCTGGGCATACACACTGAGGAAACCAGAAGGGAAAGAGACACGTGTACCCCAATGTTCATCGCAGCACTGTTTATAATAGCCAGGACATGGAAGCAACCTAGATGTCCATCAGCAGATGAATGGATAAGAAAGCAGTGGTACATATACACAATGGAGTATTACTCAGCCATTAAAAAGAATTCATTTGAATCAGTTCTAATGAGGTGGATGAAACTGGAGCCTATTATACAGAGTGAAGTAAGCCAGAAGGAAAAACACCAATACAGTATACTAATGCATATATATGGAATTTAGAAAGATGATAACAATAACCCTGTGTACGAGATAGCAAAAGAGACACTGATGTATGGAACAGTCTTATGGACTCTGTGGGAGAGGGAGAGGGTGGAAAGATTTGGGAGAAAGGCATTGAAACATGTAAAATATCATGTATGAAACGAGATGCCAGTCCAGGTTCAATGCACGATACTGGATGCTTGGGGCTAGTGCACTGGGACGACCCAGAGGGATGGTATGGGGAGGGAGGAGGGAGGAGGGTTCGGGATGGGGAGAACATGTATACCTGTGATGGATTCATTTGGATATTTGGCAAAACTAATACAATTATGTAAAGTTTAAAAATAAAATTAAATTAAAAAAGTAAAAATAAATAAAATAGACATTCAAAAAATAAAAAATAAAAAAAAAAGAAATATTTGCCTACTTGATGGTCATTAAACTATTCTAGTTTTCTTGTAAAAAATCAAAATTTAGCTCTGTTTTTTTTTTTCCTGATCTCAAATTTTGGTGTTTGGTAGAGGTCAAAGTACATTTTTCTCCATGTATTTATTTTGATGTTCCAGCATGATTTGTTTAAATGAATCCTTTCTCCAAGAAAATAAAGTCTGTAACTGTTTCCATTGTTTCCCCACCTATTTGTCATGGAGTGATGGAACTGGATGCCATGATCTTCATTTTTTGAATGTTGAGTTTTAAGCCAGCTTTTTCACTCTCCTCTTTCACCTTCATCAACACGCTGTTTAATTTCTCTTGGCTGATAACACCCTTGCCATAATTGTGATATCTTCTGCATATCTGAGGTTATTGATATCTCTCCTGACAAGTTTGATTCCAGTTTGTGCTTTATCCAGCCTGGCATTTCACGTGAGGTACTCTGCATATAAGTTAAATAAGCAGGGTGACAGTATATAGCCTTGATGTGCTCCTTTCCCAATTTGGAGTCAGTCATTGTTCCTTGTCCGGTTCTAACTGTTGCTTCTTGACCTGCGTACAGGTTTCTCAGGAAGCAGGTAAGGTGGTCTGGTATTCCCATCTCTAAGAATTTCCAGTTTGTTGTGATCCACACAATCAAAGACTTTTGAATAGTCAATGAAGCAGAAGTAGACGTTTTTCTGGAATTCTCTTGCTTTTTCTATGATCCATCAAATGTTGGCAATTTGATCTCTGGTTCCTCTGCCTTTCCTAAATCCAGCTTGAACATCTGGAAGTTCTAATTTCACATACTGTTGAAGTTTGGCTTGGAGAATTTTGAACATTACTTTGCTAGCATGTGAAATGAGTACAATTGTGCAGTAGTTTGAACATTGGTTGGCATTGCCCTTCCTTGGGATTGGAATGAAAACTGACCTTTTTTAGTCCTGTGTCTACTGCTGAATTTTCCATATTTGCTGGCTTATTTGAGTGCAGCACTTTAACAGCATCATCTAATATGTATTTGGCAGTTATTGAGGATGTTGTCCTGTTAATTTCTTTAGTTCAAATTAATTGGCATTATTACTCAAATCTTACACATCCTTTCTGTACTTTTGTCTCATTTCCCTATCAATTACTGAGAGAGAATTGCTTAAAACTCTTATTGTGATTAAAGATATATCTATTTCTCCATTTAATTCTGTCAGGTTTTACTTCATTTATTTTGAAACTTTATTTATGCTGCGTGCACATTTGTTATTTTCATGTCTTCCAGAAATATTTACCCTTTCAGCATTATAACATTTCCTTCTCCATCTCTTGAAATGCCTACCTTGTCTACTATTACTATAGTCTCTCCAGATCTTATATTTCATGTCTACAGGACATAAGTTTTCCATCCCTTTAATTCAAGCTATGGTTGTCTTTATACTTCTCTTGTAGTCAGCATAAAACTAGGTATCACTTTTTAATCTTATAATTTAGCTTTCACTGAGAATTTGGGCAATTTAAAATATGCAATAATTATTGATATTTTGTGATTATATCAACCGCCAGGCTATTACTTTCTACATATCCTATGTCTCTCCACCCTCTTTCAGATTAATGGAATACTCTTATATTTTTAGTACTCAGTTTTAATTATTCTGCTCTTTTTAAAATTTACAACTCTGTAGTGTGTCTGTGTGTCTGTTGACTCAGCAGCATAATATGCAACTTAATTTATCACATTCTACTTACAATTTGCATTGCAATACTTGTAAGATTTAAGAATTATACAACAGTTTAATTTCATTAGCCACTTCTCCTTTTCTGTTATTGTTGTTTTGGTTGCTAAGTCATGTCCGACTCTTTGAGACCACATGGACTGTAGCCCACCAGGTCCCTCTGTACATTGAATTCTCCAGGCAAGAATACTGGAGTGGGTTGCCACTTCCTTCTCCAGGGGATTTTCCTGACCCAAGGATCAAACCCATGTCTCTCGCATTGGCAGGCTGATTCTCTACTGCTATGTTATTGTACATGTTATAAATTTCAGAATATGTTGTTGATATTTTAGTTTTAATTAACTAAGAGAATAAATATCCCTTTACTTTTCTCAGTGGGTTTACATGTTTATCTGGATTTTATTTTATTTCAGCCTGAAGAATTAACCACTATTTTTCTTACAATGCAAACCTGCTGGCATTGGCTGTCCCAGACTACAGTTATTAATAAACATATAAGCATAAAATATATTAAAAGAACCAGTTGTGAATAATGAGTTTCCTTTACATCCTTGAACAGATTTATATTAAGTGTTCCAGATTTCTTTTCTATGCTTTTTTTTTATTGATAGCTTTCATTTTTGACTTTGGCTTTCTTTTCTCTGCTGCTTCACATATGACTATTTATTATATAATGGTTGTTGTTAATGGTTTGATGTAGGTAGTATGAATTATGTCACCGTCATTTAGAAACTTGTGAACTTGATTCTGAAAAGATATTAACATCTTATGAGGTTCCCTCCTCCTGCCCCTGTTTTTTTTTTTTTTTTTTATTAGGGTAGGTTTGGTTTTACTCTATATGAGAATGAGTATATTTTGTTTTTGTCTTTAGTGCTAGTGTGTCCCTTACTTTAGGACGTGGTCTGATGTCCTTGAATGCACAAAGGGCTCATCAATTCCAGGTTCTGATGGCATTGAATGCATAAAGGGCTCATAGGGATCACTTTATTCTTGCAAAACTGGGATTTCAATATCTCCCAGCATGGTGAGACTTCAAGAATCTTTTTCCAGTTTCTATCACTGAAAGAATGTCCCTTTGATAGTTTTCATAGTGTTTTCACTTACACATTTGCAACCCAAACATGGACAAATGACATATCATTAACCCTAAAAGTTTTCCACGCTCCTTATCGCTGCCAACTTTTTCTTGTCTTTCACTTACATATTCCAGCAGATTCAATAACTTTCTCCTTAGCTTAACAAGACGGAATTCTTCATAGGCTCCACCTCCATTCTTTTGTAGAGAAGGTACTTCCAGTTAGAAAAATTGGATGAATGTTCACTTTTTTTTTTCTGTCTCCAAGGTCATCATTCTGTTTGATGTTCAGTGCCTAAAAACAGTTGTGTCTGATGTTGTGTTCTTTTTTACAGTCAGTAGAAGTCCATATCCAATATAAATTATTTCTTAATAGCCAGACTTGGGCTCATTATCTTCTTATAGATTCATTTTGACTTACTTTTGGCTTCTAATATGGACTTTTTAGCAGGGAGACATATCTTCTTCCTCTTTAAAAAATGTTTATCACATATATGGGGCATAATAAATCTCTATTGGTTTTTTATTAAAAAAAAATCAGGGCTCTCCATTGCCTAAAAGAATACCCTAATTATCTATGTAACCAAATAGAATCATACATTCTATTATGCTTATTGGGGTATGACCAACTATTGATGGTTGTCCACTGTTAACTACCTAGGCTTAAGGCATAATGATAAGTTAAAAATCTGAATTAGATAATCGAAGAAAAGCCCAGCATGTTAGATAAACAGCCTACTTTTATTGTTCTTCATCCAAGAGACTCTGTCTCAGTCTCCTGTGTTTAGATCCTCAATACAGAATTTTTCAACCATATTAAGAATCTTGGCTACTGTGAAACATTTATTTTTCTCCTTTTGCCTTAGTATCTTGATAATTTCTAGCATTATATTCTCTTACTTAATTCTTCAATCCACACATTCTGTCCTCAGGGAAGAAACAACTGTTTACTTGTTATATCGGATTTTATTGCAGTGTACATATTTTCAAGATGAGTGGATTTGAGTATGGATTGAGGAAGAGGAGAAAGATGTTAACACTTGTCATTTGCATTTTGAAAAATGTAGTCCTGGCTGATTCATATTGTTATATGGCAGAAACCAGTGCAACATTGTAAAACAATTTATGCTCCAATTAAAAAAAAAATTTTTTAATGTAGTCCTGTAGCAAACTCCAGAGTTATATAGTTATATAGTATTGTCCTTCTTATGTAAAGACAAGCGTAGTAGAAGAGATAGGCCCTGAACTCATAGTATCCTCCTTCTCAACTCTCTTAACTGGATTTGTTAAACTTCATTTGAACCTTAGTACTGTTGTTAAAGTTTTAATAGTACTACCAGCCTTGCAAGGTATTTTAGAGCATTAAACATAAATGCAGAGTTCTAAGCATTCATCTGATGAGTTTTTCCTCTAGGAAATTTTCTTGTGGATTCAGTTTATGAATGGTAGAAATGAATTGTTAAGTCATTGAAGGAGGAAACAGAACAGACTATCTTGAAAGCAGGAATCCATCTTGGGCTGGACTGTGGACTTTGAGCTATATGCCCAGCATCTATGGAAAAGACATACCAACTGGAAAACCAGGCCGCTGGAAGGAAGAGCCCAAGGGCTCTCCGTTGCCTAAAAGAATATCCTAATTATCTGTGTAACCAAATATAATTATACATTCTATTATGCTTATTGGGGTATGACCAAGGGCCTATTGATAATTGTCCGCTGTTAACTACCTATTCTTAAGGAACATGAATCACGGGTTAACTTTGATTGTATCTTTCTTTTTCCTTTGTTCAGACTAGTTTCAGGGAATTTGGGAGGTGGGTTTGTGCACCTACACTTAGGGTATGTAAGGTTTTCACAAAAACTGGTCTGGGTCCTTGGCTAAGAGGAGACTCTGCCTTGGGCCCGCCGGTGTAATAAACTGCATTCCACTATCTGCATTGTCCTTCTGAGTGAGTTTGTTTCCCAGAATGCATGACTACAACATTAGTACTTCATCAGTGTCTCTTATCTTATAGATTGTACACTTTCCAGAGCACCATGATATTTTCTAAATGATTTGTAAGAATAGGCATAGGATGGATTTGTTGACTATACATTGCTGGGTCATTCAAAACATTCTCTGGTACTTATGCCTGTGAAGTTATAGGTTTTTAGGATTACTGACTGAAATGTCTACCACTTCCAAACCATTATTAGTAGACACTTTACTAACTTTATCAACTTTCTTACTTATTGAGTCTAGTGCCATTATAAGAAAGAGAATCAGCTTTAAGTTTAGAAGATTCTGAATCTGTGATTTTTTTTTTCGTCTTATATCCACACACTTAATAAGAGGCAATCAGATTAAATGGAGGGCTCATTACAGGGTTACCATCATCATATACATATCTCTTTGTGGAACAGATGACAACTGTCTTTTGTGTTCACTACTTCTGACTGCCTTAAGGAAAGCAGACAAGGGTGTATTTGATATTGTTTTAGACAGTAAAAGTATTTACACTTTGCATACTGTCTAATTTTGCAACTGATTGTTTTCTAGAACTTTAGGCCCTTTTTATTGTCTGGTTATTAGAGCCCTATATGTTGAATAAATAAATGAATACAATTCTTATTCAGACATTGCAAAAGTATGATCCATTCTAGTTGTAGTGAGACCATTTGTTTTATCACCTTTGAATTCAAACAGATCTGAATCTTAAAACCTGTCTTTGCCACTTTCAAAATTATGAGCATAATTCCCAAAATTTCTATGAAATATACACAGAAAAAACAGCAACCAAATCTTGTTACTGTTAAGATCTGAATCTTAAAACCTGTCTTTGCCACTTTCAAAATTATATGAGCATAATTCCTAGAATTTATATGAAATATACACAGAAAAAATAGCAACCAAATATTGTTAGAAATACTTAATAGTTTTGTGGTGTCAAAATTCACATTTTTATCCCTTCAAAAATATTGACAAATGAAAGAATCAGTTAATTATTGCATTTAAAACACCATGTTTAAAAAAGTAGACTCATGTATTTAAAAGAAGATATTTTTGTGAAAGGTTAGAAAATTTCCAGTTTTTCAAAAGTATTATTTTAGGAAATCAACATATATGAAGAAGGTTTATAAAAGAAGGGGAAGAAAAATTAGAAATAAATTAGAACACTGTACTTGAGAGTCTGAAAGCTTGTATTCTATACCTGACTGTGCCATTAAATAACTGTGTTCTTCATGAAAATAACTTTACCTCTTATAATCTCAACTACGTGTGATAATATCCATATTCCTTTTAATTCTAAAAATTCCATTACTTAACAGATTCTTTAAGTATTGGTAGCTACTTTCAGTTCAGTTCAGTTCAGTCGCTCAGTCGTGTCCAGCTCTTTGCGACCCCATGAACTGCAGCATGCCAGGCCTCCCTGTCCATCACCAACTCCCGGAGTTCACTCAAACTCTCATCCATTGAGTTGGTGATGCCATCCAGCCATCTCATCCTCTGTCGTCCCCTTTTCCTCCTGCCCCCAATCCCTCCCAGCATCAGAGTCTTTTCCAATGAGTCAACTCTTTGCATGAGGTGGCCAGAGTACTGGAGTTTCAGCTTTAGCATCATTCCTTCCAAAGAACACCCAGGGCTGATCTCCTTGAGAATGGACTGTTGGATCTCCTTGCAGTCCAAGGGACTCTCAAGAGTCTCCTCCAACACCACAGTTCAAAAGAGTCAATTCTTCAACGCTCAGCTTTCTTCACAGTCCAACTCTCACAGACATACATGACCACTGGAAAAATCATAGCCTTGACTAGACGGACCTTTGTTGACAAAGTAATGTCTCTGCTTTTCAATATACTATGTAGGTTTGTCATAACTTTCCTTCCAAGGAGTAAGCGTCTTTTAATTTCATGGCTGCAGTCACCATCTTCAGTGATTTTGGAGACCCCCAAATTAAGGCTTGACACTGTTTCCACTGTTTCCCCATCTATTTCCCATGAAGTGATGGGACCAGATGCCATGATCTTAGTTTTCTGAGTGTTGAGCTTCAAGCCAACTTTTCACTCTTCTCTTGCACTTTCATCAAGAGGCTTTTTAGTTCCTCTTCACTTTCTGCCATAAGGGTGGTGTTATCTGCATATCTGAGGTTATTGATATTTCTCCCGGCAATCTTGATTCCAGCTTGTACTTCTTCTAGCCCAGCGTTTCTCATGATGTACTCTGCCTAGAAGTTAAATAAGCAGGGTGACAATATACAGCCTTGATGTCCTCCTTTTCCTATTTGGAACCAGTCTGTTGTTCCATGTCCAGTTCTAACTGTTGCTTCCTGACCTGCATATAGGTTTCTCAAGAGGCAGGTCAGGTGGTCTGGTATTCCCATCTCTTTCAGAATTTTCCACAGTTTATTGTGATCCACACAGTCAAAGGCTTTGGCATAGTCAATAAAGCAGAAATAGATGTTTTTCTGGAACTCCCTTGCTTTTTTGATGATCCAGCGGATGTTGGCAATTTGATCTCTGGTTCCTCTGCCTTTTCGAAAACCAGCTTGAACATCTGGGAGTTCATGGTTCACGCATTGCTGAAGCCTGGCTTGGAGAATTTTGAGCATTACTTTACTAGTGTGTGAAATGTGTGCAATTGTGCGGTAGTTTGACCATTCTTTGGCATTGCCTTTCTTTGGGATTGGAAGGAAATCTGACCTTTTCCCATCCTGTGGCCACTGCTGAGTTTTCCAAATTTGCTGGCATATTGAGTGCGGCACTTTCACAGCATCATCTTTCAGGATTTGCAATAGCTCAACTGGAATTGCTCAACTAACCAAATGAAGTTCTAGGTTATAATGAATTAAGTTTTGTCATTTTATGATATGCCTTCTAAATTATCTCCATCACTCTTTTTATCCTGTAAACCTTTACTTGTACCCATACATCATTTCTTCAATCTCTAGAAGAGGGAGGTCCATGTGAAAGTTCATCTTTTAGCCTACAAAATTGTTCCTTAAGTAACATGCATAGTTGTTGAGTTAGTTTTCTTGGATATTCATGAAACAGAGCCTAGAATTTAGTCCTTCATGATTTATCATGAGTCTAGGTCCTTCCACTGCTATCTCTTACCTCTAAAGCATCAGTACCTTTTACTATTCACTTGTTGGGATTCATTTATCAAGAGCCTGAGATGTGAACATCTGCCCAGGTTCAAACTGAACAAATCATTCCAAATAACCTTTCTAACCCAAAGTTCAATGGATGAGGCAGACCATGATTTATATTTGAGGGGTTTTGTTTTGTTTTTGTAACAAAAGCCATTCTCTTACTATACTTGCAACAACTGCCTGCATTGCATTAATCAGATGTTAATTAACAAGGAAGAAAGGTGATAATTTACATTTATTTCAAATTGACACATTGTACTTTATTTAGCAAATGAGACCTGTCAGCCACTGCCAGTGACACTCAGATTGAAGACAGAGAGTCGAAAATATGTCTTCCACCTGCCTGTGTCTTTGTAGGAGGGAGCTTTCAGTGTGTTTACACAGAGATCATTAGACATATCTCATGCTAAGCTTTCATGAATCTTGAATAAGAAATGCTCAAAGGTCATCAGGTATGAAATATTTTATTATGACACACTGCCATAAGGTATGAGAAACTGTGATTTATCCTCCAAACTAAACCCAAAGAGGATAAAGGAAAGAGAAACACAGGCCTCCAAACCATTTCAGATCTGTGAGAATGCAGGATGGAGAAAGTTTGTTGACCTGGTATACTTGTGCAATTCAGAGTCAGAGTTGGGGGTCAGAAGTAAACAGATGAGAAGTCTTAACTGCTCACCACCTTTTGAACAGGAATGGTAAGTTGCTATCAAATGTCAGGAAGGAAAGAGAATTGAAGAATCATGAACACTAATCTGCTAATTCTAGGATGAAAATGAGATGAAATAAAAAAATTAGAGGAAGCGATTGATTTCTCCATTCTTGCCTCTTCTTGAGTATATGGGTAAAGGTTGAATATGAAATTTATGTTTAAGAAGGTTGAAGTAAGTGAGATATACAGCTTAGCTAAAGTAGATCCATGTTTCCCTCCTGCTCTTTTAAGGTTACTTCCATTGTTTTTAGTTACCATGTATGTTTCAACCTACAGTTTAAAGTAGGCAGTAAGGTAAGTCCTGCAAGTGTTGCTTTTATGCATTTTATGGGCCTGCGCTTTGAGGACAGCCCCTCGTCCCCAAGCGTGCTGTGCTCATGCAGGCATGCCCACCTTTGCTCGTGTAGTCTCCTCCATTGTGATGACCACTGCTCTGGTCCCTCCATATGATAAACCCATTGGCAGCTTTAAAGTGCTGTTCAAATCTTATCTCCTTTCTGAAGCTTTTGTTCTTCCCAGTACTTCTGTGCTCCCAGAGCACTTTAAGTCATACTTATCCCATTGCCTAAAGGCCTCTTTCTCTGCCTACATGTAAATTCTTACTCATTTTTATTTCTCCATTGCTTAGTGGATTGTCCAGAACAAAGAACATCTTTCAGTAGTTGCTAGTTAAAGTTGATCAAATTTTGAATGAACCTTCATGGTTTTCTAGTTAATAAATGGTACTTTTTATGGTGACATTTTTTGGGGGGAGTGCTTCATTTTTTATTTATTTATTTTTTACAATATTGTATTGGTTTTGCCATACATCAACATGAATCTGCCACGGGTGTACATGTGTTCCCAATCCTGAACCCCCCTCCCACCTCCCTCCCCATACCATCCCTCTGGGTCATCCCAGTGCACCAGCTCCAAGCTTCCTGTAGCCTGTATCGAACCTGGACTGGCGATTTGTTTCTTATATGATATTATCCATGTTTCAATGCCATTCTCAAAAATCATCCCCCCTTGCCTTTTCCATAGAGTCCAAAAGACTGTTCTATACATCTGTGTCTCTTTTGCTGTCTCACATACAGGGTTATTGTTGCCATCTTTCTAAATTCCATATATATGTGTTAGTATACTGTATTAGTGTTTTTCTTTCTGGCTTACTTCACTCTGTATAATAGGCTCCAGTTTCATCCACCTCATTAGAACTGATTCAAATGTATTCTTTTTAATGGCTGAGTAATACTCCATTGTATATATGTACCACTGCTTTCTTATCCATTCATCTGCTGATGGACATCTAGGTTGCTTCCATGTCCTGGCTATTATAAACAGTGCTGCATTTACTTTCACTTCTGGTTTCCTCGGTGTTTATGCCTAGCAGTGGGATTGCTGGGTCATATGGCAGTTCTATTTCCAGTTTTTTAAGGAATCTCCACACTGTTCTCCATAGTGGCTGTACTAGTTTGCATTCCCACCAACAGTGTAAGAGGGTTCCCTTTTCTCCACACCCTCTCCAGCATTTATTGCTTGTAGACTTTTGGATCGCAGCCATTCTGACTGTGAATGAAATGGTACCTCATTGTGGTTTTGATTTGCATTTCTCTGATAATGAGTGATGTTGAGCATCTTTTCATGTGTTTGTTAGCCATCTGTATGTCTTCTTTGGAGAAATGTCTATTTAGTTCTTTGGCCCATTTTTTGATTGGGTCATTTATTTTTCTGGAATTGAGCTGTAGGAATTGCTTGTATATTTTTGAGATTAGTTGTTTGTCAGTTGCTTCATTTGCTATTATTTTCTCCCATTCTGAAGGCTGCCTTTTCACCTTGCTGATAGTTTCCTTTGTTGTGCAGAAGCTTTTAATTTTAATTAGGTCCTATTTGTTTATTTTTGCTTTTATTTCCAATATTCTGGGAGGTTGGTCATAGAGGATCCTGCTGTGATGTATGTCGGAGAGTGTTTTGCCTATGTTCTCCTCTAGGAGTTTTATAGTTTCTGGTCTTACGTTTAGATCTTTAATACATTTTGAGTTTATTTTTGTGTATGGTGTTAGAAAGTGTTCTAGTTTCATTCTTTTACAAGTGGGTGACCAGTTTTCCCAGCACCACTTGTTAAAGAGATTGTCTTTAATCCATTGTATATTCTTGCCTCCTCTGTCAAAAATAAGGTGTCCATAGGTGCGTGGGTTTATCTCTGGGCTTTCTATTTTGTCCATTGATCTCTATTTCTGTCTTTGTGCCAGTACCATATGGTGACATTTTTTATTTGCTCTTTAAACTACTCAAAGTAGTACTACTCAACCGATTCAGTGATATGTATGTTACTATGGAGTATACTGTGTGCCACTATATATAAAATTTATGTGATATAAACCATATATGTGCATGAAACTAAAAAATTAATACATATAAATAGCATATTCAGTTTTTAAAATTTTATCTCACAATTTTAGTTTTGAAATTTGTAGACTCTAATTTTCTTTAAGTGTTTTTATCAGTTTGTGTTTTTTATTTCATTTTTTTGTTGTCTAATTTTTATTTAAAGATCAATTTTAATTTTTCGGCCATGGCATATGGCATGTGGGATCTTAGTTCTCTGACCAGGGATTGAACTCATGCCCCTGCACTGGGAAGCAAGGAGTCTTAAGCACTGGACCACCAGGGAAGTCCCTGTCAGTTTGTTTTTGTGAACATAAATCATTAGAAGAGCTTGGGCTTTCTAATCATTTAAATCATGATTTGAATTCTAATTCTTCTCACTATGATAATATATACATTTAAGCATGTTACTTCATTCCTTTTGGTAAAGTTTCTAAAGTTTTTTTTTTTTTTCCTAGAGATCAGTTCAATTCAGTCACTAAGTCTTGTCCAACTCTTTGTGACCCCATGAACTGCAGTACGCCAGGCCTCCCTGTCCATCACCAACTCCCAGAGTTTACCCAAACTCATGTCCATTGAGTCGGTGACACCATCCAACCATCTCATCCTCTGTTGTTCCCCTTCTCCTCCTGCCCTCAATCTTTCTCAGCATCAGGGGCTTTTCAAATGAATCAGCTCTTTGCATCAGGTAGCCAAAGTGTTGGAGTTTCAGCTTCAGCATCAGTCCTTCCGATGAACTTTCTAGAGATGAAAAATGTTAATCATGGCTACTTCATTTTAGCATTTTAAAAGATGAAATAAATAAGATGTATAAAGTTCCCAAGAAATCTTAATTATTTGATTAATGTTTACTATCACCTCACCCCCTGTTATACTGATACTATAGAAAATACATAAACTTACAAGGCAAGGGGCTGAAATTTTCATCAGATAAGGACATTGACCAAGTCCCTTAACCATTGTGAAAGTCAGTCCTTCATTTAAAAATAGAATTTTGTTGAAATAGTAGCTACCTTTCTGTGAAAAAGAGACAGGAGCTCTTTGAAGGAGAGAGAAATCTGTTATTTGATATATGCTGTGGTTAAGCTATAAAGCCAAATGTAGATGGAAAAGAGATTATAAGGCATGATAGGATCTATGATGCCAAATCTACATAGTCTCACAACACAACACAGAATTACATGATTTGAAATAGAAATGTTTCCTATTGCTTATGATTTGTACAATAGTAATATTGATTTTTATTGGCTCTGATATACTAAGGAAAGCATATTACTTGTGGATTAAAGTCACAAATTCTGCTTTATAGGTGAGTTAATAAGAATTAGAGTAATGGAACCCACTTTTATCATGGACTTAATTATTGTGGAAAACTTGTTCTATGGTGGTTCAGAGGCATGGTGCTGCTAAGTCGCTTCAGTCGCGTCTGACTCTGTGCGACCCCATAGACAACAGCCCACCAGGCTCCCCTGTCCCTGGGATTCTCCAGGCAAGAACACTGGAGTGGGATGCCATTTCCTTCTCCAATGCATGAAAGTGAAAAGTGAAAGTGAAGTCACTCAGTCATGTCTGACTCTTTGCGACCCCATGGACTGCAGCCTACCAGTACCTATAGGATTAACTTTAATTTCCTCAGCCTGGCATATAAGGACCCTTTAAAAATGGTTTCTTTCTGTTCTGAAAATTCAGAGGATACCTCTTGCAGAGTGTAGCTGGAAAGTCAGGACAATATATGAAGTACATCTGATATCACAAATCTAACCATGTATGAAGAATTTGAGAACTAAGATGTTAAGAAGACAGAAGTCTAGGGAAATGAACATGGAGTTTGTCCTAGTAATGTATTCCTATTTTGGCAAGAGGTCATGCTTTTTGAGAGTCTGAAAGCACTTCTTTCCTTGATGCTGCTGCTGCTGCTGCTAAGTCGCTTAAGTCGTGTCCGACTCTGTGCGACCCCATAGATGGCAGCCCACCAGGCTCCCCCATCCCTGGGATTCTCCAGGCAAGTATACTGGAGTGGGTTGCCATTTCCTTCTCCGATGCATGAAGGTGAAAAGTGAAAGTGAAGTTGCTCAGTCATGTCCGACTTTAGCGACCCCATGGACTGCAGCCTACCAGGCTCCTCCGTCCATGGGATTTTCCAGGCAAGAGTACTGGAGTGGGGTGCCATTGCCTTCTCCGTCTTTCCTTGATAGACAGTAGTTAAATACAGTTAATAGCATTTAGAAAAAAATGAACTTATCAATGAAGAGGTATAGATGATACAAGAATAAATGAATTATTCAAAATGAAGTCAAAAGTTCAAAAAGATGACAAATAAAAAATATATATGACAAATAGAGAATATAGTATAAAGTTCTCATATTTATCTATTTGTCTGGATGTGTCTCTGTGTATGTTTAATTGGAGTGTCAAAAGAAGAGGAGAAAAGGAAGGATGCAAAACTTATATTTGCAGAAATAATGTTTGAAAGTTTTCAGATTCTCTTGAAACCATTATATTTTATAAACCCAAAGCTTCATGACCCATAGTTCAAATAATGAATCTCAATAGAAATTGAAAGATATGTTGTACTAAAGGATGATAAAAATACTAGAAATCAAAACTTGTATAATGACAGAAAAGTCATGCTTAGAGGATCTTTTATAGACTTACGTGTATATATTAAGGGAAAAAAGGCTGAAAAATCTGTAACTAGGTATCTTAAGGCATCTAGAAAATGAATAGTAAACTATAGTATATCTAATGAGGTGGATGAAACTGGAGCCTATTATACAGAGTGAAGTAAGCCAGAAAGAAAAACACCAATACAGTATACTAACACATATATATGGAATTTAGGAAGATGGTAACAATAATCCTGTATACGAAACAGCAAAAGAGACACTGATGTATAGAACAGTCTTTTGGACTCTGTGGGAGAGGGAGAGGGTGGGATGATTTGGGAGAATGGTATTGAAACATGTAGAATAGTATATATGAAATGAGTCACCAGTCCAGGTTCGATGCACAATACTGGATGCTTGGGGCTGGTGCACTGGGATGACCCAGAGGGATGGTATGGGGAGGGAGGAAGGAGGAGGGTTCAGGATGGGGAACACATGTATACCTGTGGAGGATTCATTTTGATATATGGCAAAACCAATACAATATTGTAAAGTTAAAAAATGAAAAGAAAAAAAAAATAAAGTCAAATGGAGGACATGACAAAGAAAAGGTAGAAATTAAAAGAATGATATAATAAACAGTGGAGAGGATTAGCAAATTAGAATATTTTAAAAAATACAATAGAATAGTAAACCCTTGGCAAGATAAATTAAGAAAAAGGAGAGAGAGTATACCCAGGAGGGGAATTGTTGGGACATATCGTAGTTCTATTTTTAGGTTTTTGAGGAACTGTAGTACTGTGTTCAATAGTCACTGCACCAACTTGCATTCCTACCAACTGTGTACGAAAGTTCCCTTTTCTCCACATCCTCACCAACATTTGTTATTTGAGATCATTTTGATGATAACCATTCTTACAGGGGTGAGGTGATGTTTCCTTGTGGTTTTATTTTCATTTCCCTGATGGTTAGTGATATCAAGGAACTTCTTTTTATGTGCTTGTTGGGCATCTGTATGTCCTTTTTGCAAAAAATTTCTGTTCAGATTTTCTGCCCATTTTAAAATAAAGTTGTTGTTTTGGTGTTGAATTGTATGAGTTGTTCATATATTTTAGACATTAACCACTGAAGTCCATGGGGTTGCAAATGTTTGGACATGACTGAGTGACTGAACAACAAAACCTCTATCAATCTTATCATTTGCAAATATCTTCTCCCATTCAATAGGTTCTGTTGATTACTTCTTTTGCTGTGCAAAAGCTTTTAAGTTTGATTAGATCCCAGTTTTACTTTTTTTTTTTTTCCCTTTGCTTTAAGAGACAGATCCAAAAAAAAATCTGTTCTGATTTATGTTGAAGTGTTCTATGTTTTCCTCTAGGAGTTTTATGGTTTCCTGCCTTACATTTAGGTCTTTAATCCATTTTGAGTTACTTTTTGTTTTTGGTATTCGAGAATGTTCTAATTGTCTTCTTTTACATGTAGTGGTTCAGTGTTCCCAGAACTACTTAAACATGCACCCCATATGACCCCAAAATCATAGTAGCATTATTTACAATTGCCAAGTTATGGAAGCAACCTGTCTGTCAGCAGATGAATGGCTAAAGGAGATGTGGTATATATATACTGTGGTATAATGTGGTATAGAATACTACTCAGACCAAAAAAAGAGAAAAAAAAAATTTGCCATTTGCAAGAACATGGATGGACTTAGAAGGTATTTTGCTAAGTGAAATAATTTAGAGAAAGGCAAATATTATATGGCACCAATATAAAAATACAACAAACTAGTATATATAGCCAAATAAGAAACAGCCTCAAGGATACAGAGAACAAACTAGTAGTTACCAGTAGGGAGAGGGAAGTAGGAGAGGCAGTATAGAAAGAGGGAATTAAGAGGAACAAACTATTACATATAAAATAAACTTGAAGGATATATATATTGCATAACAAAGGGAATATAGCCAGTTTTTACAATAATTATAAATGGAAGGGGCTTCCCTGGTGTGTCAGCTGGTAAAGAATCTGCCTTCAATATGGGAGATCTTGGTTCAATCCCTTGGTTGGGACGATCCGCTGGAAAAGGGAAGGGCTACCCACTCCAGTATTCTGGCCTGGAGAATTCCATGGACAGTATAGTTCATGGCAATTGCAAAAAGTCAGACACAACTGACTTTCACTTCACTTCATTTCATAAATGAAGTATAACGTTTAGAAATTATATACCTGTAGCTTAAATAATACTGTATATCAACTATACTTAAGACTTCCCTGGTGGCTCAGACAGTAAAGCATCTGCCTACAGTGTGAGGGACCCGGGTTCAATCCCCGGGTGGGGAAGATCCTCTGGAGAAGGAAATGGCAACCCACTGCAGTACTCTTGCCTGGAAAATCCCATGGGAGGAGCCTGGTAGGCCACAGTCCATGGGGTCGCAAAGAGTTGGACACGACTGAGCGACTTCACTTCACAAGTATACTTCAGTTAAAAAAAAAAAAAAATGGATGTGGTTACATTTTTAAAAAGAAAAAAACACAAATAGCCAAAATGTAAGATGAAATCATTACTACCTATCTAGAGATTCTAAAACGGTAACGAGAATATTATGAACAACTTTATGATCATTATTGGAAAATGGTGAAGAAATAAGAAAATTCTTAATAAACTAAAACTGCTAAAGCTAACAGAGGTAGAAAATCTGAATAATTACTAATGAAATAATTTTCTTTCTTTATACACTTTAATACACACACCTTTGAGTCTCAAATGAGTAAATTTTGCTAAAAACTGAAATGTCTTCCAACTTGTTTCATGAAACAAGCATAAATTTGACAAATTTGATAGCATTTTAAGTGCAGATCAATCACAAATTTTGAAACAAAAATTCCAAATGAGATTGGAATTCACCACATTAATAGAATAAATGAGAAAAATAACATGATCTACTCAGTAGACACAGGGAAAGAAAGCTTTGAATAGAATTTAAATTCAGTAAAATGAAACTGTTAGTTCACTAGGAATAAAATAAAATGTATCTCCAAAGACCTTAAGCTGATAACAAGATAAAGAAAAATTTAGAAGCTTTTCTTTTCACTATTTTCCCTTTAGTCAACATTATTTTGGAAGTCACCAGAGAATATTAAGATGAAAAAAAGAAATAAAATATAGATATTGAGAAGGAAACTATAAAATTGTGCTTATTTACATTTAATATAACTGTGTACATAGAAAATCCCAAAGAATCTAAATATAAACAATTAGAATTAACAAATGAGTTTAACAAGTGCATTTTCACATAGCAGCAATGAGAATCTGGAAAATGAAATAAAAGGATACATTTTAATAGCATAAATAATGTGAAATGTATTGGAACATGTGTAAGACCTGTATATGCTGCTGCTAAGTCGCTTCAGTCGTGTCTGATTCTGTGCGACCCCATAGGCGGAAGCCCACAAGGCTCCCCTGTCCTTGGGATTCTCCAGGCAAGAACACTGGAGTGGGTTGCCATTTTCTTCTCCAATGCACGAAAGTGAAAAGTGAAAGGGAAGTTGCACAGTCGTTTTCGACTCTTAGCGACCCCATGGACTACAGCCTACCAGGCTCCTCCATCCATGGGATTTTCCAGGCAAGAGTACTGGAGTGGGGTGCCATTGCCTTCTCCAAAGACCTGTATATAGAAAACTGTAAAAATAGTGTTGAGAGAAAGTAAAAAAAGGGGTCAACCAAAAAAAAAAAAAAAAAGGAGGAAAATCTAGTTCATGAGTTGGAGGATTCAGTATTGCAAAAGTCTAAATTATCCCAGTCCAAATCATAACTTCTTTTGTTGGAGTACAGATTGGCTATAAAATTTATGTAGATATAAAAATTCCCAAAATAACAAAGACATTTGAAGAATAGATAGGAAGGACTTGCTCTATCAGGTATTAAAATACTGGTATTTCTACATTAAGACACTGATATTATGAGAATTGGAAGATAGATCAAAATAAATGAAAGTCCAGAAATAAAGCCAGGTTTTTTTGGACATTTGGTTACAATGTTGGCACTGCAGAACCACAGGGAAAAGTTAATCTTTTTTAATGAATTATGTTTAGGATAATGGTATTTCCATATGGAAACAGAGAAATCTAATACCAAGCATAAGAATCCAGGTAGCTTTTAGATTTAAATCTTTTAGAAGATAATATTTGATAATATAGGCTTCCCTGGTGGCTCAGTTGGTAAAGAATCTGCTTGCACTCAGAAGTCTTGGTGTTGATCCCTGAGTCAGGAAGAACTCCTAGATAAGGGAATGGCTACCCATTCCAGTATTCTTGCCTGGAGAATTCCATGGACAGAGGAGCCTGGCAGGACAGTCCAGGGGACTCAAAGAGTTGGACATGACTGAGTGAATAATACAGGATAGAGATAAAATGGGGTATTCCTTGTGGTGGGGAAGCCAGCACTTTGCACATGCAAGTTATTTACCGGCTCTGCTGAATTCCTCTATAGATTAACCTGTTTTGTCATGTCTTGACCATAGCTTGTTGATGGGGCAAACTTCTACAAAGAACAGCTACCAGGTAAGCCACAGGCTGGCAGGGGGGTTTTAGAGATTGTTGGTAAATAAAAGAGAATAGTTGACTATATATTTTCTGTCTTTTCACTCAATAAGCACTTTGCTCCTAAATATACTCCATTGATTAACCCAGAAATAACATTTAATCAGGTTCTTTTTAGAAGTTGTTTTCCAGTTCATATTCCATATGTAGTTACCTCAGAATTTCTATAGTGCAAATTGGCCTAATGTTTTAATTCTTTTGGTAAGATTTATATCAACAATTTTCAGTCTTAATCTTAATTACATTTGAATACCAAAATCTATATTTTTCCTCTAACTGTAGCAGAAAGGTTACCTAATTTACACATATAAATGATTACTAATGATTATATGAAATACAGATGGAGATTTTAAATTTTAATTGCTTTTGTGTTTCTTTAAAATATAAACATTATGAATGGAAAATAATAACATGGTCCAAACTTTCAAAGAGTAAAATCCTTGAAAAAAAAAAAGAAACCATTTGTCTCTCATAATTGACTCATCCCCATTTCTGCTTCCATATTGATATCTGCAATAAATTCAAAGTTAATTATAATGTTTCTTGTATTCATAATCACATTCAGGAAATTAAGAGTATGATCTTTGCAGTATGCTACCTCTACCTCTCTTACCTCTATCACTTAGTTATTGTTTCAAAAGTTAACTTACAAGTTATTCTCTTATAAATGCACTCTTTATTATATAGTAAGCAAACATTTAGTATTCCAAAATGTTAGCATTCATTGAGATGTAAATATTTAATCTTAATTGACTCAAAAGTTACCAGCCATTCCTTCACTTACTCTTAATGTTTTTTTAATGCCAATTATAGGTAGATCTTATCACACTTTAATTCCTGTTCTTAAAGTTCTAATTAGCAAAGTATTGCATAGTATTTGAATATCGCTTATTAACATCTAGGGAAGCCACCAGACTTCCTTGGTGGCTTAGATGGTAAAGCGTCTGCTTGCAATGCAGGAGACCTGGGTTCGATCCTTGGGTTGGAAAGATCCCCTGGAGAAGGAAATGGCAACCCACTCCAGTACTCTTGCCAGGAAAATCCCATGGACAGAGGAGCCTGGTAGGCTACAGTCCATGGGGTCGCAAAGAGTCGGACATGACTGAGTGACTTCACTTTCACTTCACTTTCACTTTATTAACATCTAAGATAATATTCTCCATAACATTTCCATTGTGTATTGAATCAATCCAATTTTTGATAGATTAATTTGTTTCTTATTTTACTGAAATCAGCCATTTTTCCATATTAATTTGGTCTCAGAACAAAATAATTGTCATTCATCTGACCGTAAAAGCTACTAATATTGAAAGTGATTCAAATCTGCTGAGAAACAACTCACTACTATAAATTAAAACTGAGAAACAGAAATATACTATTAAAACTGCTGGGGAATAGTTATATCATTGAGCTATAAAATGAAATGTATATATTTCCAAAATATTGTCCTTTTAATCCCGTTGTACAACAGGTATGGTATAGAAAAGCAAGTTGATAGAACGTAGTTTATCTTGTACTTTTATATACAGAGAGTTTCAGTTTCCTTCTTTTCAAAAGTCATCAGTTTGTGAACATTTTCATCATTCTCTGCCATAGGATTATAAAATCAGTGGAATTTTCAGGGGGTGATTGCCTTAGCCATCTCTCTGGAGATCTGTTTTCTACACAAAATAACTGAGGTACATCTAGGTGTTGCTTTAAGGTCATCTGTCTAATTACTTTAGAAGTAGGCACAATGCAAAGGTTTATTCTTCTAGTTTATTTGTGCTATCTATAATCAAATATGTGTTTCTCTTTATGTTTGCTTTTGTTTGTTTGCTTTTCTCACATGTAGGTAACATGATTTTTCTTTTTTGACGGTGTAGCAGACAGAAGATATCTGCATTATTCATATCCTCTCTCCCGCTACTTCTGCTAGGTGGGCAACCAAGAGTCAGGCTACCCTAGGCTCCAGTTTAATGGACTAGAGACGAGCAGCTGATCCATTGACTCAGTCATAATCTTTATCCTGTGAATTTGAATATGTGAGATGGGGTCTTCCTTCCTCCTCCTCGAGGAGGGCCTGGTGAATTGGTATGTTTTATCAGACCCACGCTGTTTAATTCCCAAATTGTTTCTAATGGTTAGAACTGGGAACGACTGATTCTGATCATAGATTTTTAAAATATTTTTCATAAACTAATTTCTGGGTGCATATATGTGAATTTGTGTATGTGCATTCTAAGTTGCTTCAGTCATGTCCGACTCTTTGTGACCCTATGGACTGTAGCCTGCCAGGCTCCTCTGTCCATGGGATTCTCCAGGCAAAATACTGGAGTGGGTTGTTGTGCCCTCCTCCAGGGGATCTTCCCGACCCAGGGATCAAACCTGTATCTCTTATGTCTCCTGCATTGGCAGGTGGGTTCTTTACCACTAGCATCACCTGGGAATGTATATATGTATTTGTATTATGTACATGTTTGTGTATGGCTATATTTATACACTTTATTCCAAAAACGTATCTTTGACCTTTATAATTATGTCATATTTTTCACTAACCTGAGTGTACAATTTTGATTTAGTATTCATGTTCCTCCAGTCTTCACTAATCACCTTGCTGTTTTACTCCATGTAATATTTAGTTGTATGTCAACTAAACCATCAGTTTCTCTGTTGTATAAAATATGACTAAAACTTAAAATAGGGAATTAGCCCTTAAAATAATACATAAGTAATTTATCCTGTGTATCACTTTTCTGATAAAACTATATCTATATATAATGATAAATTCTATTTTGATTAATAGGTTAAATTGACCTTTTCTTTTAATTCATTTTTTCTTTATTACATTTTTAAAAATACTACAGAATTTAATTAATGTTTAACAAGGAAAATTGTGTTTGGTAATTGGCTTAACTTTTTAAATAATCAGTTACATATTAAATCCTCATTTTCACAGAACACTGCTCATTACCAAGAATAATAATTCTAGTCAAGAAAATATTCATCACATTGTTGGAGGTTTTCTTCCTAATGTAATAAGAAAAAGTTAATTTTTATTGAATTACTTCTAGTGAGGGATATCAACTTTAAAAAGACAAGCTTTTTTTTTTAACTATCTCCAGCTTACAATGTGTTTATTTATGGTTACCCAAATATATATGTGTGTGCATGTGTATGTGTACATATATAGTTACTCAAGTGTTGTGCTTATTTAGACACAGATGGTGTCTAAATGAATTCTTATTGGTTAATTGCTTGCTGACTGCATTTACTATCTCAAAGTAAAGCATTGTTGTACATTGTGCTTTTTTTCAGGCTTTATTTTTTTAAAAAACTGGGGGAAAATTGCTTTGCAAGGTTGTGTTGGTTTCTGCTGTATAATGCAAATCAGTCATAATTATATATATATCACCTCCCTTTTGGAGAAGGCAATGGCACCCCACTCCAGTACTCTTGCCTGGAAAATCCCATGGATGGAGGAGCCTGGTAGGCTGCAATCCATGGGGTCACTAAGAGTTGGACACAACTGAACGACTTCACTTTCACTTTTCACTTTCATGCATTGGAGAAGGAAATGGCAACCCACTCCACTGTTCTTGCCTAGAGAATCCCAGGGATGGGGGAGCCTGGTGGGCTGCCGTCTATGGGGTCACACAGAGTCGGACACGACTGAAGTGACTTAGCAGCAGCAGCAGCAGCAGCACCTCCCTTTTAAGCCTCCCTCCCTTCCTCCTACCCCACTCCTCTAGGTCATTAAAAAACATCAGGCTGGGCTCCCTATGTTATATAGCAACTTCTCACCAGCTTTCTATTTTACACATGGTCGTGTGTGTGTGTGTGTATCAATGCTACTTTCTCCACTCATCCACTCTCTTCTTCCTCCACTGTGTTCACAAGTCCATTCTCAATATCTGACTCTCTCTTCCTTCCCTGCAAATAGATTCATCAATACCATTTTTCTAGATTCCATATATATGCATATATTAATATATGATATTTGTTTTGCTCTTTATGACTTGCTTCACTATGTATAACAGGCTCTAGGTTCATCCACCTCACTAGAAGTGACTCAAGTTCATTCTATTTTATGACCAAGTAATATTCAATTGTAAATATGTAACACATCTTCTTTATCCATTCATCTATAATTGGGCATCTGGGTTGTTTCCATGTCCTAGCTACTGTAAAGAGTGCTGTTGTGAACATTTGGCTACATGTATCTTTTTCAATTAAGATTTTCTCAAAGTATAAGCCTAGTAGTGGGATTGTTGGGTCATATGGTAATTTTATACCTAATTTATTTTAAAGGACACTCCATACTGTTCACTGTAGTATAACCAAATTCTGTGGTGATGAGGAATACATTCCTTGATGAGTCAAAGTATTAATTTGAATGCCAGTAATTCATATTTCATGTAGGCATTTGCCTACTCATAATTTAGCTAAAGATCAATGTGAAATTTCATACTTTTAGAGGAATATTTATCCAAAGGGTACAGTTTCTACATATATAATTTCTTGCATATATACCAAGTGATTCAATTTAGTCTGTTAAAAGTATTTCAGTCTCATATCAGTTGACTTAAATAAAGAACCTAAATTTTAAAAATGTAATAAATTCATGTTCTTCAATTACAAGCTATACTTTCCCCAAGTTTGCATTTATTTGTGAGGCTGCTTATATTTTGCTTAAAAATTTTTTGTTGCAAACCTATTACATCTTTTAAAACATGGTTAAAATACTTTGAGAAGTCTAGAAATAACTAAAATAGCACATTCTATAAATAGTGAATATATTTGGAAATTTTGAAAATGTCTTCCTTTCGACTTCCCTGGCGGCTCAGACAGTAAAGTGTCTGCCTACAATGTGGGGGATCCGGGTTCAGTCCCTGGGTCGGGAAGATCTCCTGGAGAAGGAAATGGCAACTGACTCCAGTATTCTTGCCTGGAAAATCCCATGGATGGAGGAAGCTGGTAGGCTTCGGACACGACTGAGAGACATCACTTTAACTTTCCTTTGGAATATAGAAATAACTGTTGAGATTTCAAATAACTATATAGAAGTAACCAAAGATGTATTCCATTGGCTTTTTTTTTTTAATTGAAATAGAGTTCTTCAGGCATGTACATTATGAATCATGAATAAATCTTATATTTAGTCAATTCTTTTAAATATTTCTATGAAAAAAAGGGAAAAGAGTAAATGGAACCATTTAAAACCATGTTTTAAAGTTTTTCTTGGGTTGTGAAATATAACACATTTATAGAAACGTGATGTCACATTTAATAAGTTGTCACTAAAGGAACAATCAGATAAACTCTAGATCAGGAAATAAAACATCTTTAGCGTCCAGAAGCCTCCACTGTGCCTCTTCCTACCTCTTTTGCTGACTAGAAGGCACTCTCTATCCTCACTTTTGTGCCAGTAAGTTATTTGCTTTCCCTCCAAGTTTTACCACCAAAGTGTGTACACTACAAACTCTATTTATTATAATTTTGTCTAGTTTGGGGAGAAGGCGATGGCACCCCACTCTAGTACTCTTGCCTAGAAAGGTCTAGTTTGAAGAATATATAAATAGAAACATAATATATATATATATTTTTTTTCTTGGTTTGGTTTCTTCTACAACAATATTTTTGATATTAATACATATTATTTTAATTCATTACAATTTATTCATTTTATTATAATATTCCATTGTATGAGTGTACTATATTATTTTAATATTGATAGACATTATGTTTTGACTTTTGGAACTAACACTAATAATGCTGCTAAGAACATTTTTATTCTGTTTCTTGATATACACACATATATGTTTTTCTCAGGTACTATATTTGGGGGGCTAGAATTGGTAGGTCAAAAAGTGTGGGTTTATCCAACTTAAGCAGTTGATAATAAACTGTCTTTTTAAACCAAGTTAAGAAACCTGATTTTCACAATGATTGTACTAATTCAAACATACCATGCTTTAGCTGAAATAAATAATATGAACCCCTCAGTTCCAAAGTTGTCCTGCCTAACATGACTAAGGCACACATACATTCACTTCATTCACAAAAGGAGGTATATGTGACTGACTCCCAGAATTTACATCCAAATTTGATATCACAGGATGACTTCTCAGTTCAGTTCAATCACTCAGTCATGTCCAAAGACTTCGGGATGCCAACTCCTGGAGCTTGCTCAAACTCATGCCCATTGAGTCAGTGATGCATCCAACCATCTTATGTCTGTAGTTCCCATCTTCTCCTTCCTTCAATCTTTCCCAGCATAGGGTCTTTTCCAATGACTCAGTTCTTCTCCTCAGGTGGTCAAAGTATTGGAGCTTCAGCTTCAGCATCAGTTCTTCCAATGAATATTCACAATTGATTTCCTTTAGGATGGACTGGTTGGACCTCCTTACAGTTCAAGGGACTCTCAAGAGTCTTCTCCAACACCACAGTTCAGAAGCATCAATTCTTCAGCGCTCAGCCTTCTATATAGTCCAACTCTCACATCCATACGTGACTATTGCAAAAACCATAGTTTTGACTAGATGGACTGTTGTTGGCAAAGTGATGTCTCTGCTTGTTTTTTTTTTTTTTTATTGAAGGATAATTACTTTACAGAATTTTGCTGTTTTCAGTCAAACCTCAACATGAATCAGTTGTAGATATACATATATCCCCTCCCTTTTGAACCTTCCTCACATCTCCCTCCCCATCCCACTCCTATAGGCTGATACAGAGCCCCCTTTTGAGTTTCCTGAGCCATACAGCAAATTCCTGTTGGCTATCTATTTTACATATGGTAATGTAAGTTTCCATGTTACTCTTTCCACCCTCTCCTCCTTTCTCCACACCTCCATATGTCTATTCTCTGTGTCTGTTTCTCCATTGCTGCTGCTAAGTCACTTCAGTAGTGTCTGACTCTGTGTGACCCGATAGACGGCAGCCCACCAGGCTCCCCCGTCCCTGAGATTCTCCAGGCAAGAACACTGGAGTGGGTTGCCATTTCCTTCTCCATTGGTGCCCTGTAAATAAATTTTTCAGAACCATTTTTCTAGATTCCATATATATGCATTAGAATATGGTAATTATCTTTCTCTTTCTGACTCACTTCACTCTGTATAATAGGTTTTAGATTCATCCACCTCATTAGAACTGACTCAAATGCATTCCTTTTATGGCTGAGTAATATCCCATTGTGTACATTGTGTATCACAACTTTTTTATCCATTCATCTGTTGATGGACATCTAGGTTCCTTCCATGTTCTAGCTATTGTAAATAGTGCTGCAATGAACAATGGGATACATGTGTCTTTTTCAGGGTATATGCTTAGGAGTGGGATTGCTGGGTCATATGGTGGTATTATTCCTAGTTTTTTAAGGAATCTCCATACCATCTTCCATAGTGGCTATGTGAATTTACATTCCCACAAACAGTGCAAGAGTGTTCCCTTTTCTCCACACACTCTCCAGCATTTATTGTTTGGAGACTTTTGATGATGGTTATTCTGACCGGTGTGAGGTGATAACTCATTGTAGTTTTGATTTGTATTTCTCTAATAATGAGTGATGTTGAGCATCTTTTCATGTGTTTGTTAGCCATCTGTATGTCTTCTTTGGAGAAATGTCTGTTTAGGTCTTTTCCCCACTTTTTGATTGGTATTGGTATTCCTGTATTGAGTTGTACCAGCTGTTTGTATATTTTGGAAATTAATCCTTTGTCAGTTGTTTCATTTGCTATTATGTTCTCCCATTCTGAGGGCTGTCTTTTCACCTTGCTTATAGTTAGTTTCCTTTGCTGTGCAAAAGCTTTTAAGTTTAATCAGGTCCCACTTGTTTACTTTTGTTTTTATTTCTATTGCTCTTGGAGGTGGGTCATAGAGGATCTTGCTTTGATTTATGTCATCAAGTATTCTGCCTATGTTTTCCTCTAAGAGTTTTATAGTTTCTGGTCTTAGATTTAGGTCTTTAACCCATTTTGAGTTTATCTTTGTGTATGGTATTAGGAAGTGTTCTAATTCATTCTTCTACATGTAGCTATCCAGTTTTCCCAGCACCATTCACTGAAGAGACTGTCTTTGCCCCATTGTATATTCTTGCCTCCTTTGTCAAATATAAGGTACCCAGAGTTGCATGGGTTTATTTCTGCATCTTTTTTTGTTCCATTTGTCTATATTTCTGTTTTTGTGCCAGTAACATACTGTCTTGATGACTGTAGCTTTGTAGTATAATCTGAAGTCAGGAAGGTTGATTCCTCCAGCTTCATTCTTCTTTCTCAAGACTGCTTTGGCTATTCTGGGTCTTTCGTGTTTCCATATGAATTGTGAAATTTTTTGTTCTAGTTCTGTGAAAATTGCCATTGGTAATTTGATAGAGATCACATTGAATCTGTAGATTGTGCTTGGTAGTATAGTTATTATCACAGTATTGATTCTTCCTACCCAAGAACATGGAATATCTCTCCATCTGTTTATGTCATCTTTGATTTCTTTCATTAGTGTCTTATAATTTTCTGTGTATAGTTCTTTTGTCTCCTTAGTTAGGTTTATTCCCAGATATTTAATTCTTCTTGTTCCAATGGTGAATGGGATTGATTCATTAATTTCTCTTTCTGATTTTTCATTGTTAGTGAAATGCAGCTATGAAATACATAGAAGTGCAAGTGATTTCTGTGTATTAATTTTGTATCCTGCACCTTTGCTAAATTCACTGATTAGCTCCAGTAATTTTCTGATTCTATCTTTAGGGTTTTCTATGTATAGTATCATGTCATCTGCAAATAGTGAGAGCTTTACTTCTTCTTTTCCGATTTGGATTCCTTACTTCCAGACCTATGTTGAATAATAATGGCAAAAGTGAACAGCCTTGTCTTGTTCCTGATCTTAGGGGGCATGCTTTCAGTTTTTCACCATTGAGAATGATGTTTCCTGTAGGCTTATTATATATGGCCTTCACTATGTTGAGGTAAGTTCCTTCTGTGCCCCCTTTTTAAAGAGTTTTAATCATAAATGTGTGCTGAATTTTGTCAAAGGCTTTTTCTGAATCTATTGAGATGATCATCTGGCTTTTATCTTTCAATGTATTAATATGGTGTATCACCTTGATTGATTTGCATATATTGAAGAATCCTTGCATCCCACCTTGATCATGTTATATGAGCTTTTTGATGTTTTGCTGAATTCTGTTAGCTAAAATTTTGTTGAGGATTTTTGCATCTATGTTTATCAGTGATATTGGCCTGTAGTTTTCTATATTATGTGTTGTCTTTGTCTGGTTTTGGTATCAGGAAGATGGTGGCCTTGTAGAATGAGTTTAGAAGTGTTCCTTCCTCTGAAATTTTTTGAAAGAGTTTTAGGATAGGCATAGCTCTTCTCTAAATGTTTGATAGAATTCTCCTGTGGAGCCATCTGGTCCTGAGCTTTTTTATAGGCAGGCAAGGATTTTTGATCACAGCTTCAGTTTCAGTGCTTGTAATTGGGTTGTTCATAATTTCTATTTTTCCTGATTCGGTCTTGGGAGATTGAACTTTTCTAAGAATCTGTCCATTTCTTCCAGGTTATCCATTTTATTGCCATATAATTGTTCATTATAGTCTCTTATAATCCTTTGTATTTTTACCTTGTCTGTTGTAACCTCTCCTTTTTCATTTCTAATTTTTTTATTTGATTCTTCTCTCTTTTTTTCTTAATTAATCTGGCTAAGGTTTGTAAATTTTGTTTTTCTTCTCAAAGAGCCAGCTTTTAGTTTTATTAATCTTTACTATTGGTTCTTTCATTTCTTTTTCATTTATTTCTGCTCAGATCTTTATGATTTCTTTCCTTCTACCAATTTTGTTTTTTTTGTTGTTGTTGTTCTTCTTCTTCTTTTTCCAGTTGTTTTAGGTGTAGAGTTAGGTTGTCTATTGATGTTTTTCTTGTTTCTTGAGGTAGGATTGTATTGCTATAAACTTCCCTCTTAGGACTGCTTTTGCTGCATCCCATGGGTTTTGAGTTGTCATGTTTTCATTGTCATTTGTTTCTAGAAATTTTTTGATTTCCCATTTGATTTCTTCAGTAACCTCTTGGTTATTTAGAAACATGTTGTTTAATCTCCATGTGTTTGTGTTTCTTACAGTTTTTTCTTGTAATTGATATCTAGTCTCATAGCATTGTGGTCAGAGAAGATGCTTGATATGATTTCAGTTTTCTTAAATTTACTGAGGTTTGATTTGTGACCCAAGATGTGGTCTATCTTGGAGAATGTTCTATGTGCACTTGAAAAGAAGGTGTATTTTTCTGCATTTGAATGGAATGTCCTGAAGATATCAATGAGATACATCTCATCTAGTGTATCATTTAAGACTTGTGTTTCCTTATTAATTTTTTTTGTTTTGAAGATCTGTCCATTGGTGTGTGTGGGATGTTAAAGTCTCATACTATTATTATTGTGTTACTGACAATATCTCCTTTTATATCTGTTAGTGTTTGTCTTATGTATTGAGCATACATAGATACGTATGTATGTATGTATGTATCCCATGTTGGATGCATAGATATTTAAAATTGTTATGTCTTCCTCTTGGATTGATCCCTTGATCATTATGTAGTGTCCTTCCTTATCTCTTGCAATCTTTAAGATCTATTTTGCCTGAAATGAGGATTGCTACTCCAGATTTCTTTTGCTTCCCATTTGCATGGAATGTATTTTTCCATCCTCTCACTTTTAGCCTATATGTGTCTTGAGGTCTGAAGTGGGTTTCTTGTAGACAGCATATATATGGGTCTTGTTTTTGGATCCATTCAGCCAGTCTGTGTCTTTTGGTTGGAGCTTTAATCCATTTACATTTAAAGTAATTATTGATATATATGTTCCTATTGCCATTTTCTTAATTTTGGGGGGTTGATTTTGTAGATCTTTTTTCTTCTCTTGTATTTCTTGACCATGTAAGTCTGTTTAACATTTGTTGTAAAGCTTGTTTGGTGGTACTGAATTCTCTTAACTTTTGTTTGTCTGAAAGCTTTTTATTTCTCCATCAATTTTGAATGAGATGCTTGCTGGCTACAGTAATCTTGGTTGTAAATTTTTTCCTTCTCAGTACTTTAAATATATCTTGCCATTCCCTTCTGGCCTGCAGAGTTTCTGCTGAACAATCAGCTGTTAAGCACATGGGGTTTCTGGTTTACGTTACTTGTTGTTTCTCCCTTGCTGCTTTTAATATTCTTTCTTTGTGTTTAGTCTTTGTTAGTTTGATTAGTATGTGTCTTGATGTGTTTCCCCTTGAGTTATCCTGTATGGGATTCTTTGTGCCTCTTGGACTTGATTGACTATTTCCTTTTCCATGTTGGGGAAATTTTCAACTATAATCTCTTTAAAAATTTTCTCATACCCTTTCTTTTTCTCTTCTTCTGGGACCCCTATAATTTGAATGTTGGTATGTTTCATATGGTCCCAGAGGTCTCTGAGACTGTCCTCAGCTCTTTTCATTCTTTTTACTTTATTCTGCTCTTCAGAAGTTATTTCCACCATTTTATCTTCTAGCTCACTGATTCATTCTTCTGCTTCAGATATTCTGCTATTGATTCCTTCTAGAGTATTTTTAATTTCAGTAATTGTGTTGTTTATTTCTGTATGTTTATTCTTTAATTCTTCTAGGTCTTTGTTAATTGATTCTTGCATTTTCTCCATTTTGTTTTCAAGGTTTTTGATTATCTTTACTACCCTTATTCTGAATTCTTTTTCAAGTAATTTGTCTATTTCCTCTTCATTTATTTGGACTTCTGTGTTTCTAGTTTTTTCCTTTATTTGTGTAGTATTTCTCTGCCTCTTGATTATTTTCTTTTTAAGTTACTCTGTTTGAGGTCTCTTTTCCAAGGCTTCAAGGACAGTTGAATTCTTTCCTTGAAGAAGGTTGAATTCTTTCTTCCTTTTTTTTTTTTTTTTCCCCTCTTAAGGTTGGTCCACTGGTTTGTGTGAGCTTTGTATAGTATGAGATTTGTGTTGAGTTTTTGTTTGTTTTTCCTCTGTTGGGCATGGCTGAGTGAGGTGATAATCCTGTCTGCTGATGATTGGGTTTGTCTGTTTGTTTTATTTGTTGTTTAGATGAGGCATCATGCACAGGGTGCTGCTGGTGGTTGAGTGATGCAGGGTCTTGTATTCAAGTGGTTTCCTTTCTGTGAGTTCTCACTATTTGATACTCCCTAGGGTTAGTTCTTTGGTTTCTAGGGTCTTGGAATTAGTGCTCCTACTCCAAAGGCTCAGGGCTTGACCTCTCCTTAGGATGCCCTCCAACACTGTGCTGATCTCTGGACCTGCTGTTGGGGTAGGTCAGATTATAATATTGTCCTACTCCTGGATGTTCTTGCTTCCAACATCCGCAGCTATCAGAGCTAGAGCATTTTCTTTTGTGGGAGCTCTCAGTGGCCTTTTATATGTTTCATAGACACAGAGTCTTCTTAGTTGACTGTGTGGATTTAATCTGAAGCTTATACAGCTGGTGGGAAAGTTTAGGGTCTTCTTCCTTAGCCACATATGCCCCTGTGTTTCAATTGTGGTTTTATTTCCACCTCTACATGTGGGTCTTCCACTGGGGTTTAGCTCCTGGGGCTGCCCTGAAGGCCTTGGATTTGCTTCTGTGAGGGCCAGGTGTGGAGGTGGTGCAGCTGCTTGGGTCACAGGGGTTCTGGCAGCACCAGGTACTCAGGGGGGTTGGTGGCTAGGGAAGCAAGAAATATAGTTCTCTAGAAGGATATGGCAACCAGTATTGGCCAATATGCTCAAGTATTCTTGCCTGGAGAGCCCTTGTCTGACAAAGAAGCCTGGCAGGCCACAGTCTACAGGGTCACAAAGAGTTGGAAAGTATCGAAGTGACTCTGCATGCATAGACACAAGACATTTTTTTTTTTTGGCTGTGGCAGCTCTGCTGCAGTGAGAGTTGAGCGAGAAGGTGGTGCAGATGCTTGACTTGTGGGGACCCTGGCAGCGCCAAGTCGGTAGGGACACGGACTGCCTTCAGTGCAGGAGTTATGGCCCTCTCAGAGTCTGTTTTTGAGCATCTTATAGCTGGCCATCAGAAGGCCTCTTTGGCCAGTCTTTCTCTGTAGCTTCACCCATTCAGGCACTTAGAGGACTCCCTTGCCTGGAGTCCTCTCTGTTGTTCAGCACATCAGGCACATAGAGAAGCCCCTTTGGCTAGTGTCCTAATCTGTAGTTCAGTGCATCAGTCACTCATCTCTGCTTTTTAATATGCTGCCTAGGTCTGTCGTAGCTTTTCTTCCAAGGAGCCAGCGTCTTTTAATTTCATGGCTATAGGCATCATCTGCAGTGATTTTGGAGCCCAAGAAAGTAAAGTCTGTCACTGTTTCCATTGTTTCCCATCTATTTGCCATGAAGTGATGGGACTGGATGCCATGATCTTAGCTTTTTGAATGTTGGGTTTTATGCCAGCTTTTTCACTCTCCTCTTTCATTTTCATTAAGAGGCTCTTTAGTTCCTCTTTGCTTTCTGCCATAAGGGTTGCATTATCTGCATATGTGAAGTTATTGACATTTCTCCTGATAGTCTTGATTCCAGCTTGTGCTTCATCCAGCCTAGCATTTCACATATGTACTCTGCATATAAGTTAAACAAACAGGCTGACAATATACAGCCATGGTGTACTTTTCTCAGAGTCCATGATTTCCAAGTAATTAGATTATTCCTCCAGTTCTTCTAGAATCTGCTCCAGACAGAAATCCTATCATCTCAAATGTAAGTTGTTGATTACTCATAACTATAGTTATGCAATGTCCTTAAGCAATAAGAGGGGGAAAATAATTATCTTAATTTGCTTAGCATGTCCTGTAAAATTCTATCTAAATCATGTAAACTGGGCTTTTTGATTGTCTCTTCATTTCCAGCCAATTGTGGCAGAGATTTGAACTATTTTCATCATCAAAGAATGTGATGCCACAGGTGCTTATTTCAATAAGTATGTGGTCAAAGTAGAATAGGCAATTTGGGAAGTGTAGTAAGATAAGAATACCTATTGTTTTTGGCAGGTTGAGGATATTTTTGAACATAAAGAAAATTTTAAGAAAGCAGGAAATAGAAGCCAGATTGTAGTAAAGAATAAGGGAGTATGGGAGCAGTAAGGAAATGGACATAGGATATCAATGTCTAGGGAGTTAACTTGGGTCTTTGTTGGTCCACTAACTGCTGAGGCTAGAAATGCCATTCAGAATATTACACCAAAGAAATAAACGGGCATGACAGCTCTGAATGTTTAAGACTAAAGCCAAGGTGGGGCCTGGTCACAGGCAGTGTTGAAAAAGGGCAAGATTGTTGAGGTGAGGGGGTTGGCATGGTCCTTAAATAGATACACAGGTTATTTTATTTTTTGCTTCTAAAATTCTTTGTACTTGTTTTATAATCTTGAATATTCAATATTAAAAATAATTGGTTTGTCTAACTCTGTCTACTCAGAATTAAAGTCATTGTCAAAATCTCTTAAATGTATCATAATTTAAAGTATCATAGACAGAATCTCTTGCTCCAGGAATGAACTTTTTAACTATGGCACAGTTACCTCATCGCCTTTAGGGAAGATACAGACTTAGCTGGAGTCCCCAGCCTCCAGGATCTAATGTCTGATGATCTGAGGTGGAGCTGATGTAATAATAGTAATAAAGTACACAATGAATGTGATGTGCCTGAATAACCCAAAACTATCCCCCTACCCCTATGTGGAACAATTGTCTTCTGCAAAACAAGTCCCTGGTGGCAAAAAGGTTGGGGACTGCTTAAGTAGAGAAACAGTTGGATGTACAGTAGATAGTCTTACCTAAACTGAAGTTTCTTGAGGGTAAGAAAGGTAAAATGTCACCTGAAATCCTGAGTTAGATCTTCACAGCGTAGTGAATATACTTCTTTGTAATCTTGTGAATTTCAAAGTCAGTAAATCAAATATATGCCCCAAATTGCTTTCAGAAATTTGAATGACTTACCTTCAGAGTGTGTTAACACTTCATTTTCTTCTAACTCCTACTGTGGTTTGACACTGGAAGCCAAAGTGTTCAATGTAGAATTGCTGGGATTCTCATAGACTTTTTCAACTCTGTCTTTAGAAAAATTTAGGTTGATTTTTAATAACTAACCTAATTTTTAATAATTGTTATCAGTAAATTTGAAACTTTTTCAACTAATTTAAAGTAAATTAGTTCCCCAGTCTTTAAGTTTTAAACCTAAAGAAAAGTTGAACTAATTTATAACTGCCTTTTTTCTTCTAATCCAGAGTCCAGTAAAGGTTTACATATTGCTTCAGATTGTTATGTCTCTTTAGTGTCTTTTAATCAAGAAGGTTCTTCTTGCCTTTTTTATGTTTTTCATGATCTTTACTATTTTGAGGAGTCTGGGCTAACTGACTTGTGAAATATTCTGATTTTGTTTTTTCGTCTGTTTTTGTTTTCTAATTAGATTTTTTTTCCTCTGTAAGATTATTGCAAAACTATTTCATAGTTCTGGTTGTTTCTTAGCAGTAAATCATGTTAGACTCAACATGGGTAGTGGTGGTGATGTTAGGCCACTTGCTTGGGGATGGTAACTGCCAAATCTCTTTGTTCATATCATTTTGAAAAATATGAGAAGGTTTTCCAGCCCTTGCCTCCTCTAATAATGGTTCATGAGATGGTTTTATATCGTTTGCCAATCATATTTTAAAGCAGTTATTATACTATGTTTGCAATGTGGTGATTTAAAGATAGTTTCTTTTACATTATCTGGAACTCTCCTATGGGCTCTTCCTATTTTTCTCTCCTCTTTTTTTCCCCAAATTTTTTACACAGGACATAGCTACGGACTGACTAGATAAAAAATGCCCTGAAGGCAAAAGATTTCTCTTGCAGTTGGTTTACTTTTTTTCTGCATAATTTCTCTCTATGTCTTCGCATTATATCTCTGTCATTTTTGATTCAATGTCTTCACCTCTTCTCTTATTCTTTCCTGAATATTATAGTCTTGAAATTTACTATTAGCTACTTTAGAGTTTCAAACAGTTATCAAACTCCAAAATTGATATTTTTTGAGGTAGGTTTTTCATGGTAATTATACATTTGGTTGTGAGAACTTCACAAAATAACATAATTTCTGTCATTTAAAACAGTCTGGTATATTGTTGAATTTTAATAAATTGCTATTATTATCATCAGTAAGTTGTAAACACTTCAGAGTCAGGCATCAGATTCCTTCTTGCTTTACATTTTCTACTATACTTGTGTTTTGGGAATTAAATGGTTATTTAGCTAGTGTTATTTATTAGTATCTATAAATTAATTATAATTAAATTTTACCTCCATTCCTTAGCAAAGCATAAAGTGGATAAACTATATAATGTTTCAAAACCTATATTTATTGAACAGAAGAAAATTACCACATAAAATAACCTCTTAAATAAAAGTTCTACCTTTATGAGGTCTTTTGGATATTGTTTTCAGTTGTTACTTCTTTTGGCTCTGCTTTATTTAGAATACAGACAACATGGTAGTTTAACTGGTGAGCATCACAATTAATATCTATTGAGGTTTAGCAGTGATAATTCATCACACATGTATGGAACAGAGGTGGACAAAGGAATCAGAACAATGGAGACAAAAATATGGATGCTATTTACGCTGTTAAATCGGCTTGCCCTGTGTTCAAGTGAGTGTATACTTTGGGATAATCTAGCTAAGAAAGAATATAAGACTTCCAAACATTTACCCATTCAGGCAAAAGCAGGATTTTGACTCATATTTTTGAGTTCTATGAGCACTGACAGAAAAAATAGATCATAGAACTGTTTCTGGAAAGTGGGTTCTAAGGGGAGAGCGGGATCAGGAAGAAAAGGGAGAATGGCAAGCAGAACGGCCCAGAGAGTGAACCCCAAAGAGGGTGAATAAAGCCACATGAGCCCTCTGCCTTTTCTGTTCTCAGAAGGGCACATGGGGGAGAGACAGTAGAAGAGGCAGAAGTGTGCCTGGGAGGAGAGAACTTGCAAAACAGAGTTAAGAGACTTAGGGTTATTAGTTCCAAGTGTATTGAAAAAAATCTGGGTGAGATCTGTGGGTGGATGGCCACAGTGAAGAAATGGTTAACTTCTGGATATACTTTGAACTTTAAGTCAGTAGGAATTGCTGATGGGTTATGTACGGAATTCCAGTGTTCTTTCCTGGAGAATCGCAGAGATGGGGGAGCTGGATGGGCTGCCATCTATGGGGTCGCACAGAGTCGGACACGACAGAAGTGACTTAGCATAGCATAGCATAGCATATGTATGGAATATGAGAGTGTTTGGGACCACTGTAAAGTTTGGAACCCAACCCTGATTGGAATTTTCTTCAATCTCATAGTGTGCTGAATTTATTTTGTACATATAATTCATTGGTTATCATTTTAAATTAATTTTAAATTTTGACAAAGCCATACAAGTACTTATTTTTTAATTGAAATTATATTACATGGTTTTATGTCAAAAAAGGTCAGTCATCAGCATTTTATCTTTTTATCTTCTAGAGTTACTCGTTATTCCCCAGAATATATCACTTTTCCGTCTCTTTTTTTTTGGTAGAATTTACTTACATATTTCTAAATAATGGGATTATATTTCAATCACTCTATTTACTAATTTTAGTAACTATTGATTTCCTGTTACCATAGATGAAGATTTAGCTTTCAACCCACACTCACATCTCTACTTTATCATCTCTCGTCTTTTTGATCTCAATATCTCTAAATTTATTAGTAGATAAACAGAATCTATTCTCATTGTTATAACTGTAAATACAGTTCACTTCCAAATGATGTGGTATGCTTTGAAGACCTTTTATGTCCCATTACTCCCTTCATCCCTTACACACTGTAGTTAGTAATTGGTTCTTTATATTAGTTTTCTATATATAAATGAGTATTTTCCTCTAAAGGCTTCCCTTGGTGGCTCAGTAGTAAAGTACCCACCTGCAATGTAGGAGCCACAGTAGATGTGGATTTGATCCCTTGGTGGGAAGATCCCCTGGAGGAGGACATGGCAACCCACTCCAGCATTCTTGCCAGGAGAATCCCGTGGACAGAGGAGCCTGTTGGGCTACAGTCCATAGGGGCACAAAGAATTGGACATGACTGAAGCGACTTAGCATGTACGCACACATTTTACTCTAAACGTATCAGTCGGTCACTCTACCAGATTTCCTCTTCCTAGATATATTTCTGCACAAGTGTTTTCAGTAGGTGTTGGTTGGAGTCTAGGTCTGATGTCAAGATGGTATTTGTGCATCTCTCTCCTCTCTCCTATCTTGTATTCTTCCCTTTCTAAATTCTGCCTCTTCTGTATGTTTTCCAAAGCACATCTTCTAGCATAGTGTTTCCTCAATCTTTAGTGTGTCTCAGAATCACTTGGAGATATTGTTAAAACATAGATTGCTAGTTTCTGATTCCCAGTTTCTTTAAAATCATAGGTGAAAAATACTTGTTTCTATAAGCTGCTGAATTATGGCAAAGCTTGTAATGGGACATTATTGTGAAAATAGTTGAAACATAAGAGAAAGTTTAGGTTAAAAATTGTTTTTCCTCAGAATGTTCATTTGTTTGAGAGCATACAATTTTCCCCCTTTCCCTGGTGGCTCAGCCAGTAAAGAATACACTTGCAATGTGGGAGACCTTGGTTCAATCCCTGGGTTGGGAAGATCCCCTGAAGGAGGGCATGTCAACCCACTCCTGTATTCTTGCCTGGACAATCCCCATGGACAGAGGAGCCTGGTGGGCAACAGTCCATGGGGTCACAAAGAGTCAGACATGACTGCGTGACTAAGCACAGCACAGCACATGGGACATTTTAGAAACTTCTCTTTAAACTCAAGTCCTTGAAATTTTGCAATGATGGACATTTTTAGGAATCTTTTCTCATGTATTAAGTTCATGAAAGGGTCTTTTGATTCTGGAGATCCAAATTCTTTATTTCCAGGAACTTTCTGCATTATTATTTTTTTGTCTTGTGTAATGACCTCATTCTATTTTATTTGTTCTTTTTGGAAATCCTGTCATTTGAATGTTATACTTTTTCAGTTGGTTTACTTATTTTTTTTTTCTCATATATTTTATTTTTAATTCTGGAGCATTTTCTTGACTTTATCTTCTAAACTTGCCACCACTTTTTAATTTAAAGACAGTTTTGTCTTTAATTTTTCCAGTATTCCTTCTTATTTGAATGTGTCTTATAAATCACCATGTTTTTATATTGTGGCTTCATTTTCATCGCTTCTTCTGAGAGCAGTGAGGATCTATCTATAAACTTTTATTCTTCATGTTATGGATTTTTAAAATTCTGTGTGCTTTGTTTATTTGGGGATCTTTGCTTTCAAGTTGAGCATTTTACTGATGGAAGTTTTGTTTAGATGAAATGGGTCTTTGTGACAGTGGAGCTTTTTGGTAGAATGACAAGCTGTTGCGTCATCCTTTTTATTGAGGAAACTGAAATTCTCTGTAAGTCTGTTTTTCTTATTTCCCATGTGCCATTCATTTCTTGTCAAATTTTCAGTCTTCCTCCTGGGTGTGTGTTGCTTTGGTGAACCTGATCAGGTATTAGGGAGAGGGAATTAACAACTGGCTGCCAGGATTCTGATAGGTTAGGGAAAAAGAAACTAGCATTCTGCAATTCAAAATGTAGCTATACATTTTCTCTCTGTCTTCGGCCCTGCTCCTGAAATCTGCCTTTACAGGACCAATGACCATGAATTTGGAGGCTCCGGCTCATTTCCGCAAAGAGAAGAGGTGGGCCCATGGATTTCCTTTCTCCATAGGCACTGATATAATTTTGTCTTGTGCTTTTAAAAAGCCAGTTATCACTTCTCCACTTGCTTCCTGCTGTCCAACAAGTGAACTAGACTGTCTGTCGCTTTCTATTCTCATTTTCTGTCTTCAGGTTTATAATCATTTACCATCACTTTGGTGAAACCTTGGACGAGTGATGAGATAAATTCAGGTAGACATTTAGCCATGTTTTACTAGAAGTATAATTTGTTGATTCTGTAAGTACAGTGTAATGTCAAAGAAGGGAGGATGTGTGGCTGTCTTCATCACCTATGGTTTAGCACAGTGCCAGGCATATAGTTAGCACTTATTAAATATGTTTTGAAAGTGAAGAGTAACTAAAAAGCCTCTTGATGAAAGTGAAAGAAGAGAGTGAAAAAGTTGGCTTAAAACTCAACATTCAGGAAACTAGGATCATGGCATCTGGTCCCATCACTTCATGGGAAATAGATGGGGAAACAGTGGAAACAGTGTCAGACTTTATTTTGGGGGGCTCCAAAATCACTGCAGATGGTGATTGCAGCCATGAAATTAAAAGACACTCCTTGGAAGGAAAGTTATGACCAACCTAGACAGCATATTCAAAAGCAGAGACATTACTTTGCCAACAAAGGTCTGTCTAGTCAAGGCTATGGTATTTCCTGTGGTCATGTATGGATGTGAGAGTTGGACTGTGAAGAAAGCTGAGCACTGAAGAATTGATGCTTTTGAGCTGTGGTGTTGGAGAAGACTCTTGAGAGTCCCTTGGACTGCAAGGAGTTCCAACCAGTCCATCCTAAAGGAGATCAGTCCTGGGTGTTCATTGGAAGGACTGATGCTGAAGCTGAGACTCCAATACTTTGGCCACCTGATGTGAAGAGTTGACTCATTGGAAAAGACCCTGATGCTGGGAGGGATTGGGGGCAGGAGGAGAAGGGGATGACAGAGGATGAGATGGCTGGATGGCATCACCGACTCGATGCACATGAGTTTGGGTAAACTCCGGGAGTTGGTGATGGACAGGGAGGCCTGGCATGCTGTGATTCATGGGGTCACAAAGAGTTAGACACGACTGAATGACTGAACTGAACTGATGAATGAATGAATCCTTCAAAATGAAATACTCATGAAGTATTTAGATGTCTAACAGCTCTTATGTTTCTAATCTAAAAGATAGAAATCGCAGAGGTACAGAGAGAAACATGGCAGACTTTTCTGTTGATCTGGCAGGGTGCACAGACAAATGGACAGTTGTTACTTACTGACTTTAGTTTCATTAAAGTGAAGTTGCTCAGGCGTGTCCGACTCTTTGCAAACCCATGGACCATAGCCCGCTGGGCTCCTCCGTCCATGGGATTCTCCAGGCAAGAATACTGGAATGCGTTGCCTTTTCCTTCTCCAGGGGATCTTCCCGACCCAGGGATCGAACCCAGGTCTCCCACATTGCAGGCAGACGCTTTAACCTCTGAGCCACCAGGGAAGCCATTAGCCTTACTCAAAATTGATTTACCAGATTTGGCAGGCTGTTTATGTCAATACATAAGTCTTTCCAAAGAACACTTCTTTATCCACTTCTAGGGTATCTAGATCACATTTCTGTACCACTGTTAAGTATTTTGAGGTAATTATTTTTCTCTATCCTGAAGATTTGGAAAGTCAACTGTATTTTTATTTCTGTGTCTCTTAAATATGTAGTGGTGAATTAAGAAGTCACACTTTGTATGCACTGGTAGAAGATAGTTAGCCATCTTTTATTTGAACAAATCTACTGTCAGGTAGGTTTGTATACTTGAATTCTTGAAAAACATAGACAGATGATTATGAAATACTTCATAAAGAATTCAGAAACAGGTTTGGATATTCTTTTTGTCTTTCTTGTAGGATTAGAATTTCTCAGCATCCTTAGTCGGGCACTTTTATGACAACATTGGCATGATGAATGTCCGCTTCTCAGAAAAATTGTAAGATTACTTTAGTCACTATTTTTGTAAGAAGAACTTCTGAATTCTAATTTGATTTAGGTCTTTTAACTAATGTCCATATAACCCAGCATGACTTAGAAAATCTGCCCTTATAGGTATGTACTTATTATTATACCCTTGATACATCAAAACAATTATACAAGACAAATATTCTAAGTATTTTCCTGCAGGAAATGTTACCAGTTTGGGAGTAAGAGTAAATAAATATGTATAAATATTATACATGTTGCAAGTGAAAATACCTCAGGAGTAGAAAATTTATTGGTATATTTGTAATAAATTGAAACACTTATATAAACCTATGTTTTCTTATTGCCTGGAATATCCCATTGATCCTTTTTTTTTTTTTTTTAACTGTCTTTGAACTCCAGTTTGAAATCAAATTCCTGATAAAGGAAACAGAATAAAGCAGTACTGAAGCCACAGTAATGAAGTTTATCTATTTCATTTCTAAAAATTCAACTTAGGTACACAGATGTAGGTGACATACTCTAGAGATAGCCCATTAGCTTTTGCTATATACCTGGGACCAAAATTAGTATTGCTACCATCCTGTGACTATGACCATTCTTAATGACTCTTGCAATGCTTATGGATAAAACCAATTCTCAATTATCACTCTGGTAATTGAGGCTGCATTTTTAGCATAAGTGAAAACCATAGGAGGCCCAAAACTTCATTGTGGCAGAGAACCCCAAAGCCTCCTCAGTCTGTCCTTTCTCTTATAACTTGACCTTCATTTTATTCCAAGACCTTGCTTTAATTTGAGCAGCAGACTCCATGTCTGGAATAGATTCATGAATATACACTAATTTACCACTATCTTCTTTTTTTTTTTTTAATTTTGACCTATTACCCCCTTTCTTCATTTTTACTTCCCAGTATACAAGCTTTCTTCACATTCCTTCTATATCTGCTTTTTCTTGTATTATTCCTAATAGAGATAGATTTAGAATGGGAGATATCCGGGCTGTATTTGTGGCTTAATCTCTACTCTGTACACAGACTGTCTTGTAAAGGGAGCAGCTTTGTCCTAATAAACAGTGTGTCTCCAGAGCCCAGCACAGTATCTAGCACCCAGTAGGCATTTGGTACATATTTGCTGTTGAATGAGTGTAACTGTTTGTGATTTCATGACATTTTGAACTTCCAGATAACAAAGGCCGTTTCTTGAGCCCAGTTCCTAAGGGATGTGTCTGAGAATTGCACCAGGATCTGATGCATGGTGCATCTTGAGAGGAAATAATTTGCTTTGATTGTTGTTGCCCTTAAAGCAATAACCACAAAAGTGCTTGGTAATGTTTAATTGTCCATGGAGATAAATGTGGTGGTGTATGAAGAGATGAAAAAGCACAAAATTTAATGGGTTTGATAAATCCCTGAGTTGTAGACTCAAACATACTAAACCAGACAAAAAGCAGAATTTTGGCCCTTTTTTTTACATCATAATTAAGAAAAAAATTTCGATGTAACATAAAATTTCACTTTAGAAAATAATATTTTACTTTAAAGTTTATAACAATTTTTATGTAGTTGTCCAACTACTAAAAAAAGGTAGAAAAACCCAATTTATGCATAAACGATCTAGAAAATTTTATGCCAATGTATGTATACTGGCTACAATCTTGGAAATCAATACATAAATAATCACCATTAGCAAATTAGTAATTTAAAACCTTGATTATGATAGATGAGTAATAACTTAAGAAGGTAGCCTTACTGATTGAGGGAAAGAAATGTTACATATGTCATTACCCTGTCTTTGGTAAATTCAAGCATTTAAACTCTAAGTGACAATAACGTCCTTAATAAAACAAGGAAAGACATCTGTGTTTTCTTTTTAAAGTTTATTGTAATTGACAATATGTGTGCTGACATCATCCTAATTATTTAAATCTGCTAATAATTTTCTTGCGCATGATAGCAGCACAGGTTCAGCCTTAAGATGCATATGTTTTGCTAATGTTAAGATTAGCTGATTAATATTGATGGCAGCTAAGGCCAGTGGCTAATGTCTGACATCTGTTTGGGAAATCAGTGTTCCAATTCAGGAAGCTGGCATTTCTGTCGGGGTTAGAATGAGGGGTTATTGTATAAGGAATTATGATTAGGGTTTTGTGTATGGTTAAGGTTAGGATAGGGACATGATCTGTTTCATTTCTGTTCATCTCAGTGTATTTCTGTTGTCAAGCTGCTTGCTCTATTTTGTGTTAACAGAGAGGTCTTCCCCTCTGTTCCCTCGTGGCACGTTCACCGCGGTACATTATTGCACTTGCTCCTTCTATGTTAATGGACTGATTGATCTCTTTTTCTTCTCCTCTCTTAGTCCTTACCTTGTCCTTAATTGATCTTTTCATCTGGGACAGAAGCATATCTTTTTTTCAAGTTTTTTTCTTTTTTTTTAATTTTTGGAGGAAAAGGTTAAAATATACAGATTTGTTCTAAAACTGTCTACAATTTTTATGAATTGAATCCTGAGAATTGAGAAAATTTCATAAAGTTTTTGATGCTATTCAGACATAGAGATTATTTTATTCCCTTTTTCTAGTTGGCTTCAGTAGTTAACTTGTATGGAAGAAGTAAAAAGTTAAGCTTGCATACAGTTTATATGAAGGGAGAAATGAAAGTTTTATAACCTACTTACTATTAATATGACAAAAGAGGCCCAAAGATTCAGAAAGTGACTTAACTGGAAAAGCAAAGGATACTGAGAGTTTTCAGCATTTCAAATAAAAGCTCAATCAAAATCCTCTATTTCCATTGTGCTTCAACTGAAAAACCAAGTATAAAGTCACCAAAATCTTGAAAATTCAGGAAAAATTTTCAAAAACCTTTGAGGGTCTTAACTATATTATGTACTTTGTTTCCTTGATGATGTTTGTAATGAAGTGTCTGAAGCCATTGTGTCCACGGGATCATGACATTTCATGCAGTAAAGAAAATGGAACTTTAACACAGTCTTAGAAAACTGTTTTCAAAAAAGATTTTTTAACAATGTGGTTTTGTGCATTAAGAGATTACTTAACACCAAAAGTATTTCTTTAGTGAACATCTATGGGGAAAAGTGAAACTAAATTAGAAGAAAATTGAAATTAATTATTAGGATTCCATATTAAGTGTAGGTTGAGGCTAGGAGAACTGGTATTCTCTGTTCAGATTACTATACATTAACTTTGAGACAAGGGTCTTCTTTTTTTTCCAATAAAATATCCCAGTCTGGGATCACCTAGCTTGGGCGAGGTGCTACTTAACCTTTTTGTGCCTAAGAGTCTGCATCTTTAATATTATATTCAGTGTTTTCATTGGAAGTGTCTTTGCCATAGAAATCTTTGCCACAAACATTTTAACCACATAATTGATCAACCTTAGGGAAATTCTCCGATTTAAAAAAAAAAAGAAAATTGGTGGAAAGTAGGTTCACAAAGGAGGGGACATATGTATACCTGTGGCTGATTTATGTGTCTGTAGGACAGAAGCCAACAGAACATTGTAAAGCAGTTATCCTCCAATTAAAAATAAATTTTTTAAAAAGTGAAAGACACATTAGAAAGGTATAATTAAACATAGAAATTAAATAACTCAAAGCTATATTATGAAACACAAAATATTTGAATACTTTTAAAGTGTTACAGATTCATGGCAGTACTGTGCAAGTAACTGATTTTATTTCATGAGTTGTACCTAAGTACTTTTCTTCCAAGTCTTTCATTCATAGCATCTTATATCTTTGTGTTTTTATTTTTGCTTGTTGATTCTTTTTCTCATTCAGCATTGCACTTTTTCTATCTTGCTAAAATTACTTCCTTTGTTAAGAGAGGTATCAATTTCCAAGTACTGAGGTTCATGTTGTAACTGAACTTTGTATTGCATCATGAAAGCCTCTACATTGTTGCCATATTGTCACATGGTCATTAACAGATATTCCAAAGTTCTATAGGAAATGTGAGCTCTACTGTGTGCCTTCAAGACCATGGAGACCTCTTCCTCCTCCAGTGTGGTGTGTTTCAGAATGAGGAACTAACTCTTGGGGCAAATCATTGTTATCTGTCAGATCAATAAAGCTATCTATAATATTGCTACTGGAGAAAATGCTAACTCATTTCAACCAGTTGAAATCAGACTGCCAATCAATTATTTTACATTTCATAGCAAAATTGCCTTACAGTCAATTAATCATATGACAAAAATATTTGTGGCAGAAACCTTGTGACAAAGATGTCTACAGTAAAGATGCTGATGGCAAAAATACCAAGAATGCTTTATAATAGGCATAGTAATAGGAATATTGTGATAATTAGGGAAGTAATTCATGTAACACATTGAGACATACCTGATAGTAAGTGCACAATAAATATTATTTAATGTTAATAGAATTATTAATATTTTCTAACATGACACACATCTAACATCAGGCCCTTTCTTAGCATATGCTCAATGAATTAGCAAATGACTACACTGTCCATAGCAATATAAAAGGTAAGATTCAAGGAAATTTTAGAAATTTAGAATTAGAAGTTAATTAGTATACTCTCACCTAATCAGGCAGTTCTTTACTTGTACAGATGGATTTTATATTGTCTTATTGCAATATATTTTCCTTAAAATAAAAAATGTGACTAGGTTTAGCTTTTGCTCTTTAGTATTAAGCGCTGATGCTTCACAGAACTGGTCTACAGTCTCTGTTGTACAGTAACACTAAACATTAGCTTTCAGGTATATTAAGAGTCTTAAACAGACTACTTTCTGGGTAAAACATTCATTTGTTCTCAATTGACTTGATTTTCTCAAGAACTCATTATTCAGCCATTTCAATTTGATGTATCCCTGTATGTATTTTGGGCAGGACAAAATAGAAATTCCAGAAAGGTTTGAGTTGTGCCCAATAGAATTATTAATGACTGCTCTTACATTATTATCTTACATTATTGGAGTAGGAAATGGCAACCCACTCCAATATTCTTTCCTGGAGAATTCCGTGGACAGAGGAGCCAGGTAGACTCCAGTCCTTGGGATCACAAAGAGTTGGACATGACTGAGTGACTAACACACACACACACACACATTATTATCACCTCAGCTAACAAGGATTTATCATTTGTTATATGCTATAGTAAGGCTGTCAATGATTCTCTTTTTGTCAAGAACACTCAGAAGACAGATTTCATTACCATCATCTACTTAGAAACTGGGGTTCAGCCAATCATATAACCAGTGTTAAGGTTTGGATATAGTCACCAAGGGCTTCCCTTGTGGCTCAGCTGGTAAAGAATCTGCCTGCAATGCAGGAGACCTGGCTTTGATCCCTGGGTTGGGAAGATCCCCAGGAGAAGGTAAAGGCTACCCACTCCAGTATTTCAGCCTGGAGAATTCCATGGACTGTATAGTCCATGGAGTCACAAAGAGTCGGATACGATTGAGTGATTTTTACTTCTGTATTACTATAGTCACTGAGAGAGAGATCTCAAACCTTGGTCTTCTCTGACAGAAAAAAAAATTGAGCTTTCACCTCTCTACTTTGTTGCTCTATTTTCTGCCTTTTTTTCTTTTTTTTTTTTTGTTCACCATGCTAAAAATCTTTGTATTCCTAAAAGATATGGATAAAACCTTAGGGATTTACTGGCAGTTGAAAAGAAATCCCCTAAGTATTAGAATGTCAGTAGTTGATTAGACTCCTATATACTAAACAGGATATCAATCCAGAGTTGGGGCTTTAAATATATTATTTCATTTAAGTCTCAATTACGATGAGAGTGTTGTTATGGCCATGTAAATTAATACGTATCATATACTTCTCTGGTTCACACATGAATTGCTAGTGCAAGGATATTGAATTTGCATTCTGTCAAAGGTTTTTTCCACCTTTCTGAGTATGTCCCATTTAAGACTGCATTAGTATTTTTGACATGGCATGCTATTATCTCATGTTAAGCTTTGCTGACTAAAACACATCTTTTTCAGATGATCTATTCAGTGGACATTCTAAGATCTGATACCTTGGTGACTAAGAACCCAAAGGCTAGATTCTTAAGGGAAGAATTTATCAGATCATTGCTCTAATGTGAATCTTCCCCCTAGGAAAGAATCATGCTCAGTCTATACTAATTCACTTCTGGGACCCTAAAGTTACTTGCTTGGCTCTGTTGTCAATTAAAAGTAGCATGAAATAGCAACAGAGTATAAGCTTGAAAGTGAAGAAAAGGAAAGGATTTTCAGTGGTTTGATATTTTGATTGATAGCTGCAGGATTCTTGTCAATAAAAATCGCTGTTTAGACAGTATTAATGTAGTTACTGACTCAAGCAATTTATTCATGCATGCAACATTTTATTTTGATATCTTTTAAAAGAATAATGGTAAGGAATGGATACACTTTTTTTTTTTTTGAAAGAAAGACAATAACAATATAAAGAAGGTTGGTCATATGCAGTTCAATTAAATATATCTAGGGTGCAGGTTAAGAGAATGGGAAATTTTACATCTCTCATATTCATTGGAAGATGGTTATTCTAGATCTTTGAATTAATTTAGTAATATAACCATAAAATTACATGCTTTAAATTTAAAAAATGAAATACATGATGGGAATTACAGCAGAAAGTGGATTTTTTTTTTTTTTAAAGTGAGGACAAAGCAAAGCATATCTCAAAGGAACCAACAAATTAGAGAAGATAATCAATAGGCTCAAACAGAAAAGTATGCTTAGGACACAAAGTGAGCAGTTTCTAAGGATGCTGGTGCAAGAGAATTACCTCTTTCAATAAAATGAATCAATCGTAACCACATTTCAAAATAATCTTATACTAGTTGATTTTTTTGATACATGAAATTAATTCTTCTGCAAGTTTTTAATATAACAATATTAAAACAATAACAATATGTTACAGGCATAGAACACTTTCCTAATTTAGTATTTGAAACCTTGTGTGAAGAAAATGCTTTCCTTTATATATATATATTCTTGAATTAGCCATAACTTATGATACTCTATTGAGGAAGATTTTATTTTCCCTTGCCAAGTTACAGTAAATTGAATTTAGTTGAATTTGATACAGCTAGATGCATAAGATGAAGTAGGTAATTTAACTGTCAAGCAAACTGTAGGTAGTTAGGCTACATAACATTTTTGTTCTTTAACCAGGAAGGTATCAGTCAAATAACATTAATTTCTTTCAAAGTACTTCCTTAGCTCAGCTCTTCAAAAGAATTTCAATGCTGTTGTTAAAAGTATTTTGAATTATTGGTCATAAAGGAGTTTTAAAACATTCCTGTGAAGTGCATTAGAGCTTCTCCCCTGTAGCATCGGGAGTATCCATTCCTGTTCGAACAAGACTGGCTGTAGCAGTTGCCTGCTTCAGAGATTCAAGTCGAGTGGAAATCAGAGAACAGAACAGGCAGCACAGATGGTTAAAAGTAAGTTAGTGTTTCTGAAATTAGTTTAAATTGTTTTAATAGATATTTGTGTTTTAACAGCATTCTTTAATTATTCACATTTTGAAATTATGTCTATGAAAATAGATGCCAAATTGAGAAAGTATTTGTGTATTTATAAGAGTATTAATTTTCAGAACTGGATTCTTAAGATTGATATGAATCCCCCAAATGCCAAAATCTAAAAGAAACCTTCCAGTCAATTTTCATTACCTTTGTTTTCTGATTTTGTATATACAAACTGAATCTTCACTAAGCTGTGCAAAGGATTGCTATATTTCTAGGAGAATGTTCTAATTATTCATTTTCATTTGTGTAGTGTGTTATGTTGCCTACAAAGCTATCAGTGTAGCAGAATACAATGACAGAGGAACAGTCCCAGTAACAGAATTCGGTTGCATCAGGATTCATTATATATTTTTCTTTTTCATTTCAAGGTGGGCAGATTTAGGAGATCTGACCTATCCTTTTTTCTTTATTTTTAAATTCTAGTCGTTTGCAGAGAGAATTTGCAGGTGTTTCTCAGAGAACTTTTTCCCCTCTAGCTGGATGTAGAAAGGACAATGCAATTAATAACAGATGGCACGGGATGACCACGTCCTTGAGAGAACGCCTTATTGGCACCTCCTGCTAATTGTATCACATATAACACAACTAAAAGCATAATAAATCTGAACTGGGGGACGTTTTATGCAAGAGCTCTTCTCCTTTTCCAGACGGTAAATTGCTCAGCTCTTGAAATATCTATAACCTTGTGACACCCAACTTGCATTAGCTTAATTGCCTTTTTTCCCCCCCTCCCTCCCCCTTCAATCCTCCTTTCCTTTCTCTCTTCTCCTCTCACTCTCTCATACTCTCTCATTTTGTCTTCCCTCTTGGGTGCAAAGGAACAATTGTTTTTCTCCTTACTTTACTGTTTTGTCTAAAATGGCTGTATTTCCTGGCTTATTTGGAATTTGGTCAGAGTTTGATGTGCTGACTGTAATGGGAAATTATTCTTTTAGAGGGCTTTAAAGCACTTTGCTTAACATTAACGTTGGGAAAGAAAATGTATGTCTAACTGCTGATGCAATTTAATAAACCTTCAGAAGACAGTTTTAATTAAAAGGAAAAATATGTAAGCTTCAGATGGGACACACACACAGAGTCATGGAGCTTTCTTCTTTTTTGCACAATGGCAGCAACTCAGAATATCCTGTAGTAGTAAAAAGGATTGAGTTTTTACTCACTTTATAACTTGGTTTGATGTTATTGACAATTTGTAAAGTGAACATTTTATGCTATGCAAGGATGTGAACTCCTAGCATTTTTTCTCTTGCCCTAAGAAAATGCTTTAGGGAGTAGCTTGAACTTCATATTCATTTCCTACACATCAATTCTAGTTTTGGAGGTTTGCTTAGAACCAAACAGAACAACCTAAACAATAAGCAAGTTACATTATGTTTGGAAAAGGTTAAAACAAATATATCAAAATCATGGAATAGGTGGTGTTGTATTTTAGCTGGCTAGCTTTGTGTACTTTGTGTGTCTTTTTGTATTTTGTATTCTTTTCCTTAGCTATATATAGATGTTTATTCCTCTGGAGTGATTTATCCTCACTGGTGAGAGAGTAACTTTAATATTTGTGTCAGTTATATGAACCAATCTTAAAATAATAAGACAAATAGTAGTCCACACAAGAGATGATATAATGCAAGGGAAAGCAACCATGTTCTGAGACCTTTCTGATATCAATACTATCTCTGGTTCCATTACTGAGTACTTACACTTTTAAGAAACAATTGTGAAACCAGTTCTAGACCCAGGAGACACTTGGAATTGGATATAAAGGAGAATAGAAGATTCTCATGATTTTGACCATTCTCATTTGGTCCCTGGTGAGATATAAAACATTCTGGTGAGTGATCTGATAGGCACATAATCCCCAAGAGTAGGTTTGAAAGTGAAAGTCGCTCAGTCGTGTCTGACTCTTTGCGACCCCATGGACTATACACCCCATAGAATTCCTCAGGCCAGAATACTGAAGTGGGGAGCCTTTACCTTCTTCAGGAGATCTTCCCAACGCAGGGATCAAACCCAGGTCTTCCGCATTGCAGGCTGATTCTTTACCAGCTGAGCCATGAGGGAAGCCCAGAGTTAGGTTTGCAACAAAGTAAATAATGTCAGCATTATGCTGATGCTGGTCCTTCAATGATGATGGTCAACACACCTTGGTATGTGGTCTGAGTGTAGCTAATGAATGATCTTGGGCGTTTCACCACTTTTCTGAGCATCATTGTGTTTTCCCTTTTAAACTGAGAGATCAGAACTAGAATCAGTGATACTCAAACTGTTCCCTTGAAGATTAGGGGTTCTGCAGAACCCCTACTATAGATAGGGTAAGGATGAAGGAAGGAGAATATAGAACAGGGGGACACTATTCTCAGAGCAATTTTGATATTGTTTTTTTTATTTGTGTTTCATGGAGGATTTCCTTTGAACAGTTCTTTTGAATACATGTCCACATGGATAAAATTATTCAGAACAATAAGACTAAATACTTGCTAAGGTTTCTTTCAGTGAGAAATCTATATGTGTGTATATATATATAAGTATGCTTCTTATTTCACATGAGCTAGTTCTGAATATATAAAACATGGCATTTAGAAACAATTACTCTGCCTTTTCTCCACTTGTTCTGCCATTGATTTGAATAATATACAGTATAGGAATGAGCATCAACAAATTCCTTTGCATTAAAGGGGTGTGTGTGTGTGTGTGTGTGTGTGTGTGGTTTTAAAGTGCATGCCACTTTATGCCTCTACATTTTGAAAAAGTAGAATCATTTATATAGCGGGCAGAATCTCTAAAGCTCAGGTGAGTAATGGGTCTTATGTTTTTCTTTGATTTCATGTTTGCTATCTTCATCCCTGTATATTTATAGTTTGAAATCTTCAGGTCAATGCAGTTGGATAGTTGCTCAGTGGAAATGTGAAGATAGTTTTATCACACTTAGAAAAAAAGAATAAACTCATAGTATTAATGATAGTGACATTTGGTCCTTGTCTCATTTGTGTCCCTGTTGATATCAGGTAGTCTCTAGAAGCAGATCTTTATTTCTGGTTCAGTAGGCAAATAAAACTGTTTCCTTTATACAGTGGAAATAGAGGCTAATGTGATAGGAAGAATGCTCATTACCGTATATCTCTGAACAGTAACTCATCCCATCCCTTTCTCACTTTTGCTCTAAGGACTAGAGCAATTATACGATGAAAGCTTTTGAAAAATACAAAGTCTTGAATGAATACTGTAGTCTCCTTGTAAGTTTTCTTTGCAGTCTGATCACTTAATATGTTTCATAACTCATAGCTGATGCCCAGTAAATGTTTGAATACATAAATTAATGAAAGAATAATATATATAATTGTGTGTTTGGACTGACACATAAGATAAAGTGAGTGGTACATAGAGGTGATATTCTATACTTTGAATTCTTTATAACAAACATAATAAAAAACAATGAACAAATGTGCCTGTACTGCTTCTTCTGTTCTGTCCTATGCTGTGCTTAGTCATCCAGTCACATCTGACTCTTTGCAACCCCATGGACTGTAGCCCACCAAGCCTCTTTGTCCATGGGGATTCTCCAGGCAAGAATACTGGAGTGGATGGACATGCCTTCCTTCAGGGGATCTTCCCAACCCAAGGATCGAACCCAGGTCTCCCGTATTGCAGGCAGATTCTTTACCATCTGAGCCACTAGTGAAGCCCAAGAATACTGGAGTGGGTAGCATATCCCTTCTCCAGGGGAACTTTCTGACCCAGGAATTGAATCAGGTCTCCTGCATTATAGGCAGATTCTTTACCAGCTGACCTACCAGGTAAGCCCATATACTGCTTACCTATATATTATTGTATGTAATTCCAACAACTAAAAAAAAAAAAGCTGACTCTTAAAAAGCTTGCTTTTTTCTGTTTGTTAGTATCAATCAAATACTTCAAATATTTTTATTTATTGGGACTAGTGAAGAGTCATAGGAAAGAGGAGTCAGAAATCGAATATGCTTTTCCCTAGTTACAATAACCTTTTTCCTCTGCAACTCATTATAGGTTTTGACACTCATTTTTGAACCTAAATTTATCTGTAGTCTACACACACCAGGTGATATCTCACTTATATTATTGTAAATTATTTACATCACCAATTCTGGGTCATGAAGCTGAGGTGATGGAATATTTTTACATAAAACTGTTGGGATCATGTTTTATTTTAAGCCTCTTACACTGGTCATTTTATTTGCAGAGTAAGTATGTCCTACATTAGCTTCTGAGAGTTTGGATATTAGTGCAGTAATGGGATCAGTTAAATAGACACCACTGGTATTGTTTAGTCACTGAGTCATTCCAACCCTTGCGACCTTATGGACTGTAGCCTGCCAGACTCCTCTGTCCATGGGATTTCCCAAGCAGAAATACTGGAGTGGATTGCCATTTTCTTTTCCAGGGGATCTTCCAGATCCACTGTATCCCTCCAGACTAATGTTATACCTCATATCTTTGGGTAATTGGTGATATATTTTGATATAATCAGGATAAAGTGTTACGTATTATATATGACTTTGTATAAGTCATTTGGAATTGCTTATATGCTTGTGTGCATTTTCCCCCAAAATAAAGTGAGAGTACCAGGTACATTTAGAGTTGGAGATAATCATAATTTTTGGTACTAGGGGATTGACAAACATCAAGTATTAAAAAGTAGCAGTGGAAAAATACTGGCTTTGCAATCTATCTGACCTGGATTCAAGTCTTGTCTTTTCCAGTTGTCATATGATATGGGAATGCTGTCTCATACACTTGATTGCTTATCTATAAAATGGCATGAAACTCCACATTAGATTGCATAAAGGATTAGAGATAATAAGAGCTATTATTATTCACTACTGTGTTTATTCAAGATGCTGCCTCCCTTATTACTGTTAGAATATTTCTTGTAATTAATATAAATGAAAATACTGGCCTAGATGGCCTAGATGCTGCTGCTGCTGCTAAGTCGCGTCAGTCCTGTCCGATTCTGTGCGACCCCATAGACGGCAGCCCACCAGGCTCCCCCATCCCTGGGATTCTCCAGGCAAGAACACTGGAGTGGGTTGCCATTTCCTTCTCCAAAGCATGAAAGTGAAAGTGAAGTCGCTCAGTCGTGCCCGACTCTTAGTGACCCCATGGACTGGAGCCTACCAGGGTCCTCCATCCATGGAATTTTCCAGGCAAGAGTACTGGAGTGGAGTGCCATTGCCTTCTCCGACTGGCCTAGATAGTGGTTCTCAAATGAGAATGGGGTGAGGTTTGCTATGCCCACCACCCCTCAGAGACATTTGTCAATATCTGGAGACATTTGTGGTTGTCACAAGTTGAGTGACGGTGCTATTGGAATTTACTATGTAGAGTCCAGCTGTTGTTCAGTGGCTCAGTCACGTCTGACTCTTTGTGACCCCATGGACTGCAGCAAGCCAGGCTTCCCTGTCCTTCACTATTTCCTGGAGTTTGCTCAAACTCATGTCCATTGAGTCAGTGATGCCATTCAACCATCTCATCCTCTGTCACCCCCTTCTCAGAGATATTGCTGAACATCTTACAGGACAAAACAATAGTCTTCCACAACAAGGAAGTATTTGGCTCAAATTTTCAATAATGCTTAGATTGAGAAACCTTGGCTTAGATGATTTAAGTCAAACCACTCTCTGGAAGATATGCAAGTTGTAATTTAAGTTAACTGCTTCAGACTCCAAGAATTTAAGTTATAATATAACTATACCAAATGGCCTCAGTTTCCTTTCCATTTTATTTACCTTGGTCTTATACTGAAAGAAATTACCTCTGCCCTTAATGTAACATAGTAGAAATATCTCAAGATTTTCCAGGTTTTAAGACAGATAAGCGTCTAGTGGATGATAATTGCCTCCTGATCAAATTGGCCAAGTAGTTAAGAACTGAAGCTCCCATTGACCTGAATTAGTTATTCTGTGGTCTGTGTGCCGCACCACCTTTTGACTTAGCTATTTTCAGGAAATGAGAGGGATTATGGAGAATCAATGCTGCAGTGGATGACTAAAAGCATAATTACTTTAGCGTAGCACAACTTTCTTTGCTAGCATTAGTTCTGAGTTTATATTATTCGTTATATAATATCATGTATTTTATTCATATCAGTTCAATTTGGGATGTAGTCAAGGGCATTATAAATGATTGATTAGGTTGGGACACAGATGAGACAAGGACCTAATGCCATCTAAATTGATGGTAGGGTTTTTTTTTTCTTCCTTTTAAGGAAGATAAAAAGTATCTTCATGTTGTCACTGAATGTGCACATGGTTCAGCAATGCCCCAGAGATGACAGATATTAAATATAAGAGGACAGAGATAATAGACATGAAAATCAAAGAAAGATAATTCTGTGAAAATCATGTATTTACTTACCTTTATTCAAATTCAACACTTTCCAAGATATTCATATTTATAACAACATGGCTTTTTAAACTCACAAGAAAAAAAAATAGCGTTTGGCAGTTAAAATGTGTCTGTCGTGGGCGTGAATGGGACATGTGGAAGGTCCTGTTTCTCTGTGAGCATATGCTCTTTCACTCGCTTCATCCCTAAAGTGGACCCAGACAGACATTTCTTACTTTGTGTGCTTTTCTTATGTTCCCCTAGGCATTAGTATTAGAAACAGAGAGTGGCACAAACTGTCTTTAAGCAGCATTGTCTACTCGCCTGAACCCTCAGTGCCTTTACACAGTGCCATCTCCCTGCCTCACAATCTCATCTCATTATCTCTCGGGCCCTTGGATGCTGTGGGCGGAATAGAAAAGCACCACCGAAAGACACAGCAGTTGCATCAAATAGGTAAACTCTGAAGGAGGCATGAGGGATAAGCAATGTTATATTGACAAGCTGCACTAGAGGGCAAGAGAGAGAAGAATTCTAGCTTCAGCTACAGTTCTATAGCAAATACAGAAGGTAAGCTTGTATATTCGCCCTTGGGAGGTTCGTAAATGAAATTTATTTAAAAGCATCTTTCCTGTATAAAGCACTTATGGGAATAAAAATGACTCTACAAAATAGGTTTAAAAAAATCTTCTAATTTCTATCCAAGAAGAAAAGTCATTGGTTTGTATGAAGAAAACTTTAAACACAGAGAAACACAAAGACACACACATTCAAACTGAAAAAAAAATTTTTTTAATTCTCTTTTTTGAAACAAATGCACAAGGAAAATATTATAAAACTTTAATAAGGAAAGGAATCTTGAAAAGATCTATGAGCTAGAAAATTCCTTGACCTTTTCCTTTTTGCAGTCAGTCGGTTGTGTGTCTCTTCCTTCTCCTGATGAAATTTTTTTTTTTTTTCTTTGAGTTGGGAAATCAATGTGGTGACTGTGCCTTTGAAAAAAGTACTGTTTTGTGCTAGTAAACTGTATCTTTTACTATAACAAATATGAATTAAAATGGATAGCAAGGAAGCATCCCAGTGGAAGTTGCAACACTTGGATATTTACCTGTTATCAATCTACTGAACCAGCAAGGAGGAACAGGTGAACCATCACCTGCCAGATCCTTAATTTCTACCCCATGCGGGCTAGAAACTGACAGAGAAGCCTCTCCCTTAAAGTAGCATGAGCCAAAAGCCAATCTCTGTTCTTCTCTGGGTTTCTTTTTAACAAAGGCTTTCTGTAAAATAATCTTGTTTTTGTGACTGGATTTGTGGACTGAGTTTTGAACAGTCTCTAATGGGTTAACTAAATTTGAATGCATTGTAAATTCTAAAATCCAAACATATTGGAGACCCTGAATTAACCTGTAGATGTAAAACCTATTACAACTGATTAATTTCAATATAAAATTGTATAAATAAAGAATATTAACATTTATGAGACATCAAGAGCTTATCAGCTGAGAAGGCAATGGCACCCCACTCCAGTACTCTTGCCTGGAAAATTCCATGGATGGAGGAGCCTGGTAGGCTGCAGTCCATGGGGTCACTAAGAGTCGGGCATGACTGAACGACTTCACTTTCACGCATTGGAGAAGGAAATGGCAACCCACTCCAGTATTCTTGCCTGGAGAATCCCAGGGACAGAGGAGCCTAGTGGGCTGCCATCTATGGGGTCGTACAGAGTCGGACACGACTGAAGTGACTTAGCAGCAGCAGCAGCAGCAGCAGCAAGAGCTTATCAGAGGGTTTTTATCAAAGAATCACTATTGCTAAGGAATTATTCCTAAGATATTTCTAAGGAAATATTCTTTAGCAATATATATAATTCTTATTTCTGAGGAATGCTCCAGAAAAAATAAACTTTTTAGTACCATGTAAAATCAAAAACTATTACAATAAAGTGGATTATTAAAGTTTAGTTTGGAAAGTCTAGAATTTCTACTTCTACACTTGGAAATTTAGAGGAGACACAGTTTTCTAAAATATATTCTCAATGTGTTATTGTTTTTTTTTTTTTTTTTTTTTTTTTTTTGTGGAGAACTGATTTAGACAGTACATTTAATTTTTTTTTTCTGAGCATTTTTTTCCAGGTGATATATATGAGTAAATACCGTCAGTTGTATTGCAGAAAATAGGAAAAATGGCACCCCACTCCAGCACTCTTGCCTGGAAAATTCCATGGATGGAGGAGCCTGGTGGGCCACAGTCCATGGGGTCACTAAGAGTTGGGCATGACTGAGCGACTTCACTTTCACTTTTCACTTTCATGCATTGGAGAAGGAAATGGCAACCCACTCCAGTGTTCTTGCCTGGAGAATCCCAGGGATGGGGGAGCCTGGTGGGCTGCCGTCTATGGGATCGCACAGAGTCGGACACGACTGAATCGACTTAGCAGCAGCAGCAGCATCAATAAAAAATTTGAGACGTCAAATTACAGTTTTCAAACCAATTTGACATGGAGAGTAGAAGCATATTGAACACTCTTCTAAATACTGCTAATCTAGGCCTGATGATTCTATAATACAAAATAGAGTCAACTCCTTGAAAATTTGAATAAATAAAACTCACCAAAATAAGGGTGGAATCAAGATCCACAAGCTGGAATCAAGATTGTTGGGAAAAATATTGTAACCTCAGATATGCAGATGACACCACCCTTATGGCAGAAAGTGAAGAGGAACTAAAGAGCCTCTTGATGAAAGTGAAAAACGAGAGTGAAAAAGTTGGCTTAAAGCTCAACATTCAGAAAACTAAGATCATGGTATCTGGTCCCATCACTTCATGGGAAATAGATGAGGAAACAGTGGAAACAGTGGCTGACTTTATTTTTTTAGGCTCCAAAATCAGTGTGGATGGTGACTGCAGCCATGAAATTAAAAGACACTTACTCCTTGGAAGAAAAGTTATGACCAACCTAGACAGCATACTAAAAAGCAGAGACATTACTTTGCCAACAAAGGGCTGTCTAGTCAAGGCTATGGTTTTTCCAGTGGTCATGTACGGATGTGAGAGTTGGACTGTGAAGAAAGCTGAGCACCGAAGAATTGATGCTTTTGAACTGTGGTGTTGGAGAAGACTCTTGAGAGTCCCTTGGACTGCAAGGAGTTCCAACCAGTCCATCCTAAAGGAGATCAGTCCTGGGTGTTCATTGGAAAGACTGATGCTAAAGCTGAGACTCCAATACTTTGGCCACCTGGTGCAAAGAGCCGACCCATTTGAAAAGCCCCTGATGCTGGGAAAGATTGAAGGCAGGAGAAGGGGTAGACAGAGGATGAGATGGTTGGATGGCATCACCGACTCAATGGACAGGAGCTTGAGTAAACTCCAGGAGTGGGTGATGGACAAGGAGGCCTGGCGTGCTGCAGTCCATGGGGTCGCAAAGAGTCGGACATGACTGAGCAACTGAACTGAAAATAAGGGAGGAGACAGCAGTTGCCCAAGAAAGTGGAAAATCCAAGTTGTCTCTACTTGAAAAGAGGCCCTTTTTTCTTATGTTTATGTCATCCTGCAGTAATTAAGGAAGATTTGAGAAAAATCCTGAGGGGGATCATGGTGCTTTTATTAATGATGCAAGCTCCATTGACTTACACCTATAATTAGTTTGTGGGTCTGTTTGCTGCTCCCTTTGGTGGCTGAATTCCCTGAATTCTTCAGAAGTAGCAAGAGAAAGGCTGAGAACACATAGCTTCATATCAGAGTCTTGGGAGAGGGAATGCAAAGTTTTGGAATATCTGGCAGGTTTGTGATTTCCTAAGAATGGGCTCAGCCTTAGTATGACAAATGGCTTCCAGCCTTTGAAGACTGGAAGACAGATAATCAAATTCAGTAAACATCAAATAAAGTTGCTTTCGGAAGTTGGTTAGAAATATTCAGGAGACTAGATATTTTGTAGTGGCTTCCCTGGTGGCTCAGAGGTTAAAGCATCTGCCTGCAATGCAGGAGACCTGGGTTCGATCCCTGGGTCAGGAAAATCCCCTGGTGAAGGAAATGGCAACCCACTCCAGTATTCTTGCCTATAGAATCCCATGATATTTTGTATTAAATTGGACAACTTTTAGAACTTTAAAATATTGTCAGTGTCGTGTTCTTCCAAAAAATCAAAGCTTACACACACACACTTTTTTTTTTTATGTAAAATTTCCTTTGTGTTGTTTCAAAGCAGACTCTATTGAGTCAACTCATGATCACTCACCTCTCTCAAATATTTTCCACCTGGCATTTGACAAAGAAAGAGAAGGATGATCTTGAAGACTTCTTAAAAACATTGAGTATGAAGTTTTCAGCTTAAAAAAACACAAATGTATGTCTTAAGTAATCTCTTCAGCTGATCAAGGCACTGACTTTTCCATAAAGAAATGTGAGTCGTCTTCTTCACCCCATGGTGTGTGTGAAAGTCACTCAATCATGTCAGTTCTTTGGGACTCCATGGACTGTGGCCCACCAGGCTCCTCTGTCCATGAATTTTCCAGGGAAGAATATTGGAGTGGATTGCCATTTCCTTCTCCATGGAATCCTCCTGACCCAGGGATTGAACCCATGTCTCCTGTATTGCAGGAAGATTCTTTGCCACCTGAGCCATCAGGGAAGCTCACCCGATGGTGGGATATTCAAATAACTTCACTAGCAACAGAAGATTTCTCATAAATTCAAGAACCTAGAGCATATATGCCCAGTTTACAGGAACAACTTCTGGTATTTACAGTTCTTTAGATTTCTGAGGTAAAATGCCTATGTAAATTGGTTACCACCCATGAAATACAAATGCAACCTTCATGTTAAAACAGTTAGCATTGTTAAATGTTAAAAAATTAAGAAATAAAGTTAAAAATACTAAGTTATTTATATAAGGTAACTGTATTGTTTACCATATTCCATAAACAAATATTAAAATATATTTAAGAGGTTGTTCCTTAACTGTGAAACAGGAATGCACAAGAAGGAAGAGGTGAAAGAAAAAAATAATTCACAAATTATTTATATTAGTATTTACAAATTTAAAAGACTATGTGAAAAGTGAAAGTGAAAGTGAAGTCGCTCAGTCACGTCCAACTCTTTGCAACCCCGTGGACTGTAGCCTACCAGGCTCCTCTGTCCATGGGATTTTCCAGGCAATAGTACTGGAGTGGGTTGCCATTTCCTTCTCCAAAAGACTGTGTAAACCTGCTAATTAGTAGGACCTGTGCCACCTGTGCCTGCAGATGGCCCTAGTAGGTAACTGGTCTGTTGCCAGTAGGCTCACTGGAGAGTACCAGACACTCTTCTCGTCTTCTTCAACCTGTAAAGTGATATAGTACACCTCCCTCAGGCCTGAATACAGAGTTAGATTCCACATATGCAAGAAATGCAGGAGTCAGTCATATTTCTGGCCAAAAAAAGTCAAATACTGAATTTAACCACCTGAGTAAAAACAAACCTTTGTTAAATCTATCCAAGGGGCAGAGGGTCAGATTCTTTTTTCTGTATCCTGATTGCAGCAGTATCTTGGATGTGGGATGCTGGGATGACAGAATCGAAATGCTATAGTTCAAAACTAAGATTTTGAGTACTAAAATGGATTTGGGGAGTGCATGAGAAATCAATGAAGTACTAAGAGTATTCTTTTCATGTTTTACTTGAAATATTGTACAATTTATATATTTTTATTTGTATAGTATCTGGGAGACTCTCATCTACCAAGCAATGTAACAGGAACTACATCACTCATTTGATTCTCATATATACACAAAACCTGAAATTGGCCATCTACAATTTATAACTAAGAAGGTGAAGCTGAAAAGGCTGATGAATTTGGTTCAGCATTCATAGCTAGTATGTAGTATAGTCAGAAGTTATACCAGTTCTCTTTGGAGTTAAAGCCTGTGTTCTTCCCACCAAACCAATATGAACTTCATTGTTTTGTGTTTTTAAAGCCAACTGTTCTCTGTTGCTTTGTTCTTAATTATTTAATATGCTTGAATGTTTGGTTTTTCACTAATGTTAACTGGGTAAATATTAATTACCTGAACTAGACTTTTACTTTGATCAGAAAAAAACCGTAACGGTCTAGTGGATGCTTTTTGATACTGTTGGTTTTAAGAATGTCCTTTGTAAAATTAGACAAACAAAATGTTTCATTTGTAATAAATATTATGGCATAAATGTAATACTTTCAAAGAGAAGTTCTTTTTCTTCAAGTTTAGACTTGTAGAGTTAAAAGTTATACGCATCCCATGAATATGATCACTATCCTATAAAGAGCCTAATAATTAAAAAGGAGTGTGTTGGTTATTACTTTTATGAAAAAATTGAGAATGGCTTTAAAAAATATCCAACAGTAAGCAAGAGACTCATTTGATTTTTAATGGTGTGAAATTTAGAAAACTGAATTCATTGGAAAGACTGATGCTGAAGCTCAGTACTTTGGCCACCTGATGCGAAGAGTCGACTCATTGGAAAAGCCCCTGATGCTGGGAAAGATTGAGGGCAGGATGAGAAGGGGATGACAGAGGATGAGATGGTTGGATGGCATCACTGACTCAGTGGACATGAGTCTGAGAAAACTCGGAGATAGTGACAGACAGGGAAGCCTGGCATGCTGCAGTTCATGGGGTCGCAGAGTCAGACACAACTTAGTGACTGAACAACAATGCAATATGTATTGTCTGAGAGTCTGTTATTCTGTGCCCTCTGCTCTTTAATTAAATGGTCAGGTAGAAATAACAGAAGATTCAGAGAAAGAAAATTTTTTGAACATCTGTTATATGCCAGTGACTATGCTGGGGTGTTTCTCTTTCATTGCTATGTTAAACTCAGGTAAAATTGGTAAGCTCAGGTGGGAAATAGGAATGAGTGAGTGAGTAAAGTGAGTGAAAGTTGCTCAATCATGTCTGACTCTTTGCAACTCCATTGACTGTAGCCTTCCAGGTTTCAGGTCTCCATGGAATTCTTCAGGCCAGGATACTGGAGTGGGTTATCATTTCCATCTCCAAGGAATCTTTCTAATATAGGGACTGAACCCAGGTCTCCCACATTGCAGGCAGATTCTTTACTGTCTGAGCCACCAGGGAAGCCTCAAATTAGTATTACTTCTCCTTCAGTTCAGTTCAGTCACTCAGTCGTGTCCAACTCTTTGCGACCCCATGAATCGCAGCATGCCAGATCTCCCTGTCCATCACCAACTCCTGGAGTTCACTCAGACTCACGTCCATCGAGTCAGTGATGCCATCCAGCCATCTCATCCTCATTGATGCTTTTGAACTGTGGTGTTGGAGAAGACTGTTGAGAGTCCCTTGGACTGTAAGGAGATCCAACCCGTCCATCCTATAGGAAATCAGTCCTGAATATTCATTGAAAGGACTGAAGCTGAAACTCCAATACTTTTTTCACCTGATGCAAAGAACTGACTCAATGGAAAAGACCCTGATGCTGGGAAAGATTGAAGGCAGGAGGAGAAGGGGATGACAGAGGATAAGATGGTTGGATGGCATCACTGACTCAATGGATATGAGTTTGAATAAGCTTTGGAAGTTGATGATTAACAAGGAAGCCTGGCGTGCTGCAGTCCATGGGGTCACAAAGAGTTGGACATGACTGAGCAACTGAACTGATTAATTAGCAATATTGAACCTCTTTTTTATGTGCTTGTTGACTATCTGTGTGTCTTCTTTGAAAAAAAATGTATATTTCAGTCTGCACATTTTTTTAATTTTTATTTATTTTTTTAAGGGGGGCATTAAGCTGTATGAGTTGTTTGTATATTTTGGAAAGGGTTTCTCCAAATGTATTTGACTGCAAAACTTCCCTTTCATATGATACCTATTAGTAACATCTAGAATTAGAATTCACGTTGGAAAACACTGTGCTAAATACATATCCAAAGGCACAATAGAGAGGTATTTACCCAATTGGAAAGGATTTTTAGAAGAAAAATAGATTAAGCTGAATTTGAAATAACTTAGGTAAGAGATAGTTAGGGTCTGCCCTAAGGCCAAAGAATGGGATAGACTTTGGGGATAATAGCTGATGCCCAGGATAGAATGGATCTGATATAGTGACTAGTAGATAAAAAGGAAAGAGTCACACTACCAGATCTGACTAGAGTGACTGGTTAAACAGTGGTATCATTACTTGACAAAGAAACATCAGAAAGAGGAATTACTAGGGTAAATGCAAGAAGTTAACTTTTGGACAGTTGGCTGGAAATACTTGGAATTCATCCAGGTTGATTTTTTTCCATTGGAAGCTGCAAATAGGTTTGGAACATTAAAAAAAAAAAAAGTCTCAGGAAAGATAAAGATGTTAAAGTCATCGGGCTGTATGAAGCTTCTGGGAGATGGATGAGACTGTGAATGACTTCATCTTTAACTGGTAGGGATCCAATTACTTCATTAAATACATTATGTGAAGCAAGATGCTAAAAATGAAAGTACAGTTTGAACCATAAATTCTGTTTTTTGAAAAATATAGAAAAATGAAAGAATATAAAATTACTGACATATTAAGTATTTTAGCTATTACATGTGGCAAAGGATATACAATGCTGAAATTGCAGTTTTTTTCACAGAGAAACAGGCAACATTTAAGAATATTAGTGTCTGAAGATGTTTAAACTTCTCTATGGGGTTATGCCAACAAATATTGCATTAAGCTTATATAAATACATTAATCAAGAAAAGGGTATTGAATAATGATTCATCTAGAACTTAAAAAATTCTGTGATGTATTTGAAGCAGACTGACAACTTTATAGGAAATAATAAATGTATTTCCTTTAAGCATTGGCTTGGTTCATTTACAGTAATTCCCTGTTCCTACTCAGCTGTTCACTTGTGTCTGAAACTTGTGTATTTATATTCAATTCAATTATCAGTGATGCCCACTGGTAAATGGCATGTTTAAGAAGAGTTTGTGTGCTTTCAGGTTAAGTGAACCTTGAGGTGCTATCACTTCCCATTTCAAGAGAGTAATAATAAGAATACTGGCTATTGTATGCTAAGTGCCTACTTAGTGTTGTACTTTAGTAAGAGCTTTGCACATATTCTGCAAAGCAACTTTGTAAGGTGAGTTTGATTATTGTCCTTTAAAAACCTAGCAACTGAAGCTCTGAGAGTTATATTCAGTTAGAAAATCAGTAAGTGATAGAGCTCAATTTTGATTATTGGGTTGAATGATTCCACAGTCTGCAGTCTTTCCATTGTCTGGCACTTCTTAAACATGGAAAGCATGTTTTTAAAAAAAAAAGCAAGGGGGAGAGTGGAATGATCCATTTCCAAAGCAGTTAATACTCTCCCATAGAGTTACATTTATATGCAAAGAATCGTACTATATATTTCCCTAATTTTTAAATAGCAGTTAATGGAAACTAATATACATGAGCAAGATTTCCAATTTTTGAGCTTTTCTTAATTCTCAGAAAACCAGTTAAGCAATGGTAAGCAATGATTTTAAATGTTGCAAAAGATAAGGAATGAATTGATTTAAAAAATATACATGTGTAAGGACTGCCAGATATTGTCTCAACTTTGAAAATGATTTGATCTATATAAAGAAACACTAGTTGGCACTGTCTTTTCCAGAAATGTCCTATTAAAGCATTTTTTTTAAAGGAAAGAAAGTAGAGAATACATTTAATATTTCACAAAAACTGCTCTGCTTTGCCTTTTAGAAGTAATTGGAGGAAGATAATCAGTCAGCAAACCATTTATTCAAAATCTATTAAACAAATTAACTCACCATTGATTAGTTTCTCATAGAGTGTGATGAGCTGGTGAACTAAACTGAGGATTCTGACATCAGAGAAATATAGAACTCTTCTTTACCCAAGAAAATTCTTGATTCATTTCATTTACTGTATTCAATGAAATTGATTGTGCCTTCCATATCAATTATATATAGAATTATACTTTTGGGGATTTGTGTTTGAAATTATTGACTATTGTCTTACAGCCCTGTTATTAATAAAAATTAGGGGGAGGCTTCCCTTGTAGCTCAGTTGGTAAAGAATCTGCCTAAAAGGTAGGAGACCCGGGTTCGCTTCCTGGGTTGGGAAGATCCCCTGGAGAAAGAAATGTCAACCCACTCCAGTGTTCTTGCCTGGAGAATCGCATGGACAAAGGAGCCTGGCAGGCTACAGGCCATGGAATTGCAAGTGTCAGACATGACTTGGTGACTAAACCACCACAACCACTTCAAAATTTGCCATTGTCAATATCTTACGGTCACTAACATCAACTTTATTCTCCACTAACATCTCTTTTTCTTATTAAAATGAATTCTTACAGATAAGTAAGGTATGTAGATTTGAAAACAAATTTAACCAAAGGAAGACAATATCTGGAAATATTTATATAGAATTGCCTTACCTGGTAACAACATGCATTAAGAAATGTGTTACATAAAAGCAACTTTCCTTATCTCTAGGTGCAATATCTATAGTCATGCTAAATTTTTTTGATAAGTTTTGACATTTTAAAATGAAAGCTATTTTAACAAAACCACATTTCAAGAAAAGTACTTAAACATTTTAAATGCTACCTAATGTGGTGAATGTTTTTTGCTTGTTTGTTTTTCTTACAGATAGGGATTTTGTCAAGGGACATTTTTTGTATATTACAAGAAAAATTTATACTGAGAATAATAATATGAATTAAATGCCTGCATATTGGAAGTGGGAAATGATGAAACAAATAGCATGCAAACATATCCTTTAACAGAGTAAATTAGTCATCTATAATATGTTTTCATAGCAAATGTTTTTCCATTCACTGTATTTGATCAAACCAAAGAGATCACTATTTAAAATCTTCTTTACAAACAAATCTGAACGCATATATCTTTAGAGTGAATTATTTTTAGAAATGTTTTACTGACCATGATTGCCTTTTAACTCAAAACTCATCGTAAAGGGAAGTGATAACAAAGCTTAGTACTTCTACAATGCTTTTTTGCGTCCAAATAGCTCACTTGATTATTTCTAATTAATCTTTAAAACACCCTTTGAGGGGGCCAATTTGCTAGAACTGTTCCCCCATACTGATATAATTAATATGATTATATACATATATATTGAAAACACAGTTGTATCTTATTTTTTTAATTTGTAGCTTCAAGTAATGCAAATTGCCTAACTTTGGTGAAAAAATAATGTACAGTGAGAAAATATTTAAAATCATATCTGTTGACATTTTAGAAGGAAATCAGACTTGAACTTTGATTTTCCCATTTGTGTATGGAAAATATGTGAAACAGTAGAGTATTATGCTGGAGAACATGGCCCAGACCCGAGGGACCCTGAATTGTAGCCTTAGTTTTTTCATTAAATACATGTCTGACCTTGAAGCTTAACTTTTCTCAGTCATAAGGTAGCAATAATGTTGCATGCCTGGCCTTTATCACAGGGATGTTTGAGGGTTGTGACAAACACACAACATATGTAACAATATATGTGAAGCTATTGCTTAAAGCATTTTTCAAGTATCAGTTATATAATTATGAAGCTAAAGAAAATGCATAAAAGCATATCCTTCTGATAGAAATAGTTTAGTGGACTTGCCCTTTAATCAACTTATTTAACATTAAATGTATTAAAATGTATTTATTGAATGTCTTTTACTACAGAGAGCACACATGACTGACACATGAAGGACATGTATAGAGAAGGCTGCGTACATATGGTGAATCTGTATAAGAAGCAGATATTAATGATGAGTCCACTGAGCCGGGTATATTCTGGCAATAAATGTCTTAATTAGTACATTAAAAGGAGGACACCTGGGACTGGCAGTCCTTCTGAACGGATGATCTAATTTATAACAATGGAGATATATAAGTCTCGTCCTCTTCCTCATGTTTAATTATAACATCTAAAAGATTATCAGAACAAAGCATAGCACTGACCACAGTCATGCAGTGACCTATGTGGCAGTCACCTCTGGAACTCTGTCCACTGACCTGAGCCTCATACCTCTTCATCTGAAATGCACAGTCTGAGAAACGTTGCCTGATAGTCCAAAAAGCTTTTGTACTTTTCAGAGTGGAACAACTCTCAGCTTAGGCACGGCCATCCTCATTTATCTTTCTTGATTTCTCCTCCTCATTTGTAGATTACTTCTTCTGAGGCTCATTTGCCTGGTTGCTCCATATCTGCCAGACCCCTAAAACCTAGCCTTTTCTCTTTTCTTTTTGTGTCAACTACCAGGTCATCTCATTCATTCCAGTGGCTGTAATGACATCAACCCTCAATTGTCAATTTCACATCTCTTGCCTACTCTTCTGCCTTGACCTCTAGAATTGTATCTTCAGTACCTACTATCATCTCAGCTTGCATATGATATATCTCAAGTGTATCTCAAACTTAACAAGTCCAAACCACACTCCTGACTCTATCCTATCTTGGATCCATTCTATCTTCAATCTGTTTAGTCAGTAAATGGCAATTCCACTTTTCCAATTATTGAAACAGAAGCCTCAGGGTCACCCTATATTATTTTCAATCTCGTAATACTCTACCTATCCTATCTGCTCTACTTTCAAATTACATCCACAACTCAACCCCTTCTCATTACATCAATTTTAATATATCATTCAGTTGTGGTTCTCAGACTTCACTATGAATCAAAATTACCCTAAAGTCTTCAAGTATAGATTTTAGGGCTCCTCTTCTGGAGCTTATGATTCAGTTAGTAGGGTCACAGAAATTGTACTTCCCGTAAGTCCCCAGTTGGTATAACTGCTGATTGTTTGAGGACTATTCCTTGAAAGCCTGTGATATAGAACTTAAGGTATCATCCACTGACCAACTATATCAATATGACTGGAGAGCCTGTCAGAAATGCAGAATTTCAGGCTGCACTTAGACCCACAGAATCAGAATCAGAATGCTCATATTACCATGATACCGGGGTGATTCTTCTATATACGACAGTCATGAAAACACTGAAGAAAAATATTCTTTTTACATTTCAAGTCACATATTATTCCTTTACTCAAAAATGGATTTCTATCTCAATAGACATACAACTGTAAATACTAACCAGGTTTAGAAAATTCTGCATCATCTCACCTCCTGTGAAACCCTCTTTCTCTCTTACCATGCATCTCTTTCACTGCCTTCCTGCTGCAGTGGTCTCCTTGCTCTTCCATGAACTTCAGCTATGGTCTGACTCAGTGCCTTGATACTTAACCTTCTCCCAGCCTGGAATGCTCTTTCCCCAGTAACCACGTGGCTTATTCCCTCACTTCCTTTGGCACTCTGCTTGAAGGCCTCCTTATCAGCGAGGACCCTTTTACCAAATATCTGATAACAATAGTTCTCCTCTCTAACCTAACACTCCATTTATTTCTTAACCTGCTTTAGTTTTCTACATAGCTCTTATCATGGTCTGATGTACTATATATTTATCTGTTTACTAGCTAAGTTTATTTCTGGAACATAAGTTCTTTTGCTATAGGTATTTTGACTCCTGATCACTTTTGTATGTCCAGTGCCTATACCAGTACTAGATACATTCGAAATGGCATAAAATTTGTTGAATGGATAAACAAGATTTCAAAATCTTTTCCCAGGACTGAATTTTGATAGGGAAAATATGAGATCATGCTAGTATTGAAAAGAGAGAAGAAAAATAAATAATAAGGTTAGGTTTAAGATTTTATAAACAAAGAGAGGGTGACTGGAAGAGATATTTTTCCCCATAATTTTTCTTAGTTTTTTATTGATGAGAATATTGGTTTGCAATTTTTGTATAGTTCTTAAATATAAGGCATATTTTCTCTAGTTTCATACATCAGCATAGGATGATGAACATAGTGATGGAAATTTACTAATACATTGATTGTGTGCTGAAGTAAATTCATATCAGTGGGCCCATTTGAGACTGCTTTTGGCTAACCAATTTTAAGTTATTAGTAATAATGTACAGCAGTGTGTACTGTTGGGAGGAGGCCACCAGTGAGAAGATGTGGAGATATATGTGATGTTTGTTTTTATTTAATGCCTTTGTTAATGATCTAGAAGGAGGAGTGAGAAGTTCATTACTTAAATTCACTGGTTTACTAAATTGGGAAGTGCCAGTGACACTAAAGAAGGAAAAAAAAAAGATTTAGAGGTGTCAGAATAGAGGGACTGTTAAGAGTTTCATCTGTAAGACAAATTCAGATTTAAATATGTGGGGCATATTTAAATGGAGAGTAATATCTTGTGGCTGAATTCTGACTCATCTGTATCACAAGTGGCTCAACCACTGCCATTATGTACAATAACCGATCACAGAGATCCTATATGTAGCAAAAGACAATTCTTATTTCTAAACTATAATTATATTTGTATTTAAATATGTGTCAGGATATTACATGGTAGTGGCCCATATGAGGAAGACAGTCAGTCCTAAAGGAAATTAACCCTGAATATTCATTGGAAGGACTGATGCAGAAGCTGAAGCTCTAATACTTTGGCCACCTGATGCGAAGAGCTTACTCATTGGAAAATGCCCTTATGCTGGGAAAGATTGAGGGCAAGAGGTGAAGGGGTGGCAGAGCATGAGATGATTGGATGGCACCCTTGATTCAATGGACATGAGTTTGAGCAAACTCTGGGAGACACTGAAGGACAGGGAAGCTAGGCATGCTGCAGTCCTTGTGGTTGCAAAGAGTAAGACATTACTGAGTGACTAAACAACAACAAAAAATATGAGGGAACAAGCAGTGTTTTGAAAAATAATTCTTCCTAAGTGAAGGGACTGAGGGCGTTGTAGACAATGGGTCAGAATTGGAGGCGGTGACTTCTGAGCTCAGAACTTCATTCAGATTGTATTTTGGCCTAGTCTCCATTAGATTGAACCATACATAATTGGTCATAAATGATCAGGAATTTATAATCTCATTTATTTCAACTAATGAGCTGTTTGGTATAAGAATCTTGACGTCATTTAAGATACTAGCTAACCTGCTTCTTGGGGTGTGAGCAGTTGTGGTCACAAGAGATCCTGCTAGTCAGTGTAGACTGGTGTTCCTGAGCACTTGTTCAGGAACCACTGGTGGCGGTGGATGCAACGCTCACTTCTGCTGAGTGCTGGCAATGGACATGGAGCTTCTAGTAAAGGTTAGCTGCTGGAGGAAGAGAGAAGCAAAACGAATCTCAAAAAGTGCCCTGGAAGACTAATCCATGAATGAAATGTAAGGTTTCTTTGAAATATTCAACGCTTCCTGCAGAGCAGATACTTGAGGTCAGAAACATTACTTTACAAGTCTTATTTTCAAGTTTAGAGTTTGCCTTAGACTGTTGTGACACAGGAAATATGGTTATACGTGGTACAGTAGGAACATAAGCAGGGCAAAATTAGGATCTGAAGGAGTTCAGGAATTCTGTGTTTTGGTTCAAGACTGTAATTGCTCTTTGACTGGATCTATGCCAACAGATTGTATTCTCAGCTGTTGATAGGAGCTGGTTTGGAAAGTTCAGAATGATGGTGGGACCATGGTTGTCATTGTTGTTTACCACGAGTCAATGTGGGAATATTTAGGAAAAACATTGTTAACACGTCCTCAAACTAGAGCACTCAGAAAACCAAGAATTCTCAATTTGGAGGGCCAGTAAAACTTTAAGACTCTCACATTCTGCCGCGTGAGGTAGAATAAAGCAAAAGAGAGATACACTCATACCAGCACACCAGCCTTCCATGGAGACCGTCCCTACTGCAAACTGTGTGTGAATAATATTAATCAACACACTAAATCACTCCGATTCTTAGCTGCCTGAGGTATAAAATAATAGAATCGCACCAGATGCTCTTGAATGCTCTTTTCCTAGTGTACATTTTATTATACTACTATATTGATACTTTTAGTGGAATATTAGATGGTGTTTACATATTTCACTTCAGCAGAGAGCAATTTAGTAACTGAAAGAATAAAAGTATCAACAAATACAAATTAACATTAACAATTCCCTGGTGGCTCAGACAAGAGTCTGCCTGCAATCAGAAGACCTGGCTTAGATCCCTGGTTGGGAAGATCCCCTGGAGGAGGGCATGGCACCCTACTCCAGTATTCTTGCCTGGAGAAAACTTCTGGACAGAGGAACTTGGCAGGCTACAGTCTATGGAGTTGCAAAGAGTCAGACATGACTGCATGACTAAGCACAGCACCATTTAATGATAATGTATGGTCATTGTGGGTCAGACATTATGCTAAGGATTTTTCATGAATTATCTGATTTAAATACCAAAAAAAAGTATAATTTAGTATCCATAATAGAGTTTAGAATGACAGAGCCAGGAGGGCTAAAATTGGACAATTTTTGAAGTTATCATTTCTATCACCACCGTCAGTTGTACACAGTGGATTTTTCTGCTATAGAGGAAAGTTTTTCTACCTTTATTTTTTAATTAATAGAAGATGCAATGAATAAAATGGAAATAAAAAAGACATATAAGTACAGTACACAAATATAGTCAGTGTGATTGTTTTTAGCAGAAGCATAATTTTGGAAATAATGCAGGAGTCTGTCTCATGCAACCAAGAAAGTACCATCCACATAATTCTCTTTTTCTGTAAAACTGAAAAAGAAAGAGAGCATAGGTGAATTTTGTCAAGATCCCCACTGCTACTCTATTTCAAGACATTTCTCGAAAGGCTGGTTCCCGTGCCATCTTCCTGGCTTAGCATCATGTTTAAATTTATGTTGAACACCTAAGAGAAGCATGCTAGATTAAAGCATTTTTTCCAGTCTTTATAAAAAAACAACAAAGCATAGTGTAGAGGCCATTGATTTTTATCCACATGTTCTCTATCTAGTATTTCAGAAACTTTATTCAAAGTAGTTAGTAGCTCTAGAGTCATTGTCACAGCTGCCAGGTTTTTCTAACCTGGAAGTAAATAGTCAACCATCCTTAATGAATGATTCATAGCAGGGCAAAAAGAGCTTTAGACACGTGGAGAGGGGCATAAATGTGCTGTATTGAGCAGCTGAGGACGTCTCTTGACAGATTTTGTTTTAGGTAAAAATGTAAGACATTTTCTTCTACAGATTTCTTAAAACATATATTGTAAGGGAAAGAAAATCCATATGGTATTGATTTATTTAAATGTTTTAAAAATTAGATATTGGGAAAACCTTTTATATTTGTATTATTCTTAGAGAACAATTTATTTCACCAAGAATCAAGAGAAGGGGAAAAAAAAAAACTTGAAAATTCATGTTTAGTTCCAAATTTAAAGTCAGATTTGACATGGTTTTTAAAACATGACCAAACAAAAATAAGTCTGTGGTTTCAAAGAACAAAGTAAGCTTTAGGGGGAGGCAGGCAAGCTGTTTCTCTGGAAGAGTCCTTATTCCCTTAGTCAAAACAGAGCAGCAAACAAATAAACAGAACCCTCAAGTCGTAGCACCAAATGGTAGCTTGGTATATAATTCTACAGAATTTATAGCTTTAGCAATACAGGACTAGGTACCAATTCACAGTTTCTTTTTCCTTTTTGCTACGAAACCAAGGAACGCTGTTAAAAAGAGTAATGAATTGTGTAGGCTGTAATTGCTATTCTGTCGGTAAATGTTACTGGCTTACAGTGCTTCAGAGTGAGCTGGAAATAGGTTGTACTGTGTAGTCTGCTAATCCATACTTATTAGTAGACAGATGGGAAAATGAGAAATCACTATCTTCCGGAATTGTTTTTAAAGATCATCTTTATTCTGAATATACCAGCTAAATGTTTATCTTTTTTTATGCAGTTTGAAGTAATTTTTAAATGACAAAAAATATACTTACATCCCACAGTGTGAGTTACAGGGTGAAGTTATATGAGGAATAATGCAGAAGTGAAGTGAAGTGAAGTGAAGTGAAGTTGCTCAGTCGTGTCCGACTCTTTGCAACCCCATGGACTGTAGCCTACCAGGATTCTCCATCCATGGGATTTTCCAGGCAAGCGTACTGGAGTGGGTTGCCATTTCCTTCTCCAGGGGATCTTGCTGACCCAGGAATCGAACTGGGGCCTCTTGCATTGCAGGCAGATGCTTTACCCTCTTAGCGACCAGGGAACTTTTTATTTTTTCTTTCTTCCTCCATTTTCTATGTATCTCTGTGCACATCCACTTAGTTAGATATGTTTTTTATGTTATATTCATTTTGAGATTTGTTTCATCCTAGTTAGATGTGGCCCTGAGACCATAGAAATGCTGATTTCTCTTCCTTGACTCTTTTCCACAAAACTTCTTTCTACTCAAAACCTGATTATTTTATTTCAAGCTGTTCTCTCTCTCTACACACACACACACACACACACACACACACACACACACACACAATTTAACAACATAGGTTATTTTATGTAGGCTGAGATGAATAGAATGACATCAACAAAAGTCTGTTGTTAGACTAGCAATACATTTTTTTCTATATTTATTTAAATTTATTGTGATATGCTTTACTATGATGTGTTCGTTTCTGCCTTACAACAAAGTGAATCAGCCATATGTATGCAAATAACCCCTCCCTTTGGAGCCTCCCTCCCACCCAGTCTAGGTCATCATAGAGCACCAAGCTGAGCTTCCTCTGCTATACAGTAGGTCCCCACTATCTATCTATTTTATATATCAATTACAATCTCCCAAATTCATCCCACCTCTCACTGCTGACCCCGCCTCACTCTTGCTATCTCGACACATTTGTTCTCTATATCTGTGTCTCTATTCCTGTCCTGCCAGTAGGTTCATCTGTACTATTTTTCTAGATTCCATATATATGCATTAATATACAATATTTGTTTTTCTCTTTCTGACTTACTTCACTCTTAATGACAGACTCTGGGTCTAACCACGTCTCTACAAGTGACCCAATTTCTTTCCTTTTTATGGCTGGGTAATATTTCCTTATATATATGTACTACAGCTTCTTATCCATTCATCTTTTGATGGATATTTAGATTGTTTCATGTCCTGGATATTGTAAATGGTCCTACAATGAACATTGGGGTGCATATATCTTTTTGAATTATGTTTACCTCAGGATATATGCCCAGTACTGGCATTGCTGGGTCATATGGTAGTTCTGTTTTTAGTTCAGTTTTTTTTTTTTTTTTTTAAGGCGTCTCCATGCTATTCTCTATAATAGCTGTATCAATTTACATTCCCACCAACAGTACAAGAGGGTACCCTTTTCACCGCACCATCTCCATCATTTATTGTTTGTAGATTTCTTGATGATGGCCATTCTGGCTGGTGTGAAACAAAACCTCATTGTAGTTTTGATCTGCATTTCTCTAGTAAGTAATGATGTTGAGCATCTTTTTGTGTGTCTATTGGCTATCTGTATATCTTCTTTGGAGAAAAATGTATTTAGATCTTCTGCCCTCTTTTTATTGGGTTGTTTGCTTATTTGTTTGTTTTTGATATTGAGCTGCATGAACTTTTTGTATATTTTGGAGATTAATCCCTGTCAGTTGCTTCATTGGCAAATATTTTCTCCCATTCTAAGGGTTGTGTTTTCATTTTGTTTATGGTTTTCTTTGCTGTATGAAACTTTTAAGCTTAATTATATCCCACTTGTTTGTTTTTATTTATTTATTTTTTTGTTTGTTTGTTTTTTAATTTTATTTTGTTTTTAAACTTTATATAATTGTATTAGTTTTGCCAAATATCAAAATGAATCCATCACAGGTATACATGTGCTCCCCATCCTGAACCCTCCTCCCTCCTGCCTCCCCATACCATCCCTCTGGGTCGTCCCAGTGCACTAGCCCCAAGCATCCAGTATCGTGCATTGAACCTGGACTGGCATCTCGTTTCATACATGATATTTTACATGTTTCAGTGCCATTCTCCCAAATCTTCCCACCCTCTCCCTCTCCCGCAGAGTCCATAAGACTGTTCTATACATCAGTGTCTCTTTTGCTGTCTCGTACACCGGGTTATTGTTACCATCTTTCTAAATTCCATATATATGCGTTAGTATACTGTATTGGTGTTTTTCCTTCTGGCTTACTTCACTCTGTATAATAGGCTCCAGTTTCATCCACCTCATTAGAACTGATTCAAATGAATTCTTTTTAATGGCTGAGTAATACTCCATTGTGTATATGTACCACTGCTTTCTTATCCATTCATCTGCTGATGGACATCTAGGTTGCTTCCATGTCCTGGCTATTATAAACAGTGCTGCGATGAACATTGGGGTACACGTGTCTCTTTCCCTTCTGGTTTCCTCAGTGTGTATGTCCAGCAGTGGGATTGCTGGATCATAAGGCAGTTCTATTTCCAGTTTTTTAAGGAATCTCCACACTGTTCTCCAAAGTGGCTGTACTAGTTTGCATTCCCACCAACAGTGTAAGAGGGTTCCCTTTTCTCCACACCCTCTCCAACATTTATTATTTGTAGACTTTTGGATTGCAGCCATTCTGACTGGTGTGAAATGGTACCTCATAGTGGTCTTGATTTGCATTTCTCTGATAATGAGTGATGTTGAGCATCTTTTCATGTGTTTGTTAGCCATCTGTATGTCTTCTTTGGAGAAATGTCTATTTAGTTCTTTGGCCCATTTTTTGATTGGGTCATTTATTTTTCTGTAGTTGAGCTGTAGGAGTTGCTTGTATATTTTTGAGATTAGTTGTTTGTCAGTTGCTTCATTTGCTATTATTTTCTCCCATTCTGAAGGCTGTCTTTTCACCTTGCTGATAGTTTCCTTTGATGTGCAGAAGCTTTTAAGGTTAATTAGGTCCCATTTGTTTATTTTTGCTTTTATTTCCGATATTTTGGGAGGTGGGTCATAGAGGATCCTGCTGTGATGTATATTGGAGAGTGTTTTGCCTATGTTCTCCTCTAGGAGTTTTATAGTTTCTGGTTTTATGTTTAGATCTTTAATCCATTTTGAGTTTATTTTTGTGTATGGTGTTAGAAAGTGTTCTAGTTTCATTCTTTTACAAGTGGTTGACCAGTTTTCCCAGCACCACTTGTTAAAGAGATTGTCTTTAATCCATTGTATATTCTTGCCTCCTTTGTCAAAGATAAGGTGTCCATATGTGCGTGGATTTATCTCTGGGCTTTCTATTTTGTTCCATTGATCTATATTTCTGTCTTTGTGCCAGTACCATACTGTCTTGATAACTGTGGCTTGTTTTTATATTCATTACTCTAGGAGGTCAAAAAGGATCTTGCTGCAATTTATGTCAAAGAGTGTTCTGCCTATGTTTCCCTCAAAGAATTTTATTGTATCCAGTCTTACATTTAGGTCTTTAACCTATTTGAGTTTAATTTTATATATGATGTTAGGAAAATTTCTAATTTCACTCTTTTACATGTAGCTGTTCCATTTCCCCAGCACCACTTATTGAAGAGACTGTCTTTTCTCCATTGTATATTCTTGCCTCCTCTGTTATAGATTAGGTGACCATAGGTGCATGAGTTTATCCCTGAGCTTTCTACCCTTTTCCACTGATCTATATTTCTGTTTTTGTGCCAGTACCATACTGTCTTGATTACTGTAGCCTTGTAGTTTATTCTGCTGTCAGGGAGCCTGATTCCTCCAGCTGTTTTTCTTTCTCAAGATTGCTTTGGTTATTCAGAGTCTTTGTGTTTCCACAAATTGTAAAAAACTTTTGTTCTAAATCTGCGAAGAATGCTATTGGTAGTTTGATAGGAACTGCACTGAATCTGTAGATTGCTTTGGGTTGTATAGTCATTTTCAGAATATTGATTCTTCCAATCCAAGAATGAAGTATATATCTCCATCTGTGTTGTTATTTCTTTCATCAAGTTCTTACAGTTTCCTGAGTATAGGTCTTTTACTTCCTTAGGTAGGTTTATTCCTAGATATTTTATACTTTTTATTGTTGTGGCGAATGGGATTTTTTCCTTGATTTCTCTTTCTGATCTTTCATTTTTAGTGTATTGGAATGCAGGAGATTTCTGTGCATTAAATTTTGTATCCTGCAACTTTATCAAATTCATTGATGAGCTCAAATAGTTTTCTGGTGACAGCTTTAGGATTTTCTATGTATAGTATCATGTAATCTGCAAACAATGACAATTTTACTTCTTTTCCAATTTGGATATCTTTTATGTCTCCTCAGATTGCTGTTATTGGTGCCATAATTAATTATGTTAAAATAATATAGATCTCTATTAATAACTTTGAATACTTTTCTATTTTTCCCAAATAATTGATTAAATACAAATCACCCTCTTTTTTCATTTCCAGCATAAAAATCTTTGAGAATGGATCAGGTGTGTATTATTAAAATACATATTCATGGTGTCAAGTATTATGGAAAGAAATTAGGTATCCTTAGTGTCTCAACTAATAAACTAAGAAAGCATAAATGGAACAATTTTAAGAAGTATTTTTATTTTTATAAATATTAATTTGCATTCATTTCCTTTATATTTGTCTGAACGTATGTAAGTAGATGTAAACAATAGAGTTAAGGAAAGAGGTAAAAGTAGGAATATAATTAACATTTATCAAGTCTCAGGCATGTGTTTGTGCTTTACATACACTAATTTAATTTTCATGAACATGTTAGAGATTAATATCCCCATGCTACTTTTGAAGAAGACTTTTTATAGATAAAGAAACTTACCCATTATTTTAAAAGGTCATTAAATCTTGAATATGATCCTAGATCTTCTTTGCTCTAAGTTCATTCCATTATTTTTTTTGCTAAAAAAAAGAAAAAAAAAAGGAAAAAACAGAAAGAAAGTGGCGGGTTATGTACACACACACACACACACACACACACACACATTTTCTTTCAGTGAATTACCTGTACTCTTCAGAAGAAAGTATAATTGCCCATGTATGTCTGAAGGCATATCCAAGTATTATAAAATCTAGAAAAAATATGTAATCATCTTCTATCAGGAATCATTCCTTATATATTCTCAAACAAATCCAACTAGCAATTTCCTACTGAAATGTACTTATCTCTTAAAAATTCCATAGGAGTTATAAACTTCTTATTTTCATATTCTAAATAAAAAGCATGTAAATTCTGTCTTTTCATCTGGTGAACCCTAATGTAATATATTGCGAGGAGGAAATATATGTAAATTAATACATATGTCATAACTTTTTTATTATTTGGCTTTAACTTTTATCTCTCCTGGAACAGGTTTTAGAAGGGAGTAGGTATGGGCAAAGAAAAAAACAAACAAACAAAAAACAAACAACACAAATTTGATAACAAATTTGTAAAGCAAGTACAAAAAGGTAGTTTTAATTCTCAAATAAGTTTCAAATCCAAGTTTAGCTCCAAAATTAGTCTTAGATTTCCTGGCTAAAATACCAGTTTGTGACTAATTTTTAAGTTTGAGTTGTTTGTTTTCTTATTGAGTTTTGAAACATGTTTAGATACTCTGGATATAAATCTTTTATCCATTTCATCAGATATAGGATCTATATGTATTTTCACTGTGTTTCTTATTCCTTTAGTAATACCTTTGAAAGAGCAGAAATTAGTAAATTTTCTGAGATCTAGTGTATGCTTTTTGAAGGGAGCATGGTTTAGGAGTCATGTTTAAGAAATCTTTGACTAACTCGAGGTGACAAAGACTTTCTCCTATATTCTAGATATTTTTTTTAGAAATTTAGAATTTGTACTTTGGACTGTGATCCACTTTGAGGTGTGTGTGTATATTTATATTATTTTGTGAATTATCTATCAAAGCAATTATTTTGTAAGATAGATATCCAGTTGTTCCTGTGGCATCTGTTGAAGAAATAAACATTTCAACACTTTACACTTTACCCACTGGAAAAAAAGATCAATTGACCATTTGAATATATTTCTAGTCTCTGTTTTTTATGTATTTCATTGATCTATTTGCCTGTCTTGATGCCAACTGCATTATTTGACCATTGTAGCTTTAAATTAAATATTGAAATTGGTCAGTTTATGTCTTCTGCCTTAGTTCTGTTTTCAAAGTTGATTTTGCTGTTCTAGATCCTTTGCATTTGCATATAAATTTTATACAGTAAGCTTGCCAGTTTCTATAAAAAAAAAACCCACTGGTGCTTTGATTGAGATTGTATTGAAGCTATAAATCAGTTTGGGGAGAATTGACATCTATATAGTCTAAGTCTTCCAATCCATATATACATGATATTACTGCATTTATTTAGATGTCTTAAAATCTTTTGAAGCATTATTTTATAATTTTAAGATTAGGCAAATTTATTTATTAATATTTTATATTTGTATACTAGTGTAACTTATATTCTTCAATTATTAATTTTTTCCATTACCAGTAACAAATCTAATTGACTTTGTAACATTTAATGATTAATTCTAGTGGCTTTTTTGCAGATCCCAATGAATTTTCTATATAGACAGTCATATTGTCTGTGAATAATGACAGCTTTAATTCCTTTTTTACCACTTACTGCTTTTTATTTCTTTTTCTTCCCTTACTATACTGACTAGGTGGTTCAGTATGATGTTGAGGGAGGGAAGACAGACATCCTTTTTTGTTCCTAATCTTAAAGGGAAAGCAATTCAGTTTTCTCCATTAATTACAATGTTAGGTCTCTATTTTTTAGGTCTGTGTTATGTTAGCATAGTTTTTTCCTACACATTTCTTGATTTTTTTTTTTTTTTTTTTTTGCCATCAGTGAATGTTGGATAATGTCACATTGTTTTTTAATTTATTAACAAAATTTTTCTGTTTTACTTTAACAGGATAATTACAAGTTATATATTGCTGGTTTCTGCTTGCTAAATTTTATTCAGAATATTTGCATCTTTGTTTATAGATATTGATCAGTAATTTTCCTTTAATATCTTTGTTTGCTTTTGGTATCAGGATGCTTTATCTCATAGAATGAGTTAGAAATTACTTCATTCTCTTAATTTTTCAGAAAGACTTTTTATGGAATTGATATTATTATTTTTATGTAATATTTGCTAAAATTCATTGATAAAGTCACATAGGTCTCAAATATTCTTTGTGAAGATTTTAAGTACAAAATCAAAATTTTAAAATAGACACGGACTGTTCAGTTAATATAGTTCTTCTTTAGTGAGCTTTGGTAACTTTAGTATTTAAATGCATTTGTTCATTTCACCTGTGATGTCAACAATATTGGCATGAAGTTTTTCATAATATTCTCTTATTATCCTTTTAATGGCTATAGAGTAGCCAATGGTATCACCTCTTTCATTACTCGTATTGATACTTGTAATTTATGACTTTTTAAATTTTATGATAGTAGTTCATTGATTTTTGTATATTCTCACATAACTGACTTTTGATTTAATATATTTGTTATTTTTTCTTTGTCTATTTTATTTGTTTTACATTCTGATCTTTATCACTTCTTTCTTCTGGTTACTTTGGATTTAATTTGCTATTATTTTTATAGCCTACCCACATCTCTGTCATGTATAGATGTGAGAGTTGAACTATAAAGAAAGCTGAGCTCCGAAGAATTGATGCTTTTGAGCTTTGGTGTTGGAGAAGACTCTTGAGAGTCCCTTGGACTGCAAGGAGATCTAACCAGTCCATCCTAAAGGAAATCAGTCCTGAATATTCATTGGAAGGACTGATACTGAAGCTGAAACTCCAATCCTTTGCCCACCTGATTTGAAGAACTTACTCATTTGGAAAGCCCCTGATGCTGGGAAAGATTGAAGTCAGGAGGAGAAGGGGATGACAGAGGATGAGTTGATTGGATGGCATCACTGACTCAATGGACATGAGTTTGAGTAAACTCTGGGAGTTGGTGATGGACAGGGAGGCCTGGGTTGCTGCTGTCCATGGGGTTGCAAAGAGTTGGACGTGACTGAACTGAACTGTAAACACTCATTGCTATTAAATATTACCATTTGTTATTATCTTCTTGACTATAGTAACCCTAGTGGTGTAAAGAGGTTGGTATCTTATGTGGTTTCATTTTGCATTTCAGTAATGGCAATAGATATACTTTTATAGGGGCCTTCCCTTGTAGCTCAGTCCGTAAAGAATCTGCCTGCAGTGCAGGAGACCTGTATTCAATCCCTGGGTTGGGAAGATCCTCTGGAGAAGGAAATGGCAACCCACTCCAGTATCCTTGCCTGGAAAATCTCATGGACAGAGGAGCCTGGTGGGCTGCAGTCCATGGGGTCGCAAAGAGTCAGGTGCAACTGAGTGACTAACACTTACTTACTTACTTAATTCCTTCTCAGGATATCTGTAATCAGTGTATCTATAAACATTCAAATACTTCAAATGGCAGTAAGTACATTATTCTTTCCTAACTAACTCAGTACTTCTAGGCATCCTAATAAGAAAATTACCATCAATAATAGCCAGCAATTTGTAAGCACTTAATGGGGCCAAGGCTTTTTATATATCTTATTCAATTCTCATACTTGTCTCATAGATGAAGTAAATTGTTGTTGTGAGCTTCATTCAATGCCACTTTTTTTCCTAAGTAACATTTGGCAATTGAAACACATATCTACTCCTGCTTAGAGACCATATCCATCCTAGTCCCTACTTTCCCTACTGTGCTAAGAATTTTTGTTACATTTTAAAGTATTGTTTAAGAAAACAAAGGAGAATATGAGAAAGAGGCCTGTGTGGCTGGAAAGCTTAAAATATTTAATATATGACCATTTATGAAAAAAGTTTACTGACCTCTAACTCATAATGACTTGTATTCAAAACCATCTTCACCTATTCTGGAACGTGGGTTTTAAAGCTGAGTGTAAGACTGTACACACGTAAGGCTTCTATTTTATCTGATCTAGTAAAAGGGGGCAGGAGAAAACAAAGCAAAAGCACAAGCCAGTGTTTTTTAAAAAAACTAAATTCTGTTGGTTATTTTGTGCTTAATATAAAATCTCTGACGTGTGGGAGATGGAAGGAAGTTAGAATATGATTCCTTGAACATGTATGAGGAAAAACTAACTATAGTTGAAAAGTCCTAAGTAGAATATGTGGGCTTCTCAGATGGCTCAGTGGTAAAGAATCTGCCTACAATGCAGGAAATGCAGGAGATGAGCGTTTGATCCCTGGGTTGGGAAGATACCCTGGAGGAGGACATGGCAACCCCCCCAGTATTCTTGCCTGGAGAATCCCATGGAAAGAGTACATAGGGTTGTAAAGGGTTAGACAAAATTGAAGCAACTGAGCACATGTGCATGCACACATATCAACTATGTACCATAGGAAATATTTTGGGGGATGGTGCATTCCTTTACTCCTTGATGATGTCTAAGGAGGCTTCATTACTGTATATTGGATGGTACTCACCAAGAATGATAAAAGAAAGTCACTAGATTGTACTAGATATAGGAAGACAGACTGGCCTAGGGTAAGAATTTATATTAGAAAACAAATTACAATCTGGGGCAATGGGTTATTTGAGTAGAAAAGAGTAGAGTTGGATGAACTGTACAAAGGTAGCACCCATTCTGACATTGTAGTCCAAGTATGAACCCTCAGTATTGACATAATACCTTTATGTATCAAGCTATTTAATTAGCTTTTGATTGACTCATTTTATGTTATCTGTATCCTCCAAAGAGCTGAAATCATTCGGGTCTTAATGTAACAGTTAACTTTCTCCTTTGGTGATCAGCATTGGATGGTGCTTTGTATTCCCCACTCACCTACCCTTCCTGTCTATCTTTCTACCCTTATTAGAGAATCAAGTAACAGTTCTACTATCAAGTCCTAAATAATAAGTAAAAATACGGGTTTATATACATGGTATCTCTTAATTTCTCTCTCCTGTTATTCAGTGCCATTTTTTTTTCTAATTAATGTTTTCCAATTGGGACTCACATCAAAAATACAAGTTTTGAATTCTCAGCACAAAATTACTTTTTTTTTTGGTAAAATAATTATTTTAAAATACTTCCACATGAAACTGAAATCACTGCTCATTTTTAAACAAGGCCTTGGTTGATTCTAAATTTGTCCTGAGGCTTGAAATTTTATTATTAGTAACTAGAATTTTTTTTTAAATGTTAAAAGAAATTAAATACTTTTTTTCCCATCAGAATGAAACACCCTCAAATGTAAACAATTAAATAATCCAGACTGTCACTGATCAGGTTGAAATATGAGTGTTTGCTTGAGAATCAAAATCTTCTATATTGTCTGTCATTGATGACTATATTAACACAATTACAATATTTTATATTTCACAGTGGCAGTGTAATAGGTCCCAAAGGACACATGAAACCTTTTATTCACATCCTTTTGTGCACTGGTAGGTCATATGGGCTCCTTTCTAAAATATACTCTAATTTAATTTTCCTTTGAATAATTATTTACTAGATCAAATCTTTTCTTTCCCCCAGAAATTCTTTGACCTTTACTGAGGACCGGAATTATAACTGAACACTACGCCAATAAAAATGATAAGATTTGTTCTAAGACTTTAGAAATTTGCTTGAAAATAGTAGTGTATTAGTAAATATTCAAAAGCTCTTTTCTTACACAGAATTACTTTTAGTTAAATGAATAATGTCAGAGAAGGCAATGGCACCCCACTCCAGTACTCTTGCCTGGAAAATCCCATGGATGGAGGAGCCTGGTAGGCTGCAGTCCATGGGGTCGCTAAGAGTCGGACATGACTGAGCGACTTCACTTTCACTTTTTCACTTTGATGCATTGGAAAAGGAAATGGCAACCCACTCCAGTGTTCTTGCCTGGAGAATCCCAGGGACAGGGGAGCCTGGTGGGCTGACGTCTGTGGAGTCGCACAGAGTTGGACACGACTGAAGTGACTTAGCAGCAGCAGTAGCAGCAGTAAATGAATAATGTAGTGTTTTGTAAGCATCATTTGTACTATTTTAAGAGTAAATTATTTTTGTTAACCCCCTCAATACAATTTCTTACTTACTTTAATTTTTCTCCTTGACTAGCAAATATATAATAACTTGTTTAACTGTTTCATTGCCATAGGCATTCACTGTAATTCCTGGATTGAGAGTAACATGATATTATGTATAGTGAATAGTCAAAATTCTGTTTGTTTTTTTTTTAAGTGGGGGCAAAATTGTATCAGGTATGTTGAATAATTGAATGAGGAATGTTGTAATAATCATGTTTTAAATCAGCCATTTCATCTATGTATATTAAAATTATAAACACCCTTTGGTCATGTTGAATCTATATTAATACTAAAAAAAATATCTCTTTGGCTATCCTGTGCTTTCTTCATTCTGTTAATAAAGGCCTTTTATAATTTGTTACTTATTTACTTCTCTAAATTACCATTTTTTCCTTTAAAATTTTTTTACTCCTTTATAAATGATCTACATATATATTCAGAAAATGACTGCCATAATATACCACTTCCTAACATATTTATATATTTATTTTTTATTGAAATGACTTCCCAACTTTTCATTCATGACAGCCTCATGTTTTGTCTAAAGCCCATATTGTCTGCCTTATGAAATCAGCACTGTATTTTTTTCTTAAACTAGCATGACACACATACTCTTAAAACTCATTTGTGTACTTTTACTATTAATATTATATGCACTCTCATTGTATTTGTCTCGAGGTTCCAACTAGATTAAGAGACTTCAAGGGCAAGAGAAAGGATTTGTATCTGTTTAAATTTCTATTCTCTATCACAAAGAAGATGTGGATATATATTGCTGCATTTTTAAATGAATCATTTACTTTTAGTTATAATTAATATTTGTGTAAGGATTAAACTGTAGGAAGTTGAACATAGGAAAAAACTGAAAAGATAGCATCCCAAAAGAGAATAGAAGGTAAACTGGTGGAAACCGTGTGGGCCCTAAAGCGGGATAGCTGCCTCACTTCACCTCTGGTTTGATTAAAGAGATGTCTGTGCTACCCCATGTCCTCCGAACATGAATGTTCTCAATAGTATCTCTTTTTATCTAGAGCTTCTGCATACATATTAAATGACTTCAATCGTGTCCAACTCTGTGTACAACCCCATGGACTGCAGCCTGCCAGGCTCCCGTGTTCATGAGATTCTCCAGGTACGAATACTGCAGTGGGTTGCCATGCCCTACTCCAGGGAATCTTCCCAACCCAGGGAATGAACGCATGCCTCTTCTGTCTCCTGAACTGGCAGGTGGTTTTCTGCCACTGGTACCACCTGGGAAGCCCAGGTAAGCTTCTACCCTTGCCCACGTCTTGCAGCCTATTCCAAAGTAGATGGGAGTGATCTTGTCTAAAATAAGTCAAATCATTTTGCACCTGTCTTAAAAATTACCACATTTTCCCATTTTACTCAGAGTGAAAGCAGAAGTCCTTAGTATGAGTTATGTATGAGTCAGGATACTTTATATGCTGTGACAAACAACTCAGGATCCTAATGGTTTAAGCAACCACAGTTCATTTCGGCCTTCTTCTGTTCATTGTGGAGGCTGTGAGTTCTACCCTTCATGGGTATCCAAGGACAAACACCAGTGGAGCAGACCTCAAATATGCTTATTACCCTGATGAGGCAACTGTATGCTCTTGTCTATAAGAACCGCATCTCACATTTTCATCACAACTCTTTGTCCAGTACTCTTTTAATGGTTACACTGAAATGTTGTTTAGCTGGCAAGTCATGTCTGATTCTTTTGCAACCCCATGGGCTGTAGCCCACCAGGCTCCTCTGTCCATGGGATTTCATGAGGAGCAGGAAATGGAAATCTACCTAAAAGACTATTGGAAGGGGGGTAGAATCAATCCATAAGGCCTTATCCAGTCAACTCACCTCCCATATCCACATTACCTCTCTGACCTCATCGCCTATTACTTTTCCCTGGCTTGATTTAAATTCTGCCACAATAGCTTCCTTGCTGCTACCTGAGCACCCCAAGTATGTTCTTACCCCATCCTAAAATGCCTTTCCCCTAGCTATCTCCATGGTTATCTTCCTCACCACTTTCCTCCAGTCTGCTCAAATGTAACTATCTCAGTGAGAACTACCCCTGTTATCCTATGTAACACAAATGCTTCTCCAACACACTACATGTTTGTTTTTTTCTCCTTAGTCCTTATTATTATATTATATAGTCTATTGTTGATATCTCCTTTAAAAGTAAATTTAATGAAAACTAGGGATTTTTGTTTGTTTTCCTGTATATCTGCTTGCAGTGTCTAGCTGTAGTAAGTGTTTAATAAATATTTGTTGCATAAATTTTAAAATTTATAAAAAGTTAAGCTCATAATTGTAATTATAACTAAAATAACATATTCAGACTTGCAATTTATAGTTATTTGTTTATAGCTACTATATAATGAATATCTATTTTGTGCAAAGATTTTATTAGTTTTTTTCTGATGTAGTAACTCATTTTGTTTCATGATAGGTTTGTACTTTCATAACCCTAGAAAGTAGATGCAGTCATCCTCATTTTACAAGTATGTTAACAAGCACTAAGAATTAGTGTGCTTATGGTCACATAGGAATAGAAATTTGCTTTAAAATACCAAAATGGTAAAATTTTTATTTGTTCATTTTCACTAAAGAATTCTCAGCAAGTTCCTATGATGTAATTATAAGAATGGCATGATTTGTACTAGTGATCAAACAAAGTAAGGGAACTCAGCTAACACTGATGATGTTCAAGTCATAAAAGTACTGCAAAGAAATTCACATTCCCCTTGCAACATCTTTGCATAGGATAACAGTTAACTATTGCAGAGACCTTTAAAAAATGCTGATGGCCCATTCCTATTCCCAGAAATTCTGATTCAAACTGCTTCAAGTAACTCTAATATGCAGTCGATGTTGAGAATCACAAAGTTAGAGGGTTAACTTAATCACTTTCTGGCAGTGGTGATTTGAGGATTTGTAGATAGTGTAATATTTGTCAGAAATAAGGATTGTTTACTGCCATGTTCAGATTATGTTAGATACAATCGCCCATTTGCTTCCTTGACCAAGGAAAACAATGATGCAAGCAATAGTTTATTAAAATATTACACACACTTTCACATATACATCTTTCTCATCAATCTTCTGTGAATGTTTATTTTCCTTTATGTTTTCTGATTTTGGTAAAAATAAACTGACAAAGTTGTTGGAGAACAGAGAAAAATTATATCAACTACTCTCCAATTTCCTCTTTGTGTTGGCAGATCATTTTCGTTGGCAGAAGCCCAAAAGTTTTGAAAAGTCATTGTTTTTTTTCTGGGATTTTTCACTTATTTCTTCACATATCCAGTTCTGGTCCTGTATACTAAAGATGTCTAATTCTAGTCTGGGGAATTGTTCTACACATATTTTTTGTTATTGAATTGGTGGAATTCTGAGCGTAGAGGTACAGGTGTTTCTCTCCTGGTGGCATCTCCACAAAGTTGAGTTGCTTTAACTTTATTCAGACATTAAAATATTCATGATCCTGGTGGTGAAGAATGGCCCGTTTTTTTAGTCCAGCTCATGAATTAATTCAATAGCTAGGCTTAGTAACCTGGAAGGTGTTGGCTTCTATTTCAGATAAATTATTGTGAGGAAAGAATACAAAAGATTTATTACAAATCATATGAATGATACAGCACCTTTATGGCATGCAGCTTGTACAGTTAAAAAACAGCAGTTCTCTACCTCTGTTAATGCAATGTATATGCTGCTCAGTGTTTCTAAGGTTGCAAAATGCTTGCAGAACTGTCTCAGAAGAGATTTACTCTTAGGATTCAGTTTTAGAATATATGGGGGGAGGGTAATTTTCATTTGCTATTATTTATGAAGTAGCCTTGGCTTATCATTCAAACTCTCTGTGTCTGCCTCAGACTCCTCACACTTTGTGTCTCAAATGCACACCTCAAAGCATTATACATCACACACACCATGCTTTCTTAAATCAGAACTCTTGTTGAAGGACTTGGTTTATTTGAACTCCGTTATCTTTCTGGGATTACCATTTCTTTCTCCTAATGCTGTTTTAAAAACATACAGCACAGCCTAATTTAGAAGTACTGGCTATTTTGATTCCTATTGATCTGTTAATTTTGCCTTCTTTCTTTAGGTAGTGTAATTCTTTTGAATCAAAGAGCTCTCTAAACCTTTTAAGGGCATAGGGTTGTACAGGAAGCTAGAATTCTCACTGTGTGTAAACAGAGGGCTTGCTTTCTGGTCCTGTAAACTTCCTCAGTTACTTTCCTTAACCTAGCAAAATGTGGGTTTTAACGTTCCACTGCAGCTTCTGTTGTTTCTTTGTGAAAAGGTTTCATTAGATCTTGTGCTGTATTCTTTACCATATGCATGAACTTCAGTAATGGGTCTCTTTAAAGATTGACACAGAACTCCCGGAGCATCTGTGATTCTTCTAGGCCATTAAAAACTGTGCATAACTGTGAAGATTTATTGGGACTCCATATCTCTATTCCATACTCCAGCTATACATTAACATTTTCAAGGCCCAGCATGGAAGAAAAGAGAGTTAAAAGCATCTCTCTAAGCCCTTTAGTTCTTTTACATTTAGATTTATCCAAGTACCCTGAGAAATACTGGGTATGGAATTGGAAGACAGTTTAATTACTGACTCTGTTACCTATATAAATGGACAGTGTTGAGAAACTCTAAAAATCTTCAAGTTAAAAAACAAAGCAAAACACTCTATTTATCTTTGAAAATGGTTTGAGTTAAATGGGCTTCTGGAAATGGCTGTTGAAAATCTGAAATTGGTATGTAAATGTGTGCTGAATGTCCTGCTTTTGCCCTCCTGATGCATAATCTGCCTTTCTCCACCCTGCTTTGTGCCAGAGGAGCTGAGTCACAGGCACTGCTTCAGCAAGGCTCTTTTGCCCTGTGATCCCCAGCCAGCTGGTGGAAACACCAGTCACAGGTAAGAGAGAGGGAGGGTGGAAATGTCAAGGGGGTCTTTCTCCCAGGCTTCTTCCTTGCCTATCTGCAGTTTGTCACCAACTCTATTTTCCACTCTTTTTCTCTACAAATATCTACAACTCCTTTGAATGTTCCTTTGCCTATAGCTGTTGGTCATAATGGGTATATCCCTTCCCTGGCCCCTTTAGGCCCAAGAGAGTTGGTTTCTTCTTGCGGATCATGGCCCAAGGGTACTTCATGGTACTCTACTTTGATCCCCCCCTCCCCCACCACCTCTTCTAAATAATCCCTTCAGCACATTATTTATTTTGAATGTGTCGGTTCTTTGTCTCATCACAACAAGGATTTGGAATGACAGACATTAAAGCCCCCTCGGCGTGTCACAGCTCTTGGGTCTTGGATAGACCATGTTATAGCTCTCAGGTCTCGAAAGGACCATGTTATAGCTCTTAGACAAATCACTGTTACAGCTCAGTGTTACAGCTCTATTTTATTTAGAAGATTGCAGGAAAATCCATCTTCGAGGTGTGAGGGCACATCGATCCAAAGACACGAGGAGAAGAGCGCCCCAGCACGCAGGAGAGGGAGAAAGAGCTAGCTTTGGCTCCTCTATTTATATGTTTATCTCTCCCTGGGCCTGTCCTATGTAAATTGGGCCAGCCAGGAGTGTTGTTTGTTTTACCTGAGGTCCTCACTCAGGTTCTCAGACCTTCTTTTGTTCTATTTTCGCGGGCTTTTCCCTTCCTTGTCTTTTAGCCACCGCCATTTTGGACCCCTTTTCCCTATTCTATCTACCTAACAAATGTGTCATGTTTCTTACTGGGACTTTAAATTAGTTAAATCATTACATTTATTGTGGCTTTAACTTAGACAAATAATTATTTATTATGGCTGATTTATTAAGAGATACTCTATATCCCAATATAAATCCACATCTAGAAATTTATATTTTCCTAAATTTGCTAAATACATATGCATGCACCTGGCCTATATACTTCCCTGGTGGCTCAGACAGTAAAGCGTCTGTCTACAATGCGGGAGACCCGGATTCAAGCCCTGGGTTGGGAAGATCCCTGGAGAGGAAATGGCAATCCACTCCAGTACTACTGCCTGGAAAATCCCATGGACAGAGGAGCCTGGTAGGCTACAGTCTATGGGGTCGCAAAGAGTCGGACATGACTGAGCGACTTCACTTTCTTCACTTTATGCATGCACACACACACTTTTCTAAATATATGGTTTTCCATCTTTTCCAGAATGAAATTGACAGCTAGATTAAATTTTAAGGCTATTTTGTGAATTTATACTTAGTTTTACTTAAAATTGTGATCTTATTTCTACTAGTTTTGATTTTTAAATTTTAACTACTGTTAGCTTTACTTCAGTATTATCAACTTATGTGTATTTAATCAAGGATATTTTTGATCTACAATTTTAATAATTAGTGTATATACACATATATAATTTAAAATATAAATTAATTAACCTAAAACAATAAAATGACTCATTATTTTACCAGTAAAACAGGTTTATCTGGGAGCAGCAAAGAATTGCAACCCAATTCTTTGTGTGATTATGGTGGATGACATGCAAGTGTGGGTAAAACAAAGGAGAGAAAACTCTTGAGAAAGGGAAGTTGGGACAGACTGTTATAAACAAAAGTCCCATGGGAGGAAACTAGGAGTTCAAAGTACAGTGGCTTTTCACTGGCTGAGTTGTGATAGTCTTTTGTTGGCTGAGCTGTTACAGAGCAAGGAGAAAATCTTTCTCTTAATGGTATTAGCAACCCACTCCAGTACTCTTGGGGAGAAGGCAATGGCACCCCACTCCAGTACTCTTGCCTGGCAAATCCCATGGACAGAGGAGCCTGGTGGGCTACAGTCCATGGGGTCTCGAGGAGTTGGACACAATTAAGCGACTTCACTTTCACTTTTCACTTTCATGCACTGGAGAAGGAAATGGCAACCCAGTCCAGTGTTCTTGCCTAGAGAATCCCAGGGACGGGGGAGCCTGGTGGGCTGCCATCTGTGGGGTTGCACAGAGTTGGACATGACTGAAGTGATGCAGCAGCAGCAGCAGCAGTGTCCCTTCCTGCTGGGGTAGCAAAGTATACCTCTTCCTCTTTGGATCTGTATTGACCTCAAGTGTTATATGCATGAGAGCTCCCCCTCTGGCCTCCTGACTATTTTAGTGAAGTTTTTTTCTTTATTAACTTTCACAAACTCAGTTCAGTCACTCAGTTGTGTCTGACTCTGTGACCCCATGGACTTCAGCATGCTAGGCTTCCCTGTCAATCACCAACTCCTGAAGTTTACTCAAACTCATGTCCATTGAGTAGGTGATGCCATCCAATGATCTCATCCTCTGTCGTCCCCTTCTCCTCCTGCCTTCAATCTTTCCCAGCATCAGGGTCTTTTCAAATGGGTTCTTTGCATCAGGAGGCCAAAGTATTGGAGTTTCAAGTTTAGCTCTATTCAGGACTGATCTCCTTTAGTATCAACAGGTTGGATCTCCTTGCTGTCCAAAGGACTCTCAAGAGTCTTCTCCAACACCACAGTTTAAAAGCATCAATTCTTCGAGTCTCAGCTTGCTTTGTAGTCCAACTTTCACATCCATACATGACTACTGGAAAAACCATAGCTTTGACTAGATGGATCTTTGTTGGTAAAGTAATGTCTCTCCTTTTTAATACGCTGTTGAGTTTGGTCATAACTTTTCTTCCAAGGAGCAAGCATCTTTTAATTCCATGGCTGCAGTCACCATCTGCAGTGATTTTGGAGCCCCCAAAAAAGTATCTCACCATTTTCATTGTTTCCCCATCTGTTTGCCATGAAATGGTAGAACCAGATGCCATGATCTTAGTTTTCTGAATGTGAGTTTTAAGCCAACTTTTTCACCCTCCTCTTTCACTTTCATTAAAAGGCTCTTTAGTTCATCTTCACTTTCTGCCATAAGGTTGGTCTCATCTGCATATCTGAGGTTATTGATATTTCTCCCAGCAATCTTGATTCCAGCTTATGTTTCATCCAGCCCAGCATTTCACATGATTCCCTCTGCATATAAGTTAAATAAGCAGGGTGACAATATACAGCCTTAACGTACTCCTTTCCTGATTTGGAACCAGTCTGTGTTTCACAAGCTAGACCTAATATATTCATAATCCAAAAGGTTCCTTGCAAGAGAAACTTCATTGTTAATCAAGAAATTCTTTTCCCACTGCAACATGAGAAATTGTGGGGTATTTTAGCTTCTAGGGCTATCTTGAGTTTCATGATTCATTCTTCACTTCATCAGTCACATGTCTATCTCCTTAGCTCCATTCTGAGGTTGGATAAAGAGTGACTTCCTTGCTGTTTTACTCAATGAAAAATTGCCCTGTAGTTTATTGTTCTCCCCTTAGTAAACATTAGAAAACAGCAGTCATCTCAATCATTCTTCTCTCTGGCCAGTCTTTGACCCAAATACAAAGGGAACATGGTAATAAGACATGTGTATATATATCCCTCTTTGATTTTTTTTTCTCCCCACTTTTTTTCATTGAAGGTGTTATCACAGTTTTCTATGGCATTCTTATCATGTTACATGTATTGGATTGGCAAAAATATTCATTCAGATTTTCCTGTAAAATATTATGGCATAGCCCAAATGAATCTTTTGGCTAACCCAGTATTTAAGACAAAGATAGTCTTCTCTGAGAAGACTCATCTTTACTTTTAAACCTATCATCTCTGAAGTGAAGGTTTTAATTTGTCATGATCTGTTTCCAACTCTTGGTGTGGGATATATTTTTATTAGGATGAATTGAATTAAATTGTTAACCTGGAAAATAAAGGAAGGCTGTTTTTATATATATATGTGTGTGTATATATATATATATATACACACATATATGTATGTATAAGCTCTTTATAGACTTTAAATTTATGGCATTTATAATTACTGCCAGTAAGATCAATGTTATCTGAAGTTGATTGAATTTCTGACTAGGTATTATGCATTATTTTCTTTTTGAGCACTTACTCAATAAAAGCCTTTGTTGGCCTGATAGAATTGCATTTGGTGTGATATTTTGAAAAGTAATCTAGCATAAAAAAGAACTCGATCTTCCCAGAATTGTGTTTATGTATTAGTTTTAACACTTGTTGCATTAGATTGGACAAATATTATGGACTTTAAATTTATATCTAAAAATGAGAGGCTAATAGTACTTGCCACTGCAAGCTCGGATTAGTCAGTCAACAAATGTTGATTTAATTTTCCAGTTTCTATTCTTCTGTCTTACTTTGCTTATTTGTTACTCTTGAAAGTTGGGAAAAAGTAGCACTTACTAGCAATGGAGGTAAAAGGCAATTTTTTTCTTTCTTTATTTTTTTTTCACTTAAAAAATGGTAAAATGCATATATAAAATTTACCATCTTAATCAAACTTAAGTATACAGTTTAGCAGTGTTAGATAATTTATACTGCTGCACAGCCAGTATCCAGAGCTCTTTTCATCTTGCAAAATTGAAAATCTGTACACATTAAACACCACCCAATTCACCCTTTCCCTCCAGATAGCCTTTTATAGTGTTTCTTTTAATGATCCCAGCAAATTTAGTAAAGACTTAAGATTTATTCCAAATTATTGTTTTATTGATATGATTTATAATCACATTAACTATACAGTCTCCATCTTTCTAAACATTTTTATTTTAAGAAATTTTATTCTTTTATATAAAGTTGATTCCTTAAGTGAATAATTTGATGATATTTGATTTTATTCATTAAATATAGAGAAGCTAACAAATCAGATGAGGAATTATTAGCCGTACCAGTTTCCTCAACCTTTGATTTTAGAAATGTGAATTTAGATTTGAGTGTGTCTATAAGTTGTAGACACTAAGTCTACAATCTATACTAAGATCAATGGATTAGGGTCTTTCCTTCTGGATCCAAGTCTATGCCCCAACCAGTAATGCTAAAGAAGCTGAAGTTGAATGGTTCTATGAAGACCTACAAGACCTTTTAGAACTAACACCCAAAAAAGATGTCCTTTTCATTATAGGGGACTGGAATGCAAAAATAGGAAGTCAAGAAACACCTAGAGTAACAGGCAAATTTGGCCTTGGAATATGGAATGAAGCAGGGCCAAGAATAATAGAGTTTTGCCAAGAAAATGCACTGGTCATAGCAAACACCCTCTTCCAACAACACAAGAAAAGACTCTACACATGGACATCACCAGATGGTCAACACCAAAATCAGAGTGATTATATTCTTTGCAGCCAAAGATGGAGAAGCTCTATACAGTCAACAAAAGCAAGACTGGGAGCTGACCTCAGATCATAAACTCCTTATTACCAAATTCAGACTGAAATTGAAGAAAGTAGGGAAAATCACTAGACCATTCAGGTATGACCTAAATCAAATCCCTTATGATTATACAGTGGAAGTGAGAAATAGATTTAAGGGCCTAGATCTGATAGATAGAGTGCCTGATGAACTACGGAATGAGGTTTGTGACGTTGTACAGGAGACAGGGATGAAGACCATCCCCATGGAAAAGAAATGCAAAAAAGCAAAATGGCTGTCTGGGGAGGCCTTACAAATAGCTGTGAAAAAAAGAGAAGTGAAAAACAAAGGAGAAAAGGAAAAATATAAGCATCTGAATGCAGAGTTCCAAAGAATAGCAAGAAGAGATAAGAAAGCCTTCCTTCAGTGATCAATGCAAAGAAATAGAGGAAAACAACAGAATGGGAAAGACTAGAGATCTCTTCAAGAAAATTAGAGATACAAAGGGAATATTTTATGCAAAGATGGGCTCGATAAAGGAGAGAAATGGTATGGACCTAAGAGAAACAGAAGATATTAAGAAGCGATGGCAAGAATACACAGAAGAACTGTACAAAAAGGTCTTCACGACCCAGATAATCACAATGGTGTGATCACTGACCTAAAGCCAGACATCCTGGAATGTGAAGTCAAGTGGGCCTTAGAAAGCATCACTATGAACAAAGCTAGTGGAGGTGATGGAATTCCAGTTGAGCTATTTCCAAATCCTGAAAGATGATGCTGTGAAAGTGCTGTGCTCAATATGCCAGCAAATTTGGAAAACTCAGCAGTGGCCACAGGACTGGAAAAGGTCAGTTTTCATTCCAATCCCAAAGAAAGGCAATGCCAAAGAATGCTCAAACTACTGCACAATTGCACTCACCTCACATGCTAGTAAAGTAATGCTCAAAATTCTCCAAGCCAGGCTTCAGCAATACGTGAACCATGAACTTCCTGATGTTCAAGCTGGTTTTAGAAAAGACAGAGGAACCAGATATCAAATTGCCAACATCTGCTGGATCATGGAAATAGCAAGAGAGTTCCAGAAAAACATGTATTTCTGCTTCATTGACTATGTCAAAGCCTATGACTGTGTGGATCACAATAAACTGTGGAAAATTCTGAAAGAGATGGGAATACCAGACCACCTGACCTGCTTCTTGAGAAATCTGTATGCAGGTCAGGAAGCAACAGTTATAACTGGACATGGAACAACAGACTGTTTCCAAATAGGAAAAGGAGTACATGAAGGCTGTATATTGTCACCCTGCTTATTTAACTTCTATGCAGAGTACATCATGAGAAACACTGGACTGGAAGAAGCACAAGCTGGAATCAAGATTGCCGGGAGAAATATCAATCACCTCAGATATGCAGATGACACCACCCTTATGGCAGAAAGTGAAGAGGAACTAAAAAGCCTCTTGATGAAAGTGAAAGTGGAGAGTGAAGAAGTTGGCTTAAAACTCAACATTCAGAAAACTAAGATCATGGCATCCGGTCCCATCACTTCATGGGAAATAGATGGGGAAACAGTAGAAACAGTGTCAGACTTTATTTTTCTGGGTTCTAAAATCACTGCAGATGGTGATTGCAGCCATGAAATTAAAAGACGTTTAGTCCTTGGAAGGAAAGTTATGACCAACCTAGATAGTATATTCAAAAGCAGAGACATTACTTTGCCAACAAAGGTCCATCTAGTCAAGGCTATGGTTTTTCCTGTGGTCATGTATAGATGTGAGAGTTGGACTGTGAAGGCTGAGCGCCGAAGAATTGATGCTTTTGAACTGTGGTGTTGGAGAAGACTCTTGAGAGTCCCTTGGACTGCAAGGAGATCCAACCAGTCCATTCTGAAGGAGATCAGCCCTGGGATTTCTTTGGAAGGAATGATGCTGAAGCTGGAACTCCAGTACTTTGGCCACCTCATGTGAAGAGCTGACTCACTGGAAAAGACTCTGATGCTGTGAAGGATTGGGGGCAGGAGGATAAGGGGATGCCAGAGGATGAGATGGCCGGATGGCATCACTGACTTGATGGACTTGAGTCTGAGTGAACTCTGGGAGTTTGTGATGGACAGGGCGGCCTGGCGTGCTGCAATTCATGGGGTCGCAAAGAGTCAGATACGACTGAGCGACTGAACTGAACTGAACTGAAGGTCATAGTTGATGACTGGTGACTATGGGAGTGTTGAATTTTTCACTTTTTTTAATCAACTGTCTCTGTTCTGACTCTAGTCTTGGATAAAAAGCATTTTTACTTACATTTTAAGCTATACTAAAGGTAGTTTAATACTAACTTCTAAATTTTTAAATGTTTGTTGTTATTATTGGCCAAAATGGCAACCCACTCTAGTGTTCTTGCCTGGAGAATCCCAGGGACTGGGGAGACTGGTGGGCTGCCGTCTATGGGGTCGCACAGAGCCTGACATGACCGAAGCGACTTAGCAGCAGCAGCAACGGCAAGTCGTGTCTGAATTGCTTCTAATTTGAATGCTTAATTGGGCTTCCCTGGTGGCTCAGACGGTAAAGCGTCTGCCTGCAGTATAAGAGATCTGGGTTCGATTCCTGGGTCGGGAAGATCCCCTAGAGAAGGAAATGGCAATCCACTCCAGCACTGTTGCTTGGAAAATCCCATGTATGTAGGAGTCTGATAGGCTATAGTCCATGGGGTCGCAAAGAGTCGGACACGATTGAGCAACTTCACTTCACTTTCAATATATATATGGCCTTTGGCCTGAAAAAATAAGTAAATAACTCAGGAGTTTGGAAGCAATTATTCTTAAATATTATTTATGTGTACTTTTAAACTCAGAAATATTTATAGATTATTTTGATAAGAAAGCATACACTTTGCTATCTAATAGTCTGCAATATTGTTTTAAGTATTAAGCATGCTGATAAACATAAATCATTTAAAACAGTGTTTGACACATAGAAAGTGGTTAAATCTTAGCCATTATTATCATTATTGATATTGTTATTGTTATTATTTGGGGAATTAAGCCAAATGGACAGCAAGTATATTAACCAAATTTATAGCACTGAGTGAATTTCAGAGGTACCCTTTGCCCATGGCACCTGCTCTATGAAATATTTGCCTCCAACCTGTCTTACAGAGAGTAATGCTAGGGCAATCTAGGTTATTTAATTCTACACATGCAAAGTACTTTGACATCTAAGACATTTTCTGTACATAGTCCTGGATTTCTGGGACTTCTTTCAAAAAGCAGCAATGAACCTATAAGTTTTTTCAGATTTGAAATATCTTTTTTACTTTGTTATACCTCCTAAAAGGAATTATTATTATATATTAACATCTGCAGCTGAAAGAGTAAACCTCCAATTTACTTTCAGGAGACTTAGTACTCAACTTAGAAGTACTAGCTAATTTTTGTTTAAGTAAATAAAGGAGGAAATGTTGTATTCCTTACTACTGTAAAAGTGCATTTGAGTATAAGAGGAAAGTGCAGAGTATATTTAAAAATTCCTCTACTCATATGATTTTCTATAACAGAATATCACAGACTGAGTGGCTTAAACAGTACACATATGTTTGTCAAATTCTCTTGACCGAGAAGTTCAAAAGCAAGTCTTTGGCAGACTGGATGATCCAGTCTGCTGGGGAACTCTTCCTGGTTTGCACCTGGCTTAAAAAATTTAATGTAAAAGTAAAGAATCTAAAATTTTAAAGGTTAATAGTGAAGATTTATTCTTTTTATATGATGTTAGAAGTATTTTTTTAAAATAAAACAAGACCACCAAATACAAACCCGTACGGGAAACAGTTGATAAGTTTGGTGACCTTAAAATTAAGGATCTCTCTGCATACAGGAAAACCAGAAAAAAAGAATTAAAAAATAAGTTAGAATCTAAAAAATAGTTACAGTAACTTATAGTTTTAATACCCAGAATATGTGAAGGATTTGCTCAAAACTGTAAGCAAAAGGTAAAATTCATACCAAAATAGTGGCAAAGTCATGAGAGGGAAGTTCACAAAAGAGATAATATAGATATTGAATATCTTATGAGGAAGTGTCCAACCTTATTAATCTTCAAGAAAATATAAATAAAAACCATATTGGAGAATACTTAATTGGCAAGTTAGAAGATAGAATGACACTAGGTTTGCCGAGGATGAAAAACAAAGAGAACTCTCATGTGATGCAGTGTAATGGGGTTCAAATTTTGATTTTAAAAATCTCTATAAAAAACTTTTATTATGTAATACATTTGAACATGTACATACTCAAGATCCCTGTGTTCAAAGGTATCCTCATTTGTAGTAACATTGAAACAATGCAACAAGCTTTCAAAAATCAATTAAATAGATTAATTATGGTATATCATACAATAAGACTATATTTGTTATTTAGTTGCTAGGTCATGTCTTATTCTTTTGTGACCCCATGACTGTAGCCCACTTGGCTCCTCTGTCCATGGGGTTTTCCAGGCAAGAATACTGGAGTGGGTTGCCGTTTCTTTCTCCAGGGTCTTCCTGACCCAAGGATTGAACCTGTGTCTCCTGCATTGGCAGGCAGATTCTTTACAACTGAACGACCGGGGAAGCCCCAGTAAGACTATATACAATAAACATAATTATATCCCAAACCATAAAGTTGAATGAAAATAGCAAAGTAAGTGTATATGTATATGATTTGATTTCATTGGCTAATATGTTGGTTATGTGTGTATTTACAGTTGATAGAAAGTCAAACACGTGATTAAATCAGAACTCAGGACAGTGGTTATTTTCTCTTGGTGGCATAAAGGAGAAATATTGCCAGGATGGGAAATCCGGGCATCTTTTAAGATACAGATATAAATTCTCTTAAGTTGTTTGGAGGGTTCATGGGTGCTTTGTTTTATTATTATTTGTTAAACTTTTCATGAACATTACTGTATCTTTAATAGTTTTGCAACACTTTATTTTAAAAGTATAAAAGAAAAGCATAGAAAAGAATTCAAAAATATATATGTATCAATATGAGCTTCATTGAACTAAAGAAATTAATTTTAAATTGCTTCCAACATCTAACTAATTCTCTTTTCAGGGAGATGAGAATAGAGATAGTTAGATGATTGCATGTAGGCTTTCTCCCTTACCTTCCAAAATCCTGCTCATCCTGATGGATTACCTACAGCACCTTCCTTCTTGTGGAAACTGGAATAATCAGTTTATTTCCTTTGAATAGCAGTTCATCATTTTCATTGATTTTCTTTCTGAGACTGAAATATCCTTTATTTTCTTATGTTACTACTCTTTTTTCTTCAAGCCATCCATTTCTTCTCAGGTCTTATAACCTCTGGGGACTCACATTCTCCCTCTGCTTGTCTGACTAAGGGTGAATTTCCTTCTGAAACTGCTGAGGCATTTTTTTCATCACCCTTACTATATGTGTGTATTCTATACTGTCAATATCTGACATAATTTGATGTAGTTGAAACTTCCTCTTTTTTCTTGTTCCCATCTGTCATGGCAAGCAACATGCACAAAGGATAGATGCATTAAGCAGTTTTCTTGCTGGACTGCTGTGGGCAGTGACTGGGACTTTATAGTATGCACTTATGTTGTTAGTGCCAGGAAGATTTAGGAGAGCATTATTCTGAGAACACCAAGCCCTATATTGCACTTCTATATCTGAAGAAATAATTGGACAGTGACACGGAAATGTTACTGGCGAAAAGACTACCCTGTTTCCCACCAACCAGATTAAACAATGCTAATGATGCCTGTAATCCACATAATTAGTATATATTACAGCTTTCCTATGTGCCGCTTCTGTGCTATGCCAATTATCTCAATTTATCAATGTAGAAGCTTTGATCTGATAATGATAGGCAAAAGTCCAAATTCAAGTTAAAGGGGAAAAAAGATTAAAGGGCTTTTCCCTTAATGAGAACAAGAGAAAGATTATGAAAAGAGAAATATGCCCATTTTGGTATTTATTGTTACCTGTAACTTATACAACTCAATTGGGGAAAAAAATTATGGATGAAGACAGTGTAAACAACATCTTAATTTATTGTTCTCTCTAAAGATAATGCATTTATACTTGCTTTGATTTTTTCTTCTACTCCATCAAGGCTAGGAAGTTATCTCACATAAAAAATATAAGGATAAACATAATTTGTCACTTAGATCAGTTCACTTAGAACCAAATTCTGACCCAGATTTGTCATCATTTTTAAATAAGATAACTTTATTATCAATTTTTATTTAAAAAGTCAGGAAATGCAGAAAATGTAGAAGAGAACACATAAGCATGGTGAGACTATAAATGATACTGTAATATGTATTTATTTTTTGTGTTATAGATACATTTGGGTTCATAGTATATCCAAATATGTATAACCAATCACTTAATATATTTATACTATTTAAATTAACATTTAAATGTATATACATGTACACCATGTGACAGTGTAATTCTTACTATTTAAGAATATTGATATAACAAAACTTTATTTTTTTATATAGAATTATAATCTATTATTATGAACAGTGCTGACATGAAAAATTATATGTATACTATCTGTACTCTTACTCATAATTTTCTGAACATATTCCTAAAAGAAAAATTCCTAGAATCAATGTGTATACACTTGGAATAGATGTATTTTTCGAACTGGGCCTTTAGAAATTTAGTATCAATTTAAGCTCACCTTAACGTAATGGCTGTTTTCACTTCCTTTACAATACTAGCTCACATTAACCTTTTAACCTTGACACTCTGATAGAAACAAACAATAGTGCTTTTGCATTTTCATGAAGCCATTGTAATAATACCCAAGTTTAGCATCTGTCTTAAGTTGGGAAATGGACTCTGAGATGACTTGCATGCAGAAAGTTTATTGGGGAGTGCCTACAGAAGCAACTGTAAGGGAGTGGGTAGAGCTGGACAGAGGGAGTAGAACTTCAGAGCTGTTGAAGGTGAGGTTATGAGATGACTGGACATGAGTTTGAGCAAGCTCCGGGAAATGGCGAAGCACAGGGAAGCCTACAGTGCTGCAGTCCATGGTGTCACAGAGAGTCAGACACAAGTAAGCGACTGAACTGAGCTATGAGATGATTCCCCAGGTTTAGGTACTAGGATGGCCTGAGTTTTCTTGAATTAAAATATGCAGTCACACACTCAAAACATCTATGTATTCCCCTTTAGCCATAAAATATAATTGGTATATTTAGCCAAGTGAATGGTCATGGGTCCTTTGGGGAAAGGAATAGGGCAGTCCCTATCATGTACACCTTCTGAAGTTTTGCAAGGCTGTTCCTTCCTTGGACTGTCTTTTCCTCAGTCAATAGTTTCTAGCTAGGAGCTGGAAAAGAGTCAAGGACTGTGTTTATATTGAGACTGGTGCCTTACTTTCTTGACTGTCTGTCCTTGATTTCTTTTGATTATATAGAATGAACAGTACCCTGTTGGCTGTCCATCTCTCTTGTCCCTAAGGATGTTGATTTCTTATAATTATCCCCATAGATAGGTCAGATTCCCATGGATATCATTCAAAACTTGCAGCTCCTTTGTAATATTTGAGTCTACCTTGCTTCTAAGAGCTTAGTGACACTGTCTGACCTATATTTTCTGGATTCTACTGTCTCCCTCTGTCAGTGAGCCAAAATTTTCACATTCAAGTTTATTTTATTCTTTTATGAATTTTGTTCAACCAAATCCTTTAACCTCTCTTACATGACATATTTCTCTTCAGCAAAATATGAATAAAATGAATTGCTTTTTTTCCAATCTCATACTCTTATTTCCAGGGTAAAATGAAAAAACTAAAATGTGTGACTATATAAAACTGTAGTTCTAAACAAATGTAACATCGTATTTTTGTTTTCTCATTACAAAAGCATGCAATCTTTGTCATAATAGTAGCATCTTAAGGTCTTAAAGTGTTGGAAAACCATTATATCATCTATCATAACTAGATTTTTGCAAGAGTTAATAGTTATAAACTTGGATCCATTAAGGAAAAAAAAAAAAAAAGATTTTTCCTTTTAGCCACAGGTAAAGAATATAATCCTATTAACACTGTGGGTCCGGATACCTAACCTATGAGGAGGAATCAAGGAACAAGATAGGACCCAAAGTTGCAGATGGAAAAGACAGTTTGAAAGAGCATTTCTGGGACTTGAGCAATGGCTACTTTGCTTAAGGTTCCATGTTAAGAGAGGAGCATACTCCATGTCTAGGTCTAGAGTAGAGTGTACTTTTGTATTTTTTGAATCAGGTCTAAATGAAAAGCACTTCTCTCTTCCTTTGCCTTAACTATTGCAGATATTCTCCTGTAGGGTAGGACCTAATTTGGCAATTAAGTTGCTGCCCTTTAACTTTTGATTATTTTTAATTGGTGGTTTAATCATCATAGGAACCAAAAATTAATATCCCATATACCATAAGAAAAGTTTTACTGAAGCAAAGCTACATTTTCCAAAGCAAAATCTTTAACCTCATCATGATAAATCTTTAAAAAGACAGAGAGTTTAATAATGAGAATACTTTTTGGGGATTCCTATTAGTATTATTCTTTCCATAAAGCATGGTATTTTTGTTTTTGCATTTTAAATTATTAAATATTTCAATCTTTAAGCAAAATTTCAGAGAATTATATAATGGAAATTAAATATACCAACATACATAAACACATCACTGAGATTTAAAAGATTTTAAATTTTTACCCTATTTCCTACTGTAGTATTTAATTTTTTGGTCTTGTTATATCTTTAATTTTAGTAAATGTTAATTAATTGATAATATGCAATTTATATAGTTCAAAATTTTAATATTTTCTGATATAGGCCTGACTTCTAACTATAAGGAATATTTTGACCATCTCAATTTATTGACACATATGAATAAATCTTTATAGTGTCTATGTCTAGGAGTCTTTCCGTATGAAATGTGAACCTCTTTTATCTCCTCAAAGCTATAATTATAGCTTGAGTTGAGACTTCACCTTTATGGAGTTAAAAATTGAATTATATTGCAGCCTTCTAAAATGTGAAATGTATATCTGGAAAGCTGACAACAAATCTTTATCACAGTTTTTTAAAAATAAGTGATTTATCTCATATTATGTTCTTGATCCTAGTCTGTTAATGATTTATTTGAGAGTTATTGAGAATCTGGCAGGAAATATCAAAATAAATGAATGGAAAAGCTGTATTAACCAACCCATTAAGACAATTAAAATAACAGCATATGGATGAATTTTTCTTTTTTCAGTTTGCATACTTATCAACATTAGAAGAGCTCTTGGATAAAACTGAATATTAAATCTGGAGGTGTGAACCATCTGACAACTTGAAAATGAAACCGTGAAATTTGGGATCAAGCTATTGAAAATGGGAAACAAACAGAAATATGAATTTTTATTAAAATAATAATATGCAAGAAATTATGATTTTGGGAAGCAAAGAACTAAGAGCTATACTTTAATAATGAGAAGTTATCTGAGTTTCTTTAATATGCTTACTGCATAGTCAGTCAAATGTGCCATTTCTATAGGTAGCTAGGTTTATTTTCCCCACTGTTTCATATTGAAAATCTACAGTAAAGCCAACTTTTTCCTATTTCCATCTCTTTTAAAAATAATGATTTAAATATAAAATAGTGGCAACATATTATGTACTTATGTATACATGTAATATACTGAATGACAGAGTATAACAGTTGGTGGGGGAATGGAAATATATTACTGTAAGTTCCTCATACTATATGTGAAGTGGAATAATACTGCTTAAAGATAATGATAAGTAAAAATGTATCCCAACAATTAAAAACAGAACAGATAGAGGGAGTTCCCCAGAGGTATAGTGATTAGGATTCCATGCTTTCACTGCTGTGACTGGGTTCAGTCCCTGATCAAGGAACATTCTGGTGGCGAGGCCAAAATTAAAAAAAAAAAACATAGAGCAAAAGCAGTAAAAAGCAAAGAGTTATATCTAATTAGCCAACAAAGAAGATATGATGGAATCATAAAAATAATCAGAGGGAACAAAGAAATAAATGCAACAAATATACAACAGTAAGATAATAGACATAAACCAAAGCATAGCAATCATATGAAATGTAAAAGTAAATTAGAGTGAAAGCCAGATTTTGTGAGTAGATAAAAAGTGGGACAACTATATGGTGTCTATAAGAAATACTCTTTAAATGAAGACTCAAATGGATTAAAAAGTAAAGTGATGGAAAAGGATACACAATGTTAATAGTCATTAAAGAAACTGGAACACTATAAAAGGTACATTTTAAAAAATTGTATTAATGATATTTGCTGTATAATATTGTGCTGGTTTCTGCCATATATCAACATGAATCAGCCACTGGTATACATATGTCCCCTCCTTCTTGAACCTCCCTCCCACCTCCTTCCCATCCCATAAATCTAGGTTGTCACAGAGCACTGAGTTGAGTTCTCTGTGTTACCCAGCAAATTCCCACTCTCTATTTTACATATGGTAATGTATCTTTCCATGTTATTCTTTCAATTCGTCCCACCCTCTTCCTCCCAAACTGTGTCCACAAATCTGTTCTCTACACTTGCGTCTCCACTGCTGCCCTGCAAATAGGTTCCTCAATACCATCTTCCTAGATTCCATACACATGCATTAATATATAATATTTGTCTTTCCCTTTCTGACTTATTGCTTCCCTGGTGGCTCAGACAGTAAAGCGTCTGCCTGCAATGCAGGAGACCCAGGTTCAATCACTGGGTCGGGAAGATCTCCTGGAGAAGGAAATGGCAACCCACTCCAGTATTCTTGGCCTGGAAAATCCCATGGATGGAGGAACCTGGTAGGCTACAGTCCATGGGGTCACAAAGAGTCAGACACGACTGAACAACTTCACTTTCTTTCTGACTTCCTTCGCTCTGTACAATAGTCTCTAGGTTCATCCACCTCGTTAGCACTGTCTCAAATGCATTCTTTTTTTAAAGCTGAGTAACACTGCATTGTATACGTGTACCACAATTTCTGTGTCCATTCATCTGTCAGTGGACATTCAGGCTGCTTCCATGTCCTAGCGATTGTGAAAAAGGGCTGCGACAAACATTGGAACATTGAGGGTACATGTGTCTCTTTCAGTTATGGTTTTATCAGGGAGTATGCCCAGGAGTGGGATTGCTGGGTCTTATGGTAATTCTGTTCCTAGTTTTTTAAGGGATTGCCGTACTGTTCTCCATAGTGCTTGTATCAATTTACATTCCCACCAATAGTACAAGAGGATTCCCTTTTCTCCACATCCTCTCCAGCATTTATTGTTGATAGATTTTTTTAATGATGGCCATTCTGGCCAGTGTGAGGTGATATCTCATTTTAGTTTTGATTTGTATTTCTCTAATAATGAGCAATATTGATCATATTTTCATGTATTTGTTGGTCATCTCTGTGTGTTCTTTGGAGAAATGTCTGTTTAGGTCTTCTATTAATTCATATGTAGCTCCAGAACCATGAATAAATAGAAATCCAGAAAGAAGCAAGTAAATGGATACAGAATAATACCAGAAAATAATATATCATAATGTAGTCTTAAGGAAGGTGTACTCTGCAGTATTCTCCAATTTAAACTACAGCAAACTACTACCCTAACATGATATTTTAGTCCAGTTATCTTTTGCTTTGAGGACATGGAACAAATGAGGTGGAGCAGCATTCTATAGATGCCTGAGTATTGCTTTCTGCAGTAGTAGAATTTTTAGGATATGGGTGGAGTTTTGTGGAGTTAAGTGCAGGATCCACAGTGACACTGGTACTCAGGTGTTCTTAAAGAAATTTGTTTTATATTTCTAGTATCTAGGGTATGTTAATGGTTCCTTCATTGACTCGTTTATTTTTAGAACCCTGTTTCCAACCATTTGGAAGATTTTCCTGTGACCTTTATCCAACTGAGTTTGTTAATTCCACTGTGGCCAAAGAACATACTTGATGTGACTTGAATCCTTTTGAATTTAGTGATTCTTGTTTTATAGTCCGTAGTATGTTTTGCCTTGGTAGATATTTCGTGTACTCTTGAAAAGAATGTGTATTCTGTTACATATGACTGAAGTATTCTATAAATGTTGAATTAGGTCAAGTTACTTGCTAGTGTTTTTCATTCTTACTGATGTGTTCTAGACTCTTACTGATTTTGTATGTTTTCTCTATTACTAAGAGCAATTTTCAACTAAAACTGTGAATTTGTCTACTTTCCCTCAAAATTTTTAAAGTTTTTGACTCTTGTACTTGAAGTTCTGCTATTTGGTTCAAAAAGTTTCTAATTATGTCTAATTGATGAAATAACTTTACTGTCACTATTTAATAGCCTTATTTATTCTCAGTATATTCTTTGTTTCAAGCATTTTTCACCAAATGTGTTTTCATATTCATGGTATTAGCACAGTGTTTCAAATTTATAGATAAAGTAGATATCATTGAGTTATTTTTACTTGGAAAATAAAATAGAAATAACAAAATAATTGCTATAAAAGGTATGAGCTCAAAATATACATTAATTTGTAGGTAATAATTTGTGAAAGAAATTATACATAAAATAAGGAGTAATTTCTCTTCAACTAAATTAGACCAAAGACAAAAGTCTTTTAACCGTGATGTGGCAGAAATAAAAATCATGCTAAAAAATTTTCTTATCTCACACTTGAATAAACAGGAAAAAAAGACATCAAACTTAATGAATATTTTATTGGTTTTACACTTGTTTTTTTAAAGTACAGATTTAAACTAATATGAGCAATGAAAAATGTTTTCAGTTTTAAGCACTGATTTTAAAACATTATTAAGGAAAAGTCTATGAAAGTGGAGGTAACAAAGTTGATGAAGAAAAAAGTATGTAAGACAGAACTTTGCCCAAAAAGTCATGAGTTTTATGTGTAATATAGAGCACTAAATTTTTACCAAGAGATATAATGGTTTCAATTATGGTGATAGCAATTGCATCCTACAGACAAGTGGAAGATAATATTCAGTAATTCCTAGATTTCCCTAAAGATGACATTTCTTGATGAAACTTATATAGAATTTGACCTTACAACCACTGTTGGGTACTCTACAGGAATTCTAAATGAATACTGGCAAAGCAATTAGATGTATATTGGGTTTTATGAAATATAATAGAAGAATTAAGGTGAACAACAGCAAATTCTCAGAAGAAGCCAATCATGTTTTTGACAGAAAAGCAGCATTTTTAAGTGGCATTATTCATTCTTATTTGGCATGAATGTTGCTTATAATTAATGTTATGAGTAAAATCTCATAACAGTTAAAAAATTGGTTTACTGTTCTACTTTTGAAGTATTAAATGATTGCATGCATATACATTTTAGAGATTTGTTAAATTTAAACCTAATTGTATATGAATATAAAATATGACATTTCATTCATATAAGAAAATCATAACAAGGAAGCAAAAGTGTATAATTGAGAAGAACATTTAATTAAATATATTAAAATACTTCTATCATATAATATAATCCTGTTTTTTGTCACTATAGATTGCAGATATAGTTTAAATTGAATAGACCTTTTAAACAAACTGAGCAATATCATGCTATTTTTCAGTTTTCTTTATATAACCTTTCAGCATTGAAAAATGGGAGAGAAAATTAAAATTAAGAAATACTGTTTGCACATGGCAAAACTTTCTTCAAGGGTGAGTAAACCATAATATAATTGATAGTGATTTTATGCTGATAACAGTAAAATATTTTATGAAGATAATTTATCATATAATTTTATATAATGCTTGAACATTATATGTAAAATTCTTGACTTTAATCTTAAATTGTTTTAAATTTTTAATGTGTCGAGCTGCTACTGACTCTGATGGGTAAATTTTCTTTAAATTGAAATTAACTAAGAGATAGATTCATACTATCTATCTCTTTAACTCTCTATCTCGATAACTGCTCATTTTATCTAATTAGGTAAAGAATTTGTCAAACTATATGAAAATCTTTATTATAATATTAGTCACTTTGCTAAAATGCAAACATTTTTGTATAGTACACATATGACATATAAGTACAAATAATTCATTTTTTGCTGTTCTTAGGCAATTGATTTGTGTCATCAATTTTTATCTTTGAAATTATTTCCTGAGTTAAAATTTCAGAAAAAAATGCACTTGAACACCAGACATGGTATGCTTTAATCTGCTTAATGGAACTTAGCACTAAAGTTCTTAGATAAAAGTAGGTCTTAAATGAAGGTAGGTTTTGGAGTTTATAGAAATTAGAAATTATCTACTCTTCCATTTAAAATATAAATTTAAGTGAAAGGATTCTGTTTCCCATATAACGAAAGACCTCAGCCTTTTCTAGATAAATCCTGTACTCAAGGAATAGTGTCCTTTTCTGCTTTGTTAGTTATCCCTCCTCCATTTTTTATACTTATCTTTCTACCACCTTGCACTCATCTCACTTTGTTTTACTATATCCAGCTAATTACTTAGTTTCATAATTCTGCTAACTTGCATTAAGATGTTCCTTTAAAATTGTACATTTGCTTGAATATACATTTACTCTTGTATTTAAGATTTCAAGGTAATAACTTTTATGGAAACCCAACTGGGCTATCCAGCCACTCTGTGTGATATTTGCATTTTATTTTAGAGATATGCATAATACTCCCTTCAGAAGGTGGAATCTATACTCCCACATGAGCAGAGAGTACTCAATTTTTAATAACTTCCTTAGAATTTTGCTTTTTACTGCAATACTTTCAAAGATTACAGTATACTTTAGGAATAAGAAAATATTAGTGCTTTTACCAATAAGTGTTAAACTATCATTACATTCCTTTGTCAGTCTTCCATACTTTAATTTCTGTATTTAAACAAAGGTAAGCTTCTGAAGGGAGAAGGCAATGGCACCCCACTCTAGTACTCTTGCCTGGAAAATCCCGTGGATGGAGGAGCTTGGTGGGCTGCAGTCCATGGGGTCGCCAAGAGTTGGACATGACTGAGCGACTTCACTCTCACTTTTCACTTTCATGCACTGGAGAAGGAAATGGAAACCTACTCCAGTATTCTTGCCTGGAGAATCCCAGGGACGGGGGAGCCTGGTGGGCTGCCGTGTATGGCGTCACACAGAGTCGGTGACGACTGAAGCGACTTAGCAGCAGCAGCAAGCTTCTGAAGGGCTCAGTTGAAAAGACTCTTCCTGAGAATGTAGGAGATGGCAAATGATGCTCTTTGATTCTTGGGTTGGAAAAATCCCCTGAAGGAGGAAATGGCAACCTAATCCAGTATTCTTGCCTGGAGAATCCTATGGACAGAGGAGCTTAATGGGCTATAGTCTCTAGGATCACAGAGAGTCAGACATGACTGAAGCAACTTAGCACACACTCACACAAATTTCTAAAACTACATGGAAGGCAAGATATCTAAACCTGGGTTTTCTCATTTATGTTATAAATGAGAATAATAACACCTACATTGCAGTTTCTGTGGTGAGGAGTAAATGGAATTCCAGCTCCTGTCATGTATTAGAGTTCCTGACTTAGAACAAGTATTCGATACATTTTAGTTGTTATTATCAGACTGACTCTAAGCACAGACAATGATCTATATTGTCTGTTAAACTGGCTATTTGGAGATTGATCACCAATTTATATGTCAAATCCCCTTGCAAATAAATAGGTCATTACAGTGAATTGTGCCAAAAAAGCAGTTGGTTGAATGTGAAACTTAACAAATAATACCATTGATAAATTGTTTGGCTCTTTAAATGAATTAAAAGTAGACTCTAGCCATTTTAGTTACTTTAGTCTCTATAACCCACATGCAATTGCTTCCTTGGTGACTCAGATGGTAGAAATCTGCCTGCAGTGTGAGAGACTAGGGTTCAATCCCTGAGTTGGGAAGATCCCCTGGAGAAGGGAATGGCTACCTACTCTAGTATTGTTAACTGGAGAATTCCATGACCAGAGAAGCCTGGTGGCCTGTAGCCCACGGGGTCAGAAAGATTCGGGCGTGACTGAGTGACCAACACTTTCACTTTTGTTCATCCACGTGCATTTATAAAGTGAATAACACAGAAAACAAACGTCTGACTTTAAAATACTATAGCTCAAATATTGCTCATTGTTTACAAATTTGTAATTTATCACTTTCATGCTTTAAAAAAATTTTTATGTCAATCTCATTTTAACTTATTTTTCTGGTGGGTGATTTTTCATTTGTCCCATTTTTGAGCCAAATCTTTCAAGGCTGCATCATGTGAAATTCTTAATTATTTCTTGGGTAACATTTTATTATTCCACTTACACAAGCATATTAGAATTTCATAAAAGTCTACACATATGGTGTTTATGGAAAGCTTTTATTGGGATCTTGGGATTTCATGAAAATTGTTTTTTAATTTATTTTGAAAATTAACAAATATACACAAAGTAAAGGGAATAAAATAATAAACTTTTGTATTCAACACACAGCTATAATAGGCAATTGTCATTTTCTTGTTTTTTTTCAAGGAATACATTTTAAAAATTATATATCACATAAATATAAATTTATATTTATACTATAGTATAGTATCAGGTGAGATACTAAGAAAATTCTCATTAGTGTATCATTCTCATTTCTATTAAGAGTTCTCTAAAAATGAATTGCATAGTGTTGTGACGAGCTGACCATTGAAGCAAAATAACACAAACTAAACTTTATCCTATGGCCTTGTCTAACTGTGAATTTTATAGTGCTACTCATACACAAGGAGATCCAACCAGTCCATTCTGGAAGAGATCAGCCCTGGGATTTCTTTGGAAGGAATGATGCTAAAGCTGAAACTCCAATACTTTGGCCACCTCATGCGAAGAGTTGACTCATTGGAAAAGACTCTGATGCTGGGAGGGATTGGGGGCAGGAGGAGAAGGGGACGACAGAGGATGAGATGGCTGGATGGCAACACCGACTTGATGGACGTGAGTTTGAGTGAACTCCGGGAGTTGGTGATGGACAGGGCGGCCTAGCATTCTGCGATTCATGGGGTCGCAAAGAGTCAGACACGACTGAGCGACTGAACTGAACTGAACTGGACTCATACACAATAACACAGTTCTCATTCTCTTTCAATTTTCATATCTGATCAGATATCAATAGAATTATCTCTCAGATGTGGTTTCTCATATCCATTTGAGTGTCATCTTATAATAAATAGGTATGGATTAAGGTATGGGTTAAATTTGGCATAGTTCTTCCTGGTGGCTTTCCAACAGTTGATTTTATTTGATTACTACAAACAAATAGTTAATGTTCATGTATGTTAATCAACTTAGATAACTGGCACTGACCCTTGCTAATATTGGACTTCTCAGGTGGCACTAGGGGTAAAGAACATGCCTGCCAGTGCAGGAGATATAAGATATGAGGATTCAACCCCTGAGTCACGAATATAACCTGAAGGAGGGCATGGCAACCCACTCCAGTATTCTTGCTTGAAGAATCCCATGGACAGAGGAGCCTTGCAGGTTATAATGCATAGGGTTGCAAAGAGTTGGATAAGACTGAAGTGACAGCACACATGCACTTGCTAATTTTGGTCCATCATAACAGTAAATAGCAGCCCAATTTCCACAGGAAACCATGCCTTTTCCCTTCTAGCTCATGTCTGGAACTAAAAGTTTTTAATCTTGGGTCCATATAATTTCTCGTAGTAATCTTGATGTCTAATGACAATAACACATAAATTCATTTGATTTTCTAAGAAAAGAATCCATATGAAAAGTCAGAGCAATTATCACTCCATAAACAACTTCAAAGTAAATTAAACTACAGGAAACTAGGGGAAGTGAAACTGTTTAAAACCATATATATGTGAAGTTTTTCCCCCAAGATTGGAAATAAGTCAAAAGTATTCTTCTCACTACTCCTTCACTAGAAGTTTTAGTCAGTGCAATGAGGAAAGGAAAAAGCAATTTAAAAGGAATACATATTGTTTGTTCTCAGACACAAAATATCTGTAGAAAATCCCAAGGAAGCTAAAGCCAAATATGTACTTTACAAGAGTACAAAAGAATGGCATATTCACAAAAGAAAAAGTATAATGTCATAAGCTATCAGAAAAGGGACATTAAAACCACAGTAAGATACTACTGCACACCTTCTAAAAGGGATAAAATAAAAAATATTGAGCATGCTAAAGACTGATTAGAGTATGGAGTATAGGCAACTCTTTTGTTTATGAGAAAGCAGAATGCTTCTGTTGCACAATGAAAGTGGAAATCTCTCAGTCGTGTCTGACTCTTTGCAACCCCATGGCCTATACAGTCCAGGAATTCTCCAGGCCAGAATGTTGGAGTGGATAGCTTTTCCCTTCTCCAGGGAATCTTCCCAACCCAGGGATCAAACCCAGGTCTCCCACATTGTAGGCAGATTCTTTACCAGCTGAGCCACAGTAGAAGCCCAAGAATACTGGAGTGGGTGGCCTACCCTTCTCTAGCAGATTTTCCCAACACAGGAATCGAACCAGAGTCTCCTGCATTGCAGGCAGATTCTTTCCCAACTGAGCTATGATACAGTAGTTTCTTACAACTACTCAACAATCCAATAATCTTAATCCTGTGTGTTTATCCAAGAGACATGAAAACTGATTACACTAAAACTTATACATTGATGGTGGTGGCAGATCTATACAAAATTGCCCAATAGGAACTTAATTCGCCTTCAGTTCACTGTCAATAGATGAATGGATAAACTGTGGTACACCCGTAAAGTAAAAGGAACAAACTATTGATAAACACATTACCATTTAGATGGATCTCAAGGTCTTTCTTTAGAGTGATAACCACCAGTCTCAAAAGTTTATATACTTCATGGTTCCATGCTCAGTTCAGTTCAGTCACTCAGTCATGTCTGACTCTTTGCAACCCAATGAACCGCAGCACACCAGGCCTCCCTGTCCATTACCAACTTCCGGAGTTTACTCAAACTCATGTCCATCGAGTCAGTGATGCCATCCCGCCATCTCACCCTCTGTCGTCCTCTTCTCCTCCCACCTTCATTATTTATTGTTGATGAAAATTGATATTTGAAATAAGTGAAAAGACTATGTAGCTATTATGAAATTTTAACTTGGAACTAATTTTAATGCATTATATTTATAAATGTTCAGAACCTTAAATAAAAGGGAATGTTTGTATTCCTGGAAAGATTTTTCAAAAATAAATTCCTAGTGAAAATTTTATAGATAGGTATAAAAAAAGGATCTTATTTGTGATTAGGTGTAAGGTATCTTTATTGCCAGTATTCCTACTTATTTAATTTATGTTTTAGAAAGTAAAATTACTTCATTTTCTTTTTTAAAGAGTTCAGTTCAGTCACTCAGTCGTGTCCAACTCTGTGGGACCCCATGAATCACAGCACGCCAGGCCTCCCTGTCCATCACCAACTCCCAGAGTTCACTCAGACTCACATCCATCGAGTCAGTGATGCCATCCAGCCATCTCAACCTCTGTCGTCCACTTCTCCTCCTGCCCCCAATCCCACCCAGCATCAGAGTCTTTTCCAATGAATCAACTCTTCGCATGAGGTGGCCAAAGTACTGGAGTTTCAGCTTTAGCATCATTCCTTCCAAAGAAATCCCAGGGCTGATCTCCTTCAGAATGGACTGGTTGGATCTCCTTGCAGTCCAAGGGACTCTCAAGAGTCTTCTCCAACACCACATTTCCAAAGCATCAATTCTTCGGCACTCAGCCTTCTTCACAGTCCAACTCTCACATCCATACATGACCACAGGAAAAACCATAGCCTTGACTAGACAAACCTTTGTTGGCAAAGTATAGCCTTGACTAGATGGACCTTTGTTGGCAAAGTAATGTCTCTGCTTTTGAATATGGTATCTAGGTTGGTCATAACTTTCCTTCCAAGGAGTAAGCATCTTTTAATTTCATGGCTGCAGTCACCATCTGCAGTGATTTTGGAGCCCCCCAAAATAAAGTCTGACACTGTTTCCACTGTTTCCCCATCTATTTCCCATGAAGTGATGGGACTGGATGCCATGATCTTTGTTTTCTGAATGTTGAGCTTTAAGCCAACTTTTTCACTCTCCTCTTTCACTTTCATCAAGAGGCTTTTTAGTTCCTCTTCACTTTCTGCCATAAGGGTGGTGTCATCTGCATATCTGAGGTTATTGAGATTTCTCCCGGCAGTCTTGATTCCAGCTTGTGCTTCTTCCAGCCCAGCATTTCTCATGATGTACTCTGCATATAAGTTAAATGAGCAGGGTGACAATATACAGCCTTTTATATACAGTACTACTTTTCCTATTTGGAACCAGTCTGTTGTTCCATGTCCAATTCTAACTTTTGCTTCCTGATCTGCATACAGATTTCTCAAGAGGCAAGTCAGGTGCTCTGGTATTCCCATCTCTTTCAGAATTTTCCACAGTCTATTGTGATCCACATAGTCAAAGGCTTTGGCATAGTCAATAAAGCAGAAATAGATGTTTTTCTGGAATTCTCTTGCTTTTTCGATGATCCAGTGGATGTTGGCAATTTGATCTCTGGTTCCTCTGCCTTTTCTAAAACCAGCTTGAACATCAGGAAGTTCACGGTTCACGTATTGCTGAAGCCTGGCTTGGAGAATTTTGAGCATGTCTTTACTAGCACGTGAGATGAGTGCAGTTGTGCAGTAGTTTGACCATTCTTTGACATTGCCAAAGAATGTAGCCCGCCAGGCTCCTCTGTCCATGGGATTTTTAAAGAGTAACATTTATATTTTTCTTTTGCAAAAGTAACACATAATACTGTAGGCAGTTTGTGAAACAAAAAATAAATATCATAAAGTAAAGCAGTTAAAAATTGCTCATTCAGTTACCTACAGAAGACATCAGTTCAAATTTAGGTGATATTCTTAGAGTTTTTTAGAAGCCAAATAATTTCTTAATTGATAATATGCCTGCAATCTTAGAAATAGCCATTAGCCAAAGAGTGGTTCATCAGTTATTTAGAAACTCAATTCAAAACTACTTGCTTTAGTTTAGTCAGAATGATTGAGATGATATTAGTGAAAACTTAGAGAAAGCCAGGGCCTTGTCTTTTAAAACTTGTTTGTTAGGATTGATTACTTCTTTTAAGAGGACATATTTTTTGTATCATGTATATTCATATATATGTGTACATAATTTACTTTGATGATAAAATTTTCTGTTGGATGAGATGGTTTTGTTGTTTAGTCATTAAGTTGTGCCTGACTCTTTGCAACCCTGTATACTGTAGCCCACCAGGCTCCTCTGTGCATGGGATTTCCTAAGCAAGAATATTGGAGTGGGTTGCTATTTTCTTCTCCAGGGAATCTTCCCTACTCAGGAATCGAACCCATGTCTCCTGCATATCCTGCGTTTCAGGTGGATTCTTTACTTCTGAGCCACCAGGGAAGCCCATTAGGTGAGATGTGTTTCTATTAATTAATTGTTCAATGCTAGTAATGACTAGATTCCATGAAAATTCACATGGTTGGACTGTTCTTTTGTGATAGAACCTAAATGCTTTGTATCTTAGCTAGTCTGCTTTTGTAGTTTGCCAGTAATCTTGGAAGTTAAAAAGATGGATCCAAAACAAATCATTTGGTTGACTAGTTGTATTAAGGAGAGAATGATAGTTCATTTAATGTAATTGTGTATATTTGTGAATGTAGAACCATTAACCTCAAAGGGAGTGCAACTTGCTGGAAGGGAAGCGTTTTGAATAATGCAATTTGTTGTTGACCTTTTTGCATAACTGCGTATTCTTATTACAGTAGATATTTTTAATATTGGCTTTATAAATCTAGTCTCTTAGGAATTTCATTGACTATGTGGAGTGAGAATTGAGGTTTGTAACTTCTGAAGAGAAAATGTATTTTGGAAAGTTATTTTTATTTTGTTTTCTTATAAATAACCTAAAATTTTTAGTTTACCACTTCCACCAAAATAGGTTGTAAGAACTATAAGAAACAGGAAGATTTGGAGAATGGAGGAAGTTCAGTGGAGTCTTGGGGTTAAACTTAATGAATATTAATGTAAAATAATGCCTCTGGGATAGTGAAGAAAGCACTGCATGCAGCACAAGGCTAAAGAAAATGAACAGAGGAGAGAAAATAGATAGTAAATTTCACCATTAGAGACATACAGGAAGGAAAGAAAATCAAATAAGACTATTCAAAGCTGATTTCCTTGGCAAGTTTCTTATTTAAAGGGTGAAAATGAGTTATGTTTTCTACAGTCCTGATGCTGCTGCTGCTAAGTCGTTTCAGTTGTGTCCAACTCTGTGCGACCCCATAGACGGCAGCCCACCAGGCTCCCTCATCCCTGGGATTCTCCAGGCAAGAACACTCGAGTGGGTTGCCATTTCCTTCTCCAATCCGTGAAAGTGAAAAGTGAAAGTGAAGTCGCTGCATCCATATCATACTAAAACCTAGAGGACTGTTAAATTCTAGGTTCTATATACTATTAAGTATTATTCAAAATCTGCTATGTTAAGTTTTGAAAACAATTAATAGACTCTAAAAATTAGTGGATCTCAGCATTGGCTTCCCATTATCACATGGGGAGATTTTGGAATTCCAATGTGCAAGCCACACCCCAGTCTTTTAAGAACCCTTCTGTGGAGAGTCAGTCTTTGGTATTTTTTAAAGTTCTCCACATGAATCCAGTATATTATCACATTTGCAATAAAGTCACTAAAGCAGTGATTCTCAAAGTGTGGTACTCAGACTTCCTGCATTAGTATCACCTCAGTTCAGTTCAATCCAGTTCAGTCGCTCAGTCGTGTCCGACTCTTTGGGACCCCATGAATCGCAGCACGCCAGGCCTCCCCATCCATCACCAACTCCTGGAGTTCACTCAAACTCATGGCCATCAAGTCACTGATGCCATCCAACCATCTGATCCTCTGTCGTCCCCTTCTCCTGCCCCCAATCCCTCCCAGCATCAGAGTCTTTTCCAATGAGTCAACTCTTCGCATGAGGTGGCCAAATATTGGAGTTTCAGCTTTAGCATCAGTCCTTCCAAAGAACACCCAGGACTGATCTCCTTCAGAATGGACTGGTTGGATCTCCTTGCAGTCCAAGGGACTCTCAAGAGTCTTCTCCAACACCACAGTTCAAAAGCATCAATTCTTCAGCGCTCAGCTTTCTTCACAGTCCAACTCTCGCATCCATACATGACCACAGGAAAAACCATAGCCTTGACTAGATGGACCTTTGTTGGCAAAGTAATGTCTCTGCGTTTCAATATGCTATCTAGGTTGGTCATAACTTTCCTTCCAAGGAGTAAGCGTCTTTTAATTTCATAGCTGCAATCATCATCTGCAGTGGTTTTAGAGCCCCAAAAAAATAAAGTCTGACACTATTTCCACTGTTTCCCCATCTGTCTGCCATGAAGTGATGGAAGCAGATGCCATGATCTTCGTTTTCTGAATGTTGAGCTTTAAGCCAACTTTTTCACTCTCCTCTTTCGCTTTCATCAAGAGGCTTTTTAGTTCCTCTTCACTTTCTGCCATAAGGGTGGTGTCATCTGCATATCTGAGGTTACTGATATTTCTCCCAGCAATCTTGATTCCAGCTTGTGCTTCTTCCAGCCCAGCGTTTCTCATGATGTACTCTGCATAGAAGTTAAATAAGCAGGGTGACAATATACAGCCTTTTATAGACAGTACTCCTTTTCCTATTTGTAACCAGTCTGTTGTTCCATGTCCAATTCTAACTGTTGCTTCCTGATCTGCATACAAATTTCTCAAGAGGCAGGTCAGGTGGTCTGGTATTCCCATCTCTTTCAGAATTTTCCACAGTTTATTGTGATCTGCACAATCAAAGGCTTTGGCATAGTCAGTAAAGCAGAAATAGATGTTTTTCTGGAACTCTCTTGCTTTTTCGATGATCCAGTGGATGTTGGCAATTTGATCTCTGGTTCCTCTGCCTTTTCTAAAACCAGCTTGAACATCAGGAAGTTCACGGTTCATGTATTGCTTAAGCCTGGCTTGGAGAATTTTGAGCATTACTTTCATAGTGTGTGAGATGAGTGCAATTGTGCGGTAGTGTGAGCATTCTTTGGCATTGCCTTTCTTTAGGATTGGAATGAAAACTGACCTTTTCCAGTCCTGTGGCCACTGCTGAGTTTTCCAAATTTGCTGGCATATTGAGTGCAGCCCTTTCACAGCATCATCTTTCAGGATTTGAAGTAGCTCAACTGGAATTCCATCACCCCCACTAGCTTTGTTCGTAGTGATGCTTTCTAAGAATCACCTCAGATGTTAATAAATAAATTTATGGACTGAGTCTTAAATCTTAAATATTTTGAATCAGAATATTTGGTGCTGATGAGATAGAATCAGCATTTTTAACAAGCAGACATTTCTAGTTATAAGATAAATATATACGTATATATGTATACACAAACACATATAAATGTAGACAAATAAAATGATGATAAAATGAATTGAGTAAATTCATTAAGTTAAGTTTTCTTGTTAAAGAAATTGATCTTTTATTCTTGAGGAAAATATACAATTATCTTAGTAAGTAAGAAATGTTTAATTAAGATACCCTTTCACAAATGTAACTAATATATATTTACATCATTTTGTTTTCACAAACTTCTGTAAGGTGGAGCTATAGAAGTTTGTGAAAATAACTTCCCATGTCGCACTAGTGGTAAAGAACCCACCTGCCAATGCAGGAGATATAAGAGACTCAGGTGTGATCTCTGAGTTGGGAAGGATCCCCTGGAGAAGGAAAGGGCAACCCACTCCAATATTCTTGTCTGGAGAATCCCATGGACAGAGGAGTCTGGCCAGCTGTGGTCCATGGGGTCACAAAGAGTCGGCCACAACTGAAGCGACTTAGCACACAGCACACTGTAAGGTAGGTCCAAGCGCCAATTAAGGTCAGAGAAATAACTATCATCCTCAATACTACAGACCTAGATTGTAGTAATGGGATCAAGATCTGAATTTCTGTCCTTAAATCTGAATCCTGTGATTTATTCCATCAGGTGATTCTCCTAAGCTTCCCTCTCTCTGGTCACCATGTCTAAGCATCTTCTTTACTTCTTCCCTATAATCTGCTTTTACTTGTCTTAGTGCAAATCATTTGCCCTGTCAGAACCCCGGTGTCTTCTTTTCAGTCTTCAGATATACTATCTGTAATCAATATCATTGTCCATTTTATTGTTTCTGGTAACCAACCACCTGAGTTCAGAGTAGATGTTAAAGAGAAACAGAGCTATGAAAGATCTCAAATATCCTTTTTTACCAATCGTTTATTTCCCAGCTGCTGAATTTATAGAAATTTGATTTCTGTGACTTTGATCATCATTTAAGTTACAATCATGGTTAAAACTTAGGCTTTATCATTATTGAAAGTTCAGTGATCATTGTTTTCTTTCCCCACAATACATGATAAAGTCTTTGAATGAAAAACTATAATCAGTCTTTTATATTATTTTTTATAATAGCTATAATCAGTCTTTTATATTATTTTTTTATAATAGCTAGAATAATGACTGTTTTATAGGACATGAAAATAATTATTGGGAGATGCCTAGGTTTTTACAAAATGTCCATCCCTAAAAGATTTCTTATTCCATTCCTTCTTATCTTAAGCAATATTTCTGTTGTGGTTTCTTGTTACTCAGCAGTCACATCCCATTCTCTTTAATTCTTGATTCTGGTTCTGGCTTCAGTTAATTTCATAACCTGCCTAGACTTCCTGGTTTACCTATTCAACATTTTTAACCTGGACTACCTTATTTACTCCTTGACTTGCCATCATTCTTTCAACAACCATAACCATAAGAATCATAAGGAAAGTAGCATAATTAGAACTTAATTGAAACAATTCAATTATAACAAACTGGAATGATTTTAAAAGACCATTTGAAGAGATTTTTGAACATCTGATGTTAAAATATAAGGCTTGATTTGATAGGCTTTGGATGTGTATGTTTGGGAAATTGATACATATTAGTAAAAGATATTGTGATTTTTAGTTTATTGGGAATTTGTAAAAATCCTACAATGTTAAGTCTTTGTATTTAGCAGCAATTTTACTCTATGGAGAAACAGCCTATATATGCTAGAGGAAGCATAAAGTTGGTCATATTGACAAGTGTGTTAGCCAATCTGCCTCAATATCTGGAGGACAATAAAGATGATTCTGGTGTATAGTTCCTTCCTAGACTATGTTTTTCAAATTTAAGATGAGAGATCAACGCAGGGAAAGTGTGTAACCCATGTCCGCTGGAATTGTCTCCATGAAAATAAAAGGATACAGAGAACAGGAGTTAGCATTTAAAGCACTCGACAATCAACACATGCAGTTTTTCACGCATTATCGAAATGATTAGACTTTGAATAGCAGTTCTTCAGGTTTCCAGTCTCTAAATTCCTTCCTTCACTGCTCAGGAGGCTTAGTGATGCTGGGATATTAGCTAGTTTTAGATTTGGAAATAGAAATAAAGACAAGCACTTATGGCCCTTGGGCTGCTGCCTATGCAGCATTTAAGGCCCAGGCTCACTGGCTTGCTCTGCATTTTTGCTCTATTCTCTATACATCCTCAGGCCCAGTCACTTAAAGTAAATGGGCCATAGCATCTAAGAGAATGCTTATAGCTCTTATATCCCTCTACACTACCCAACACTGGGAAAATCAAAATTTGGCCCCAAAACTAGAGACTACGATCCCTACCATTAAAATGAAATCGGATTAGCCACTTCTCTATGGGCCAGCATCTTCCATATGTCCAGTTTTGTATTCATATTTCTATCTAGAATGTTTGGAGGGAGAAAGATGCCACTTTTCCATGGCTTCGGGATGGCACCACTGCTGGTTTTGCTGCTTCTCTCTCTCCTAGTACACTAATGTTACTCATATCACTACTAATTTTATGCCCATGCTCCTGTCTGATGTTACAGTAATGAGTTTTCTACTCTTCAGGGGTCACGAGATCACTGACTGTGCACCACCTCCTTCACTGGGGGCCACAGTTCTTTTTGCTCCCAGAGAAAAGGAGACTGTTTCCCCGAGCGTTTTCTGCCATTCTACATAGTCTTACTACTGATGACATACTTTCAAACCACTTTCTCATAACCTTCCTAAATTATTTGCTTTTTAGTGGTTCCTTTTTTGAGAAAATTCCTCCTGATTTTTCACAGCTTAGGATATAGGGGAAGTTAGTGGAAACTTGTCTTATAACCAGAATTCTTTTGGATAACCATCCCAACCTCGGTATATGATTACCCTGCTTTGGTTCTTCTTTATCTCAGGGGAGGTTTTCTGTTTTAGTGACACCTTTCCCTACAATTAACTAATCTTTGTGGAATAGTATTTTACTCACCAGTTTAAATGAAGAGCATTGTCCTCAGTTTCCAGGAAATGTAAAACATCTACACTTTATTTCTTAAGGGATCAAGATGTCCAGATACAAAGAGGATTTCTTAGACTTCCCTTTTTCATTCCCCAAATGTTCATTTGGCTTGTCCTGTACTCCAGCCACGATAGCAGTGACATGGCTTTGAAAAACAAAGGAGACACACCCAAAACCGCTGTCTGTGCTTTTATTCTAGATGCTTATGGAAGATTTTTCCATATTTCTCAGGCAGTTATTTAAACCATGCCCTATTAATCTTAAATAAAGGGAAAAAGGAAACAAAGTTGGAGACAGTAACCCAGAGGCATATGCTGGTAACAAATAGGTATGTGATCTATGGAAGGTAACTCTAATGCTTTTGTGTGAGAGAGAAATTTTGGTTCTGATATAAAGTACATTTTTTTTTAACTGAAAAATTGTAATGTTTCACCAAAATTCATGAGAAATAATACTTGAGGCTGTCAGGACAAATTGTAGAGGGCTTAGAAATGGACAAAGGAGACTATAGGACATTCTGATTCTTTGAATGACTTTCTGTTGTCCACTTCATTTTAAACTATTTAAGAGTAGAGGGTAAATTGTGGAAAACTGAGGGCAATGCAAATGATTCTTGACCATAGCAAGGAAAATGAATTTTGTCCGGTACAGAATATTTATCTCTGTAAGTCAAATTCTCCTTTAAACTAGTTTCATCAGCCTGTTAGTTTTCTTAGTTCACTGAAGAAAATCTTTGACTAGTTTCTTTTTATATGTGTACAAGAGTCATGATTTCACTTTTTCGTAGTTTGCTAGACTTATAAATGAAGTTTCATTCCTATGTGTATAGGCCCTTTAGACTGCTTTGAAACCACTGTACTTCATTAAAAAAAAAAAAAAAAAAAAGATGATGACTATTGTACAGTAATGAACAACTGTATGAAAACTAAAGAAAAAATCATTGGAAAAAAATTGAATGTAGATAGTTTGTTATTGAAGTATTGAGTGTTAACTCTTTATAAAACTTCTTATGAACACCACAGGTAAATTGTGTGTATTTTTCAACCATTGTTTTTAGTTATGACTCTCATAGTCTACATAACTGATCACTTTTCAAAAAGGTATTTGGAAACTTTAATAGATACTTTGATTTAGTGAAATGTGACCAGTAAAAAAGTGTTTTATAGTATAATCAACTTACGTGATGGTTATTTTTATTGTTATTTTTTAATTACTAAGAAGCATGTTTTCATTGTAGCATAGGAAATACTGAAATATTTAAAGAAGAGAATAAGTTTCTCAACCAGATATAAACAAAGCAATTATTTTAAATATTTTGTTTTCTGTACTGCTCTCATAAGATACATATGTTTGTATCTGACATTTTATTTAAAATTTTGCTGTATATATTTCTCTGTATACAGTTAAAACTTTGAAAATATAATTTTTAATGATAACATGATACTCTATGAACATGTTAAAATTTAATCATTCCTCCTTTGTGAAATATTTTGAGTATTTCCTTAAGTATTGTTATGATAAAAGTCTGTGATGAACATCTTACTCTAAGATCACTGATGATTTTTCAGGATATTTCTTGGACATTGTAGAATTGCCATCTCAAAGAATTTTTGCAACTTTTAGGCTCTTCATATGTACTTTCAAATTATTTTGAGAAGGAGTACACCAATTTACAGTTCTAGCAGAGACTGCCTGTCTTATAAACATAAGCAGGATTTTTAAAGATAATTAGTGTTTTCTATATACATAGAAACCCACATGCATGCATACACATTAGCAGTTATCTTGGTAATCAACAGGTTACTATTTAGAATAAAATTCTAATTAATGTTCTTATACTGCGTTGATTTGTATTTCCTGACATTGTGCTGTTTTTAAAAAACATTTAGGCATGAAAGAAACTGGCAAATCTAAGCTAGTATAAAATAAAATTTGCAAAATGCACATAGCTGAGCCTAACTTCAATTTTTAGTTATTATCTTCTTAACTCATCTTAGGTAAACATTTCTAAGTTCTGGGTAAGCCTTGTCTTTCCTGTAAATGTCACTTAATACATAAAATATTTTTAGTCTTGGCCAGATATAAGATGAAATATGCTACATATAATTCTTAAAGTGCTGGCTGTTTCATATCTACATGCCTAAATCATTTTATTATCCGCTTAATAGCAGAACAAATTAGTCATCCTCTCTGATTCTGGGGCACATTATGCTGAGACATGCCCACCCTAATATGCTTTCTGATAAAGTAAATGTTCACCCTGTCAGAGCACAAATCTTATTTGGGCTCCAGAAAAGTCAAGGGAGAGAGAGCTGAGTCTGCAGTAGGATTGCTTACTCGAGGAGAACTGAGATTTATTAACCAACTTCATTAAATATATGGAAGACCCCAGCTCTCAAGGTTAGCAAATTAGAATTCAAACATGAAACCTCTGTATGAAATGAAACAGGTAGGAAAAACAAGAAAGATAGATCTTTGCATTTTACAAAGCAGGGGAGGTAAGCTTATATTAAAGTAACTGTCTAGCTAGCTAAATGAAAAGGTATGCTTTTCAGTTATTTGCTTGGTTCAGGTATCTGTGACTATAAGATAAATAACAACACTAATTAAATATCAGAGAGAGATATGGTTGTCAATAAATATGAAATGAAATCTCAGCCCAAGTTGCATATTGGTTTATTTATAAATAAATATAATTATTTAGAATTAGTAAAATTTAACATCCCTGATTTTTGTAGGTGAAACATGTATCTACACAAAGCTAAATAAATTTCAATTTGGAATAAAATTATGCATGCTACATTTCAATGTAATGGAAATGAACAGACATTTATAAAAATTGTTTTTGATATTTTGGAAAGAGTTTCAGTCAAGAAGTTGATAGTAATGATGTAGATAGCTGCAATGATATGTTTTATGTTTTGTTTTATTTATTGATTTATTTTTGCTGTTTCCCAAGTCTACTGTCTTATATTGTTTATACACATAAACAAGTTTTTCATAGTTTTGGAGAAAACAGGTTGTATTCTGTCATCTAAAAACACTATTATTTTCTGCCCCCTCTTCTGTCATTTAATACTATAATTTGGGTATGTAAGAATAATTATGTTCACAGCTTATAGTATTCATTTACGTTTGACCTAGAGAAAATGACTGAAATGGAGATAGAGAACAAGACAACTGGAATCAGTAGAGAGAATATCAGCATTGTAGGTTTTCATATTGATACATGGAGTTTCTGAAGCTAAGGGAAGTGAGGCAATATTTCTAAAGGAACTAAGATATCAGAAAATCCTTGAATTCTGAATCTATTTTCTTTCATTATTATTATTTTTTTTAATCAAGAAAGAAGGTGGGGAAACAGTTCAGTTCAATCGCTCACTTGTTTCTGACTCTGTGATCCAATGGACTGCAGCATGCCAGGCTTCCCTGTCCATCACCAACTCCTGGAGTTTACTCAAACTCATGTCCTTTGAGTCCGTGAAGCCATCCAACCATCTCATCCTCTGTCGTCTACTTCTCCTCCTGCCTTCAATCTTTCCCAGCATCAGGGTCTTTCCCAATGAGTCAGTTCTTCGCGTCAGGTGGCCAAAGTATTGGAGTTTCAACTTCAACATAAGTCCTTCCAATGAATATTCAGCACTGATTTCCTTTAGGATGGACTGCTTTGATCTCCTTGAAGTCCAAGGGACTTTCAACAGTCTTCCCAAACACCGCAGTTCAAAAGCATCAATTATTCAGCTCTCAGCTTTCTTTATAGTCCAACTCTCACGTCCATACATGACAACTAGAAAAACCATAGCTTTGACAAGATGGACCTTTGTTGGTAAAGTAATGTCTCTGCTTTTTAATATGCTGTCTAGATTGGTCATAACTTTTATTCCAAGGACCAAGCGTCTTTTAATTTCATGGCTGCAGTCACCATCTGCAGTGATTTTGGAGCCCCAAAAGATAAAGTCTGTCACTGATTCCACTGTTTCCTACCTATTTGCCATGAAGTGATTGGACCAGATGCTATGATCTTACTTTTCTGAATGTTGAGTTTTAAGCCAACGTTTTCACTCTCCTCTTTCACTTTCATCAAGAGGCTCTTTATTTCTTTTTTGCTTTCTGCCATAAGTGTGATGTCATCTGCATATCTGAGGTTATTTATATATCTCCCAGCAATCTTGATTCCAGCTTGTGCTTCATTCAGCCCAGCATTTCTCGTGATGTTCTCTGCATGTAAGTTAAATAAGCAGGGTGACAATATACAGTCTTCTCTGTAAGCCAGAGAGTTATAGTTTTTTTAATTGATTGCTACAATAAATCAAAAGATTCTCTCAAGGTTGTAAAGATCTTACTAGACCCACTGCTGCAATTTACATTTTAAGATGACAGGATTGGACCTAGCAATAGAAAGATCTTACAGGACCTACTCCCATAATAAAAATTTAAGATAACAGGATTAGTGAAAAGGTTCTCAAGAAGGAGAAATATTCAAGCAGAATACATTCAGTTCAGTTCAGTACCATGGCTTACTCATGTCCAACTCTTTATGACCCCCTGAATCACAGCATGCCAGGCCTCCCTGTCCATCACCAACTCCCGGAGTTCACTCAGACTCACGTCCATCGAGTCAGTGATGCCATCCAGCGTCTCATCCTTTGTCATCCCCTTATCCTCCTGCCCCCAATCCTTCCCAGCATCAGAGTCTTTTCCAATGAGCCAACTCTTCACATGAGGTGGCCAAAATACTGGAGTTTCAGCTTTAGCATCATTCCTTCCAAAGAAATTCCAGGGCTGATGTCCTTCAGAATGGACTGGTTGGATCTCCTTGCAGTCCAAGGGACTCTCAAGAGTCTTCTCCAACACCACAGTTCAAAAACATCAATTCTTCAGTGCTTAGCTTTCTTCACGGTCCAACTCTCACATCCATACATGACCACTGGAAAAACCATAGCCTTGACTAGAGGGACCTTTGTTGGCAAAGTAATGTCTCTGCTTTTGAATATGCTATCTAGGTTGGTCATAACTTTCCTTCCAAGGAGTAAGCGTCTTTTAATTTCATGGCTGCAGTCACCATCTGCAGTGATTTTGGAGCCCCCCAAAAATAAAATCTGACACTGTTTCCATTGTTTCCCCATCTATTTCCCATGAAGTGATGGGACCAGATGCCATGGTCTTCGTTTTCTGAATGTTGAGCTTTAAGCCAACTTTTTCACTCTCCACTTTCACTTGCATCAAGAGGCTTTTGGGTTCCTCTGCACTTTCTGCCATAAGGGTGGTGTCATCTGCATGTCTGAGGTGATTGATATTTCTCCCAGCAATCTTGATTCCAGCTTGTGCTTCTTGCAGCCCAGCGTTTTTCATGATGTACTCTGCATAGAAGTTATATAAGCAGGGTGACAATATACAGCCTTGACATACTCCTTTTCCTATTTGGAACCAGTCTGTTGTTCTATGTCCAGTTCTAACTGTTGCTTCCTGACCTGCATATAGGTTTCTCAAGAGGCAGGTCAGGTGGTCTGGTATTCCCATCTCTTTCAGAATTTTCCATAGTTTATTATGATCCACACAGTCAAAGGCTTTGGCATAGTCAATAGAGCAGAAATAGATGTTTTTCTGGAACTCTCTTACTTTTTCCATGATCTGGCGGATGTTGGCAATTTGATCTCTGGTTCCTCTGCCTTTTCTAAAACCAGCTTGAACATCTGGAAGTTCACAGTTCACATATTGCTTAAGCTGGCTTGGAGAATTTAAGCATTACTTTGCTAGCGTGTGAGATGAGTGCAATTGTGCAGTAGTTTGAGCATTCTTTGGTATTGCCTTTCTTTGGGATAGGAATGAAAACTGACCTTTTCTAGTCCTGTGGCCACTGCTGAGTTTTCCATATTAGCTGGCACATTTTGTGCAGCACTTTCACAGCATCATCTTTCAGGATTTGGAATAGCTCAACTGGAATTCCATCACCTCCACTAGCTTTGTTCATAGTGACGCTCTCTAAGGCCCACTTGACTTCATATTCCAGGATGTCTGGCTCTAGGTGAGTGATCATACCCTCGTGATTATCTTGGTCATGAAGGTCTTTTTTGTACAGTTCTTCTGTATATTCTTGCCACCTCTTCTTAATATCTTCTGCTTCTATTAGGTCCATACCATTTCTGTCCTTTATTGAGCCCATCTTTGCAGAATACATTGTTGTTATATAATTCTTACTAAGACAAAGGATTCTTCTCTGTTCTTCCTGGTGGCTCAGAGGGTAAGGTGTCTGCCTGTAATGCTGGAGACCCAGGTTTGATCCCTGGGTGTGGAAGATCCCCTGGAGAAGGAAATGGCAACTCACTCCAGTGTTCTTCCCTGGAAAATCCCATGGCTGGAGGAACCTGGCCAGCTACAGTCCATGCAGTCTCAAAGAGTCTGACATGACTGACTTCACTCACTCACTCAATACTAAGGAATATGGAAAAGAAAATGTCCTTTCCTCCTTCTTGAAAATTCCAGACTCTTAATATTTAATATTTTCCATATTAAGAACCAGTTGTTCTTACTTGTGACTTCTGTTGTGGAATTGGGTTAAATTGAACGGAGTTTACACAGAATAATCGGTGTTCATTGGCCCTAAATTCTACGCTTCCCTTAGAAATGGATACGTTAAAAGTCTCCAAATAGTTTCTAATACTGACCCTATTATTTAGCAGTATTGATTGTTCATCACTAAAAATGGAGATAATAGTTCATACTTCTTAGGGTCGTTACATTACTAATGTCTGACACATAATCATTTGTTTCATAAATGCTTGCAGCTGTTGTTTCATTATTCTTGTTACCAACATGATAGCTAAGATATGTGTCCTTGAGTGACTACATTCTTGCTTACCTGTCATACCTATAGGAAAATGATACAGACTGAAATAAAAATGGGTAAATAAATGAGCTATAAATGGGCTTTATGCTCAAATAATCCATACCCTCCTTATCGTAAACTTAATCAAATTTAAGAGGCTCCTGAAAATAAGGGGCAAAGTCTAGATGTACTGGAACAGGTTATATTGTATTACAGAAGCCTCTCCCTTCACCTGTGGGAGAATCAAAATCTGTAGCACAAGCCATAGATTCGTAACTCAGTTAAGAATGTCACAATATGTCTTTTTAGGTAGGATTTGAAATTATAATGTCATTGAATACTAGAACTGAAAAGGGCCTTAGCAATCACCTCTCTGATGTCTTAATTTTATAGATGAAAGAACTGAGACCAGGATCATAGGATGATTTGTTCAGAGTCAATCAAATGGTCAGTGGCAGAGATAAAAAAGAATTCTGGTAGTCTCATAGCCAGTGTAGATATCAAAGTTTTTTATCAGCAGACCTTACAAACAGTTTCAGTAAGAAGCAGCTGGAGGCACAAATACATTTTACTATATTCTGCAAGAAAAATGACTCTGAAAATAGTTTTATTCCAAGAGAACAGTATTCCACCAAAATTAGGTTCAAAAACTGTCAACAATAAAATAATTCTATCAGCTATTTAAAGTACAATTATTGCTGTGAAGTACTTGGTAGTCTAAAGATGTTTTTATATCACACCAAAACATCTGGACACTTCAATCAACCAGACATATTTACATTTTATAGACAGAACCCAAGAGATAGAGCAAATTTAGAATTTTTGTTTTTTTAGCCACAGGATTAAGTGTGGCATAAAATGTGTGAAAAAAGCCTACTTGTAACATAGAAAGTACTCGGTTAAAAATGGATTTGCTTATCACTACTCTGATCTATTATTTATCTAGTATTTGTTTTAAGTTTTAATTCCTAGACGGAAAACTTATTTCCATCTTCTGGAAGTCCTATATTGGGAGGGATAAGAGGGGGATGAGATAGAGAAATGTAATCTTTATATTTTGTCAGTAAAGATATATTACTTAAATTTGCCAGGAGAGCATAACTTGTTATTTTTCTACTAATATTGTGCTAGGTTTTAGGATGTAGTTCTAGAAAAGTAGCCTGCTTCTAAAGAAACAGTCATCTTTCAAGAAATGAAACCAGAAATCCTTTACTTTTTGTCTTCCAGTACAATTCTCATACATTGTTTAAAACGTAAAGATTATCTCCTCTAATAGTTAACTTTATTAATTTCACCATTCAGTAACTATTTAATTTATTCAATAATATTAATTATGTTTGAACTATTTACCAGATGGTGTATTAATCGTTGGATATATAACAGTGAACAAGTTAGAAGGCCCTTAGCTTCAGAGATCCTGGCAATTGACGTGAGATACAAGGAGGTAATGATGCAAGGTGTGGTAAAGACCAAGAGAGAAGAGCATATGGGATGCTGGGAAACAAGAGAAGTGGCATCTCACAGAACTTTTGGTGTCTTGGTTAAAGTCAAGTTAAGCGAGAAGGAGGGGAAAGAGAAGAGAAAAAGGAAAGAGAGAGGAGGGAGGGAGGAGGGATGGAAGCTGGAAAAACATTTTGAGAGCCCAAAGGCAATGTTGAGGTGCCAAATGGAGATGGCTTTCAAAAGCCATCTTTAAATAAAACTGGGCTTCTGAAAGAGATGGGAATACCAGACCACCTGACCTGCCTCTTGAGAAACCTATATTCAGGTCAGGAGGCAACAGTTAGAACTGGACATGGAACAACAGACTGGTTCCAAATAGGAAAAGGAGTACGTCAAAGCTGTATATTGTCACCCTGCTTATTTAACTTCTATGCAGAGTACATCATGAGAAACACTGGGCTGGAAGAAGCACAAGCTGGAATCAAGATTGCTGGGAGAAATATCAATCACCTCAGATATGCAGATGACACCACCCTTATGGCAGAAAGTGAAGAAGAACTAAAAGCCTCTTGATGAAAGTGAAAGAGGAGAGTGAAACATTGGCTTAAAGCTCAACATTCAGAAAACAAAGATCATGGCATCTGGTCCCATCACTTCATGAGAAATAGATGGGGAAACAATGGAAACAGTGTCAGACTTTATTTTCTTGGGCTCCAAAATCACTGCAGATGGTGACTGCACCCATGAAATTAAAAGACGCTTGCTTCTTGGGAGGAAAATTATGACCAACCTAGACAGAAATTAAAAAGCAGAGACATTACTTTGCCAACAAAGGTCCATCTAGTCAAAGCTGTGGTTTTTCCTGTGGTCATGTATGGATGTGAGAGTTGGATTACAACGAAAGCTGAGCACGGAATAATTGATGCTTTTGAACTGTTGTGTTGGAGAAGACTCTTGAGAGTCCCTTCGACTGCAAGGAGATCCAACCAGTCCATCCTAAAGGAAATCAGTACTGAATATTCATTGGAAGGACTGATGCTGAAGTTGAAACTCTAATACTTTGGCCACCTGATGCAAAGAACGGACTCGTTGGAAAAGCCCCTGATACTGAGAAAGATTGATGGTGGAGGAGAAGAGGACTGCAGAGAATGAGATGGTTAGACAGCATCACCAACTCAATGGACATGAGTTTGAGTTAACTGTGGGAGTTGGTGATGGACAGGGAGGCCTGGTGTGCTGCAGTCCATGGGTTCCAAAGAGTTGGACACGACTGAGCGACTGAACTCAACTGAACTGATCTCCTCTTCGAAAACTCCAGACTTCTTATCTACCTGCCTAGGATTTACTCTCTCAATATAAAGAAATATACAGCAGAAATAAAAGCTGAAAAGTGAGTATAGTATGTGTGGCTGAAAAGTTACATCTTTTCCCAATGACACTGGAAAGGACCTGAAAGGTTTTAGGCAGTAGAATGGCCATCTTATTTCACAATAGGCTGAATATTCACACTAACTCATTTCCCTAGTGTCATATCCTTCCTTTCATTACTAATTGTTTTTTTCAAATTTATGTCTCAATTATCTAAGAATAATTTGGGATACCATAGGCTAAGAACTATGCCTTATATTAATATTTCTTATATTTATGCTATGTAGTACTTTTAATATCATGATGGAATGTATTTGTATAATATTCAATATGTAAAGTTCATCACACATTATATCCTTTACATGCTTTTAAATAAATTATAAAATTATAAAAATCACCTTTAAAATGTGTGAGGGGTCCATGGTTATTTTGAAAATTATTTTAGCATTACTCAAGCAAAATATGCAAAAACCACTGTTTTTCAATTGAAATTCTGAAATAGGTAAAAAAAAAACAACAACAACAGAAGTTCAGATAGAAATGGAAACTCAAGGAGGGATAAACAATGGGTAGAATGAAAGAGCTAAGTAAAAATTATTTTCAGAGAAGTAGGCCTCGAGAGAGAGGCAAGATATGAATGGCTAGGGAGTTACCAAGCTCTCATATGCAAATAATTCTAGACTGTGTGGTCTCATAATATAAAAATACCCTTTACTACTCAGAGTGTACACTGTGGTATAGCATCCAGGTGTCTCTTTGAGGATAGAGGCATTCATTCCTTCACAGGCTATTAAAGGAAACTGGCTTTGTTTGAAAGTAGTTGTCCTCCCTGAGGTTATACCTTCTGTCTTCCCTGGGTTGACTTGCATCTAAGGAGTCATTCAAACAGTGATACAAATGCATGGACTCCCCTTTTCTTAACTTACACAAGTCCAGAGGTTCTGTCTGGCTGCCAAACTACCTCTAGGATTGCTAAGTCACTTCAGTCATGTCTGACTCTGTGTGACCCCATAGATGGCAGCCCACCAGGCTCCCCCATCCCTGGGATTCTCCAGGCAAGAACACTGGTGTGGGTTGCCACTCCTTCTCCAATGCATGAAAGTGAAAAGTGAAAGTGAAGTTGCTCAGTCGTGTCCGACTCTTAGTGACCCCATGGACTGCAGCCTACCAGGTTCCTCCATCCATGGGATTTTCCAGGCAAGAGTACTGGAGTGGAGTCCCATCGCCTTCTCTGACCTCTAGGATTAGTTGACCTAATTGACCTGGAATTAGGAATTAGCAATGACCTGGAAAATTCTCTCTTTGCCCAATTCTGCCTATTTAACTCTTTTGAAGATATTATTAAGGGCCCTCCCTGATAAAATTTGTGCAGGCAGAGAAATCAGAGATCAAATTGCCAACATCCGCTGGATCATCAAAAAAGCAAGAGACTTCCAGAAAAAAACATCTATTTCTGCTTTATTGACTATGCCAAAGTCTTTGACTGTGTGGATCACAATAAACTGTGGAAAATTCTGAAAGAGATAGGAATACCAGACCACCTGACCTGCCTGTTGAGAGACCTGTATGCAGGTCAGGAAGCAACAATTAGAACTGGACATGGAACAACAGACTGGTCCCAAATAGGAAAAGGAGTACGTCAAGGCTGTATATGTATGTCACCCTGCTTATTTAATTTCTAAGCAGAGTACATCATGAGAAACTCTGGGCTGGAAGAAGCACAAGCTGGAATCAAGATTGCCGGGAGAAATATCGATCGCCTCAGATATGCAGATGACACCACCCTTATGGCAGAAAGTGAAGAGGAACTAAAAAGCCTCCTGATGAAAGTGAAAGTGGAGAGTGAAAAAGTTGGCTTAAAGCTCAACATTCAGAAAACGAAGACCATGGCATCTGGTCCCATCACTTTATGGGAAATAGATGGGGAAACAGTGGAAACAGGGTCAGACTTTATTTTTGGGGGGGCTCCAAAACCACTGCAGATGGTGATTGCAGCCATGAAATTAAAAGACACTTACTCCTTGGAAGGAAAGTTATGACCAACCTAGATAGCATATTAAAAAGCAGAGATATTATTTGTCAACAAAGGTCCATCTAGTCAAGGCTATGGTTTTTCCTGTAGTCATGTATGGATGTGAGAGTTGGACTGTGAAGAAAGCTGAGTGCCGAAGAATTGATGCTTTGAACTGTGGTGCTGGAGAAGACTCTTGAGAGTCCCTTGGACTGCAAGGAGATCCAACCAGTCCATCCTAAAGGAGACCAGTCCTGGGTGTTCATTGGAAGGACGGATGCTGAAGCTGAAACTCCAATACTTTGGCCACCTCATGTGAGGGGTTGACTCATTGGAAAAGACTCTGATGCTGGGAGGGAATGGGGGTGGGAGGAGGAGAAGGGATGACAGAGGATGAGATGGCTGGATGGCATCACCGACTCAAGGCACATGAGTTTGGGTGAACTCTGGGAGTTGGTGATGTACAGGGAGGCCTGGCATGCTGTGATTCATGGGGTCGCAAAGAGTCGGACATGACTGAGTGACTAAACTGAACTGAACTGATCTGAGTCTGTTTCCTTGGAAGATGTTTATGTGTGTGCTGTCTCTCAGTCGTGTCCAAGTCTTTGAGATCCATGGACTGTAGCCCACCAGGCTTCTCTGTCCATGGAATTTTCCAGGCATAAATACTGGAGAGGGTTGCCATTTCCTACTCCCAGGGATCATCCCGACCCAGGTTTTGAATCCGAGTCTCTTGTATCTCCTGCATTGGCAGGCAGATTCTTTACTGCTGAGTCACCTGGAAAGCCGTGTTTTCTGGGACCCCAGCCTAAAACACTTTGTTGGAAACTTACTAGCTTTATCAAAATTTGGTCATAGAGGTAGCTATATCTAATTTTCAATGATCCTAAATTAATATTAAATACTAATTGATAAATAAAGATTTAATTACAGAAAATCCTGTATTTAAACATGATAATTGCCTGTGATTTCATGTTTGAGAGAAAGCATTACCGTCTTCATGGGAACCACTTGGCTAACTCAGTGGTAAAGAATCTGCCTATCAATGCAGGAAACACAAGTCCCATTCAACATGGGCTACAGGCCACAGGGTTGCAAAAGAGTTAGACATGACCTAGCAAGTAAAAAGCAACAACAACAACAAAATGTTACACTATGGAAAAAAATGATAAAAATAGAACTACTGCTAGCCTTAAAATGCTGTAACAGTTTCAAATGTTTATTGGAGGGTGACTTTGAAGACATTTTTGAATCTTAAAAAAAGAGATACTTGTTGGAATGTGAAATTCAAAGCAAAAGTTTTCTCAAGAATCTCTTCTTCCTTGATATTCCTTAGAAATTTCTAGTCTACGTGAATTTGCTTAGTATTTTACTAGAGACTAGAGACTTAAAAATTGACACCAAGTACTTTAAAAATGCAATAGAAAAAGTAGAGTAAAATCAATAATAGTGTGAGGAATGACTTGAACAGCTTGTATTTTCACAGTGGTCATCAAAAAGTAATTTTATATCCAATAATTTGTATCGATTGTTTGCAAAACTGTAATGCATTATGCCATAAGCCTGGTTGTGCAGTTATAAATATATGTATCATTTTATTGGTCTTGATTTTCTTTTCTTTTTTTTTTTCTTATTGAGTTTCGTTTTCTCTAAAACGAATCCTATTTCGTAGTATTTATATGTGGAGGCAAGATTCAGAACCGTGACTATTAATTCAAAATAGCTTCAGCCACACAATGGACACTGTCCTCTTTGGGTAGTGAAAAATGAAAAACAAGGGCAAAATAAGTTAAACTGTATATTATTGAAGAGAAAGTACTTTTGGAATCATCTACAGTGTGATCATAAGCTAAGGTGCCTTCTCCAGGGATCCATGGGAAAGATTTCATTAAAAGCCGGATTTTGCCACTTATGACAAAAAGATGCATGTTGCTAGGGCATATTCAGCATAAAACCTCTCAATACATCTAGAATTTTATCCTGGATACTGAAGATATTACCTCACCAAACCTGTATTGCCCTTGGCTTCTATATTATGAGCCTACCTGAAGGGAGGCCTCATTTTCTCTTATTCTTTGAGTCAGAACACTTTGGAATGAAAATGCCACAGAGAAAAGAGTTAGTTAACATACTTATTAAGGTGCCCAAGCAAGATGTCCCTGATGTGACTAGAAGCACTTTTTTCCCCCTTTATAATTCTCACATTTACTTGACTTGGGATAAGTGCTGATTCTATGAGGGCTATTTCTTGACTGCCTCAGTGGATATTTATATTAATTTGGAAGAGATGTTGAAAAGGCCTGAATTCTCTGAAGAAGGAAAGAAGAAGGAGCATGAGAGGGAGGGGACGGCTAAGAGAAGCAGCAGAGGAGGAGGAGCAAGAGGAAATAAGAGAGGGAAGGAGAGAAGAAGAGCAGAGGAGGAAGAAGGAGAAATTGCATCAAATGAAGATGGGAGACTATAAGTCTCTTATGATGTTTGATTAATTAACTATAGGGTAAGAGAGAAAAAAATTTTCCCTCTATCCTTCTGTTGAGTCCATTTCTCAATACTGGTAAGAGATGAAAGTAGATTCTATCTGGAGAACAAGAAAAGAAACTGAGCTCTTATTTACAGAAGGAGGGACACTTTTGAAGTAATAGAAGTTAACTCTACAATCTCTCAAGCTTAATCGGTTGTGGCTTTTAATCATAGCTCTAGCATTTTCTGTTTATGAGAACTTGAGCATCTTACTTAATGTCTTTGAACTTAATTTCCCTCATCTAAAAATAAAGAAAATTAGTACATGTTTGAAGAATTGAAGGTTGAAGGTTGCTGTTAAGTTTTAATTAATACATTTATTCATTTACTCAACAAATATGTGTCAGGAATTGTCCTATGTCCCAGTTACATAGAAATGCACAATATGGAAGTTCTCTGACCTTAAAAAGGAAGTTAATAAGTAAGAAATACACAAATAAGATAACTTACAGAATGAAATAATAAAGATATGATGAGCGGTAGATCAAAGATAATACGGTAATTTTTCATTGCTTTAGATAAGTATGTTTAGATGGATTCATCCTCAAATGAACCTTTTCTACAACATTTCAGTTGGAAAGTGACTAGTGGAAGTCAGCCACTGAGCCTGGAGACAAGCATCTGAGGCAGAATGAACAGCAAATGCACAGGCCCTAGAGTGCAAAGCTGGATATAGAGGAAAAATGGCCAGATGTGGTCTGGGGTGAAGCTTTTAGTCATCACATAGTAACTATTGAAATGTCATGTTTCTCATTGAAATTCTGTTTCTATTATAACTGTAGTGGACAATTGAATTAATGTGAGCAGGATATTACTGTATTTAGTAGTAAGTTGTTTATTGAATAAATTGCTAAACTATCAGTCTATGGGCTTCCCTGGTGGCTCAGAGGTTAAAGCGTCTGCCTGCAATGTGGGAGACCTGGGTTCGATCCCTGGGTCAGGAAGATCCCCTGGAGAAGGAAATGGCAACCCACTCCAGTATGCTTGCCTGGGGAATCCCATGGATGGAGGAGCCTGGTGGGCTACAGTCCACGGGGTCACAAAGAGGTGGACATGACTGAGCGAGCGACTTCATCCAGTTTTAATTCACAGACTTAACTATCTTTGGAAACACAACCTGTTTTGTGAGTGAACATTATTGATAAATTTAACTTCGGTTTCTTGGTCAGATGAATAAATTGAGAGAGGATGGTAATTAAATGAATCTTCTGACTCACGGAAGTTTACAACTTTGAACATGGAGCCCTATTAGTAAATCGCCCTAATAGAACCTATTACTTCTATTAGATAAAGTTATTACCGATCAGTTTTAAGGATTTCAAGGAATCAGTTACAATTCATAAGACTTCTTTCTTCCTCCCACCCCTCCAAGCATAGTTTTCCCAGAAATGGATTAAGTATATTGATTCATTCCTTCTCCTAGGCATGTGCCATGCTTGTTTTATACTCAAGTTCTCATTTAAAGCAGTAATGCACCTTTTATTATATGTAATTTTGAGATGCTTCTGATTGAAAGTCAAATCTATTATATAAAATGATTTTAAAAATCCTAAATAAATGGCAAATGGCTTTAACATCAGTTTCTGAAGTTCTAAGATGCTGCACCCTTAAGTGCATTGTTACCGTAAGTCTCCCAGTGAGCTTTATCATTGTGGTAATTCTGAGATCCTGCTTTCAGGAAAGGTCCAGGACCCAGTTTTAACTTTGGAAATGCCATTTGTTTCCTTCAGAAGTCTGCAGCAGATGTGTGATGTCTCAGTGAAGAAGCACAGTAGCCTCACGTCCATTCAAGTCATCATTAAACAGGAGACAGAGCAGGGCTGTATCATTCGGCAACCTCATACCGTTATTATGTTTGCTTAAGCAACAAAAAATCTATTAGTAATCAAACTTCATGTCTAAGTGTAAAGCACAAAGCATAACAGGAACAGAGAAGAACAGCCACTTAAATACGCATTGGCACCTTGCTTCTAACTTAACTTTTATTTGTGCTTAAATTCGTACTCTCTTTTTTTTTTCTCCCTTGCTTCCACTTAGATTTAGCCATAAATCATTTTCAGCTCTTACAAAATTCATTATTTGGGCTAAGATAAAAATTTAATTTATGCTTATATTGTCCACTAATGCTTTGAATGATCTTAGTCTATCAGTGTAAAACATTTCTAAGTATCATAAGGCCTCAAACTTCCTGGAATTTTATTATTTTCTCGGAGAAAGATTGTAAGCATTATGTATTAAGCCTTTTTATAAAAAATACTACTTGTGCCTATTTTAATCAATCGACTAATAGTAATCAAATATTGTTTTAACAGAGCGAGTATCATCTGAACCAGGTTAAATATCAAACAGATACAGGCCAACTTTAACCAAAGAGAAGAATTTCCTTTAGAGTCATTGATACTCCATCACTTTAAAAAGAACACGTATTACAGGTATCATCCTTAATAATTAATATAAGATGGAAGTTATGTTGTTAAGAACCAGTTTCATGGGTATGCAACTTGTGAAGTCACACAGAGTCCTGCACTTAGAGGGGTTCCATGCTTGGTTTAATATTTGGCTATTGCCACCTTGAAATTTGTAATTTTTGAATATGAGGCTTCATGTTTTCATTTTACACTGGACCTTTCAAATTATGTAGCCAACCTGGTTATATTTTATGATGTATTTATAATTTTGTTTGAATTTGTCTTCCAAGTAGCCAGTATGTCCCAGCATACATAGCTACCAGTGTGTGGGGTGAAGTTTTTTTGGTATTGTTTCCTTTTTTTTTTTTCCTTCAGTATAGTTGATAAGGTATGCTTTCATATTCCCCATGTTTGTATTCAAATATCTAGAGTAGGAACTGAATTGATATTTGGATTGAAAGTCAGTCACAAAATTTTAATTGGTCAGTGCTTCCCTGGTAGTTCAGCTGGTAAAGAATTCACCTGCAATGCAGGAAACCCTGGTTCGATTCCTGGGTCGAAGGAATTCCTGAATCTTCCTGGATCCAGGAAGATCTGCTGGAGAAAAGGATAGGCTACCCACTCCAGTATTCTTGGGCTTCCCTGGTGGCTGGTAAAGAATCCACCTGTAATGTGGGATACCTGGGTTCAATCCCTGGATTGGGAAGATCCCCTGGAGAAGGGAATGGCTACCCACTCCAGTATTTTAGCCTGGAGAATTCCATGGACTATATAGTCCATGGGGTCACACAGAGTCAGACATGACTGAGCAACTTTCACTTTCACTTCATGGAAAAGAAGTATTAAAATATCCAGGAAATGCAGATAAAGACTAGACAAGAAAATGACCTTAAAATGCAATATGAGATTTTGATTGGACATGTGGCTGATGTCAATACACTGATGATATTTGAAAGAGAATATAATATTTATTTCTCTCGCTCTCTTTTTTTAAATTTGTGAACTGAGACAATGGCTTCCCTAGTAGGCGTGCAGCATCCTGCTCTTATCAAGGTAAAGGGTGGTTGCTGGACCTTCAAGCTCCCATTACAACTTTTCACGTTTCTTTATACTGTTCTCTGTATCTCTAAATCAGTTCAACGCAAACTTTGGCATTCTGCCATACTCAGCATCCACTGAAAAATCAAAATGAAAGGAATTAAAGACTTAGATGTGATTAAAATTTAACATCTACTGCTTAACTCTCATTAGTCCTGTCCTGAATTCATTAAGGCATCAGCATATGGGCCAGTATGTGTTTATGTAATGGTTAAGATATTCTCCTGTTTGAAGATTCAAGAATAGATTGAGAAAAGCCCCCAAGGCCCCTTCTAGGCCTACTGTAATATTTGATATTGAATTCATGAAATAGTCCCCTTCAGGGTAAAAATCACCTCCTAGCAGAGAAAGAAGATGAAACATTTTTTTTAAGATGTATAATATGCCACAACTTCAGGTGGCAGCATGCATTAAAATATATGGAATTTTTAGATCTGGCAGCAAGGTACTCTGCTGTTCTTTAAGAGTCATAGTAGCATCTAGGAAAGAAGACTGCAAAGATAACACAACTTTTAGATATTAGGACCTTAATGAATATGAATCTTCATATGCATTGCATAAAAATTAGACAGTGTTAAAAGTATCTTTACCATTAGCTTGTATGCACATTTCAAGTCAGAAGATTGTTTACATCTCATTTTATTATTAGCACTATAAGCATTTGGGAGATATGTTTCTGGGAATACTCCTTAAAAATGACATCCTTTTGAGTAATTGAGGACATTATGCACATAGTGTTTATGACAAGAATTAATAGTAAAATCTTAAATAGTAAACTGGTATCGATGCACAGGATGATGTGCAAAGAATCTTTGCCGTTAGTCATTTGAAAAACTTTCATGTAAAATTATGGGTTGGCCAAGAGAGATCACTTTCATATGAGATGCTACGTTTTTCTATGGTTATAAGATCTGTTGAAAGACTTAATTGTTCATGATCCATCTTCAGGGTTCACAGTTTCACTGGTTTCCTTATTCACTCATTTGTTCATTTATCCAACAGGTTTTACTTGACTGCTGTTAAGCACTTTCTTTAGTTCTAGAGTCTCAGTGACAAGAGAGAGTGAGGCAGGAGAAGGCGGGGGCGACATTTTCTAACTCTCCTTCCACTCACTATCTAGTGAGCTAAGCAGAGAATGAAAAAGAATGACAGAAGTAAGCTTCGCTTTGAAACTGTGGTGAATATTATCACAAAGAACTACACGGAGCTAGGAGTTGCATGCTAGTTAGTTAAGAAGAACGAGGAAAGCTTCCCCGGAGCTTCTCAAGATTAGACTTGAGATCTGAGGTGAGAGGCAGAGTTAATGATGTGAGCAAGTTCGAGTCAGGATCGGAATAGGAAAGAGCATAATCTTGATGGATAATAATGATATAATAAAAGACAAAATTAGCAAAGTATTCTTTGAACAACGGGATCCTTGTTCTTCTTGACTCCAGAGATAATTATGGAACTATTTCATTTTTCCTGTAAGTTAAAAAGCAGTTCTTCTCACATTTGTTTCCTTTTATCTAAATATATATTTTAGCATTTTAAAGGGTTGGTACTCACTGAAACACCACTTATTGTAACACTGGACAGGGATGAACTAATGCTAACTATTTCGAATTGATGATCATATCATAAATCAGGTGACATGTTGCATGATGCTTGTGTTTCATGCAAAGGAAAAAACAAATAGAAGTTGATTCCCTAACCTTCCTGTTTGTAGAAACACTGACAGAGCTGACTCATACCTGACATGGTAGACAGTGCTTTGAATACATAATTAGAGATACATAAACTGAACTCTTCTTAAAAACTGAAATTTCTAAGTGATTGAAGGCATTGGATATGTAGTATTTATCATATGAATCAATAAGTGCTTTCATAGTAAATCCCCACTCTCTAATAGCATCACATGGAGACAGAGTGCTTGTTGCTCACGCCATTTTGTTTGGAGGCTGACCTAATGACAGCTAGTCACAGCTCAGTCCTTATAAAAGTTAACAGATTTTGCATTGCACTTTAAAATAAACTTTAGCAACAGTAGATTTCCAGTTTCAGTATTTAAATTCAGAATTGAATGGTTATCATAGTACTTAAGTAACTCCAGTGAAAAATGAATACACAAGAAACTTTTCTTCATGAAACTAAAGACCACACATCAAGTTTTATGTATTTGAAAAAAAAAAACTTATAAAACAAACTCTGAGAGATTCTGATTATGTGGGGAGATAATGCTGGTGCAATAATGCATTTCCCAGAATGACAGCAAGTGATATCTGTAAATGGCCTTCGGTAGAAGAAAGAAAATGTACTGCTCCAATCAATACACAGAGAGTCCGTAATGTAAAGATTAGGATCAGAATATTTAAAAATTTAATACTTTGCCACTCTGTATAGCACTTTGGAAGTCAATATCTTTGGAAACCTGGTCCATTTCCCTTCTTTGAAAGCATTATATATTTAAGGTTTTTAAATTATTTATCTAGTCCATGTGATTAAAAATGAAAAAAGTTAGTCATCCATTATCTTCTGCAGCTGCTGTCTGGATATTATTTCCCCCTCCCCGCCCTCCTTAAATCCTTGATTTTTTTTTTTTCTATCCTGTTAAGAAACTTAATAGATACATTAAGAGAGCAAAAGAAAACCTCAATCACTCACTAACATCAGAGAATGTTGCCGCTTAAACAGTGTCCAAAGGTGGCTGTGTAGGAACAATATACTCAAATATTTTTACTCAGGTATATTACTTTCAGATCTCATAATAAGAAATATAATGTAGTTAAATCACAAAAAAGCCGATATGTCTGTTTTTTTTCCTGGCCAATTGTAGTTGGGGGCTTTATTTATTTATTATTTATGTAAAAAGCATTATTCTCAAAGTCACTTCAAAGTTTACACTTGAGAATGAGACCATTTTAAATTCTTTTAGTCCTTCCTTTCCAAAATTCATTGTCAAGAAAGGGAGAAATAGATCTGATAGGGTGCCTGATGAACTATTGATGGAGGTTCGTACATTGTACATGAGACAGTAATCAAGAACATTCCCAAGAAAAAGAAATGAAAAAAAGCAAATTGGCTGTCTGAGGAGGCCATCCATATAGCTGTGAAAAGAAGAGAAGTGAAAAGCAAAGGAGAAAAGGAAAGGTATACCCAACTGAATGCAGAGTTCCAAAGAATACCAAAAAGAGATAAGAAAGCCTTCCTCAGTGATCAATGCAAAGAAATAGAGGAAAACAATAGAATAGGAAAGACTAGAGATCTCTTCAAGAAAATGAGAGGTACCAAGGGAACATTTCATGCAAAGATGGGCTCAATAAAGGACAGAAATGATATGGACCTAACAGAAGCAGAAGATATTAAGAAGAGGTGGCAAGAATACACGGAAGAAATGTACAAAAAAGATCTTCACAACCCAGATAATCACAATGGTGTGATCACTTACACTCACCTAGAGCCAGACATCCTGGAATGTGAAGTTAAGTGGGCCTTAGGAAGTATCACTATGAAGAAAGCTAGTGGAGGTGATGGAATTCCAGTAGAGCTATTTCAAGTCCTAAGAGATGATGCTGTGAAAGTGCTACACTCACTATGCCAGCAAATTTGGAAAACTCAGCAGTGCCTGGACTGGAAAAGGTCAGTTTTCCTTCCAGTCCCAAAGAAAGGCAATGCCAAAGAATGCTCAAACTACCACACAATTGCACCCATCTCACATGCTAGTAAAGTAATGCTCAAAATTCTCCAAGCCAGGCTTCAGCAATATATGAACCATGAACTTCCGATGGTTTTAGAAAAGGCAGAGGAGCCAGAGATCAAATTGCCAACATCCGCTGGATCATCGAAAAAGCAAGAGAGTTCCAGAAAAACATCTATTTCTGCTTTATTGACTATGCCAAAGCCTTTGACTGTGTGGATCACAATAAACTGTGGAAAATTCTGAAAGAGATGGGAATACCAGACCACCTGACCTGCCTCTTGAAAAACCTGTATGCAGGTCAGGAAGCAACAGTTAGAACTGGACATGGAACAACAGACTGGTTCCAAATAGGAAAAGGAGTACTGTCTATAAAAGGTTGTATATTGTCACCCTGCTTATTTAACTTATATGCAAAGTGCATCATGAAAAATGCTGAACTGGAAGAAGTACAAGCTGCAATCAAGATTACTGGGAGAAATATCAATAACCTCAGATATGCAGATGACACCACTCTTATGGCAGAAAGTGAAGAAGAACTATAAAACCTCTTGATGAAAGTGAAACAGAAGAGTGAAAAAGTTGACTTAAAACTCAATATTCAGAAAACAAAGATCATTGCATCCTGTCCCATCACTTCATGGCAAATAGATGGGGAAACAGTGAAAACAATGGCTGATTTTATTTTGGGGGGCTCCAAAATCACTGCAGATGGTGACTGCAGCCATGAAATTAAAAGAAACTTACTCCTTGGAAGGAAAGTTATGACCAGCCTAGACAGAACATTAAAAAACAGAGACATTACTTTGTCAGTAAAGGTCCATCTAGTCAAGGCTATGGTGTTTCCGGTAGTCATGTATGGATGTGAGAGTTGGACTCTAAAGAAAGCAGAGGGCAGAATTGATGCTTTTGAACTGTGGTGTTCGAGAAGTCTCTTGAGAGTCACTTGGACAGGAAGGAGATCCAACCAGTCCATCGTAAAGGAGATCAGTCCTGAGTGTTCATTGGAAGGATTGATGTTGAAGCTGAAACTCCAATACTTTAGCCACCTGCTGCAAAAAGCTGACTCATTTGAAAAGACTCTGATGCTGGGAAAGATCGAGGACAGGAGAAGGGGATGACAGAGGATGAGATGGTTGGATGGTATCACCAACTCAATGGACATGAGTTTGGGTAGGCCCGGGAGTTGGTGATGGACAGGGAGGCCTGACGTGCTGAAGTTCATGGGATCACAAAGAGTCAGACATGACTGAGGGACTGAACTGAACTGAACTCCAAAATTTGTTGTCAAGAAAGGGAAGGTTCATATTTAAGAAGGGTGGAATTAAAAAAAAAAAAAAATCATCAAATTGACTGTTATTTCCTACCCATTTTATTTTATGGTTATCAATTTTCTTTTTTTTTAAGTTTTTATTTTCTTATGTATTTTCTTTCGATTTTGCTGATACCAGAATTGTTGGTTTTTCAAATGTGCTATTTATTTTGGATTACAAAATAGATAACTTTTATTATTTCTTTTGATTGATTTTACTATTAGGAGTGAAATCAATGTTACACTATTTTAACATCTATTTTTCCGACCTTACCTCAATAACCATTTTATCCCCATTTTCACATAGACATATTTAAAATATCCTATGAGTGAACTGTAAAATATGATGTGTTAAAATATGAAACCTAGCAATATTCAAAGATGTAAAAGGAGAAGCATTTTATATTTCTCTATTTGATACTAAAAGACCTCAGATAGAAATCCCTTAGATCATTCAAAGAAATTCTCCTTTGATTCTATAGAGATCCCATTATGCCCCTTGGCTCTCAGGAACATTGACTATTAGAAATTCAGTACATTGGTGACAATACATAACAGTACTTTTTCCTTTAAGGGCCAAATGAGGTCACGATTAACATGTTTTCTTCTACTTTATCTTAAACTAAATAAGCAAGAGATTGGAAGGAAGATTCAAACTAAGACTCTTGGTGTTTCCATTGGTTATGAACAGATATGGAGGAATGACAGTGAGTTATGTTTTTTACTTCTTTGGAGTCTTGTGCTCAAAAATGTGTATTTTGTGGCCTGACATCAATAGGAAGAATCTTCCGAAGATTTTACTCTTTCTTTTATCCTAGATTTCATTTAGTTAGAAATGAACAATTGATCTCCTTCTGTTGTTCTTGAGATCAGATTTTGGCTGAGATTAGAAGGATAAATGGGATGCTTCCAACATTGCTATTTTATGATTGACAAAAGGGTGGAATATGTGGTGAGAAGAGAAATTTATATTCTGCAGTATTTGGTACTTCTCACACCTTTCTGTAATAGATTCTTTTCACTAGTCTGTCTACTATGATAGCCAATTATGTTCAGAGTGGTATTTCTGAATATCAAGAATTAGAAATAAATCACTGAAGGTAAAAAAATCCACCTGCCAATGCAGGATATGAAGTAGACATGGGTTTGATACCTGGGTTGAGAAAATCTCCTGGAGGAGGAAATGGCAACCCATTCCAGTATTCTTGCCTGGAAAATTCCATGGACAGAGGAGCCTGGCAGACTACAGTCCATAGTGTTGCAAAGAGTTGGACACGACTGAGCAACTGAGTATGCATGCATGCAACTGAACTGATAGAGGCATGATAGGATGGCATATATTCTCTCTGGTGAATGTAAGCACAATTGTAGGCTAAATTTTTAAAATAATAATTAGAATGATTTAGATACAGGCTTATAATTTATTAGGAATAGAAATATCCTTAGTGAACCTGAATGCTTCACATCTGGTCTTGTTCAATTTTACTTCTTTTTTGCTTGGTTATATTTTTCTCCATCTGTTCTAATATGTGTCACCTTAATCTTGTATAATCTGAATTGTGTTCTAGTTTACAGTCTCCTTTGTGGATTATAATCACTCTTTGTCAAATACCATTACTCAGGGCAGACTTAGCACCCAGCATTTGTATCTATCTTAGCTTCAGCAAACCCAGTTATTCCCCTGGATCCACCAGCCTCAGCAGACAATAAGATTGCAACATTAATGTTTGAAGTTTGATGGCATCTTTTCTTCAAGGCACTGCAGATTATCTACACCTTTCAAAATCTTCCTAAGTCATTAGAAGTAATAAGTCGTTTATCAAATTACTTTAGTATGTGTGTGACACTGTGCTAAGTGCTTTATGTACATTTTCAAATTTAATATTCATCTCAGATAGATAATATCATTATTCTCTCTTTGGAATAATGATTTCCCTAAGAAAGCACAAGCACAGAGAATTTAAGTAATTTTATAAAAAATCTGGTAAATGAGATGATATAATTTGAACCCAATGCTCTGTAATCCAGGAACCGTGCTTTTAATTTCTCAATATGCTATTTTTGGAACTTCCGTGGGGATCCAGTGGGTAAGACTCTGTGCTTCCAGGAAACACAGGTTCGATTTCTGGCTGGGGAACTAAGGTCCCATATGTGACATGGTACAGCTTAAAAAAAAAATAGGTCACGATTTTCTGGAAATGTTTCACATTTACTTACAAGTAGTCCTCTCATGTTCCTCTTCCATGTTCATCTTTATGTCTATTTTTGAAGCAACACTTGAAGGTACACAGTAAGCCACCTTGCTGCTCTTTATCAGTTTCCTTCATGAGAAGCTTGCCTTGCTCACCGCATTGGTGCCATGGAGCTCTAAGATTTTTGTATTGCCCTAAAAAACTAGATTCCTTATTTGCTCTTTGTTTAATTCTGTAGATTTTTAACTTGCTGTCAAATTTGAGTATTTTCTATTTGCCTGCCAGTTTATTCTGTGTTTCTGTGATCAGCCTTTTGTTCCTTTAGTCATCACTGGAGGGCTATTTTATTAGTCAAAGACTTTTGTTAGAGTGCTAAAGTATAATTTTCAAAAAGTTAAAAACATGACCCTCATAACAATATAAGATGAATATGTCAAAGTTTTTATTAATGTTAATGAAAGAACCGGTTTGATATTAAACCTGGTTTGAAAGGAATATGAGGAATTGGGGTTTTTCTAGTTTGTCAGTTAAAAAATGCAGAAATAAATTTGCTAGTGAATATATGACTGGTTAATGGTTAATGTGTGCTAAATAAGAGATAGTAATCCTTGCATTACTATCCCTAATGACCAGAAATCATTTGAACTGCTGCTGTTGAAGAATCACTTTCAACAAATACTCTTAGACAAGGACTACTTGCAATGCTTTTAGACATAAATTATATGCATGGCTATCAGTTTTCTAAAAATTAATCTCTAATATTATGGAATTATTAAAACAGTAATGAATGGTACATTTGCTGTCAAAATGATACACACACTAGAAAACCAGATCATCTTCAAGAAAGGTTGGTTACATCCCACACTATATTGAAAATATCACCAGTGATGTCTGTGTCTGTTTTGGATAAAACTTTTGGATCAATTTTCATGGCGCGTTTAATTGGCAGAGTGAAATGTGGCTGAAAACAGATCCTGTATTGTGTAGAAACATGGATGTCATATCAAATTCTTTGTAAATTTAAATCTAGTAAGTACTCTCCTGTTAACCCAGGTCAGGCTTTTTTTGTTTTGTTTTGCCATTTCTGGTTCGCTGGCCTATAGTCTACAATGGTGCTCTTGTATAATATGTAAACTAAGCATTAACTAAGATAAGAACATTTTCCCACCACTCACAGTGGGGAAAAGACCAGGGGACCTTCCTCTGACCAAACTTCATAAGCAAATGACTAAGGTGAAAAAGACCTAGGTTGAATTCTGAGTTTTTTATTTTAGAATTCTTTTGTTTTGGCTTTCCAGAAAGTGTTGACTGATAATTTTCAAACCTTTATATGTGATGTTAGTGTAAGTTTCAAAGAATTTTATAAAACAACCTTGATTTAAAAACTGAAGATTGAATGGAACTAAAAGTAAGTTCTTAACATAAAATTTCTATGATTTGCATAATCTGAAGAAAGTTACCATACAACTACATATACTATGGTGATCTTTCCTATAGCTGAAACAGTAAAGAATCTACCTGCAATGCAGGAAACCTGGTTCAATACCTGGGTTGGGAAGATCCTCTGGAGAAGAGAATGGCAATCCACTCCAGTATTCTTGCCCAGGGAAATCCCATGGAAAGAGGAGCTGGTGGACTACAGTCCCAGGGATTCACAGAGTTGAACATAACTGAGCAACTTACACTACATGTTCTATAAACACACACACACACATGCACACACGCACACAAGCATGTATAAATGCATATAATATAAAAAAATTACCTGAGGTATGCAGATGACACCACCCCTATGGCAGAAAGTGAAGAAGAATGAAAGACCCCCTTGATGAAAGTGAAAGAGGAGAGTGAAAAAGTTGGCTTAAAACTTCACATTCAGAAAACTAAGATCATGGCATCCAACCCCATTAGTTCTAGGCAAATAGATCTGGGGAAACAATGGAGACAGTGAGAGACTTTATTTTTCGGGGGCTCCAAAGTCACTGCAAATGGTGACTGCAGCCATGAAATTAAAACACATTTGCTCCTTGGAAGAAAAGCTATGACCAACCTAGTCAGCATATTAAAAAGCAGAGACATTACTTTACCAAAAAGGTCTGTCTAGTTGAAGCTATGGTTTTTCCAGTAGTCATGTATGGATGTGAGAGTTGAACTATAAAGAAAGCTGAGTGCCAAAGAATTGATGCTTTTGAACTGTGGTGTTTGAGAAGACTCTTAAGAGTCTCTTGGACTGCAAGGATATCCAACCAGTCCATCCTAAAGGAATTCATTGGAAGGACTGATGCAGAAGCTGAAACTCCAGTACTTTGGCCACCTGATGCGAAGAACTGACTCATTGGAAAAGACCTTGATATTGGGAAAGATTGAAGGCAGGAGGAGAAGGGGATGACAGAGGATGAGATGGTTGGATGGCAACACAAACGCTATGGACATGAGTTTGAGTAAGCTCCAGGAGTTAGTGATGGACAGGGAAGCCTGGTGTGCTACAGACTATGAGGTCACAAAGAATCGGACACAACTGAGCAACTGAACTGAAATGAACTAAATATAAAAATGTTTTTTAACTAGCTTCACCACACTTCCCTGGTTGGTCAGACAGTGAAGCGTCTTCCTGCAATGCAGGAGACCCGGGTTCAATCGCTGAGTCGGGAAGATCCCCTGGAGAAGGAAATGGCAACCCACTCCAGTATTCTTGCCTGGAAAATCCCATGGACAGAGGAGCCTGGTAGGCTACAGTCCATGGGGTCTCAAAGAGTCAAACATAACTAAGCTCCTTTACTTTCTTTTCTTTTCTTTAAAGAACAAAAAAGGGACAACTATGGGGGAAAATGAAATTCAAATGATCTTCATTATCAAACCAATTGAAAAAACTGTAGTCAGGATAAAGGATAACAAGTAGAGATTCTGAAACTAAATGAACAAATCCTTTGATTAAAATGCACGTTGAACCAAAGAAAAGGTCCTATTTTATTTAATTCAAACTGTCTAGCCAAGACTTAATATGCATTTTTTCCTAAGTAGAAATATTTGATGACTTTTAATGCTAATAAATGCCAATAATTATTAGAAGATACCATTCTTTATTTTCAATGAAAACCACCTCACCTATATTGTTTTTTAAAGAAGTTATATTTAAATGTTTTGTCAAATGATTGTCTACCATTGTATTTGCTTTTGCTCTCACCTGCCATCCTGCCCTTCCATTGACAGCTACCATATATGAATATAATACCCTTAAGATTCTATTGCATTTTACTAAAAATTCTGAGCTACAATAAAGCAAATTTAATACTGAGGAAAAAACCAGTAAAACATTATGAACTTGATTAACAGATGTTTATATAACCAAAATACTTACCACATGTAGGTTATAAAGTTTTCCAACTTCTTTATTGATATAATACCATGGACTTCCCTGTTGACTCAATGGTAAAGAATCCACCTGCCAGTGTAGGAAACACTGATTCTATCCCTGGTTTGGGAAGATCCCCTGGAGAAGGAAATAGTAACCCACTCCAGTACTGTTGCCTGGAAAATCCCATGGACAGAGGATTCTGGTGGGCCAAGTCCATGGGGTCTCAAAGTGCCAGACACAAGTTAGTGACTAAAACAACAAACCCAATACCAATGTTAGAAATAATAATCAAGATTTCTGCCCTCGTTGCTATTAACAAATTTCTTCCTGGTACCCCCTTGAGAAAACTTACATACACTGTTCTCTGCTATGTATATAAAGTACCATGGATTTTATTTGAGCTGCTTATTTAGATTTTTTTCCTTCAGATCACCTTCTGGGACATGAAAGAAGGAACCAGAAAACTTGGGCAGTATCAACTTTAAATGAGGCACACAATTTATTTTCTGTTAGTGGCATGCATATTACGGGGTCATTGTACTTGACACATGACATTTTTTTTTTTCTTACAAATGTCTGTCTCGAGGGACCCTATCATCCTAATAGGTTCTGATGAACACTTTTGTCAATAAAGAAAAGGTATGTATGACAGGATTTTAGTATTTCCAGGTAGCTGAGAAAAATGAGTAAGATAGGAACAGCTTTTCCTTTCCAATCAGTGGTTGAGAGGATAATAGAAAGTGGAGTGTCTGTTATATCAAAATATAACCCAGCTCTGGACTAGACCTTGGCAGTGGGTGGGGGGGTCAGAAAGAGGACAGTACAGGGAGGTGAGTTTTGCTATCAAGCATTCTAATGTAATAAGCCCTACATTTCTGTAAAACCATTGTCTTAGATTCATAAGGAGGAATAGTCCCCATGATGAAAAATGATATATTTGAGAGATATTCTGTTTTTAATCAATTTATCATATTTCCACATTTTTTGCATGTGGAACATTGATTTTGACTTCTGTGGCTTGCATTCTAGAGTTCGTCAAACAGATGGAACAGTGGAGAATTCTAAACAAATGGTTTAAATATTTTGATGTCTTTAACATCATTGTGATAGAAGTTTCTGGACAAAAAACGTAAAGGATATGATTTTCTCACAAATAAATCCATCAGGTGTCCCCTCCCCCCTGTTACCTCTGCACATTTGGCATCTTCCTGATGACTTCAAGATATAGAAGCATTTTATGAAATATTTGAGATGAAACATTTATTGGAAACTTTGGCAAATGACTATGAACAGACATAATGTATTAATAGTAAAAGCTAATAAAACAATATTCAGCCGAAGGTCTGATGCATACCCAGTAGTTTCTTCCCCTACAGTTGGAGTATGAAGAGTGTAGCACACTGGAGGCAGTTACATTTTCAGAATGAAAGGCATTGTAATTCCTGATCCTTTGGCTCCTTCACTTAAAGTCTTGCTCAATTGTAAAATGTAACCTGAGATTTAATAACTAGTGTTATCCTGAGAGGATGCTTAGGGATACATTTAGATTAAAAAATATATATTCACATCTTCTGCATAACTGGCAGATTTTTCTTTCTTGCTCAGGAGAGGACTGACAGCTTACCCACCTTTCTGTATTCCATGGGCATTTGCAGCATAGATCTTTCAGTCATGATATAAAATAGTTCTCCAGACCAACATTTTTTTTTTTTTTTTTACAAGCTATTACTGAGTTATCTGGGTGTCAGGGATTTGATAAATGCATGTGTAGAAAACCTGAAAATGGGTGTATAAGACCTCTTTGAAATGATCACATCTTCTTCCTCAAAATCTTTGGATCTGCAGCAATCCATATTGTTTCTGCCCCATCTTGGTTGGTGATTCCTTTTCAATCTCACTTATAAAGTCTTCCGGTTCTGCTTGTGCTTTACTAATTTAAAATAAAAAAGATCATTTATTCTTTGAATAGATAATATTTCCACATACTATAAAAAAATAAGGACCCAAAGAATAAATGGGTGAAATAAATAATTGCGTGAGATGTCTCCATTCTTTGTCTACTAGTAATCTAACTTCTTGGCAATTCATTGCAGAGAAGCTCTTTACATTTGAAAGAATCTGTGTATCAGTTTTTCTACTAACAGCATATTCTACATATTATTCGCTTTGATTTTTGCCACTTAAAATATATATTTTAGATACCAGTCCTATAAAACTATCTCATCCTTTGTGGTGACCTCATAGCATCATTTAATATATGTCATTTAGATTCATATGATTATGAATTATGATTATGAATCCTTATGATTATACAGTGGAAGTGAGAAATAGATTTAAGGGATGGATCTGATAGAGTACCTGATGAACTATGGTCGGAGGTTCGTGACATTGTACAGGAGGCAGGGATCAAGACCATCCCCAAGAAAAAGAAATGCAAAAAAGCAAATGGCTGTCTGAGGAGGCCTTACAAATAGCTGTGAAAAGAAGAGAAGCAGAAAGCAAAGGAGAAAAGGAAAGATAAACCCATTCGAATGCAGAGTTCCAAAGAATAGAAAGGAGAGATAAGAAAGCCTCCCTTAGCAATCAAAGCAAAGATATAAAGGAAAACAATAGAATAGCAATGACTAGAGATCTCTTCAAAAAAGTCAGAGATACAAAGGGAACATTTCAAGCAAAGATGGGCTCAATAAAGGACAGAAATGGTATGGACCGAACGGAAGCAGAAGATATTAAGAAGAGGTGGCAAGAATACACAGAAGAACTATACAAAAAATATTTTCATGACCCAGATAATCATGATGGTGTGATCACTCACCTAGAGCCAGACATCCTGGAATGTGAAGTCAAGTGGGCCTTAGGAAGTATCAGTATGAAGAAAGCTAGTGGAGGTGATGCAATTCCAGTTGAACTATTTCAAATCCTGAAAGATGATGCTGTGAAAGTGCTGCACTCAATATGTCAGCAAATTTGGAAAACTCAGCAGTGGCCACAGGACTGGAAAAGGTCAGTTTTCTTGCCAATCCCAAAGAAAGGCAATGCTGAAGAATGCTCAAACTACAGCACAATTGCACTCATCTCACACGCTACGAAAGTAATGCTCAAAATTCTCCAAGCCAGGCTTCAGCAATATGTGAATCATGAACTTCCAGATGTTCAAGCTGGTTTTAGAAAAGACAGAGGAACCAGAGATCAAATTGCCAACATCTGCTGGATCATCAAAAAAGCAAGAGAGTTCCAGAAAAACATCTATTTCTGCTTTATTGACTATGCCAAAGCCTTTGACTGTGTGGCTCACAATAAACTGTGGAAAATTCTGAAAGAGATGGGAATGCCAGACCACCTGACCTGCCTCTTGAGAAACCTGTATGCAGGTCAGGAACCAACAGTTAGAACTGGACATGGAACAACAGACTGTTTCCAAATAGGAAAAGGAGTACGTCAAGGCTGTATATTATCACCCTGTTTATTTAACATATATGCAGAGTACATCATGAGAAATGCTGGGCTGGAGGAAGCACAAGCTGGAATCAAGATTGCTGGGAGAGATATCAATAACCTCAGATATGCAGATGATACCACCCTTATGGCAGAAAATGAAGAACTAAAGAGCCTCTTGATGAAAGTGAAAGAGGAGAGTGAAAAAGTTGACTTAAAACTCAACATTCAGAAAACTAAGATCATGGCATCCGGTCTCATCACTTCATGGCAAATAGATGGGGAAACAGTGTCAGACTTTATTTTTCGGGGCTCCAAAAGCACTACAGACGGTGACTGCAGCCATGAAATTAAAAGACGCTTACTCCTTGGAAGGAAAGTTATGACCAAGCTAGACAGCATATTGAAAAGCAGAGACATTACTTTGCCAACAAAGGTCCATCTAGTCGAGGCTATGGTTTTTCCAGTGGTCATGTATGGATGTGAGAGTTGGACTGTGAAGAAAGCTGAGCGCCAAAGAATTGATGCTTTTGAACTGTGGTGTTGGAGAAGACTCCTGAGAGTCCCTTGGACTGCAAGGAGATCCAACCAGTCCATCCTAAAGGAGATCAGTCCTGGGTGTTCATTGGAAGGACTGATGTTGAAGCTGAAACTCCAATACTTTGGCCACCTGATGTGAAGAGCTCACTTATTTGAAAAGACCCTGATATTGGGAAATATTGAAGGCAGGAGGAGAAGGGGACGACAGAGGATGAGATGGTTAGATTTTATCAGCGACTCAATGGACACGAGTTTGGGTAGACTCCAGCCTTTGGTGATGGACAGGGAGGCCTGGCGTGCTGCAGTTCATGGTGTCACAGAGTCAGACACGACTGAATGACTGAACTGATAGATTCATATTTAACCTGTTTCTTTCTTTCTTCTTCTTTTTTTTTTTTTTTTAGCAAAAGTCCTGCATTATATATCTTTCTGCAGACTTCTTTATGTTCTTGTATAATTAAGTTCACATAATAAATTTTAGGAGTAGAACTTCTGAACCAAAGAATATGTACATTTTTAACTTAAATAGATGAATTTCCAAATTGCCCCTTAGAGACTAGAGTAACAGAAACTCCCACAAACAATAAATGAGAAGTTTTCTGGTATTAATCGATAGTTTTTTATAATATTGATTAGCTTTTTCTATAGCTACAACTTTCTCCTTCCCCTTCCTTCTACCACCATACTATATTTTGGTGGTAAAATTTCCCTTCACTTACATACTACCATCACAATATATTTATTGGCTCTTGAATCACATCTGTATCTTCCAATATACTTATGTTTTATTACTTGATTAACTTTAAATTTTAAGTCTATCACTTATACTGAAAATACAAATAAATTAGCACAAATAAAGTATCCCTTCTCTTTGACTTCTGACTTCATTCTATTATTCCAACATTGTCAGAATTCAAAATATTTCTGTTCAGTAGCCTAAAGCCTTAGCCAATTTTTTGCTTAAGTCACTTTCACTAAACAACAACAACAACAAAGAATTTATTGGTTTTGGCTTCAAATCTAGGTGCTTCTGGATCCAAACATTACTATCAGTCATCAACTTTCCCCTTCCCTGGGGTTAATGTTCCTTGTGGTAACTTCATTTTCTGATTGTGTCTCAGCTTATTGTGGCAGAATTTCCAGGCTGATGGTGTAGGAGTTTAGCAGTTGTATGGATTCATATTTCAATCTTGTTGGATTCATTGGATTAGGGTCCTATTCCTAAACCACATATTGTATTAAATGCCTTCATTTGCTGCATCTGGGTCATATGTATTACCTTATGCAAGAGCATAGTATCAGGCACACAGAATCCACATGGACTAAGAGTAGGGGAGGAATGGTATTTTTAATGCAAAGTTATAATTGTTGTTTTGTTCAGTTGCCCAGTCATGTCCATCTCTTTGTGACCCTTGGAATGACCCCATGCATGCCAGGCCTCCCTGTCCCTCACCATCTGCCAAAGTTTGCCCAAGTTCATGTCCATCGCATCAGTGATGCCATCCAGCCATCTCATTCTCTGACACCCTCTTCTCCATCTGCCCTCAGTCTTTCCCAGAATCAGGGACTTTTCCAATGAGTCAGCTGTTTGTATTAGGTGACCAAAATACTGGAGCTTCAGCTTCAGCATGAGTCCTTCCAATGTGTATTCAGGGTTCATTTCCCTTAAAATTAACTGGTTTGATCTCCTTGCTGCCCAAGGGACTCTCAGGAGTCTTCTCTAGCACCACAGTTTGAAGACATCATTTCTTTGGCGTTCTGCCTTCTGTATGAACCAGCTCTCATAAGCATACATGATGACTGGGAAGACCATAGCCTTAACTACAGAGACCTTTGTTGGGAGAGAAATGTCTCTGCTTTTCAACACAAGGTCTAGGTTTGTCATCGCTTTCCTGCCAAGACGCAATCATCTTCTGATTTCATGGCTGCAGTCACCTTCCATAGTGATTTGAGAGCCCAAGAAGAGGAAATCTGTCACTACTTCCACACTTTCCCCTTCTATTTGCCGTGAAGTAATGGGCAAGATGCCATGATCTTAGTTTTTTTTTTAATATTTAGTTTTAAGCCAGCTGTTTAACTCTCCTCCTTCACCCTCATCAAGAGGTTCTGTAGTTCCTCTTCACTTTTTTCCATTACAGTGGTATCAACCTCATATCTGAGATTGTTTATGTTTTCCCCGCCTATCTTGATTCCAGCTTGTAACTCATCCACCTTGGCATTTCTCATGATGTGCTCAGTGTATAGGTTAAATAAACAAAGTGACAGCAGACAGCCCAGTCAAAATCCTTTCTCAATCCTGAACCAATCAATTTTTTCATACAGGGTTATAACTGTTGCTTCTTGACCCTCATTCAGGTTTATTAGGAGACGGGTAAGATGGTCTGGTATTCCCATCTCCTTAAGAGCTTTCCACAGTTTGTTATGATTCACACAGTCAAAGGCTTTAGTATAGTTGATGAAACAGAGGTAGATGCTTTTTCTGGAATTCCCTTGATTTCTCTATGATCCAGTGAATGTTGGCGATTTGATCTCTGCTTCCTCTGCCTTATCTAAACCCAGGTTGGACATCTGGGAATTCTTCAGCATAATGCTGAAGCCTAGCATGCAAGATTTTAAGCATGACTTTACTAGCATGTGAGATGAGTGCAATTGTCTGATGATCAGCACATTATTTAGTACTACCCTTCTTGGGAATTAGGATCAGGATTGATTTTTTTCCAGTCCTGTGGCCACTGCTGGGTCTTCCAGATTTGCTGACATATTGAGTGCAACACTTTGATAGCATCAACTTAGGGTTTTGGACAGCTCTGCTGGAATGCTATCACATCCACCAGCTTTTTTTGTCAGCAGTGCTTCCTGAGGCCCACTAGACTTCACATTCCAGAATGTCTGGCTCTGGGTGACTGCCCACACCATCATAGTTATCCAGTTCATTAATATATTTTTGTACAGTTCTTCCTTGTATTCTTTCCATCCACTGGAGGAAGGAATGGCAAACTACCCCAGTATACTTGCCATGAGAACCTCATGAGCCGTATAAAATACAAAATTATAATTATTGCCTGATAAAGGATAGGATGGTTGGTAGGTATCTGCAAATGTCTAGAACACTGTTTTTCTCAGATTTCAGAGTGTGCACACTTGCATTCACAGGGTCAGTGAGGCTTTAGCTTATTCGTTCCACTAAATTTATTGCCACCAATCTACCTAGTTTCTCTCTATGAAAATTTTATTTCATTTTCCTTTCAATCATCTCTGCAATGTTTTATTCAACAAACATTTACTGATCATCCACTATGAACTAAGATTTGAGCTTAGTGCTGAGGATACATAAGCAAAGACAAAAGCAATCTGTCTTCCCTATGGAGTTTATAATCTAAATGGGTAGACAGATGGTTATTGAATAAATGTAAAATCACAATGGCTGATGTGTTTTACAAATTGTGGATGTAGAGATCAATGGTGTTATGAGACTGTAACATGAAATCTGACTTATGAGGTCAGGGAAACAGTGAATGCATTTTCATTTGAAAGAACACTAAGAATTAAGAATATATTGCAATAGGAGAAATCACATGCCAAAGTCCTTTAGCAGTTATCTGCTGATTGCAACTCCAGGGAGGTGGGAGGTAAAGAGGAGACGAGAAGTGAGAAGGAGAGACAAGGTGGAAAAGGGGACACCTACCATACTCTCAGAAAAGATGAAGCATTTATGTGATGATTGGTGTTGAAGATAGTGATGTTGAAGGTATCCAGACCATCCTTATAGCCTTCAGTGAGGAAGGGTTTCATAGGAAAGATCATTGCGGCTTACAAGTATCCATTTCAGTTCTATACATCCTTAAACTACATCTGGAATTCTTGCTAATTTTGAATATGGACACTTTTTTTTTAAGAGTCAGCTGAATATGTTCTACTCTAAATGTTTTAGAGTCACTTAAAATTTATATATAAGTTGTTTTGCATAATATAAGTCTTGGGACTTAAAGAAATGCTTGTCATCTTTGAATAACTGAAAGATTATGGATAGACTAGTCTGTTGGCTACAAGACTCAGAAGCAGAGTTACTGAGTAGAAGCATCATGCTAAGTTGCTTCAGTCGTGTACGACTCTGTGTGACCCCATAGACGGCAGCCCACCAGGCTCCCCCGTCCCTGGGATTCTCCAGGCAAGAACACTGGAGTGGGTTGCCATCTCCTTCTCCAATGCATGAAAAGTGAAAGTGAAGTGGCCCAGTCGTGTCCGACTCTTCGCGACCCCATGGACTGCAGCTCATCAGGCTCCTCTGTCCATAGGATTTTCCAGGCAAGAGTACTGGAGTGGGGTGCCATTGCCTTCTCCGAGAAGCTTCATGGAGTACTGTTATTGTTTAGTCAGTAAGTCCTGTTCGACTCTTTTGTGACCCCATGGACTGTAACCCACCAGGCTCCTCTGTCCATGGGATTTTCCAGGCAAGAATACTGGAGTGGGTTGCCATTTCCTTCTCATGGAGTATAGTTTAGTCCTTATAGAAAAACAAAATAGAAAAGACAAATAAGAGCAAAAAAACAAACAAAAACATTTTGCCATTGACTTAAAGACTTAAAATGGAATTGATTGATTCAGAATGAATTTCCCATCAATGAAGGGAAATACTATGGTAAACAGTCATTTCCGGGGATATCTTATTTGCGTTTTTATATGTGGTCATGAAGAGGGAAATGTTAATACAACAGATGATAGTTGACTCAGATAACCTTCAAGGATACCTGCTTTCTGGATTCCATGAACCTAACTTCTGTTGCTACCCTCGTTCAGTTCTTGGCCACTTAAACATCACCACTTTTTTTTTTTTTTTTTGTCTGCAGGAAGCCTAGGCAGTTCTTTCGCCTGAGGCTTAAGATCTGAATGAGCTGGATGTTGCTCTTTTACTTTTTTCAAAATGGAAAATATGTTTTTGGTTTGTAAATGCACTTAGAAGCACAGCAATGGGCACTGAAATTATTATTTTTTAAATGAAATAAAAATAGAGCTGACAGCTAAAGAACTTTCACAGCAGTTATTATGATGTGTTATTATTAGCAGCAGCATGTGGTGACATTTTAGGCTCTAAATTCGCAGAAATACTTCCTGGATCATAGATATTCCAGATGCTAAGGGGAAGGAAACAGAAATGCTGGTGTCTGGCTTCACATGAGAGAATTTAAAAACCAAATGAAATAAGAAGGCGGATAATTTTGTACTAGAGAGTAGAGACTGATTTATCTCTATCCCTAGACATTGAAGGGTTAATTCTCAGACTTTCCTACACATGTAAATATCTGCCACCAAGAACAAAATATTCTGAGGAATATATTTGACTCTTTAAGCATATGAAATCTGTCATATTATTAGTGACTTAACAGCAGACTATATCGTGTTTCATGGATTTAGTCAGCATGAGCCCTCTAAAACACAGCTGAACAGAGTGAAAATCTAACATGATGTGGCCTCATTTCCAACGAGAAAAGGCTTCTGTATGCATATAAGCTTTCAGACTTTCCTGAAGAGGTTTCCTGCTTTTAGTAGTAAATTTCTCATAGCAGAAATTGGATGTTGACATTCTATACGTGGACTTAAGACAGCGAAGTGTATTCATTAGAAATGTGGCTTTGGAATCAGTGAGCTGCTTCCATGGCTCTGCTCATCACTAGATGTGTACTCCTAGGAAGTTAATTCTTCTCTTCAAACCTTTCTTTCCTCATCTGTAATACGTGATAATAGTGGTCCCTACCTCTTGGGATGTATTTAGTTTTATTATATAAGGTCAAATCAAGTCTTTCGGTCTATGTATGGCAATGTCACACAATTGGCAAGTCAGGAAACCAAAACTCATACCATACCAGGCCCTTAAATCACAGGGAGCAGTGCATAGTCTGAGTCTGATTGTGTACCTCTCGAATTTGAACTCTGGCTCCACCAGTAACTTATTTTGCTACTAAGGCATGTTTGTATTCTTAGTATAGAAGCTGACTCAGAGTCTTCAATGTGTTATTTATTTTTATTTTACAAATGTTAACCTACCAGTGCTATTCAGGATGGATTATGAAACCCTTTAAAGAAGTTGAATGAAAGGAAATTCATTGTATCAGATGGGAATTTGTTTGGCTTTTACAGAAATTCTCACAAACAGTGACTTAAACAGTTAGGGTGTTTACTTTTTGTCACAAAATGAAGATTTGCATATAGGGGTCAAGGGGTCATGCAGTAGCTTCATGATGTCATTAGGGGCTTGAGATCTATCCTGGCATCCTCAGCCTGGGGTTGTGCCCCTCTGTGGTGACAAGTTTGTTGCTCCACCTTCCTATTCAGGTACCAGGCAGGAGGTAGAAGGGTAAAGAAAAAAAAGGCACATGCTGTTTCTGACATCCATGTAAATCCTGAAAAGCAACTTATTTTTACTTCTCATTGGTCAAAACCCTTTAGATTATCCTCTATCAGGAGTCTGGGAAACAGTTTTAGTGAATACAGTGTTACCACTATTAAATGAAATTTTTGTTGTTAGTATGGATAATATAGAAGAGACAAATGGACATTGGGACAATGCAATCTCAGACAAAGTATAGAAAAATGGATTTGATGCTAAACTGCCTACTCACACACTCATTGTTAGATTTAATTCTTAAAATCCTTTAGTAGCCGTAAATAGTCCTATTTGCAGATGATAGTAAAGGTTAGTATGTCCCAATGCTGTGAATAGATACAGTCTGTATTTGTCTGGTTCCAAGTTCTATGAAGGGCCTCCCAGATGGCGCTAGTGTTAAAGAACCTGCCTGCCAATGCAGGAGACATAAGAGGTGCGGGTTCACTCCCTGGGTTGAGAAGATCCCCTGGATGAGGGTGTGGAAACCCACTCCAGTGTTCATGGAGAATCTCAGGGACAGAGGAGCCTGGCGGGCTACAGTCATAGGGTCACAAAGAATCATATACAACTGAAGCGACTTAGTACGCACACACAAGTTCTTTGCACGCTGTGATCTGTGCACTGTACCACCAGTGTTTCCATTGGGATGCTGTCTCTGATTGGTAGCAGATCATTGGATTCCTGGCTTTAATCCTCATCATTTATATCTTCTCAAAAATGGCAGGTATATGGTTAACTGCGCTTCTGCTGCTGAACTGAAATATAAGTATGTGTACATCGTAAAAGGTGGTTATATCGTGGGGCAGGGTTATCCTGTGAACAGAGCAATTAACTCAGATGTAGGAAAGCTAGGGTCTTATGCTTTGTTTCATCTCTGCTGACAATGGTAGTTAACTTTTCAGGTCCTGAACTATTCTCATTTGTGAGACGGAAAAGGTGATCTGACCCTCATATCTGACCCTGTTCTTGTAAAGATAAAATTAGACAATAGATGTGAAAGTACTTTTCGGAAGTTTAAGTGCTTGCTAGACAAATACAGGGAATTATTATTATTGATCTAGAGCCCAGAGTGGCAGTCTGCTTGATCCTCTATCAGAGGCTTAATTGAACAGTTTCAGTGCAGCCATCTAAGCTGACAGCATTTGAAGACTGATTCTCCTCTCTGACAAAGCCCAAGATGTAGACAAAAGCATTCTCTTCTCTCTGGTGCTTGCCTGTGAGGGTGTTTTCGGCACCTTCTAGAAAATAAATGTAAACCTCAGTCTTTAAAATGAGATATCCACTCCTCACAGACCCATTGAAGATTATTTGTGTGAAGAGTGTCTGAGACACAATTTTCTTTTTATATTTCTTCTAAATAAAATAAAATATGATTTAATTTACTGTGGCAACAAGAATTTATTTATTAAGTGGTTACTACATCTCAGACATTATACTTGTGCCTGGGGACACAGCAGGAAACAAGAAAAATATGGTTCCTACCTTCATGGATTTTCTAATCTATCATGGAAGAATAATATTAGACAGTAAATTAAACATTTCATGTTTCATTAGGCACCTCAGTATGTCACAAATCAGTACAAAATGGTGTAAGGAGGTATAAGAAAGAAGCACAATGGAAACTTTCTTTGTACATTGAATGCTTACACACACACACACACACACACACACACACCTTTTAACACTCATGAGAAATGTACCCTAAGAATTCTTAATTTTATAAATCCATAAAGTCAATTTCAAAATGTGATTTTTATCTCAAATTCAGAAAAGTATGCATAAAAAATTCAACTGACCAATAAGAACCTTACTGATTTTAGAAAAACAGTACTGAAAAAATTCATAAAACTGTAATGATAAAGTCTTTGTAAGGTTATATCATTATATTATTAACATTGATAAAAACTTTGGAACCTGAAAATAGAAAGGAATTACATGAATATGATGCATGCCTAAGTGTGTAGCTATGTATCATGCTGGTAATAAATAGACAAAGGGAATATAAAGTTAGGTCATCACAGAGAAGCAGGGACCTTTGACCTTCCTCTTGAGGTTATCTTCCTTTAAGCTGAACACTTGCTTTGGCTAGTTACTCTATACTTGTACAAAATATTTCAGATCTGAAGGCAAAGCTTCCAAATCAGTGTCATCAAATGAAGATGCCTCTTTTATTTGACAAAAACTATCACTAACAATTCTTAAATGAATTTTTTATCCAGTTAATAATAGTTTGTTATTGTTGTTCAGTTGCTCAGTAGTGTCCAACTCTTTGTGACCCCATGGAGCAGTACATCAGGGTTCATGTCTTTCACCATCTCCTGTAACATGCTCAAACTCACATCCATTGAATGATACCATCCAACCATCTCATCCTCTGTCGTCCCCTTCTCCTCCAGCCTTCTATCTTTCCCAGCATCAGGGTCTTTTCCATGAGTCAGTTCTTTGCAACAGGTGGTCAAAGTATTGGAGCTTCAGCTTCAGCATGAGTACTTCCAAAGAATATTCAGGATTGATTTCTTTAGGATTGACTGGTTTGATCTCCTTGCAGTCTTGAGAGTCTTCTCCAACACCACATTTCAAAGGCATCAATTCTTTGTCACTCAGCCTTCTCACATCCATACATATCGACTGGAAAAAACCATAGCTTTCACTATGCAGACCTTTGTTGACAATGTAATGTCTTTGCTTTTTAATAGGCTGTCTAGGTTGGTCATAGCTTTCCTTACAAGGAGGAAGTTTATTTAATTTCATGACTGTAGTCACTGTCTGCAGTGATTTTGGAGCCCCCACAAATAAAATATGTGACTGATTCCATTGTTTCTCCATCTATTAGCCATGAAGTGAGGGGACTGGATGCCCTGATCTTCGATTTTTGAATGTTGAGTTTTAAGCCAGCTTTTTCATTCTCCTCTTTCACCTTTATCAAGAGGCTCTTCAGTTCCTCTTTGCTTTCTGCCTTAATGATGGAGTCATATGCATATCTGAGGTTATTGATATTTCTTCTGGCAATCTTGATTCCAGCTTTTGCTTCATCCAGTCCAGTATTTCGCATATTGTACTCTGCATTCATTTCAGTTCAGTCGCTCAGTTGTGTCTGACTCTTTACAACCCCATGGACTACAGCATGCCAGGCTTCCTGTCTATCACCAACTACTGGAGCTTACTTAAACAAATGTCCATCGAGTCAGTGATGCCATCCAAAAATCTCATCTTTGTCATCCCCTTTTCCTCCCACTTTCAATCTTTCCCAGCATCAGGAGCTTTTCTAATGAGTCTGTTCTTTACATCAGGTGGCCAAAGTACTGGAGTTTCAGATTCTGTATCAGTCCTTCCAATGCATATTCAGGACTGATTTTCTTTAGGATGGACTGGTTGGATCTCTTTCCAGTCCAAGGGACTCTCAAGAGTCTTCTCCAACACCACAGTTCAAAAGCATCATTTCTTCAGCACTCAGCTTTCTTTATCGTCCAGCTCTCACATCCATATATGACTATTGGAAAAACAATACCTTTGACAAGATGGACCTTTGCTGGAAAAGTAATATCTCTTCTTTTAATATGCTGTCTAGGCTGGTCATAACTTTTCTTCCAAGGAGTAAACATCTTTTAATTTCATGGCTGCAGTCACCATCTGCAGTGATTTTGAAGCCCAAGGAAACAAAGTCTGCCCTGTTTCCATTGTTTCCCCATCTATTTGCCATGAAATGTGGGACCAGGTGCCATAATCTTAGTTTTTTGAATGTTGAGGTATAAGCCAACTTTTTCACTCTCCTCTTTCATTTTCATCAACAGACTTTTTAGTTCTTCTTCGCTTTCTGCTATAAGGGTGGTTTTCTCTGTATATCTAATGTTATTGATATTTCTTTTGGCAATCTTCTTCCAGCCCAACATTTTTCAAGAAGTACTCTGCATATAAGTTAAATAAGCAGGGTGACAATATACAGCCTTGACGTACTCCTTTCCTATCTTGGAACCAGTGTGTTGTTCTATGTCCAGTTCTAACTGTTGCTTTTTAACCTGCATACAGATATCTCAGGAGGCAGGTCAGGTGGTCTTGTATTCCCATCACTTTAAGAATTTCCCACAGTTTGTTGTGATTCATACAGTTAAAGGCTTTGGCATAGTCAATAAAGCAGTTCAGTTCAGTTCAGTTGCTCAGTCATGTCCCACTCTTTGCGACCCCATGAACCGCAGCAGCCAGGCATCCCTGTCCATCACCAACTGCTGGAGTCTACCCAAACCCATGTCCACTGAGTCTGTGATGCCATCCAAACATCTCATCCTCTATTGTCCCTTTCTCCTCCTGCTTTCAATCTCTACCAGCATCAGGGTCTTTTCAAATGAGTCAGCTCTTCACATCAGGTGGCCAAAATATTGGAGTTTCAGCTTCAACATCAATCCTTCCAATGAACACCCAGGACTGATCTCCTTTAGGATGGACTGGTTGGATCGCCTTGCAATCCAAGGGACTCTCAAGAGTCTTCTCCAACACCACAGTTCAAAAGCAACAATTCTTCAGTGCTCAGCTTTCTTTATAGTCCAATTCTCACATCCATACATGACTACTGGAGAAACCATAGCCTTGATCAGACAGATCTTTGTTGGCAAAGTAATGTCTCTGCTTTTTAATATTCTGTCTAGATTGGTCATAACTTTCCTTCCCAGGAGTAAGTGTCTTTTAATTTCATGGCTGCAATCACCATCTGCAGTGATTTTGGAGCCCCCAAAAATAAATTCTGACACTGTTTCCGCTGTTTCCCCGTCTATTTCCCATGAAGTGATGGGACCAGATGCCATGATCTTCATTTTCTGAATGTTGAGCTTTAAGCCAACTTTTTCACTCTCCACTTTCACTTTCATCAAGAGGCTTTTTAGTTCCTCTTCACTTTCTGCCATAAGGATGGTGTCATCTGCAAATCTGAGGTTACTGATATTTCTCCCGGCAATCTTGATTCTAGCTTGTGCTTCTTCCAGCCCAGTGTTCCTCATGATGTACTCTGCATATAAGTTCAATAAACAGGGTGACAATATACAGCTTTGATGTACTCCTGTTTTTCCATGTCCAGTTCTAACTGTTGCTTCTTGACCTGCATATAGGTTTCTCAAGACGCAAGTCAGGTGGTGTGGCGTTCCCATCTCTTTCAGAGTTTGCCACAGTTTATTGTGATCCACAGAGTCAAAGGCTTTGGCATAGTCAATAAAGCAGAAATAGATGTCTTTCTGGAACTCTCTTGCTTTTTCGATGATCCAGCAGATGTTGGCAATTTGATCTCTGGTTCCTCTGCCTTTTCTAAAACCTGCTTGAACATCTGGAAGTTCACAGTTCATGTTTTGCTGATGACTGGCTTGGAGAATTTTGAGCATTAATTTCCTGGTGTATGAGATGAGTGCAATTGTGTGGTAGTTTGAGCATTCTTTGGTATTGCCTTTCTTTGGGATTGGCATGAAAATTGACCTTTTCCAGTCCTGTGGCCACTGCTGAGTTTTCCAAATTTGCTGACATATTGAGTGCAGCTCTTTTACAGCATCATCTTTCAGGAGTTTAAATAGCTCAACTGGAATTCCATCACCTCTGCTAGCTTTGTTCATAGTGATACTTCCTAAGGCCCACTTGACTTCACATTCCAGGATGTCTGGGTCTAGGTGAGTGTGAGTGATCACACCATTGTGATTATCTGGCTTGTGAAGATCTTTTTTGTACAGTTCTTCTGTGTGTTCTTTCCACCTCTTCTTAATATCTTCTGCTTCAGTTCAGTCCATACCATTTCTGTCCTTTATTGAGCCCATCTTTGCCTGAAATGTTCCCTTGGTATGTCTAATTATCTTGAAGAGATCTCTAGTCTTTCCCATCCTATTGTTTTCCTCTATTTCTTTGCATTGATCCCTGAGGAAGGCTTTCTTATCTCTCCTTGCTATTCTTTGGAACTCTGCATTCAAATGGATATATCTTTTTTCCTTTGCTTTTCACCTCTCTCCTTTTTACAGCTATTTGCAAGACCTCCTCAGGCAGCCATTTTACTTTTTTGCATTTCTTTTTCTTGGGGATGGTCTTAATCCCTGTCTCCTGTACCGTGTCATGAACCTCTGTCCATAGTTCATCAGGCACCCTGTCTATCAGATCTAGGCCCTTAAATCTATTTCTCACTTTCACTGTATAGTCATAAGGAATTTGATTTAGGTCATACCTGAATGGTCTAGTGGTTTTCCCTACTTTCTTCAATTTAAGTCTGAATTTGGCAATATGGAGTTCATGATCTGAGCCACAGTCAGCTCCTGGTCTTGTTTTTGCTGACTGTGTAGAGCTTCTCCATCTTTCACTGAAAGGAATATAACCAATCTGGTTTTGGTGTTGACTATCTAGTGATGTCCATGTGCACAGTCTTCTCTTGTGTTATTGGAGGGGGTTTTTGCTATGATCAGTGCATTCTCTTGGCAGAACTCTATTAACCTTTGCCCTGCTTCACTTTGTAGTCCAAGGCCAAATTTTTCTCTTACTCCAGGTATTTCTTGACTTCCTACTTTTTTGTTCCCATCCCCTATAATGAAAAGGACATCTTTTTGTGGTGTTAGTTCTAGGTCTTTTAGGTCTTCATAGAATTGTTCGGCTTCTTCAGCATTCCTGGTTGGGGCATAGACTTGGATTACTGTGATATTGAAGCATGTGCCTTGGAAATGAACAGAGATCATTCTGTCATTTTTGAGATTGCATCCAAGTACTGCCTTTTGGACTCTTTTGTTGACTATGATGGCTACTCCATGTCTTCTAAGGGATTCTTGCCCACAGTAGTAGATATAATGGTCATCTGAGTTAAATTCACCCATTCCAGTCCATTTTAGTTTACTGATTCCTAGAATGCAGTGTTCACTCTTGCCTTCTCCTGTTGGATCACTTCCAATTTACCTTAATTCTTGGACCTAACATTCCAGGTTCCTATGCAATATTGCTCTTTACAGCATCAGACCTTGCTTCTATCACCAGTCACATCCACAACTTGGTGTGTTTTTTGCTTTGGCTCCATCCCTTCATTCTTTCTTGAGTTATTTCTCCACTGATCTCCAGGAGCATATTGTGCACCTACTGACCTGGGGAGTTCATCTTTCAGTATCCTATCTTTTTGTCTTTTCATGCTTTTCATGGGGTTTTCAAGGCAAGAATACTGAAGTGGTTTGCAAATCCCTTCTTCAGTGGACCACATTCTGTCAGACCTCTCCAGCATGACCTGCCTGTCTTGGGTGGCTCCATATGACATGGCTTCATTTCATTGAGTTAGACAAGGCTGTGGTCCGTGTGATCTGATTGGCTCGTTGTCTGTAATTGCCCTGTCTCTGCACCTAGTATCTTACTTGGGTTTCTCTTACCTTGGATGTGGGGTATCTCTTCAGGGCTGCTCCAGCAAAGCGCAGCTGCTGCTCCTTACTTTGGGTGAGGAGTAGCTCCTCTCAACTGCAGCCCCTGACCTTGGATGAGGGGTAGCTCCTGTGCCCTCGCAGCTGCAGCTCTAAATCCATCTTGAACATCCACCACTTCTAATCCTCCACTTCTAAATCCATCTTAAACATGTGGAAGTTCTTGGTTCATGTACTGTTGAAGCCTAGCTTGGAGGATTTTGATCATGACCTGGCTAACATGTGAAAAGAGTGCAAATTTGTGGTAGTTTGAACAAAATTTTGGCATTGCCCTTCTTTGGTATTGGAATGAATAATGACCTTCTCCAGTTGTGACAACTGCTCAGTTTAACGTCTCTTCTAAATGTTAATCCATATATATATATATTATGTATCTCTCTTTTTTAGCCCAGGCCTAATGGTAAATTTTACCTATTATTCTACCTTGATATTTTAAAATATAGAAGTTTTATTTCAAGAGATCAATTATAGTATATTATATATGAAAACATGGGTATAATTATATAGAAAAGACCTTAGAATGATTCGCAGCCTACCCTTAGATATCTTGAGTGTGGCCTCCATCCACTGACCCCATCCATGCCAAGAGTGGGGGTTTCTGACTTAAGTTTGAGGACTAATTCTACAAACAGCATTGAGGCCTTCATGTTAACTCCCGATATGGGTCATGTTTATATGATAATGTGATGAAAACCCTTATATGATTATGTATATGATGTTCTAATTGAAAACTTTATTGCATGTAATAAATTTTTGATTCTTTATCAAGATGAACATTTCATGAAATGGTATGAGAAAGGGTTCATCAAGTTATATCCCATAGGCCAAAGCTGGCTCATTGCTTATTTGTGTAAATAAAGTTTTATGGGAACACAGTCATGTTCATTTGTTTATAGCTGCTTTCCTACTGTGATGGCAGTTTTAATTGTAACAAAGACTATCTGTCCCACAAAGTTGAAAATATTTACAATAGATCCCTTTACAGAGAAAAGTTTATTTACTCCTGATGTAAGATATGTACCATCTCTTATTTTTCTGGGCCCAGTAAAATAAATGAATTGCATTGTTGACTTTGATCTCTAATAGATACTGCTTGGGACCTTGGAGTTGTACAGTCCCATGTTTGGATTCCGGACCCCCTGTTTACAATTTGTAGGATATTTATTCTATTGTTCACCAGTTGAAAGCTTTTATTTCCTCTCATATTAAGTGAGCTCAAAATACCTATCTCACAAGGATGTGGTGAGGACTATATAAAAACATGTTCAAGCACAGTGCATGGCATATGCAAGAACATAATTTTTACAATATTTTGCAGTGTAAAGAAAATTAATACCATCAGGGTATTAAGAACTTGAGAATGAAAACAGAGCTTAAAATTAAGGTCAGAATTAGGTGAGTGTTTAGGTGGGTCACCAAAACTTCGGGTAGCTGGAGAGAATACAGAACTGCTGGGTCATTGATACTATCATCTAGTCTCAGCATCTCTGAAAGTGATTCACCTTCCTTCAGATTGGAACTAGATACCTGAAGAGATACCCCATGTCCAAGGTAAGAGAAACCCAAGTAAGACGCTAGGTGCAGGGACAGGCAATCACAGACAACTAGCCAGTCGGATCACACGGACCACAGCCTTGTCTAACTCAATAATTCACAATTTCTTGATAAAATAGAGGAATAGATTTTTCTTCTCTTTAAAAGACTGAATGGTAAATAGTGTCTGGAGTAGTGGGGATATGCAGAATCTTCCCTCTCTTCTTAGGGTACATAATCAACCTGATTATGTTTATTCTGTTAGCAATAAGTGTAGAAACATTCAAAACTGGCTTAGCTGTGGTCTCAGCATTGATTTCAAAACATGGATATAAGAGCAGTAAAGTGCAGTTTTCCTCTGACACATAGATGCTCCTTCCATCAACTGTTGCCTTTATATGCCCATATTCCATGGTGGATTTGGTCACTTTTATATACAACAATTCATATTTTTCTCATATAAAAGAAGACTTAAGGTTTCCCTGAAATCTTCCTTCATTTAAGTAATCTGGGAGAGATTTCTTTACAGTGCCTCAAATCTTCTAGAATAAGCAATAATGGTATCAATTCATTCTTTCTTTGCTGGTTATAGTATATGAAATATTTAAAGGTTATTTATACAGTCCTACTGTCTGACTCTAATGCCGTAAAATGTGTTTTGATGATGATAAATTCCATGGCTTGTTCTTTAGACATCACAGTCAATAGCATAACAATCCTTATGAATCATGTCAAAGCTTTGTTGGCTGATCCTGTAATAGGTGGACATTTGTCTCACAATAATATTGCTGAAATATATTAGCAATAATTTGTTACCACATGGTAAATGTATTAATTTGTATCACATCCGATAAATGTGTATGAAAGGAGATTAAGATGAATATGGATGCTGGCATTAACATTTGGTGATTTTTTTTGTTTGTTTACAAGACACTTTTGTGTCTATTTTCACCATCTCTTAATTTTCTGGACTCAAGGACACCTAGAAAATTCCCATACGTTCACCATGATCCTGAATAGCAGATGCTTAGTGCTGATAAACAGGATCACTGTTGCCTTGCCATTTATTACTGGGGAGTATGATGAATATGCAGGGCCATTTGCACTGAGCTTTGAATCTGCTTGGTCTATTCATGATGTAAAGAAGCATCTGCTTCCCTAAGTCACCCAAACAAATTCCAAAAATGAAAGGTGAAAATATCCAAAAGTTGTTGGATTTTATTTTTCTAAAATTTACTAGTGCTCCACATCAAGGAGATTTAAGAGCAATTGCTTGTGAGAGAAATGATAGATGAAAACTGAAAGCAATGACCAAACATCACTTATGTAAAGAAAATAACTTGTTTTTCCTCTTCCTAAGAGAGGCAAAAAAGTTATTGTACCAGGTTTCTGAGTAGATATTTAACAAGTTCTTAAGGAAAATTTCTGCAACCTTGACATAGGCCATAATGTCTTTTAATTATGGTGATTAAAACAAACAGTACCCCAGACTGTTTTCTTCACATACAGACTTTTTAACCTTTTCATTCAAAAAAATACCCAACTCTTATTTCACCCCTGGTCTCACCTCTCCTTCTCCTCCTTTTTCCAAAACAACTAGATTTCTTTATATGCAGTATGAAGACACCTATTTGAAAGGGTTAGAACAGTGATTTTTAGAAACTTAGTATGTGTATATGTGTGCGTATACTGCAAAGACTATCACAAGAGGAATTAAACTTGGACAATATAGCCTTTAATGAATATATCTGAGTTTAAAGTATTGAGGGATAAATTTTGACTTCGTATATGATTGATATTTCTATGTCAGAAATATCGAACTTTGGAATGGATTGTCTTAGTGAAATATTGAACTTTCAGTGATTGGAGATATTAAAGCATAAATGCATAACCACTTAGAAGGCATTTTTGAGACTTAAGAACAGATCTGAGTATCATCTGAGATACGTTTCAGCTTTGATTTTTATGATATCTACAATGTATATTCACAATGTGCATGCACGTGTACAGAGGTGTACTTGTGTGGTAGGCAGGACTATGGATATTCGTGATTACCCAATTTTGTGGAATGTTCTAATGTTGGACTTTCAGTGATTACCTTGTTAGAACCAAATGATGGGGCTTACTTTGCAGTAGTTTCTAATGAAAAAATAATCATTATTCTTAACTGTCTTGAAAAGAAGTTAATTTCAGGCAGGAAGAAACAGGGAGAAGTGACTACAGGAACAAATGTCTCCATCCTTGTAAACAAGAAGGAGCATTGAGCCTAGAATCTGAAGCATGAATAAGCCTTGACTGGTTCTGGGTTTACGGTTGAACTGCCTCTGGAAGATTTATACAGAAATATGGTCTGCAATAAATAAATATAAAATGAATATTTATCTGAAGATAGGTGGGTCAAAAAAGTCTTCCCAGAGGAAATAATATCTAAACCCTGTAAAGGGTTAGGGTTAGGGTTAGGGTGTGTAAAGGGAATTCTAGGAAGAAGGATAATCATGTATAAATGGAGACTAAAATATAGTTTTTCTTTTTTTCCAATGGAGAGATGAAATAAGACTGGGAAGAAACACTGGCATCAGGTATTAAGTGGTTAGAATATGTAAGTTGTGTTAAAGAATTTGGAGTTTATCCAAGAGAAATGGGAAGGCTTTTTAGGATTTTAAGCAGGGGAGTGAAATAACCATATAGACATTTAAAAAAATTCCTACAGGCTATGCTTTAGAGAATGGATTAGAACAGGGCCAGACTTGAAATAGACCACTTGGAAGGCTGTCTCAGTCATCTGTACTGTCAATGTAAGACCTCTGTCACCAGTTTTCCAATCATTCATTTCCAATTCCTGAGCATCCAGCCTAACCTTAGCCACCAGCCATAAATCACTGTATATGTGTCTTTTGCTGTCTTTCTTTTCAGGTAAAAATGAACACCTGTGTGCCTGCTTAAAGGTCTGTCCTTTGGGAGCATTCCTTTCTCTGTTGTCCTCCTGGGTTTCCCAAAGACTGAGGATGTTGTGTTGTAGTTGTGCAGACTTCCAGCATATCATACAATATCATCTATAAACCTGGGTCCCAAATGTTTCTTCTTTAAGTCAACTGGGCATAAAGAACTCCACATGAGGCCATAGGGGGAAGTTGAGGGAGAATAGGCAGTAAGTATAGGTAAGCACTGTGAATCTGGTTCATTGGTTCATGCGATTTACTTGTGTCTTCAGGACTAGCTTGAGCCTGATCTCTTACATACCCTTCCCACTTGATGTTGGAGTGATCCTTTCCCCACCTAAATTCATATCTTAGGGTGCAGAGGGTTGTTCAGATGGCACTCTTTCAACATCTATCCATACCTTGAGCTAAACCTGCATCAACATTTTTAGGTATTTGTTGCAGCACAATCTCCACTTCTTGGTTTCATTTGTTGGCTTGGTGATCCCAGACTGCTATAACAATATGCCATATACTGGAAGGCTTGAACAACAGACCTTTATTTCTAACAGTTTGGGAGACTAGTTAGTCCAATATCAAGGAGCCAGCAGATTTGGTTACTGGTAAGAGCCATTTTCCTGGCTGGAAGGTGGCCATCTTTTCTCTGTGTCCCCATAAAGTAGAGAGAGGGAGCTTTGGTGTCTCTTCCTCTTCTTTTACGTACATTAATCCTGTCTTGTGGGCTCTTCCCTTGTGACCTCACCTAAACCTAATTACCTCCCAAAGGACCTACCCTCTTAGTACTATCAGACTGGGGGCTAGGACTGCGACATATGAACTTGAGGGGGCCACAGACATCAAATTCATAATAACATGTTACTGTTAAGGAGTCTGGATATTATCTAAAGAAAATGTGGAGTTAGTTTACTATTTTATCAGGCCAGTGAAATAATCGTATTTGTATTTTCAAAAGCTCACAAAGGCTGTGTTTTATACAAAGGATTAAAATGGGCAAAACTGAGGACAGGAACACCTCTTGCTGATTAAGATAATAATTTAACTAAGAAATGCATTTTATGTAGACTAGGATAATGGCCATAAAGAAAAAAATTGTATAAGCTTTAGAGATGTCAAGGAGGTCAGTGCAACAGGTCTTTGTTATAGTTCAAGGTTTGAGAAATTGAGAGCTATTAATATATTTTATTGAAATTTGGGTCACATCGTTGGGAACTAAACTGTCACCCCTGAAAGGAAATCTATAGGTTGTTTTAGGTTCATGTAATGGTTGAAGTCCTTTCAGGGTATCTGCATGGAAATGTCAGATATATTGTTGGATATTTAGGAGAATCTAGAGAGAAAGTAATTCATCACTCAGGTTTCATAATGGCCATGCTTGAAACACGTAAATAAGCAATAGGGTTTTTAAATTTATTGTATAGTCATTTGTTTATTTAAGACACATTATACTAAAATGACACAAAGGAAGAGACTATTTAACATTTGTTAGCCTCAGTTTTTCTTCATTTTTCATCATTTTAACAGTGAGGGAAAAACTGAAGCTAATAGATACAATATAGCATATCAACATCTAACAGAATTTAGTGGAGACAGAACTTAAACTCACTTCTTCATGTTGCCCTGACAAAGTCCTAGCAGAAATACCTTGTTTTAGGACCTCAGGCTCATCATATATAAAAGAAAGGAAACCTCTCCCTTCTAATTCAAGAGTCTATAAGTTGATGGTTAGATAATCTTTGTTCTTGTGCAGCCTAAACTTCATCATACCAGGACAGCAATGTTCATAGGCAATTTAGTTTCAACTGTAGGCCCAACCTACAGGATAAATTTGAAATTAATTTTACTTATGAAGGTTTGAAGGGGAAGGATGACCAGTGTCTCAGTATAACATCAGACTATTTGAGGGAACCACTGCACAATTAGGGTAAGATCCCCTCATTTTACTCTCCATAGAAGACAAAGAATGTTTTACACTTAAAATGAAAGTCTGAACTTTTTAAAAGGATCTGAGATTTTCCTTGAAAGGATGAACATTTATGTACACAGATTATATTTAGAAGCACAAATGACAAGTGCTTATTAAGCAATATTATCTGGTACTCTAATGATTGTCTCCTCCCTTAGGAAATCTCGTCTTACATTATGTGAGGAAATAAATTGACCTGAAAATGAAGATTCCAAAAACAAAATAATCACCAACATGCATATTTTGGTCTTTGGTGTCTACTTTCATTCCCAAAGGACCCCTTAGCAGTATCTGATATTCCTAAAATTTAATACTTTTATGCTTGATTTAGGATAAATCTGCTATTATGACCTTGTTTTGAATGGCCTGGTGATTTTGACTGGCCTGTTCTTTGGCTCAGTAGTCAATGGGGTAGAATGTATATTTAAGTCTATTAAACGAGGGCACAAACCATCACTTGAAAGAGCTTAATGTTTGCACTCATGAGTTTATCTGCCCTGTCAAACCAGTGGAAGAGATTTTATAAAATACTTCTCTTTTGGAGATAGGACCTTAAAAAATTGATTGCCTCTTTGTTGAAGATATTTCCCCACTGGTCTAATAGAATCAATGTTAAACATAATGCTAGAAAGGAATGTGAATTTACCCCTCTCTTTTGAAAAAATACACGGATTATTTCACTTGTTTATTATTTCCATGTGACCTCAACTGGAAAACTTCAGTTGAATTTAAAGTAGTATTAGACAATAAAATATCAGTGGATAGGTGTTCTAGACTGTGGTAGATGGGCCTGTGGGCAATGGGCATGTGGTAGATGGTAGATGGAAGATGCAAAAAGACCTCTTCAAAAATCAACCCAAGGTAATTCTCTTGAGAGGACTAGAACATTATGGAAAGTGTACTAGAGATTTGATGATTTTTTTAAACAAAAATTTGACTGCATCAGGTGGCATGGAGGATCTTAGTTCTCTGACCACAGATTGAACCCAGCCCCCCTGTAGTGGAAGTGTGGAGTCTTAACCACTGGAGTGCCAGGGAATTCTCTGGTAGTAGGTAGGAATGGAATGAAAGGAAGAAAATATTTTGCTACTCTTATTATGACTTTAATTTTAGCTCCACAGAGGTGAGGCTACCTAATGCACAAGATTCATAAACTACCAACTCAGTCTTTACATTTGATTCAAAGACTAAAATAGCACTTTATTCTTAGAAATAAATAAATATACAAAGTAATAGTAAACATTAAATATATTCCACAGAAAAAAAAAGACAACATTTTAAATCGCTGATCTAGTTCTAGTTCTGGGAATGTATATCACTAAAATAAAACTTAAAATATGAGAGAATAGCTAAAAGAATGAGATGAACTCCATTTGGAATGAAATAAAAACCATTTAATTGAATGTCTCCTTTGAAAACATCCACAGAGGAATAAGCTGAAATAAAGCCAGAAATACCAGGAGAACAATAAGAGAATGCAAAACAACTAAACAGAGATTTGGCAGGATAGAAAATGAAGAAGTCATAACTACACACAGTGGACTTCCTCATTCACTGGCCCTCAGATTGCTTTTGACACTCCTGTAGAATGGCAAATATAAAGCCAGGCAGATGGGGCACTTTCAGTGGATACTGATAGAAAAATCCTATAATGGGAAATTCTTTCAGATGGCTGAAAGAAAATGGTACAATAATTTGGTCAACTGAAGAAGCAGTAGAGAGATATTTAGCAATAGATATTGTAACAGGAAAAGACTCCTAAACAAACACATGCCCATTGCTTTCACTGGTCCAGGATATTCTGGATTAAGTTGGAAGAGTTTACTAGTGACCCTCATACTTTCTGAAAGTGCATGTACTATTGTGAAGGTAATAAAATATTATCTCAGAATCAATAAATACCACTTTCTAATAACATAATATGATAAACACTAAGATATAATTAAAAAGGCCAAGTCTCAATATCATAACTCTAATTTTGAATGACAGCTTTGGAAAAAATGTAGCTTTTTGCTCAAACAGTCTTATCAAATATTTGCCCAACAGAAATATCCCATACGAAAAATAAAATTTGCCTTGCAGTATTTTATGTTTCATCTCACATGAATGATAAAGTAATTGGCTGGCTTTATAGTAGAAAACTTATAGGAAAATTATTTTTCTGATCTATTTCTGTATTTATTGAAGTGGTATCCATGGACTTTCATCCATCCTGGACTTTCTCTATTAGTTCTGACACTTTGATCCAGAAGTAAAATACTTTCTGCTATTCACTAAAAGGAGTCATGCTCATTGTTTTGACTAGGCTTATGTGTAACTTTATACTGAAGAACTATCATAAGATTACCATAAAATTAATCACAATTTCAAGAATATTCAAGATTACTGAGCAAAATAAAAGAATTGTGAGTCCAATTATTAGTCCATTGTCAGACCTGAATGGAGGTTAAGAAGACTAGATACTCTGAGCTTGAGTTGGGAAGAGGGAAATCTCATGTTGACACTTGGAGATCAACAATAAGTTTGATCAGAAAAAAAGATACTAGGTCAAATTAACTGTTTATAAATTACTTATTAATGTTGGAGGATAATTTCTGTGGAGGTTTAGTAATTTTTTTCTTCTGCTGCCTAGAAGACTCAGCTAATACATGTTGAACCTCTTAATATTTATTTTAACTACTTAAATATGGTACTGTTAAAGTTTGGAAGAGTGTTTAAGGTGGAATGTATATAATGATGGACCTTAGGATACATTCCCTAAAATGATTTGGAAGAAATCTTGGTATTGTTCATATGGATTAATGAGATTGATGATTTGGTTTGAAGGTTATGACTTTTTGTGTTAGCAAATTCTAAGTTTTGAATTTTACTCATGACTTTATTCCATGCCCAGTAGAAACATTACAAGATGGCATGTAAAGAGGAGAGACAATTAGATTCCAGTTTCTCACTTGTAGCTCTTTTGATCTCTTTTATGAGTTTGATCTCAACTTTAGTATATCTTGTTGGCTTCCCATTTCCTTTTTCTTCAAGTAATTCTACTTTCCCTTTTCTCCATACTCTGTATTCCAGTTCGTCTCCAGCTTATTGATGTACTCTTAGGTTTTCTCAACTCTGTAACAATGAGCTATTAATTCAAATTTCTTATTTCACTCTTAGATTAAATTGAAGGAGGCCAGTTATTTCTGGAAATAAGTATTACCTCCCTGGCAACTTGGGAAGTCAAATGTTGATGAATTTCTACAGTTCTTTAGAAAGAATTTCACTCTTGTGTCAGAGATGAAATTTCTATACAATCCATTGAATATACAATGGAGAAAAACCTGGTTATGGGTCAGAAAATGGTGGTGATGGAGAAGCAAAAGATGACAGTGAATAGGGTGACTTGGTAGATCATGCAGAAGTTACAAATTGAAAGAGAGCTTTTGTGGGCGGGAAGTTAGATTTGTACATATAGTTATCAAAACACTTTTGATTCAGTGAGTACTAATTAGAGCTAGTTGGCATCTCTTAGGTAATGTAACCACACCAAAAAAGCAGTCTTGATAGCAGAGAGTTTCTAATAAAGGACCTCCAGTATCTTTTACTTGTAGGTAAAAGTTTTAATTATAAAACTGTTTGAAAGAAAAGCAATTCACATTTCTTTTAGGGGGGACTGTGGACCATTATTACCACAGTACTATCCACAATTTATTTTTTACAATGAATTTTCACCATGAACTTTTAAGACAGGGAATTAAAATAAATGGCCTTTCATAGGAGCTCATTTAGGTCTCTCTATTGTGAATCTAACATAAATGCCTTCAAATAACTCTCTGCTTGTGTGTATGTGTGTGTACTTGTGTATGTGTGTGTGTGTGTGTGTCTGTGTGTACAGCAAAAATGTTATGGACTCTAAGAGAGTTATTACCCAAAAACTGTATTTGGGAGTCTCTATAAATTTATTTTAAAATATTCAGCTATACCATGGTCTAGCACTCTTCAATAAATAAGCATGGAGGGAAAAAAAAAATCTCTTCAAATAGCACCTATGAAATATTTGACATGACAACTGTTTGAATTTCCATACTGTGTTCACAGTCTACTCATTATTCTGTGGTGCTTTTTCTGCTAATCACTTATTATTGTGCAAGGTGAGCACAGTTAACCTCTTTAAAGAACTCTGATCCAATATTGAATCACTTTCATAAAGATTCTTGGAGCACAGGATCAGTTTGGCTCAATATCACAAAACCCTGGCGTGGTTATTGTCAAAATAGTCACTATTTTTAATCAGATAAATTGATTAAGACCCAGTTAGATATGCATAAAGGAAGTTAGGACCTGGGAAATCCCTTGCAGATGAATTAGATTTTACTTGAAAGGGAGCTTAGGGTTCAGTTTCTTGGTGAAAAGAAGGGATCTGGAAAGGGCTTTGGGTAGCTCCAAAGTTTGTAAACAGTTTAAGACTGGGCTCAAGCATAAAGGGACAAAGTAGAAATCCAGTTACCAGAAATGAAGTGAAAAGGTAGAGCCTTAGTTGCATCATCACAGAAGAAAATGTTCTGCCTTCAGATCTAAAGCACCCATTTCCTGTGGGAGTATCAGGAAATGATGTAGATTCCAAATCTCATATGCACTGAATTGGAGGTTCCTCAGTTCCTCCTGACTGACAGCAAATGGGTTCCATGTTGTGGAATACTTAGTCTAAAAGTCAAACTCTGGAATTCTAACTCAAGGAAAGGAAGGAATGGGGGACAAAGTTCCTGGCATATTTTGAGAATTCTGAGTGATAGCTGACCCACTAGACAAGATTTAAACTTGAATTTATTTAATTTGGCCTCTCTGGGTCTTCATTACTGCACGGACCTTCTCCTAGTTGTGGTGGGTAGGGGCTGCTGCTAGCTGCTGTGTGTGGGCTTCTCTTTATGCTGGCTTCTCTTGTTGCAGAGCACAAGCGCTAGGGTGTGTGGGCTTCAGACGTTGAGACACATGGGCTTGGTAATTGCAGCTCGTGGACTCTAGCCAACAGGCTAGAGTTGTGTATCCTGCTGCCTATTCTCTTTGCCACTAACAGGCTCAGTAGTTGTGGTACATGGGCTTAGTTGCTCCTCAATGTGGAATCTTCCCAGACCAGGGATGGACCCCATGACTCCTGCATTGGCAGGTGGATTCTTTACCACTGGGCCACCAGGGAAGCCCTGGAGAAGATTTCTTAACTTTTAAAGTCAAAGTTGTGTAATTCATTTCCATGCTGTTTTGATGCCTAATAAGTTCTATTACTGTATGCCAAACCTGACTAATTAATGACAGAAAATACTTATCTTACACTTTCCATTTCCTAATAGTTTTCTGTATAATTATCCAAGGCTAGGTTAGATTTTTGAATATGAACCACATTTAAAAAGAAAAAGCAGGGGTGAAAATAGACAGGTACTCTAGAATTATTAGACAGCATTTTAAAAGTCAGGCTTTTTCATATATAGTTTTCAATACTGATAAAAAAATACATAGTTAAACCAATGTATGAACTGACTATTGATATTTCTTGAGAGACCAAAAATATTAGAAATATTCTATTGGAATTTACTGGAAATTATTTCTATTGGAAATAATTTTCAATTATTCCTGACTGTTCAATTTGAAGGAAAAATACATGAATTAAACTTACATTAAATTTATTTCATAATTACATACATTAAATTTATTTCATACATTAAATTACATACATTAAATTTATTTCAAATTTAGTCAGATTGTTTCAACATCAACTCCTTAAATTTATAAGTTCATTTCTATACTGAAAGTTTTTACTACAATCACATCCTGCTGGTTTGTTTCGTAGGTCATTATTTAACATTATAGAACATTTCTCAGATGTCCTCTTTAACAAAACTATGAAAAAACACCCATGAATTTGTCACCTTTAGTCTCATAACAAGTGGCTTATGTAAAGACATCCTGCTTTGATGTACACCCTCATCTCGGTATAGTAGATATAACATTGTTTAGTACAGGGAAATAGGACAGACTAAGACCAACTCTGATTGAGAGAGTAGACAACACGATACACATTTTTGTCTTTTTAAAAATAGTGTCTAGTTTTAATTATGTCTGGCTTCCCTGGTGGCTCAGATTGCAAAGAATCTGCTTGCAATGCGGGAGACCCAGGTTCAGTCCCTGAGTGGAGAAGATCCCTTGGAAAATGAAATAGCTACCCACTCCAATATTCTTGCCAGGGAAACCCCATGGACAGAGGAGCCTGCTCTCTACAGTCCATGGGGTTGTAAAGAGAATAGGCAGCAGGATACACATTTTTGTCTTTTTAAAAATAGTGTCTAATTTTATTTATATCTTACTGCAACTGCCTCCTATAATGGAGGTGTGGGTAGCCAATATGGTATATAATATTGATACATTTACAGTTCAAAGCAGACGTTGGTATACAAATAAACATATGTGGGTTACCAGAATTTCAGCAACATTTAAAGACCTTGGGTTGGATGAACTCTCCTGTGGAGTTAATGTAATATATTTTAGAAGATACCAGAAGACTAAATGCTAACACTTTCAATTAATTCAGATTCAGGATAGTGGAGAATAACAACCAGAAGAACCCAAGAAAGGGGAGCCAGGGAGGTAAGATGAGAACCAAGAGAACAAAATTGTTCCAAAATCAAGAAAAGGAAAAGTTTAATAAGTATCACCAAAGCTTAAATAAATAAGAATTTACATTCTAAAGAGCAGTTTTGGTTGGAGTGGTAATAAATCCTGATTGCATTGCATTCAAGAGAGGAGGAGACATGAAGGGCAGATAACTATATTGAAGGGTTTAGCTGTTAAGAAGAGAGAGATGTGAGAAAGACTTGGGTCAAGGGAAAGCTATATTTCTTAGATAAAGATTGCTTGCAGTATGTATGCCATTCAAAGCCTTTTTAACATGAGTTATATATTAAACTGAATTAGGAATAATAAAAGTGTTCAGCCAGGAGTATTATGTGTGTTCTTTTCTCTGAAGTAAAAAAGATGACAACTAAACCTCTCCAGGAAGGGAGCGCACTGTATAGGCTATTCATTATTAATGTTTTCAGTAGAGTTTTTATTTTTGCAGCAAAAGTAAGGATTTTGGAGTTAGGAAGACCCAAGTTCAAATCTATACATTCAAGGTTTAAATTTTTGAATTATTTCTATAGAGGCTGGTTACAAGTATAGACACGGAGTCACCTTCAACCTGTGAGATGATAGTAATTGATGGATCTTTTTCCTTTCATTGTTTGATGTCTGTTCTTAATGAAATAACATCTTAAAAATTCTAAGATTTAAAAAAGTTGATTTTAAAAGTTCTAAATGTCCGATAAGCACTCAGTTTAGTTCAGTTCAGTCACTCAGTCGTGTCCAACTCTTTGCAACCCCATGAATCGCAGCGCGCCAGGCCTCCCTGTCCATCACCAACTCCCAGAGTTCACTCAGATTCACGTCCATCGAGTCGGTGATGCCATCCAGCCATCTCATCCTCTGTAGTCCCCTTCTCCTCCTGTCCCCAATCCCTCCCAGCATCAGAGTCTTTTCCAATGAGTCAACTTTTTGCATTAGGCAGCCAAAGTACTGGAGTTTCAGCTTTAGCATCATTCCCTCCAAAGAAATCCCAGGGCTGATCTCCTTCAGAATGGACTGGTTAACCTGCTTGCAGTCCAAGGGACTCTCAAGAGTCTTCTCCAACACCACAGTTCAAAAGCATCAATTCTTCGGCGCTCAGCTTTCTTCACAGTCCAACTCTCACATCCATACATGACCAGTGGAAAAACCATAGCCTTGATTAGATGGACCTTTGTTGGCAAAGTAATGTCTCTGCTTTTGAATATGCTATCTAGGTTGGTCATAACTTTCCTTCCAAGGAGTAAGCGTCTTTTAATTTCATGGCTGCAGTCACCATCTGCAGTGATTTTGGAGCCCAAGAAAATAAAGTCAGCCACTGTTTCCACTGTTTCCCCATCTATTTCCCATGAAGTGATGGGACCAGATGCCATAAACTTGGTTTTCTGAATGTTGAGTTTTAAGCCAACCTTTTCACTCTCCACTTTCACTTTCATCAAGAGGCTTTTAGTTCCTCTTCACTTTCTGCCATAAGGGTGGTGTCATCTGCATATCTGAGGTGATTGATATTTCTCCCGGCAATCTTGATTCCAGCTTGTGCTTCTTCCAGCCCAGTGTTTCTCATGATGTACTCTGCATATATGTTAAATAAGCAGGGTGACAGTATACAGCCTTGACGTACTCCTTTTCCTATCTGGAACAAGTCTGTTGTTCCATGTCCAGTTCTAACTCTTGCTTCCTGACCTGCATACAAATTTCTCAAGAGGCAGATCAGGTGGTCTGGTATTCCCATCTCTTTCAGGATTTTCCACAGTTTATTGTGATCCACACAGTCAAAAGCTTTGGCATAGTCAATAAAGCAGAAATAGATGTTTTTCAGGAACTCGCTTGCTTTTTCGATGATCCAGTAATTTGGTCTCTGGTTCCTCTGCCTTTGTGCTGAGAACCACTTACCACGTTCAACCAAACATATGAAATTTCGACTAGTCAAGATAGTTTTGGAAGCTGCTTACTGATACAGAATCCAGGCTAAGGATATTCAAGAAATTCAGTGTAACAGATAAAGAGCCTTAGACATCATTTTATAAGTATGTTAGTATTCAATGTATGCAAGAAAGAAGAATCCTCCTAAAGACATTATTCCTCCTGTAGACATTATATTCTGGGCTTCCCAGGTGGTTCAGTGGGTAAAGAATCTGCCTGCAATCTTTGGGAGATCCCCTGGAGAAGGGCATGGCAACTCCCTCCAGTATTCATGCTTGGAGAATTCTGTGGACAGAGGAGTTTAGTGGGCTACAGTCCATTGAATTGCAAAGAGTCAGACATGACTGAAGTGACTGAACACAGAGGCATTATATTCTAAAGAAACAGTGATTATTAGTCTGTTTTTTTGCCATCCAACATGGACACTTCCTGCTTATGTTCCAAGGATTTGTTTACAGTCTGAGTCTAGGTAAGAGATGATTCTGCCTCTACCCATGAAAATTGTCAAAGACCAGACATTTGTTCTGTCAAGACTCATAGAAGCTAGGGGCACATCAATGAAAAATTGCATCAGGAAAGTTCAACAGACTAGGAAGATTTTATTCAATACTATAGAAAAAGAGGAAAAAAGTGAAAATGCTCTGTCGTGTCCAACTCTTTGTGACCCCGTGGACTGACCAGGTTTCTCTGTCCATGGGATTTTCCAGGCAAGAATACTGGAGTGGGTTGCCATTTCCTTCTCCAGGAGATCTTCCCAACCCAGGGTCTTCTGCATTGTAGGCAGATGCTTTACCATCTGAGCCACCAGGGAAGTCCAGAAATAAAGGAAAGAGATTAAACTCAAGACTCCTGAAATGAAAGATGGGATAAGCTAGTAAACTTACTAGAGGATGTTACTGGGGAGCGGGTCAATTAACAAATATAATTAGATCATTTGTGTTTGCTAATTGGCCCTTATCTCATCAAAAGTAGACTTCTACCTTTCCATAAAGACTAGGAGATAGAGATGCTATCTTCTTTGATGATGATATTTCAAAGAGATGGTTCTCAAGTCCTTGAAAAAGACATTTCTGAGTTGTAAAACTGGCAAGGGGCTGAGAAGATTTACATCTCAAAGAGGCAGAGAATTTACAATTGCAATTTTCTAAAGTAAATTCTTTAAGAAAAGGGATATCAGGGCCTTCTAGTCAGGAAGAAACCTATCTAAAGTTTAGTCAAACTGAAGGAAATTTTAAGGCTATGTTTCTTGGTCTGAAGAAGGCAGGTAATAAAGGGCTTAAGTCAATCCGCTACTACTCTTGGGACCTTTAGAATTTACCCTGGTCTTAGTATCTGGAGTCTAGTGCCCACTGGGATGGGTGGAGGTACTGTTGGAGTTGAGATTCCAGCAGACTTATTAGACAATGCTGTCTGATGGCGGCAGCACTAATAACATCTTTTCCATAGCTAAACTCTCCCCATGACTATATTTATGGCTTCTTTTATGAGCCTGGTTTGCCATATTCTTGATTTAATGAACACTCCAATAGCTTGAATAAAATGGTCTTTCTGCTCAGTTAACCAGAATTTATTTTTTCTTTTGTTTGCAATGAAGCATATTTACTGATTGCTCTTTAATGTCTTTTTGGATACATTTTGCGCATTTTTCACTGGATGTTATTTCTTTTATGCCTCTAGGAAGAATTTTATTTACTCCTCTTTGGCACTCCACTGTCACCATCATCACTACGAATTCATTCTTATATTGCCTGGAAAAGTAACAACAGTTCCACATACCATAGCTTTCCCTCAGAAGAGTATTCTATGCCAAAGCAAAAGAAAACTAATTAAAGCTCTCATCATAACTAAAACAACTGGGAACATCACGTTCAGCATAACTGAGGATGCAGGGTATCTGCCAAAAATGTGAATTCAATTTTTTTTTATTCATGTATAGATATAAAAATGTGAAGAATACAAATGTAATTGTTCAGTACATCATCCTCTTGTATTTATGTAATTGTTCATTATGCATTATTACAATATTCTCCAATATTCTATTTTTCCTCTTTCCTTCCTCCCCCTGTCTTTCCTTCGAAATAAATATTTCTTCAACATCATTCATGTTACCAGTATAGTGTGAGATACTATAGGAATATTTGAAATGTAGAAAATTACTTATTGACTAAACTATAGTAAGGAGTTTTTTGTGGTGCTTGCAGCAGTGAAAACTTACAGGAATGAAGGGAAACTACTCCATGGTATAAAATAAGGAGTGTCCTTGGGACTTCCGACAGTCCAGAGGTTAGAAAAACATCATGCTTCTACTGTAAGGTACCGGGGTTCCATCCCTGGTCAGGGACCTAAGATTCCACATGCCATGTGGCACAGCCAGAATAAAAAGGAACATCCTGAGGACAAGGGCATCTGTGCTTTGGAGTCAGTTTTATAGACTGTATTTCTGTTAGCATATGTATACTTGTCATCTTTCTTAACATCATTTAGAAGGTATCATTTCCCCTGTTTTTACCAGGCACTACCTTCCTTCAGAGGCTGTTTGCATACATTATATATGTATCAAGGTCAGAGGGTAAAAAGAATGAATTGACTTGATTTCAGTTATTTCTCTGCTTCTTATTATTTGAGAAGTTCTTTAAAGTTTTCCTTATTTTCCCATATCTGCCGATTTTGTTATCTTTTTTTTAAATATTTTATTTTTTAACTTTACAATATTGTATTGGTTTTGCCATATATCAACATGAATCCGCCACAGGTATACACGTGTTCCCCATCCTGAACCCTCCTCCCTTATCTTAAATCCAGCTTTAACTCTAAAATGATAAAGAAGTATGAGTCTCTTATTTCAAATGTTGTATTTAATGAGTATGACCAGGCAGCCAAATAAATTAATAAAACTTTACTGAAGATTATAGTTATTTTATATGAAATTTGAAAATGGTTTCTCAAATCAAATAAAATGCAAAGGTAATTATAAATTTTCTTGCCTTGAAAAAGCCTTGGCTAAAATAAGAGGCTGATGAGAAAACTACTGATCATTAATTATAGGAATGAGAAGAGGTTTCAGGAAAGAATAACTGAGATGACTAAGCAAGGTTGTGCAGACTTCATTTTTAGTTGACCTGTATTGAGTTTCTCTTTTTGTCTCTGTCAAAATATATTGACTTCATTAACTTCTCTAGTCCATTTCTACATTGGGATCCTGGACCTCCAGAGTTATTGAGGAAACATGTGGGTAGAGAATGAAATATGTATTAAATTCAGGAAACATAGCTTTTGTTTTCTGTTGTAAAATATATGTTTGTGTGTTTTTTAAGGAGGTTGGTACTTAGGATAGCAACTATTTTGGTGCCAGAAGACTTTCCTATGTTTCTTGGATTTTGTATCTGTGAAATGTATAACATGATATTTTTATGAATCCTAGTGACCACTGAATAGTTAGAAAGAGGAAGGAGGAAGCCATGAAAGGATTTAATAACCATCAGATAGAGAATCCAACTTTCAGATTTGAACGTGCAATAGCACATGTGGTGGTGATGACTCAACTTAAACCTGCTCTTAAAGGGACTCAAACCCAAGGTAGGCTCTTGACTGAGTCTAACAAAGACAAAATATCCCCAGTTATTAAAAATATGCTTTTATTCAGGATGTTAAAATAGGAATTGTGTTCATTCATGAGGAACATGTCAAAGAGAGAGAAAACTTTAGGTTTTAAGAGGCAGATAAACGAGTAGTTTTGAAGCATGGAGAGAGAAGGGATGCGTGGCTCGTTTTGGATATTATATATATGAGGGCAGAGTGGTCCATTATATTATGTAGTTAGATATTTCTTGGATCTCGGCTTCCCTAACTCAGTGGTAAAGAATCTGCCTGCCAGTGCAAAAGGTGTGGGTTTGATGCCTGGATTGGGAAGATTCCCTGGAGAAGGAAATGGCAACCCAATCCAATATTCTTGCCTGGAAATTCCATGGACAGAGGAGTCTGGTTGGGCTGTGGGGTCACAGAGTTGGACATGACTTAACAACTAAACAGTAATAATATTTCTTGGAACACAAAAATGTATGTGGAGACAGGGGTAGATTTCTTAACGTACTTTGCTACTTTCTGGGAACTCAGGGCTTAGATAAACTTCAGCACTGTCAGTTGGTTTCATGTTACACCAGAAAAGAAGGGATTCAGATTTAGAGATGGGGCTATTTGGTTTTTAATTTCTCATTTTGATAAGGTTTTTATTGGCTCTGTTCTTTCCCTGTATCTTAAGAGGGAGCACTACCCAAAAATTGAGTTTGACTCTTGGTGGACATCAAGCCAAAAGACTAAAAGATGATGCTGTTAAAGTGCTGAAATCAATGTGCCAGCAAGTTTGGAAAACTCAGCAGTGGCTACAGGACTGGAAAAGGTCAGTTTTAATTCAAATCCCAAAGAAGGAAAATGCCAAAAAATGTTCAAACTACTCACAATGCACTCATTTCACATGTGAGCAAAGTAATGCTCAAATTCTCCAAGCTTGGCTTCAACAGTACATGAACTGAGAACTTCCAGATGTTCAAGCTGGATTTAGAAAAGGCAGAGGAACCAGAGATCAAATTGCCAACATCTGTCGGAACTTCGAAAAAGCAAGAGTACCAGAAAAACATCTACTTCTGCTTTATTGACTACGCTAAAGCCTTTGACTGTGTGGATCACAACAAATTGTGGAAAATTCTAAAAGAAATGGAAATACCAGACCAGCTCACCTGCCTCTTGAGAAACCTGTTTGCAGGTCTAGAAGCAGCAGTTAGAACCAGACATGGAAAAATGGACTGATTCTAAATTGGGAAAGGAGTACGTCAAGGCTGTATATTGTTACCCTGCTTATTTAACTTCTATGCAGATTACATCATGCAAAATGCCAGGCTGGATGAGGCACAAACTGGAATCAAGATTCCTGGGAGAAATATAAATAACTTCAGATAGGCAGATGACACCACCCTAATGGCAGAAAGTGAAGAGGAACTAAAGAGCCTCTTGATGAAGATGAAAGAGGAGAGTGAAAAACTGGCTTAAAACTCAACATTCAAAAAACTAAGATCATGGCATCTGGTCCCATCACTTCATGGTAAACAGATGGGAAAACAGTGGAAACAGTGAGTGAGAGACTTTATTTTCTTGGGCTCCAAAATCACTGCAGATGGTGACTGCAGCCATGAAATTCAAAAACACTTGTTCCTCAGGAGAAAAGCTATGACCAATCTAGACAGCCTATTAAAAAGCAAAGACATTACTTTGGTGACAAAGGTCTGTATAGTCAAAGCTATGGTTTTTCCATTAGTAATGTATGGATGTGAGAGTTGGACCATTAAGAAAGCTGAACACCAAAGAACTGATGCTTTTGAACTGTGGTGTTGGAGAAGACTCTTGAGAGTCTCTTGGACTGGAAGGAGATCAAACTAGTCAATCCTAGAGGAGATCAGTCCTGAATATTCATTGGAAGGACTGATGCTGAAACTGAAGCTCCAATACTTTGGCCACCTGATGCAAAGAACTGACTTACTGGAAAAGATCCTGATGCTGGAAAGAATGAAGGCATGAGGAAAAGGGGATGACAGAGGATGAGGTGGTTGGATGGCATCGCTGACTTGACAGACGTGAGTTTGAGTAAGCTCCAGAAGTTGGTGATGGACAGGGAAGCCTGGTGTGCTGCAGTCCACGGGGTTGCAAAGAGTCAGACATGACTGCATGACTGAACTGAACTGAGGTAATTTGGAGTCAACTTCATCAACTTTTTTCCATCTGGCCTGAGATCTGCATAGTTGTGGACAGCAGATCACTTTTACCTGGTGGGGGTTTCAATATCTGCCAAACGCCTCAAAGATATTGTTATGCATATCTTTTGAGGGGCCATCAGGACACTGAAGGAAGGCTGCACTTTTTTTTCTTGACTGTTTCCCCCTTGTCTCCGTATCCCCTTCGTTCCCTGATTAGCAACTGCTTGATCCTGCCCTTTGGAACAGGGAATGGTCTTGGAGGCTGAATGAAGCCTGTTTCCTACACTGAAGATTTAGGGACAGAGAAAGGCTTTTGTGCCTTGGAGGCCCACAGGTTCCTGCTCAGTTTCAAAGGGAGAAGGTGGAAAAAAGTGCCTGCTTCTTGAGTGGAAGAGGCGAGTTGCTTTTGCTAAAAAGAAAAAAAAAAAAAAAAGAAGAGTTTGTCTCATGATCACTGATTATTTCCAGAAATCATTAAACTCATTTGATTATCTGCAGTAGCCCCATGGTGGCTATTAGGAATAGGCAATTCTTCTGTGAGGGGAAAGTGTGTTGCTTGTGAATTTAAGGTTCTTGCTTCATTGTGAAAGAATTCAGGGACACAGCGATAGGTAAGAAGTGGACTTATTTAGAGAGAAACCCACTCCATAGAGTGTGGGACATCTCTGAAGTTGAGAGAGCTTCAAAATACAGTGTGGTTAGTTTTTATGGGCTAGGAAATTTCATAGGCTAAGGAATGGAAGAATTATTCCAAGTATTTTGGAAGAAGGGATAGGGATTTCTAGAAATTGGGCCATCCTGCCCACCTTTTTGGCCTTTTATATTTAGCTCAGAACTGTTGTGGTGCTGGTGGCTATGTCATTTACCATGCTACTGTGTTACAATGAGTTATAATGAGGCTCAGGGTCTACTGGAGCCTCTTTATACACTCATTGTAATACAGTAGCATGGTAAAAGACACAGCCACCAGTGCCACAAAAAGTCTTTGTCATGTCCTGTGGCATTCTTTTACAGATTGTGCCCTGCACCCTCCCCTCCTGTTCCAAAAGGAGTCCATGAGAATTTTCTGCAGGAAAGCACTGGAAGAGATAAGGTTAAAATTTATAGTTGAGTTTCTTATCTTGTGCCAACTAAGTATACTTGCTTGTATAACAGAGATAAAAGTTCATTTTTTTTTTTTTTTTTTTTTATTCCTGGGAGCCTGGTTTTTATTCTTGGGACCCGGGCCCACGGGACCTTTGTTCTTTAGCTTCCAAGGCCTGTTTTGCCCAAAACCAGTCCCTGATCCTTTTCCTAAATAGCTGTGCTCTTGTCTTCCCTGTCTCGGTTTTGCTCTGGTTAACCAAAGGTTTGAATAATAAGCTCAAAGTCTCCATTAAAGAACAAAATATGAAATAATCATCTTTTGGTGGAAAAGGACTATCTGAGGAAATATCCTCTCTTTTTCCCCCTTATCTTTGGAGAAGTTAATATTAGGTTGATGCAATTGCAGTTTTTGCATTGTTGAAATTTATTGTTTGATATTGGAATACTTATCAATAAATATGGTTATATTAGACATCATTTTAATGTGCATTTCTCACTTTATGTTTTTGCTAATGACTATTACTTGCTGTTTATTTTATACTTATTTAGACTATGGAAATGATATTAGACAAAAAGCAAATTTTAGTGATTTTCTTATTTGAGTTCAAAATGGGTCATAAAGCAGGGAAGACAACTCACAAAATCAACACATTTGCCCCAGGAACTGCTGACAAATGTACAGTGCAGTGGAGGTTCAGGAAGTTTTGCAAAGGAGATGAGAACCTTGAAGATGAGCATAGTGGCTGGCCACTGGAAGTGGACAGCGACAAACTGAGAGCCATAATTGAAGCTGATCCTCTTACAGCTACATGAGAAGTTGCTGAAGAACTCAGCATGGACCATTCTATGGTTGTTTGGCATTTGAAGTCAACTGGAAAGATGAAAAAGTGCAATAGATGGGTGCCGGATGAACTGACTGCAAATCAAAAAATCATCATTTTAAAGTGTTGTCTTCTCTTAGTCTACACAACAACAATGAACCATTTTTCAGTTGGGTTGTGATGTGAGGCAAAAAGTGGATTGTATACAGCAACTGGTGACAACCAACTCAGTGGCTGAATCAAGAAGAAGCTCCAAAGCACTTCCCAAAGCGCAACTTGCACCAATTAGGGTCATGGCCACTGTTTGGTAGCCTGCTGCCAATCTGATCCAGTATGGCTTTCAGAATCTTGGGGAAACCATTACATCTGAGAAGTATGCTCAGGTAATCAATGAGATGCACTCAAAACTACAATGCGTGCAACCGGTATTGGTCAACAGAAAGGGCCCAATTTTTTTCCAGGACAATGCCCAACCACATGTCACACAACCAATGCTTCAAAAGTTGAATAGATTGGAATACAAAATTTTGCCTCATCCACCATATTCACCTGACCTCTTGCCAACCAACTATCACTTTTTTAAACATCTCAACAACTTTTTGCAGGGAAAATGCTTCCACAACCAGCAGGAGGCAGAAAATGCTTTCTAAGAGTTTACTGAATCTCAAAACACAGATTTTTATACTACAGGAATAAAACTTATTTCTCATTGGCAAAGATATGTTGATTGAAATGATTCCTATTTTGATTAATAAAGATGTGTTTGTGCCTAGTTATAATTATTTAAAATTCACAGTCCGAAACTGCAATTATCTTTGTGCCAATCTAATAATCTAACCAGCTAAATTTCAAAGCACTGATTGGTATAATTCATTTGTAAATAGAGTCAATTTTCATTGACAGCCTGAATGTGGTGTGCCTTTTCTTGTCTTCTTCTACTCAAGTAAACAGACCCAGAATCTACTTTTTAGGCCAGTGCAGGCCACATTTTTCCTAGAGTCTATTTTTTTCTTTAGCTCTTCCTTCCAGGCAACTATCTGGGCTGTGGAAGGTGCTAAAAGTAAGATTTGGACAGAGAAGGGAACATGGGTAGGTGTGTTTACAGGAGTGACAAAATGAGGAGGCTCTTTAGATTTGTCTGAGACTGCAGGCTTCATTCATGCTTCTTTTGCTTTACCTGATGTTTTTATATCCTAGCCATAAATATATATGTATGTGTGTGTGTGTGTGTGTGTGTGTGTGTGTGTGTGTGTATCACAAACTGGTAGCTTAAAAGAATAGAAATTTATTTTCTTAGATCTGGAGACTACAAGTCCAAAATCATGATATAGGCAGGCTTATACTCCCTTGAAAGTGCTAAGCAAGAATGCTACCTTGCCTCTTTCTAACTTCCTAACATCAGGTGACTGCTCAGAATCCTTGGTATTCCTTAACTGTAGCTTCATTACTCCAATCTTTGCCTCCCTTGTTTTATGGGTTTCTTTACTGAATGCCTTCAGGTATACATCTTTTTACAAAGCCACTATCCATTGGATTTAGGGTTCATCCTAATCCAGTATGACCTCGCCTCAACTAATTACCCCTGCAAAGAAACCTATTTCCTGAAAAGATCATATTCTGAGGTTCCAGGTAGTTGTGGGTTTGGGGGAACTTTGCTCAATACTGTGTATTGGCTAATAACTAATTGTTGCTTTTTTCTCCACTTCTTTCTGTGCATATATCTTGCTCAGGAACCTCATTATTAAGGAAAACTTTCAGATACATGGCTTTTCTGGCATTTATGGCTTGCTTCACTATTAGGCCTCCTATGATCTGGTGGCAAAGTCTTTCAAGCAGAGAGTTCTAGGCATTCACAGTAAGTGCTTTGTTAGATAGAGGTGAATTCAGAAGAAATGTAGATAGGTCACTGGTAATGACTGCTTCAGGAATCTTCTTTTAAATTTTATTTTTCTGTATGACATGATACTAGATTTTAAAAAGTATATGTGCTTGTTCTTCCTTTTTAGTTTGGAAAAAATATTATTTATATGCATAATATATATTTTTATAAATTGAATAGTCGGTAGACTATACAAGGTAATTAATGCCTCCAAGAAGAATTAAAGCTAAACCATTACAAAGTTGGTGTTGTGATTTTTGGTAGAGTTATCACCTCCCCTATTATTAAATGATATTTAATGTAACAATTTTTTAAAGACATGATACATCATATAATATTGTTTTTCACTTAATAAATAATGTATATCTTACAGATGGAAGCAGTATACCTCAGAGCTGTGCAATGCTATGAGTACTTTATTAAAATTTTAATTTAGTCAAAGTATATGTATAATTACATCTGCCTTATTTTTTTCATGCTTTAACTCTGTCAGCCATTCTATATAGCAGAGAATTTTAGTGTTTTGACTATGCATTTATCTATGCTTGAAGCAAATCCAAAACAATCATCAGAATAGAATCCTGTTTCCTCCAGGCACAACTCAGAGAGAGGTGGAATGGCATTATAATTGGTTAAAATTCCTCATCAGACTCTTCTGCTTTCAAAAAAAAAGATAACAATTTTACCTACAGTACATTTGCTTATTAGAGTGTATGGGCTTTTTTTCCAACTGGGATTAAAAAGCAGAAATATAGTCATAATTCAGAAACAGCAATCTTGAATGCTATGTTACTCAATATTTATTGAAAACTTTGTTGAGATAGTATCATTCAAGGAAGTTAATGCTTAAAGGGGATGGAGTCTATTCCTGATATTCAAGGCTAATTATCTGTATTCATTCAGATCACTAAAAAACTGGATTCTTAGACTACGTTGTACTTCTCTGACACACCTCTTCAAACTATTATCTTTACCTTGATTTCTCTTTATATGCTTTTAGAAAAAAAGACGATGTTTTAAAATAAGGCATGTATTATATGTATAACTGAGAGAAAATGAGCATCATGTGGTTAATGAAAAATAAACAATCAAAACAAATAAAAAAGATGAACTGTTACTTAGAACTAGTTGTCCAGGTGTGCAGCAAAGTTTGGTAACAAATCTATTCTTCCTATGTGTTGATTTCTCTCTTTTCTGAAAATTTTGTCTTGGGTATCTGCATTGATTTAGATATCCTAATACATGTGTCAACGTATTAGTTTCCTAGGCCTGCCTTAACAAATTAATGCAAGTTGGGGGGGTTTAAAACAAGACAGATTTATTACCTCCCCTTTCCGGAGGTTAGAGGTTTGAAATTAAGGTATTGATAGTGTTGATTCCTTCTGCAGCCTCTGAGACAGAAGCTATTCCATGCCTCTCTCCTAGCCTCTGATGACTCTGGCAATCCTTGACATTGTGTGGCTTATAAATGTATCACTCCAGTTGCTTCCTCTATCTTCACATGATTTCCCCTCTGTGTATTCATGTCTGTGGTTTGAAATCTCCCTTTGCTTTCTCTTATAAGCAAAACCATCATTTGATTTAGAGCCCACCTAAATCCAGCATGATCTTGTCTTAAGAACTTTAACTTACATCTGCAAAGACTCATTCCAAATACCGTCACATTTGGAGATTCCATATGATCATGTATTTTGGGGAGACACTGTTCAATTCTCTATATTAGAGTTTTCAGCATCTGAGGAAACTGGTCAAAAATCTAAATATTGATACATCTATTCTGTAATAACATGTAGATATGTTGAGAATGTTAAATATTTTAGAATCTGAAAATTCAGAGACTTATTCAGTTGTTGTTGTTCTGTTGCTCAGTCATGTCTGACTCTTTGCAACCCGTCAACTGCAGCACACTAGGCTTCCAAGTCCTTTAACCAACTCCTGGAGCTTGCTCAAACGTATGTCATTTAGTCAGTGATGCCATCCAACCATCTCGTCCTCTGTCATCCCCTTCTCTTCCTACTTTCAATCTTCTCCAGCATCAGGATCTTTTCTAATGAGTCAGCTCTTCACATCAGGTGGCCAAAGTAGTGCAGCTTCAACTCCTGCATCAGTCCTTCTAATGAATATTCAGGATTTATTTCCTTTAGGATTGTATTTATTTCCTTTAGGATTGACTGGTTTGATCTCCTTGCAGTCCAAGGGACTCTCAAGAGGCATCTCCAACACCACAGTTCAAAGCATCAATTATTTGGCCTTCAGCCTTCTTTATGGTCCAACTGTCACATCCATACATTACTACTGGAAAAACCATAGCTTTGACTATATAGACCTTTGTCACCAAAGTAATGGCTCTGCTTTTTAAAACGCTATCTAGGTTTTTCATAGTTTTTCTCCTAAGGAACAAGTGTCTTTTAATTTCATGGCTGGGGTCACCATTTGCAATGATATTGGAGCCCAAGAAAATAAAGTCTGTCACTATTTCCATTGTTTCCCCATCTGTTTACCATGAAGTGATGGGACCAGATGCCATGATACTCATTTTTTGAATGCTGGGTTTTAAGCCAGCTTTTTCATTTCCTCTTTCACCTTCATCAAGAGGCTCTTTAGTTTCTTTTTGCTTTCCACCATAAGGGTGGTGTCATCTGCATTTCTGAGGTTATTGATATTTCTCCTGGCTTATTCAATAGATGTTAAATATGAGGCAAAGACAAGTAACGTTACTGAATGTTTGAGTTCTGCTTTGTTTTTAGCCACTTTTAAAGACAAATGCTCATCTGTAATTCTTGATGAGGCATATTCTTGATATTTGATATTACATGACTCAACTCAACTCTCCTATCCACTTTATAAACTAGGCAAGGATCATAAATAGCCAGAGAAACTATGCTCATGAGATTTTTGCCTTTCATAACTTGAATTGGGAATCATGGGCAGTCACATAGTTAAGCAGTAGGTGTTGAAGCTAAAAGAACACATTGAGAAATGGGATAATGGGGTAAACTAAAGGTCTTATCTCATTATGAAGTATAGACATAATGAGGAAGCAGTAATTAAAATAAGTAGATCATATAAATAGTACTTATAGACAGTGAAGAATGTAGTTGATAATGGGTTAAAAAAAAGACAAAAACTTGTTCACAACTCAGGGAATTTACTCTTGCTGTTCTGTCTTTTAATGTTGTCTTTCAAATATTACCCTCGTTTGTCATTCCACTACCTCATGTTTCTGCTCAAATGCCACATTTTCATATACCTTATTTCTGATCACCCTGTGTTAAATAAGCCAGTGCCACATCTCATCACCAGTGCCACAAATACACAACACTCTATCCTCCTTTCTCAGATTGCTTTTTCTTTATGGTACTTATCAAAATACACACACATGTGATACTTATTTTATCTCTTCCCACTGTAATATAAGGCATTCAAAGGAAAAGACTTTGTTTAGTTGACTACCATAAACTCAACTGCCTAGAAGAATGCCTGGCATGTAATAAATAGGCACTTAATAAATGTGAAAGGGATAAAAAAAAAAAAGGTTAAACAGAATCTGAGAGATCCATGAATTATGTTGATAGACATAGAAATTCAGAGAACTCTGGTGGATCTCTACATGCAGTCTTAATGTCCTTGAGGTGGTTTTGTACCATAGACCCTTTTAGAATTCTATAAGACATCTGATACAATTTTTGATAATTACCATGCTACTTAATGAAGAGTTAACAGGTCTTATTGGTTTCTTTTTGTTTGTTTGTTTTTACCAGAGCAATATGAATTAGATACAATACAGCTTAAATTTGTATAAGGGAAATATATTTAGAAATATGCTCCAAATACAGATGTAAAACACATTTCATAGCCAAATATATTGGTAAGATTATCCATTAGCTTGGGGGCTAGCTGTGTCTTTAATCTGATATTTTTAAGTAGATATTCAAAAGTTGGTAACATTGGTAGTAAATAAGGAGTGTATGTTTTTGCAATAACATTTGTAATTCTCCAACCCAGCAGCAAGTTACGTATATTTTTCTTTTTGAATTGTCAGTGAAACAAGAATATACCCAATGTAGGACTGATCTGTGTGATTTTGATGAAAATGTGAGTTTATATTGCTATTTTAAAAATAGGATTATTATAAAAGGAGTTTTTTTATGAATGCATTTTTAGGTTTTCAAAGGCTATTGTTAAAACAAGTTCTTTTTTTTCTTTTGAAAACCCTGTAATTCACTTTACACCTTTATAAATTAAAGTACACCTTCCCTAAAAATGCATTGTATTGGATAGATTTCCCTCTGAGAAGTCTATAGTCTGTGAAAGCCAGATATGAATAGAATTTTATGCCATAAACTATATTACACAATTCATTTCTGCCTCTACTACAGGTTCTTATTCAAATCAGATAGTCTTCCTTTTTTTACCCTTGGATATCAACTGTATTCACATGCATTAAACACATCAAGAAGGTATCTATAAACATTACATGCCCACTTGCAAAATGTATTTCATTTTCAATTTGTAATGGGGATATATGCTTTATGTAAGGAGACATATCTTTTTCAAAGATTTTGGTTAAAAATCATGATACCTTAAAATGACTAATTGTCTTTAGGTCATTCAAAGTGATATCTGTATGAAAGTATCAGAAACAGTAGCTGCTTTCTTTCAGTCTCCATTTCTTATAAATGCTATTTATATGTAATTAAGTTCTAAGGTAATGGATATAAACCAAGGTAACTTGAAAAAGGATGATTTATTATAGTATAGAGATGTCTTATTATGTCTTTACCTTTGTATTTCTTTATTAAATTTAAGAAAAATTTCCTTCTCAGATCTGGGGATGGTATACAGAAAGACTACTGAAACATGAACTCAATATCAATCTTTCAACTGCTAATCATTTGCTAATAGGTATTTATACAAGTATTAGTTACAGTAAAGCTTTTCAAATTCATAGCAAATAATAATCACTTGCAATAAGACATCGTTTAAATAAGACATCTGCCTTATTGATAAACTCAGTATCACCTACTTTGGATCCTTTCTTCATAAAATGTAACATTAGCTAACATCTAACATTTCATATTTTAAAAATATAAGCATAAGACTTCTTGCTGTGAAGAATAATAACTGACTATATTAGCTAAGAACTTATTTAAAACAAAAGATGTTATTTGACAATAAAACAGGGGTCATATTTACTATTTAATAACTGTTTCCCAGTTGTAGATTTAAGTTAAAGTCTGGTTTATCCTCAGGGACAAAAACATTAGTTAAGTCTTAGCTTTTAAATGTTGGTGCCGGGTAGGGGGGCAGGGGATGGGGGTTACAAATAGAGAAAGTAACTGTCACCAGTCTTCAGGTATCTGTAGTGGGAACTCTTCTTTTTAATTTTATTTTTTAAATAATTTGTTTTAATTGGAGGGGAATTATTTTACAATTTGTGATGGCTTTTGCCATACAAATTCATCAACATGAACTTCACATTGCTGGCTTTGATTTTAATGGTTTGGTCTACTCAAAAATGTATTTCAGATAAAATGAAATTAGTGAGACTACCCATCCATAATATCTGTAGTTTGCTTCACAGAGGAAAGGTGCTTTCTGTGTCATATTTACATTTTTGTAGTTCAGCAAATTCTTATTTTATTGAAATCTCTCTTATTATAGAACATTTAATTTTAATAAGCTTTGTCTTTAAAAAAATAGGCTATATTATAATATGAAACTCTATGACTTTAAAAAAACTCAAGTTGGATATGTTTAAAAGAGAAATTATGTGATAAAAATTAGCATTTGACTTTCCATGATTTTCACATTAGATGACCTAACACTATTTGGACCCTATTTTTTCCCACTTCCCCTTGCTATCACTATTAATACATTTCTGCCCACCTGATCTTTCAATGTTTTTTCTTTTTTTTCCTATAATGCATTGTCTAAGGGATTATAATAAGTCTAGGTGTTCTTATGAAAAAAATATTGCATGGTCCAATGCAAAAAGCGGCCATGAAGTCATAAAATCTGAGTTTACATTCAGTTCACCATTTACATTCCTGGACAAGAGTATTTCATCTTGTTAGATCTACTTTCTTGTCTTTCAGTACAGTTCACCAGTTCAGTTCAGTCGCTCAGTTGTGTCCCACTCTTTGTGACCCCATGGACTGCAGCACGCCAGGTTCCCTGTCCATCACCAACTCCTGGAGATTGCTCAAACTCATGTCCATTGAGTCAGTGATGCCATCCAACCATCTCATTCTCTGTTTGTCGCCTTCTCTTCCTGCCTTCAATCTTTCTCAGCATCAGGGTCTTTTCCAATGAGTCAATTCTTCACATCAGGTGGCCAAAGTATTGGAGTTTCAGCTTCAGCATCAGTCCTTCCAATGAATATTCATAACCGATTTCCTTTAGGATGAACTGGTTGGATTTCCTTGCAGTCCAGCGCACTCTCAAGAGTCTTTTCCAACACCACAATTCAAAAACATCAATTCTGCGGTGCTCAGCTTTCTTTATAGTCCAGCTCTCACATCCATACATGACTACTGGTAAAACCATAGCTTTGACTAGATGGACCCTTGCTGGCAAAGTAATGTCTCTGCTTTGTAATATTCTGTCTAGATTGGTCCTAACTTTCCTTCCAAGGAGCAAATGTTTTTTGATTTCATGGCTGCAGTCACTATCTGCAGTGATTTTGGTGCCCCCCAAAATAAAATCTGTCACTGTTTCTTATCCTTAAAATAGAAATAATAATATTTTAAAATAGAAATCAAAAACTATCTTTAAAATAGAAATAATAATAATAATAATTCATCTTTTGCTAAGCATTAGCTAAGACAGTGTAAGCAAAGGACCAGATATACTACCTTGTCCAGCCCAATCATTCTGTAAAGTTTCCTGTATTGGTCAGCATTCACCAGAGAAACAGCACAAATAGGAGATAGATAAATATAATTAGAGCTCCAATTATATATTCTTTATTTATTATAAGAATTGGTTCACCCTACTATGGAATTTATGAAGTCCTGTGATTTATCATCTGTGAGCTGGAAAACCAGAGGCCAGGTATGTTTCAGTCCTAAAGGCTGAGAATGAGGGGAGCTGATTGTGTCTCAGTTATAGTCCAAAGACCCCAAAATCAGGGCCAGAAAGGGTAATGGTGTAGATTCAATTCCAAGAGCCAAGAACACTGATGTATAAAGGCAGAAGAAGATGGAAGTTCCAGGTCAAGGAAAAATTAAATTCTCCCTTCTTCTACCTTTTCGTTTTATCCAAGCTCTTAAGAGACTGGATGAAGACCTCTTTCTTTAGTATGGGAAATCTATTTTATCCAGTCTACAGTTCACGTGCTTCCAAAAACAGCCTCACAGATGCTCAGAAGTAATGTTTTTTCACTGTCTGGGTATTCTTAGGCCTAGACAAGTTAACTGGCCCATAAAACTAAACATATTAATCATCCCATTTGGTTCATCTCTCCTGCCGCATTTGCCTGTCTCATAGGCACAGAGGTTTGCTGTGTGGTTTTTCTTTTTTTGTGTGTGGGGGTGGGGATTGTTTTATGTTCTTTGTAGCTTGTAATATCCTTAGATTATTTCCCAAAGATGTGTTTACTCAGGATCAAATATGTTTGAAACTGTTCATCAGTATTTCAAGGACAGATGAACATCTTAGTTGGACATAAAAAAGAGTGACTGAAGAAAAGTTAGTGAGCAGGAAGAAAAGGATTATACGTAGACCAGGTGTTGTAAACTAAAAATAAAACTAGGCTGGGTTCTGTTAGCTGAGGTGACAACCACCAAACTTGAAAAGCAGTCTTCAATTTAAGAGACAGTGAAGCCAGAGTCCAATATGAGCTTTTAGGGTACAGTTTACAGAAGGAATCAAGCAAAGAATTTAGGAGTTAGATCTTTAAATGAACCCAGGAGAGAGATTAGTAGCAAGGTGACAGAAAATTATGGAAATGGGTACAATCTGATGCCAGTTTGATATCAAGCCTCATTGCCTTCAAGACTCCTTTTAAAAGACAAAGTGAATGTTCTTTCTTTTATTATGGGCTCATCTACCTTCATAAGAAGTCTTTGAAAGAGAAAGTGATTGAAAGGGCTCTGTCCATTTTAAAAGTCCTCACAGATTTTAAGCCTTGGACAAGAGCAAGATAACCCAGCATTTTTACTATCTGCCTTGTGCACTGCTTAATTCAGTCTGTGGTAGACCCATCAGTGTCTTAAAATTAGGTTCAACCCTGGTTTTGTTTCCTATAATCAAAAGGGATTTGCAGAGGTGTCCCTGATACTTTTGCCTAGACTGAAGCATAGGCAAGTTTTCTGATATTTTATATTTTTGCATACATGTTAGTTTTGTGCTTTAACCAACAACACAGTGGTGAAAGTAAAGTGGATTTCTCTAATTATTTATATAATCTATAATATAAGAAAAGATTTTTAGCTTGGCATTTATAATATGGGACAATGTTACATATTGAAGAATATAAAATGTAACTTTCAACTTTTATTTGGTTAAAGGTTTGATTCACATTTAAAATGCAGACAAGATCATTGGAACTGCATGTTATAGCCATATTTAGTAAGAAACAGTAGTAAAAATATAGCTTATAATTTTGATCACAGTTAGTTATTAATTCATTAATCTGAGCCTTGTATTAACTATCGATAACATGTGAGAGGCCTTCCATTCTAACAGGATGATGGGTATATATTTTATACTCTATGAATGCTTTATTATATCTGAAACTATATTATCTCTAAATGACTTACCGTGAGTCTCAATATTGCCATAGAAGGGTTATGCACATGCTTTCCTGACTGTTTTACATTCCTGCTGGAATGTAACTTTGTTATTCTTTCTATTAAGATATGGGATATTTTTTCCCCCATCTCTTGAATATCAGCTTGGGTCTGTTACTTGTTTTAGCCTAGACCAACCAGCCTGACAACTTGTATAATTGCAAGGGATGCCTTCTTGGACAATTCGATACCATCAAATCTTGCCCAAATCAGAAAAGCTGGCTAGGCTGCCTGAAGAATTATTAGAAATTATAAATGCTTGTTGTTTAATGTTTTCAGATGGTTTTTTATGTAGAAAAAACTTACTGCTTTAAAAAATAGTATGTGTCTCCTGAAGGTATGAGTTAATACTTCAAGAATATTAATTACTTTAATTCCAAATGCTTTATACTAAAAAGAGGAATAGAAGGAAACCTTTGAGAGTAGTAAGATGAAGCAATGTTTCCTATCACCATACTAAATGATGCTTGGTGAGTAGAAAAATTAAAGAGTCTCTGTGTTATGGGAGTTTATAAGAGAATCATTAGGGAAATTATAAAATGCCTATCAGACCAACAAAGAAAAAAGAATATCAAGAGGACTATTGAACTGATCTGTAGGATAAATGTTTTGTTCTCTGTCTTCTTGACTAATAGAAAGATTTTTCCTATGTTACATGTGCAAATTGATCCTTCTGTAGAAGAGAAAGGGAATGAACTCATGAGATGAATATTTTTGTTCTTGTTCAGTTTCAAAGTTGACAAATACTAATTAAAGAGGTAAATTTTTGGTAAATTTTGGAGGAACTAGTCAAAATGAATAACAGGGTCTTTTTGAGAAGACTGCTGCTGCTGGTTCGACCCCATAGACGGCAGCCCACCAGGCTCCCCCGCCCCTGGGATTCTCCAGGCAAGAACACTGGAGTGGGTTGCCATTGCCTTCTCCAATGCATGAAAGTGAAAAGTGAAAGGGAAGTAGCTCAGTCGTGTCCAACTCTTAGCGACCCCATGGACTACAGCCTACCAGGCTCCTCTATCCATGGGATTTTCCAGGCAAGAGTACTGGAGTGGGGTGCCATCACTTTCTCCATTTTGAGAAGACAGGGTAGTATTTTTAAAAGAATAAATAAATAAATCAATGAAAGAGAATAGAGAGCCCAGAAGTAGGTCCACATAAACATTGTAAATTGATCTTTGATAAAGGAACAAAGACAGTTTAATGCAGCAAAGGTCATCTTTTCAACAAACAATTCTAGAAAACCTGGACAGCCACATGCAAACAAAACAAAGCAAGAATAACAACACCACCACCAAAATCTTCACAGAGACATAGACTTTAATACCTCTTGCTAAAATTAATTCAAAATGAATCAAGACCTAATGATAAAACAAAAAAATAGATCTTCAAGAAGATAAAAAAGAGAAAATATAGATGACCTTGGGTATGGTGATGACTTTTGAGATATAATACCAAAGACACAATCCATGGAAGAAATAATTGATAAAGTAGATTTCATTAAAATTATAAACATTTGTTCTGTTAAAAAATGTTTCAAGAGGCAGAGAAGATACCACAGACTGTGTGAAAATCTTCCCGAAAGACATATCTGATATAGGACTATCATCTACAATTATTAATATAAAAAAGCAAACATAAAAACTTGTAAAATTTAACAATAAGAAAATGAACACCCTGATTATAAAATGAGCTCAAGACCTCAAAAAATGCCTCACCAAAGAAAGTGAACCCATTTGTAAGGCAGCTTTGAAGACACTGATACAGACAACAGACTTGTGGACACAATGGAAGAAGGAGAGGGTGAGCCCAATGGAGCGAGTAGCAAGGAAACATATGTTATCATATGTAAAATAGATAGCCATGGGAAATTTGCTGTATCTCCCAGGGAGCTCAGTCCTCTCTATGACAACCTAGAGAGGTGAGATGAGGTAGGAAGTCGGGAAGGGAGGTTCAAGAGGGAGGGGACACGTGCATATACCTATGGCTGATTCATGTTGATGTATGGCAGAAACCAACACAATATTAAAGCACTTACCCTTTGATTAAAAATAAATAATTGAAAAAAAAAGAATGTACAAATGGCAAATTAGCATATGAAAGGTATGCCACGTTTCATCAGAGAATTGCAAATTAAAGCAATGGGATATCACTATACATGTGTTAAAATGGCTAAAATCCAGAATACTGCCAATCGCAAATACTGGCGAAGATGTGGAGCAACCAAAACTCATTCCTTGTTGGTAGGGATACAAAGCAGACATAGCCACTTTGGAAGACATTTCAGCAGTTTCTTGCAAAACTAAACATATTCTTACCACATGCTCTGACAGTTTTGTACCTTGGCATTTATTCAAAGAAGTTGAAAATATATGTCTACACACACACACACACATACACTCACACACTACATATAGATGTTTATAGCAGCTTTACTCATAATTGCCAAAACTTGGAAGAAACCACAATATCCTTCAGGAGGTAATGTGTAAATAAAGTGTAGTACATCCAGGCAGTAGAGTACTATTCACTACTAAAAAGAAAGTGTTAATGTTGATTTTGATAATTACACAAAAGAAGACAACAAAACCATGATGGTTCCCCCTTAATATCAGGAATAACAAGGTTGTCTGTTCCTACTCCTTCAACACTGCTCAGGGGGTGCTGGTATGCACAATTGGACAGCAAAATGAAATAAAAGACATTCTAATTTGATGATAAGAAATAAAACTATATCTATTTGCAGATGACATGGTATTTTGAAAATCCTAAGTTATGTATAAATAATTATTAAAACTAATGTGTGAGCAAAGTAGATACAAGAACATTATCAAATTTCAGTTGTATTTCTCTACACTAGCAATGAATAATTTAAAAAATGAAATTAGAAAAACAGTTTCATTTACCATTGCACCAAAAGTATTTAAAGAATAAGAATAGGGAATAAATTCAACAGAAGTGAAAGACCCGTACGCTGAAAACTAAAAACATTATTGAAAGAAATGAGGGAAATAGTATATAAATGGAATGGCATTGCATATTTATAGATTCAAAGAATACTTGTACTTTTGAACATTAAATTTGTTGTCAAGGGAGAAATACTCCCCAAGTTTATTTCTACCCAGTACCTATCAAATTATTGCTTAACTTTGGGAGGATATAGACATGTTTTCCCTAAAATTTATATGGAAATGCAATAGAACTTCAGTAGCCAAAAGCTCTTGAAAAAAAAAAAAAGAACAAATATGAAATTTGAAATACTTACATTTCCCAATTTCAAGACTTAATATAAAAGGGCAGTAATCAAAACCATGCAGTGCCCGCAAAGGGGTAAACATATAGATAGAGATCAACAGAACAGAATAGGGGCCAGAAATAAACCCTTACATTTATGGTTAAATGGGATTTGGCAAGATTATCTAGATATTCTCTTTCTTTCTAGCATTATTGCTAATGAATATAAGGTTTCTTTTTGGAGTAATAAAAGTATTCTAAACTTAGTGAGAATAGTTGCCTAACTATGAATGTACTGAAAACCACCGTATTGTACACTTTAAAAGGTGAGTGCTAAGGTATATGAATTATATCTCAGTAAAACTGTTATAAAATATATAATGGAAGAAAAATATACTATGATAAAAAGAAAATCTAATATAAAAAAACAAAAGAGAAGGCAAACACATTATAAAAGGAGAATGATTAAAATAACAACTCAATAGTTGTGCCAAGCCACACTTTATACCTGTGTAGCAAGAATCATAGATAGTCTCAGAAAATAAACTTGAGAGCAATTCAGAATGCAGTATAAATATAAAATGTGTGATGTGCATCTATATTATAGGTATAAAATATACAAATATGTCAGTGTGTTTAAGAAACTTAAGAAATTGAGAATTCTTTTATGTACAACAATTAAATGACAGATTCCAACTTAGGCTGAATAAAATTTTTACTGGAGAATATTTTGAATTTGGGGAAAAGCAATATTTAAAGAGTTTGCAGCTAATAATATATCATAATAAAAAATGCATTCACATTCACAATGTGAAGAAGCAAAAGCAGACATGTATTAGATTGGTAGCGATAGATATACTTCTAAACACAAGTAATGCAACAGAACAGAGAAAGTCTAGGGAAAATAAGAAAAATTAAAAAAAAAAAAAAACAGAATGAAATGAGTCATGACCCATAAAGGTAAATGGCTTTTCAGTGGCAATCATGGAGGCTTGAATAATTCAGAATAATATCTGCAATGTGATGATGGGACATAATTATTAACTTATATATCTATATTCAATAAAATAACCTTTCACAGGCCCACATTTAAAGGAGGAAGAAAACCTAGAGGAAAATAGGTGAATGCACACAGCAAATGGTAGACACATGGGTAATCCAAAAATATTTAGATTATATTAAGTAAGAAATGTAACAAAGACTAATTTGAGGAGTATAGCAATAGACTGGAACAAAAATGTGTGTTGACAATTATATTTTAGATGAAGGTGTCTTTGAATTCAAATTCTAATGATCCTACATGATAAGCATAGGAAAAGAGAGTAGCATAGTGGAAAGAAAAAAAAGAGAAAAAAGGAGATTTGGTGTCAGAAACATACACATCAGTACCCCTGATCTGTCACAAATTAATTTACCTTATCTCTCTTTTATTGCCTTCTGTAGATTTTAAAACTGGTAGGGAGTCAAAAGATTTTAGTAAATAAGGTCCTCAATTTACTTAACTTTTGCATTTCAATAACATTTTAATCTGTTAAGGAAGGAAAACAATCAAAAGAAAGAAACAGCAACACCAACAACGAAACAGCTATTGACTTGATTACGAGGGTTCCTGAAGCAAAGCTGGTTCCCGAGAGAATTCCCCTGAGTTCTATTGTTTAGACAGTAAACTGGAAAATCCAAACTGCGGTCAAGAAAGTTGGAGAGGGAGAGGGTGGGAAGATTTGGGAGAATGGCATTGAAACATGTATACTATCATATATGAAACGAGTCGCCAGTCCAGGTTCCATGCACGATACTGGATGCTTGGGGCTGGTGCACTGGGACGACCTAGAGGGATGGTATGGGGAGGGAGGAGGGAGGAGGGTTTAGGATGGGGAACACATGTATAACTGTGGTGGATTCATTTTGATATTTAGCAAACCAATACAATATTGTAAAGTTTAAAAATAAAATTAAAAAAAAAATAAAATAAAATAATTAAGATATAAAAAAAATGTTATAACTGGAATGGCAGGACTAAGTATCAAAACTTTGGGAAGAGAGAAGAAAAACATCAGTAATGAGATAAAATACTTGGAGGATTGGAGCTCCTCAGCATAAGAACCATAACATGGATAGGAACTAAAAATCCAACAGAATATTTTGCTGCTGCTGCTGCTGCTAAGTCGCTTCAGTCGTGTCCAACTCTGTGCGACCCCATAGACGGCAGCCACCATGCTGCCCCGTCCCTGGGATTCTCCAGGCAAGAACAATGGAGTGGGTTGCCATTTCTTTCTCCAATGCATGAAAGTGAAAAGTGAAAGTGAAGTCACTCAGTCGTGTCTGACTCTTAGTGACCCCATGGACTACAGTATGCCAGGCTCCTGCGGCCATGGGATTTTCCAGGCAAGAGTACTGGAGTGGCTTGCCAGTGCCTTCTCCTACAGAGTATGTTGGGATTCAATTTTAGGTAGTACTGGCTGTATATTGCAGGGGCTAAGCACAGAGTTTGAGGAACACGTAGACAGCCAGATCTCAGTACCTCTGAAGTGTCAAGATTTGCCTCCTCATCTACCTCCAATCATCCTTTACAAGTAAGTCAACTTTATTGCTCAAACATAAGCAAATTCATTTCCTATCCTTCCTTCATTAACCGCTAGAACTTCTCACCCTGACCCAAACAAGATTTCTAACCTCACTTTTTCTCAAGTCTAGAAGTGAGTAAAAGAGTCTTTTAACATGCCTTTCATTTCCCTTTGTTGAAAGGTTTTCATCTGGTGAGATTCTGCTTGTCTAAGTTATACTCAGCTCCTACCCAGATCTTCTTGACTTTTAGGAACTTTTCTGATCTTTTGTTTCCCAAAATGCCAATCCTCCGAATGCAGAATCTCTATGTAGCCACTTTGTAATTCTGGGGACACTCTCTCTAAGGGGACGTTGTATTCCTTCAGAAATCTTTCCTGAAATTCCTGCTAAATTTCTGGGTGCTTGCTTCTCGGACCAGGGAGGGAAGTTTAAGGAATGAAGACGTTGAATAGGAATGAATGAGTGGCGTCAGCATAAACTAGCTGCATGAAACAGCACACAAGTAGCAGAGGAAATTTCTTTTATTGGTACAGATATTATATCTCTCAATTAAAGAGCAGACATGATATAAAGGCTTTTTAAATCTGATAGCTAGACTGCTAATACTTCATTAAGAGCGGGCTATTAAACATACTTTCTTTGCAAGTTCCATTAATTTTTCAAGAGGTTAGTTTTTCAAGAGTCCGGTTAGAAAAAATAATGAACAGTTATACAACTCCAGCCCAGCAAGAGAAAATTTCTCAAATGGCATTTAGTAATATCATTGGAAGTTAGAATCCTGTGTGAGGTTAAGAGAGAACTTCAGAGAGGAGGTGACAGCCAAGATGATAAAGCATGCTGAGGACTGATTGCAATTGTCCAGGATAAGAAAGGTAATAGGAAAATCAGGCCGGTCTGTAAGAAAACACATAAGAAAAAACATATATATATATATATACATAAAGAGACAAGATAAATGATATTGCATTGAAAGTAGTTAAAAAGGCAGGTAAGTAGAGTAAGAGATTTGATTAAAGATATAAACCACAGTGAAATAAACAGAAAAGATGATGAAATTTTTAAGCATTGTTTTTTGTTTTAGGTTTTTTTTTTCTTTTTTTTTAATTTTTTTTTTGCTTGAACTGCTGACTTTAAACTGCTGACCAATTGCTTTATTAAATTGACAGAAGTGGTTGTTTGGGATCTGTATTACACAATCCAAATCTTTTGGACAGTTATGATTCTTCTGTAGTTGAATTTGGGCTAACTGAAACCAAAAACTGCCAGGAAATTCATTAATCCTGATCCTGTTTATAGATATGTTGTGAGGAATGATGATTTATTATCTTAAGACCCTGTGACTTCTTGATAACTATTATGTAAAAATATGAACAGAGAGTGTACCCATTGGCAAGAACTGTTAATCTTTTCAGTTCACACTTAAAGCACTTGTAAAACCTAAGCACATTATCTCTCATTGAGAGGAAGTAATGACAAGTTGGTTTAAACCAAGAAAACCTCTGTATAAATTAACAGATGTTTTAGTTGAAAATAGAAGCGTCAACATAACCTTAATGAGTTTACAATACCTGTTCCCAGAATGAAAGAATATGCCAAGTTTTAACCTGGGTATAGTGGAATACATGGAGGCTTTACAAATTAAACTGAGAATATAAGCTTAGCTTGAACCTTATCTACATCTCATTTTCATCTCATCTTCAGTTTGGATGATGATGTTCTTCACCATCTTGAGTAATTATCAGATTAATCAAAGATGAGAATCATCCTCCCATATAAGGTACAGTCGACTAGTATGCAATATTTAGCAGTACTCAATGAAAATATGCCTTTATGCTCTTTCATGGAAAGGAAATCTGAAATATTGAACTTATTCTCTGCAATCTATATTTTCAATCAAGCAATTATTCTACCTACATGTTAAATCTGTTTGCCAATATCTTCAAGTGTGTTAAGTGCATTTTCTTTAATTAAGGGTCGTGTGTGTGTGTGTGTTTAGTGCTTGTGCATACGTGCATGCTTGGATTTGTGAAAAGAATGAAAGATGTGGTATTTATTGACTTATTAGGTAAACCTCATCTGTGTTGATTTTTGAGGTGTTTCTGTCCATTCTAACTACTGCCAGAAAGAAGGATTTTTAAATCTGTTCTCAAATTAAAATCAGTCATGTGGGGTATACATTTCACAACTTTTAAGTAAATTATCTCTAATAAACCCATCCAATGAGATCCTCATTTAGTTACCTTAACATAGATTTTCTAACTAGTTTGTTTTTGTAACCATTCTGGGAATCCCACTGATGCTTTATTGAGACTTTTCTGTAGATGAGGTAGACTTCTGTTATCACCTATATGAAAAAAAAAAAAAAAAACAGGCTAAAAGTACCATGGCCATAGAATATGGCTCAGAACTTTGAGGCCTTTATTATTCTATTATTATTATTTAGAAAAGGCAGATAGTATTATTTTTTAGAAAAGGCAGATTTAGAAAAGGCAGAGGAATCAGAGACCAAATTGCCAACATCTGTTGGATCATCGAAAAAGCAAGAGTTCCAGAAAAACATCTACTTTTGCTTTATTGACTATGCAAAGGCCTTTGAATGTGTGGATCACAACAAACTTAAAATTCTTAAAGAAATGGGAATACCAAACCACCTTACCTGCCTCCTGAGAAATATGTATTCAGGTCAAGAAGCAACAGTTAGAACCAGACATGGAACAACAGAGTAGTTCCAAATCAGGAAAGGAGTACATTAAAGCTGTATATTGTCACCCTGTTTATTTAACTTATATGCAGAACACATCATGTGAAATGCCAGGCTGAGTGAAGTAAAAGCTACAATAAAAATTGCTGAGAGAAATATCAATGACATCAGATATGCAGATGACACCACCCTTATGGCAGAAAGTGAAAAAGAACTAAAGAGTCCCTTGATGAAAGTGAAAGAAGAGAGTGAAAAAGTTGGCTAAACCTCAACATTTAGAAAACTGAGATCATGGCATCCAGTCCCATCACTTCATGGCAGATAGATGCGGAAACAGTGGAAACAGTGGAAGACTTTATTTTTGGGGGCTCCAAAATCACTGCAGATGGTGATTACAGCCATGAAATTAAAAGACACTTGCTCCTTGGAAGAAAAGCTATGACCAACCTAGACAGCATGCTAAAAAGCAAAGACTTTATTTTGCCAACAAAGATCCATCTAGTCAAAGCTATGGTTTTTTCCAGTAGTCATGTATGGATGTGAAAGTTGGACTATAAAGAAAGCTGAGCACCGCAGAATTGATGCTTTTGAACTGTGGTGTTAGAGAAGACTCTTGAGAGTCCCTTGGACAGCAAGGAGATCCAACCAGTCCATCCTAAAGGAAATCAGTCCTGAATATACATCGGAAGGACTGATGTTGAAACTGAATGGTCACCTGATGGGAAGAACTGACTCATTGGAAAATACCCTGATGCTGGGAAAGATTGAAGGCAGGAAGAGAAGGGGACAAACAGAGAATGAGATGGTTGGATGGCATCACTGACTCAATGGACATGAGTTTGAGCAGTCTCTGGGAGTTGGTGCTGGACAGGGAGCCTGGCGTGCTGCAGTCCATGGGGTCGCAAAGGGTCGGATATGACTGAACGACTGAACTGAAATTGATTATCCCCAAATTTATGAAGAAAATGTCAGATTTTATGGACACTTTCTCTTCTCATATGATTTTGTTTCTCCTTAAATTTTATAGGAAGATTTTAGTTGTTCCCTAGTGGAATTACAGGTCTTCCTTTCTTGGGTAATAGAATTTCACAGCTATTCTCAGCATCTTCTAGACCTTGTAGACATTACTTAGGAGGTATGGTTTTCATTACCAATTTCCATTCAGGATAGGATTGATTTTGTCTTTTCCCTTGAAGTTAGATACCCTCATTTACTTACTTTGGTCAGAGAAATGTGTGACATGCATTCTGTCAGGACAGAAGCATTTAAAAGCCAGTATATAAATTGCCATCCCTGTCTTTGTATTGTGGTAATCATCCACATTGTAAAGTATGTACACCAAGCATGCCTGATGTGTAATGTGGGCTAGATGAGTCATAATTGTTCTAAGCTATCAAGTTATGGAGACTGTTTGTTACTACATTGTAACCTGGCCTATCCTGTCTAAAACAAGGATGGCTGGCTGAAGGTTATGCAGCTGTCAATTTCATGGTGGACATGACTTAATTAAAGTACAGCATTAAAAAACTCTGCACAGATACCACATTCTTCTGTAACAGAAAAGGCTTGCTTCTACTGAAATGTGTTCTGGTATGATGCATTTAATCTAAACCAGGTACATTTATACCTTTATAAACAAAAGACTCAACCTTATCATGGTAGCTGTGCATTCCAGTAGTAAACAGGTGCTTCCCCAACATACCCATTTTCCAAACTGAGTTAAATTTTGTTTTATGACATTCCTAGTTGGAATAAAAATCTAGTGAATGGAGATTTTTTTTGCTTTACTTACTTTTTAAAATATCTACTACCCAGTAGGTTGCCTGGCACAGCATAATTCATAAGTAGTTAATTCAAGTGTGTTATAGTCACTGTGGTTATTGTTCATTGTTTGACCATGCCCTGTGATAAGCCGTAGGGGGAACTTCTCTCTACTAAACCTTGTGTTTTACATATTATTAATTCTTCTAAATATCTGGTGTAGTTTTTGACATGTTTTTGAATCATATGATGTGAGTTTTTTCTTATTGGCTAAGAAATTCAGTCCATTTGAAGTCCTCTTCTAACAACTGATGTATATATTATGTGATTTAATAGATCAGATTTAAATTTTTTAGGGTGAATATTTTCCTTTTGCCTAATGTTTATTACCTATTTTAGTTGTGTTTTGTTTTTTGTATTATTTTTATAGACTTTAAATATATACCACATATATATCTACTTTTGTATACACAAAACTGTATTTTATTTTTTAATATCTATGTTTTTTATAGTTTGGAAATTCTTTATAATTATTGCTTATATCACTGTATTTTAAAACTTTATTCAAACATTTTAAAGCATACAAAAACCTGCATAGTTCAGTTGTAAAAGTGCTAGGATTGTTAGACCATGTCATCTGGCTATAAGGCTTTAAGTAGCAAGGACAATTTAGTTTCAGTGAAATTGCTCACTGCTTCAAGGCACCTAATTAGAAATTAAAATACCTAGGTGTTTTTTTTTTTTTAATTTCTTTCAAGCTCCATTTCAACATATTTTAATCTGAACTATATTTTTCTGTTAAATATGATTACTGAGCAATGACAGAGCTCATGGTCATTCATTGCTCATTCATTACCAGTTTTCATTTATAGTTGAAATGAACATTTTCCCCAATTATATTTTTTAATCATTCCCAATCATCCTTTCTCTTTTATATAAGAGATATTAAGTCTTGAGAAAATTTCTGCAGAGTAATAAAACCTGTTAGATTAGATTAATATACATGGACTGTTCAACTGTTATTAATTTAGACAGACTTTCATTTTTCCTTTTTTGATTACACAGGACATTGATTTATGGTACATGAAATAACCAAATTGCAGTTTTGAAATTTAAAATTCTGGAGTCTTTCTTACATTATTGGTCTTGAACTTAGCTTTTTGTCCTTTAAATTATAAAATATATGCTCCTTTTTAATTCAAAGATTTACATTGTGTAGTGTAGCAAGTATATTAGCTACATGTTTGCCTGAGATTACTGGATCATTTTTTATGTCATTAGTCTACTATTGAGTCATGATAGAACACAGCATATCATAAATACTTTTATACTTCCTTTATTAGCTTCGTTGTAGTATGTTTACAGTGCCTATAATACCACTTTCTTAATTAGTTTTATTGTTTGTGCTGTGGTTAGTCACTCAGTCATGTTCGACTCTTTGCAATCCCATGGACTATAGCCTGCTAGACTCCTCTATCCGTGGGGATTCTTCAGGCAAGAATACTGGAGTGGGTTGCCATGCCCTCTTCTAGGGAATCTTCCCAACCCAGGGATTGAACCCAGATCTCCTGCATTGCAGGTGGATTCTTTACTGTCTGAGCCACCAGGGAACCCCAGTTTTATTATTTATACCTCTTTGAGTGAGAAAAAAATTTTTGTTTCAAGGCTAAAAAGAAAAAATGTTGGTAAGGCCATTGCTCCATCTCACTCTGATAGATGCCAAGAATATTAATATATACAGCTGATTATGTATCTTTAGGAACCTAAACTCAGAGCTGGTCATCAGTGTCCATTTATGAGTGACCCTAGGCCCCATAGTGAATATGAAAGGAAGAATTTTGGCAAATCTTCTGTGTGCCTAAATGTAGTACTTCTAGGAAGTGTATATGCTTGTACTTTATATTGCCCTGATGGATTGTAAACCCTAAGGTTAGTTGAGAGATTATTAGGGAGAACCCACTCAGTAAAAATGCTTGAATGGAGAGAACACATGGATTAATGGCAGGACAACACCAGGTAGACTGATATTTACCTTTTCTCCCAAGTAGATGACAAGAACCTGAAGTCTGCATATAGAAATCTTCAGGGCTTACTCAATCAGAACATTTATTTTTCCTTCCTCAGAGAATCTGACAATCAATCAAAGAGAGATATCAGTCTTTTCCAAAATGATGGGGACTGATAGTCCATCAGAGGCCACATACACTGGCTCCTACTTCTCCTATTCCCTTCCCTGGAGGAGGGCATGGCAACCCACTCCACTGTTCTTGCCTGGAGAATTTAATGAACAGAGAAGTCTGGCCGGCTACAGTCCATGGGATTGCAAAGAGTCGGACACTACTGAGTGACTATCACTTCACTTAACTTCATAACCCTGTCAGGCTAATGCCCAAATTCCTTAATTGACATATGTAAAGAGCTTGGCAGTGGCATCCCCAAATTTATCAACCAATGCATACAGAGTGCCTTTGTGGAGCTATCATCTAATCACTGGGAGAAGCGTAAAGACCTTTAGAGGTATATAGACTCTAATTTCCTGAAATGTGCATGTCAGTGGATCGGCACAAGACAGAAGGTATTCAGCCATAATTGCATAATTAAATAAATATAATTGTGAGAAGTGCTACAAAGGAAAAATACAGGATGCTATAACAACTAACAAATGAGGAATGGAGGGCAGCAGAGAAATTCTGAGTCAGAATATAAAGCACAGATAAGATGAAGAGGAAAGGTCCTAAGTCAGGGGAAAAAAAAAAAGCCTGGCAAGTTTGAAGAACTATGGTGGAATTCTTGTGAGCAAATTCCCATTGAACAAGAAGAGAGTGCAAAGCCTAAGACGTTGCTCTTGAATTAGGCAGACCCCAGATCCTACAAGACTTTAGAGACCATGTTATAGATGTTGATTTTGTCTTAATGCTAATGAAACCTAACATCTGTAGAGATCTTAGGTCCCACTCAACATGAACGGCAGGTAAGACATAAAGGGACACTGGTTCTTACCTATCAGTCCTTGTTGTGGAGATTATAAGTATTCGGAGACTTTTTATGAATGGTTATTTGAGTCAAAATGATTATTTGAGTAAAAATCATCCAAGGTCAAACTCAAAGTACAAACAAGTCTCTTTAAGAGAGTCTGTAATTCACCATCACATTTGACCCTTATCAGCATAAACATTAGTTTGAGTTCAGTGTATAAAAATCCAATTTTGGATCAATGTACAAACTGGGGAAAAGTGCTTTCGAAATATCATCAGCATTCAGTGTCCTGGGTTGCAAGTTTCTCTATTTCTTTGTGGCATCAATAAAGCAGTCTAGCTTGTAAAGCTTCTTTTGGCTTTTCAGTGTGTCTTGCTATTGCTCTAATGTGGAAGGGCATAATGGTCACAAATATAAAAAGCTCTTTTACATTAAATTACACAGAATAAATTTCTCTGCTCAGAAGATGATAGCAACTGATTTCTTCAATTTAGTCGCAGAAGATTCTAACATTAAATCTGAAGCTACTGCAGAGTGATCCAACTTTGAAGATTACAGTGATGATAATGGGGCTTCTAGTGAACTAAATTGATGTTTATGGCTTTTTCTTTCCTGCTTTCATTGTTCATGCTGCTACTCCTGCTGATGCTCGGTTCTGGTGTGTGTGGTTTTCTCAGTACTGTTGGCATTTGAGATTGGCTTTAAGAACAGAAATAGAATAATGTACTTGCAAATGAATAAAATTCCACAAAATCTTATAATTTGATAGGATTAACAGTGATGTTAAGTTGACTACTTACTTGTATATTTGTACTTTTCCCACCTAATTTAGTTTTGGTACCATACATAAACTTCATCTTAGAATTTCCTTGCATTTGAAAATACTAATCAAAAGTACTTAAATTCTCTTTAAGAAGACTCTTTATTGCCTTAACTAGTGCACATATTTTATATAATATTAATTTTATTGTTCTTGCTTTTTTCTGTCAATTTTAATATTATATTTTTAATATTGTTTCTTTTTCTTTAGAAGCAAATTCATTATGATTTCCACAATATTGAAACGTATACTGGATTCTCTTACCTATCATGTTTTATAGGCTATTTTAAAAGATACAGTTCTGAATTATTGTCCTTGTCAAAATTTAAATCCTCAGTAAGAAACATTTTTAATGGTGGCGCAGAGGTTAAAGCGTCTACCTCCAATGCGGGAGACCTGGGTTTGATCCCGGGGTCAGGAAGATCCCCTGGAGAAGGAAATGGTAACCCACTTCAGTATTCTTGCCTGGAGAATCCCATGGATGGAGAAACCTGGTAGGCTACAGTCCATGGGGTTGCAAAGAGTCAGACATGACTGAGCGACTTCAGTTTATAATTTTCCACCAAATGGATATCACTTACCTTATTTAAACTGTTACCCAGTGGAGATTGAGTCTGATTTTACCCTTGTACACAATTTCACCAAATATCCTCTTGTAGAACAATAAGAAGTGTTAGAGTGACTGGTCCCAGAATATCAAGTTGCCTTGCAATAGAGTGAACAGAAGAGAGGGCTCCCTCTTCTTCAGTAGGAATGTCTGAATGAACTCAGTTTCCTACAGGACCAAATTGTGCCTTCTTCTTAGAAGCTTGAATCTGAATTTAATAAAGATCTGCAATGCTAACTTTAAGAATTCAAGAAAATTCTCTTTATACCTAGAGTTGACCAGTAGATTACCTGATGCCTAAGTCCTTCCTGTTTATCCCTACTAAAGTATGTTTCTAAGTTTACACTATGAATTGATGAAGTGTTGGGGGCAGGATGATGCTAATACAATGAACCATGGCTCTTCTATTGCCTGGCTCTCGAATCTCCTAAGAAAGCCTGTCCCCTAACCTTCACTGTGTGGCATTATGGAAACTGCCTTCATTCACCTCGCTGCAGTCCTAGGACATACATTTTTGCAGGCATATCTAATTGTTTCTCTAAAAAGAAAATAAATAAAATATTCACTGCATTTTAGAATCCTTGAAATGCCAGGAAGTTTGCTAAGCTTTCATGAGTTTTATTTTATTTAATTATTTAATTTGATGAAGTTTCAGTAACCCCATTTTACAAATGAGAGTCTAGACTGAAAATTTAAAGACCTAAATATTTTTCCTAGACACATAAGTAATTAAGATAGACCTGATATCTGGGTCCAGCTCTGAAAAGGATAAAAGCAAACTTCTTTCTTTTCTGAAACTAGGGAAAGGGGTTGATAAAGACCATGGTGACGGGGTAGGAAACACTGTTCTAGGGCTAAGTAATGCATAGGGAAGGATGGAAAGCTTGGCACAAACAGTAGAGCTTTAGAATTTTATTCTTGAAAAGTCCATTTCAGGTCCATTTCAAGTCCACTTTGGACTAGAAAGCCAATAGCTGAGGAGGTGAGGCTTATCTTCAGCCCACAGGAGGGGAAATTTTTAGCTACTGCATTGTTTGAAAGCATGTTTTACTTTCAGAATGAAGGCTTAAAGTGGTAAGTATAACTGTTCCCACTTGGTGAATTGAGAGACTTTGCTAAGGTATTGATATATGAGAGTTACAAACATAAATATAAGGTTACCATGCAATTTAAAATAGGAGGCATATAGGCATGTTGGTGCAAAATAATGACCTGGAATTGGCAATGAGGAAACAAGTGAATATTCACATGACATCTAGGTCCTGAGATAAAAGGAAGATGCATGCATGTTATGCTAAGTCGCTTTACTCATGTCCAACTCCTTGCAACCCTATGGACTATAGCCCACCAGGCTTGCTGTCCACGGGATTCTCCAGGCAAGAATACTGGAGTGGGCTGCCATTTCCTTTCCAGGGGTTCTTCCTGACCCAGGGTTTCAACCTGTGTCTCCTGCATTCTTTACCACTGAGACACCAGAGTGGCAGAGTTTAAAGACTTCTTCCAATATAGAAACTGAAGCAAAGTCAGGATCAGTCACACCAAGAGCTAAGAAAAACTTCCTGTGAAAAGATGGAGGGTGGATAAGTTCTTAACTACAGGATGGAAGAAGCCGGTATTCCGATTAAAAGTAGAAAGATTTAGAGGGAAGAAAAGCCAAGTCCAGAGAGGTTATTGAGAGGACAGAAAATACATTGATGCTAAATCTAAAGAGCAGATATATGAATTAAATTCATAGGTTCTGTAGAACCTATGAGAGTCTCTATGAGAGTCCCTGCCTAAGTTTCTAATATTTTCTCATAACAGATTTCTAAAGTCACTATCAAACTCAATTCTACAGTAAATCACATAAAAAGCATCAAGGAAATTTTTTTGATCCTGAATCCAAATATAATCTCCTTGGCTCTGATACATCAAAAAATAGCAGAGATTGTAATCAACCAAATCATTGTTAACCAAAATGGATTAATCTATAGTTTTCATTCATAATTCTGTTACTTATTGAGAGAATTTCCCTGCTATGTTCAGTTCAGTCGCTCAGTCGTGTCCGACTCTTTGTGACCCCATGAATTGCAGCACGCCAGGCCTCCCTGTCCACCAGCAACTCCCGGAGTTTACCCACACTCACGACCATTGAGTCAGTGATGCCATCCAGCCATCTCATCCTCTGTTGTCCCCTTCTCCTCCCGCCCCCAATCCCTCCCAGCATCAGAGTCTTTTCCAATGAGTCAACTCTTCGCATGAGGTGGCCAAAGTACTGGAGTTACAGCTTTAGCATCATTCCTTCCAAAGAAATCCCAGGGCTGATGTCCTTCAGAATGGACTGGTTGGATCTCCTTGCAGTCCAAGGGACTCTCAAGAGTCTTCTCCAACACCACATTTCCAAAGCATCAATTCTTCGGCACTCAGCTTTCTTCACAGTCCAACTGTCACATCAATACATGACCATTGGAAAAACCATAGCCTTGATGAGATGGACCTTTATTGACAAAGTAATATCTCTGCTTTTGAATATGCTATCTAGGTTGGTCATAACTTTCCTTCTAAGGAGTAAGCGTCTTTTAATTTCATGGCTGCAATCACCATCTACAGTGATTTTGGAGCCCCCAAATATAAAGTCTGACACCGTTTCCCCATATATTTGCCATGAAGTGATGGGGCCAGATGCCATGACCTTCGTTTTCTGAATGTTGAGCTTTAAGCCAACTTTTTGACTCTCCTCTTTCCCATTCATCAAGAGGCTTTTTAGTTCCTCTTCACTTTCTGCTATAAGGGTGGTGTCATCTGCATATCTGAGGTTATTGATTGTGTATATTGAGCTGTATATTGAGGGCACTGATTGTTTTTGCTTTTGATTTGATAAAGAAATGGCGTAGCTAGGCAACAGAAGCTTTGTGGAATGCTGCTGGAAGGCCATATGTATCTTACTTGCATAGGTTTACTGCAGTCCATGACAGCATTCTTCACTAAGGTTCATTTTAACCAAAAAGGGGTAACCTATAGTAACATTCTATAAAACAAACAAATAAAAAGCAATATTGTTAAAAAAAAAAAAAACAGTTCAAAAGGTAGCAGTGATTGTGCCCAGACTGTTAACAGACTAATACAAAGAGTGATGACCTTGTGGAGTTTGCTGGTGATGAGATCATAAAATGTGACAAAAAGAGATTGCAGTTTTTATTGTTCCATTGATTTCACCTTTTCCCTTTTCGATATGAAGTTGGATAAAAGACTTTATTTTGTTACTCACTGAGTCTAGGGAGTGTGCAGAGTGAACGATGTTGTCTTCTATTAGGTGCTAACTCTGTTTAAAAGTGGTCAAACAAGTTTATGTCAGGTGAGAACTAAGCTGGGCCTTGCATCTTGCAATAAATCCAGTGTATGTGATGAAAATTATAATAGTCAATACATTAGAGGATATATAAAATCAAGAGCAGATGGGCTTTCAGAAACCAAAGGTCCTGTTTTCAGGAAATTATCTTGACTATACAAAGAGAGAATAAAGCAAATACAGAGCATTATTAGTGTCATATAGAAGTGATTTTTTTTGCTATTTTTTTCTTTTGCATATTTCCATTTTGTTACATTTGCTCAGGTTTTCTTATCTTACTCTGTGCTCAGTTCATGACCAAGACATGGTATAATTAATACTAGAATAAAAAGGTAACTAAAGATCACTTCGAGCTTAATTTTTTATTTGTACAAACTTCCTACCAAATGACAATATTTTATATAATCTAGTATGACATTTGAGCTTCAAGAGTCAATCATTTTGGAGAGTCCAAATTTTCACATATTTTGCATGTTTTGTTTTCCTTATAGATAACTTGCAGTCGTTCAGTAAGACTGATTTGAGTAAAATTGTAGAAATTGAGTTAAAATACAATGGCTATGTAGAGTACTTTAAATATTCTGCTGGGGTAGAATTACTGAGGAAATATTACAACTGTTTAATCTTCAGTTCAGTCAGTCAGTCATGTCCAGCTCTTTGAGACCCCGTGAACTGCAGCACACCAGGCCTTCCTGTCCATTACCAACTCCCAGAGTTAATACAAACACATGTCCATTGAGTCGGTGATGCCATCCAGCCATCTCATCCTCTGTCGTCCCCTTCTCCTCCTGCCTTCAATTTTTCCCAGCATCAGGGTCTTTTCAAATAAGTCAGGTCTTCTCATCGGGTGGCCAAAGTATTGGAGTTTCAGCTTCAACATCAGTCCTTCCAATGAACACCCAGGACTGATCTCCTTTAAGATGGACTGGTTGGATCTCCTTGCAGTCCAAGGGACTCTCAAGAGTCTTTTCCAACACCACAGTTCAAAAGCATCAATTCTTCAGCATTCAGTTTTCTTTACAGACCAACCTTCACATCCATACATGACTATTGGAAAAACATTAGCCTTGACTATATGGACCTTTGTTGACAAAGTAATGTCTCTTTATTTTAATATCCTGTCTAGGTTGGTCATAACTTTCCTTCCAAGGAGTAAGTGTCTTTAAATTTGATGGCTACAATCACCATCTACAGTGATTTTGGAGCCCCCCAAAATAAAGTCAGCCACTGTTTCCACTGTTTGCCCATCTATTTGCCATGAAGTGATGGGACCAGATGCCATGATCTTAGTTTTCTAAATGTTGACATTTTGCCAACTTTTTCACTCTCCTCTTTCACTTTCATCAAGAGGCTCTTTAGTTCTTCTTCCCTTTCTGCCATAAGTGTGGTATCATCTGCATATCTGAGGTTATTACTATTTCTTCTGGCAATCTTGATTCCAGCTTGTGCTTCCTCCAGCCCAGCATTTCTCTGCATGTAAGTTAAATAAGCAGGGTGACAATATATAGCCTTGACATACTCCTTTCCCGATTTGGAACCAGTGTGTTGTTCCACGTCCAGTTCTAACTGTTGCTTTCTGACCTGCATACAGGTTTCTCAAGAGGCAGGTCAGGTGGTCTGGTATTCCCATCTCTTTCAGAATTTTCCACAGTTTATTGTGATCCACACAGTCAAAGGCTTTATCATAGCCAATAAAGCAGAAATAGATGTTTTTTCTGGAACTATCTTGCTTTTTCCATGATCCAGCAGATGTTGGCAATTTGATCTCTGGTTCCCCTGCCTTTTCTAAAACCAGCTTGAACATCAGGAAGTTCATGGTTCACGTATTGCTGAAGCCTGGCTTGGAGAATTTTGAGCATCACTTCAGTAGCGTGTGAGATGAGTGCAATTGTGTGGTAGTTTGAGCATTCTTTGGCATTGCCCTTCTTTGGGCTTGGAATGAAAACTGACCTTTTCCAGTCCTGTGGCCACTGCTAAGTTTTCCAGATTTACTGACATATTGAGTGCAGCACTTTCATAGCATCATCTTTTTGGATTTGAAATAGCTCAACTGGAATTCCATCACCTCCACTAGCTTTGTTCGTAGTGATGCTTCCTAAGGCCAACTTGACTTCACATTCCAGGATGTCTGGCTCTAGGTGAGTGATCATACCATCATGATTATCTTGGTCATGATGATCTTTTTTGTACAGTTCTGTGTATTCTTTCCACCTCTTCTTAATATCTTCTGCTTCTGTTAGGTTTATACCATTTCTGTCCTTTATTGAGCCCATCTTTTCATGAAATGTTCCCTTGGTATCTCTAATTTTCTTGAAGAGATCGCTAGTCGCTCCCATTCTATTGTTTTCCTCTATTTCTTTGCATTGATCACCAAAGAAGACTTTCTTATCATTCCTTGCTATTCTTTGGAACTCTGCATTCAAATGGGTATATCTTTCCTTTTCTCCTTTGATTTTCACTTCTCTTCTTTTCACAGCTATTTATAAGGCCTCCTCAGATAGCCATTTTGCTTTTTTGCATTTCCTTTTCTTGGGGGTGATCTTGATCCCTGTCTCCTGTGCAGTGTCATGAACCTCTGTCCATAGTTCATCAGGCACTCTGTCTATCATATGTAGTCCCTTAAATTTATTTCTCACTTCCACTGTATAGTCATAAGGGATTTGATTTAGGTCATACCAGAATGGTCTAGTGGTTTTCCCCACTTTCTTTAATTAAGTCTGAATTTGAAATAAGGAGTTCATGACCAGAGCCATAGTCAGTTCCTGATCATGTTTTTGCTGACTGTATAGAGCTTCCCTGTCTTTGGCTGCAAAGAATATAATCAGTCTGATTTCGGTGTTGGCTATCTGGTGATGTCCATGTGTAGAGTCTTCTCTCATGTTGTTTGAAAGAGGTGTTTGCTATGACCATTGCTTTCTCTTGACAAAACTCTATTAGCCTTTGCCCTGCTTCATTCCGTATTCCAAAGTCAAATTTGCCTGTTACTCCAGGTGTTTCTTGATTTCCCACTTTTGCATTCCAGTCCCCTATAATGAAAAGGACATCTTTTTTGGGTTTTAATTCTAAAAGGTCTTGTAGGTCTTTATCAGATCAGATCAGATCAGTCGCTCAGTTGCGTCTGACTCTTTGCGACCCCATGAATCGCAGCACGCCAGGCCTCCCTGTCCATCACCAACTCCCAGAGTTCACTCACATCCATCAAGTCAGTGACGCCATCCAGCCATCTCATCCTCTGTCATCCCCTTCTCCTCCTGCCCCCAATCCCTCCCAGCATCAGAGTCTTTTCCAATGAGTCAACTCTTCGCATGAGGTGGCCAAAGTACTGCAGTTTCAGCTTCAGCATCATTCCTTCCAAAGAAATCCCAGGGCTGATCTCCTTCAGAATGGACTGGTTGGATCTCCTTGCAGTCCAAGGGACTCTCAAGAGTCTTCTCCAACACCACAGTTCAAAAGCATCAATTCTTCAGCACTCATCCTTCTTCACAGTCCAACTCTCATATCCATACATGACCACAGGAAAAACCATAGCCTTGACTAGCTGGACCTTTGTTGGCAAAGTAATGTCTCTGCTTTTGAATATGCTGTCTAGGTTGGTCATAACTTTCCTTCCAAGGAGTAAGCGTCTTTTAATTTCATGGCTGCAGTCACCATCTGTAGTGATTTTGGAGCCCAGAAAAATAAAGTCTGACACTGTTTCCACTGTTTCCCCGAACCCTTCTATTTCAGCTTCTTCAGTGTTACTGGTTGGGGCATAGATTTGGATTACCGTCATATTGAATGGTTTGCCTTGGAAATGAACAGAGATCGTCCTGTCGTTTTTGAGATTGTATCCAAATACTGCATTTCGGACTCTTTTGTTGACTATGATGGCTACTCCATTTCTTCTAAGGGATTCTTGCATACAGTAGTAGATATAATGGTCATCTGAGTTAAATTCACCCATTCCAGTCCATTTTAGTTTGCTGATTCCTAGAATGTTGATGTTCACTCTTGCCATCTCCTGTTTTGACCACTTCCAGTTTGCCTTGATTAATGGACCTGACATTCCAGTTTCCTATGCAATATTGCTCTTTACGTCATCAACCTTGCTTCTATCACCAGTCACATCCACAACTGGGTGTTGTTTTTGGTTTGGCTCCATCCCTTCACTCTTTCTCGAGTTATTTCTCCACTGCTCTGCAGTAGCATATTGGGCACCTACCAACCTGGTAAGTTCATCTTTCAGTGTCCTATCTTTTTGCCTTTTCATACTGTTCATGGAGAAGGAAATGGCAACCCATCCAAGTACTCCTGCCTGGAAAATTCCATGGATGGGGGAGCCTGGTAGGCTACAGTCTAAGGGGTTGCAAAGTCCGACACAACTGAGCGACTTCACTTTCTTTCTTTCTATAGTTCCTTTTGGAGAAGGAAATGCCAACCCACTCCAGTGTTCTTGCCTGGAGAATCCCATGGACAGAGGGGCCTACTGGGGCTGCGGGCTATGGGGTTGTAAAGAGTCAGACACGACTAAGCAACTAACACACACACACACACACACACACTGTTCATGGGGTTCTCAAGGCAAGAATACTGAAGTGGTTTACCATTCTCTTTAATCTGGTGGTTTAATCTTGGGCAAGCTGTTTACTTTTTGTGACTGTTTACTCACATGTGAAATGAAAGGAATAGACTGGCTTTCCAGATCAAACATGCTATTTCTATATGTAATTCACTGATGAGGTCATTTCTTTCTTCAAAAATATCAAAACCAATTGAAATAGACAAATTTAAATCAACTACAAAGGAAAATATGATCCACCAGCCTTATATTTCAGATTCTGACCAATAAAAAAAGGTAAATGGCAAAGCCAGTAAAGACTGAGGATAGTACATTAAAAGCAAATTGGCATAGAGAATATATGTATTTATTATTAGCCACATTATGTGGAGAAAAGAAATGAGGCTCATCGAGTTTAAGTAACATATTCAAGGTCACAAGAGTATTAAGACTAAGGATCAAATTCTTGTACCTGATATAAAAAGTAAATCCTTTCCCCATTATTCCTGTGATCTATCCTTTCTCAACAATTTAGACTGAAAATTGTTTAAATGACAAGGGTAATTGGTTTTGTTATTTGGAACTTCATAGTAAATTGATTTACCTTCTGGATGTGTTGTCTAGACTTGGCTATATTATATTAACATTAATCTTCACATGAAAATTTTTCCTTAAAATCTAAAATTTTTGAATTTAAAATATTCCTTTAGGAAGTGACCTCAGAGGACATCTAATCCAAACTATTCAGTTTTTTTTTTAATTTTATTTTATTTTTAAACTTTACATAATTGTATTAGTTTTGTCAAATATCAAAATGAATCCGCCACAGGTATACATGTGTTCCCCATCCTGAACCCTCCTCCCTCCTCCCTCCCCATACCATCCCTCTGGGTCGTCCCAGTGCACTAGCCCCAAGCATCGAGTATCGTGTATCGAACCTGGACTGGCAACTCGTTTCTTACATGATATTTTACATGTTTCAATAAAATAAGCTTTAACTGAGCTTAAGCAATCAATTTAAAGTTATGACCAACCTAGATAGCATATTCAAAAGCAGAGACATTACTTTGCCAACAGAGGTCTGTCTAGTCAAGGCTATGGTTTTTCCTGTGGTCATGCATGGATGTAGGCTGAGCACCAAAGAATCGATGCTTTTGAACTGTGGTGTTGGAGAAGACGCTTGAGAGTCCCTTAGACTGCAAGGAGATCCAACCAGTCCATTCTGAAGGAGATCAGCCCTGGGATTTCTTTGGAAGGAATGATGCTGAAGCTGAAACTCCAGTACTTTGGCCACCTCATGCAAAGAGTTGACTCATTGGAAAAGACTCTGATGCTGGGAGGGATTGGGGGCAGGAGGAGAAGGGGACAACAGAGGATGAGATGGCTGGATGGCATCACCGACTCGATGGACGTGAGTCTGAGTGAAGTCTGGGAATTGGTGATGGACAGGGAGGCCTGGCATGCTGCAATTCATGGGGTTGCAAAGAGTTGGACATGACTGAGCAACTGAACTGAACTGAAAATTATACTATAAAGCAACCTATAACCCACAATTCTAACTTTAAGCTAAAAGTTTTTAACTTAAAAAGCTTAGACATAGGGAAAAAATGCTTTGCTCTTTTATTATAGAAAATTTTAATAACATTCTTACCAATTCTCGTGGCCATATGCATTAAAATTTGATCTCTTTATATTTTGATTGTTTGTCCTAAAAACTGTATGGAATATGATCTCATCAAGTGTGAGTGTGTGGGTGTTATTTGCTCAGTCATGTCTGACTCTTTGGGACCCCATGGATTATAGCTCACCAAGCTCCTCTGTCCATGGAATTCTCCAGGCAAGAATACTGGAGCGGGTTGCCATTTCCTTCTCCAGGGCATCTTCCCAACCCAGGGATCAAAGCTAGGTCTCCTGCACTGCAGGCAGATTTTTTACCATCTGAGCCACCAGGGAATCAAATGTGAGATGACAGCCTAAAAGAAATAGTAAGTACAATAACACAGACTTGATTTGCAAGGTAAATACTTTATTGCTTGGTAACAAAATTTTAAAGTCATAAAAATTTGAGTTTTGAAATCCCTGTAATTTGGCCACAAACTCCTTTTCCTTGCATAGTGTATTACCTCTTCCTCTCTCTGTGTCCTCTCTTGCAGCTAAATTCAGGCATCTTCCCCTGCTATGTTCATGCCTCATGTTTCACCAACTAGGATCACTAGTTATTCCATTTCATTGGAATGCCCTTTCTGTTACCCTTTCTTTAAGCCTCATCTCCCCTTCAAATATCTTTTCTTGAGTATGTTCAACCTCCTCTGTGAAGTTTTACTGATCTTTCCTTCTATTTGTGATTTTTATATCCTCTGAGCCCTTAGGCAGTCTTCACCGTTTATACTGTTCTTTTGATTTTTATCAACCAGTGCCCATGGTATTTGTTCCTGAGCTCAATTGTTAGCAGTCACCCAATATTTCAGGTACTTCCTCATCTAGATTTGATTGTGCTGAAATCCCAATAGTTCTGACTTCCTTTATGGTCAGGTCAGTTAATTTTCTTGAGATAAAATTTCATCCTAGATAGAAAGAAAATAAATAAGACAATAAATAGATTTAACTTGATATAAAAGTGACATGACCATAACAACAGCAAGTCACAAAGCTAGCATTTGAATTAAGTTTTTCCTTATGTCCAATCATGAGTTTTTTCACATACACTTCATTGGAAATCCATAAAACACTACTACATGATTTTATGCTATTGATTACCAATTCTAATTTTGTCACACCTTGATTACTACTAGCTGGTAGCATATAATTCTTGGATATTTAAAAAAAAAACACAAAAAAACCTTTTTCTTTTCAGTTTCAAGATAAAGACTATGAACTGTAGAAAAGCAGACACTTTTCTGAAATTGAACCAACAATAATAGTTACAAATGCTCAAAAATATGGGAAGATACAGAATACTATACCTTCTAATATTATGTAAATGGAAATTGAGGTCCTTTGGATCACATATAGAGTTAGTGGCACTTATTCCAAGAAGCCACCCATTTGCTCATTGATTGATAATTTATTACTATTGTGATTCGTGCTGTTTGTAGTAGAATCGGTGATATCAATAAGATGCGGAAGGTATTATAGCTTGTATTGGATTCTTCATTGTAAATTTTTTCCCGTATTTTCATGTTGTTTAATTACAATCCCCCCAGTAGGGGATGGACTCTTTTAGTATTTCTGAACCATTCTTATATTGCAGGTGACCCACAGAGACTCTAACACCTAAGGTATATTACATGTATCTTTGTTGGTTTGGGGCTTGCCTTGTGGCTCAGCTGGTAAAGAATCCGCCTGCGATGTGGGAGACCTAGGTTTGATCCCTGGGTTGGGAAGATCCCCTGGAGAAGGAAACGGCTACCCATTCCAGTATTATGGCCTGGAGAATTCCACGGACAGGATAGTCCGGGGTCACAAAGAGTCGGACACAACCGAGTGACTTTCACTTGTTGGTTTCATAATAAATGAGTAAATTGATAATTTGATTATTGAAAATCTTTATTTTGAAAGAAAAATTAATCTACAAACAAAATCAAAATAAGATAAATGAGTCCAGGCTGAAGAACATCTCTCACTAGGGTAACATAATTTACCTACACTCATTGTCAAACTGAATACCAATAAAGATCCCAGGAACAAATCATTATTGAGTAATTTTGCCAAAATGAAAGTTATATCATGTCACTCCTGTGTAACACCTCCAATGGTTTCTGTATTCTCTCAGAGGATAAAAGCATTTTCCTTTTAGAGTGGCTCACACAGCACCATCTTACAGGACATTTGTCCTTCCTTTCATGTGGTCAGCGTCAGTCACATGCCTCCGTTCACTTTCCTCCTGATACCAGGCACCTTTCAGACTTACAGACTTTTCATTTACCTCCGCCTAAGCAGAGACATTACTTTGCCAACAAAGGTCCATCTAGTCAAGGCTATGGTTTTTCCTGTGGTCATGTATGGATGTGAAAGTTGGACTCTGAAGAAGGCTGAGCGCCGAAGAATTGATGCTTTTGAACTGTGTTGGAGAAGACTCTTGAGAGTCCCTTGGACTGCAAGGAGATCCAACCAGTCCATTCTGAAGGAGATCAGCCCTGGGATTTCTTTGGAAGGAATGATGCTGAAGCTGAAACTCCAGTACTTTGGCCACCTCATGCAAAGAGTTGACTCATTGGAAAAGACTCTGATGCTGGGAGGGATTGGGGGCAGGAGGAGAAGGGGACGACAGAGGATGAGATGGCTGGATAGCATCACTGACTCGATGGACGTGAGTGAGTCTGGGTGAGATCCGGGAGTTGGTGGTGGACAGGGAGGCCTGGCGTGCTGCGATTCATGGGGTTGCTAAGAGTCGGACACGACTGAGCGACTGAACTGAACTGAACTGAGTATGTTTGTTCCCCAGATGACTATAAGGAAAGGTTTTTTTTACCTTCTTTAGTTTCGGATCAGCGAGACCTTCCCTAACTACTTATGTAAATTGCAACTTCCCTGTCCCATAATCCACCCCACCCCCACCTCCACACACACAATCACCCACTCCAGTACTCTTGCCTGGAAATTCCCATTGATGGAGGAGCCTGGTAGGCTGCAGTCCATGGGATCGCTAGGAGTCGGACACGATTGAGCAACTTCACTTTCACTTTTCACTTTCATGCATTGGAGAAGGAAATGGCAACCCACTCCAGTGTTCTTGCCTGGAGAATCCCAGGGACGCGGGAGCCTGGTGGGCTACCGTCTGGGGTCACAGAGTCGGACACGACTGAAGTGACTTAGCAGCAGCAGCAGCAGCAGCAGCAGCAGCATCCTTTAACGTAACATACTGTTTCTTTATTGCCTTATTGTCGTTGTTATTCAGTCAGTCAGTCCTGTTTGACTTTGCAAACCCATAGACTGCAGCTTGCCAGGCTTCCCTATCCTTCCCCATCTCCCAGACCTTGCTCAAACTCATGTCCATTTAGTCAGTGATGCCATCCATCCAACCATCTTGTCCTCTGTCATTCCCTTTTCCCTCCACCTTATATCTTTCCCAGCATCAGGGCCTTTTCCAATGAGTCTGCTCTTTCCCTCATGTGGCCAAATTATTGGAGCTTCAGATTCAACATCAGTCCTTCCAATGAATATTCAGGACTGATTTCCTTTAGGATTGACTGGTTTGATCTTCTTGCAGTCCAAGGGACTCTCAAGAGTCTTCTCCAAAACCACAGTTCAAAAACATCAATTCTTCAGCCTTCAGTTTTCTTTATAGTTCAAATTTTATATCTATATATGACTACTGGAAAAACCATAGCTTTATCTAGATGGACCTTTGTCGCCAAAATAATGTCACTGCTTTTAAATATGTTGTCTAGGTTTGTCATAGCTTTCTTCCAATGAGCAACAATCTTTTAATTTCATGGCTGCAATCACCATCTGCAGTGACTTTGGTGCCCAAGAAAATAAAGTCTGTCACTGTTTTCATTGTTTCCCATCTGTTTGCCATGAAGGGATGGGACTGGCTGCCATGATCTTAGGTTTTTGAACGTTGTCTAAAGTCAACTTTTCTACTCTCTTCTTTCACCTTTGTCAAGAGGCTCTTTAGTTCTTCTTTGATTTTTGCCATAAGGGTGGTGTCATCTGCATATCTGCGGTTATTGATATTTCTCCTGGCAATCTTAATTCCAGCAGTGCTTCATTCAGCCTGGCATTTCACATGATGTACTCTGCATAGAAGTTAAGTAAGCAGAGTGACAATATACAGCCTTGAAATACTCCTTTCCTGATTTGGAACCAGTCTGTTATCCCATGCATGGTTCTAACTGTTTCTTCTTGACCTGCATACAGGTTTCTCAGGAAGCAGGTAAGGTGGTCTGGTATTCCCATCTCGTTAAGAATTTTCCACAATTTGTTGTGATCCACACAGTCAAAGGCTTTGGCATAGTCAGTAAAGCAGAAGTAGATGTTTTTCTGGAACTCCCTTGCTTTTTTGATGATCCAGCAGATGTTGGCAATTTGATCCCTGGTTCCTCTGCCTTTTCTAAATCCAGTTTGAACATCTGGAAGTTCTCAGTTCACATAGAACCAAAGTTCTCTGTTGAAGCCTAGCTTGGAGAATTTTGAGCATTACATTACTAGCATGTGAAATGAGTGTTATTGTGCAGTAGTTTGAATATTCTTTGGCGTTGCCTTTCTTTGGGATTGGAATGAAAACTGACCTTTTCTGGTCCTGTGGCCACTGCTGAATATTCCAAATTTGCTGGTGTATTGATTGCAGCACTTTCACAGCATCATCTTTTCAGATTTGAAATAGCTCAGCTGGCATTCCATCACCTCCTTGTTCAAGGTGATGCTTTCTAATGCCCACTTGACTTCGGACTCCAGATTGTCTGGCTCTAGGTGAGTGATCACATCGTGATGCTTATCTGTGTCATGAAGATCTTTTTTTGTGTAATTCTGTGTATTCTTGCCACCTCTTTTTAATAACTTCTGCTTCTGTTAGGTCCATTTATTGTTTCTGTCCTTTACTGTCTCCATCTTTGCATGAAATATTCCCTTGGTGTGTCTAATGTTCTTGAAGAAATTTTTAGTCTTTCCCAATCTATTGCAATCACTTAGGAAGTGATCTCTCCCTGCTATTCTTTGGAACTCTGCATTCAGATGGGTGTATCTTTCTGTTTCTTATTTCCTATACCAAAATATATGTTTTAAGATGATTAGGAAGATTTTTTGTTTAGTTTGTATATCCTCTGGCCTCAAATAGTGTCTGACACATAGTCAGTGCACAATACATGCTATTTATTAAATGGATAACATGATCAGTATTAGCTTTAGTGTATCTAGAAATGAATATTTTAGTCTCAATGTTTCTGTGATTTGACAGGCTGTATTATGGTTTTGAACAGCAAAGAATCCTTTTGAAATATTTTTCCATTTTTTTCCCAGTAATTTCCCTGTCATGAAATTTTCCCATGATGTGTGTGCACTTCATGTCTTAGCTTTTGTTGGATGACAGTGTAGTAGATTGAGGTCCACTCCATAGGACATAATTTTATTCTAAGGCATAGTAACATTAAGGACAGAGACAATTACCAGATCATTCCTATTTTATCTGACTAATTATTTTTTTGCTTTGTTTTTACCAAAATAGCTGAAATTGGTCCGAATTGTTTTACTTCTTTTCTCAATTTTAATCTTCTAGTTCAGACATGAGCAATAATGACTGGTGGGCCTGACTTGGCTTCACTTTGTATTTTTTTTTTTGTTTTGCTTTGTCTTTTTGTTTTAATAGCCAATGAGCTAAATATAGTTTTAATGGTTATATTTTAAGTGATTATGTAAATATCTTCATAATAGCATTGACTTTCCTTTTTTATTTTGACCTACAAAGCCTAAAATATTTATGTGCCCTTTAAGCAAACCTTGCCAACCTGTTTTCTAGTTATTTGATGTTAAATAAGGATCTGAAACTTATGAACAAGATGGTAAAATTAACAGGTCCCATTAGTTGAATGCCTACTATGTGCTTATTAACATTATAAGCACTTTTCATATGCTATTTTAAGTTCTTAATATTCCGTCAAGTAAGATATTTTTAACAATGGTTTTACATGTGAGTGAATAAAAACCCATAAAGATAAATCATGTAAATATCACATTAACAGTTTCCCCAACTATTTTGGAATGAAAATCTTGGCTTACTAAACCTCCCAAAAATTTAACTCCTCTCAACCTTGGTGCCAAACAACTACAATCAAAGTAGCAACAGCAACAATAACAATAAAATAAGGCCAAGTAAGGGGAAAAATTAAGACTCAATGAATAAGATATCAATTCCTTAGAGTTTGAGACTTCCTGTGGGCAGTCTACTGTCTTTGTTTATAGGACTGTCTTATATTTGCTGCTCTGTTTCAGTAACGTATGAAGAAAGATGGAGTTTGTCAGCTTGTAGCCAGGAAAGTAAAGAACTCTTGCCAATATCCAAATATCCCATTTGGTAGTTGATCATGACTTTGTCCTTACACATGTTACCACAACTGTGGGCGCTGCATCTTGATCTCTGAGTGGTAGGCTGTGAGCAGAAACTGTGCGTACTAAAACAAAATAAAATGTTCCCAAGGTAAAGTCAACATAAGTTGAATTTTACACCAGAAATATTTTGTAATACGTCGATCCCATAAATAATAAAACGGCCCTGAAATTTTTGGATATTTATGTTGAGAGACTCTCTTCAAAGAATAGATTGTATGCTTATTTCTTTTATGGATAAAGGCAGAGAAGTAGCTCTCAGGTGTGAATTAACACTGGATGGTTTCATAGAAATGAATGTTCATAAAATTTTTATTTGACCTATGTGAAATCAAAAGTACACAATAAGTGACATAGTATGTTTGAAATAGAGAGTCAGGAAGAAAATTTCATGCATTCCATATTACCTCTTGTGAGATATACAGTTAACTTTTAAAGCAAGCTAATCCTTTGACAATTTTCCATGTATAAATGTTTAAAAATACATAGCAAATAATCTGTCTGCAAAATTATATATATGTATACATATACATACAAAATATTCATATATATAACATATATAAATCAGTGTATATTCACACACGTGCAAGCATATAATTTATACACATACCTTTACCTTTCTATAATATATAAACAAAACATTTCTTTTTTCAAGGTAGACAACCATTAACAAAAGTCCATTTCCCAGGGAACTATAGCATATCCAGTTATTAGTGTATTGTGCTTGTCATTTCTGCTAATTTTCCTGATAGAATTGCTTAATGTTATTTAGTGATGAATAGGCAGGGAGTCCGGAGAAGGTAATGGCACCCCACTCCAGTACTCTTGCCTGGAAAATCCCATGGATGGAGGAGCCTGGTGGGCTGCAGTCCATAGGGTCGCTAAGAGTCGGACAGGACTGAGTGACTTCACTTTCACTTTCACTTTCATGCACTGGAGAAGTAAATGGCAACCCTCTCCAGTGTTTTTGCCTGGAGAATCCCAGGGACGGTGGAGCCTGATAGGCTGCCGTCTATGGGGTCGCACAGAGTCCAACACGACTGAAGCAACTTAGCAGCAGCAGCAGCAGCGGCAGGCCGGGAGTCAGCTTAGAACATAACATTACATATGATCAATATCTAATGATACAGAGAGCGCTAGTCTGGTATGCAATCTAAAACAAAGTGAAAAACACATGGGAAAAAAAAACAGAGACAATTTGAATGTAAGGGATATTGGTAATATGGCAGTTCAAAATCCTGATAGGTGATTTCTATGGTATTTCCACAATTTAATAGTACAAAATGATGAAAATATATTTTCTTCTATTTATCTTGCAATTTTATGTTTCATTTATACAAATATTTTCAAAGGAGATTACCAGCCTCTATATTCCTGCTGCTACTGCTAAGTTGCTTCAGTCATGTCCAACTCTGCGCGACCCCATAGACGGCAGCCCACCAGGCTCCCCCGTCCCTGGGATTTTCCAGGCAAGAACACTGGAGTGGGTTGCCATTTCCTTCTCCAATGCATGAAAGTGAAAAGTGAAAGGGAAGTCGCTCAGTCGTGTCCAACTCTTAGCGACCCCATGGACTGCAGCCTACCAGGCTCCTCTGTCCATGGGATTTTCCAGGCAAGAGTACTGGAGTGGGGTGCCATTGCCTTCTCTATATTCCTAGTAGCTAGAATTCTAATTTCTATTAAATTCAATATTGATTTTTAATTTGTTGGATAGTAAATATTAGGTGAATTAATATTAAATTATTAAAGAGAAATAAGTTGAATTAATAAGGGAATTAGTAATAAAATGATAATGTTTTGGAGAATTCCTGGTAAAGATGGTAGAAAACTAGAACTTCCATGACAGAAAGAAAGTTAAGGAGATATTTCACCAGGTTCAAAAGTTCTTTGAATAAAAGTCAAATTATTTGTTTTAAACTCTATTTAACAAATGTCTCTATTTAAAGTTAGTCCTAAAGGTATTTTGTTTTAGACTTGAAAGTTTTATATCTATTTTCTTTTAAAAGGAAGTTAAAATATAAGTACAAGCATATGAGTTATTAGAGTGCCAATATATTTAATATTTAGAGTTAAAAATAACTGCCAAGATAAATTACTGGACATTTGTATCACTTAAAATTGTCACCTGGATCCAATGAACTATAATATTTTTTTAAGCAAAACTTGTGTTCTTGAAGTTCATCTTTGAAAACTGTAAATGAAAAAAAAAGTGTTATATGTAGTCTAAATCTTAAGAGTATCTCAGTAAATATTTTTGCATAAAATTCACATTCGTTGTCGTTCAGTCACTCAGTTGTGTTGTACTCTTTGCGACCCCAGGGGCTGCAGCACGCCAGACTTCCCTGTCCTTCCCTACCTCCTGGAGTTTGCTCATATTCATGTCCATTGAGTCAGTGATGCCATCCAACCATCTCATCCTCTGTTATCCCTTTCTCCTCCTGCCTTCAATCTTTCCCAGCATCAGGGTCTTTTCTAGTGAGTCGGCTCTTCACATCAGGTGGCCAAAGTATATATTTGGTTATTATTAGGATTTCCTGTCTTTATACTTAGGATTAACCAAGTGGTATTTTTAGCTATAAAAGGTCCAGCAAGAAGAAGGTAACCAACCACTTACACACCACAAACTGTGCTCTGAAGTTTCCAGGTTTCTAAAACCCCAAGAGAATCTTGAGTTTATTCTCCTTTCAAATTAAAGGCAAATTTTGCTAGTCAATTTCGTACTTCTTTTTTCATTGCAAGCTGGCAGCAAGGGGAATTTTCCCATTAGACTCTGTAGTGTTTGGAGGAGGGATAGTGGTTTTTCTGTAGTACGTGTCATTAAAACTTTGTTGACTTTATGATTTCAACAATTTGCCAGACTGTTTCAGGATGTTGTTGCTACCACAGCAGCTGCATTGCTTCCTTTTTGCATGCATGATTCAAAGGAAGGGGAAATTTTTGTCTAGCTTCTGATTAAAATTAGGGCTCTAATGTTGGTAGTAACTTTGGAGACCATCTTATGTATCAAGATTTACTCCTTTTTATACAATGAGAAAATAAAAATCCAAGAGTTCGAGATGATGGCAAGTGTTCTACAATAGAGTGCAACTTAGAATCTGAGTAATTTGACTCCCGCTCATTTCTGTTTCTATGTCAATTACTCTGCCACTAGAATGTGATCTATGGAATGTCTAGGAGAATAGGGAATTATTAACTTCCATGTTCTTAGATCCAAGATTGTTTGTGAAAAGGAAGTTTTCTTTGTTTTGCTGGCATACAGTGGTCAGAGAGATTTACCTGAAAGATATTTTTCCTTCATTGTTAGCAAATAAAATTTGCATTTTATTATACCTAGTCTGTGGTCTTATTATTAGCCTGCATACATTGCTTAGATAATGAGTACTAAAAATATGATAAATACAAGATTAGTTCTCAGTGTTACTATTAACATAAGGAAACAGTAATGTAGACAACATAAGGATAATAATCATAAATACATAGTACATTTTAAGGTTTTATTTGCTCAAAAATCTGTCTTCTCAATTATGTATTACTTAGAGTAACAGTGACATTGATGTTTTTTTAAAATTTTTTGGTCTACATATAAAGTGATGAATTGAAAATATCCAGAAGGGTATTCTCAGATACTGAGAAGTTTTTCTGCAATTCAGTCTATGATACCGCAGTCCACTGAGTGTATAGGCCACCCAGAGATAATGTGGAGCTTATTGCTTATTAAAGTATATTGCCATTTACTTTGACCCTTGACAAACTCTATTCTTCAAGGTTTTTCCTCTACCCTTCTTTTCCCTTCTTGACAGGTAATGATTTCAAAAGATCTATTAGATATTATATGCATAATGAAAGTGCAAAGCTTGCTGTCAGGTACAATAGACTGCAGTTTTTATTTGAGGCCTCAAAGTTATACTATGTCATGGGTACCTGGAAGGTCAGCAAAGATGGTACATGCTTCCCATCTCATTTCTTTGGTAGATATTAACAAGGTTACTTGGTTAATGCATAATCGTTCGCTTTTCTTTACCCCTTCTCTATCTCAAAGGTCATTTTATTCTTCCCCAAGCAGAAGGTCAATGATGTTCTCTATTCTAATGGTCTGTCCTATACATTATTATGCACTTTGTAGGTTTGCAAATAATATAGAATAATAAAACTTGGTTCATTGATTTTCTTCTTATAGACATTATTGTGTTAAATTCTAAAAGATAACACATTTAAAACATCAGCCATAATTCTATCAATTTTTATTTATATATATTCTCTTTCACATGCATACTTTTTAACATAGTCACAATCACAATGTAGATACCATGTTATATATTTCTTTTCATTCTTAAAATTTTACTCTTAAGTATTATAAATGGTGGTCTTAATTAGTCTTTTAATGACTATGGATAATTTTACCATTTTGATACACCAGGTATTGCTTTAAGGGTCCTCAAAATTTGGACCTTTTTTTGAGCATTACCAATAACGGTGCAACAAATGTTTTCATGCATACTAGTTTGAAATTGTTTTGAATTGTTTCCTTAGGGTACAATCCTAAAATTGGAGTGGTTTAGAAAATGAATGTATTATTATAAGACATTTGACATAAATTCTTATCGCAATTTCCAAAAGGTATGCATAAAATTCAATGTCATCAGCTCTAAGTAAAGAAGTCAATTTCATTGTAACTATGTCCATTCACTATGATCATTTGTATTTTCCCTGTTATATTGGCATAAGTTATTCCTGGTGGCTTAGATAATAAAGAACCTGCCTGCAATGAAGAGACCCAGATTTACTCCCTAAGTTGGAAAAATCCCCTGGAGAAGGGAATGGTAACCCACTCCAGTATTCTTGCCTGGAGAATTCTATAGACAGAGGAGCCTGGCAAGCTACAGTCCACAGAGTCACAAAGAGTCAGACACAACTGAGTGACTAACACAAACATACTCTAGTGATTTTATTTTTATAAAAATTCCTCATAACCGTTCATGTACTTATATTAGACCCCTAATTTTCTCCTGATAAATGTTTTCAACTATTACATTGGAGTGATTCATAATAATCAACTTTTATTCTGAAAAGAACACAGTTTAAGTTTTTATGTTTACATTTCTCAGTATTGTTTAGGTGATCTCTTCTGTGATTTCAAAGCTACAAAATTTGTTTTTCCTTCACATGACTGACAAATAATCCTTATATTTTAAGACTGTTTTTAAATTGATCTGACAAGTGTTTGATTGTAAGTAGAGTTCATTGTGGTGCATGCATTAATTTTGGCATATAATCCACTGTGTCCATTTCAGTTTTCCTAATATCAGTTCAGTTCACTCACTAAGTCATGTCCAACTCTTTGTGACCCCATGATTTGCAGCACACCAGGCCTCCCTGTCCATCACCAACTCACGGAGTCCACCCAAACCCATGTCCATCAAGTTGATGATGCCATCCAACCATCTCATCCTCTGTCATCCCCTTCTCCTCCTGCCCTCAATCTTTCCCAGCATAAGGGTCTTTTCCAATGAATCAGCTCTTCATATCGGGTGGCCAAAGTACTGGAGTTTCAGCTTCAGCATCAGTCCTTCCAATAAACACCCAGGACTGATCTCCCTTAGGATGGACTGGTTGGATCTCCTTGCAGTCCAAGGGACTCTCAAGAGTCCTCCAACACCACAGTGCAAAAGCATCAATTCTTCAGCGCTCAGCTTTCTTCACAGTCCAACTCTCACATCCATACATGACCACTGGAAAAACCATAGCCTTGACTAGCTGGACCTTTGTTGGCAAAGTAATGTCTCTGCTTTTGAATACACTATCTAGGTTGGTCATAACTTCCCTTCCAAGGAGTAAGCGTCTTTTAATTTCATTGCTGCAATCACCATCTGCAGTGATTTTGGAGCTCCCCAAAATAAAGTCTGACACTGTTTCCACTATTTCCCCATCTATTTCCCATGAAATGATGGGACCGGATGCCATGATCTTAGTTTTCTGAATGTTGACCTTTAAGCCAACTTTTTCACTCTCCTCTTTCACTTTCATCAAGAGGCTCTTTAGTTCTTCTTCACTTTCTGCCATAAGGATGGTGTCATCTGCATATCTGAGGTTATTGATATTTCTCCTAGCAGTCTTGATTCCAGCTTGTGCTTCCTCCAGCCCAGCATTTCTCATGAGGTACTCTTCATATAAGTTAAATAAGCATGGTGACAATATTCAGCCTTGACGTACTCCTTTTCCTATTTGGAATCAGTCTGTTGTTTCATGTCCAGTTCTAACTGTTGCTTCCTGACCTGCATACAGGTTTCTCAAGAGGCAGGTCAGGTGGTCTGGTATGCCCATCTCTTTCAGAGTTTTCCACAGTTTATTGTGATCCACACAGTCAAAGGCTTTGGCATAGTCAATAAAGCAGAAATTTTTCTGCTATTTAAGTAATGGCTTTGAACCTTCAATTTTAGAATTCTCATTGTATCATAATGAAAATATCTCCCATCCAAACTTCTAATCTTGTTGTTTAGTTTTGACTGACTTATAATTTAAATGCTACCAAAAAAAAATAGTATTTTGTTTATGATTAAATTACTTCATCAATAAAAGGTTTGAGAGGACCATTCATGCTATTGCATGTAGCTATAATTCACTAAATTAAACAATTATGTCTTTATTTATCTTTTGTACTACTGATGAACATTAAAGTTGTTGCTTTATGAATAAAACATAAATAATATTCTTAGACATGTTATTCGCTGCATGAATTTCTGTTGCATAAATGTTTAGGAATAGAATTGCTAGGTCAGAACATCGGCATTTGATTCCACTTAGTTAATAATGGCAAAGAGTTTTACAAAATTATTTAACCAATATATACTCTGGCAACAGTGTTTGTGAAATTCAGTTGCTCCACAGTCTTTAAATCATGTGATATTTTAAGTCATTTTAATTTTAACCATATCAGGGGGAAATTCACAGGTACTGATTCTGGAATTTGGTTCCTGTTTCAAAGTTTTATTAGGTATTTGGGTTTTTTTGGGGGGGTATTTTTAAATTTTTACTTTATTGCACCTTTCTTCTATTCAATTTTCAGGTTTTTTTCTTATCAATTTGTGGATTCTTTTATGTTATTCTGCATATGAGCATTTTATGTGTTACATGTATGGCGAATATCTTATCCCATTGGATGCCTTGCCTTTTCAGTGTCATAGTTGGGATTTTGATAAATTTATCATTCTTTCTCTTGTGGTCAGTGTTCCGTATCTAACTTAAGAAATTCTTTCCTTACCCAGAGCCTCAAAACTAGTCTCTGTATGGCCTTCTAACATCTTTGTTGAAGTAGTCTTCATAATTAAATCTAGAGTTAACAAGGTATTGATGGATCTGTGAAATATGAAGCTGAAGACGGATGTTTTTCTCTGTGTGTGTGTACTCAGTCATGTCTGATTCTTTGAGACCTCTGGACTGTGGCCCACTAGGCTCCTCTGTCCAGGGGATTTCCCAGTCAAGAATATTGGAGTGGGTTGCCTTAAACACCCACCCTTTATTATTATTAAAACTTTAAAATCTATGTTTAATTTTTTATTATTAACTGTCCTTTACCATTTATAATAAAGCAAGTCTCCGTATTTACATGACTCAATTTTTGGTCCTTTGGTCTTATAGTTCAATTTTGGGTCAGTAGTAGACGATATTAGTTATTGTACTTGGGCAAACGTTGGGAGATAGTGAAGGACAGGGAACCCTGGCATGCTTCAGTCCATGTGTCATGAAGAGTTGGACATGTCTTGGTGAATGAACAACAACAACTTTACATTAAGTTTGCTGTTCTATGGAACAAACTTCCTACTTTGATACTAGTGAGTCTTACCTATTCTGGTCTGGTTGTACTGCCATATCAATTTTAGAAGTACTTTATTTCTTCACTCCTATCCCACAAAAAGCAAAACAAAATACTTGGTCATGTAAAAGTTTTATTGTGATTCTTAATGCAGAGTTCCAAGAATAGCAAGGAGAGATAAGAAAGCCTTCCTCAGCGATCAATGCAAAGAAATAGAGGAAAATAACATGATGGAAAAGACTAGAGATCTATTCAAGAAAATTAGAGATACCAAGGGAATATTTTATGCAAAGATGGGCTCGATAAAGGACATAAATCGTATGGACCTAACAGAAGCAGAAGATATTAAGAAGAGATGGCAAGAATACACAGAAGAACTGTAGGAAACAGAGCTTCACGAACAAGATAATCATGATGGTGTGATCACTCACCTAGAGCCAGACATCCTGGATGTGAAGTCAAGTGGGCCTTAGAAAGCATCACTACGAACAAAGCTAGTGGAGGTGATGGAATTCCAGTTGAGCTACTTCAAACCCTGGAAGATGATGCTGTGAAATTGCTGCACTCAATATGCCAGCAAATTTGGAAAATGCAGCAGTGGCTACAGGACTGGAAAAGGTCAATTTTCATTCCAATCCTAAAGAAAGGCAATGCCAAAGAATTGCTTGTGCCTATCGCACAGTTGCACTCATCTCACACGCTAGTAAAGTAATGCTCAAAATTCTCCAAGCCAGGCTTCAGCAATATGTGAACCGCGAACTTCCAGATGTTCAAGCTGGTTTTAGAAAAGGCAGATGAACCAGAGATCAAATTGACAACATCTGCTGGATCATGGAAAAGGAAGAGAGTTCCAGAAAAACATCTATTTCTGCTTTATTGGCTATGCCAAAGCCTTTGACTGTGTGGATCACAATAAACCGTGGAAAATTCTGAAAGAGATGGGCATACCAGACCACCTGATCTGCCTTTTGAGAAAGCTGTATGCAGGTCAGGAAGCAACAGTTAGAAATGGACATAGGAGATGTACAATGTTTTGTTTTAGACCTGAGAATATACAAAGAAAATTATTCAGTCAATTAAAAAAAAAAAAAAGAAATGGACATGGAACAATAGACTGGTTCCAAATAGGAAAAGATGTACATCAAGGCTGTATATTATCACCCTGCTTATTTAACTTCTATGCAGAGTACATCATGAGAAACATTGGGCTGGAAGAAGCACAGGCTGGAATCAAGATTGCTGGGAGAAATATCAATAACCTCAGATATGCAGATGACACCACCCTTATGGCAGAAGGTGAAGAACAACTAAAGAGCCTCTGATGAAAGTGAAAGAGGAGAGTGAAAAAGTTGGCTTAAAGGTCAACATTCAGAAAACTAAGATCATGGCATCTGGTCCCATCAATCATGAGAAATAGATGGGGAAACAGTGGAAACAGTGTCAGACTTTATTTTGGGGAGCTCCAAAATCACTGCAGATGGTGATTGCAGCCATGAAATTAAAAGACACTTACTCCTTGGAAGGAAAGTTATGACCAACGTAGATAGCATATTCAAAAGTAGAGACATTACTTTGCCAACAAAGGTCCATCTAGTCAAGGTTATGGTTTTTCCAGTGGTCATGTATGGATGTGAGAGTTGGACTGTGAAGAAAGCTGAGTGCTGAAGAATAAATGCTTTTGAACTGTGGTGTTGGAGAAGACTCTTGAGAGTCCCTTGGACTTCAGGGAGATCCAACCAGTCCATTCTGAAGGAGAACAGCTCTGGGATTTCTTTGGAAGGAATGATGCTAAAGCTGAAACTCCAGTACTTTGGCCACCTCATGCGAAGAGTTGACTCATTGGAAAATACCCTGATGCTGGGAAAGATTGAGGGCAGGAGGCGAAGGCGATGCCAGAGGATGAGATGGCTGGATGGCATCACTGACTCGATGGACTTGAGTTTGGGTGAACTCTGGGAGTTGGTGATGGACAGGGAGGCCTGGCGTGCTGCAATTCATGGGGTCACAATAAGTTGGACACGACTGAGCGACTGAACGAAACTGAACTGAATTGATATTATATCACAGTTTTTGAAAATTTAAGTATTTACAACATAGAACCTTTTAATTAGATGGCATTTAAATTTTAATTTCCTTATTGTTCTTGATATCTAGAAATAAATTGATTTTTATATGGTATCCAGTGTCTTTACTCAAATTACTTTTGGATTCTAAAGTTATCAACTGTTTGTTGTCAATTATGTGATCTAAACATATTGACAATTTTTCTTTGTTTCATTCATACATCTTATTTCTTTATCTTGCTTTATTTTATCATTTATAGTGATAGTCAGGCATCTTTATCTAGTAACCAATATCAGAAGGAAAACATTTAATCTAATATCATTAACTGTAGTTAGGATGGGTTTTATTTCTCTATTCTGCAAAAAGTAGGGTTTCTGGGGTGTCAATATTATTTATACCACTGGAGCTGAAGTTTTCTTTGTGAAAGTGTTTTTATTATAAATTTAAATTATTTAATAAAAATAAACTATTTTGAGTTTCACTTTTTGGTGTGTCAGTTTTAGTATGCTTTGCTCAGAATTTGTATATTTCATTTACACTTTCAATTGTAATGGTGTAAGGTCACTTTTGATGTAGTGTGATCTGTTTATAGTCACAAAATTATGCTTTTGTATCTCTCTTCTCTCTTGCCTTTCCCTATTTTTGTTTCTCTCTCTGTCTCTTCTTTTTCAAGGTTAATCGACAAATTTATCAATTTTATTATCTTTTAAAAAACTTTGATTTTGTTGAGCCTTTTAATATTTATTTTGTAATAATTTATTAAATTATATTTTATTTACTTTCTTATACCTTATTTGGGTTAAATTTGCTGTGTTTCTTATAGTTTCATGGGATGATTTCTAGATAACTTTTCAACATGTTCAGTTCTTCAGTTATATGTTATGAATTGAAGGGTATTAATTTCACTGTACACATGATTTAAGCTACATTCTACACACTTTATTACATATTTTTATTATGTTCATTTCAAATATTTTCTCACTTCCTTAGTGATTTCTACCTTGATACATGAGATATTTAGATGCTTATTGTTTACTCTCCCAAAGTTCAGGATTTCTACTTGCTATCTTTTAGTCTTCATCTTAACTCCACTTTACTCAGAAAACATTTTTCAGCTTTTGAATTTTTGGATACCTTTTTTTTAAAACCCACATAAGCTGAAAGTGAGTAAATGTTCCATCTGCATTTAAAAATAATGTGTATGCTGGTTTTATTTAGTGCATTAATACACATATTTTAATTAGGTCAATTCTATTAATCTGATTGCTTAAATAGTTTTTGATCTTGATTTTTTCAGTCTCTTTGTTGTGTTATTCAGCTGAGCAATTTTGTTTTAAGAAAACCTCATGATTTATCTTTTTTTAAAAATAAATTTAATTTTTTTTTAATTTTTCATCTATGTTGCTGACTGTATACATGTTTAAAATTTTATGTCTTCCTAATGTCCATCCTGATGATGGACTTCATGCTAATGAAAAAGAACTCTTTACGTCTTGTAAAACTTTTTGCTGTAGTGCATTTTTGTTTGATGATAATTGCATTAGAAAATCTAAGTCTTTCCTTCTGTGTGTCTCCTTTACTCTCATACTGTTGTCATACTCATATTACTCCTGATTCCAGATATGTAGAGATTTCCCCTCCCCCATAGGCAGTGTGTGACACCAGCTGAGTGTCCTGCAATTTAACTCAGTTCTGACACCATCTGGGGATAGCCTCAGGTGCCCCTTGGGATAGCTCAGTCTCACCTTGAAACTGAAGTGGGCTAAGTCTCACTTCAGAGGCCATTCACAAGTCCAAGTGGTCACTTGTGCTTCTGACTGATTGGCTGTAATTCTGAAGTTCCCATTACCCCCTTCTTGGGTTCAATTAAGTTGCGAGAGCAGCTCACAGAACTCAGCAAAAAAGTTCACATACTGTTCTATTTTATTAATTATTAACAATAGTGTTTATTGTTTGGAACATCCAAATGAAAGAGCTATGTTTGGAAAAAAGTATGTGGGAAGGGGGCCCCAAAATTCATGCCCTCTCCAGGGGCACCCCTCTCCTAGCACAATACCAGAAGCTTCATCAGGTAGGTGTAATGGATCACTAACTGCACTTTGAGCCTTTCTCCCTTGGAGAAGGGCATGGTGACCCACTCCAGTATTCTTGCCTGGAGAATCCCATGGACAGTGTAGCCTGGCAGACTACAGTCCATAGGGTTACACAGAGTCGAACACAACTGAAGGGACTTAGCATGAACCTCTTTTAAGAGATGTGGGGCACGCTGCAGACTCGAACTGTGATTGGTCTTTCAGATGCATAGCCTCTTCCATGAGCCCAACCAGTGTTGCCTCATTAAGAACAAAGTATCCTCCTGTTACCCAGGAAAATACAAGTATTTCAGTGGTCCTGTATGAGGAATCAGAGTCAAGGAGCAAACACAAGAAAAAAAGATGCTGCTAATGCTCTTATCATTTAGGAAATTTCAGGAACTCTGCCAGGAACCAGATATCAATTTATTTTGTTTTATTGTCTCACAGTAATACAGCCATTTAAGTCTTATTTTAGTTAGAACATCCATGAAAATGTTTTTCCGTTATTCTCCTTTTAAGTGTTTTGCATGCCTGTGTTTAATTAGTCTTTGCAAGAATAGTTGGGTTTTATCCAGTCTTATAATCATTATCTTTTAGTTAGAATACTTATTCTAAATAATATAATTTAATATAATTACTGACATAAATAATTCTACCATGATGTTGCTTACTTTCTAACTGTTCCTTCTATATCATCTTTTCTCTTCTTTCTTGTCTTTTAATTTTTTTTTTCCACTTTACTCGTTTATTAGCTTGGTCATTGTAGACTTTTTACTCTTCCTTTCAGTTATCCTAGAAACTAAAACTTACAATCCTGACTTCTCAAAACACTCCATGTTTATCTTTTTCCTGACAATGCAATGGTCGTAGAACACTTTTGCACTATTTCGCATCTTTTTGTCTATGTGCTGTTGTTGATGATTATTTCAAATCTATGAGTATTTTAAACCTAAAAGAAATGTTAATTTTTTACAATCCATACTTATTTAGAGTTAGCCACATTTTAAACAATTCTGTTGCTCTCTTTCTTTCCTCAATTTCTGACTTTGTTTCTGGGAGCCTTTCTCTTCTGCCTGAGCAACATTCCTGTACTGTTTCTTTTAGTGAGTCTGTTTGAGGCAAAAATCTTAATTTTTTTCTTGTTTTTTTTTTTTTTTTCCCCTTAGGTTAATAAATTTCCTTCTAACAACAAGTGTTTCCAAAATCACCTATTAATTTAAATATTACTCTAGGCTTCTTTCTAGATGATTTTAGAATTTGTTTGTTCTTCACTTTTCTGCTCTATAAGTATTGTTGTAGTGACCTTTATAGTCAATAATTTCAAGATGCTTTCAGTCATTATCTCCTCCAAATTGCTTCTTCCTTATTATCTTACTTGTTTCTCTCTGGGAAGAAAGTGGAGCTGCATATTATCTATATGTGTGTGTATACACACACACACACACACTGTTTTGTTGGCTATCTAGGTATCTATGTCCACTGTTTTTTTAATTTCTATCCCCACATAGGTCAATACAGACTACTGAGTAGAGTTTCCTTTGCTATGCAGCAGGTTTTTATTATTTATTTTATATACAATATTGTCAATCACAGTCTTCCAATTTACCTGTCTCCCCCATCTTTACCCCTAATAACCATAAGTTTTTTTTCTACATCTGTGACTCTATTTCTGTTTTATAAATAGGTTCATTTGTTAACATTTTTTTTTTAGATTCTGCACCTAAGTGATATATGATTTGTGTCTTTCTCTGACGCACTTCACTCAGTATGGCAATCTCTAGGTCCGTCCATGTCACTGCGTATGACATGTTTCACTTTTTATGGCTCAGTAATATACTCCATTGTATTTGTGTACCATGTCTACCTTATCCATTTCTCTGTCAGTGGACATTTAGGTTGCTTCCATGCCCTGGATTTTGTAAATAGTGCTGCAATGAACCTTGGGATACATGTATCTTTTTGAATTATGATTTTCTCTGGATATATGCCCAGGAGTGGGATTGCTGGATCAAATGGTAGCTCCGTTGAGTCTGTTTCTGCCCACTTTTGTTCCTAGTTGTTATTTCTGTGGTTTTGTTTATTCGTGTGCTTGACAGTTTTGGGATTAAGGGACAGATCTTATTTATGGGAAAAAATAATCTGTGAACTAAGATAATATATTTCTTTAGAGAGAACTTTTTTGATAGGATGCTACTTGCATTAGTTATATAAAGTCTTTGATCCAACTTTAAGGATTAAGATTCAAAACTGGAGTTTTGTTCCTACAAGCTCTACTTGTAATTTATCATTTTCAAACCAAAATGTGCCTCACCAATATTGGGCTCTCAATAATGCTGCCCAGATTCTCATTTTTCTTTTTTGAAATTGTCTTTGGAAGAAAATGGCCCTAAAAGTTTTGCTTCTCACACTAATTTCCTTTTACTCTGGACTCTTGACTTCCTAATTGTTGAGTATAGTATTAAATCTACAAAGTTTTAACATAGAAAATAAAATGTTTAGCCTTTTTATTTTGTTTTGGCTTTCTTAGTTGACCTTTGTTTGGAAGTTAATTCAAATTACCTAGCCTACCATTATTAGTAGTGGAAGTCTCCAGTTTTGTTTTGTTTTTAATATTTTGATTTTTATTTGTTTTTTAGAAAATACACTTTACTTTTTAGATCAATTTTAGGTTCACAGAAACATTGAGCAGAAAATATAGAGATTTCCCATATATCACTTGCCCCCACATATGCATAGCCTCTCTCGCTATCAAAGGTCTACACTAGGATCAGTGAACCTACATTGATGTATCATAATTACCCTAAATCCCTAGTTTACATTAGGGTTTACTCTTGGTGTTGTACATTCTATGGATTTTTGACAAATGGATAGTGACATATATCCAGCATTGTAGTGTCATACAAGATTATTTTACTGCACTAAAAATCCTGTCTACTCCACATATTCATCCTTCCCTCCCCTCAACCATGGTGACCACTAATCTGTTTCTGTCTCCATAGTTTTGCCTTTTCCAGAATGTCATACAGTTATACTCATACAGTACATAAACTTTTCAGACTAGTTTCTTTCATTTTGTAATATGTACTTACATTTCCTTCATTCATTTCATGATTTTGATATCTTTTTTTCTTTAGTACTGAAAAATATTCTACTTTCTGGATGTACCAGTTTATCTATCCACCTGCTTACTGAAAGGTGTCTTTGTTTCTTCCACATTTTAGCTATTATGGATAAAGCTGCTGTAAGTACTCTTGCAAGTTTTTATATGAGTACATGAGTTTAAAAATCATTTGGGTAAATAGCAAGGAGTATGATTGCTGGATTGTATAGTCAGAGTATATTTCACTTTGTAAGAAACTGCTGGACCAACTTCCAAAATGGCTATACTCTTTTGTGTCTCCAGCAGTGATGAATGAGACTTTGTTGCTCTACCTCCTCACCAGCATTTGGTATTGTTAGTTTTCCAGGTTTTGGCCATTCTAATAGATGTAGAGTTGTACTTTGTTGTTTTAATTTGGAATTCCCTAAAGAACTAAAATGGACTGGGATGGGTGAATTTAACTCAGATTACCATTATATCTACTACTGTGGGCAGGAATCCCTTAGAAGAAATGGAGTAGCCATCATGGTCAACAAAACAGTCCAAAATGCAGTACCTGGATGCAAACTCAAAAATGACAGAATGATCTCTGTTCATTTCCAAGGCAAACCATTCAATATCACCGTAATCCAAGCCTATGCCCAAACCAATAATGCTGAAGAAGCTGAAGTTGAACAATTCTATGAAGACCTACAAGAACTTTTAGAACTAACACCCAAAAAAGATGTCCTTTTCATTATAGGGGACTGGAATGCAAAAGTAGGAAGTCAAGAAACACCTGGAGTAACAGGCAAATTTGGCCTTGGAGTACGAAATGAAGCAGGGCAAAGGCTAATAGAGTTTTGCCAAGAGAAAGCACTGGTCATAGCAAACACCCTCTTCCAACAACACAAGAAAGACTCTACCCATGGACATTACCAGATGGTCAACACCAAAATCAGATTGATTATATTCTGCCAAAGATGCAGCCAAAGATAAAAAAGCTCTATACAGTCAGCAAAAACAAGACCGGGAGCTGACTGTGACTCAGATCATGAACTCCTTATTGTCAATTAAGATTTAAATTGAAGAAAGTGGGGAAAACCATGAGACCATTCAGGCATGGCCTAAATCAAATCCCTTATGATTATACAGTGGAAGTGAGAAATAGATTTAAGGGACTAGATCTGATAGATAGAGTGCCTGAAGAATTATGGATGGAGGTTCGTGACATTGTACAGGAGACAGGGATCAAGACCAGCCCCATGGGAAAGAAATGCAAAAAAGCAAAATGGCTGTCTGGGGAGGCCTTATAAATAGCTGTGTAAAGAAAGGGAAGCAAAAAGCAAAGGATAAAAGGAAAGATATAAGCATCTGAGTGCAGAGTTCCAAAGAATAGCAAGAAGAGATAAGAAAGCCTCAGAGATCCTTGTAAGAAATAGAGGAAAACAACAGAATGGGAAAGACTAGAGGTCTCTTCAAGAAACTTAGAGATACCAAGGGAACATTTCATGCAAAGAGGGCCTCGATAAAGGACAGAAATGGTATGCACCTAACAGAAGCAGAAGATATTAAGAAGAGGTGGCAAGAATATACAGAAGAAATATACAAAAAAAAAAGAGCTTCATGACCCAGATAATCACAATGGTGTGATCACTCACCTAGAGCCAGACATCCTGGAATGTGAAGTCAACTGGGCCTTAGAAAGCATCACTACGAAGGAGGTAATGGAATTCCAGTTGAGCTATTTCAAATTGTGAAGGATGATGCTGTGAAAGTGCTGCATTCAATATGCCAGGAAATTTGGAAAACTCAGCAGTGGCCACACTGGAAAAGGTCAGTTTTCATTCCAATCCCAAAGAAAGGTAATGCCAAAGATTTCTCAAACTACCACACAGTTGCACTCACATCACACGCTAGTAAAGTAATGCTCAAAATTCTCCAAGCCAGACTTCAGCAATACATGAACCGTAAACCCCCCAATGTTCAAGCTGGTTTTAGAAAAGGCAGAGAAACCAGAGATCAAATTGCCAACATCTGCTGGACCATCGAAAAACAAGAAAGTTCCAAAAAAACATCTATTTCTGTTTTATTGACTATGCCAAAGCCTTTGACTATGTGGATCACAATAAACTGTGGAAAACTCTGAAAGAGATGGGCATGCCAGACCACCTGATCTGCCTTTTGAGAAAGCTGTATGCAGGTCAGGAAGCAACAGTTAGAACTGGACATGGAACAACAGACTGGTTCCAAATAGGAAAAGGAGTACGTCAAGGCTGTATATTGTCACCCTGCTTATTCAACTTCTATGCAGAGTACATCATGAGGAACGCTGGGCTGGAAGAAGCACAAGCTGGAATCAAGATTGCTGGGAGAAATATCAATAAACTCAGATATGTAGATGACACCACCCTTATGGCAGAAAATGAAGAGGAACTAAATAGCCTTGTGATGAAAGTTGAAGAGGAGAGTGAAAAAGTTTGCTTAAAGGTCAACACTCAGAAAACTAAGATCATGGCATCTGGTCCCATCACTTCATGGCAAATAGATGGGGAAACAGTGGAAACAGTGTCAGACTTTACTTTTGGGGGCTCCAAAATCACCACAGATGGTGATTGCAGCCATGAAATTAAAAGATGCTTACTCTTTGGAAGGAAAGTTATGACCAACCTAGACAGCATATTAAAAAGTAGAGACATTACTTTGCCTTCAAAGGTCCATCTAGTCAAGGCTATGGTTTTTCCAGTGGTCATGTATGGATGTGAGAGTTGGACTGTGAAGAAAGCTGACCACTGAAGAATTGATGCTTTTGAACTGTTGTGTTGGAGAAGACTCTTGAGAATCCCTTGGAGTCCAAGGAGATCCAACCAGTCCATCCTAAAGGACATCAGTCCTGGGTGTTCATTGGAAGTACTGATGCTGAAGCTGAAACTCCAATACTTTAGCTACCTCATGCGAAGAGTTGACTCATTGGAAAAGACCCTGATGCTGGAAGGGATTGAGGCAGGAGGAGAAGGGGGCGGAAGAGGATGAGATGGCTGGATGGCATCACTAACTCGATGGACGTGAGTTTGAGTAAACTCGGGAGTTGGTGATGGACAGGGAGGCCTGGCGTGCTGTGATTCATGAGGTCGCAAAGAGTCAGACATGACTGAGAGACTGAACTGAACTGAAAGACAAGTAATTTTGAAATCATTTTTCATACACTAGTTTTTCAACCTGATTTTGTGTGTATGTGAGTCATCTCGTCAGATATTTTGCCCATTTTAAAATCAGATTGTTTTCTTGTTGAGTTTTAAGAACTTTTTGTATTTTAGATAATATTCATTTACCAAATATGCCTTTTGCAGGTATTTTCTCTCAGTTTGTGACTTATCTTCACATTCCCTTGACTTTGCCTTTTACAGACAGAATTTGTTAATTATAATGAAGTCTTACTAATTACTTTTCATAGACTGTGCCTTTGGATTGTATCTTGAAATGTAATTACTGTATTCAAAGTCATCTAGATTTACTCCTGCATTATTTTTTAGGAATTTTAGAGATTTGTGTTTTACACTGAGATCTTTGATAATTCATTTTGAGTTAATTTTTATAAAATGTGTAAGTTCTGTGCCCAGATTCTTGTGGCGGTTTTTCAGGGCAGGAGGTGTTGGGGAGAATGTGGATGTCTAGAAGATCAAGGTTGTTTGTTGAAAAGACTCTCTTTGCTCCAGTATGTTGTCTTTTTTCCTTTGTCAAAGATCCGTTGTCATTAAAGTATATAGATGCATCTGTTTCTGGGCTTTCTATTCTTTCCCATCCTTTTGTTTACTCTTTCAAAATGCCCCACTGTTTTGATGACTGTAGTTTTATAGTGAGTCTTGAAATCGGGTAGCATTTGCCTTTCAGTTTTGTTCTTCTACTTCAATATTGTGTCCTCTCAGTTTTTAAAACATATGTAGTAAGAATCTCTATCAAAAGAGCTCAAGCTCATTTTCCAGGGACTATTATATAGGCTTTATCTTATTTAAATGTTACAAAATTTTTATGGGAAAAATTAAAACCTCTCAAATAAAGACTATGGAATTTGTATTCATGATTCATAAGGATAAAGAAAATTTATAGTAAGCAAGAGAGCTTAAAGTTTTAAACTTTTAAATATGATTCCAGATGGCATACTTTAAGGTTTTTCTTCTTTTCCTTTCCCCTTACCCACTTTCTCCCTCCAATCCTTTATTCCTTCCTCTCTGCTTTTATTCTTTGTTTCATCATTCAGGCTTCCCTGGCAGCTCAGTGGCAAAGAATCTACCTGCAATGCAGTAGACATGAGTTTGATACCTGGGTCAAGAAGATCCCCTCGAGGAGGAAATGGGAACCCACTCCAGTATTCTTTCCTGGGAAATCCCATGGACAGAGAAGCTTGGTGGGCTACAGCCCACTGAGTCACAAAGAGTCAGGTGTGACTGAGTGCAGGCCAGAGATTATTATAGGCACTAGACGGAAGCTGTGAAAAAAAAAAAAAAAACAAATCTAATTCATACTTTTCACAGCTTATGGTCAACTGTGGGGAAGTGATTGGAAGGTTGTGAGAAAACAAGTAATAAAGAGAATAAATCAGAAAACAATATATTAAATTGTAATAATTCCTCCGGAGAAAAATTAAGCAAGTAAAGAGGATAATAAATACAGGAATGTCATTGTAGTTTTAAATATACTCATGAAAGTACACTTCTGCTAAGAAGGTACCAGTTGAGCAGAGACTTAAGGAAGGAAAGAGCTGAAATGGCATAGTCATAACTGAGGGGAAAAGTTTCTAGGCAGAGCAACATCTACAAAAATGTTCTAAGATAGTAACATACTTGGATTTTTTGAAAAAAGGGAAGCAGAAGACAAAATAAGTGGACAAAATTATGGTAGGAATGAAATCAGAGGAATAATTAGATGCTAGACTTCGTATAATATTTTTTAGGCCCAGATCTACAAAATGGTTCTTAACAGATGAGTTTCCTCTACTAGTTGTTGTTCAAGCTTCTTAAGAGACTCAGTCTCAATTTAAGCAATATTTCAAAGAGTTTCTGTTTATGATCTCATGGATTGTTTAAAAAGCACATACTACTTTACTTAATGTAACTTTGAAAAAACTCATTTTGCTAGAGTCTGACTATACTGTAGTTGCTACTTATGCAGTTTAACTATGAACATATTAACAAATTAATATGAATTTGTCAGCTTATTGAATTATTGGAATGAAAATTTTGACCAATCTTTAGTATTGATATTTAAGTCTAAAACTCCCATTTCCAATAGAGCTGAATCTATAGAAGGAACCCTTTTAAGTTTTTCTGTATAAAACATTAAGTTTAGAGACCAAGCTAGACATGAAAATTGTCAAGGAGTGATATGTGTATGTATTAATATATCCCTAAGCATACACCTGCTCATTGAGAATCTCTATCATCAGAGGTGAGCAAAAATCTATGAAGGAAGATTTTAACTTCTAATTAGAATGTGGAAAATTACAAAAGATACCACTGTTGCTTGAACAAAACCTTTTGGAAGACTATGGGGATTATAGTTGTTATTGTAGTCCTGTGAAAATGTTTTGGTTTTAACCCATTTAAGAACTGATGATGAAAAAAAAAAAAAAAAGAACTGATGATGATGGAAAAAAAAAATGATAAACTAAGTTTCAGAAAGTAATGAGCCCTTAATTGGCACATAAAAAGCTTTGACTACTTCTTATACCTTGTGGATACTAAGAAGAGGAGAGATATACCATAGCCTGCAGTAATGAGAAACTATTTTACCCTTTATGAAACTTAGTCTGAAGAGCCCAGTCACACACAGCACAGGTCTTCATCCACCTGTTTAATCTTTCCCATGAGTTGTCACTTAGTGTAATGCAGTATTGTGCTCAAGTCTGGGAGGAGAAAGGGAAATTTGAATGATATTTCTGCTGAGCACATAGGCCCTTCTACAAGAAGAGCAAGGCAGGGGCCTGAAATATGAGACAGCCAGGAGAGATTTAAGAAGTCCTCTGTGACATTCCAGGCCTTTGCAGACAGTAAGACAGCTATTTCCTAAAGGTTCAGAAAACTGAGGCAAGCCTGGAAGGCAAAGTGAACTCCTCAAGTTCCTCCCTAAAAGCTAATAGCTAGGCATTACAGCAATCTGAAATGCTGGGGAATTGACTATAAAACAAAACTGATGTCAGTTCTACTATTTTCTATTGGTTAAAACAAATCACAGAGTCAGGACCCAATTAAATGGTCAGGGAAGGGAACTCCTCCTCTTGAGAGTTGCTGCAAAATGACATTGCAGTGTCATGTGGGAGTGATTTGTTGGCAGGAAGACCAGGATATTTTGATAACCCAGAAGAAGAAAAAGAGTTCTGAACTAAGGAAGTGATGCTGTTTAGTGAGAAAAGAGGACAGGCGTCAGATGGGAGAAAGATTTTGAAAATTTAACCAACAGGACTTTGTGATCAATTATTAAAGTTTGTGGGAAACATATGAAAACATAAGTTTATCGACTTGTATTAGTAGAGCTAGACTTTTGACATTGCACTTGGCATAACTTTTTGACTGTTTTGATATAATCTCCATGATTACCTCATCTGAAGGCTTCATGAGGCTTTATACACTTCATTTGGACATTGTCACGCTTCCTTTACCATTGAACATGTATCAGTGTTCAGGTATCTATGTTCATTTATCAATGAACTTGTTCATTATTATGAACATGATGAACATGTTCATTTACTGATGAACAGGTAGCAAACGTCATTACTCTTTATATGTGCAATACCTGTGGAACATATGTATGTGCGATGTGTCTTCTACTTAATTGCTCCCATATTGATTCCTTTTAAAAGTTTCTAATGTCATACTGTACATGGCTGCTACTAATGAATTATATTTAGAAATATATTCTCTGGTTAAGCACCAACAGACATTCAGTAGGAAGAATTTACTCTCCTGGTAGTTGGGGTTGTATTTCAGCACTACAAAACTTTATGAATCTTTCTCAGGACCCAATGCTATTAATAAACAACCAAAAAGATGGCTTCTACCCTCAAAAGCTAGATGTTCTGTGTTGCAATGCATTCTGTGGTGTCACGTCTTTATTTTGATATTACATATATCAAAAAATTAAAACATTTTCTGTAAGGTTTCACTGCTGTAGAATATTGGTTACACTTTAAGCAATCATTTTCTCTATCCATATATGGAAATATTATAGATGATAGACATATTGACATTTTTTGCATTTTGTTTCTTATATCTCTGCTAGAATTTCTATATATTTGAGTGAAATGTGAATCAATTAAAAATTTGATCTTATATAAAAAAAGTCAACAGGTAACATAGGAAATCCAGAACCTTACTTTAGTGATGATACAACAGTAAAGCAAATTACATTTTATAACACAAAGTAATATCGGTGCTAGCACTGACCAAATGTGAGTAAGTAAGAGAACTGCCACCAGAATGTCTCTCAGAAATCATGACGTGATCTATGAAATTCTTTGTCATCAATAGATGAATAGAGTAAGCTTGTTCTGAAGCAAAACCTTGAATTTCTTCTTCTCTTAACAGACAACCTTAGGAAATATCTTAGGAAATATTGAATCTTGAAAATATTCAATACTGAATATTGAATCTTAAATGAGCATGTAATTTCTCACTGTTTTGAATTGAGACTGTCATTTTAATGTGACTCTGACATTTTAATAGTTTTATATCATTTCTATTGCTCCTTTAAAAAGCGTATTTATCTAAAATTATTTCATGTCAATGAATAAAACATTTTAAAAATAATGTAGCTCACACATTTAAGTGGGGGATTAACATCACTATGAACTGAATGTTTATGTCCCCCTGCAATTCATATGTTGAAGCCCTCATCTCTGGGGTGATGGTATTTGGAGGTTGGGCCTGGGAAGTAAAGTCAAGAAAGTGGAACCCTCATGAATGGGATTAGTGCACTTAGACAAGACTCGAGAGATTTTCTCTCTCTGCTATGTGGGGGTAACATAAGAACATGACTATCTGTGCAATCAGGAAAAAGTTCCTCACCACTGAATGTGTTGGCATAAAACATTAGAATAAATAGCTTGATCTTGTACTTCCTAACCTCCCCAAATTTGAGAAATGAAAGTTTGTTGTTTAAGCCACCCAGTCTATGGTGTTTTGTTATAGCAGCTAACTAAGGCAGACATGTAATTAAATCTTAATCTCAAAGGATCCCCTCATTTCTTTTCTGATTGTTGCCCCCTTTGATAGAGGACTCATTAATTTTATGTCACTTGGAATAAATAGGTGATTAGAAAGGGCTAGTAGCAAGTAGAAATATTTTTTCTATTCTGTTTTCATTTTTCAAAATTCCAACACGCTTGGGCTGAGATCGATGAGAACTGCCCACTGTTAAGGTCAGTGTGGCCTAATTAGTTTTGCTACATTGCTACTGTAATTTTGCTTGACATGACATTGAGGGGAGGCTCAGAAAGTAATCAGCATCTAACAGCCATGATGAGGATTAGTTATACCTAGTGACAGAGTAATTAGCAACTGTATGTACCACTTAATATGAAGGGGAAGACAAACTGTGATGCCCTTTCCCTTGTAAAAATATCAGTGATCATCCCATTCTTACTAAAAAGCTTTTAATTCATGAAAACTTCTCAATAATAAAAATCTACATGTTATACAGATTATAAATATCCTGGCCTGATTGCAGTTTTAAGAGATGACGTGACCTAGTAATTTATCAAATTCTCTGGTACTAAACTATTTTCAGATTCTATGCCACAGCAATCCATCTTACTTTAGACATTTGGTAAAAGCTACATGCGAATTGAAGCGAACTTTAATATCTCTTTAGTGACCATATTTCCTTTCAAGAGTTTATTTAGAGATGTATTCTGGGACACTGACTTTTCTTTGAATGTAAGCTGGAAAGACTTTAGCCAGATCTTTTTCTCAAAGCTGAAGTGAAGACAAACTACTCTAGTTCCTTGGGGCTCTATTTTTTCTTGAATATATAAGAAATAATTTACCTAGATTCCAAGATTTGTTCTTATTTTTTCACAAACTCCTTGATTGATGTATTCACCTCATTAGGTTGGTCTGTTGAAGTGTATGATTCATAATATTTTAATTTCTTGAGTATTTATTTATTCTTGAAGATAGAACAAGATTTAATCAAATTCTGAAATATTTCTTTTTTTTCTTAAACACTCTTCTATTTTGAATTGTTTCTTAGCTGAGTGATTCTTTCTGTTGAAGTTTAAATGATTTCTCCTGATTCATGGCTCAGACTTGATAGTCTTTTTACTATTTGTTGTAGTGATCTTTTGTACACTTGACAACAGAATTGTTGTCATTTTTTTTCTCTCCATAGAAATAACAAAAGATTTCCAGTCATTGGTTTTCCTCAAGGAATCCAAGTCCTCATTTGTGCAAAGGTTGGTCATAGAACTGTAAAGCTGAAATTTTCCCTTTGAATATGTAAAATACCCAAAGACTATACTGATGGGAAATAAAATAATAATTATTAAATAAGTTAATTTATCTTTTGATACTCTTTAGAAATACTTGATACCCTCTGTGTGGTGAGACTATAGAGATTGTCAAAGCCTAAAATTAGTAATTGTGATTAACTACTGGCCAAATGTCTACTTCCTTTCTAAAATACTGTAGAATGCTGCCTTTTCAATTTCTAATATCACTTGGGAAAATTTTTATCATCATCTTTCAAGAAATTATCTACACAAATGTGTATAATTACTTTATCTTCCCTTAGGCTGTTTCTCCTATAGGAAGGAAACCCTGTTCTCACAGCAGAGAGTATACAAATTACCTGGTTTGGTTTGTTTGTTTGTTTGAAGGAAAAGTAATATTTATTGAGATACAATTTATAGTATAAAAAACACCAGGTATACACACTTTCAATCACACCATGCATTCCTCACAATCTTTTTTGTTGAATTCTCCCAGTCCTGACCAGATCATTGACAGGCACAAATCCTCTTCCTGTCACTTTAGGTTAGTATTACCTATTCTTAAATTTTGTATGAAGAAATACATTCCACATATACTCTTTTGTGTCTGGCATATTTCCCTAAACATAATTATTTTGAGATTCATCCATATTGTTATGTGATTCTGTATTTTAATCCTTTATATTCCTGCATTATATTTCATGGTGTCTGGATATACCACAATTTATTTTCACTCTCTAAGGAGACTAGGATTGTTTCCAGTTTGAGTCTATTTAAATAGAGCTGTTATGAACACTTATCTGTAAGTCTTTTTCTGAACTCATATCTCTTATGCAAATACCTAGGAGTGAAATTAACTAGTCTTAGATAAGGAAATATGAACTTTATAATAATCTGTCAGTATGTTTTACAAAATTGTTATACCTATTTTACATTCTCATCATTGGTATATGAAAAGTCTAGTCTAGCTGTTCTTTATCAGTACTTGTTCCTAAGATTATAAGTTTAATCATACTAATGGATATGTAATAGTATGTCATTTTGTTTTTAATTTGCAATTCCATGGTAATTAGTGATGATAAGTACTTTTTAAATATTTCTTAGCCTTTTATCTATCTGCTTATAAAAAGTTTTAAAATTATTTGCTCATTTTTAAATTATCTTTGAATTGCAGTTTTTGCTTTACATGTTCTATATATTTTATATATGTAAAATGTATACCACATATATAATTTTTAAAGTCTCTGCTGTTTATTTTTCTTCAGAGAGTCTCTTAAAAATAGAAAGTTTTAATTTTGATGAAGTCTAATTTGTAATTTTTTTTCTTTATGAATTTTTAAAATCTTATCTAGGGAATCTTGGCCACTGAAAGATCACAGATATTTTCTTCTGTATATGATTCATTTTGAGTAATTTTTTTCATGAGGGAAAATAATAAGTTTTAAAATGCACATCTAGGTGTTCTAGCCCCATTTCTCCATTGAAATGCTCTATTACCTTGTTAAAACCAATTTTCCATACATGTGTGGCTTTATTTCTGAACTGTCTTTTCTGTTCATTGATCTGCATGTCTATCCTTAATCTAAGTCACATTGTCTCAATTGATTCTATGGTAAATCTGAAATCAGGTAATTAGGGTCCTTTAATTTTGTTTTATTTTTTTTCTCCTAGAATGCTTTGGCTAGTTCAGATCCCTGGCAATTCCATATTCATTTTAGCTTCAGCTTGTCGAATTCATCAAATGATTTTATGCATTTGATTAGAATTACCCTAATCTAGCCCTGGGTGTTCTTTGGAAGGAATGATGCTAAAGCTGAAACTCCAGTACTTTGGCCACTTCATGAGAAGCGTTGACTCATTGGAAAAGACTCTGATGCTGGGAGGGATTGGGGGCAGGAGGAGAAGGGGACGACAGAGGATGAGATGGTTGGATGGCATCACTCACTTGATGGACTTGAGTCTGAGTGAACTCTGGGAGTTGGTGATGGACAGGGAGGCCTGGTGTGCTGCAATTCATGGGGTCACGAAGAGTCGGACACGACTGAGCCACTGAACTGAACTGAACTGATACCTTTCTTTCAAACATTACTCCTGGTGGAGCTACATGTTTGAAAGTCATTCTGTTTACATGTGTACCTAAAACACATGTCAATTATATGTTTGTTAACTTGTGGGCTTAATTCCCTTGTGGACCCAATCAGAGATCTATTCTCTAACTAAACTTCCAAACTGGAGGAACACAAACTTTCTATGCTCAATTATTTTTCTCTGAATAGAAACATGGGCACTAAATGATGGACTCACATAACAATGTAAAAATATAGGAATTGAAAGCTGTTAACAATAATAGCACAATAAGATATCAATTTTTAATTGTGTGCCCTATGTCCCAGCATGTGTAAAGCATCCTTAGAGTTTTAGAAATATTGACTCATGAATTCTCACAAATATCTCACAAAAAATATATTACCATCCCTAAACTGGTGAATACATTAAAGATTTAAAAGTTTAAGCTATTTTTAAGGCTACATACACAACACTTTGAAGCTATAGTATTAGTCAGCTATTGCCATATTGATGTTGCATTTATAGTGGATTAACTCAAGGGCTGACACCAATTATTTCTTCTCCATTGTACATCTGCGTGGTTTGAATGGGTGCATCTGCTTCAGGCTATGTCTCCTCACTGAAGGTAGAGCTTAGGTCTATTCCATGTGTGGGGCCCAGTCTGAGTGGGCAGTGGCAACTCTTCTCATGGAAACGGCAAACATCGTCAAGCTCAAAGTCAAAAGCATATCTGCCTCTTTTCACTCTAACTTGTGTGGAAGTCAAAGGTTGTCCCAGTTATCGTTACTGTGTTACCAACCAACCAGAACTCACTGGTGTAAGGCAAACATTATATTATGTTTATGGACTTTGTGGGTTCCAAATTTGAGTAAGGCACAGTGGGCCTGTTTTGTCTCTGCTCTACATTGTCTAGGGTTTTAACTGGGAATGCTTGAAGACTGAGAGTGACATCACTAATGGCTGAAGGCTGACATTACTATGGCTCCTTCATTCACAGATACAGTACCTAGGCTGAGATGACCAAAACTCTGGGCTTAGCTGGAGCACAGCTTGGAGCACTTACATTCCCACTCTCCATGTCTCTTGCGTTTCCTCCAGCTCCTTACTGTGTTGTGAGAGGTAGTGTCCCAGGAGACATGTGGAGAATGAGTGTTCCCATAATAGGAGGCAGAAAATACATGACTTCTGTGCGTCACAGTCTTTTATTGGTTGCAATATAATTCCTTTCAGAGGAGTGTCACAGAACTTGAAGATATGTTTTAAAACTGCCTTGAAATTGAGTTACTATATCCCTGAGATATGAAAGAGAAGTGGAGGAGAGACTTGAGTTGCAAAGAGAACCCAAGGAAGAGAGGGCAAAAATAAGAAGAAAAGAGGAGGGAGTTTCTTCCATAGTTGATTGTTTCTGGCAAATGATTCTCCATCTAAAGTGCTAACTGCATAAACACCAGTTAGTTTTGGAAGTTTTACCTCTGCACTCAGTTGATTATTAAGACTGAATTCACTACCTTCTGCCTCTTTCCACTCCTACCCCTCCAAACCCTTCAAAAGTAGTTTTGCAATGGCTGGTTTCTGTTGGCATTCACAGTGTTTACAATCATCTCTGACTTCATCTCTTCTTTGTGATTATGGCCAGCTTCCTGGGAGTGTGGCAGTTGTGCAAGGCCCTGTGCTGAGAAGGGCCTCTTATTTGGTTTAATTTTCTGCTCTCCTCATCTGGATATTCTTAATTTTATTTTGAAGTTAAGTTTTATAAGTGAAGTCTGGTATATTTTGTTAGTATTTTGATTTGAATGTGTTAGTCACTCAGTCGTGTCTGACTCTTTGTGACCCCAAGGACCATAGACTGTCAGGCTCCTCTGTCCATGGAATTCTCCAGGCAAAGATACTGGAGTGGGTAGCCATTCCCTTCTCCAGGGGATCTTCTCAACCCAGGTCTCAAAACCGGGTCTCCTGTATTGCAGGCAGATTCTTTACTACCTGAGACACCAGGGAACCCTGAAGTCTGGTAGAACAGTGAGCAGGTATATGAAAAGAGTTGATAGCAGACGGCAAGTAGGCCACTCCTCTGACCCAGTAGCAGCTAGGCACAGAGGGTAGTGCAAACAGCAGTTGGTCTGAAAGGCACATTTTTGCCTCAGAGAAGTCTGTGGGTCCTGAGGGCCTGAGAGGAAGGCTCAGTGGAACCTGGCCCAGATTGGAGGTGGTGATGCCACCAGAAGCAGCAGGAGTGACCATGGGAGAAAGAAAATGATCCACTTTGGGGCAGCAGCAGGCCCCATAGTGGGAGGCCAGTTGCCTATTTGTCTTGGAGCCTCGACCTGTCATGTCTGAGTGATTATGAATTCTCTAGCTAGCATGTTGGAACAGGAACTACTAGCACTCAGGAAACAAACTTTCAATGAATAGTACAAAATGCATGTATATCCATGGACAGTAAAAAAAGCATATCAAGGAGATTTTAGAATTTATCAAAATTTTTCAATCTCTGGTTTTGACCAGTGATGTGACTTTGGAAAGCAAATATCCACAAGCTTAAAAGTAGAAATTAAATTTAAAGATCATCCTATAAAACACTGGTGAAAGAAAGCAAAGAGGACACTAATAGATGGAGAAATATACCATGTTCATGGATCAGAAGAATCAATATAGTGAAAATGAATATACTACCCAAAGCAATCTATAGATTCAGCACAATCCCTATGAAGCTACCAATGGTATTTTTCACAGAGGTAGAACAAATAATTTCACAATTTGTATGGAAATACAAAAAACCTCGAATAGCCAAAGCGATCTTGAGAAAGAAGAATGGAACTGGAGGAATCAACCTACCTGACTTCAGGCTCTACTACAAAGCCACAGTCATCAAGATAGTAAGGTACTGACACAAAGACAAAAATACATATCAATGGAACAAAATAGAAAGCCCAGAGATAAATCCACACATCTATGGACACCTTATCTTTAACAAAGGAGGCAAGAATATACAATGGAGAAAAGACAATCTCTTTAACAAGTGGTGCTGAGAAAACTGGTCAACCACTTGTAAAAGAATGAAACTAGAACACTTTCTAACACCATACACAAAAACAAACTCAAAATGGATTAAAGATCTAAACATAAGACCAGAAACTATAAAACTCCTAGAGGAGAACATAGGCAAAACACTCTCCGACATACATCACAGCAGGATCCTCTATGACCCACCTCCCAGAATATTGGAAATAAAAGCAAAAATAAACAAATGAGACCTAATTAAAATTAAAAGCTTCTGCACAACTATAAGAAACTATAAGCTGTGAAAAGACAGCCTTCAGATTTGGAGAAAATAGTAGCAAATGAAACAATGGACAAATAATTAATCTCAAAAATATACAAGCAACTCCTACAGCTCAATTCCAGGAAAATAAATGACCCAATCAAAAAGTGGGCCAAAGAACTAAACAGATATTTCTCCAAAGAAGGCGTACAGATGGCTAACAAACACATGAAAAGATGCTCAACATCACTCATTATCAGAGAAATGCAAATCAAAACCACAATGAGGTACCATTTCATGACAGTCAGAATGGCTGCTATCCAAAAGTCTACAAGCAATAAATGCTGGAGAGGGTGTGGAGAAAAGGGAACCCTCTTACACTGTTGGTGGGAATACAAACTAGTTACAGCCAGTATGGAGAACAGTGTAGACATTCCTTAAAAAACTGGAAATAGAACTTCCATACAACCCAGCAATCCCACTGCTGGGCATACACACCAAGGAAACTAATCAGAATTGAAAGAGACACGTGTACCCCAGTGTTCATCACAGCACTGTTTCTAATAGCCAGGACATTGAAGCAACCTAGATGTCCATCAGCAGACGAATGGATAAGAAAACTGTTGTACATACACAATGGAATATTACTCAGCCATTAAAAAGAATACATTTGAATCAGTTCTAATGAGGTGGATGAAACTGGAGCCTATTATACAGAGTGAAGCCAGAAAGAAAAACACCAATACCGTATAATAATGCATATATATGGAATTTAGAAAGATGGTAACGATAACCCTGTATGCGAGACAGCAAAAGAGATGCTGATGTATAGAATAGTCTTTTGGACTCTGTAGGAGAGGGTGAGGGTGGGTTGATTTGGGAGAATGGCATTGAAACATGTATATTATCATATGTGAAACAAATCGCCAGTCCAGGTTTGATACATGATACAGAATGCTCGGGACTGGTGCACTGGGATGACCCAGAAGGATGGTACAGGGAGGGAGGTGGGAGCAGGGTTCAGGATGGGGAACATATGTACCCCCGTGGCAGATTCATGTCAATGTATGGCAAAGCCAATACAATATTGTAAAGTAATTAGCCTCCAATTAAAATAAATAAATTTATATTAAAAAATAAAGATCATCACATTTAGTGGAAAAAAACTTTCAGAAAACTTCAAACAACCAATTATTAACACGGGGCAATTTTATATTTAAATTTTCTTTATAAATCAAAGTGCAATGATAAAAATCCATTAACAGATGTGTTGATTATACTCATTTTAAGTTTATTGAATGACCTCAAGTTACTGAAAATGTCAGAGGAAGCATTACAATGCCAGTGAATAATTTTACGTGTTAAAATAAATTTATAAGTACCCACACATGTGTGCACACAAACATGGCAGATCTGCAAATACACATGGTAAAGAGTGAAAGTGTAGAAAGAGATGAGGAATTTTAAAGTTAAAGTATGCTGCCATTGACTGCTTCTGTGACCTAGGAAATATATCACAGGCTTTACACATTCAATTCCCTGATTCACCACTATAATCTGTGATGTAGATATATGACTTTCATGTTATAAATGATAAAACTAAGACTCACAAAGGCAATTTTCTTAAGGCTACTCAACTAATAAGTATTATGCTTTCATAAACTTTTCTGAAAACATCATTGTGGCCCACAGTAATCTATATCCAAACTTCTCTGAAAAATCTTAATGTGAATTTCAGTTGATCTTATTATACTATTTGGTACTTTTTTTTAGTTATCTATAATCAAAAATAAATAAATAAATAAATGAGATTGCACCTAAGATGTGGCTTAATATGTTGGAAGGAATTTTCTCCTTTCCTAAGCAAAAATCAGAGCTGAATGATATGATGAGATAAAAAAGATAGAAGCTTGAATTAGAGATCCATTAAATAATTAAAATTTGGAAAATGTTTAATTTCTAAAATAGTGTAAAGATTTTTAACTAGTATATAAGTGATTCCATTAACAAGAATTTTCCAATAGCAGATAATTTACTATGTTGAAATCCTGATTCAGATACTATTCTGGAATACTAATTTGCTTCTGGGACCCTTAAATTAGAGAGGTGTGTCAGGATGGTTTATATATAACTGTATTACATATCTTATCAGTGAAACATCTTGATTTTATACTCCTTTCAGGGTTCCTTTTTATTAGCAATCTGCCCTACCACACATATAACACTCAGTATATGAGACCTGCCTCCTGAGAAACCTGTATGCAGGTCAGAAAGCAACAGTTAGAACTGGACATGGAACAACAGTGTGGTTCCAAATAGGAAAAGGAATACGTCAAGGCTGTATATTGTCACCCTGTTTATTTAACTTCTATGCAGAGTACATCATGAGAAACACTGGGCTGGAGGAAGTACAATCAGGAATCAAGATTGCTGAGAGAAATATCAATAACCTCAGATATGCAGATGATACCACCCTTATGGCAGAAAGTGAAGAAGAACTAAAGAGCCTCTTGATGAAAAAGAGAAGAGTGAAAAAGTTGGCTTAAAGGTCAACATTCAGAAAACTAAGATCATGGCATCTGGTCCCATCACTTCATGGAAAATAGATGGGGAAACAGTGGAAACAGTGGCTGACTTTATTTTTCTGGGGCTCCAAAATCACTGCAGATGGTGACTGCAGCCATGAAATTAAAAGGTGTTTACTCCTTGGAAGGAAAGTTATGACCAACCTAGACAGCATATTCAAAAGCAGAGACATTACTTTGCCAACAAAGGTCCATCTAGTCAAGGCTATGATTTTTCCAGTGGTCATGTATGGATGTGAGAGTTGGACTGTAAAGAAAGCTGAGCACCAAAGAATTGATGCTTTTGAACTGTGATACTGGAGAAGACTCTTAAGAGTTCCTTGGACTGCAAGGAGATCCAACCAGTCCATTCTGAAGGAGATCAGCCCTGAGATTTCTTTGGAAGGAATGATGCTAAAGCTGAAACTCCAGTACTTTGGCCACCTCATGCAAAGAGTTGACTCCTTGGAAAAGACTCTGATGCTGGGAGGGATTGGGGGCAGGAGGAGAAGGGGAGGACAGAGGATGAGATGGCTGGATGGCATCACTGACTCGATGGACATGAGTCTGAGTGAACTCCGGGAGTTGGTGATGGACAGGGAGGCCTGGTGTGCTGCGATTCATGGGGTCTCAAAGAGTCGGACACAACTGAGCGACTGAACTGAACTGAAAAATAAGAAACATATTTTCCTGTATTGTTTTCTAAACATTATTTTTGTTGTTTTTCCTTTATTTTTTTCTCAGTGTACATGAACTGATTCTGTGTATGTTGTGAGGTCCAGGGTAAGTGGCAACAATGAAAATGTGTAGCTGAAATCTCCTGCCTTGGGGAGTGTAATTAAGGGAGGACACACAGAATCTATAGCATATGTGCTGAGAAGACACTTCCTAATGAATTCGCTTGTCAGGGATACTAGGATGTGCCCATTCCTGTGAGATAATGAACACCTTTTGTTTCTGACTTTGACTCAAGGGCACCTCATTGACTTGGTCAAATGTCTAAAAAATTGAACTTCAGGCTGGGATTCTTCCTACCAGCTCTACCTCTTTGTTCTGTCTTCCAGGAGTCAGACCTTCATCACAGCCTGGTATCTCTCTTCTTTCCCCTTTTCATTCTCAATGATTCTCTTAAATAATCTCTTATGTGGAAAAATCTCTATGTTTGCTTCTTAGATTATCTATTTTTATTTTGTTGTGATTTTTCATATATGTAACTAGTTGTCTCTATATTTGAACTTGTTTTCTTATCTGCAAAATGGGTTTAACATCTATCCAAATGGCTCTGAGGGTCAGAGAGTGAGAACATTTGCCTCAGTGCTTCAAAATGTTCGCCATTGCTAATTCATTTCCATTCCTCATGTCTCTTTCAGGATATGGAGGCATTGTAATTTGATTACAAGTAACAAACATATTTTCCTGTATTGTCTCTACAATTTTTTTTGTTGTACAACAACATTTGTTGTACAAAAAAACACATTTTTTGTTGTTGTTGTTTTTCCTTTATGTCTACTCTTATGAGAGCAGTACCATAGAGTATTTCTGTGATTTGTATAATCCCCTTGACAATCCTGAGCCTTTTCTTCACCACTTAACACATCTAAGAGAAGATAATCTGCTTTGTTGTTCAGTAGCAAAGTCATATCTGGCTCTACTCGCCCCACACCAGGCTTCCCTGTTCTTCACTATCTCCTGGAGTTTGCTCGAATTCATGTCCATTGAGTCAGTGATGCTATCTAACCATCTTGCTGCCCCTTCTCCTTTTGCCTTCAGTCTTTCCTAACATCAGGGTCTTTTCCAATGGCAAAAGTATTGCTTTACCTAGTTGATTACTTTATTTTAGGTGATCAATTACTGTACTGGACATTTTGTGGTAATGTGTAACTAAATTGGTTAATGTACATAAAGATATTTTTAAGACTGAAGAATTATACAAAAGTAAGGGTCAATCAGACATTAGTAATTTGAAACTAATAATTACAAGTTGACACTGTATACAGTGTCATCACATATTTGCTTATATCTTTTGCACCTATTTTATGGCTCTATAATGGTGGGTTTAAGTAAATTGTATGCAGGTGAATTTTTCTCAATGATAGGTGAACCTTAGCTAGGTAGATACATAAATAGCAATATTATATAATACATATTTCTTAACTCCATAATGGAAGCTTATTTGGCTATAAGCCTATGGTGTGTATCTATACCTTTATAAATTATATGATGATCAGAAGCAAAGCTCAGATGTGTAGAATATAGTTTTATTTTTCCTAATTTCTGTTCTGATAGTCTGTTTGTTCAGATACACCAAAATAGCTGATAGCTGCAAACTTTGAAAAATGACATCAAGTACTCAAACTGAATATAACTGCAGTCCCAATATGTAGGTCTTGCTTAGACTAGGAATAAGGAGTATGGAGGAGGACTTGTTTTCCAACAATTACAGATATTGCCTCAACCTTCAGAGATATGTTTCAAACTTATTTATGATTTAATTTTAACTTCTCTATTACGTTTAATGTTATCATGTTTATCTTTGATATTTATATGTATCTCAATAGCTTTCTTTATTGAATTACTTTTCTACAAATATTGCTTCTTAAAAAGTTCTTCATGTGAAAATAGAGGCAAAGATTTTCAATATTTGGTTACTTTGTTCAGTAAACCAATTGCCTATCTCAAGAAATATTTGACACAAGATTCTAGTGTGGCCAAATTATATTGTGCTCAGTTGCTCAGTCTTGTTTGACTCTTTGTGACCCCAAGGACTATAGCCCACAAGGTTCCTCTGTCCATGGGATTTTTCAGGCAAGAACACTGGAGTGGGTTGCCATTTCTTCCTCAAGGGGATCTTGCTGACCCAGGGATCAAACCCACATCTCTTACATTTCCTGCATTGGCAGGTAGATTCTTTACCACTGTGGTGCCTGAGAAGCCCCAGGCAAATAACATAGTGAGTTCCAAAATAATTAGTTCAGTGAAATTCCAATTTATACCAGTTTATGATTGCATGTGCATATATATTACTGATTCTAAGAAAACTGCCGATTTGATTTTAATAGGCCTAATGAATGATGACCAAATCGACCATTCAATAATATATTATTAGAACCAATCATTACCATGGTGACAGTATTTCTAGGTTGTAAGTCTTACCTCCTCTTCAATAAATTGAATTTTTAATACAGCATAAGTTGTGGGATGAAGATTTTGAATATATATATAAATATTTTGGTTTACTGTCTGATATTTTATTTTTTTACTGTGATATTTGCCTCTGAGAAGAAAATTTATGAATAAGATGAAGAAATCATAAAACATTTATAATTTCAAAATATACACAAAGCATTATGATTGCCTGGTAAGACTGAAGACTCTGGGCAATATTCTCAGAGTGTAAACCCCAGAAGCATAGATATGTCATTAGATATATTCCAAAAAGTATTGCTAGGTGCTCTTCAAAGAAAGGGTTCTGTAGCTAAATAAGTTAGGCACGTGTTTGCTTTAGCAGGTTTTTTTTTTTTTTTTAATTACACGGCTTTTCAAACTCTAAGGTAATGCACGTTCTGAATCTTCAATAGCAAGCTCAAGTTCACAGTTGATTTCTATACTTTTTCTATACTTTCTATACTCTTGAACTTTAGATTCCATCTGAGGTTTTTATGGTAAATGCATTGTCAAATATGGACTTCCCAGTTGGTGCAGTGGTAGCAGAATCCGCCTGCCAATGCAGGAGACACGAGATGTGGGTTCGATCCCTGAGTCAAGAAGATCCCCTGGAGTAGGCAATGGCAACCTGCTCAAGTATTCTTGCCTGGAAAATCCTATGGACGAAGGAGCCTGGTGGGCTATAGTCCATGGAGTCTCAAAGAATCAGACATGACTGAAAGACAAGTACACACCCACTTTGCCAAATATTGATATAGGCATTTAATGCAATTTGAATTTGGAGGGGGGAAAGGTAACACTTGGCAAAAAGCAAACACCTGCCTAACTCTGATTATGTTACTATATTTTTCCGTTTTTACAATTTTGAAAGTTTCCTTTGTATATCTGAGTATGTGCTATTGAGTGCAGGAAAGTTTAACTACATAAAACTTTCTGAAAAAAATTGAACATTTCATCATTTTTATGCTATGCTATGCTAAGTCACTTCAGTCATGTCCGATTCTATGTGACCCCATAGATGGCAGCCCACCAGGCTCCCCCATCCCTGGGATTCTCCAGGCAAGAACACTGGAGTGGGTTGCCATTTCCTTCTCCAGTGCATGAAAGTGAAAAGTGAAAGTGAAGTCGCTCAGTTGTGTCCGACTCTTAGTGACCCCATGGACTGCGCCTACCAGGCTCCTCCGTCCATGGGATTTTCCAGGCAATCATCATTTATATAGACTCTCTCTAGCAATGCTTTCACTTTTCAGATAATTTTCTCTGATATTAATAAAGTACATGTTTGCAATTGCTTTGTATTTGCTTGGTACATTTTTTTTCACCTTTTTATAGGGACTCTGCTGATTTCTAGCGTTATGTCTCTATGCAATTCTCTTCTCTAGTATTCTGTCCTGAGAATATTTATCTTCCTTTATCCCTCTGAACTCAAAATAACTTTTAAACTTGGGGAGTTTGCCAGGTTCCTCCTTACTTTCTTCTTTGTGCATTATGGCTTGGAAACTCTTTCAAGGCAGTAGACTCTGGTAATTGTAGGACTCACCTTATTTGTTTCTCTTCTCTTAAGGATTAGTGTCTGTTATTGTTGCCGCCCCATGCCTGACTGTTGTGTCATGCATGTTTTGTTTTTTTGTTGATTCAGATGAGAGGATAAATCTCATCTCTGTTATTCCATTTTTGACAGAAGCCAAGTCCTTAGGCTTCTAATTTTCATTTTTTTGTTTTTATAATTAGAAATATTTGGTTCATTTTCAAATTTTCCTAGTAATTTATCTTATTCTTTGGTTTGATGTCCCTTTTTATTTTTAAATATATTAAATACATTGTTTTTAAATATACTTAAAATACTAAATATGTTAAATATTTTATTTAAATATTCCTTTAAGTAAAAAAAAAACTATTATTTAATTTAAATGATTATTAATAATTAAATGCACTGATATTTAATATTTAATTAGATACATAAAATATTAAATACATTTTTGTGAATATATTAAATATATTCAGGCTATAAGTATTCTCTTTTTATTTTCTGGGCACCTGCTTATTATATCTTTTGTCTTTGTGTTTTGACAGTTTTACTGAAAATCACATTTCTTTGAACTTAAACTATAAATTTGGATATTTTATATTTGGAAAGAGGCTCGCTTTCTCCAGGAAGAATTTTATAGTAGGCTTTGTACAAATTGCTTTTTTAACCAATGTTGTATTCATGACCACTGTAATTCCCTTGGCCTAAGTTCACATGCAGCTATAGGTTTCCAGCAGCTAGATGCTTCCCCCTCAAAAGTGACTAGGTTCCCCTTGTTCTCTGGCTGTACTCTTTCTCCATCACCACAGGAGCTGGCTAGGCCTCAGGCAAGCAAAACCCAGTAATGGGAGAGGGTTACTATCCCAGGAAAATCTTCAGTGGATGACCCCACATACTGAGAAATATTCCAAAGGTTTTCTTAGGTAACTAGTGTAATAGAGCCTCATTTTTTAAGAATTACTTATTAATGGCAAATTCTTGGCCTTCTCTCTCCTTTTTTTTTTGCTCGTATTATCACCTGTCCCTCCTGAAATCATCTCCAAATTAAACTGCCTACATCTGACTTTTAAAAATTGTCTTCATTTTTGCACAAAGTGATGCATTAGTCAGCATTCTCCAGAAAAATAGGCCAATAGAATATATGTATGTGGAGAGAGAGAGAAAACAAGAGAGAGACCCTATGTAGGATACATATCTACACCTATATATCTCTCTATCTGCCTATCTATATATAAAGACTTATTATGAGAATGGGCCCATGCAGTTATGGAGTGTGAGAAATCCCATGATCTGTCTGTCTGTGGCTGGAGACCAAGGAGAACCAGTGATACAGTTCTAGTCTGAGTCTGAAATACTGAGAAGCAGAAGAACTGATGGTATAAGTTCTAGTCCAAGTCCCCTAGGCCTGAGAACCTCTGAGGTCTGATAAAGTAAGTTCCAATCCAAGTGCAAAAGACCAATGTCCTTACTTGAAAACAGAGAGGACAAAAGTTCCTTTACCCCACCTTTTGTTCTATTCAAGTTTCCAACAGATTGGATGAGACCTATCTTCACTGGAGAGAAGAGTCTACTGATTCACATGTGAATCTCCTGCAGAAAACACCCTCACACTATACCTAGAATAATGTTTAACCAAAAATTTGGGCACCCTATAGCCCAGTCAAATTAATGCATAAAATTAACAGAGATAAGAACCTATTATATATGGGGTTTTTTCCATTTAGGATGGTGGAAAGAGACTTACTATACCTTTACAATAATAGATCAACTGTAGATACCCTTTATTTAATACAAGTCCCTCCTATTAAACAGCTCAACTTGAATGCACCTGAGTCTTATTGTTTATCTCCCAAGTTCTATAAAGAACTAAAAAGTGAAGTTCTAAAAAGTATTTATGAGGTTTAGCTATGATCTCAAGGGCTAAGTTTAGGGCACAGCTTTCTTTCTGGATTCCATTCTTGGCTAGTTTTGTTTGTTTTTGAATAATCTTTTTTTCTTGCCAACTTAGAAATTCATAAAAGAACATATATATGTGTGTGTCTGTAATGTGTTTATGTGTGTGTGTAGTAGGGTCAGTAATGTATCTAGCATGGCATACTGATGGACACGGCAAATCACAGCTTTTTCATAATAAATGAAATGATGTTCTTCTTTACAATTATTTTTGTATTCATTAGCTTCAACTTTTATTCAAATTCACCTAAAAATACACTCTCTTGAATTTTTAAACACAAATTGTAGACAACAGCCAACACTCTAGAATTAAAAGTAATGTTTTCTCAAGGATTTACATATATATGATCTTTACTGAAGATATCCAGTAGAGATTGTATTAGCCCTTGATTCCTTTTGTTGCATTATCATGCAGGAAAGTTCCATTAAAAGTTTATTGGGATACAGAGTTGAAATTCACCATGTAACAATTTTTAGAAAACTAGAAATGTGCAAAATTGGACAATTTTCATGATATTTAAATATATGTTAATGTGCAGTTTATTTGGACTTCATTCATTTTGCTGAACATGTTTTATACCTTAGTATTCATTTTATGAAGTATAAAATGCATGCAAATGTATGCCTCATCAAAATGCTGGTCAGATTTTTGCTCTTGATTTTGTCTGTTGCTTTAGATGCCAATTTTCCCTAATGTATATGGGATATTAGTAGTGTGGCTTATGATTATTTGAAAATTCATAATAAATTATCCTAGCCTCAAAGTGAAAAATCTACCTTGCTCAATAATAAAATAGTGAGTTGTTTTATATCCTTAAGTGGCATCATGGGGTTTCATTAATTTATTTATTTATTCAGCAAATATATACTGACCACCTACTATTTCAAGGAAAAAAGGGTGTAATAGTGACACGTTAAAGAGAGATAGTGTCTACTTTCAGGGAGTTTACAGGTCAGTAAATGAGACTTTACCTTAATAGATAGAATTAACAGTAAGCAATTACATGTTTTGGTAAGTTCAGTGAAGAAAAATAAAAGTGATCCCAAGAAACTGTATAAGAAATACCTGGCCTGGATGCAGGATCAGGGTGTTCTATCACTTTTTTTTCTTTTACTTATTTATTTTTAATTTTTAAAACTTTTCATTTTATATTGACAATTAGTTGTGTTAGTTTAAGGTGTACAACAAAGTGAGTAAGTTATACAAATGTGTGCTAAGTCACTCGTCTGACTCTTTGCAATCCCATGCACTCTAAACCCACCAGGGTCCTCTGTCCATGGGAGTCTCCAGGCAAGAATATTGAAGTGGGTTGCCATTTCCTTCTCCAGGGAATATTCCTGACCCAGGGATTGAATCCACATCTATTATGTCTCCTGCATTGGCAGGCAGGTTCTTTACCACCGAGCTAATAGGGAAGCTCTCTATATATATATACATACATACATACATACATCTATTCTTTTAAAATTTCTTTTCCCAACTAGACTGTTATAGAATACTGAGCAGAGTTACCTCTGCAATGCAGTAGGCCCTTGTGTTCTCTCTTACATTGATGCTAAGACATGAAGGACAAGAGGTATCACTGAAAATTCAGGATAAGAGTAGTCCTATAAAAGGGACAAATAGGAGATGAAGAAGAGCTTTGCTGACAAGACAGTAAGGTGGTATTCAGGAGAGTGATCTAGAGTGAAACTCATGTGGGCAAAGACCAAGTCAACTGAATTCTTTAGATCATGTTAAATTTTTGAGATTTATCCAAAGTAAAGTGGAAAGCAAGCTGTTTTGGGGCTTTAGACTAGGAAATTGCATGACAGAATTTTTGCTCCTAAAATTTACTTTGGTTGTTTTGTGGAGAATGGATTTAAGGAGACAATGGTGGGAAATGGGCACTAATTAGAAATGCAAAGAAGGCAGACCCAATAGGCTAATGGACTGAATACCTAACCTTACCATCCCACAGTGTCAGTTTAATCCACTGTTTATACACATAAGTTTTAGTTATATTCCTAATATCTGTGATGGTCTCCAAACTATAACAATATATAAAAAATATTATTTACATACAAACAACTTTGTGAAGAAGCTCCAGCAAAATGGTAGGTGCTGGAGGAGCAGCTGCACGGTGCTGGAGTGGCTGTGAGGAGATACCCTATGTCCAAGGGCAGAGAAGCCCCAGCAAGATCGTAGGAGGGGTGTAATTGTGTTTAGAATCAAGCCTCATATCCACCAGAGATGCTCAGAGGGCTCAAACAAACCTTGTGTGCACCAAGACCCAAAGATGCCATAGAGACTGAGACAAAACTGTGTCTGAGTGTCTCCTGGGGAGGTATGGGTCAGCAGTGGACTGCTGCAGGGACAGGGGCTCTGGGTTCAGCAGACTTGGGTATGGCGTGAGTGCTCTTGGAGGAGGCCTCCATTACCCCACCATAGACCCCCAGAACTTACACGGGACTGGGGAATCAGACTCTTGGAGGGCACAAACAGAAACTTGTATGAACCAGGACCCAGGAGAAAGGAGCAGTGACCCCACAAGAGAATGACCCAGACTTGCCCGTGAGTGTCCAGGAGTCTCTTGTGGAGGCATCAGTCAGCAGTGGCCTGCTGCAGGGTAGAAGTGCCTGCCTGGGACCTTTTGGAGGAAGTCCCCATTATCTTCATTACCTTCACCATAGTTTGAGTGAGTGAGTGAGTGAGTGAAGTCGCTCAGTCATGTCTGACTGTTTGCAACCCCGTGGACTGTAGCCTACCAGGATCCTCTGTCCATGGGATTCTCCAGGCAAGAATAGTGGAGTGGGTTGCCATTTCCTTCTCCAGGGGAATTTCCCAACCCAGGGATTAAACCCAGGTCTCCCACATTGGAGGCAGAGGGTTTAACCTCTGAGTCACCAGGGAAGCCCTCACCATAGTTTGGCCTCTGGTAAATAGCAGGGAGGGAACACAGCCCCTCCCATTAACAGAAAATTGGATTAAAGATTTACTGAGCTTGGCCCCACCCATCAGCATAAGACCCAGTTTATGGGCTGCCGTGGTGACTCAGAGGTTAAAAGCATCTGCCTGCAATGCAGAAGACTTGGGTTCGATCCCTGGGTTGGGAAGATCCCCTGGAGAAGGAAATGGCAACCCACTCCACTATTCTTGCCTGGAGAATCCCATGGACAGAGGAGCCTGGTGGGATACAGTCCACAGGGTCGCAAAGAGTCAGACACGACTGAGCAACTTCACTTTCACTTTCCCTCTCAGAGGAACTAGAGATCAAATTGCCAACATCCTCTGGATCATTGAAAAAGCAAGAGAGTTCCAGAAAAACATCTATTTTGCTTTATTGTCTATGCCAAAGCCTTTGACTGTGTGGATCACAATAAACTGTGGAAAATTCTGAAAGAGATGGGCATACCAGACCACCTGACCTGCCTCTTGAGAAATCTATATGCAGGTCAGGAAGCAACAGTTAGAACTGGACATGGAACAACAGACTGGTTCCAAATAGGAAAAGGAGTACGTCAAGGCTGTATATTGTCACCCTGCTTATTTAACTTCTATGCAGAGTACATCATGAGAAACGCTGGACTGGAAGAAACACAAGCTGGAATCAAGATTGCCAGGAGAAATATCAATAACCTCAGATATGCAGATGACACCACCCTTATGGCAGAAAGTGAAGAGGAACTCAAAAGCCTCTTGATGTAAGTGAAAGAGGAGAGTGAAAAAGTTGGCTTAAAGGTCAACACTCAGAAAACTAAGATCATGGCATCTGGTCCCATCACTTCATGGAAAATAGATGGGGAAATAGTGGAAACAGTGTCAGACTTTGTTTTTCTGGGCTCCAAAATCACTGCAGATGGTGACTGCAGCCATGAAATTAAAAGACGCTTACTCCTGGGAAGGAAAGTTATGACCAACATAGATAGCATATTGAAAAGCAGAGACATTACTTTGCCAACAAAGGTCTGTCTAGTGAAGGCTATGGTTTTTCCAGTGGTCACGTATGGATGCAAGAGTTGGACTGTGAAGAAAGCTGAGCACCAAAGAACTGATGCTTTTGAACTGTGGTACTGGAGAAGAATCTTGAGAGTCCCTTGGACTGCAAGGAGATCCAATCAGTCCATTCTGAAGGAGATCAGCCCTGGGATTTCTTTGGAAGGAATGATGCTAAAGCTGAAACTCCAGTACTTTGGCCACCTCATGCGAAGAGTTGACTCATTGGAAAAGACTCTGGTGCTGGGAGGGATTGGGGGCAAGAGGAGAAGGGGACAACAGAAGATGAGATGGCTGGATGGCATCACCAATTTGATGGACATGGGTTTGGGTGGACTCTGGGAGTTGGTGATGGATAGGGAGTCCTGCATGCTGCGATTCATGGGGTCACAAAGAGTTGGACACGACTGAGTGACTGAACTGAACTGAACTGAATCATTATATCTACTACTGTGAGCAAGAATTCCTTAGAATTAAAGGAGTAGCCATTATAATCAACAAAAAAGTCCAAAATGCAGTACTTGTTTGCAATTCCAAAAAAGACAGAATTATCTCCATTCATTTCCAAGGCAAACCATTCAACATCACAGTAATCCAAGTCTATGCCCCAATCAGGAATGCTGAAGAAGCTAATGTTGAATGGTTCTATGAAGACTGAACAGACCTTCTAGAACTAACACCCCCAAAATATGTTTTTTTCATTATAGGGGACAGGAATGCAAAAGTAGGAAGTCAAGAAATACCTGGAATAAGAGGCAAATTTGGCCTTGGAGTACAGAATGAAACAGGGCAAAGACTAATAGACTTTTGCCAAGAGAACACACTGATCATAGCAAACACCTTCTTCCAACAACACTGAGAAGACCCTACACATGGACATCACCAGATGGTCAACACCAAAATCAGATTGATTATAGTCTTTGCAGTCAATGATGAAGAAGCTCTATACAGTCAGCAAAAACAAGACCAGGAGCTGACTGTGACTCAGATCATGAACTCCTTATTGCCAAATTCAGACTGAAATTGAAGAAAGTAGGTAAAACCAATAGACCATTTAAGTATGACCTAAATCAAATCCCTTATGATTATACAGTGGAAGTGACAAATAAATTCAAGGGATTAGATCTGATAGAATGCCTGAAGAACTATGGATGTAGGTTTGTGACATTGTACAGGCAGCAGGGATCAAGACTATCCCTAAGCGGGTTTAGGGATAAACCGCCTTAGGTTTATCCCTAAAAAAAAAATCAAAAAGACAAAATGGTTGTCTGAGGAGGCCTTACAAATAGCTGTGGAAAAAAGAGAAATGAAAGGCAAAGGGGAAAAGGAAAGATAAACCCATTTGAATGCAGAGTTCCAAAGACTCACAAGGAGAGATAAGAAAGCCTTACTCAGTGATCATTGTAAAGAAACAGAGGAAAATAATAAAATGGGAAAGACTAGAGATCTCTTCAAGAAAATGAGAAATACCAAGGGAACATTTCATGCAAAGATGGGCAAAATAAAGGACATAAATGATGTGGACCCAGCAGAAGCAGAAGATATTACAAAGAGGTGGCAAGAATATACAGAAGAACTATACGGAAAAGATCTTCACGACCCAGATAATCATGATGGTGGGATCTCTCACCTAGAGCCAGACATCCTGAAATGTGAAGTCAAGTGGGCCTTAGAAAGCATTACTATGAACAAAGCTAGTGGAGGTGATGGAATTCCAGTTGAGCTATGTAAAATCCTAAAAGATGATGTTGTGAAAGTGCTGCTCTCAATATGCCAGCAAATTTTGAAAACTCAACAGTGGCCACGGGACTGGAAAAGATCAGTTTTCATTCCAATCCCAAAGAAAGGCAATGCCAAAGGATGCTCAAACTACTACACAATTGCACTCATCTCAAATACTAGCAAAGTAATGCTGAAAATTCTCCAAGCCAGGCTTCGGCAGTATGTGAACTATGAGCTTCCAGATGTTCAAGCTGGATTTGGAAAAGGCAGAGTAACCAGAGATCAAATTGCCAATATCTGTTTTTGATCATTAAAAATCAATAGAGTTCCAGAAAAACATCTACTTCTGTTTTATTGGCTATGCCAAAGCCACTGACTGTGTGAACCACAACAAACTCTGGAAAATTCTTAAAGAGATGGGAATAACAGACCACCTCCTGCCTCTTGAGAAATCTTTATGCAGGTCAGGAAGCCACAGTTAGAACTGAACATGGAACAACAGACTGGTTCCAAATTGGGAAAGGAGAATGTCACGGCTATATATTGTCACCTTGCTTATTTAACTTATATGTAGTGTACATCATGAGAAACGCTGGGCTGGAGGAAGCAAAAGCTGGAATCAAGATTGCCAGGAGAAATACCAGTAACCTCAGTTATGTAGATGGCACCACCCTATTTCAGAAAACTAAGAACTAAAGAGCCTCTTGATGAAAGTGAAAGAGGAAAGTGAAAACATTGGCTTAAAGCTCAAATTCAAAAAACTAAGATCATGGCATCTGGTCCCATCTCTTCATGTCACATAGATTGGGAAGCAATGGAAACAGTGACAGACTTTATTTTTCTAGGCTCCAAAATCACTGCAGATGACTGCAGCCATTAAATTAAAACACACTTGCTCCTTGGAAGAAAAGCTATGACCAACCTAGAAAGCATATTAAAAAGCAGAGACATTTCTTTGCCAGAAAGGTCCGTCTAGTCAAGGCCATGGTTTTTCCAGTAGTCATGTACGGATGTGACAGTTGGACTGTAAAGAAAGCTGAGCACCGAAGAACTGATGCTTTTGAACTGTGGTGTAGGAGAAGACTCTTGAAAGTCCCTTGGACTGTATGGAGATCCAACCAGTCCATTCTAAAGGAAATCAGTCCTGAACATTCATTGAAGGACTGATGCTGAAGTTGAAACTCCAATACTTTGGCCATCTTATGTGAAGAACTGACTCATTGGAAAAGACCCTGATTCTGGGAAAGTTGAAGGCAGGAAAAGAAGGTAACAACAGAGGACAATATGGTTGGATGGCATCACCAACTCAATGGATATGAGTTTGAGTAAGCTCTGGGAGTTGGTGATGGATAGGGAGGCCTGGCATGCTGCAGTTCATGGTGTCACAGAGTCGGACACAACTGAGGAACTGAACTGAACTGAAGAAGATAAAGGTTATGGAAAATACAAAGGTTGTCCTTTGGAATACCACTGTGTGGAGAATAAGAAAATGACCCAGAAGCCGGGGTTAATGGAGACTCAGAACCTGGGGTTTGGAGAGAAGTCAATAGAAAAGAAGTCTAGGAACCATTGTAAAGACACACTGATTTATTTCCCAACCCCTCTTTCTTTTTATAAGTATGCATATATGCAAAAATAATGGAGGTATCTCTTTTCCCTTCATCTTTTGTCAACTCAATAAAATATTCATATACTTTGTTGTTCTGCTTTTTGTCATGCCTGACCAAATTACTGCTACAAAAAGAGAGGGGGGAACACTTAATTCTGTTAACAAACTACTTAAAATACTACCACTTCAGATAATCTAAGGTGATATGAAAACATGATTTTGGGAAATATGAAAATGGGGAATTTGTAGATTTTAAACTCTTCATTTTTGAAATGGTAAGCTTCTACCCCTTCCCAATAATCTTTTTTTATTTGACTTAGTTTTAAGTAATCAACTGACTTTTATTCTTGGCAAATCTCATTACTATTTTAAATATCTGCTTCTTCAACTGTATTCAATAATTTTTTGCCTTGAAAACTGTGTAAAACTAAGCGTACTCTTACCATGCAGTCTAACAATTGCACGCCTTCGTATTTCAACTCCTTTGGGAGTCTGTTCAAAAACCTGCACAAATATATTTATAGTAACTTTATTCATAATTGCCAAAACTTAGAAGCAACCAAGATGTCCTTCAGTAGGTGAATAGATAAATAAACTCTGGTGCATCCAGATAACATAATATTATGCAGTACTGTAAAGAAATAATCTATCAAGCCAAAGAAATATATGGAAGAAACTTAAGTGCACATTAGTAAGTGAAAGAAGCTAATATCAAAAGGCTATATCCTTCATGATTTTAACTATGACATTCTGGAAAAGGCAAAACTGTGGAGATAGTAAAAAGATTAATTGATGCCAGGGGTCAGGTGGGGCAAGGATGAAGAGGTGAAGTACAGAGGAATTTTAAGAGTGAAAATACTCTATAGGATACCATAATCGTGAGCACATGCCACTATACATTTATCCTCACCCACAAAATGTACATTGAGAAGGAATTGGCAGCCCACTGCAATATTCTTGCCTGGAGAATCCCATGGACAGAGTAAGGTGGGGTACAGACCATGGGGTCACACAGTTAGACCCAACCGAAGAGACTCAGCACAGCACAGCACACAGAATGCACATTACCGAGGGTGAACCATGTTAACTAGACTTTGGGTGATTATGGTGTGTCACTGTAGGTTTTTCAGTTGTAACACATACACCACTCTGGTGGGGATGTTGATAAAATGCATGCTCTGCAGGTGTGGAGAAATGTCTGTCCCATTTCCTCACTTTTGCTGTGAATCTTAAGCTGCTCTTGGAAAAAGAAGTCTTAATTTCAAAAATGTGTGGACTGATGAATCTTGCTCTGGAAAAATTCTTAATTTAAGAAGAAATTAAGATAATTTTAATTCTTCTATTTATTGATACATTATGATTTCTGATATAGAACTAGCTTTTTAAGTTCTTGTATAAAATATTACTTTCTGATTTAAAACTCAAGGACTTTCATAGACAGCTCTCTTGTTAAGGATTCAGAGCTTTGGACCACATTTTGGCCTTTTATTTTTAAATATTTATTCATCAACTCAAGAGATATTTCTTATCCCGGCAGGTGGAGGCTGGGATGAAGCACAAGCTGGAATCAAGATTGCCGGGAGAAATATCAATAGCCTAGCCTCAGATAAGCAGATGATACCACCCTTATGGCATAAGGCGAAGAACTGAAGATCCTCTTGATGAAAGTGAAAGAGGAGAATGAAAAAGCTGGCTTAAAACTCAGCATTCAAAAAACTAAGATCATGGCATCCAGTCCCATAACTTCATGGCAAATAGATGGGGAAACGATGGAAACAGTGACAGACTTTATTTTCTTGGGCTCCAAAATTACTGCATGTGGTGACTGCAGCCATGAAATTAAAAGATGCTTGCTCCTTGGAAGAAAAGTTATGACCAACCTAGACAGCTTATTAACAAGCAGAGACATTACTTTGCTAACAAAGGTCCATCTAGTCAAAGCTATGGTTTTTACAGTAGTCATGTATAGATGTGAGAGTGGGACAGTAAAGAAAGCTGAGCACTGAAGAATTGATGCTTTTGAACTGTGGTGTTAGAGAAGATTCTTCAGAGTCCTTTGGACAGCAAGGAGATACAACCAGTCCTGAATATTCATTGGAAGGACTGATACTAAAGCTGAAGCTCCAATCCTTTGGCCACCTGATGAGAAGAACTGACTCATTGGAAAAACCCTGATGCTGAGAAAGATTGAAGGTGGTAAGAGAAGGGGACAACAGAGGATTAGATGGTTGGATGGCATCACTGACTCGATGGACATGAGTTTGAATAGTAAGCTCCGGGAGTTGCTGATGGACAGGGAAGCCTGGCATGCTGCAGTCCATGGGGTCGCCAAGAGTTGGACCCAACTGAGCAACTGAACTGAACTGATGGACCTACTTTGTATCAGAGATGGTTCAAGATTCTGGATATATGCATCAGTGAACAAGCAGGTAAAACCCCTTAACCTCATAGGGAGATATGATAAAAGTGGTTTGGTTTGTCTCTTTCTTTTTAAAATTAATTTGAGATCCCTATAAATAGTGTCAGCACATTATTTTGTAAAGCAAGATACTTCAGATAGTTGAAGGGAATATCATTAAGAAGAATTCTGAGACCATGGCCTGACATGCAGCAGTCCATGGAGTCAGAAAGAGTCAGGGATGAATGGTAATCCTATTATAAAGAATATTGGTTCATTGTATTGGAAGAGTGTCCAAAGATTTTGAACCAGTTACAAAAATATACACACTGGAAAAAATAAATCATCTGAAGACTCCTATAGCTTTCTGAGAAACTTGAGGCATGTACCATTTATATTTGATTTCTAATGCTAGGAAACATTTTTTATAGGGGATGCTTCAATTCAAACAAGTACTAAAATGTGGCTTAGGCATGGCTTGGGGCTATAATGCAATATACTCCCCTGAGGTTCTTGTTCAGAAATGGGAGACTATTGTTCAGAATCACTGTGCTGCTTAATATCCTCAAACAGCTTTCACTTTTTCCCCTGAAAAATGTTAGGGATTTTCTGAAAATTGGTTTTTATGATCAAAGCCTATCTACTCTCAAAAGTGTCTTCAATAAATTATCAAAGATCTTCCCTGCAGTTTCTTTAGGATATATTGGGTTTTTCCCACCACGTTTACTTTAGTTGAGTTTTGTGTTTCAAAGAGAGCAAGTAAGAAAGAGACAGAGAAAATGTGTAAGTTACTTGGGTTTCTTCCAATACATGATTGCATTTTATTTAGGCAGACAAGGCATGTAACAACTTGGAATGTGTTTTGTTGTTTTTGTTTTGTGTGTGGTAGGTGGCAAGGAGATGGGGTTGTATGCTTGATTGGAAAGGAAAATTCATCTTATTTTAATTGAAATACCTAATTAAACTTCTGTGGAATCATAATTTACACTGCTTGTGTTTCTTATTGCCATATTTTAGCCCTTGTATTCCTATATGCAATCTGATAATTTATTAGTGGAAATTGATCTGGAAGACAGAACAGGGCAAAATTTTGCACCATTTGATTCACTAGTTAAATTTTTAATTTAGTGCTGATGTTTAAATGCTACCAGTGAGTTATCTCCCTGACACCATCAAGGAGTGTCATTGAAGTGATGCACTTTATTAGTCTAGTTTACTGTATTCTACTAGTTTAGATTTTCTTCTTTCTCACTGATTTATTTAAAGCCATAGGATCATAATTAATAGAAGCAGCAAAATGAGCCTTCAGCAAATTAATTATAATTATGCATGCCATGTATTTGAATAATAATCTGGATGATATATTTATAATGGTGAAAGCTATTATGTGGATTAAAATGATAAAGGCAGTTTTAGCAGGGAATGGGGGAGGATATATAACTTAAAGATGCTCGCAAGCTGTCCTTTAGTCTAATTTGGCTCCCAGCTGTGATTCAAGTTTTGATATGAAGCTATTTATTTTGAGTTCAATTGTCATAAACACCAAGTTACAAATGTTATGTGGTGCCAATGTATAATATTTGATCAGTGAACTGTTCCAAAATATAATATTGTGCTTTTTTAATTATTCACTTTACCAAAATTTGCCAGTAATATTAAACTAGATGAAAATCCATTTTGTATAACACTGTAATAAAGTGAGCAGACATTTTATTTATTTTTTACACTAAATTTTAATGATAATGTAGTAGTTTAAGTGTATGGGGGAGTACTCTTAGGATTCCTTGGTAGCAATCATTAATCTGTGATTGAGTTAATCAGTTAATCCACTTTTATGACAAATTTTACATAATGTTATTGTAAGAAAATAATTCTAGAGACTGGATTGTCTTTTGTCCTTCTCAGCTACCTGGTACTTATATTTTTGTAGAAGACAGTTATGGTCATCTATATTCAGTGCCCTAAATAACCTTCTTACATCCTCTCTACATTGGGTTCTGAAGCTAGCCATATCTCCAATGGGAATGATTAAATTCTAACTTGATCAGGGCATTCCTACCTCAGATGATAGGGGGAAGTACTAGAGAAGTAAGCTATAACCAAGTCCAGTGATGAGAACTGAGATCTACTTGGGAAAGACTAAAATGCATGGTAAATTTAAAGAGTTCAGAGTCATAGAGGTTAAAGAGACAGCAATCAAGAGCTCTGGAGAAGGCAATGGCACCCCACTCCAGTACTCTTGCCTGGAAAATCCCATGGATGGAGGAGCCTGGTAGGCTGCAGTCCATGGGATCACTAAGAGTTGGATACGACTGAGCGACTTCACTTTCACCTTTCACTTTCATGCATTGGAGAAGGAAATGGCAACCCACTCCAGTGTTCTTGCCTGGAGAATCCCAGGGACGGGGGAGCCTGGTGGGCTGCCATCTATGGGGTCGCACAGAGTGGGACATGACTGAAGTGACTTAGCAGCAGCAGCAGCAATCAAGAGCTCAGAGGGAGTCAATGCTATCAAGTAATTTTGGAGAAATAAGTACATATGTGTGTATGTGTGTTTGTGAGTGTGTGGGGATTGGGTGCTGAGTAAGTATAGGGAATTAATTCCTTATTCATCACATACAAATTGTTTTATCATAAATGTTTGTCAACCTGGTTTCACATTATAATCATTTGGAGAGCTTTTAAAAAATACTAATGCAGCAGTCCAATGCAAGATAAAATTGATCATGGTCTTTCAGCATGATCACAGGTATGAATAATTTTTAAAAAGCAGACATTTTAATTTTGAGGTCAAAAATAAAGAAATCATGCTTTATAATGGTGATATGCAATTAGGTTTAGAGTGAGAATCTTGCCTCCTCAATGTTTTGCTTATAAATTATGTTGACATGACCCAAAGGAAATGAAGAGTTGATGGCAGTGTTTAGATGAATAATGCATAAAGGAAACTACACGCTGCTCTTATAAATAAATATTTCTAGAAACAGTTATTTTTCACCTGGTGCCTCACATATTTTTCCTCTCTACTTGGTAGATGGCTTGGTAGGTTTTACAGGTTACGGAATGAAATGAGTTGTTTGGATGAGTGCAAAGGCGAGTGTGTTTATGATTTCAGGTACAGTCAACTAATTTTGAAAAAACTGTGGCAGTCTCAAACCAAAATGATTATATACAGGTGTGGGTATGTACTGAGTGGTTTTGCTCATATGAACTCCATCATGGTCCTGTCTTTGAACTAATTTGTATCTTCATGTTTATATTTATTGGTAAATGTGCTTTAGAGTAACAGGCTTACATTTTGTAACATATATGGATTGTTGTTGTTCCGTCGGTAAGTCCTGTCTGACTCTTTTTGACCCCATGAAATGCATCATGCCAGGCTTCCCTGTCCTTCACTGTCTCCCAGAGCTTGCTCAAACCATCTTATATTCTGCTGCCACCTTATCCTCTTGCCCCCAATCTTTCCCATATCAGGGTCTTTTCCAGTGAGTCAGCTCTTCACATCAGGTGGCCAAAGTATTGGAGCTTCAGTTTCAGCATCAGTCCTTCTAAAGAATATTCCTGGTTGAATTCTTTCAGGATTGATCTTTTGGCAGTCCAAGGGACTCAAGAGTCTTCTCACTCACCAAAACTTGAAATCATCAATTATTTGGCACTCAGCTTTCTTTATGGCCCAGGTCTCACATCTGTACATAACTACTGGAAAAACCACAGATTTAACTATACAGACATTTGTCAGCAAAGTGATGTCTCTGCTTTTCAATATGCTGTGTAGATGTCTCCTAGCTTTCCTTTCAAAGGGCAGGTGTCTTTTAATTTTGTGGCTGCAGTCACCGTCTGTTGTGATTTTGGAGCCCAAGAAAATAAAATCTGTTACTGTTTTCACTTTTCCCCTTTCCATTTGCCATGAAGTGATGGGGCTGAATGCTATGATCTTAGTCCTTTGAATGTTGAGTTTTTAGCCAGCTTTTTCTCTTTCCTCTTTCCCCCTCATCAAGAGGTGCTGTAGTTCCTCTTTACTTTTGCCATTAGAGTGGTATCATCTGCATATCTGAGGTTATTGATCTTTCTCCTGGCAGTCTTGATTCCAGCCTGCGCTTCATTTCACATGGAATGCCAGGCTAGAAGTTAAATAAGCAAGGTGAAAATATATAGCCTTGACATACTTCTTTCCCAACTTTGAACCAGTCTGTTGTTCCATGACCAGTTAAGGCTACAAAAACTCATTGTAGTACACATTTAAGTGACTCTTGGTAATTGGCCTACTATTTATACCCCTCAGGTTGTTTATAATCTGTAAACTAAGGGTTATGAGCTTTACTGAAAATATTAGAGTGATTAAGTACTATATGTAACCCATTTAATATAGTACTACATTACTTCACAAAGCAAGGGATTAAAAAATGTGAGTCTTCTCAGTTCTCTCCTCTACTCTTTCCCTCTTCCAGAAAGTTTTAAGGCATGTTATGATGGAAATCTTCCTACAGTAAGATGAACAAATAGAAATTCAAATACTGGGTTGGTCTAAAAGTTCGAGTTTTCTTTAACATCGTATGGAAAAAAACGAACAAACTTTTTGGCCAACCCAATAAAATGTTTAAGACAAGTACATTAGCTATAAGAATTTATTTAGTTATGTTAGCTAGTATTGCATACAACTTTGAGCTTCCTGGCATCCAGGACAAAAATCGGAAATGAATTTTGATTTTATTAAAAGTATGATGATGTAAATCAGTCCTACAGAAACTCTTTTTTCCCCCTGACATTATGTTCGAAAAATATAACACCCAAGGTCTTTCTTACCGAGAACATTGAATAATGTAAATGAATAATGCCATCAAAAATGATTTTATAGTTGATGCAGGAGCCATCTGCATATGGCCGTTCCTTGCATCAACCCTCAATAAAACCCAAGGGCATGACTTTAAAGGGTAGCAGCTTGATCATTATTACATTTTTATGGATGAGTCAAACATCCTTCTCCATTGTTATACAAGAGAAAAGTCAAATGAGAGATCATCTGGCTTAAGGTTATAATTCAAAATATTCCTCAATTATAGAATTCATCCCATACTTATAATTTTTATGGAACTCTTCTGTATATAAATTTGTACACTTTTATCTCTCATGTATTTCAGTAAATTAAAATGGAGTACTCTGTTATACATCTGTGCTCCATGGTCCATGATATTATAACAGAAACAATGATAACCTTGGTCTACAGAGAAACTCAGTTATACATTATACTAAATTACAGATGTGTTAAAATTGTATTTTAAAAAACCCCTGAAAAACAGCAAGCTAAACAAAGTCCAGATTCAGTGCTTATTTTGACTGTCAAATTGCATGAAATGCATCTATTAATGTGTAAACCTTCAGAAAATTTAAGTAATTAATAGGTAATTGTCACTGGGAGAAGGCAGTGAGTTAAGATATATTTCCCTTTACATGCTTTTTAAAAGATTTTTATGTTTGTAAAGTATTTTTGTGTTTGTGCTATGCTCAGTTGTGCCCGACTCTTTGTGATACCATGGACTGTAGCCCACCAGGCCCCTCTGTCCATGGAATTTCCCAGGCAAGAATCCTGGAGTGGGTTGCCATTTCCTTCTCCAAGGGATCTTCCTGACCCAGGAATTGAACCTGAATCTCCTGTGTATCCTACATTACAGGCAGATACTTTATTTCTTACTGAATACAATTTTCAGTTACAAATTTACAGTATGTACAAATATGACACCATAAACTTTAACAAGGGCATTTTAGATCTGTGCTCATCCATATGGAATGGCAAACATTAGAACACTTGTTACTATAATATTCAGATTAGCATCAGGAATGTGTAAAACATTTAGATTATTCTAAATTATCGAGACAATGATTCAGATGTTCCATAACTTTAATTCATAGTAAAACTGAAAGGAAGATAAATCACTAAAATTATGAACCAATTATTAATTTCTCAAGTTATTAAATCTGTAGAATAATTTAGATAAGGCCTTCATTTGATGGACTGGTACCACATGGACATGTTTCTAAAATGTTGCTTTCAGACCTGAAGATTTGACTTTTTTTTTTAATTTTCTGTATAGTTGAATTACAATATTAGTTTCAGGTGCACAGCATAGTGATTCAGTATTTTTGCAGTTTATACTCCATTAAAGTTTAGCACAAAACAATGACTGTTATTCCTTGTGCTATACAATATATCCTTGATTTTCTTATATTTTATACATAGTAGTTTATACGTCTTAATCCCGTAATATGTTACTACACCCTTCTTTCTCTCCATTGGTATTCTTGATTTTATTTTCTATAGGTCTGTTTCTCTTTTACTGCCTATGTTTGCATTATTTTGTAGATCCCACATATAAGTAGTATCATATGCTGTTTGTCTTTCTCTGGCTTATTTCACTAAGCATAATACTCTCTAGGTCCATCTACTTTGCTGCAAATGACAGAATTTCATTTTTTGTCCTGAGTACTGTTGTACATATATACCACATTACTATATACCACCTCTTCTTTATCTGTTCATATGTTGATGGAAACTTGGGTGCTTCCATATCTTGGCTAATGAAAACAGTACTGTTACGAACATGGGGGACCATGTATCATTTTGAATTAGTGCTTTTAATTTTTCCAAATGCTTGCACAGGAATGGAATTGCTGGTTAATAGTAGTTCTATATTGGAGAACGAAATGGCAACCCACTCCAGTATTCATGCCTTGAAAATCCCATGGACGGACGAGCCTGTAGGCTACAGTCCGTGGGGTCGCAAAGAGTTGGACACGACTGAGTGACTTCACTTCACTTCATATTATTAATAGTTTTTTGAGGAACCTATGTGACTGTTTTCCATAGTTACTGCACCAACTTACATTCCCACCAACAGTATAAAGGGGTTCCATTTCTTCACATCAGGATCAGCATTTGTTATTGGTAGATTTTCATTTTTATTTATTGAAGTATTGTTGATTTACAGTATTATATTAGTTTCAGGTATATAGCATAGCAATTAATTTATATATATAATATGTGTATGTGTGTTTGTATCCTTTTTCAGATTCTTTTCCCTTGTTGTTGTTATTCAGTCACTAAGTTGTGTCCGACTCTTTTTGACCCCATGAACTGATGCACGCCAGGCTTCCCTGTTCTTCATTATCTCCCAGAATTTGCTCAAATTCATGTCCATTGAGTCAGTTATACTATCTAACCATTTTATCCTCTGCCACCCCCTTCTCCTTTTGCCTTCTGTCTTTCCCAGCATCAGGATATTTTTCAGTGAATCATCTCTTCGAATCAGGTGGCCAGAGTCTTTGAGCTTTGCATCAGTCCTTTCAGTGAATGTTCAGGACTGATTTTCTTTAGAATTGACTGGTTTGATCTCCTTGCAGTCCAGGGGACTCTCAAGAGTCTTCTCCAGCACCACAGTTTGAAAACATCAATTCTTCGGCTACTGCTGAAACAATGTATTCTGCATATTCAGAAAAAATTAATAAAAATGAACATAAAATATCAAATGCTGATGATCAGGGTTATCTGATCTCAATCTAAGAAATCATGTTTAAATAGTATTCAAGTATGTCTAGAATTTCAAATGTGAAGATGGTGTTGTAGGCAGCCATTTCTCTACTTTTTGATGTCTTCATTCATATGATTGTTTAATCACATTGTCAGGATATTTTATTAGGTATTAAAATTTCAAATGACAGAGTGGTACAGTTTTAGGATACACTTGAACTGTTAGAATCCTTGGTTGCTTCAGTGGGCTGTGGTTGTGTCAGCCACGGATAGAGTTCTTGCTGCCTGTGCAAGTGCCCATGTTTTCATTCATGCAAAGCCTCGCGTGCAAGTCCGCTTTGTTTCTCACAAGCCAGTTGCTACCCTCAGCCTCCACTGCCCTCATCCTGTTGTAAAATCGCTCTGTATGGCTTGCAGGAACTGCATTAGTCTAAGTGTGTGCCTAGGGGTAAGTCGTGGTGGAGTGGCTGCCATCAGAAACCTGGCCTCCTTCTGAGGTACTGCTTGAGTAGATGCCAACAGCGGCCACCACTGCTGCCCTTAGGCCGTACCCCAGGACCAGGTCACCTCTGCTTCCCGTTGGTTGAGTCTTTTTATTAGTCTTAGCTGCCCTAGATCCAGTGCTGCACTGTGAGTTGGAATAAGTGGAACTGGAGTGTTCACTGGCCTCTGGTATGGCACGGGGCAAAGTGATCAAGGAAACCAGGGAGTCACTAATGCAGATCTCTCTCCATCCTGCCTTGCCATTAAGCCTACATAAGCAATTACTCCCTCCTCATGAGTAGAGTCCAGGCTTCCCACAGCAATTCTATTAGTTCCAGAGATCTTGCAGCTAGACAAGGGGGCTTGTGTTTCCCATGGAGGACCCCAGGACTAGGACATCCAGTCTGTGGCTTGAACTGCTCACTCCTCTGGGTGTGTGTTCTCCCATGTAATCTAGGAATATGGATTCTAAGAGTGAAAATATACGTTAGAATTTTTAAGTCCTTTAGAAAGAGGAAGACAAAAAAACGTATGAAGTCACTTATTTGTCGAATCTAAAATACAATACAAATGAATTTATCTATGAAACAGAAAATGACACACAGATATAGAAAGCAGACTTGTGGTTGCCAAGGGTAAGAGGGTGAGGGAGTGCTATATGGAGAATTTGGGATTAGCATATACAAACTCTTATATATAGAATGGATAAGCAACAAGATCCTACTTATAGCACAGGGAAGTATATTCAATATCCTGTAATAAGCCATAATGGAAAAGAATATGAAAAAGAGTATACATATTTATGTATGACAGAATCACTTTGCTATAAAGCAAAGTTTAACACAGCATTGTAAATCAACTATACTTCTATAAAATAAATTTTAAAGAAACTCAAAAATTGTTCTAGTCCTGTTATTTGCAATTTCAAAACTGAACAAAATATCCTGACAATGTGACTGAACAGTGAATGCATGCATACTTCAAAAAGTAGGGAAACTTCTACGTGTAGTTTATCATCTTCAAACCTGAAAGTATAGCCATATTTGAATTCTGTCTAAACATGCTTTTTTATTTTGAAACTGAAATGAAGACTGATCATTAGTAGCTGATAATCTGTGTTCACTGTTATTAATTTTTTCTAAATATCCAATAAAAATATGCACATTTTAGAAAAACACATTTATTATCCTATCTTCTGAAGAAAGTCATTGCTAATATTTTTGTCATGTTTCATTCCATTATTATTTCTGTGCACTTCTTATTGTTTGTATAATGTATAATCAGAATCATTACCTTTTAGTTAACATGAATTGTATGGAAGATTGTTTAAGTAAAAAAAAAATATGATCTTAATGGCTACATAATTTTTCATTGTTTGAATTTGTCTTATTGCTGTACAGGAATTGTTTATTTTTTTATTGTAAATTCACTAGAAATATATTATGTGTATATAAGTATTTATCTATCATACAAGTTTATAATTTTAAAATAGACTTTGAGCTTACTAATTAGCAGATCAAGGCTCTGAATATTTTTCAGGCTCTTGATTTATATTTACAAATTGCTTTCCACAAAAGTTGTAGCAACTTGTTACCACCTTATCAGTATGTGTGAGTGAGTGTGCAACTGCCATCTAGCCTACTTTTAACTGTGCCAAAAAATAATAATCACTTAATGAAGAAATTTTAATTCCAAATCATAATTTTTCTTAGGAATTAACATACATCTCATTTTATAATAAAATTAGAAAAATAATTGAGTGGCACATGTAGTCAGATCCATTGCACTAATTTTAACAAATAAAGAACTAGAAATACAAAGGGATTAAGTAATTTGCTATCTGTCATAAAGCTGTCAAGGGAAAAACCTAGGATTAAAATTTAGAATCGTTTATTCCTGCTACTGCTGCTGCTAAGTGGCTTCAGTCGTGTCCAACTCTGTGCGACCCCACAGATGGCAGCCCACCAGGCTCCCCCATCCCTGGGATTCTCCAGGCAAGAACACTGGAGTGGGTTGCCATTTCCTTCTCCAATGCATAAAAGTGAAAAGTCAAAGTGAAGTCTCTCAGTCGTGTCCGACTCTGAGTGACCCCATGGACTGTAGCCTACCAGGCTCCTCCATCCATGGCATTTTCTAGGCAAGAGTACTAGAGTGGGGTGCATTGCCTTCTCCAGTTTATTCCTAGGCCATTGCAACTAAAGAAAAAAATGTCCTGAATTTCAACTCTATTTATGAACCAATACTTGTAATCCAGCACAATGAACAAATTTTATTTGGACTGGATATAGTAGAAAGGTTTGGATGGGCTAGTGTTATTAAAAAAAAAGAACATGGAGAAGGGTGTATAAAAATTTCTCTATTGAAAATCTGTGTATTACTTAAGTATTAAGAGAGCTGTTTAAATATGCATGCTGCTGCTGCTGCTGCTAAGTCGCTTCAGTCATGTCCGACTCTGTGTGACCCCATAGACGGCAGCCCACCAGGCTCTGCCGTCCCTGGGATTCTTCAGGCAAGAACACTGGAGTGGGTTGCCATTTCCTTCTCCAATGCATGAAAGTGAAAAGTGAAAGTAAAGTCGCTCAGTAAGTGTCCAACTCTTTGTGATCCCATGGACTGCAGCCCACCAGGCTCCTCCGTCCATGGCATTTTCCAGGCAAGAGTACTGGCGTGGGGTGCCATTGCCTTCTTAAATATGCATACAATATTGGAATAATAGCAATAATTGGGAGGAAGTGAATAATTTGTATACATGGGGGAAAACCAATAGCAGTTGCCTAAAGAATCTATAGCCTCAGGGTAAACAGTCTGTTTTTTGGTAAGAGAATTTGCAAAATATAAATATGTTGTTATAGAAGTATATAATTATACTTCAGATGACTATATTGAAACTCAGAGAGGCTAGATGACTACATAGCACAGTATCTTTTCAATCAGTAAGATATTAAAAAGTAGTGTCAATCTTTTACCTCATTGGAAAATTAGTCCCATTTTTTTCTATTTTAGGAAATACTTTCTACTCTTCTTGACTTCAGTGACTTAGCATACTGGGTTGCTATTTATCATTTTACCTAAAAGTGTCCAAATTTGAGACATAATATTCATTTAGATATCTTAAAGTATCAATTTGAACTTTTATTTTATAATTTATTCATCACAGATGTATTGAGCACCTACTTTTTGTTTGACTCCCCAGTGTTTTTTAAGAAAATGACAAATCGAGTTCAGAAAACAGCTCCCACTCAACTGACTGATCAGCATATCAGAGTAGATCAGAGCATTCAGTTTGGAAATAGGACTTGGAGGCTTTGTGCCCAGCTTTGTGTATAAATATTTAGGTGAGTCTAGATTAGATACTGTACCTCTCTGAGTCTTTATAGTTGTAATATATATCTTTATAGTATTCTATAAAAGTTGTGTGTGTGTGTGTGTGTGTGTGTGTGTGTTAGTCGTTCAGTCGTGTCCACTCTTTGTGACCCATAGTCTGTATACCACCAGGCTCCTCTGTCCATGGAATTCTTCAGGCAAGAATACTGGAGTGGGTTGCCATTCCCTTATCCATCTATATATGATAATTTTGATAATTTGTATTATATATGGTATCTAATTGCATTTTTATGTAATTAAATATTTTATATAACATTTATGTTTATGCATTTATATGATATATACATAAATACCTATATATTTATCTCTATAAATATGTTCATTATGTTAAATGTCTATATATATATTTATATATATGTACATTTATTACATTATAAATGTTATATTTTACATCTATAGCAGTTGTATATATACATTATGTATAATTTATACATATAGTAGCTATAGCTATATTTTCTACATATATAATTGCTATATATGGAATGGCTAATATAGTAGTATAATAAATACTAGATACTTTATTAAGTCCTCCTTCTATGGAAAAGATAGTAGGGATTTTAGGACTAGTATTAAGGAGAAGAGAGGGCATGTATTTCATTATTGGGCAGTGTCAGGTTGATTATTAATACATTGAATTATTAACACATTCAACAAACTATGTTGGTCACACATCATGCACAGAGACTGGATATGTAAGTTTCAGTTCCTCGGTTTAGGAAATCTATCATCCACTGGGAGTGACAGATACTACAATATGTAACACTGATGATTCACTCTAATAACGTTAAAATATAACTAATTCCTCTGAAATAGACATCCAGGTGAACTTGAAGAGGTGAATATGAGTTTAGAGCTTGGGTGGAAGTAGGCTAAATTATGAAGATTTAACTTTATTAACATATCAGAGATATGATGGTGACATATTTGATATGTAAGTGTGGTAATAATGGTCAGGGAATTGAAAAGAATAACTATCATAAAGGAGCTGAAGGAAAACATTTAAGAAGTGCAAAGCAAACATGATTCACCAGAAAATGGCGGAATAAACATTCTGAAAAGAACAGAAAAGGATAAAGTAGATAAGGAAAATGTGGATTCACTTGATTCTAGGATGAAGATGGTTTCATTGGTGATCCAAGTATTCAATGCAGCTGATAGGTGAAGAGGATCTGAAAATTCACACTGACTTTGACCAAAAGCTAGTCATAGTTGAATTTAGAAAACACAGCTTAATTTCAAGTGATTTGAAACCCAATTCTACAATTTACAAGTATGTGACCTTGAGCAAGATAATTGGAACCATAGGTTTTGCCATCTTCCCTCATCTATTATGAGTGTAAGTGTGTGAGGTGTGTGGGGAGGGTGGGGGGAGAGAAGTGACTGGTGCTGAGCTAAGTTTTAATGCATCTACTCTATTACATGTAGGCACTAATATTTTTTTTGAATTCTGAAAGTTTCAGATCTGGAATTTTATAGACTCATGCTAGGAGTATCCTCCTTATGGATCTGTGGAGTTTGCATTCCTAGTTAGCAGTGAATGGTGGGGATCTCCTTTGGATTCCTGTTGATTCTCTGTTGCCCTTCAGCACTGGAATTGGTGTTACAGGCTTCTATCATCCAGGACTCTGCCGTTGATCTCCTGTGCTTCATTTTGGCTTCTCTAAGCTGACGTGCAATAAGTATGTAATTTTTGGAATTCACCTGGCATGTGGAAATTGAAGCAGGGATACTCCAAAGGCTATCATTAGTGTTATTGAGGAAAACTCCATTCTCTGCAAAATAATAATAATAATAATAATCATAGTCCTCTGAATGAATGCTAATAACTTGGTTGTGGAAAATTATTTGATATTTCAAAGGCCAGAAGGAGGCTTATCTATGACTTTTCCTGTCTCTCTTGGTACAGTTATGTGCCTTTGCCATTGGTTTCAGGTTTAAGTGAAGAAGATAAAAGGAGAGATGTGTATTAAAACTGAGAGAGAACTGAGAAATACTCAAACAATTAAACAAAAGGATTTTGATGATAAATAAGTCATGTTTATAGTGTATATTCCATTGCACTAAGTAGGAGATACTAATGACTGATTCATATTATAGTTCAGGCTAACCAGTATGAAAAATGCCAATAAAATTCCCCAGCATTCTGAGTGAACCTGGTCCTCAGTGTCACTGGTATCCCATGAGTCATGGTTGTTTACAGACTGTATCTTAGCACTATAGTAATGATGACCCCTCACCTTCATCACCCATATGTGTCATGAGCAGAGTGACAGAACTGAGCAAATAAAGGAGAATGGAGCTTCTTCTGTGAAGATAAGAATTTAAACATAACTAATGTGATATGCCCACGTGTCTCTCAAACTGTAATGTAAAAACTTTTGTCGATCTCCCCAGCCCCTTGATTTCCTTGGGAAGGAAGCAGGACCGCTGTATTTCAATTCTCCATTTCATTTTTCTTCTGTAATAGAGATACATCCTGAATGATTTACTAGGTGTTTTTTCTCCTCTTTTTTCCTGGACTGTCTGACAGGTGAAGGAGAGAGTCTGTCAAAGCATAACATTCGAAAGGTCAGATTGAGACAGAGGAGAATTCATTCTTCTGACAAAGATATAACAAGACAAAATGGATTTTTAGTTGTCCCTAGCAGATATCTCTATAATGCAACATATTAGACATGTATAAAAGAGGTGTGGAAGGAGAAATCAGAAATGTGGGTAGGAAACCTGTAGCATAAGAATTATCACCCAGTTATGAAATTTAGGAAGAGATGAAACATGAAGCATATCTTTAAGGAAAATTATTATTATTTGCAATGCATTTTGTCTATGTTGACATAAAAATGTAGGCTTAAGGAAACGTAAATATAATTTAAAGTATATGGATTGAAAAAAAAAAAAAAAAACTAGGCAAAAGGAAAGTGAGGATAAGAGTGGTTATGTGGGACCAAGATATAGATTGCAGGCTTTAGAGTTTGAGCTCGGTCCAAATACCACTCCAAGTATTCTTCAGGTCATTGCAAAGATGGGCACGTGGTCACTTATAAAATTCAAAAAATCCATAACATAAAATTAAACTATTCAAAAGAATCATAGCCATTTCTAATACTGGTATAAAATTTTCCTTCAAAGTTGAGTCTATAGTAAAGAGACATAGATACTGTTATGAACATCTTCCTTAGTCTGCAGATACTGTATAGCAATACATTTTGTTAGAATATTCCATTAAACATCTCACATATCCAAAATATGATGCCAGTCTGTAATGTGGCAGATGCAGCCCTGGTTTTGGAGAAGAGGAAAAGTTTCAGGTGTTTATCTTGGAAAAGGTACTTTGATCTGTTTGAGTCTTTTTTTCTCATCTATTAAAATAAGAGAAAAGATAATTGTATCTCCTGGTACATAGGTAGTCTAAGCTTATTCTAAAGCTTATTCCACCATCCAAAGAAAATTAGGGTTAGGGTTAGGGTTATTCCAGTCTAATAGAATGTGCTGAGTAAAGGTCAGATTTTTTTCCCCTCATGAAGTTCTCTATAAAATTCTACTACACTATAGCATTGCAATCTCATTCTTGCTGCTGCTGCTGCTAAGTCACTTCAGTCGCGTCCGACTCTGTGTGACCCCATAGACGGCAGCCCACCAGGCTCCCCCGTCCCTGGGATTCTCCAGGAAAGAACACTGGAGTGGGTTGCCATTTCCTTCTCCAATGCATGAAAGTGAAAGTGAAGTCGCTCAGTCGTGTCCGACCCTCAGCGACCCCATGGATTGTAGCCTATCAGGCTCCTCTGTCCATGAGATTTTCCAGGCAGGAGTACTGGAGTGGGGTGCCATTGCCTTCTCTAAATCACATTCTTGTATATTGTAAAAATGATTTTTATAACATATTTGCCTCAACAGAGTTACAATATTATTTGTATATATGAACTGCATTTTTCAGTGAATACCACGTCCTTTTGCATTTCCAGCACTTAATCATGCTCAACTCTAGGACAGAGGCACCTTCTAAGGCCTTCTTACTTTTGTTCCATGCAAAGAGCTTGGCAACCATGGAAACAGTCCTGACTGCTCATTTTGCACATTTCTTCCCCAGTGTGTTAATCAGACACAGCTACTTACTAGATAGCATCAGATACCCCATGCATACTCATTTTAAAAAGAAAACTACTCTAGCTTCTTTGTACTACCTTCACAAGATATTAAAGAGAGAAACATAACAAAACATGATATATTTTACACTGTTTCAAACTTTCTCAGAGAAAAGGTACTGAAATTCAGAGAGACTGTTGGGAAATTCTAGCTGAAGTGGTGGGTGTTTTGTTTATTTCATCCAGAAGTGCTATTTGCTATGATTTCACATACTGGGATCCATCATTACTTTTAATTCCCTGGTAGGTGAATAAGGTGGTGGACTGTGTGTAATAATACAGAAAGAGAAGTTATTAGTTTTGAGCAGAAGGTAGGTACTACTAGTTTTATCAGTTGAATATGGTTCATAGTAGGAAATAGGAACCAAAATAGGGAAAAATAGGAACAAAAGAAAGAAAAACCTCTTGAAAATAGGTGAAGCCAAATAGTGAATAATAGATTGTTCCCCTTTGGTGTAATCATATCCTATGTTTTGTGATAATAAGTTTTTTATTTTATCAATATGTGTATTTTTAAATATTTTATATGATATTTTAATGAAATATAAAATATGAAAATATTTTATATTTTATATGATAAAATATATACATATATTTTATCAATATATGTATTTAATTGAAGTATAGTTGATTTTTAAATGAAAAAATATTTTTAAACAAATGATGAGTTTTGCCGGAGGTTGAACTTCCTGTGAATGGAATCATACTAGCGTGTTGTTTCTGTGTCCATTTCTTCTACTTAATTTTATGCTTTGGAAATTCGTTTGTTACATTTTAGTAGTAGTTTGTTCTCCTTCATTATTGTGAAGCATTCATTATGTGACTATATTACAATTGATTTATTTATTTTAGTGATAACTATTTGAGTAATTTCCAGGCTGGTGCTATTATGAATAATATTGCTATGAGCACTTTTGTGCATGTGTGGAATCATTATTTTCTTTAGGATAGTCAATGAGGAGTTGAACTGCTAGGACATAAGATATGTGAATCTTCAAATTAGCTACTTAATGTCAGATTATTTTCCAAAGTGATTTACTAATTTGTTCTCACAACAACAATGTGTGAGAATTCTCATTGCTTCATATACTCACTGATAGTATTATGGGGAAATTAAATTATTTGGGGGAAGTGGGGTCCACATTAGTGTTCTGCTGGAATCTCCAAGAAGTGGGCCATATACATACAATACTTTAAAAATCTTTTGAGATCTATTAATCACATCTATTCAGATAAAATCTAAAATCATAATTTTTAGTCTTAAATTGTAACATCTGCTTCCACCTGTCAATGGAAAAAAATCTGTATATTTTAAAACTATATTTGTTTAGTATTTCTGAAGTATATCAGGAAGTATTCAACATATACATTTAAAGAAATTAAAAATTAATTCCATTTTTTCTAGAGGAGGGAAGTGTATGAACCTTTTCCAGAAACATATCCATTAAATATTTTACAATCAAATGGTTGAATGTGAAGCTTGCAATTCAGTTTGTAATAAAAACTGAGGAGAAAATCAGGGTTATTTCCACTTTATTTTATAAAGCAATAAATACAGTAACAATGAATAACAGAAATGTGTGAAATTTAAAATCCACAAATTGTATTTTTTTACTGACCATATTTCCTGTCTTGGCCTCAGGAATAGGGCAGATATAATGAGGAAGAAAATTCGCTAATGTGTTTTGCTGAATTCATGCCTGGACGCATGCACTCCCAGACACCAAGCCCATATTGATTAGCTAAACTTTGCCGGTAGCGGAACATGGCTGACTGCTGCTGTTCTGCCTTTCTTCACAGCATCTGCTGGCAGACTGCACAACAAGTCTGATTATTTCCCTTTCGTTATTTTGTTTTCTGTGAGGTCAGCAAAATCATCCTGTTGTCACAGTCTCTATTGGAACTCCAGGATACAAAATAGTGAAATAAACTTCTTTGAACAAGAGGGCTATGCTGTTTGGGGTACCATTAATTTTTTCATTGGCTTGTTGATTTACTGTATTCTAAAGGCAAGTACTGTATAGGCAACTACAATTAGAAAGCAAGCCTTTTATCCATTGGCGAGACCAGAGTACACTTATACACCTTCACACAGCACTTCCTGGGCTCAGAAACTTCAGGGGAAAACTTCCAGATTCACATAAATTTTGTTGTGTTTAGCCCCTAGAGTTCTCACTGAAGAAAACAAGTGGCCAGAATTGTTGGTGTGCTGAACAGGACTTCAGAATTTTATTTTCTTGATCAGACACACAGCCTTTCACATGGGGCCTCCTAAAATAGAATAAGACTCTCTGATCCCCTGCATTTGTGAGTGCCTTCCCTTCCCTTCAGACTTTAGCCCAGATCCATAAAGATTGATAAAATCCAGCCAACTCATTGGAAAAGTCTCTGATGCAGGGAAAGACCAAGGGCAGAAGGAGAAGAGGGCATCAGAGGATGAGATGGCTGGATGGCATCACAGACACAATGGACATGAACTTGGGCAAACTTTGGGAAATGGTGAGGTACGGAGAGGCCTGGTGTGCTACAGTCCAAGGGGTTGTAAAGAGTCTTTATAACAAGTACTTTTTTTTTTCCTAAGGTATAGGAGCAGGTTGACTTTTGAAACCAGGATCTTTTAAAATCACTTTCAACAACTAGAGTTCTCACTGAAGAAACAAGTGGCCAGAATTGTTGGTGTGCTGAACAGGACTTGTATTGAATAAGATGAGGAACATGCAAGGATATTCATTCATATCAGTTTATATATTAAATATATATTAACTTTAAAAATTAGTTCTCTTCATATAATGAGGAGTTTCTGTCTCTTTTACTTCTTACAACTTCCACTCCCAACAAGCAGCTCAGAGACCAATGAATGATGATTTTCTACAAACAATCTTCAGTTAAATATAGGAAATGAATAAGTGGAGCATATTTAGCCTGGAAAGCATCTACTTTCATACCAGTATTCACTCAATGTTTCAAAATCTGTATTTTTAGGGCCTAATACTATACTACAGAGTAAATGTCTAGGATTGCCCTTAAGATGAGGTGTGGGATCAAAGGCTAGGGTTTAGAAGGAGAAATATTGTGACTCAGTGTAAAAAAGAAATATTTAATGTCAGAGGTAGAACACTATGTAACGATCTCCCCATTTTCTAAAACTAGTATGAAAATTAACTATCAACACTTCAGCTCAGTTCAGTCACTTAGTCATGTCCGACTCTTACAACCCCATGTACTGTAGCACTCCAGGCTTCCCTGTCTATCACCAACTCCCAGAGCTTCCTCAAACTCATGTCCATTGACTTCGTGATGCCATCCCACCATCTCATCCTCTGTCGTCCCCTTCTCCTCCTACCTTTACTCTTTCTCAGCATCAGGGTCTTTTTCAATGAGTCAGTTCTTCACATCAGGTGGCCAAAGTAGTAGAGCTTCAGCATCAGTCCTTCCAATGAATATTCAGAACTGATCTCCTTTAGGATGGGCTGATTGGATCTCCTTGTAGACCAAGGGACTCTCAAGAGTCTTCTCTAATACCACAGTTCAAATTTTCAGTTCTCTGGTATTCAGCTTTCTTTATGGTCCAACACTCATATCCATACATGACTACTGGAAAAACCATAGCTTTGACTAGACAGACCTTTGTTGGCAAAGTAATATCTCTGCTTTTTAATACACTGTCTAGGTTGATCATCTTTTCTTCCAAGGAGCAAGTGTCTTTTAATTTCATGGCTGTAGTCAGCATTTGCAATGATTTTGGAGCCCAAGGGTCATGTCATCTACATATCTGAGGTTATTGACATTTCTCCCAGCCATCTTGATTCTGTCCTCTCTTCAGAGAAACTCTCTATTTCAAAAGAGGATTCTCTTCTCACTTGTTTTTCCCTTTTTTGGTATTATATCATTTACTAAGTTTGTATTTACTAAAGTTTGTATTATACTATATGTATTTTTTAGCTTGCTTGTTTAAAGTACATCAAACTTCACAAGGATAAGAGTTCTGTGTTCTTTTCATCTATATTCCCAGTGACCTTCACATTTAATAAATATTTGCCAGATAAATAGCACTACAAGATCATGACTGTTACAGAAGCTGAAGAGGCAAAGGAAGAGAGTGTCTGTATTGGTGTTTCTAGAAGTTTTTCCCAGAAGATGTGATATTTAAGCTGAATTTTACATGATAATAATAAAATAAGAATTGCCCAAGTGAAAATGGCTGAGCAAGAATGATTTACTAGGTTTCTTCCTCATATTGGCTTCCCTTGTAGCTCAGTTGGTTAAGAATCTGCCTGCAGTGCAGGAGACCCGGGTTCAATCCCTGGGTCAGGGAAGATCCCCTGGAGAAAGAAATGGCAACCCACTCCAGTATTCTTGCTTGGAAAATCTCATGGACACAGGAGCCTGGTGGGCGGCTGTCCATGGGGTCGCAAAGAGTCAGGCACAACTGAGCAACTAACACTTACTTACTTACTTACTTTCCTGATATTAGGGGTTACAGAAGGTAAGGAGAAGTAATGAGAAGTAATGAGAAGAAAGAGGGTATAAAAAATGACCTAGAAGTCTTACCATGAGAATTTACCCAACTGCTGACCCTTTGGAAAGCAGTCTTGGAGATGGAGGGCGTGAAGTTGACAGAGTTAGTTGCTTCTGTTTGCGCAGACCGCTGACTGCCAGGTGTAAGGTACTGCATGAAAGCGGAATACACAGGCAGAGGACAGAGCTTGATTCTGCTATCCTACTGCCAGGGACATTGATTTTACTCATTCTGAATAAAAATTTACACTTTGCTTGGATCAAAGTGCTTAATACATAGTAATTTCTATTTTTGTGTGCTGAGTCAGTTTAGTCATGTCCAACTTTTGGGACTCTATGGACTGTAGCCCTCCAGGCTCCTCTGTTCATGGGATTTTTCAGGAAGAATACTGGAGTGGGTTGCCATTTCCTCCTCCAGGAGATCTTTCCAACCCAGGAATGGAACTGAACCTGCATCTCCTTTGGCTCCTGCAATGCAGGCAGATTCTTTACCCCTGAGCCATGGGGGAAGCCCAGTAATTTCTATTAGCCTTCTATTACTCAGTTTTGGTTACCCCTCTACAAAAACAGCATAGATAAACTTCTTTAAGAAAATATACTCATTCTTTTTAAAAAAATTATTGTAAGAAATGAAACACGCAAAAAATGAATTTGCCATATCCAATTGCAACATGCTAGAGAAAGCAACTGAGTGGACTCTGGATAAAAGAAAGTGAAGATAAGTCAGTGCACATGCATGCATGCATTCTCAGTCTCTTCAGTACTGTCTGAGTCTTTGAAACCCTATGGACTGTAGCCCACCAGGCTCCTCTGTCCATGGGATTCTCCAGGCAAGAATACCAGACAGTATTCTGTTACTTATTTTGCTTTCCAGAAATCATTATATTGAAGAAGGCAAAAAGGAATCTTTTCTTTTTAAAGCCTTGGTTCTCCTTTTTATCCTTTTCTTTTCTAGAATTGAACTTCAAATTTGCATTACAAAGTCTGTAATTGGAAGTCTAACTTGCAAATATGAGCTGCTTTCCATTTTAATTTTCATGAAAACAAAGAATCAATCTGTGGAAATAAAGTCTATGGAGTTTTCTGAAAATGTATACATGATAATTTAGGCTTATAAAACTTTTGTGCTTAGTTTGTAAGATACACAACAAGGAAAATCAAACATTTTAAACAGATTTTTTAAAGAAATTGTAGGCACAGTCCCCATTGATTCATGGACTGTTCTGAGAGGAACATGAAATATCATGAAATCCCTTTGCTTTAGTTGACAGAAAAGACCTTGGGGCTCAGTGAGGTGAAGTAAGTTTGAGTGGGTGGGTTGAAGTGAGAGATTTGGGGTAAAACTCAGGGTTCCAGTACATGTTGGCCTCATAGGCTACATCCACTAGTATAATCTGGAGAAAGTGCCAGTGCAAATTGCTTTGCTAAGTGATTCTTAAGAGTCTAGACTTTTTATCCAATGATCTTCTCTGTATCATTAAAATTTTTTAATTGAATTATAATTACGATGTGTTAGTTTCTACTGTACAGCAAAGTGACTCAGCTATATATATACATATATCCCCTCTTTTTTGGATTTCCTTCCCATTTAGGTCACCACAGTGCATTGTGTAGAGTTCCCTGTGTTACACAGTAAGTTCTCATTAGTTATATATTTTGTACATAGTGTCACTATGTATCTATCTCAGTCCGTCTCCCAGTTTATCTCATCTCTGCCTTTCTCCCTTGGTGTCCATACATTTGTTCTCTATGTTTGTGTCCTTATCTCTGCTTTGTAAATAAGATCATCTATATACGTTTTTTTCAGATTCCACACAGTATGTGTAATTTGTTTTTCTCTTTCTGACTTCACTCTGTATGACAGTCTCTAGGTCCATCCACATCTCTACAAATTATCCAATTTCATTCATTTTTGCATAAAATAGTAAGATTAACTACTTCTTATAGGGCTATTTTGAGAATTAAATGATATAATGTAGATAAAGTATTCATCCTAGGGCATGGCAAGCTGGTAAGAGATCAGGATGTGCATGTGTTGTTTAAAAAAATGATACAATTTCTATGTTGACCTTCAATATCACTACATGTATCAGAATAACTTAAATGGTGTTTTATAGTGAACAAAGCTGCTATATGTGTATATTATATATACTTATGCTTCCTAGTTAAAAGAATATTCAAGTAAACTACCAACCAGAAAATTAATTAATCCTTCATCAAGGGAGGGAATTACAGAACAAGAATGTGAAGGAAAACAACACCTTAGAGGTTTTGATCAAGTTTCTCAGTTTGGGAAGAATATGGAATAGATGATTACACAAGCAAAATGGTAAGGCTCAGGAGATTTTTCTACTTCTCTTATACTTTCAGAATAAATGACTGAATGGCTTCATTGAGGATTTTTAAGAAAACCTAGCACGTTGATGTTCAAGTGGAATTTCAGAAGCATTTTCCTTTTTACTATTCTCAATAAATTGCTGTAATGATTTTATTCATTTTTGTTTATTGTCTGTTCTCCTCCAGAGACTTAAAAAAAATCCTCAGAGTAAACATAATCCTCTAAATCACTATGCAGAGTACGTAAAGTTGCAATTATTCCATTAAAATTCTAATTAAATTAAGAAGAAAATCAACAAGAAACTTAAACATTCTGTGACTACTGATGGGAAGAGTGACTGTAGTTATTAAGCCCTTAATGCTACATGGGAGAAGGGAGGGAGGAGATGATGTGAAGCAGACAAAGAAAAAAAAAAAAAGACTAGAATCAAAAAAGTATGTCATAAAGAACAAAACAAAACAACTAAATCTCCTTTGCCTAGCAGTCATGCTTTGCATTTAGATTATGTTTGCAACATTTTCAAAGCATTTTTTTCATCTGTCATTTCATTTAATCTGTACTGCTGTGGACCTCTGGCTTCAGTGTCATCATATTTTGTAGCTAAAGGAGTTTAAGAATCAAGTATAAAGTTGTTTGGGGCACTGTTGGAAAAATCAGAATGATGACTCAGGTTTCTGAAATCTTTACTGTTTCTTTTTCTTTTAAATCTGCACTATATAATCATTCCATGGCAGAAATTCAGAGTATAGTTGAGTCTAGAAATACTAGGCTTCTCATCTAAGTCCTGAGTTATATTGACTATTTGTTGTTATTAAGAAAATAAGAAAGAGAAGGAGAGAGATTTCTCTAGAAAAAGGACAAATTAGAAGGGCTCCCCTTCTAGACATGTATGGTTCTAGGGAGCATGGTTAGGAGAATAAAGGATGCCTTGTGAGAGAAGGGCCACCTTTTCCTGCAGATAGACATGATCCATATTCTGGACTCAAGGTTGGGATAGTGAGTTTCAGCTGCTACTCAACTCTTGGCTGACTTCTGGTGCATTTCACAGACATATTTAATGGGTTCATTCTATCTACTTTATAGTTCCTGTCCTTTAGATCCCCTCTACCACCACCTTCACCTTTTAAAATCATCACATCAGACTCCAGGGAGAAGAGCACAAGCAAATAAAAAAACTCCAAGGTTGGCACAAGAATAAGGTGATCACAAAAAATCAGTGTTCTCTAACTTTCTTGAAACTAAAAAATTTAAGTAAAGAAGATTTGAAAAGTGAAAGTAAAGTCGCTCAGTCGTGTCCAACACTTTGTGACTCCTCTGTCCATGGGATTTTCCAGGCAAGAATACTGGAGTGGGTTGTCATTTCCTTCTCCAGGGGATGTTCCAGACCCAAGGATTGAGCTCCAGTCTCCCACGTTACATGCAGATTCTTTACTGTCTGAGCCACCAGGGAATCAAAAGAATTTTTACAAGTGAAAGTCACTTAGTCATGTCTGACTCTTTATGACTGCATGTACTGTACAGTCCATGGAATTCTCCAGGCCAGAATACTGGAGTGGGCAGCCTTTCCCTTCTCCAAGGGACCTTCCCAATCCAGGGATCGAACCCAGGTCTCCCACATTGCAGGTGGCTTCCTTACCAGCTGAACCACAAGGGGAGGCCCAAATGAGATTTAGAGCTCCATAATCCTAGATGGGGATCGTGGTTTTTGTTGTCTTTGGTAAATAAGGCTGACTAGTAGAATATAGTTTGCTTCTGGCTCTTTTTCAAGGGTTAGACCTTCAGTCCATATATCAGGGAAGATATGTTAGGAAATAGTGAACAAAGGAAAGCCTTGTTCATTCACTAAGTTGTGTCTGAGTCTCTGTGACCCCATACACTGTAGCACTAGCTTCCCTGTCCTTCTCTGTCTGCCAGAGTTTACTCAAACTCATGTCCACTGAGGCAGTGATGCTATCCAATCACCTCATCCTCTGTCCCCCCTGTCTCCTCCTGCCCTCAGTCTATCCCAGCATCAGGGTATTGTCCAATGAGTCTGCACTTTACATCAGGTGGCCAAAGTAAGGAAGGCCTGATCATCCTTAAATATTTCACCGGGTGTCACATTAAAGTCACCTTTTAAGAAAATGAAGATGCCTTCTCTGGGAAGCAGATGATGCACATGACTTTCTGCTCATGAATAGTGATTCAGAAAATGCAACTTTAGTGTTTTAAAGATTAGATGTAACTTGAAGGCACAGGTAGATTTCATTCAAATCTATTTTGCTTTGCTTGATGTCCTTCTTAATGCCAACTTTCATGAAGGACTCAAATACAAACAGAACACATTATAAAATTAATTACAATAATGTTGAATCACAATTACTAATGGACCCAAACCTGGTTGTTTGAGACCTAATAGCCATTGATATTCTGACATATAGAGTAAAAGAAAGAAATTGCACTGGGTACCGGTTACAAATGTGAAGGAAAACTTTATTCAAGACTATTGCCATAGGGAAAAAAGGTTGCACTCAACTCCATGAAACAAAAAGCTAGAGATTTTTGAAGCTTTGGATGAGCTAGTGGAAAAGTACTAGAGGATGTTAGGGGGTAAGTTGGTCATTGTGATTAGGCTCTTAGGATTTGCTAATTGAAGTATATCAGATTTAGGCCCCTGCTGTCACCCAGAGACTGGATGGATAGACGCACTCTCTTCTTGATGATTACATTTCAAAGGGATTTGCTGGCTCCCAGGTCCTTGACAGAGACAAAGACATCCCTGGACTGTAGAAGATTTACATCTCAAAGGGGCAGAGAAAGAAATTACAATTGCACATTTTTCTAAACTAACTGTTCTAAGAAAAAGGTCAATGAAAGAAACTCAGTAAGAAACTTACCTAAAATTCTACCGAATTGAGGGCAACATGGAGGCTGCTGGAGTTGGTCAAAATTAGACCCTTTTGATCTTCTTACACTTAGTATTCAAAAATAAATAAATTAAACTCTTGTAAGCAGTGTTATCTTAAAGATATGTGGTAGGCACCCAGACTATTAAAAAATTTAAGGAGAGGAGCAGCAAACTGCGGCCATGGGACAACACGATCCAGTACTTTTCTTCCTTCCTCACCTCCTTCCTTCTTTCCTCCCTCCCTCTTTTTCTCCCTTCCCTTCTCTTTTCATTCCTATTCTTTTCCTTTCTTCCCTCCATTCCAGTACTTTAGTCTGTTCTGGTTTAGTCGCTAAGTTCAGTCAAACTCTCTGTGATGCCAAGGACTGCAGCACACCAAGCTGTATCTCCAAAGAAAAGTAAGACTTTTTTTAAACAGAGTCAGAACACTTCTCTACCTAATAAATTTAGTATCAACTTAGTAATCTTATATCTTATACAGTCCATATTCAGATATAACAGTCCACAAATTGTCCGGTATTTGGAAAAATTCATTCATGAAGAATTCAATCAAGGATTATGCATTGCTTTCACTTATCATGTCTGCTTCAGTTCAGTTCAGTCACTCAGTCGTGTCCAACTCTTTGCGACCCAATGGAAGGCAGCACGCCAGGCCTCACTGTCCATCACCAACTCCTGGACTTTATCCAAACTCATGTCCATTGAGTTGGTGATGCCATCCAACCATCTCATCCTCTGTTGTCCCCTTCTCCTCCTGCCCCCAATCCCTCCAGCATCAGAGTCTTTTCCAATGAGTCAGCTCTTCACATCAGGTGGTCAAAGTATTGGAGTTTCAGCTTCAGCATCAGTCCGTCCAATGAACACACAGGACTGATCTCCTTTAGAATGGACTGCTTGGATCTCCTTGCAGTCCAAGGGACTCTCAAGAGTCTTCTCCAACACCACAGTTCAAAAGCATCAATTCTTCAGCACTTGGGTTTCTTTATGGTCCAATTCTCACATCCAGGCATGACTACTGGATAAACCATAGCCTTGACTAGACAGACTTTGTTGGCAAAGTAATGTCTCTGCTTTTTAATATGCTATCTAGGTTGTTCATAGCTTTTCTTCCAAGGAGTAAACATCTTTTAATTTCATGCCTACAATCACTATCTACAATGATTTTGGACCCCCAAAAAATAAACTCAGCCACTGCTTCCACTATTTCCCCGTCTATTTCCCATGAAGTGATGGGACCGGATGCCATGATCTTCATTTTCTGAATGTTGAGCTTTAAGCCAGCTTTTTTGCTCTCTTCTTTCACTTTCATCAAAGATTCTTTAGTTCTTCTTTACTCTCTGCCGTAAAGGTGGTATCATCTGCATATCTGAGGTTACCGATATTTCTCCCAGCAATCTTGATTCTAGTTTGTGCTTCCTCCAGCCCAGTGTTTGTCATGATATACTCTGCATATCAGTTAAATAAGCAGGGTGACAGTGTATAGCCTTGACGTACTCCTTTTCCTATTTGGAACCCATCTGTTGTTCCATGTCCAGTTCTAACTGTTGCTTCCTGACCTGCATAAAGATTTCTCAAGAGGCAAGTCAGGTGGTCTGGTATTCCGATCTCTTTCAGAATTTCCAGTGTATTGGGATCCACACAGTCAAAGGCTTTGGCCTTTGGCATAGTCAATAAAGCAGAAATAGATGTTTTTCTGGAACTCTCTTGCTATTTTGATGGTCCAGTGGATGTTCGCAATTTCACCTCTGGTTCCTCTGCCTTTTCTAAAACCAGCTTGAACCTCTGGAAGTTCATGGTTCATATATTGCTGAAGCCTGGCTTGGAGAATTCTGAGTATTACTTGACTAGCATGTGAGATGAGTACAGTTGTGCAGTAGTTTGAGCATTCTTTGGCATTGCCTTTCTTTGGGATTGGAATGAAGACTGACCTTTTCCAGTCCTGTGGCCACTGCTGAGTTATCCAAATTTGCTGACATATTGAGTGCAGCACTTTCACAGCATCATCTTTTCACATTTAAAATAGCTCAGCCAGAATTCCATCACCTCCACTGGCTTTGTTTGTAGTGATGCTTCCTAAGGCTGACTTGACTTCACATTCCATGTGAAGCCCTAGGTGGTGTCTGCTCTAGGAGAGCGATCACGCCATCATGATTATCTGGATTGTGAAGATCTTTTTTGCACAGTTCTTCTCTGTATTCTTGCTACCTCTTCGTAATACCTTCTGCTTCTGTTAGGTCCATACCATTTCTGTCCTTTTTTGAGCCCATCTCTGCATGAAATGTTCCCTGGTATCTCTAGTTTTCTTGAAGAGATCTCTAGTCCTTCCCGTACTTGTTTTCCTCTAGTTCTTTGCACTGATCGCTGAGGAAGGCTTTCTTATCTCTCCTTGCTATTCTTTGGAATTCTGTATTCAGATGGGTATAGATTTCCTTTTCTCCTTTGCTTTTTGCTTTTCTTCTTTTCACAGCTCCTCAGACAGCCATTTTGCTTTTTGGCATTTCTTTTTCTTGCATTTGCTTTTTCTTGCATTTCTTTATCTTGATCCCTGTCTCCTGTACAATGTCACAAACCTCCATCAATAGTTCATCAGGCACTCTGTCTATCAGACCTAGTCCCTTAAATCTATTTCTCGCTTCCACTCTGTAATCATAAGGGATTTGATTTAGATCGTACCTGAAGGATCTAGTGGTTTTCCTTACGTTCTTCAATTTAAGTTTTAATTTGGCAATAAGGAGTTTCTTTGGACGATTCTTTGTGCCCAATACATATTTGAGGAGTCTAGGTCAATAATTTTGTAGAATATTTTGCAACCAAAATTTAACTTATTGTTTCCTCATTAATACATCAGGTAAAACTTATCACCATTTTTTATAAATAAAGATTTATGAGGCACAATTATATTCATTAGTTTATGTGCTGTTTATTACTATTTCCATGCTATGATACCAAACTGAATGGTTTTAACAGAGACTATTTAGTTAACTGAACCTAAAATACTAATTATCACTTTTGAGATAAATCTGTTGGCCCCTGATTTAGGATTTTATCTTTGAAAGAGCAGAGCTTAAATTTCTGAGTTATCCATATTTAGCTGTGTGACCTTGGAAATGACACTTAACCCCTCTGAGCTTCACTTCAGTTTTACCTGTCTTACTTCATAGGGTGTTTATGAAAATTACATGTAAATTTGCTTTGTTGTTGTCATTTAGTCACTCCGTTGTATCAAACTCTTTTGTGACCTGTGGACTGTAGCCGACCAGGCTCCTCTGTCCATGGGACTTCCCAGGCAAGAATACTGGAGTAGGTTGCCATATCCTTCTCCAGGGAATCTTCCTAACCCAGGTATTGAACTGCTGCTGCTGCTGCTGCTAAGTCACTTCAGTCATGTATGACTCTGTGTGACCCCATAGATGGCAGCCCACCAGGCTCCCCCATCCCTGGGATTCTCCAGGCAAGAACACTGGAGTGGGTTGCCATTTCCTTTTCCAATGCATGAAAGTGAAAAGTGAAAGTGAAGTCACTAAGTCATGTCCAACTCTTCACAACCCCACAGACTGCAGCCTCCAGGTTCCTCCATCCATGGGATTTTCCAGGCAAGAATACTGGAGTGGGTTGCCATTGCCTACTCTGAGGTATTGAACTAGCACCTGCTAATTTTGATAGTCTAGTTTAATATATTAGCAATATTTAATACCTTGTAGAGATGAAACTTCCAAGGAAGAAATGTGTTTTACTAAAATTAAATTTGTACAAGGGATAAGATGGTGCTTGAAAAGGCCCATACCCTGTTAGTGGGGGAGTTTTGGGGGGATGTTTAAGAGTTTATCCCTACATGTGTGTATTTTGTATGTGCCAGTATTTTTGTTGCAAGCATTCCCCTTGTTAAGAGAAGAGTTCGTACATTCCCTTCCTAAGAGACATGACTCTCAAAGAGATAAGATCTCTCTTTAGTATTACACTATGAATCTCGTTTTAAACCACCACTCCTCAGGGTGGTTTTAGTCTTCAAGCTGTAAACCAATATGCGTATATGGAAAAATGAAATAAAACCGAGTTATTGATTATATTATTCAACTGATAAATTAACTAAGATTGGGAAATGTCTATTTCAAGTTTTCTTGTTATCTGTGATGATAAAAACTTCTCCTTATGGCTTATGTAAGTAATTTATATTACTTCTAGGTTTAGTCTCTAGAACAGGGAAATAAATATTGCACCTTTTCTATTTCAAAGCATATTAAAGAACACCAAAGCACTCAACCTATCTCAAATGATCACTTTGCATTCACTCTTGTATCATTAATTTTCCAGATGGAAGATAATAATCTTCTTACATATTTTTTCTTAAAGTTTTCCTCAGAGTTCATTATAGTTTTCCTATAATCTAACTGCATTTTCTTAACTTTTTTTTTCTATTTAACTGGCAATTTCACATCTAAATACAAAATATATAAAGTGCTAAAATCCTATGTATACTTCAATAAAATTTAACACAGTAAGCACAGACATTTAAGCAGCTCCTAGATCAAAATGTGGAAATTACTAGCATTCCCTTAACCTATCTCTCAATCACTGCTTCAAGGTTACACTCCAGAAATTAGCAGTATTCTGATGTCTGTTATCATGATTAGTTCTTTCTCTTCTTGACCCGATACATATGGGATTAAATAAGTACTTACTCTTTCGTGTCTCACTTTTGTGAAACATTCATGCTATTGTATTCATCAGTAATACAATATCTTATTTTGATTTATGGTATTTGATTACATGGGCATACCATCAATTTGTTTTATCTATTCTAATGCTTTTGAGCATCTGAGTTATTTTCACTTGAAGGCAATTATGTATAATGTTGCCAAGTTTAGTTGCTCAGTCATGTCTGACGCTTTGCAAGCCCATGGACTGACTGTCACATGCCAGGCTTCCCTGTCTCAACCTGAAGCTTGCTCAAACCCATGTCCATTGAGTTGGTGATGCCAACCAACCATATTGTCCTCTGTTGTCACCTTCTCCTCCTGCCTTCAATCTTTCCGAGCATCAGGGTCTTAAGTGAGTCAGTTCTTTGTATCAGGGGGCCCAAGTATTGGAGTTTCAGCTTTAGCATCAGTCCTTCCAATGAATATTCAGGACTGATTTCCTTTAGGATGGACTGGTTGGATCTCCTTGCAGTCCAAGGGACTCTCAAGAGTCTCCTTCAATACCACAGTTCAAAAGCATCAATTCTTTGGTGTTCAGCTTTCTTTATAGTCCAACTCTCACATCCGTACATGACTACTGGAAAAACCATAGCCTTGAGTAGATGGACCTTTGATGGCAAAGTAATGTTTCTGCTTTTTAATATGCTGTCTAGGTTTGTCACAGCTTTTCTTCTAAAGAGCAAGCGTCTTTTAATTTTATGGCTGCAGTCACCATCTGTAGATGGTTGGATTGCATCACTGACTCAATGGACATGAGCTTGAGCAAGCTTGGGGACTTGGTGATGGACAGGGAAGCTGGGCATGCTGCAGTCCATGGGGTTGCAAAGAGTCAGACATGACTGAGAAACTGAACTGAACTGGGTCACCATCTGCAGTGATTTTGGAGCCCCCCAAAATAAAGTCACTGTCACTGTTTCCATTGTTTCCCCTTCTATTTGCCATGAAGTGATGGGCCGGATGCCATGATCTTCATTTTTTGAAAATTGAGTTTTAAGCCAACTTTTTCACTCTCCTCTTTCACTTTCATCAAGAGGCACTCATAATTATATTTGGGGGATATTTGTATACATTTCTATTAGCAACTACTTATGAGCAGAGTTGCCAGATTGTTGGGCTTCTCAGGTGGTACTAGCAATGAAGAAACTGACTGCCAATACCAGAGACGTAAGAGATGCAGGTTCAATCCCTAGGTCAGGAAGATCCCCTGGAGCAGGTCATGGCAACCCACTGTAGTATTCATGCCTGGAAAATCTCGTGGACAGAAGAGCCTGGCAGGCTATGGTCCATAGGGTCACAAAGAGTCAGACACGACTGTAGCGACTTAACACACACACACAGTGTTCTCTTATGTTCAACTTTAGTAAACATTGTGAGTTTTCCAAAATAGTTATACCAATTTTTACTGTCATCAGAAGCATCTGAAAAAAAAAAAAAGAGGAAATAAAAGTAGAACATGAGAATTCTAGTTACTCCACATTTTACTTGCTATTGGCAGTCTCTTAATTTTTATTCTGGTTGTTATATAATAGTATCTTTTCATCTTTTGTAGTTTTAAATTTGCATTTCCCTAATAACTAAACATGTTAAATGCCTTTGCACAAGTTTATTGTAGATCAGCATACCTTCTCTGGGAAATATTTAAAGCTTTTGCCCATTTTTTAAAAATTAGGTTTTTATCTTTTATTATTGATTTATGTGGGCTTCCCTGGTGGCTCAGATGATAAAGAGTCTGCCTGCGGTGTGGGAGACCAGGATTCAATCCCTGGGTTGGGAAGATCCCCTAAAGAAGGAAATGGCAACTCACTCCAGTATTCTTGCCTGGAAAATCCCATGGGTGGAGGAGCCTGGCAGGCTACAGTCCATGGGGTCACAAGAGTCAGACACGACTGAGTGACTTCACTTTTACTTTATTGATTTATAGGAACCCTTTGCATATTTTGGTAATAGTCTTTATTTTTTATATGCAATTCCAAAATCTTAACTGTGTCTTATCTTTTTACTCTTTTGTATTGATTTTGTTTATGAACAGAGGTTTTGGGGTTTTTTTTATGAAATCCAAATGATTAATTATTCCCTTTATGGTTGGATGGTTATGTGTCTTACTGAAAAATCTTGGGCTACCATATATCAGGAAGATGTTCTGCTGTTTTATTTTCTGGAAATCCTTATCATTTTACCTTAAAGATTGAGACCTTTAGTCTACTAGAATTCATTTTTACTTACAGTATTATATATGGGTTTCCATTACTTTTTATATGCAGACTATACCAGGTAGTAAACTTTATAGCTTTCACTCTTATTTTACATGTTGATATTCTCAGCAAGCATGTAGTTTTCTGCTGTGGTGTTGATCCTGTTCAATTAAGTGATTATGTTTCTATGATGTGGTGACTTTATTTCTATGATTATGCTTAGTTGATATATACTTTTCTTGGTCATGCCTTGAATACTCCAGAAAAGTTTAAAAATACTTTATAGATATGTTCCTATCTAAATTCTTCTTTCAAAACTCTTTCTGACCCATCAACCCATTTCTGTCTTTGTTTTATAAAGGTCTGTACTTTAGAAAAGAGATTTTCATAGTATAGATAATATAGATTTTGAGAATAATTATCTTTTCAGGGCTTTCTATTGAGGAACAGAAATGACCACATCCAAAACCTCCTTCTCAGCTGCTGATAAGATTATTTTACTGATTAACACCTTTTCCAAGTTGGATTGGAGGTGAAAGTAATTCCATTTGGCAAGGCTTCATCCCATTTGCTGACATCTTCATTAACCTCACTGATAAAGAAACCATTTCACAATACAAATTTCTCAAGCCTGGAGATTGTATCTTCACAGAGAGTCACCTAACAATACTAATTTGAAGTATGAAACATGCAGGTTCAATTGCTTCAATAATTTCATTGTGCCCTCTCCTTTTATTTTTCCTATTTAAAATGTTGACAAAAAGAAACCAATTATTTCACATTAACTAGTAGAGTTCATACTCAAAAGGACATTTTATATATATTCAGAAAAGAGAGTGCAAAAGTAAAGCTCAAAGTAAATGAAAGTATCGTCATGCATGCTTAGTTGCTCAGTCGTGTTTGACTCTGCAACCCCATGGACTGTAGCACAAAAGACTCCTCTATCTATGGAATTCTTCAGACAAGAATACTGAAGTGGTAGCCATTCCTTTCTCCAGGGGATCTTCCCGACCCAGAGATCAAACCTGGTCTCCTGCATTGCAGGCAGATTCTTTACTGTCTGAGCCACTAGAGAAGGGAGAAACAAATGGATGAAAATCTGTGAAAAGAAAGTAATATAGTTCTGTTTGAATTTTATTAAACACAAGAAAAAAACCCTAGAGTTGAAAAAATGCATATTAGCCATTCACCTTTTCCTTTGCACATTAAGTTTTTTGTTAAGTTTTTAAAATGTGAATTTTTAAATTTCATAATCAGTTAAATATCTTTAATTAACTTTGGCTTATATGACCTACATATAAGTCATATAAGCCATTTTCTCAACTTTATAGCAATTTTTCCAGTGTCTGCTGTCTGTTCTTCAAAAGCAGCTTTTAATAGGACTTCTAGAAATCTTCAGTTATAGCCAGGGATGTGCAGGTAATGACGTTGTTCAATTACCCAGTCATGGCCGACTCTTTGCATCCCCAAAGACTGCAGCATGCAAGGACTCTCTGTCCCTCACCATCTCCCTAAGTTTGCACAAGTTCAACTCCATTGCATTGCTGGTCCTATCCATCCTCTGGTGCCCTCTTCTTCTGCTCTCAATCTTTCCCAGCATCACTGATTTTTCTAATCAGTCAGCTGTTTGCATCAGAAATCCCAAAATACTGGAGTTTCAGCATCAGTCCTTCCAATGAATATTCAGGGTTGATTTCCCTTAAGATTGACTGTTTTAATCTCCTTGCTGTCCAAGGGACTCTCAGGAGTCTCCTTCAGCATCACAGTTCAAAGGCATCGACTCTTTGATGCTATACCTTCTTCATGGTCCAGCTCTCACACCCATAAGTGACCTCTGGGAAAACCATAGATTTGACTATATGAACCTTTGCCAGCAGAGTAATGTCTCTGCTTTTCAGCACACTGTCTAGGCTTGTCATAACTTTCCTGCCAAGAAGCAAACGTCTTCTGATTTCATGGCAAGTGATGTAGATGACCTTAAATCATAGAAAAGCACAAGATTGAGTAAAATATTTGTGAAGCAAGGGTCCTTCAGTATATATTACTTTTGTTTTTAACACTGTGTTTAACATAATTTTAAATAAATAGCTATGTTTTAACAACTAACTGCAAGGTACTTAAAATTTAACCATCCGTTCTGAAGAAAAAGTGTGATTCAGATCTTGCATAATACTAGTTTATAGCTGTAGTCAAAAGGGGCATCAGCAATAATTTTTCCGTAATAGCTTAACAGCTTCTTTTAAATATCATGTTGAAGAAATGCATGTTCTTTGTCATCTAGGTTTTTAGCTGCTTCTCAGTACTGAGATAAAAGGGCTTGACTTTTGTCTCATGGTAGGATATTTCTGTCCTGTATTCTAGGGGGATTATAGTCCTGAACTCTCAAAGTGTGAACCATATGGAAATTCAGAGATTTTCATATGTCTCAAGACAATTCCGTAATAGAACTCTGTCCCTAGGAAGTTCAGCTTTAGAGGCCCTGACTATAGGACCTTGATAGAATTTAGGATGTTGGGCAGAAAAGAATTAGAAAATGTGGCTGCAAATGAGCTTTTTGAAATATGAAAGAAGAAAGAATACATCTGTAGCTTCAGGTTTTCCATCTTAGAATAGTTGGTTCACTAACACTCGTTTGTATTGATATAAGTTAATTTGTATACTGTGACACCTCAGGAAACATGATCATGCTTTTGTCTGAACAAAGCACGCAGAGTGCTCTGCCTGAAAAAGTGTGGTTTAAATCAGAGGTTTCTAAGCATTGGCATGCATCCGAATCACCAGGAGGGCTTGGTAAAACATGGATTTCTGGACCCAGCTCCTAGTTGTCTGATTTGGTGGGTGACCTGTGGAACCTAAGAATTTACCTTTCTAATAAGTTCCCTAGTGATGTTGTTGCAGTCCTGAGGACAAAACTTTGAAAATCACTGGTTTCAATATTTTCAGTTTCATTCTGTTACCATGAAGGGTCAATCCTGTGTTGCATAGAGAAGCTAACATGCATTTATTGTGTAGCTTCAGGTATTAACTGCAATTACCTTGTCTTCTAGTGTCTGCCTTCAGTTATACATAATGGAGATCCTAACTGGCTAATCTTAACTATGACATTTCCTTTTTCCATCTGCCTCTCTTTAAAAAAGAGAGACAAATATTTACTATTTGAGTACTTGTATTGCTTTCTCCCTTCTCTTTAATTCTCCTTTCTTCCTTCTTTCCTTCCCATTTTCTTCCTACCTTCTTTATTCTTCTTTCCCTTGCCTTTTACTGTTTCCACTTTCCCTTTCTTTTCTTCACTCTCTCCATTTCTTCCTGCTTTCACCCCTTATCCAAGCCCCTTATTTGTTCTCCACAATTATTTTTATAAATGACAGTGCCTTTTCCAACTCCAGTAGCTATCAAGATGTGTTCTGTACTTACCACAATTGGTGTCTACACTGAAGAATTATTTATTGTAGTATCCTATAAATACTTTTATTTTTTTAAATACAGAGATACAGCTGTTCATAAGCAAAAGAATGAATGTCTCCTTAGTAAAGCTTCTGATTAAGTAAAAGTCTAATCCTTAGTAAAGTATCTAGATTTATAAAAGGAGTGGTGAGGGTAGGGAAGGGTCAAGTCATTGTCAAGGTACTTTAAAATCCTTCAGATATTGTTAATTTTAGGTTTTTTTGGTAACTTTTAAAAATTATTTTTTTAATTTTTATTTTTAGATTTTAACTTAATTTTTGTCTTATATTTAAAATATTTTGGTACTACCTGTCTTAAAAACATCTGCATATTATACATATATATCAATATATGTATATATATGTACACACACATACATAATGATATACTACAAGCAAGTAGTATGCATGATTGCATGGTCAGTCACTCAGTCGTGTCTGACTCTTTGCAACCCCATGAACTACACCATGCCAGGCCTCCCTGTCCATCACCAACTCCTGGAGTCCACCCAAACCCATGTCCATTCTGTCAGTGATGCCATCCAACCATCTCATCCTCTGTCGTCCCCTTCTCCTGCCCTCAATCTTTCCCAGCATCAGAGTCCTTTCAAATGAGTCAGCTCTCCGCATCAGGTGGCCAAAGTATTGGAGTTTCAGCTTCAGCATCAGTCCTTCCAGTGAATATTCAAGGATGATTTCCTTTAGGATGGATTGGTTGGATCTCCTTGCAGTCCAAGGGCCTTGCAAGAGTTTTCTCCAACACCATAGTTCAAAAGCATGAATTCTTCAGCGTTCAGCTTTCTTTATAGTCCAGCTTTCATACCCATACATGACTATTGGAAAAACCATAGCATTGATTAGACGGACTTTGTTGGCAAAGTGATGTCTCTGCTTTTTAATATGCTGTCTAGGTTGGTTACATCTTAGGTCCAGATAAGGTCACATTCTGAAATTCTAGTAGACATGAATTTTGGGGGCATAGGTGATAGAGAATGGTTCACACAATAGACCATCTTAACAAAATACTATTAATGATGACTAAAAAAAATACAAGTTATAGATATCAAATATTGAAGAGCATCAGTTCAGTTCAGTTCAGTTGCTCAATTGTGTCCGACTCTTTGCAACCCCATGAATTGCAACAAGCCAGGCCTCCCTGTCCATCATCAATTCCCAGAGTTCACCCAAACCCACGTCCATTGAGTCAGTGATGCCATCCAGCCATCTCATCCTCTGTCCTCCCCTTCTCCTCCTGCCCCCAATCCCTCCCAGCATCAGAGTCTTTTCCAATGAGTCAACTCTTCACATGAGGTGGCCAAAGTACTGGAGTTTCAGCTTTAGCATCATTCCTTCCAAAGAAATCCCAGGGCTGATCTCCTTCAGAAGGGACTGGTTGGAGCTCCTTGCAGTCCAGGGACTCTCAAGAGTCTTTGCCAACACCACAGTTTGAAAGCATCAATTCTTCAGTGCTCAGTTTTCTTCACAGTCCAACTCTCACATCCATACATGACCACAGGAAAAACCATAGCCTTGACTAGACAGACCTTTGTTGGCAAAGTAATGTCTCTGCTTTTGAATATGCTATCTAGGTTGGTCATAACTTTTCTTCCAAGGAGTATGTGTCTTTCAATTTCATGGCTACAATCACCATCTGCAGTGATTTTGGAGCCCCCCAAAATAAAGTCTTCCACTGTTTCCACTGTTTCCCCATCTATTTCCCATGAAGTGATGGGACCGGATGCCATGATCTTCGTTTTCTGAATGTTGAGCTTTAAGCAAACTTTTTCACTCTCCTTTTTCAGTTTCATCAAGAAGCTTTTTAGTTCCTCTTCACTTTCTGCCATAAGGGTGGTGTCATCTGCATATCTGAGGTTATTGATATTTCTCCTGGCAATCTTGATTCCAGCTTGTGCTTCTTCCAGCCCAGCGTTTCTCATGATGTACTCTGCATAGAAGTTGAATAAGCAGGGTGACAATATACAGCCTTGACGTCCTCCTTTTCCTATTTGGAACCAGTCTGTTGTTCCATGTCCAGTTCTAACTGTTGCTTCCTGACCTGCATATAGGTTTCTCAAGAGGCAGGTCAGGTGGTCTGGTATTCCCATCTCTTTCAGAATTTTCCACAGTTTATTGTGATCCACACAGTCAAAGGCTTTGGCATAGTCAATAAAGCAGAAATAGCTGTTTTTCTGGAAGTCTCTTGATTTTCTGATGATCCAGCGGATGTTGGCAATTTGGTCTCTGGGTCCTCTGCCTTAAGAATTTTAAAACTTTCTCTGACACTGAATTTATTGCAATCAATATTTATAAATGTCTGGGCATTGTAAAGAATACTAAATTGAACTCTGCTACTATCCTGGAAGCCAGAACTTATATGTTCATCACTGCTCAGCTCCATATATGCCTAGTTAATACTTTAATCATTAGTCTGTCTTTAATGACAGAAGATTTCTTTTTAATCTGTAGTAGCTTTTACATTGCTACTTCATTTGACCTTCCTAATGATATGGATCAGGCATCTGAATAATACCAAGCTTCTTACACATTGTTCCTTTGATGTCTTGCATTCTGTAGGATTGTGCACTTCCTACTGAATTCTATAATATGATATTTTGCAATTGCCATATAAGCAAAATAATACACTAAAATTTACATGATTATTTAAAAATTTCCTAGAAATTTCATGTAAAATTGAAGTAGTACCCAGCCATGATGTTGAATATATCTTGAAAATTATTTCCAAGAAGTAGCCTAAATGTCCATTGACAGATGAATAGATAAATGGATAGATGGATAAAGAAGAATACTACATATATACACTGTAGTATTAGTCATAAAAGGAAATAAAATTGAATCAGTTGAAGTAATGTTGATGAACCTCAAGCCTGTCATACAGAGAGAAGTAAGTTTTAAAGAGAAAAATATTGTATATTAGTGCAAATAAGTGAAATATAGAAAAATTGTACAGATCAACCTATTTACAGAGCAGTAACAGAGGCAGAAACATAGAGAAAAGACTTGTGTTGCAGGAGGGAAAGGAGGGGGCAGAAAAATTGAGACAGTAGCATTGACATACGCACACCACCGTGTGTAAAGTCGATTGCTAGTGGGAAGCTGCTGTGCAGCACAGGGAGCTCGGCTTGGTGCTCCGTGTCGACCTAGTGGGGTGAATGGGAGGATGGGAGAGAGGTTCAGGAGAGAGGGGGGATACATGTATATGGCTGGTTCATGATGTTATACAGAATTGTAAAGCAACTATATTCCAATAAAAGTGTTAATAATTTTTTTCCAAGGATACAAGATAAAAATTAAAGATGTCTAAATGAGTTTAGAATGTATGTTGTTAATATATACCTGTGGTGGATTCATTTTGATATTTGGCAAAACTAATACAATTATGTAAGGTTTAAAAATAAAATAAAATTAATTTAAAAAATAAATAAATAAATAAAAATAAAGGTAAAATATCATAATTATATTGTCACAAAGTCTTTCAGACTTGCATCCCTGGGTATGGCTCCAGAACATATAGGGGAAGCCTCTTGATGTGAGTTTTATTCTTCCTTATTATTATAAAATAAATTCCAAGATAGTGTCTGAGGTATCAATGATTTGGTGATCCTGATGAAGAAAAATAATACTTTATAAAATAACAAGTTTTAGAAATTATTTTATTTATTTATTTTTTTGATTTTTTAAAATTTTATTTAATTTTTAAACTTTACATAATTGTATTAGTTTTGCCAAATATCAAAATGAATCCACCACAGGTATACATGTGTTCCCCATCCATGGCATTTCTACAAAGGTCAGTAGCAAGCTCCTTAGTACCTAAGTGATTGTGCATTTCTGTGTGTGTGTGTGTGTGTGTGTTTAGCTTTGGTGGTGAAGGGGTAGGGAGTTACTTTTTATCTAATGTGTGTCTACTCAGTATGATAGTAGGATGTTAGGAAAAGGAAACATGCACTTTCATCATAAAGCAATTTTAATTTAAATCTTATGGGAAATATACCTTTCATTTGGCTGTAATAAAAGTAAAGGCTGAAATTTAGGTTAAATATGTATCTGTCTTGTAATTAAATAAAAGATTTAAGATGTTTTTTCCATGGGTAGCAATAGATTTGCCGTATAAAACTGATATGTTTCAGATGGCAGTTCTATTTGGAAACTTCCGTTCATAGAATTAAAAAAGCAACTTTCATTGTCTTCCACAAATAGATATGGTATTGTCACTTTAATTTGAAGGTTATAGCCCAATGGGACTCCTCATTTTTAAGTACATATAGAATTCCTTTCCTATTATCTTTATTGTCCATCCTGCTCTTTTAGGTTTAAAGTTTGTGTGACCGTATATTAGAGGTAAAAGGATAGTCTCTTAGAACTTGTGTCCAGTCTTTTAATTTGCTGATTGAGAAATGTAAGGTGATAGTCATTTTACTTGTACCAAGTCATAGATAATCAGTACTTCAGCCAAAATTAGAATCTAGGTTTTCTGATTGCTAGTCCAGTGGACTTTCCATTGACTCAAACTACCATACCAAAGGCTGCTGTTGACTTATCACCTCTTTACTTCCTTTTGGTCTTCATTACTACTTCCTTGCTAAAATATTCTTCAAGGCCTTATGACTCAGTTTTCCTGTATGTGCAGATACCTGTTGACTGTACACATCCATTTAGAGTTTCTTATAAAATAGACACTGTGAGGTAAAACATTGCATGAAACTTGACTGAAGAGAGCATCAGGACTTCTTACTGAGGAATAATTTGTAATAATTGATAGGTTTTTGGAGAACACATTCATCAAGTTTTTATTAGGTGATTATAGTGTCTTTTTTTGTTCTTGCTGATAATTTTTGTGTAAAAATTTTAAAAAATTACATATGTCTAATTTTGTATCTTTTCCTTATAAAAACTGTGATAAAAAATATCACATTACCACCTTGAGTATACATAAGCAAATTAATATACATCTATAATGATCTAGCCTAACCCCTTTTGTTTCTTTTTCTGGTTCTTCATTGACTTTTAACTAATTGTATCACCTGTGTTTAGCATATTTATTTTATTTATTTGGCATGATCTATTTATTAATTTTTTAAATAAAGTTATATGAATATATAACTTTATAAATAAAATATTAAGCTTATCAGTCCTTTTATTAGCAGGCTTTTTCATTTTTAGTTAATAAATAATTTTCTTTAAAATGCTAAAATTATTGCTTTAATTTTTATATTTTAAAATATGGCATCTTTACAGATTTCTAGAGAAGATTGTGACATGAGCATATTTTTGGCTATTTTTTCTAAACTAGTTGAAATGATTAAGGCAAAGTAAAGAAGAGGGCAAGTCTACATCAGCATTGAGAGCAAGTGAAGGATGTTAAATACATGTCAAGAACTCTAAGGAAGCAATAGGTGCTCAGGAGAAACACAGAAAATCTTGACTTTTAGAGGTACTCTAGACGAGAGGGTTAAGGTTTGAATCAGAAAGGGAGAAGTTCTAATAAAGCAGAGAATACACCTTTTAATGGATCCTGTTCAATGGAATTGGTTTACAGTTACTGCAGGGGCCTGTATTTTCTTTGAGTGATGATTGTATAGTTGACTTTTTTTATTTGAGTTTTACTTAGTGTTTTCTATATGTTTCAACTGTAAGCATATAGTATTTTATAATTAGGAAATTTTATACCAGTTATATAAAACAATGATGGTGACCATTCCTTGGTTTTTTGAGTTTATTGAAATTCTGTGAGATGCATTAAGTTGAAGTTTACTCTGAAGAAAAATGATACAGATTACCTGACATTTTTTCATATTTCCTAGGTCAAGAGTTAAAACAATAGAATTGTTTTCTGGTCTAGCTACTCTCCTATTGATGTTGATCTCAGATCTAGCAGATGTAAAAAAAAGTGTATAAATTACATCTTCATGAATCTGGAACATTAGGCAAGAGTATCAGTCAACACTGTCAACTTATTGAAATTTTTGAGGAACATTTTAACACTTTGATGATAAAGAAAACCCATAGAGACATAAATGTGAAAGGACTAAATTTATGATTGATCCTATAGTATATAAATTCCAAATCTGAGGGCCTTAGGTTTAAACTTAAAATTCTCACTATAGAGGTAAAATTTCCACTCTTTTATGGGAAACATAGTAAGATTGTTTCCAACTTTATTACACCCATACACAGGATCTCCCCATGTTAAAATAATGCAGCTTAGACTATAGTATACATTATTGTAAGCAGCACTGAGGTGTGGCTGGAAAAGATAACAGTGGATTCTCAGGGGATTAAAACAAAGTAGAGTGATAGTATATATTTTCACATGAGATCTGAAAAGGTAAAGTGCATAATATGAAAAGTATAAGGATGGGAGAAATTTTTTAGATGAAAAATATCTTTGAAATAAAAGATCAAGATTCCCACAAGATTTTAGCATAAAAAAAATTCTCATCAAAATAGGAAATGTGAACCTCTATGGAAAAAGAAAACAATCTCTTTAACTCCGCTTTCAGTTACTTTTCCTGGAGAAGGAAATGGCAACCCACTCTAGTACTCTTGCCTGGAGAATCCCATGGATGGAGGAGCCTGGTGGGCTACAGTCCATGGGGTGGCAAAGAGTTGGACACGGCTGAGCGACTTCACTTTCACTTTCAGTTACTTTTGGTCACACCTTATTTCAAACAAATTAATACATAATAAGATAAATGTTCCTCAGTCCCCAACAGTTATTATAAAATATGATCTACAGATTCAAGATTAAAATTGGCTCAGTTTAGGACACAGTTGAGTTTTTAGTGAGAGTAAGTCTAAAAACCCAGTTTGTGATTCGTTCTCTACTGTTCATTAGATATTTAATTCTGTATAACTAAAATTGAGATAATTTATGTGAAAGGACTTTGAAAAATTCAGAGTGCAATATGAATGGTTGTTATAAGATTGTTACATGATAATACAAACAGATACATTTTAACTGGATTGTCATAATAAGAAAAGTGAAGAATAGTAAGCCTTTTGAAAGACAGTTAAATTAAGTTGATAGAATATACTGGATAATACATATGTTTGCACATATTTGCATAATAGTTTTTAATATGCAGAAACTTAATTTTGGATAAATCTGTATGCTTGAAAATCCTAATGCTGTTAACCTAGATTCTTAAAATCTTATCAAATTCTAAATTATGAGAGAAAAATCTAATGTGCAAATTGATGAAGAAGTGTTTAATAATGTTTAACAATAATTATCATAAGAACAAACCATCAGTTTTCTTTCTAAAACACTATTCTGCAGGAATCACTTATAGCCAGTTATTCACGAGGCTTTGTAATTTAGAAAGAAGAAAGCCAGCAGGAAACTGATACAATTATTTGACTGTTTTAACAATAACCAAATAATACGTTCTAGTACCAAGTCCTCTTCTGAAATTGGTTGTGCTCTTTTGTCCACAGACACATCATAAAGGTGTTATATTTCATACTTTCTTAAGGTACATAAGGTTTGATAATCATTTCTTGTCACTTATAAAATCATAAACCCGAACCCAGAGGTATAAGGACCTTGCTGAAGGTTTCTCAACTAATCAGTCCTAAGTCAAGACTCCTAATTCTCAGGCTGGTGCAGTTTCCATTGCACTATGGAGTGTGTTATGAATGGAGCAAGAGCTGACTGGACTAGCATTGCAGAGTCGGGACAACTTGGTGATTCTTTTTGATGTTGGCAGCAGTGCCCTAGGAATAGGGAAGGGAGCTCTTATAATAATGTTGTGCACTCATCGAATCCTGAAAAGATAATCAAGTCTTCTGAATGCCTTACTGTCCAGAATTCATATTGGAGGCTCCATGTAGGAGATTGTGCTGCTCCAAGGTATATAAGGGTGCAGGAAGAAAATTTTTAAACTTCTGTTAACTAAAATATGAAAGCTAGACATTACTAATAAGTAATATACAAACAGACATCATCCAATTAAAGTGAGTAAATATGTATTTGGGGTTCATCCTCAACATTATTTTACTTTTAGAAGTACACAATCAAAAACATGTGGAGATCATCTAAATTGCTAAAATTGATGAATACATTATTTACAGTAAAGCAATTGGGAGGCCCAGAGTAAATGTTTAGAATGCTTTTTTAATTATGTTATCAAATTATGAGTGAATCATACACTGAAATCCCCATTAATTAAATCAGTTCATTAATTTAAATGTTTATTGAGTGATTATTATGTGCTAAATACTGTGGTGAATGCTAGGAATACAGCGGTGAAGGAGTGTAATTCCTACCTTCATGAACCTTATTATTTAGTTATGAAAAGCTGGAGGTTTAGAAAACAGACAGGATTTCAGAGATTACCAGTTCAGTTCAGTTCAGTCACTCAGTTGTGTCCAATTCTTTGGACCCCATGAATCTCATAACACAAAGCCTCCCTGTCCATCACCAACTCCCAGAGTTCACTCAGACTCATGTCCATCGAGTCAGTGATGCCATCCAGCCATCTCATCCTCTGTCATCCCCTTCTCCTCCTGCCCCCAATCCCTCTCGGCATCAGAGTCTTTTCCAATGAGTCAACTCTTCGCATGAGGTGGCCAACGTACTGGAGTTTCAGCTTTAGCATCATTCTTTCTAAAGAAATCCCACGGCTGATCTCCTTCAGAATGGACTGGTTGGATCTTCTTGCAGTCCAAGGGACTCTCAAGAGTCTTCTCCAACACCACAGTTCCAAGCATCAATTCTTCACACAAAGCTTTCTTCTCAGTCCAACTCTCACATCCATACATGACTACTGGAAAAACCATTGCCTTGACTAGACAGAACTTTGTTGGCAAAGTAATGTCTCTGCTTTTGACTATGCTATCTAGGTTGGTCATAACTTTTCTTCCAAGGAGTAAGTGTCTTTTAATTTCATGGCTGCAGTCACCATCTTGCAGTAATTTTGGAGCCCCCCAAAAAAATAAAGTCTGACACTGTTTCCACTGTTTCCCCATCTATTTCCCATGAAGTGATGGGACTAGCTGCCATGATCTTCATTTTCTGAATATTGAGCTTTAAGCCCACTTTTTCACTCTCCACTTTCACTTTCATCAAGAGGCTTTTTAGTTCCTCTTCACTTTCTGCCATAAGTGTGGTGTCATCTGCATATCTGAGGTTATTGATATTTCTCCCGGCAATCTTAATTCCAGCTTGTGCTTCTTCCAGCCCAGAGTTTCTCATGATGTACTCTGCATAGAAGTTAAATAAGCAGGGTGACAATATACAGCCTTGACGTACTATTCCCTATTTGGAACCAGTCTGTTGTTCCATGTCCAGTTCTAACTGTTGCTTCCTGACCTGCATACAGATTTCTCAAAAGGCAGGTCAGGTGGTCTGATATTCCCATCTCTTTAGAATTTTCCACAGTTTATTGTGATCCACACAGTCAAAGGCTTTGGCATAGTCAATAAAGCAGAAATAGATTTTTTTCTGGAAGTCTCTTGCTTTTTCGATGACCCAGCAGATGTTAGCAATTTGACCTCTGGTTCCTCTGCCTTTTCTAAAACCAGCTGGAACATCTGGAAGTTCACGTTTCACATATTGCTGAAGCCTGGCTTGGAGAATTTTGAGCATTACTTTACTAGCGTGTGAGATGAGTGCAATTGTGCGGTAGTTTGAGCATTCCTTGGCATTGCCTTTCTTTGGGATTGGAATGAAAACTGACCTTTTCCAGTCCTGTGGCCACTGCTGAGTTTTCCAAATGTGCTGGCATATTGAGTGCATCACTTTCACAGCATCATCAACCAGGATTTGAAACAGCTCCACTGGAATTCCATCACCTCCACTAGCTTTGTTCGTAGGGATGCTTTCTAAGGCCCACTTGACTTCACATTCCAGGATGTCTGGCTCTAGGTCAGTGATCACATCATCATGATTATCTTGGTCATGAAGATCTTTTTTGTACAGTTCTTCTTTGTATTCCTGCCACCTCTTCTTAATATCTTCTGCTTCTGTTAGGTCCATACCATTTCTGTCCTTTATCGAGCCCATCTTTGCATGAAATGTTCCCTTGGTATCTCTGATTTTCTTGAAGAGATCTCTAGTCTTTCCAATTCTGTTGTTTTCCTCTATTTCTTTGCATTGATCGCTGAGGAAGGCCTTCTTATCTCTCCTTGGAATTCTTTGGAACTCTACATTCAGATGTTTATATCTTTCCTTTTCTCCTTTGCTTTTTGCTTCTCTTCTTTTCACAGCTATTTGTATAGCCTCCCCAGACAGCCATTTTGCTTTTTTGCATTTCTTTTCCATGGGGATGGTCTTGATCCCTGTCTCCTGTACAATGTCACAAACCTCCGTCCATAGTTCATCAAGCACTCTATATATCAGATCTAGTCCCTTAAATCTATTTCTCACTTCCACTGTATAATCATAAGGGATTTGATTTAGGTCATACCTGAATGGTCTAGTGGTTTTCCCTACTTTCTTCAATTTAAGTCTGAATTTGGCAATAAGGAGTTCATGATCTGAGCCACAGTCACCTCCTGGTCTTGTTTTTATTGACTGTATAGAGCTTCTCCATCTTTGGCTGAAAAGAATATAATCAGTCTGATTTTGGTGTTGACCATCTTGTGATGTCCATGTGTAGAGTCTTCTTTTGTGTTGTAGGAAGAGGGTGTTTGCTGTGACCAGTGCATTCTCTTGGCAAAACTCTATTAGTCTTTGCCGTGCTTCATTCCGTATTCCAAGGTCAAATCTGCCTATTACTCCAGGTGTTTCTTGACTTCCTACTTTTGCATTCCAGTCCTCTAAAATGAAAAGGACATCTTTTATGGGTGTTAGTTCTAAAAGGTCTTGTAGGTCTTCATAGAACTGTTCAACTTCAGCTTCTTCAGCGTTACTGGTTAGGGCATAGACTTGGATTATTGTGATATTGAATGGTTTGCCTTGGAAACAAAGAGAGATCATTCCATCATTTTTGAGATTGCATCCAAGTACTGCATTTTGGACTCTTTTGTTGACCATGATGACTATTCCATTTCTTCTGTGGGATTCCTGCCTATAGTAGTAGATATAATGGTCATCTGAGTTAAATTCACCCATTCCAGTCCATTTTAGTTCGCTGATTCCTAGAATGTCGATGTTCAGTCTCGCCATCTCCTGTTGACCACTTCCAATTTACCTTGATTCATGGACCTGACATTCCATGTTCCTATGCAATATTTCTCTTTACAGCATTGGACCTTGCTTCTATCACCAGTCACATCCACAACTGGGTATTGTTTTTGCTTTGGCACCATCCCTTCATTCTTTCTGGAGTTATTTCTCCACTGATCTCCAGTAGCATATTGGGCACCTACTGACCTGGGGAGTTCCTCTTTCAGTATCCTATCATTTTGCCTTTTCATACTGTTCATGAGGTTCTCAAGGCAAGAATACTGAAGTGGTTGGCCATTTCCTTCTCCAGTGGACCACATTCTGTCAGATCTCTCCACCATGACCCGCCCATCTTGGGTGGCCCCATGGGCATGGCTTAGTTTCACTGAGTTAGACAAGGCTGTGGTCCTAGTGTGGTTAGATTGACTAGTTATCTGTGAGTATGGTTTCAGTGTGTCTTCCCTCTGATGCTCTCTTGCACACCTACCATCTTACTTGAGATATAGAACCAATTAATCCCCTATTTTATAGATAGAATCAGACTTAGGGAGGTTAAAGGTCTTATATGTGTTTAGTTTTAGGGATTTTGGTTTGTAGAATTCTCATGAATTTCCATCTTCTTCATCCTGTTACTCCTTTCCTCAACCATCAAGTGTATGTTGGGCATTTTCTACCCCAGTTTTACTCAGCTGAATTCCTAGCGCTTTTGCTGATATTGACCACCATAGACCTGCTTTCTAACGACACAGTTCCTCTCACTTCTCTGTGATTACACTCGTTCTCAAACCTCGTTATTGGGAAGAAAGTATCTAACAAAAATGATCTATATTTTAAATGTTTATGGCAATCTACTTAAAATAAACTAAATTATAACTCAACAGAATTCACATTTATTGAGTACTTAGTAAGTCTGAGACTGTTCTTCAAAGGGGAATGATTCCTGAAGTCCCTACACTGTGCTTAGTGTAAAACTGTTTACAGTCTTGGTGGTCAATAAATGTTGATTAAATGGATGAATAACCTTCCAGTGAGTATCCAGATCTTGTGAAAAGTAATCTACTTGTATGGAAATAGAATGACACTTGAATTCATAGATTGATTTTAATCTTATTTTTCTTCTTATTTTCTAGTGACCTTGCTTAGTTATTTAACTTATCTAAGCCACAGTCTCTATTTAAAGTGAGACAATATCTCACTTTGAGTTGCAAGTAATGTTAGTATTGCAACTAATGTAGGTAAAGTGCCTTGGGTATTGCTTATAGTAGGCACTCATTGATCTAAAAAATAGTTAAAACAGGCATAAATGTTTTAAAAGAATTGTACTCAATGTCAAACTTAGGAGAAACATTGACTAAGCTAAGTTTTTCTCAATATGGGGAAGAAGAACATTGGTGTATGGACTATTGACTGTGGACTATTGACAGAGATGAAACCTATAAGAATCTTGAAGTGTGAAACTTTTTAAAAGTAAAACTTACTTTATGTGGTTTTGGCTTCCTAAGACAGAAGAAATAAGGATAAATTCAGCACAATCTTATTCTTCAAGATGATAAACAAGAGGAAGGGTATTTTATTTAGATTGATGCCAGGGCTCCCCACGAGTTAACACCATAGTCTTTGTCACGAGAATATTCAGTGGTCATGAATACGTACACAGACATAATGGGTGTGATGCCAGGTTAAAAAGTTATCAATAATATCTTAATTTTTCTAGAAAAATATTATGTTAATATTTATGAAACTTTAATCCCCAAAGTTGTATATTTCTCCAGTAAAAATCAAGTTCTTGGAAAGATATTGATGCAGCTCATAGACTTAAAGAATAATTTGAAAGCCCAACCTCTAGAAGCCCAGGGACCAGGGAGTTTTTGGAAGTCCAAGTAGCAGCAACTAAAAGTTGACCTCTTTGAGGTGTCATCGTCAAATCGATCATTTCACGAGATGATTGGTCAGGGCACCTTGACTAACAGTCCTGCCAAGTTTACATGAGGTGTGGAATGAGCCGTTACTCAAAGCAAATTTGAGAATTCTCAAATATGTTTAGACGTATGTTTTAAAAAATTCTATGAACCAACTTAGTGTTATAAATATGTTTACTTTAAACTGAAATATATGACTTTACTAGTCATACAGCTAATATGAAGCTATGGTATAAAATTTGGTGTTAGTTGGGGTGCTCTTAAAAAGCAGATACTTAGATGTGATGAGACATGAAAAAGATTCATGAGGCAAAACAGATACGAAGGACAAAGGAGAAGAGAGCTATAGTAAGAGGGAGAGACTTCAGAACAATTAGGTAAGAAGATTTTGATTTTAGAGTAATTTTGAGGAAGAAAAAAATACTTAGCCAGGCTGTTAAGAACTTCTCTAACCAAAATTGCTTAAGAAGTACTAAATAATTACCTGTTAGAGGAGATGTTACTAGAGCCACCATGGTTGCTCAGTCCTTGGCTCTGAGTGATCTGAGGAAAGCATGACCTGTGTGTGAATGAATCTACTTGTCTATCCAGAAGGTAGCATCTGAGGTGGCCATTTGACTGTGCTTCCTGTACCAGGAGGTCTGAGCAGCACATTTCCATGGTTGCTACAATTACACAGGGAAAAACAAATTCTTTTCCTATAATTCCCCAGTTTCCTAGTCACTCAGCTTTCTTCCACACCATCTGTTTTCCCCAAATAAATGGTGCCCCACTATATATGGAATTTTTGTTCCTTAATCTGTCTTGCAGATCTTTCCATATCGTTTCATTAGAGATACTTTATTCTTTTTACCTGTTAATAATTCCATTGGGTGATAAGTGTAAATGCACCATTCCTCCTTTGATAACTTTTTAGGTTATCTTTTATTTATTTTAACTTTTTTAAGTAATTTATTTAATTAGAGGCTAATTACTTTGCAATATTGTGGTGGTTAGGTTATCTGTTTAAATGTCTGGCTGTCTGACCAATGCCAAATAAATTTGATTCTATTTTCTTTTATATACGTCTGTGGATAAATCCTAGAAATAGGATTACAGTCACAGGTTTTAATTTCTTTTAAAATTAGTCACTTTATTTAGAGATAATTTTAGATCTAAGACTTTAGAGATAATTTTAGGTCCCCATGTAGTTCTAAGAAATAATACAGAGGTTTACCCAGTTTCCAACAGGAATAACTTGTAAGCCTATAGTAATTGTAATACAGCAATTGGGATATTTAAGTTGTAAAATCACCTATAACTATCTTATAAAGATTTTCTCCAGTGGTACTCATTTGTGTGTCTGTGTATTTGTATATATAGGGATACATGTTTCTGTGTGGTGTATTTAGTTTTATGCAGTTTTATTATTAGTGTAGGTTTATGTATACACTAGAACAGTCAAGATACTATAAATAGTTCCTTGACAATAGGAAACCGTTGTGTTGCCTTTAATAGGCATGTCACTTCTCTTTCATTATCCTACCCTAACACATGGGAATTACTGATCTGATCTGTTTCTAAAATTTTGTCATTTCCAGTATGTTCAGTCTTGGAACTGACTATTTTCATCAGAAACATTCTCTTGGAATTTATCATAGGTCATGGTGTATATCAGCAGCTGATTTTTTTAATTTATTATTGCTGAAGAGTATCACATAGTATAGATGTGCCAGCTTGTTTAACTGTTCAACCACTGAGAGACATTTGGGTGGTTTATAGCATTTGACTGTTATAATAAAGCCTCTATGAACTTTCATGCATAGGATTTTGTGTGAAAAGTCTGTCCTCTATTGGATTGCTTTATATCCTTGTCAAAAATTAGTTGAGGATATTTCTTTAGGTCTTCTGGGTTCTCTTATCTGTCTCAATTATCTAAGTATTTATCCTTCTGCCAAAGTCATATTTTCTTGATTACTATAGATATATAATATGCCTTAATACTGATTCATAAGTCATTCCTAAGATTATATAGTACATTTATGACTGTAAAGTTCATTTGTCTCAACTTTCTTTCTAGAACCTAGGGTCTTCTAAAAAATTAAGCCATACTTTTCAATGTAGATTTATTGGCACCAATATCTGGTATCTTTTAATTCATGTTGACTTCTAGTTATAATATGACTTGGTCAAAAAAAGTTGAAGGAATGAAGTAAGAAAATAAGTAAAGGGAAATGAAGCAAATTAGAAAGGAGGGAAAAAGAAGGGAAGGAAAATAAATTTATTTTTTCAAATACAATTTTACCCTAGTACCTCAGTGCTGCTGCACAAAGAATTCACAACTATTCTGTTGTAGTGACGATTGCTATGCCTTTTGGAAAAAAGCCTGGGAATAGTTATTTAGAATTTAATGGCAGGGGGCATGCTACTTTTTTACCTAGAACTAAAATATTTTTATTTTTAAAGTTCCTTTTCAGGATCAAAATTTACTATAATAGAAGTTTCACTAGGATTTAAAGTAGGTCCTGTACTCAGTTGAAATTTGCAAGGAAGCTAATCAATGATAGTGGGATATCTATGGACTATTTATGGTTATATTTGTAATTTTTTTCCTGAAGAACTGCTTGAAAAATGAGGTTTATTTTTATAATTTGTTGTATTTTTCCTTTGAAAGCATATTTTGTTTATGAGTCCAGGACTATAAAAATAAAACCATTTGATTACTCTGTAGTGTTTATGATGTTCTATATAGCTCAATAAATTCAACAAATGCAACGTTGATGAGAAAGAGAAAATGTGTTTTTGTTTATTTAATTTGAAAGGTATAGATGTAGCCATAAAATTCATCTTAATTTCAGAAAAAGTACATTAAATCATTCCACTTGTTTACTTGGTGGGGATAAGGGAAAGAGAGGCAGTGAGAAATTAGCAAACTTCCTTACAAAATCAGAAAACATTGAATAAAGATTTCATTTTCATATTAGATGTGAGAATAAACAAATGTTATTTCAAGAATCATCCTTACAGAAATCCTATGATGTTGTAAATTTCTTTCATGGATAAGTTTTTATCCATTTTAATTAATTAGCTAATTGTCCCCTTGGAGCCATAAGAATATGAAATTAACTTTTAAAAAGTAACTGAATCACACAAAGCAAAAGAGATAAGTAAATGTACAACTGTTAATATGAGGCAAATTGTTAGTCAATATAGTATGAAGGATTTTGAAAACATTATTGTAATGAATTGAAAAATGACAAATTATCATTTCAGTCAGCATTCTGCATCCACAGATACGGAGAGTTGACAGCACTAAACATTGTACATAAGGAACTTGAGTATCCATGTATTTGGGTATCTGTAGAAATTAGGTATGGTGGGTTTTGATATCCTGGAACCAATCTCCCATGGATACCAAAGGATGACTGTACATTCCAAAGTATTTCTGAATTGACTGAAAGGTTTTTAAATAGCTCAATAGCTATTTTTGCTCTCAGAGGTAATCTTAGGTACTGCAAAGCATTAAGGATGAAGGAATCGCTGTTTTACTAAATGATAGAACATCTCTGATATAGTATAGACTGCTGCTGCTAAGTCATTTCAGTCGTTTCCGACTCTGTGCGACGCCATAGACGGCAGCCCACCAGGCTCCCCCGTCCCTGGGATTCTCCAGGCAAGAACACTGGAGTGGGTTGCCATTTCCTTCTCCAATGCATGAAAGTGAAAGTGAAGTCACTCAGTCGTGTCCGACTTGACCTCATGGACTGCAGCCTACTAGGCTCCTCCATCCATGGGATTTTCCATTCGAGAGTAGTGGAGTGGGGTGCCATTGCCTTCTCCATAGTATAGACTAGAGAAATTGAAAACTTTTGTAGATAAATTCCGAACAACTATACGAGACATTGGGCTTCCCTGGAGGCTCAGATGGTAGAGTCCACCTGAAATGTGGGACACCTGGGTTCGATCCCTGGGTTTGGAAGATCCTCTAGAGAAGGTAACAGCTATCTACTCCAGTATTCTGGCCTGGAAAATTCTATGGACAGAGGAGCCTACAGGCTATATAGTCCATGGGGAGGCAAAGAGTTGGACGCGACTGAGTGACTTTCACTCACTCATACCAGCCATAGAGGGCTCCCTGCTCACAGAAATAAGACAAAAGGATAATGAAAAAATAGATTTTGGGAGGAAGAGTTTAAAAGATGGTAGAGGTATATTTTCTAGATTTATCATTTGTTAGTTATGGAAAAAGTCTTTAGGAGACTTTCCTGTCTCCTAATTCTTACTGTATTTTCATTTTTTGATTATTTTTTTTCTTCTCTGCTAAATCATTCATTTGTTAAAGGCAATAACTTATCTGTCTACCCTGGAATAGGTTTTAGTGTGCTGAAAGTAGTTACTAAATTTTTCTTCTGGGATATGTTATTCTAGACTTGTATAAAAGGCATATTGTAAAGTAATTAACCTACAATTAAAATAAATTAATTAATTTTAAAAAGGCATATCTTCAAATATACAAAATTAAACCATGATTAAGAGAGAAAATTTCCAATTTCCAGCTTGACAGAATGTATGTAACTTGTCAGTGCATTGAAAATTAGTATGATGTTGTGATGGAGGTAAGCTTTCTGTTTTTGAAATATAGTTGGTTTTGAATCCCAACTATATTCCTTAAAAAAAACTTTTTTATATCTGTTTTCTCATGTACATCCTGCTGATTCAAACTGTAAGATAATGAGTCAAACACATTGTCAAATTTTACACAGCGGGGACCTGCTTATGTTGAGTTGTTCTGTCACAGTCTAAATTGGTGACCACCATGTTTTGGGATATTCATGAATTGTACATAATTAATGGGCTTCCCTGGTGGCTCAGACAGTAAAGAATCCACCTGCAATGTGGGAGACCTGGGTTCAGTCCCTGGATTGGGAAGATCCCCTGGAGGAGGGCCTGGCAACCTACTCCAGTATTCTTGCCTGGAGAATCCCTGTGGACAAAGGAGCCTGGCCAACTACAGTCCACCACGGGGTCGTTGGTTCAAACTGTAAGATAATGAGTTAAGCACACTGTCAAATTTTACACAGTGGAGACCTGCTTATGTTGAGTTGTTCTATCACAGTCTAAATTGGTGACCACCATGTGTTGGGATATTTGATGAATTGTATGTAATTAATGAGCTAACTACTATGTACTACTTATACAGTACTTTCACACCAAAATTCTACAATCAGAATATTTTCATGAGCTAAGAATTAAAATTAAGTTGTAGATGTATTCATTATTTGTGGGCTTATATTTCAAACATTAATACATCTCAATGACCACATGTCAAAATATGCTAGAAAATTCCCAAATACTATCCAGTAGTGTAGCTCGCCATAGCCTTGATACCAAAGACTAGTGTTTGTTAATAGAAGAATTTTAGGATCATTTGAGTTTGTGTTATTTAAATAATTCTTAACCTAGAGCTGGTCAAATGCTTATATTCTGCTAAGGCAACAAAATTTCATGCAAAAGAAATCAGTAGAGCTTTATGCAATTAGAACTTTTATTGACATCAGTTGCACGAATGAGGCTTCAGTAGGATCCTTTGTTCTTATCAGTAGAATTCTTTGTTCTTTTTCCCTTTGTTCATTCATAAGGTGAGACAGGATATGTTGTGCTACATTATCAAAGCTTGTCCTCATAAAATGTATATACAGCTTGATGAGTCAACTGATGTTGATGATCTGTTAGGTTACTAATACGTGTGAAGTAAGTAAAGAAGAAAATGATCACAGAGCAGTTATCGTGCTTTGAAAAAAAAAGTGATTAATATAAAAGGAATCAATGTGTTCAATCATATCACAGACTTCTTTAGGAAGCCTAGCTCACCAGGGCTCCCTTTTGTTGCCTACAAAAAAGCAATTGGAATTTTTCTTTATATGTTGGTGGGAGGAAAGAATCTTGATCATACAATGCATGTTGTACCTTCATGCACTTGCTACTTAGACTTTGCATGAATTTAAAGTATAGATTTTTCTCGGATGTTATGAACACTAAATAACATCATAGGTATACTCTGAACTTTTGCCTTCTTGGAGGTTTTATTGGAGAAGTAGATACCAAGCAAATTATCCTTTGACAAACAAATGAAGGTGGCTCTCCTGGGGTGATTAAGTTACTACAATTTTTTTGAAAGTGGTAAAAATTACATTTTAGCTTATATAACATAGCAAAAAAGAAAACTAATCTTTCTTCCAGGAAACATAACTTTTTCATAGGTGAGTTCAATAAATATTATATGGATAAGCAGGAAGAAAATATTAGAATATAAAGATATGTTGTGTTTTAAAATAACTATATGTTTTGACAAAACATTCTAAAAATATATTTTAACTAAATTTTTATTTTGTGAAGGAGCATTTGTTTTAGAAGATAAAGGATGGATGCAGTAATTGGTGTGATAGTATTGGATCCATTTCATTTGAATTTTGTCAGTGATGATGATTTGATACACTAGTCTGTCCCAGAACCTGAATAATGTAAGTTAGTGAAACTTGAGTATTTGGTTTGTTTAGTTAGCTCCATTTGTATAAGCAGCAAAGTGACTACATAGGAAACTTGAATATTCTATTTTAGAGTGTAGATGTGTAAATTACTATTCCTAAAGGTATCTCAGAATATAGCATACTCCACTCAACTATCCAGAATGTCAAAAAGTTCAGTATTTTCTGTCTCTTAAGATGTCAAGCCTAATTTTTCCTCACATTCAAAAGGCAAGTACTGTTTGCCGCTGAAACTCAAACTGTTCAGATAGATCTTCAGTTCACTCAATCTCTTGCCATTTTTGCTAACGCTTTCATCTCATGCTTAAAGAAATTAACAGCATTGTTAATTTTGTCCCAGGAGTAATGCTGAGTTGTGAAAATCTTTCTGTAAGCTGAAACACAGATAAGTCTCCTTGAGAGGCAGACAAAACACTGAAAGTTCCAAGAACTCATTACACTGCCAGAGGATCACGTCCTGGCATTGGTGGTGGGGCTGAGCTGCTTGTTTTTATCCCACCCATTTTGGGGACTGAAAATTCTATTTCAGGCTGCTGCTGCTGCTAAGTCACTTCAGTCCTGTCCGACTCTGTACGACCCCACAGACCGCAGCCCACCAGGCTCCCCTGTCCCTGGGATTCTCCAGGCAAGAACACTAGAGTGGGTTGCCATTTCCTTCTCCAATGCATGAAAGTGAAAAGTGAAAGTGAAGTTGCTCAGTTATGTCCAACTCTTAGCGACCCCATCGACTGCAGCCTACCAGGCTCCTCCATCCATGGGATTTTCCAGGCAAGAGTACTGGAGTAGGGTGCCATTGCCTTCTCCGATTTCAGGCTACCCTGAACCTATTCAGGCTCTGGGAAGGAACTCCTGTCCCAAACCCACTTGGTTCTTTTGTCAACTGCCTTGCCAAATTGTCTGGAATTCCTTAAGTGGCAGCACATTAGATTCAGCCATGTGAACACTTGATTAAGGAGAAGGCATTTGTCTTGGTAGGATATGGCTGAGCACAATTCAAAGTCTGCAATTTTGCAGACATGAAAAGATCTTTCACCACTAGACTTGATGCAGGATCAACTAATGATTGTTTCACTTCTTACCTCCATGGTTATTTTTCATGTTTCACTTTTACTTGTCTTTGTGTTGAGATTACCTGCTTGCCATCTGAGAAATGTTAATAATTTAGAATCTTTGGGATGATAGATTGGGTTCCTGTCTATTCCTTCTCAAAAGACCTCTGGGCTCCTTAGTCAAACCAGTTCCCTCTTTTTCAGGAAAATTTAAGAAATGCTAATCAGTACTTTTCTCAAAAGAAAGACAAAAAGAGAACTCTGCGTTATTGAACAAAATACTATTTGTATTTGACATGGGAGAATCATCACTATTATACATCAGTACAAAAACTAGCAACTGTCTAAAGAGGAGTGATAAAGTATACATGGCATTTCCCAAAGTAATTCCTCATTTATTGACTAGAATAATGTAGTACTGAGAAAGCTACTGAACCATTTAGCTATAAAAATGTTTAAGGCACACAGCTTTTATATATTTTTTAATTATTACCTCAAAACTAAAATATGTCCTAATTTTTTATTATTTTATATTTATAACTTTTAAAATGAAAAACAGTGTCAATGAGTTTAAAGAGGTATAAAGAACAGTTTTGAAGCAAATTGCAGGAAGGTTAAGACTCACTGGTCTGGTACAGATTAGGCCATTTGGGCTATATTTATTAAATGAATTGAGGACTTCCCTGGTGGCTCAGATGGTGAAGCATCTGCCTGCAATGCAGGAGACCTGCGTTCAATCCCTGGGTTGGGAAGATCCCCTGGAGAAGGCAATGGCAACCCACTCCAGTACTCTTGCCTGGAAAATCCCATGGACAGAGGAGCCTGGTAGGCTACAGTCCATGGGATCCCAAAGAATTGGACACAACTGAGCAACTTCACTTTTCCTATTAAGTGAATTAGAAAATTAATATGATTTTATTCAATGAATGAATGCATGAATAAATGTAATTTAGAGATAAAAAACTTTATAAACATTATTTGAAAAGATTTTCCATTTATGGATTTCATGAGAAGAGAACATCATACACATATTTTTTAAATGCTAAAAATGATTCAAACAATGTTTTTAGAAACACTATCAAGAACTGACAAAAGCTGTGACAAGCAACTAAGCGATTTCCAAGATTTAAGATATATATTTTCAGGCAAAGGAGGCCAACATATCCTATAATCCTTATTAGGACTTAGAATTTAAGCATCATTGTCCTTAAGCTCATGCTGCTTCTGACCAGGCAGTAGTGGTTCTAACTCATGCTGCTCTTTTAAGACCTTCTCCGTCATTACATTTGAGATTTTTTTCTGTAAAGCAGAAATGCCTTTGCTGCTGCTGCTTGCTGCTGCTAAGTCGCTTCAGTCGTGTCCGACTCTGTGCGACCCCATAGACGGCAGCCCACCAGGCTCCCCTGTCCTTGGGATTCTCCAGGCAAGAACACTGGAGTGGGCTGCCATTTCCTTCTCCAATGCATGAAAGTGAAAAGTGGAAATGAAGTCGCTCAGTTTTGTCCGACTCTTAGCGACCCCGTGGACTGCAGCCCACCAGGCTCCTCCGTTCATGGGATTGTCCAGGCAAGAGTACTGGAATGGGGTGCCATTGCCTTCACCATGCCGCAATGATCGATAAAAATGATGTTCTTTGTATCAAGGAGAAAAGGTTCATATACATAATATAGAGTGCCCTGACTTAGGTATGAAAAATCCCTTGGGGGAGAAAATAAAGATCTGCACAGAGAGAACAACAAATAAAATAGGGACTGAAGGATTAGATGGTATTTAGAATCTTCAAAATCTGCCTCACATTTATTCTGCTTACCTTTACTTCAACTCAGAGTCAATAATACTGCAGTACACCTAAGAATCATAGCCTAAGAAGTGTTGCCTAAAATAGTTCAGAACAAAACTAGTTCACGTTGTAATACTTGAGGATATCTGCCTCTAGACATGGTATTTACATACAAGCAAAAATCATGTTAAAATCTAATTAACTATACCAGAATTCCAGACCTGTCCTTTTCACTTGTGTTAATTATACATGAAGTTTTAAGTGATATCTCAGATTATATACCAACCTCAATCTGTGAATCAAGATGAAACACAGATTTAGAAAACATCCTTTTATACAAACTGAAATATTCACTGGTTGTCTTTCATTTTAGCAGTTGGCTTAGCATTGTGTTTATCCTTTAATCGGGGTGTTAAATTAGCTTAGTTCTCTGTGTCTAGTAGCTTCATTAAAAACATGATTATTTGCCACCAGAAGAAAGAAAATATTTTCTTTTTATATGCAATTCAAATGCCTTACAAAAAAAAAAAAAATGTATCCCTGTCATTGTATTGTGAGCTTAAAATAGGAATATAGTTTCAGTTTGGTAAACTCTGATTGACTTATCTTTCATTATACATGGTCTTTCTCTTTACCTTGTTTGATAGCATTCTTACGAATTATAGCACTCCTTTGTACTAAGGCATTGTTTCCAGCAGGCCCCTGTTAAAATGCAAATATGCCATCTGGCAAGCCTTTACCTCATTAGCTCACACCATCTCAGCAGCACATATTATGTATCATATTAGATATGGAAGAGACACTGAGCTGATGAACTCTAAGAGAAGACGGATGGAAAAATCCCAAGAAGGGGGTGCTTTGGGATATGGGCTAGAGGCAGTAGAGCTGAAAGAGAAGAGTAAGATGCAGAGTAGGGGGAAAGGAAAACAGTTTTTCCAAGTTTGGCGTTTCATCCAGATCCTGGCTGTGATGGATTCAAAGAGACACAGAAAGCTGGTGCTGGAAGAGAAATTCACAAACATGTGATCGAACACTTTTACTTTACACGCGAGTAATTGGAGGTTGCAAAGAGCTAAGTGACCACTTTAAGTACCCTCAGCTGGATTCTCATCATTCGCTCTTAAAGCCCAGAGGGCCTGCACTTACCTAATGCCTTAACATTGCACAGTGTGTAAAGGTGCACAATTATTCACGTCCAATTTTATGTGTATACTTGGTAGCTTTTACTGTCTTCAAGTGCATTGAAATCCCCTAAATATTTCTGTTGTGTTCTCTCATAGCAGTTGATAGAATTAGGGTGATGCCTGCTCCAGTCACTGATGACCAAGGTCAATCTCTCAGGAGAAGTAGAATTTGGTTAAAAATTCAGGGAAATTAAACTCCAGGGTAGCCCTGTCTAGAAGACTGTGTGCTAAAATATTTAACAACATTTCTCCTGGGTTCATAATCCTATACCCAAGTCCTGACATACATGGAGAAAAGTCTTATGCCCTGTGCTAAAAACCACGTAACAACCCCTACCTTCCTTGTCCAGTTTCTGACTGCCACATGTATGACTACATTGTCAAGTTGGGGATTTTAGGTGAGTAGGAGAGGCTCTATTTCTACAGATACATAGCAAATATGAGCAGAAACAGTTTATTTGTAACTGAAGAAATGGTGTATTTTGGGTTTTGAAACAGCAATGGATGAGATTTCTCAGGAAGTAGCCAGTAAACCTCTGAGATGTTGACATGTTTTATTAAAAAAAAAACTATAATAAACTGGATTTCCCTCAGAAGCCCTAATTTCAAATTGACAAATTCTATGTCATTGCCCATACTCATTTTAAACATAACCACATTTTTTTTTTGATTATGAAACTAATGTACTCAACTTGTGAAAGATATAGAAACTAAGAGAAATAGTCAGGCTAAAACATCCTCTTCCATTAAATTCCCTCATCTAGAAATAAACTCTATAAACCTCATATTATATTCCTATTCAAGAATGTTTGTTGTGAATTCAGCAGTTTCACCATCATCTTCTGAAGTCTCCTCAGAGAAGTTGAGACTGTATGTCCTTGACTTCCTTCTCTGTGAATCCAGGTTAGAGTTTCCTAAGTGAGAGGCAGGAGATTTGAATAGAAGAAAATGAGAGACTATTATTAATATTATTTGGGAGAAGTGGAAGTGAGAGTAAGGAGCACACAAAAGATGGAAAATAGCTTTCTTAATGAAGAACTACCCACCTGCCTGCTTGCTGGCCGAGACAGCTATTGAGAGAGATTATGGAGAATTGCAGCAGCTCTTTTGCAGAAATGAAACCCTTCATACCCTGGAACACACATTAAAATGTCTGCCATTTACTTAACTGAAGACTGACCATGTATTTTCCTTTTATTTTTAAAGTGTGTGTGTGTCTATGTGTACACACTTATATGTAATGCACACACACATATATATCTGTCTCGTTTTGTATCTCAATATTATATTAAGTGAACTCTATCATTAAACACCTTATTTTTTATATAATATTTTAAATCATTTTGGCATCTTTAATCTTTCTCCAATATGTGGCACTTTAAGATTATTCCATTTCAATAATGTCATAAATGGTAAATTCACAAAAGCAAGGAAAATTTTAGTTTACATAGCTGATTATTCCCCTAATAGATAGCCAGAAATAAATTAACTGGGGCAAAGAATAGAATTGATCATTAAGGCATTTGATATATATTGTTTTTTGTTCAGAAAGATTGTACAGATTGAATTATCATTAGCAACTTTTGACTGCTTTCATTAATTTATTGCATCATTAATATTAAATAATATACTCATTCTTGTCAGACCATGTATTCTGTTATGTATTTTAGAAAACTAGACAACTACCACTTGTGATTTGTTCAGAGTAGATGCACAATAATTGATGATAGGAAACATGGTAGAATTATTGAAGAAGTAAGAGTGTATTTTAAAACTGATATAACACTTAGTTTGCACCCAGGAGTTCCAAAAGGCAACCAAAATATCTTTCTCAGATGGAGCTCTGAAAACTCCCATTAAGTATTTTTGTTCATTAGCAGACTGCTGAATGACTCTAATTATCAAAGCGATTGGCAAGAGTTTCAAGAAGAGCAGCCTGTTCTTTGGGACTTTAAAAGGAGAATACAGAATGGAGCATAGATCCAGCTGGTAGCCAGTGAGGTATTAATGGTATGCGATCTTCCTGTCCTCCTGACAAGTGAAAGTCGCTCAGTCGTTTCAGACTCTTTGCAACCCCATTCAACAGCCCATGGAATTCTCCAGGCCAGAATACTGGAATGGGTAGCCTTTCCTTTCTCCAAGGGATCTTCCCAGCCCAGGGATTGAACCCAGGTCTCCCACATTGCAGGATTCTTTACCAGCTGAGCCACAGGGAAAGCCCAAGAACGCTGAAGTGGGTAGCCTATTTCTTCTCCAGCGGATCTTCCCAACCCAGGAATCGAACCAGGATCTCCTAAACCTGATGTGAGTAACACCTATAGGTTTTAAGTGAAATTGTTTATTTTTAAATTCTTTGAGCCATAGTCTGGCACTCTAAAGAAGAAAGAATTCCATCATGATTATTTCTGATGGAATGATAGCTCTGGTGCATTGCCTGAGAGTGTAGAAAAGATCAGTGTCCTCAAAACATTCAACTTTTGCTACAGTTTTTCAAAAAGTTTAAATTAGAAATGGAAAGCAGCTGTACACAAAGAAGGAAACAGAAGAGGACCCTTAAAGGTGTCTTAAGAACAAGATCAGTAATATGCCAGAATTTTTCTAAGAAAGATAAACAACAGACAGAAAAAATATCAGCAGGAAAATTTGGTTGACATTTAGTAACTGGGAATACATTCTTTGAAGTTTGAGCAAATTGAATCACAAATAATGGCATGGTAAACAGCTAGAACATGTACATTTCTGGGCTATAAAATTCCTGTCACTTATTTTAAATATCTTTACATAGAAACTTACGATATATCACTTAGGTATTGCAGATATAAAATAGCATACCTAAAAATGATAAAATAATGGAGTACATTTTAATTTAATGTGTATCAACCAAGTAAAGTTATAATCTGGTAACTTCCAAAGACCTGCTTCTCTTTGACCTCATACATTTTTTTCTATATTGAAACTCTGAATTTTGCATAGCCAATTTCTTGGTCTAAGTGCTAACATTTTTTTTTTCTTTTTGTATCCAGAGAAATCTGTAAATTGTAACTCATAGCCTGTCTCATAGAATGTATCCTGTGACATAGAATTGAAACAAAGACAATGTCTTTCTCTTTTTGGAAACAGGATTTTTTCCAGAGTTCTCTTAATTTTCTTGCTTTCTGTTCAGGCACAGAAAAGTCAGATAGTTATGGATTAATCAGCATTACTTGATTTTCAGACAGCTTTCTAAATAAATCTTGATGTTTACCTTAGTGAATAGTACTTAGAACTTCCTGTGATTTAATTATATCTCATTTAGAATAATTCATTTCAAAACAAACAAAAGCATATACAACAGTGCCATTATCCAGGAAAAGCTACATAATCTACAGGGCCTGGTGCAAAATTAAAATATGGATCAGATCAGATCAGATCAGATCAGTTGCTCAGTCGTGTCCGACTCTTTGTGACCCCATAAATCGCAGCACGCCAGGCCTCCCTGTCCATCACCAACTCCCGGAGTTCACTCAGACTCATGTCCATCGAGTCAGCGATGCCATCCAGCCATCTCATCCTCTGTCGTCCCCTTCTCCTCCTTCCCCTAATCCCTCCCAGCATCAGAGTCTTTTCCAATGAGTCAACTCTTCGCATGAGGTGGCCAAAGTACTGGAGTTTCAGCTTTAGCATCCTTCCTTCCAAAGAAATCCCAGGGCTGATCTCCTTCAGAATGGACTGGTTGGATCTCCTTGCAGTCCCCTTTGCCAAATAATTATTAAGACATCAGACAGCAATAGCAGCACACCATTATGGCAAGTATGGGTTCTTCCAAGTGCAGAGTCCTGGGGAACATACACTTTGCACACTATTAAAATGGGAAATTAAGTTAAAAGCCTTTAAATAGAAAGAGACTATAGACCCATTTTAGGTGAAACTCAAGCCGAAATTTGATTACCTGTTCCATTCAGGTAAAGGGTCTGTGTTCAGTAGAAAATAAGCTGGATATCTCAATGTGTTCTACAGATTTGCTGTTACATATTGTTGGTCACTGTTGAATGAGATTTCTCAACCATGACACTTGGACTAGATAATACTGGAGTGGGTTACCATGCCATCCTCCAGGGGAATCTTCCCAACCCAGGGATGTCTCCTGCTTTGGCATTCGGGTTCTTTAACACTAGCGCCACCTCAACTGCCCGCAAACCAAAGTTGTGACAGAGGTGTCTGTAGACATTGCCAAATATTCCCTGGGTTAAAAAAAATCATTGAATTACTGTTTTAGAGGCTACTTTATCTTGGACTTTACTGTTGACAAAGACCCTTGCCTTAAACAAACTTCAGTGGAGCTCCCTTGAGTCCTCTTTTAGACTAGACCTCACTGGGAGCTCTGCTGTTGGCCCCTTTAGTTCAGTTTTAGCAACTAGTAGGTCAGTATAGGGAAAATCCCCCAGCCTCCATATCTTAGAAGACTCCTCATCCCCCATTCTTAGTATCTGATTACCCTTTGTATGTGTTTAAGTTTCTTATCCCCCACCCTTAGTTAGTATCTTATCACCTTGGCAGGGCTTAAGCAAAAGTCCTGTCAAGTTGGCTGATCCAGAATCTTCTTTACTCTTGATATTTCCTCTTAGTAATTTTCCATCCACTGAGCCCCGCCCTGCTGCTTGGCTCTAAATCTCCAGCAGTCCATATTGTTTTCAAAGTTAAGTTCTCCCCTCTATTAAAAAACCTCATCCCAGTAACCCCCTGAATGAAGTCTGCCTTCTAGTCCTTTAATAAGACGTGAATATTTTCTTTAACACTGTTCAAGAGAACCTCTCGGAGTGTTTGTTAAAAATTCAGTTTCTCTAGAATTTCAATCTGAGATTCTGATAGTGTAGATCTTGAGTAGGACTCACATATATGCATTTTAGAAAGAGCATGGGTGACTCTGATATAGGTCATCTAACTTAATTCCTAGAAAAATACTGATGTATGGATGAATCAATGCAAATAGAGCTCTACCATTTGATGAGTAGAGCTTAATGATGACTGGATGCTATTGTCATATTTACTTAGGACAACACACACGCATATGGCCTCCAGATTAATGTTCAAGTCTCCAATTCAATTTGCTTTTGTAGACACAGACACAATCTGCTTTGCAATTAGGTAAGCACCCATCTGGCAGAGAGAAAATTTGGAGGCTGTAAAATAAAACAGGTAAAGATTTTTCTTTGTCAGCCAGGCTGCCTGAAATAATGATCAGCAAATGAAAGTACTGTAGGACTGAGCATTTGTGATTCTTGCAGGGTGAATTGGAATGGATGGCCCCTCGAAACAATATCTGATGTCAGATTATTAATGGAACCCTCCTTTCTTTCTGACTAAGCTTAATTAGTTAAATATTTTTTGAGCATAAACAAGGTCAGATATCTGAAGGAAAGCTTAACCCATTCAACCAATTACAGAATTTACAGAAATAAGATTTTAGAAATTAAGCTAATTCCCATATAATTGATAGAATCTTTTTTAATTTGCTTCCAGATGTTTTGGATTTCATACTGTGGCATGTTCACACGGCTAACAGGCAACAGAAGCAACAGGAAATCCATTTCTTTCTGGGTATCCTCTCAGTTTTTTTCTGTGAATATATGAAGTCTCTCTCAGTGTATTTCTGCCTCAGGGACTCAGTCCCCAGCTTCTGCCTTCTAACTCCACTGTATTGAATGTCTTTATTCAGGAAGACAGGGATCAAATCTGATTAATATCAATTAATGAGTAAATCAAGTCTCAAAAATTTCACTATTAATTTTACTTTTTTCCTAGTTACTCACTCACTGCCACTGACCATCCAGTCACTTTCAATCTCATGTTTAGCTATAGCTTCAAAGAATCCAATTCAAACAGAGTCTCTGATAAACTCTTACTCTCATCTCATACTCACCTAGGAGGCCAGAAATATTACAATCCAGATTGTTACAGCCTACCTTTTAAATACCCTTTCTACTGGAAATACATTCTATTGGAAATTGAAGATCAGTTGAAAAGAACAAATAAATCAGGATGCAGAACATTGTCATTCCCATCTCATAAAAGTACAGCCTTACGGCATCTTTCAGAGTCCACTTGGGTCTCAAAATTAGTAACTCCTTTGCATACAACTGTCAGCGTCAAGTGGTTTTCATTACATTTCACTGGTTTCTTTCAAGGAATCTATAATATATGTTCATCAAGGCTCATTTTCCTGGATGCCATGAATGTTGCTCATTGAATGGAGTACTTCAAGAAAATAATATGTAAATATATTATTTACAAATCATGAGATGACAAAATTCAGGCATAAGGAGGTCTAACTTTAGTCCAAAATATTTGTTGTGATTTCTTGCATTTTATTAATATGCTGAAGAATCCTAAATAATTATGGGTTAAATTATTTTTAAAACTCTGTCCAATTTCAAGTCTTAATCAGAATAGCTCAGTGAAGACCCTATCATGGAATGTGAAATATATATACTATTCAGAATGGATAAAAATGTGCAGGGAAATCTCTGAATATGTATGTGCACAAACATGGATTTTGTGAACATGCATTTCAACTTTTCACACTTCACTGCAACAGTAAAGAATTGAAAGTCATGGCCAAAGTGGGAAAATTGTACGTTTTGGTGCATTCCAAGCTGCTTTGGTACAGATAAATTTTTCAAGACACACTTCACAATGTTTCAGGTGGGATTTAACACTTGGAGTTACTGGTAACTCTTCTAAATCATGAAGAGAGGGAATACTAACAACTTGAAAAATAATTTGCACCTAGGTTGAGTCTGATATAGGGCCTTATTTGACCACAAATGTAGATGTCTTCCAGTGTAAGATCCCTGGACTGGGAAAAATTTAAAAATGCAGACATTTGGATGAGAAAGGAAGGAATTCCTCTAAGTGAACTGCCACCTTTTTCATTTTTATTTATTGGGTGAATCATTGTTATAGATCCTCATGGCACTGGATATTTTGAACCCAGATCTCCTGCATCCTAATGGTACAACTTCAAGGTTATTTCCTCTTAAAATTCCAAGTTTTTGTCCATTGAAGTCTCTTTGCCAGAATGCCCCACTGTAGAAACTTGGGGACCCATGTTTTTTCAATGTATTTATTTTTACTCTGATTTAATTATATCATGCTACTTTTTCAGAAGGTCTGAATAGACAGATATCTAATTTACAGAACTAATATTTTTTTAGGCTTTCTCTTGCCAATAAGTTTCACATGGGCAAACCTCTTTCATATGTATTTGTCTTATTTTTTATTCACAATCACCCTTTGAGGTAGTCGAGACGGTTGTTATATCCGTCTCACCAATAGTGAAATTTAGTCTAAGAGCTACCGAGAGTTCACTTCCCGAAGAACATACAGAGTAAATGACAAAGAACAGAGCCTGAGTCTGTGTATTATTGATACCGTGCTCTTTTCATAACTCGATGCTGTTGCTTTGTGCCTCCTGTATATCAAAGAAACAGAAAAAGTGATCACACCTGAGAGATAGCCTATGTAATTAAAAGGAACCTCATAATTCCTCTAAAAGAATGGATAAGGGTAGAGAGCTCTGAAACAGGGCAATTAAGTGGTTAATTGCGGAATAAATATCTTTCTATGACATTCACTGAAATTGTATTCAATACCTGATTTGCATATTGCAAACCTGCTGTTTATTCTGGAATTAATCGTCTTCCTAAGTTGTCATCATTAGAACTAAAAAAAGTGATTCTGGCTAAAGTTGCCTAAAATAGAATTAGGTTTGGTTTGAGTACCAGGCTCTAGGATAAAATAAATGATATTGGTAGTCATATTCATTAAATTATATTATAGTCAGTTTTCTGATTTGTCACAGTGGCTATATGAAATTAATACAGATTTTGAAACAAATGCCTAAAACATTTGAACAAATGCCTAAAGTTGTGGAAGTGACCTTGGAATTGCTAATGGGTAGAGAATGAAGGAGTTAGGGGCATCAAGACACAAAAAAATTACAGTGGCTTTAACAGGTTGTTGGTAGAAATATGGAAGCTAATAACTCTGCTGATGAGGAAGTGAGGATTATAATAAAGAAAGACTGTATTATCTAAGGGGGCTTCCCTGGTGGCTCAGTGGTTAAAGAATCTGCCTACAATGTAGGAGACCCTAGTTCAATCCAGAGTCAGGAAGAACCCCTGTAGGAGCGCATGGCAACCACTCTAGTACTCTTGCTGGGGAAATCCCATGGACAAAGGAACCTGGCAGGCTGCAGTCCTTAGGGTCGCAGAGAGTCAGACAGTGGATATATTGTCATAAACAGAGTGTTAGTAGAAATGTGAATGTTAAAGGTGCTATTGGTGACAGATCAGAAGGAAATGAGAAATATGCTATTGGAAAGTAGAGGAAAGGTGATTCTTGTTATATAATGACAGAAAACTTGGCTGGATTGCATCCTACAGTTTTAAAGATGTCAGAATTTATAAAGAATGAACTTGAATATTACCTGAGAAGATGTAGAAGCAAAGTGATAAAGGTATACACTAGCTTCTCCTTGCTGCTTATAGTAAAATGTGAGTATCAGTTATCAGTTCAGTCGCTCAGTCATGTCCGACTCTTTGCGACCCCATGGACCGCAGCACACCAGGCCTCGCTGTCCATTGCCAACTCCCGGAGTCCACCCAAACCCATGTCCATCAAGTTGATGATTCCATCCAACCATCTCATCCTCTGTCGTCCCTATCTCCTCCTGCCCTCAATCTTTCCCAGCATTAGGGTCTTTTCCAGTGAGTCAGCTCTTTGCATCAGGTAGCCAAAGTATTGGAGTTTCAGCTTCAACATCAGTCCTTCCAAAGAACACCCAGGACTGATCTCCTTTAGGATGGACTGGTTGGATCTCCTTGCAGTCCAAGGGACTCTCAAGAGTCTTCTCCAACACCACAGTTCAAAAGCATCAATTCTTTGGCACTCAGCTTTCTTCACAGTCCAACTCCCACATCCATACATGACCACTGGAAAAACCATAGCCTTGACTAGACAGACTTTGTTGGCAAAGTAATGTCTCTGCTTTTTAATATGCTGTCTAGGTTGGTCATAACTTTCCTTCCAAGGAATAAGCGTCTTTTAATTTCATGGTTGCAATCACCATCTGCAGTGATTTGGGAGCCCAGAAAAATAAAGTCAGCCACTGCTTCCACTGTTTCCCCATCTATCTGCCATAAAGTGATGGGACTGGATGCCATGATCTTAGTTTTCTGAATGTTGAGCTTTAAGCCAACTTTTTCACTCTCCTCTTTCACTTTCATCAAGAGTGGATCACAATAAACTGCGGAAAATTCTGAAAGAGATGGGAATACCAGACCACCTGACCTGCCTCTTGAGAAACCTGTATACAGGTCAGGAAGCAACAGTTAGAACTGGACATGGAACAACAGACTGGTTCCAGATAGGAAAAGGAGTCCGTCAAGGCTGTATATTGTCACCCTGCTTATTTAACTTATATGCAGAATAAATCATGAGAAACGCTGGGCTGGAGGAGGCACAAGCTGGAATCAAGATTGCCGGGAGAAATATCAATAACCTCAGATATGCAGATGACACCACCCTTATGGCAGATAGTAAAGAAGAACTAAAAAGCCTCTTGATGAAAGTGAAAGAGGAGAGTGAAGACATAAGTTGAGTGAAGATTTGTTGCTGTTGTCCAGTCACTCTGCCATGTCCAACTCTTTTCGACCCCCTGAACTGCAGCATGACAGGCTTACCTCAGAGTTTGCTCAAATTCATGTCCATTGAGTCGCTGATTCCATCCAACCGTCTCATCCTCTGTTGCCCTCTTCTCTTCCTTTCCTTAATCTTTCCCAGCTTTAGCATCTTTTCGAACGAGTCAGCTGTTTGCATCAGGTATTCACAAAGTACTGGAGCTTCAGATTCAGCATTGGTCCTTCCAATGAATATTCAGGATTGATTTCCTTTAGATTTGACTGGTTTGATCACCTGACTTAAGATTATTAAACAAAAATAATCTGCTGCTGCTGCTGCTGCTAAGTCGCTTCAGTCATGTCCGACTCTGTGTGACCCCATAGACGGCAGCCCACCAGGCTCCCCCGTCCCTGGGATTCTCCAGGCAAGAATACTGGACGGGTTGCCATTTCCTGCTCCAATGCGTGAAAGTGAAAAGTGAAAGTGAAGTCGCTCAGTCGTGCCCGACTAGCGACCCCATGGACTGCAGCCTACCAGGCTCCTCCATCCATGGGATCCTCCAGGCAAGAGTAGTGGAGTGGGGTGCCATTGCCTTCTAGGGTTTTATGAATTGGAAAATTCTCAGTCTATCCACATTGTAAAAGATGCCAAAATTAGGAGATTCACTGTTGGCTGGATAACTATTGGTTAAAGCCTTCAGAGGATCAAAAATGTGGAGTATTGCCTCACACAGAGGAATTTTTAAAGAGACTAGACATATGACTTATGGATATATTCAACCATATCAGCAGAAGCCAAGAATAGAGATGGGAGTTTTTAAAGTAAAATCCTATCTTTTTGTGTGAATCAACATTTATATTTATTAACATTAACTCAGTGCATGACATGACTTTATATTTTTCTATCTGATTTGGCTGAATATTCTCTGAGAGTAAATTTAAAAAATAAATTTTTTTAGAATAGCTTTAGATTGATAGAAAAGTTTCAGAAATAGTACAGACAATACCCGTATACCCAACACCCAATTGCTTTTATTATTAACATTTGTAGTAGTAGGTACTTTGTCACAATCGATGATCCAGTATAGACTCATTATTATTAACTGAAGTCCATCCATTCTTTACTTAGATTTCCTTAGTTACTACAGTCTTTTGTTGTTGTTGTTGTTGCTGGAATTCGTGTCAGTTCTGAGTTAGTATCCAGTTATCCCTAAAACACTATTTCCTTTTTCCAATGCATAGACACCATGAGAAAAGGCCTTAGGTCCCAATAGGAAAGGCTGGAGAAAGATTAGCAGTATACCATTTAGGTAGTGTAATGTGATCCTTCTCTAAGAGTACCCTAACTGTCTTTCATTTAAGGGGTTCTAGGTCTATAAATTGATTCAAGTCAGGAAATTGATTGAGGGGCCATGTGTTAGTCTGTGTGAAATAACAAGTTATGGCATCAAACCTGAAGAGGGGGTTGTGGGAATCTCTAATTCATAGCCAAGCTGGACAGAAGTTGTGGGTAACTGGGGACCTACTCCTGACCATTGATGTCTAAAGTGGTCAACAGCCTTGTGGGACTGGGCTTTTAGCCTATGAGGTGTGCACTGACTCTGGTTAGTGTCAGAATTGAAATGAGTTGTAAGACACCCAGCTGGTGTTGGAGGATTGGTCAGAATCTATGGAGGTCAGTTAGTCAGTGGAATTTTAGCTCGTATCCATCTCATGTTGAGCCCAGTGGGTCCCTACACTCATCTTGCGGTTATTTCCTCAGTTCTGGAAGGCATGATTGAAATAAATACATTCATTAACTAGTGGAATCCTCTCATTGGTTTCCCGATCAATGGAGTTAGGGCTGTTGTGGTAGGAAGGACCAAGTAGAAGCTACTTGAACTGACTCTATATAGGAAAATATGAGACCAGTAGTATTTTATTCCTAAGGGAGATTTCAGAGATTAGTGCCACCATCAAGGACTTGAAATATGCAGGTATAGTTACTATTATCACAATCCTATTTAATTAACCTTGCAGAAGAAAGATGGACCTTGGAGAATGACACTGAATCACCATAAGCTTAACTGGGTGATGAATTAAAATTGAAGCTGCTATACCATATATGGTTTCCTTGCTTGAACAAATGAACACATCCAAGTATGTACCTATTGATATGTTTTTCTCCTAGACATCTTTTAGAAGAAAGCACCAGAAGCAGCTTGTGTTTGGTTAGCAGGAACAGTAGTACATCCTACTTCAGGAGTATATAAGTTCTCCAACCCCATGTCATAATTTAATTTCACAACTTATTTCCTGTGTCAGGAATTTGATCACTTTTCCCTTTCATAAGATTTTGCACTGGTTCATAACACTGGTGACATTATGCTGATTGGATCAAGGGAGCAAGAAGCAACCACTACTCTAGACTTATTGGTAAGACCTTTGTGTGTCAGAGAATAGGAAATAAATGTGACAGATATTGAAAGGTCTTCTCCCCCAGTGACATTTTTAGGAGTTCGGTGTTATGGAGCATGTCAAGACATTCCTGCCAAACTGAAGAATAAGTTGCTGCATCTGGCCCTTTCTGCAACAAGGGAAACACAACATCTAGTGTGCTTTCTTGGATTTTGGAATCAACATATGCCTCATTTGGGTGTGTTGCTGGCCCATTTACTGAATGACTCAACAATTTGTTCATTTTGAGAGGGGCCTAAACCAAGAGAAGGCTCAAAGACAGGTCCAGGCTGCTGTGCAGGGTACTCTGCCCCTTGGCTCACATGATTCAGCACATCCAAAGACCAGAAACACTGGTGTTCAGGTAAGGAGCTTTTGGCAGGGCACTATAGATGAATCACAGCACACATCCTTAAGATTTTATAGGAAAGCCTTATAGTTCTCCACAGATAACTGATTTACTTTTGAGAAACAGATTTGAACTGCTAGTGGGACTTAGCAGAGACTGAATGCTTACCATGAACCACAAAGTTACCATGCTACCTGAGCTACCATTAATGAACTGGGTGTCACCTAACCTATTAGGCCACAGATCTGAGTGGCACTCCACTCTGTTATCAAATGGAAGTGGTGTTTGCATAATTTGGCTAAGTAGACTCTGAAGGCGCAAGTAAGTTACATGAAAAAATGGCCCAAATACCCGTGGTCCCTAATCCTGCTACACTGCCTTCTTTCTCCTTTTCTGCACCTGTGACTTCATGGGAAGTTCCCTATGATCAACTGACAGAGGAAGAGAAACCTCAGGCCTGGTTTACAGATGGTTATGCATGGCATGCAGACACCATTCAAAAATGGACAGCTACAACACTTATAGCCACTTTCTGGATATGTGCATAGTTCATTTCCACAAAAACATTAAAATATGTTATGTTTATGATTTTATTATATACTTTGTCAACAGAAAACTTCTATATTTGAATTAGGTATAAATTAAATCTAAATATTTTTCTTGCAATTTTACACATTGGATGCTTGAAAATGTTTTCAAAGTTAGGGCCTAGCTCCATATATTCAAACTCTGTCACTTCTCAATACATATCTGCTGGAGACCTTGCAATATACTCATGTCAGGCCTGGCCTTGCCATATTTTTCATATCGCCATGTGAGTCAGAAGAGTGAGTTAGTAGGAATAACATCCATACACAGGGAGATAAGTGCACAGCACATAAAACTATTTCACTAAATTAAACTCAATATTTCCACAACTTAACTTTCCCTTGTCTCAGTCCTCAAAATGTACATAGTCATTATCAAAACCACTGGACAAAAAGGATGTGTTAAGATGTGTTTAAGTGGAAATAAGAGTAGCCTTAACCAGTGATGGTAAAAATAGTTTATTTTACACACACACACAGGCACATATGCACTTCTAAGGTTCCTCCCAGGGTCATGCAGAGGGCTGTCTGAAAGTGAGGAGCCTTGGGTATTAATCTACATTAGCTTTATGTACATCTACCTCTGCCTTATAGAAGACATGCTGTATATTTAAGGATGAAAATAAGTTGGCCAAAACTAAAGGGAGAAAAGCATTCTAAGCAATGTGTACAGGATACACAGAACTTCTCTGGAGATACTTGAGGGAAATTTACACATGGGGAAATATAGATATTTCTGTCTGAACTAATATAATTTCAGAAGATGGAAAGGGGAAGTCATATCATATTTTTCAAACAACTGAAAGTAAAACTCTCATCATTCATTATCTCTATTATCTATCGTTACTCTATCATATGTCCAGGACTGCGATAAGATTTCAAAATTAAGTTTTAGTTCAGTTCAGTCGCTCAGTCGTGTCCGACTCTTTGCGACCCCATGAATCGCAGCACGCCAGGCCTCCCTGTCCATCACCAACTCCTGGAATTCACTCAGACTCATATCCATCAAACTGGTTAATAATCTATGGAGAAATAAGAATGTAATACATTCTACCTAACAAAACTAATTTGCACTTCTGAACAAAAATTAGTGGCAAGTCAGTGATTTTCTAGAAGTTTCCATTTCTTTGCAGATTCGGGACCTTAGTTAATAATGTTAATAGGGAATAGTATGCCAAATAAAATTCCATAATCCGTATCACCAGATAACCCATTAGGTGTGCTTGTTATTCAGTACTTTATTTTGTCATTGAAAGTGCAGGAAATAACTCTTTTATCTATCCTATTTTCAAATTCTAGATAGTTTTTCTCAAGAGGTGAGCTAGGGCAGGCTTCCCCTCAAGTATCTCCAAAGAATCTCCAAAGAAGTTCTGTGTATGTAGTTCACATTGCTTAGAATGCTTTTTTCCCATTAGTTTTGTCCAACTTATTTCCATCCTTAAATATATAGCACATCTTCTATGAAGCAGAGTTAGATTTGAAGTCTTCACCCCCTTTTTCTCAAGGGGTGAGTTAGGCAGTCTTAAGTGGCTTGATGTCTAGACAATGTAGTATCTTTGGATGCTTCTAAGCAAGGTAATAATAAGATTATTGATGTTTTTAAGTCTTAAAATAACACTCTTATAGTTGGAAAAATGAGAATTCAAGATCATCTGTACTAATAAACACAATTGTCAAGTACTATTACATTTGAGATAGTTTGACAGTGGGGAGTTTATGTTATTGTCATAGAACAGAATTAAATGGAATTGGTCTGAACTCTTCATCCAACTGACCAAGCTAATTATAATGCTAATAATCAAACCATTGGGTACTCTTCTCTGTACAGAATTTTCTACTTGAAAAGGATTTATGAGACACTTTCTTTATTGTAAAATTCATGAAGCTGCTTCTATGATTTACTGAAATCTACTGTATATGGAAAACATTTTGTAAACATTCTAACATTTTTCTGAAGATTTATGTTATATAAATTTGATACTTTCCTATAAGTTATATAATTCATTCTCCTTTCTTTGAAATGTAGAATAAGTAGTCCTTAGAGATATTACTATTACAGATTCATTTATAAATGCTACTTTTAATTTTTTCAACTGTTCAACTGCCATTGTCCAATGGCAATGCCCCAAATAATAAAAATATTACCATGCTTTTTTAACCAATTAAACTTTAAAGTAAGAATTATTTTTAAATTTCATAATATAAATATACAATTTCATAATAATTCAACATTTCTATCAGTTTCAAAGTTTCTAAAGGAGCTGTGGCTTTTCTCTGCAGAAATAGGCTTTTACCCTGTGTGGTTCATATGGAAAGTCAAGCCAGTCTTTCAAGCTGGATTTCCCTTGTTGATAATTAATCAACAGAGTATTCCCGAAATATCACTTAACTCATCTTCTGATGCCCTGCATGAATCATAGCTCCGGAAAGGAAGCGTCAGCACACTTCACTAATGGGATCAAATGACTAAAATAATGGCGCAACCCTAAGATGGCATTTAATTGAATTTAGAATCTGTTACACTCAATCTAGAATAGGGTTTTCCAAATACGGGTTCATAAGATATCGTTTGCCTTTTTTGGTTTCCTGTTTTGTTTTGTTTTTTAACCACTGTTCACAGAGAACTGTTAATGCATTCTCTTCCCTTCCTCCCTCCTACTCCAGTATTTCTGGAGTTTGAAATTCAAATTTGATTTTTATAGCAATAATCTTCTAGTGATCAGCAGCGTCATGCCTGTAAGTGATTTAATCCTGGTGAGTAAAAGGAGACGTAGGTAGATCTGTGTGCTAGATGAGGAACTGTTCAGTATCATAGTGTGTAGCCACCAAAATTAGACCTGCCAGATGCCATTCTGGGTGAGCCGCTCTCAGAGAAAATAGCAAGATTTTTCCCTCCGGATCAAAACTAACTTATGAAATTGTGACTGTAGTTATCCACTGGAATTGAGTGGCATTTATTTCAAGAGTGGTTTTGGAAATTTAAATTTGTTTCATAATCTGTGAGGGGTGGAAATATATGGGAAAAAATGCAGAAAACAGTATAGCAGTTTTCAGGCACTTAATTGCTGAACATGATTTCCTATGAGGTTTTACTAGGCTGATAAAACAGCCAAATTTCCTGGTGCTTGTCAACTTGTTTATTGGCACATGCCAGTTAATCAAACACTAATGGTGAAAAATAGGAGAGGCCTGTTACTTGATTTCAGTTTATAGTAATGACTTCAACTCCCATTTAACCAAACGTTTTATGTTTTGTAAAATAATAATACCATAAGTATTTCCTTTCTTTCTCTCCCTTAATTTACACACACACAGACACACATTTTCTTGTTACTTCAGAATATAATTAATATATCAAAATATTTTTTAATGTTTATAGCACTTTTAACCTCTACATATAATAATATTTTAAACTCTTTGGGGAGAGGGAAATAGTGGATTAGTAGACTCTTGGAAATACCCAGCTTGAAAGATGCCATCTTAATAGAATTCATTTTTGAGCTTTCCTCTTTCCTGCTACAAATGTATCTCACTAGAATGAAACTCAATATGTTAAATGAAATTACTTGTTCTATTTCCTGAGTAAGACTGTATATAGAATTGAAAATCCCATAGTATTGAATGTAGTAATTGCAGTATTGCTTGTTTGTAGGCCTTGTCTCAAAGTTACAAATTATGTGGAGATCTGTTAAAATGTTGTATGATATGATGTCACTGCAAAAGTATTTTTTTCCTCTTACTTGAAGAACATATAGTGACTGAGAATCCCTCATTTTCATCCAACCCTTGAATAGAATTTACAAAGCAATGAACAAAAAGAATGGAAGCAACTGCAAAGTTAACTTCCACTCATTATGTGAAGCGACAAAAGAATTTAATGTTTAAAAGGTCTTGGAATTATAAAGATTATTTTCGATAAAATGTGAATGAAAATGACTTCATTAGAAAGCCAGTCATAAAACTCTCCTAATGAGATAAAACTTAAAGATATCTGAGTTGATATTTCTCTCAGAGCATAGATAACAAAATGAGCTCTGGTGAATGTAATGCTCAGTTTAATGTCACTGCTTTTAGCCTGTAAATATATTTAATTATCTTTAAATATATTAATTATATTTTATAGTAATAGCTAAATTTATTGACAATTGTTACTTTATACCTTAGAGCACTCTTTTTAATACCTGTGATCTCATTCAATCCTCAGCAGCAATCCTAGGTGATATTATTAATTTTCTCTATTATGAATTTGAGGAAATTAAGGTATAGAGATATTGGTAAATTACTGAATAACCTGCTTTATTCTTTCCCAAATATACAAACATTAAGATTGTTTTTTACTTTTAATAGCATAGTACTGTGGTATAGAATTATATAAACTCATTTCTCTTTCAGAATGCCTAATGCCTTTTTGGAATGAAGCATCTGTCAGTAGGTAGATTTGCAGTATGTATATTATAAATCTAATCCTAGATACTCAAAGCCAGCTAACTTCATGTTATCAAAATCAGGTCTTGCTCCCTCTCCCTTAGACCTCTGATTTCCCCTTGCTGGTGTACAGATTTCCTTTGATCTGCCTATCTCCTATTTGTTTATTATGACCTGCTCCAATAGTCATCTTGGTAAGAAGCATCTTCTTAAGATGGTCCCCTAAACTCAGGTGATTATTTTAATGCTTTTGCTACTCTTCTGTCACACACACATATTCATGTTTTGCTCCCTTTCCTTAACATAGAAAAATGAGGAATGTTCTGTGATTTCAGATTTCAGAAGGTTGCTTATCCCAAGCCCAGTTTCCTATGAGATTTTGTCTACTTCTGTATGCTTGCCTGTCTCCTCTCAGTTTAAATGTCTGTGAGTAGTGACTCTCTTGGGATCCAATATCCAGGGTTCTAAATTCACATTTCTACCATGGCACAAAATTGTATTTAGGATTGGAAATCTATCTATCATTTACTTTGAATCCATTGTAATTCCAAAAAATGATGTTTTTATACTTTAAATTCAATGCCAGTAAAAAAAAAAAAAAAAAGCTTTGTGACTTTTAAAAACCAATTTTTACTTTAAACAATAATATTTTGATAGCTTCTGAGGAATATATTAAGTATGGTATTAGTCGCTCAGTCATGTCTGACTTTTTGCAACCCCATGGACTATAGCCCACCAGACTTCTCTGTCCATGGGATTCTCTAGGCAAAAACACTAGAGTAGGTTGCCATTTCCTTTTCCGGGTATCTTCCCAACTGTACATAAAGGAAACTTCATTAATGTGCATTAGAGGATACCCCAGGTTATTAAAAGAATATAAAATTTCTATTCTTACAGCCTTAGTAGCTCTTCAAATGTTTTTGAAAAGTATGCTGACAGGTGATTAGTCAAATAGAGCCAACTGCTCCAAAACTTAATCTAAACGATAAGTGATTGCTTTGTTTTGAATATATTTCAGCTAAATACTTGAGTAATTTCCTGAGATGTGTACTATTATTTATAGTAACACAGTGTCTCAACTCACATCTTTATATATATATATAAATAACAAATTTCCTTGATGTTAAAGAAATCACTAAGTTTTCTATTTGCCCCTAATATGTGCTCCATTAAATTTCAAAGTGTTAGTAGCAAGAAATATGCTACAGCTTGACAATATTCCTACTATTTAAACCTATTTCTTTTACAAAATATAGATTAGTATATAAGATATACTTAATGAACTTGGAACCACGTGCTGACAGCAGGACAAAGGTAAATTTGCATAGTCTTAAAGGGAAAAAAAGCTATTGTTTTAAAGTTGTTTTGAAGAAAGCACTGGAATTCTATGGAGTCAACAAATGGGATTCTAAATTTTACGAAATGGTATTAAGTAGTTGTTTTCAGGAATGAGCATGTGTGTTTTTCTTGGTTTTAAGATTTTCTCCAGGAATCCAAAGATATTCATGATCCCCAAGTCAATATGAACCACAGCAACGAAAATTGCATTAAAAAAACATTTTATTAATTCCAGAAACATGGTGAACTAGTGACTGAATCGGTCTACGAAAGGAACTGTCCATGGTCAGGATTTTCCTTTAGAAAGTATGAGTTGAAGTCTGGAATATAAACTAGATAATAGCTCTGAGATAACTCCAGAAAGAATGAAGAAAGAGAACCAAAGCAAAAACAACACCCAGTTGTGGGTGTGACAGGTGATGGAAGTACAGTCCGATCCTGTAAAGAGCAATATTGCATAGGAACCTGGAATGTTAGGTCCATGAATCAAGGCAAATTGGAAGTGGTTAAACAGAAGATTGCAAGAGTGAACATTGACAATTTAGGAATCAGCAAGCTAAAATGAACAGGAATGGGTGAATTTAACTCAGATGACCATTATATCTACTACTGTGGGCAAGAATCCCTTAGAAGAAATGGAGTAGCCATGGTAGTAAAAAAAAATAGTCCGAAATGCAGTACTTGGATGCAATCTCAAAAATGACAGAATAATTTCTGTTCGTCTCCAAGGCAAACCATTCAATATCACAGTAATCCAAGTCTATGCCCCAACCAGGAATGCAGAAGAAGCTAAAGTTGAACAGTTGTATGAAGACCAACAAGACCTAGAACTAACACCCCCTAAAGATGTCCTTTTCATTATAGGGGACTAGAATGCAAAAGTAGGAAGTCAAGAAATACCAGGAGAAACAGGCATTTGACCTTGGAGTACAGAATGAAGCAGGGCAAAGACTAATAGACTTTTCCCAAAAGAACGAACTGGTCATAGCAAACACCCTCTTCCAACAACAAAAGAGAAGATGCATGGACATCACCAAATGGTCAATAGCAAAATCAGATTGATTATATTCTTTGCAGCCAAAGATGGACAATCTCTATACAGTCAGCAAAAACAAGACTAGGACCTGACTGGCACAGACCATGAACTCCTTATTGCCAAATTCAGACGTAAATTGAAGTAGGGGAAATCACTAGACCATTCAGGTATGACCTAAATCAAATCCTTTATGATTGATTATACAGTGGAAGTGAGAAATAGATTTAAGGGCCTAGATCTGATAGATAGAGTGCCTGAAGAATTATGGATGGAGATTTGTGACATTGTATAGGAAGCAAGGATCAAGACCATCCCCAAGGAAAAGAAATGCAAAATGCAAAATGCTTATCTGAGGAGTCCTTACAAATAGCTGTGAATAGAAGAGACATGACAGGCAAAGGAGAAAAGGAAAGATATACCCATTTGCATGAAGGGTTCTAAAGAAGAGCAAGGAGAGATAGGAAAGCCTTCCACAGTGATCAATGCAAAGAAATAGAGAAAAATAATAAAATAGGAAAGTCTATAGATCTCTTCAACAAAATTGGAGATACCAAGGGAATATTTCATGCAAAGATGGGCACAATACAAAACAAAAATGGTATGGACCTAACAGAAGCAGAAAATATTAAGAAGAGGTAGCAAGAATACACAGAAGAACTATACAAAAAGATCTTCATGACCCAGATAATCACAATGGTGGGATCACCAATGTAGAGCCAGACATCCTGGAATGAGAAGTGAAGTGGGACTTAGGAAACATCACTACAAACACAGCTAGTGGAGGTGATGGAATTCCAGTTGAGCTATTTCAAATCCTAAAAGATGATTCTTTCAAAGTGCTGCACTCAATATGCCAGCAAATTTGGAAAATTCAGCAGTGGCCACAGGACTGGAAAAGGTCAGTTTTCATTCCAATTCCAAAGAAAGGCAATGCCAAAGAATGCTCAAACTACTACACAATTGCACTCATCTCACACTGTAGCAAAGTAATGCTCAAAATTCTCTAAGCCAGGCTTCAACAGTATATGAACCATGAACTTCCAGATGTTCAAGCTGGATTTAGAAAAGGCAGAGGAATCAGAGATCACACTGCCAACATCCGTTGGATCATTGAAAAAGCAAGAGAGTTCAAGAAAAACATTGACTTCTGCTTTATTGACAATGCTAAAACCTCTGGCTGTGTGGACCACAACAAACTCCGGAAAATTCTCAAAGAGATGGGAATACCAGACCACCTGATTTGCTTTCTGAGAAACCTGTATGCAGGTCAGGGAGTAACAGTTAGAACTGCACATGGAACAACAGACTGGTTCCAAATAGGAAAAGGAGGACGTCAAGGCTGTATATTGTCACCTTGCTTATTTAACTTATATGCAGAGTACATCATGAGAAACGCTGGGCTGGAGGAAGCACAATCTGGAATCAAGATTGCTAGGAGAAATATCAATAACCTCATATTAGCAGATGACACCACCCTTATGGCAGATAGTGAAGAAGAACTAAAGAACCTCTTTAGTTCTTTAGAAAGTGAAAGAGGAGAGTGAAAAATTTGGCTTAAAGCTCAATATTCAGAAAACTAAGATCATGGCATCTGGCCCCATCTCTTTATGTCACATAAATGGGGAAGCAATGGAAACAGTGAGAGACTTTATTTTATGGGGCTCCAAAATCACTGCAGATGGTGACTGCAGCCTTGAAATTAAAAGACACTTGCTCCTTGGAAAAAAGAGTTATGACCAACCTAGAAAGCATATTAAAAAGCAGAGACATTACTTTGCCAACAAAGGTCCATCTAGTCAAAGCTATGGTTTTTCCAGTAGTCATGTATGGTTGTGAGAGTTGGACTATAAAGAAAGCTGAGTGCCAAAGAATTGATGTTTTTGAACTGCGGTGTTGGAGAAGACTCTTGAGAGTCCCTTGGACTGCAAGGAGATCCAACCAGTCCATCCTAAAGGAAATCAGTCCTGAACATTCATTGGAAGGACTGATTCTGAGGCTGAAGCTCCAGTAGTTTGGCCACCTGATGCGAAGAGCTGACTCATTTGAAAAGACCCTGATGCTGGGAAAGATTGAGGGCAGGAGGAGAAGGAGCCGACAGGATGAGATGTTTGGATGGCATCACCGACTCAATGGATTTGAATTTGAGTAAACTCCAGGAGTTGGCGATGGACAGGGAGGCCTTTCGTGCTGCAGTCCATGGGGTCGCAAGGAGCAGGACATGACTGAGCGACTGAACTGAACTGAATAAAATTATTTCATAACTTTATTGGTACAAAGCAGAGATGGTGTTTATAGGGCAGATAGAACATTATAAAGTTCATTAATTCAATCATTTAAAGATACATACTGCAATTAGTAATTTAAGTCATTTCTCATGGAGCCAAATTTTTATTTTGACTTGAGATTTTATTTTTCTAGTTATATCAGTCTTTGCCTTGAATGGGTATCTTATAGCCATACTCTAATCATGTTACTTCATTTCACTTTTATACTACCAAATAACACAAACTTTATTTTATCTAGTTTTAGTTTATATGACAGCCATGTGGAGTTTTTTCGTACTAAAACCACTATATGTATGTTCCAAATTATCTATCTCATGTGCTTTTCTGTAACTTCTGTAATTTGTCAATATATTAAACCACTACCCTTGACTCACCAGTTCTTAAGGGGCTCATCTGATAATACCAGTTGTGATGTTAAGTGGTGAGAAGCATTATCCTTTATGACTTGTCTGGATAGAGAAGAGAGTGTGAAATATGGAAAAACTTCATTCAGAAGGATTTTCCTTAGCCACATGGTATTAAATATTTCTCTGTGCACTTCCATTTTCACATCTGTAAATAACATTTCACAAAATTATTGAAAGGATTAAATGTAAAATTTATATGAGCCAACTTCACAAACTATACAGTGCTTGCACAAATGCTAAACTTTTTTCATACATTTAAGCTTATCTTACCTCATGAGATTCTGAATCCTTCAAAGGGCGAGTTGTTTCTGGTTTGGGGGCTATTTTTGATGACTTCACCTTAGAGGAAACAGCTTGCCTAAGGCTCGACATGTAGACCTGCTGCTTTGCAAGCTCCCTTTGCTCATTTTTGGCAGGTTGTGCTGATTTATTGAGCTATTTGATTTATTTAATGTACCATGCCTTTGACTGCATTTACTCTATAGCAGTCACTCAAAATGCAAACAAACACATCATATGCTCTTTAATTACTCCCATCCCCCTTATTATCAATCACTGCCAATACCAATGGGACATCTGTGATCCATGCCATATAATTAAGGTCAGCAAACTTGGGTTTGCAAAAGTGAATAAGAGCAATTCAGCCTAAATTCCATAACTTAATGTTTAATGCTAAAACTGGTTCTCAGGAAAATGGTATTCAGGATAAGTCTTGCTCACAGTAAAAATGGAACAGAAAAAAGATATGATAATTGGGCAAGAGACAGGAAAGAACAGCAGGAGTAAAAGAAAAAAAAAAGAGGAAGGAAAGAAGAGTAAGAAAAAAATTGTTGAAAGAAATGAGGAAAGAAAATATAAAGATGATAATATAGTTTCTTTTAATACTACTCATCCTGATTTAGAGAAGAATGTAATAATATTTAGCATGCACACACAGAAACACACATACATACACAACACACACACACACTTGTAAAACTGCCAATAGGCCAGTCTTTGATACCAACTTAGAATCTTACTCTATTTTCTTCACCTCTTTTGTTGCTGATTCATTATTTATTCTGTTTTGTTTTCTTTCTCTTAATCTTAACCATCCTTAACTTTAGTAATTCTGTGTACACCTGCTTCAGGTAATACTGCAAATATGATCAATCTCTGCAATTTCCCATTGGTCTACTTTTGCAGAAAGCTTTCTGTCATGTTAATCCTTTTGTATACTCACAGAAAATACCCATTTTGAAGGGAGGCACTAATCCAACCAGTCCATCCTAAAGGAGATCAGTCCTGGGTGTTCACTGGAAGGACTAATGCTAAAGCTGAAACTCCAGTACTTTGGCCACCTCATGCGAAGAGTTGACTCATTGGAAAAGACTGATGCTGGGAGGGATTGGGGGCAGGAGGAGAAGGAGACGACAGAGGATGAGATGGCTGGATGGCATCACCGACTCGATGAACATGGGTTTGGGTGAACTCCAGGAGTTGGTGATGGACAGGGAGGCCTGGCGTGCTGCGATTCATGGGGACACAAGGAGTCAGACACGACTGAGCGACTGAACTGAACTGAACTGATACCAGTTTTCCATTAATTATTTTATCAATACTATATAATTTCAAGTCTGTCCCAGGTTTTCATAGATTTGTGGATGAAAAGAATATTTTATATTATATTATATATACATATATATTATATATAATGTATATATAATATATATGTATGTTATATATATGTGTGTATATATGTGTATGTATGTATATATATATAATATATTATTTTCATCCACAAATCTATGAAAACCTGGGACAGATTTGAAATTATATGGTACTGATAAATATATATAGTACTGATAAATATATATAGTACTGATATATATATATATATGAATGTATACAGGCATACCTTGGAGATATTTTGAGTTCAGCTTCAGATCACCACAAAGAAACTAAGATTGAAGTAATGCCAAGTCACACAAATTTTGTTTTCACAGCACATATAAAAGTGATGTTTCTATTATACTATTGTCTATAATAGCATTCTGTCTTTTAAAAGAAACTGTATACCTATCTTAATTTATAAATGCTTTATTGCTAAAATACTATAACCATCATTTGAGCCTTCAGTGAGTCATAGTAATAACATCAAATACCACTGATCACAGATCAGCATAACAAATATAACAATAATGCAAAAGCTTGAACTGTTGTGAACTTGACAAAATGTGATACAAAGACATGAAATGTGCAAATTCTGTTGGAAAAATGGGACTAATAGAGTTGTTCCATGCATGGTTGCTATAAATCTTCAATTTATAATTAAAAATGCAGAATCTTCAAAGCTCAATAAAGCAAAGCATAACTGTGTATATTTGAAAATTGAAACAGTGTTGCATATGCTCAATAACTTAGGACAGAATATCATTTTTATGCTATTGGAAGAACAGTAGAACTTCTTAGCCTGCATGTAACCTTAATGCTGCTGGATAAATACATACTTGGTAGCAGTGGCAAATGCCTCACTGCGATTTGTTGAGCTGTGTTTCAAGGGGGGCACTTGTGAAAATCAGCATTTGAGTAAGCTTTCTATTTGTCCAAAGGGTCTGAAATGCCTTCAAATTATATTTCCTCTCCTTTGACTAGTCACTTCAGCTTATTGCAAGACATGGATAATCTTCTGAGACAGAACTTTTCGAGTTTTAATGTATATTCAGTTATAATATTTGACAATAAGAGGTATTTAATCAATTCCTGTTGACTTAGCAAAATTTATTGAAAAGTCTATAAGAAAGAATATGATCAGATCAGATCAGTGGCTCAGTAGTGTCCGACTCTTTGAGACCCCATGAATTGCAGCACGTCAGGCCTCCCTGTCCATCACCAACTCGCGGAGTTCACTCAGACTCACGTCCATCGAGTCAATGATGCCATCGGGCCATCTCATCCTCTGTCGTCCCCTTTTCCTCTTGCCCCCAATCCCTCCCAGCATCAGAGTTTTTTCCAATGAGTCAACTCTTCGCATGAGGTGGCCAAAGTACTAGAGTTTAAGCTTTAGCATCATTGCTTCCAAAGAAATCCCAGGGCTGATCTCCTTCAGAATGGACTGGTTGGATCTCCTTGCAGTCCAAGGGACTCTCAAGAGTCTTCTCCAACACCACAGTTCAAAAGCATCAATTCTTTGGTGCTCAGCCTTCTTCACAATCCAACTCTCACATCCATACATGACCACAGGAAAAACCATAGCCTTGACTAGATGAACCTTTGTTGGCAAAGTAATGTCTCTGCTTTTGAATATGCTATCTAGGTTGGTCATAACTTTCCTTCTAAGGAGTAAGCGTCTTTTAATTTCATGGCTGCAGTCACCATCTGCAGTGATTTTGGAGCCCCCAAAAATAAAGTCTTCCACTGTTTCCACTGTTTCCCCATCTATTTCCCATGAAGTGATGGGACTGGACGCCATGATCTTCGTTTTCTGAATGTTGAGCTTTAAGCCAACTTTTTCACTCTCCTGTTTCGCTTTCATCAAGAGGCTTTTGAGTTCCTCTTCACTTTCTGCCATAAGGGTGGTGTCATCTGCATATCTGAGGTTATTGATATTTCTCCCAGCAATCTTGATTCCAGCTTGTGTTTCTTCCAGTCCAGCGTTTCTCATGATGTACTCTGCATATAAGTTCAATAAACAGGGTGACAATATACAGCCTTGACGTCCTCCTTTTCCTATTTGGAACCAGTCTGTTGTTCCATGTCCAGTTCTAACTGTTGCTTCCTGACATGCATACAGATTTCTCAAGAGGCAGGTCAGGTGGTCTGGTATTCCCATCTCTTTCAGAATTTTCCACAGTTGATTGTGATCCACACAGTCAAAGGCTTTGGCATAGTCAATAAAGCAGAAATAGATGTTTTTCTGGAACTCTCTTGCTTTTTCCATGATCCAGCAGATGTTGGCAATTTGATCTCTGGTTCCTCTGCCTTTTCTAAAACCAGCTTGAACATCAGGAAGTTCACGATTCACATATTGCTGAAGGCTGGCTTGGAGAATTTTGAGCATTACTTTACTTGCGTGTGAGATGAGTGCAATTGTGCGGTAGTTTGAGCATTCCTTGGCATTGCCTTTCTTTGGGTTTGGAATGAAAACTGACCTTTTCCAGTCCTGTGGCCACTGCTGAGTTTTCCAAATTTGCTGGCATATTGAATGCAGCACTTTCACAGCATCATCTTTCAGCATTTGGAATAGCTCAACTGGAATTCCATCACCTCCACTAGCTTTGTGCATAGGGATGCTTTCTAAGGCCCACTTGACTTCACATTCCAGGATGTCTGGCTCTAGGTCAGTGATCACACCATCGTGATTATCTTGGTCGTGAAGCTCTGTTTCGTACAGTTCTTCTGTGGATTCTTGCCATCTCTTCTTAATATCTTCTGCTTCTGTTAGGTCCATACCGTTTCTGTCCTTTATCGAGTCCATCTTTGCATGAAATGTTCCTTTGTTATCTTTGATTTTCTTGAAAAGATCTCTAGTCTTTCCCATTCTGTTGTTTTCCTCTATTCCTTTGCATTGATTGCTGAAGAAGGCTTTCTTATCTCTCCTTGCTATTCTTTGGAACTCTGCATTCAGATGTTTATATCTTTCCTTTTCTCCTTTGATTTTTGCTTCTCTTCTTTTCACAGCTATTTTGTAAGGCCTCGTCAGACAGCCATTTTGCTTTTTTGCATTTCTTTTCCATGGGGATGGTCTTGATCCCTGTCTCTTGTACAATGTCACAAACCTCATTCCATAGTTCATCAGGCACTCTACCTATCAGATCTAGTCCCTTAAATCTATTTCTCACTTCCGCTGTATAATCATAAGGGATTTGATTTAGGTCATACCTGAATGGTCTAATGGTTTTCCCTTCTTTCTTCAATTTAAGTCTGAATTTGGCAATAAGGAGTTCATGGTCTGAGCCACAGTCAGTTCCTGGTCTTGTTTTTGTTGATGTATAGAGCTTCTCCATCTTTGGCTGCAAAGAATGTAATCAATCTTATTTCAGTGTTGACCATCTGGTGATGTCCATGTGTAGAGTCTTCTCTTGTGTTGTTGGAAGTGGGTGTTTGCTATGAACAGTGCATTTTCTTGGAAAAACTCTATTAGTCTTTGCCCTGCTTCATTCTGTATTCCAAGGTCAAATTTGCCTGTTACTCCAGGTGTTTTTTGACTTCCTACTTTTGCATTCCAGTCCCCTATAATGAAAAGGACATCTTTTTTGGGTGTTAGTTCTAAAAGGTCTTGTAGGTCTTCATAGAACCATTCAACTTCAGCTTCTTCAGCATTACTGGTTGGGGCATAGACTTGGATTATTGTGATATTGAATGGTTTGCCTTGGAAATGGACAGAGATCATTCTGTCATTTTTGAGATTGCATCCAAGTACTGCATTTTGGACTCTTTTGTTGACCATGATGGCTATTCCATTTCTTCTATGGGATTCCTGCCTATAGTAGTAGATATAATGGTCATCTGAGTTAAATTCACCCATTCCAGTCCATTTCAGTTTGCTGATTCCTAGAATGTCGACATTCACTCTTGCCATCTCTTGTTTGACCACTTTCAATTTGCCTTGATTCATGGACCCGACATTCCAGGTTCCTATGCAATATTGCTCTTTACAACATCGGACCTTGCTTCTATCACCAGTCACATCCACAGCTGGGTATTGTTTTAGCTTTGGCTCCATCCCTTCATTCTTTCTGGAGTTATTTCTCCACTGATCTCCAGTAGCATATTGAGCACCTACTGACCTGGGGAGTTCCTCTTTCAGTATCCTATCATTTTGCCTTTTCATACTGTTCATGGGGTTCTCAAGGCAAGAATACTGAAGTGGTTGGCCATTCCCTTCTCCAGTGGACCACATTCTGTCAGATCTCTCCACTATGACCCACCCATCTTGGGTTGTCCCACGGGCATGCCTTAGTTTCATTGAGTTAGACAAGGCTGTTGTCCTAGTGTGATTAGATTGACTAGTTTTCTGTGAATATGGTTTCAGTGTGTTTGCCCTCTGATGCCCTCTTGCAACACCTACCGTCTTACTTGGGTTTCTCTTACCTTGGGCATGGAGTATCTCTTCACAGCTGCTCCAGCAAAGGGCAGCCATTGCTCCTTACCTTGGATGAGGATTATCTCCTCACCATCGCCCTTCCTGACCTTCAAGGTGGGATAGTTCCTCTAGGCCCTCCTGCACCCGCGCAGCCATGGCTCCTTGGACATAGGGTTGGTCCTCCCGGTCACCGCCCCTGGCCTCGGGTGTGGGGGCGCAGGGTAGCTCCTCCCTCCTGCCACCCCTGGCCTCGGGCTTAGGGGCATGGGGTATCTCCTCTCGGCCGCCCCCCTTGACCTCGGACGTGGGTTAGCTCCTCTGGCTGCCGCTGTTCGTGCATGGGGTCCTCCCGGCTTCTGCCCCTGACCTAGGACATGGGGTGGCTCCCAGCGTGCTGGTCGCAGCCGCCTGTGCTTAGTGCGCCGTTAGCAGCCATAATCACTGTCAAATTAAAAGGATTTCAAATAGTCAAAATAACTGCATAAATATAAAAACCAGTATTATTGATAAATGATATGGACCAATGCTTATATGTTTCACATCTAAATATCATAACAACCTTTGTGGTAAGAATTATTAACTCAGTTTTTGTCTATGAATAAAATTCAATGCAGAAAAGTTAAGTTACCTAATTGTCTGAGTCACTCTGTGATAACTATCTGCTATCTGTGACAGATAGCATTGCCACAGAGGTGTCTTGAGTGAAAGACTACATTTCTTCCACTATACCATGTGATCCTTTTAGGGCAAATATCCTATTAGAAAGAGAGTATGCAAATAGAAAAAAAAAAAATGTGCAATTTGTAAAAGTCTGAGTAACTGTTTTTTTTTTTTTTTTCCAAGTGAAGCTCTAAAACTTTCAACATTGATTGCTAAGTACTTGGAATGATTTTGGTGATCGGCAATGCATTGTTCTGTGTCCATTTTTTTAAATCAACAGATATCCCTAAAAGCAGTGAAAAATAGGAAGTGCATCTCAGAAGGGCACAAAGTAAGTTTGAAAGGGCAAGTTTGATTTTCTATTTTTACAGCTCTTCTCTAAGATGATACATTTTGTGAGGTGAGTTTTTTTTTTTTTTTTTTAATTCTGGAACATACCTCTGATTTTTGATTTTGAAGGTATTCAGAGGGGACCAGTTCTTCAAGTGAAAATTGTCACGTTGAGAATATGGATGATTTATCAGGTGCAGATTTTTTATTTCTTGCAGAATGTACGATGAGGTGAGATTCTTTCCTAACATCTTACAGATTAGTATCAAAAGCCTGAACAATACCATTGAAATCAAGGACATTCCTCAGAAAAGCAATCAATTGTTATGGAATAGATAATGTGTTTTCTTGCAAAGCAAGAGAATAACTACCATTTGGGTGTTATTAATCTTCCCTGAAATCATTTTAACATTCCAATGTGCTGTTAAACTCTCTTCTTTTTTTCTTTCTTCTTTTTTTAAGGAAATACAAGAATGTGTACTGATTTATTGTCAAATTACAGGCAGCTGTATAGCTCAATCAAGGAAATTAAATTAATTATTTTCCAATAAGTCACACTATTGTTTGCTCCATGTAGTATAAATATGTCTTAAAGTTGTCCTTTTATATGGTAAAAAGGAGGCAGACTGGTTAAAAGGAAATGCCTCTGTTTAAATGCGTCTGTTTAGCCAAAGTCAGATATGTCTATATTTATATAAATATGTGTGTATTTCTTTTCTAAATATATATATATATATACACATATATATACCTAGTACAAAATTTTAAAGAAACTATTGTAAAGAAATGCATATTAAGCAAAAAGAATGCCATTGTCTTCAATGCTATTTAATTTTGTCTCTCCCTCATTGTTGTAGGAGGGGGGTGCCCTCCAGGGCCCCAAAACACTCAGAAAAGAATTGTTTGAGGAGATACATACTGACAAAGCAAGAGACTTTATTGGTAAAGGGCACCCAGGTGGAGAGCAGCAGGGGTGAGAGAACCCAGGAGAACTGCTCTGCCATGTGGCTCTCAGTCCCGGGTTTTATGATGGGATTAGTTTCCGGGTTGTCTTTGGCCAATCATTCTGACTCAGAGTCCTTCCTGGTGGATCCTTGTAGTCCTTCCTTGTCTGTATCACTCAGACAAGATGGATGCTAGCCAGAGGGATTCTGGGAGGTGGACGGACATGCAGTGTCTCCTTTTGGCCTTTCCTGACCTCTTCTGGTTGATGGTGGCTTATTACTTCCATGTTCCTTACCCAGACCTGCTGTTGTAAGACAACTTATGCAAATGGATCCTAGGGAGCCTGGCTAGGGTGAGTGGTTTCAGTCAGTGTGTTTCCCCTAACATCATGATAATTTTGATTTACTGGGAGATATTCTTTAAAGAATAATTCATGGGTGTATGAGTGTACCATTGCTGCTATAAATCACTTTAGTTGTAATAATGCTAGCTTTCATGTGCACTTTTAAGTTATATTTATTTAAGGGTATTTTCTGTAAAATGATCTAAAATAGTATTCATCTTATACACTAATACAATGGCAGTCATGTACTTTTTACCAAGTTAAAATCTTATCTTCCAAATTATGTTTTCCTTCTGGTTTTACTAAAGAATATTTGTAGTTAACAAAAGATCACAAATTGCCACCATTCACATTTGATATTAACACTTATTTTTTATTCCCGTAGCACTGTCTTGCACAGAGTATACTCTGTTTTATTTGAAACTTCTTTAAATTTTGAGTGCTTGATTTCATTTTCATTTATCAGCACATTAAGGATAGTGGTATATTATGCATATTTATTACTTTCTTGTAGCTTATTCTCTGATGAAAGTGGGAACTCTGTTTTCAAGAGTACAGTAACTAAAAAGTTATTATTTCAAAATATAGCTTCAAAACATTCATTTCCTTAGCATTTTTAAGCATTATGTTGTATACTAGGTATAAAAAAATTGATGAAAATGTATTCCTTGACCTAAAAGTCTTCAGAATGACAGAGAAAATATCCCTATAAAAATTATAATGAAGCATGATAACTGTTATAAGTGTACAACATTTCCAGCTCTGTACGTGGAATGAAGTTTTGAACTCTGTGGTAGTCAAAGATCTAGGTAATGCTGAAGTTGAGAGTAGGAGATTGTGTTAAAATACGCCCTGCAAGGTGGTGCAGGAAGTCAGAGAGGGGAATGTGATGAGGCTTACAGAGTGTATGACAGAAGTCTGTGTAAGTTCATCATCAAATGCAGTGTCCCGTAAGGGGTAACAATGGGTGTTTATTGAATAAGAAAAGGAGAGTCAGTAGAATTATAATGACTTAAACCTAAACAACCCATGGCTAACTAAAGAATGCCAAGCAGCAATCAACTGTTTTGAAAAGTGTTTAAGAACTTACTTGAAGCTAATGAAGCTCTTGATATATCACATAGATGACTTTCCTGCTAACATCCTAGTGCTTAATTTTTTACTTTAGTCTGAGACATTAATAAGTTGAGACGTCTCAACATGGATGCATTTCCCTTGAAACAGTGATCAAACGAACAAACCAAATTGGTTACAAAATTATGTTATATACCTTAAAAAAGTATTACTATTTGTCTCTAGTCTGTTTCTTTTTTTTTTATTGAAGAATTACTCTTTTTTCTTTATTTTTTTAATGAGATAGATGTAGTTACAAGTTATTACAAATAAACTGAGATATTTTACATATTTATATTCACATATAAATACATTATATAATTTTAAAAACATATTATATATGCACCCTTGTATCGATATATACATACATTGAAGGCATCAATGACATATGTGTAAACATATGTGTTAATATATACATTACACATAAACATATGTATATAATGTTACATATATACTGTTTCTCACACACACACATATTTCTCCAAGCACTGACAAATCCCTATAACTCTGGTTCTGCATATATGCAGAATCTAGTCTGTTTCTAAGCTGAGTCCACTGTAACATCTTAATCAGTTTGGTTAATAGAATATGTCTATCATATGGAAAGTTTTATTGAATAGAGATGTGTATAAAATTGGCACTCAGTCCAGGTATGGTGTAACAGTATTAACTGAATTCAATTCAATTCAGTTTAGTTGCTCAGTCGTGTCTGACTCTTTGTGACCCCATGAATCACAGCACGCCAAGCCTCCCTGTCCATCACCAACTCCTGGAGTGCACTCAAACTCATGTCCATCGAGTCAGTGATGCCATCCAGCCATCTCATCCTTTGTGTCCCCTTCTCCTCCTGCCCCCAGTCCTTCCCAGCATCAGGATCTTTTCCAATGAGTCAACTCTTCGCATGAGGTGGCCAAAGTATTGGAGTTTCAGCTTCAGCATCAGTCCTTCCAACGAACACCCAGGAGTGATCTCCTTTAGGATGGACTGGTTGGATCTCCTTGCAGTCCAAGGGACTCTCAAGAGTCTTCTCCACCACAGTTCAAAAGCATAATTCTTCGGTGCTCAGCTTTCTTTATAGTCCAACTCACATCCATCCATGACTACTGGAAAAACCATAGCCTTGACTAGATGGACCTTTGCTGGCAAAGTAATGTCTCTGTTTTTCAATATGCTGTCTAGGTTGTTCATAACTTTCCTTCCAAGGAGTAAGCATCTTGAAATTTCATGGCTGCAATCACCATCTTCAGTGATTTTGGAGCCCCAAAAAATAAAGTCAGCCAAGGGAAGTAAGCATGGGGCATTTTAGAGGCGAGAACTCCAAGCAAAGGGGACCACAAGTACAGAGACCCTTAGGTGGGAGCACATGTGGTATATTCCAGAACCAGTAAATTTAGATACAATTATTGAGAAGATTTAAGATAAATTGAAGCAGGGAAACATACTAGAGCATGATGATGATCCAGGGTGGTGTTTTTTTGTGTGCTAGTTGTTATGTATTGTTCTTGTTTAGGATGAATAATAGAAAAGGAGGAAATATAGAGATTCAGGAGAAATATTGGCTGGAGAAAAGTCTTTGAGCAGGTAAGAGAAGATTTTACAAGCTGAGGATTAGAGTTTGGGCTTAAAAAAGTGCATGGAGGAAAGTCAGAATATTGTATAGGGAAAGAGACATAGAGGATGATAGACATTGTGTTTGAAGCACAGGAGAGGTTTTTTTTTTTTTTTTTCTTTTCTTTTTTCTTTTTTTAATAAATGTGTTCCCCATCCTGAACCCTCCTCCTTCCTCCCTCCCCATACCATCCCTCTGGGTCGTCCCAGTGCACCAGCCCCAAGCATCCAGCATCGTGCGTTGAACCTGGACTGGCATCTCGTTTCATACATGACATTTCACATGTTTCAATGCCATTCTCCCAAATCTTCCCACCCTCTCCCTAGGAGAGGTTTTATTTGCACTTTTGTTTAATTGCTTCTCTTTTCTCAGTGATAAGGGAAGAGAGGCATCAGCTAAGGATAAGGAGAGCAGGGAGGATTTTGAGTGTTTGAGGAGAGAAAAAAAAAAAAGGTATAAAATAGTTGTCATAAAAGAGGGAAAGAGATTATGGAAATGCAGGAAATGTAGTAAAGTTTGATGGGCTGGAAGTTAAGGTAAGGCTTGTCATTATAGTTATATGTTTAGCTTCCCTGATAGCTCAGTTGGTGAAGAATCCCCCTGCAATGCAGGAGACCCTGGTTCAATTCCTGGGTCTGGAAGATCCACTGGAGAAGGGATAGGCTACGCACTCCAGTATTCTTGGGCTTGCCTTGTGGCTCAGCTGGTAAAGAATCTACCTACAATGCAGGAGACCTTGGTTCGATCCCTGGGTTGGGAAGATCCCCTGGAGAAGGGAAAGGGTACCCACTCCAGTATTCTGGGCTAGAGAATTCCATGGACTGTATAGTCCATGGGGTCACAAAGAGTTGGATATGACTAAGCAACTTTCACTTCACTTACCAACCGTCATTAGGTTGATAGAGAGTTGGATTGGTTAGGGTTAGATTTTGTTGTTGTTGAGTGGGCTGATTCTAAGGGAGAGATGAGAGTGATTCTAGGACTGTCTTATGAATCACAAGGATAATCTAGATAAGAATCTAGGTAAGGAGAGAAATGAGCTATTAGAGATGAGAGTGTTGGAAACAATGCAGAGTTACTCCAAACTATAAAAGAGTTTTTCAAAGCAGTTGTACCAAGGCAGTACTTCTTAAACATTTTATGGTATGTCAGAGAGGTTATAAAGCTTGTAATAAGTAAATGATCTGGGAGTTCTAGCTGTTCATGCCTAACCAGGCCTCCTAGAGGGCTAGAAAGATCAACATAGCCACACATTTATATTTTTATTCACTGCTGATTACTGTACAGTCCATTTTAAAAGCTGTTATATGAAAGAAGGTCATAGTAGACAAGGAATGGTCATTTAAACTGAGATTATGGCAGAGTCAGGCCTTCATTTTTAGGGTAAAACCTTGTTGTTGGTGGATTTTTAACCAAAGGAGTTGAAAATAGATTTGGCTTTAGGGTAGAAAATGAATTTTCATGGGACAAAGGTAGCATGGAGAGGTTATTCAAATAGATAGGAAATTACTGTGGCTTTTATTAAGTTGGGAGAATTGGAAGACTTGTGAGAAGTAATTGGATTCTTAATCTAGCCATGGGATAATATTAATTAACTTTAATAATTGACAGGATATAAAATTAAAAAGAGATGGAGGAATCAGAATTGATACCTCAAATTTCTGCTCTTATTATCTACATGGGTACAGAGTTAACAGCTGAATGAAAATATGGAAGTAAAGTTTTTTGGGGAAAAAAATCAATGTAATTTGGGACAAAGAGAAAGATTGAATATATGGTAAAGGTGATGGATTGAGGGAAAAGATCAAGGATGGAGCTATACATTTGAGAATAATCTGTATAATCGCATATAAAATATACACCTATATGCCTCACAAAGTCATCAGTTATGCATGCAGATTTGTTCATTTACATGAGTATATTTCTTGTAAATTAAACTAAATACTACATATATATTAAAAAACATTTAAAAATAGAAAGTAAGCAACCCTGGATTCTCTAAAAGTTCTTCATCAGGCAGATGACTAAAAAATGATGGTGTCTAGTTGCCTAGTAGAGTTACTATCAAAAGTAGGAGATACAAAATACAGTGTTTGAAATTGCTTGAATTTAAATATATTTGCCATATTTAAATAATATGTCATTTCATTTTCCTAATCTCTACAAGTAGGTTATTCATTGAATTTAATTAAATTTAAATGAATTACACTGAGTATCATGGCATATAGTTTTTCTTCTTCCAGTTTTTTTTTCCCTTAGCTTATACATTTCTGAACATATGAGAATCATGTTTCCTCCTTTGTATACAATGAACTGATTGCCAACTATAATTTAGAAGCTTTTAATGAGACAACCTGAATGAATTCAGAGCTCCGCACATGCAAAGCAATACAGATTGTCACTCAAGAGATGTTTTAGATTTATAATGCACCCACAGAATCCAAATATGCTGGATCTGCAAAATAAAAAGGTGAGGAAGGGAACAGCCTCTCTTAGGTTTTATTTTTATCTTGCATGTAGGATATTGGATATTAATTTTCTTGTTTCTTGGATACCATTTCTCCTTACTTGTTGAGGCCCATATTGTCTTTAGATTCAACCAAGATTGAAGCAGGAACAATTATCCTGCTTGTTCCCCTTCTCTGCCATGAATCCACCTTAAGGTGGATATATCATAATTTATTTGGTCATTCTCATTCAGGCATTTCACTTTTTTTTTTTTAGTTGTAAAGAATGTAGTAACTTAAGTCTGTGTACTGAGTTGGACAAAAAGTTTTTTTGCATTTTTCCAGCTCTTATGGAAAAGCCCAAATGAACTTTTTGGCCAACCGAGTATTTGCCTAATTGTGCACTTCAGCCATGCCTCATAAATGTTAATATGAGGTATTCTTATTGACTTTGTGATATAAATATTATAAATAATTGTACTTTTGATTTTCTTGGAAGTTTAACTGGATCCTTTAATAATATTTGAAAATTTGGATTTTCCCCAATTATTATCTTAATAAACAGAGCTTAAACAAACAACTTAGGCAAAAGTTTTATGTATTTGTTTCATGATAATTGTTTTCCACCAGATTTGAGTTATTTGTCTTCATGAGAATATATGCTTTTACTGGCTTTTAAAACAAGTAAAGGATTATGCTAATTAATATACTCACTAGAAATGTATGTGTGTATGTACATATCTATGAGGGAGATATTGGCACTTGAGTAATAACCATCATTAATTTACATCACAGATAAATGATAACCCAAATCCTTCACCATACCTACTTTTCTAGCATGATCTTGGGAAACTTTCCCTAATTCACTAAATACTGGACACACTTCAGGGCCTTTATTCATGGTGTTTCTTCCACCTGGAATGTTCTCCTTTGCTCCTTATACCCTCAATCTTGCTTATTCTTCAGTTCCCTGCCTAAATTGTACTTCAGGCAGTAGGAACCTGATTTGCTCTTTAAGGTAGCCATTCCTCCAGATACTTTACGTTCTTCCAGCCCCCTTCTACTGTATTTATCACAGTTCACAAAATTTATCTGTTAGGCTTACTTCACTCTGTATAATTGAAAAGCACCAATACAGTATACTAATGCATATATATGGAATTTAGAAAGATGGTAACAATAACCCTGTATACGAGACAGCAAAAGAGACACTGATGTATAGAACAGTCTTTTGGATTTTGGACTCTGTGGGAGAGGGACAGGGTGGGATGATTTGGGAGAATGGCATTGAAGCATGTATAATATCATATATGAAACGAGTTGCCAGCCCAGGTTCGATGCACGATACTGGATGCTTGGGGCTGGTGCACTGGGACGACCCAGACGGATGGTACTGGGAGGGAGGAGGGAGGAGGGTTCAGGATGGGGAACACGTGTATACCTGTGGTGGATTCATGTTGATATATGGCAAAACCAATACCATATTGTAAAGTTAAAAAATAAAAAAAAGCTAAAAAATATATATATATATATCTGTTAGGACTTGCTTATTCTCTGTTCCATTCCCTAGATTTACATCTCCCTTGAGACTTAGAGATATTGTCCTTTTCATTCATCATTGTACATTCAGTTCTGAGTATGGTGTCTAGAAATTAATAGGTTTAGATGAATATTTGTTGAATTGTTGGGCAAATGAATAATGAAGAAATGAATGACTGGAGGTAAGAGACTCTTATATTTTCCTTTTCCATGAATAACTAAAGGAAACTAAATACATGTAACTAATAATATAATACTTCAGAATTCATTGTAGTTACATGCTTTATTATATTTAAGGTTAGTCAATGTATTATCTAATTAAGAAACATCCAAATTTAAACAAGTAATCACCAGCTCAATGATAGAGTAGTATTTTTTCGGTTCATGTTGTCATTGTCTTATTTATTGGCATTGAGTCAGATAAAATCAGGAGGCTATATTTTACCATTAGAAAACCTACCACACAATGAAAATATTTCATCAATTTAATAAACATTTCTCAAATGATATGTAAGAGAAATGATTATTTTCATAGCAATATTGAAATTTCCAAGTAATTGCAATTGCAGTAAAAAATTAATTGCTAATGAACTGTGTTTGAGATCTAAGTAATGCACAAATATTTTTTTGACAGAAGATCTTTTTATGTTAACCACTATTAACTCTATCCTGAAACAAACAGGATTTTAAACTATTTTAATTCATTTTTTCCCTGAAGTTTTGCTGGCTCGTTACTATTATCATATAGTGCTATTAAAGGGCATAATTTTGTGATTGTCACTTATAAAAATGACAGCTTTACTTGAGTAGTAGGAATGATTTTTTTTTTTTTTCAATTGTGTAGCCAGTTCATCCCTGCATGTCACCATAACAGTCACACTGAAGCCCTAAAGAATTTGGCTGCTCTTGAGTTCACAGTTCTCAGATATTACGGGTGTTTCTTCTCTTCCTGCTTTCTCTTCTGTTCTGCCTTTTATCTAAAAGAGACACAACCATGAATTTGAACAAAGTGGTGTTTCTATCCTTAAATAGCTAATGGTTACCTTCAAGTGACCTTCAGAGGTGTCCTGTTTACCACCCTTTTGTGGGTGCTCAGATTTCAGTTCAACTTTACAGGAGATACACGTCCACTTTTAATGACAGGGTCCCTGTTGCTCTGATGAATGTCTGTCCCCTAGTCCTGATTGACACCAGCAGGCTGTGGAGGATGACAAATTGTCAGACAACAGATCAATCTGTTTTCTCCATTAAGTAATGAGGAATGAAAGGGCAGAGGCTTGGGGTGGGGGGTGCTTTCTGCGATTACCTGGAGGCCTACTAAAGATGTTTGTAAATCAAGCATGTCAGCAGTATGCATATGCTTATTATACATGCAGTAGTGTGCATGTTTGAGTGATGAGGATCGAATACTCAACAGATACCTTCAACAATAAAACCACAAATAAAAATGATGAGAAGAAAAGTATTGAACTAGCTGTGAATGTAAAACTTAGTATCCCCTGGGGATGCTAAGAATACGCTGAGTAAAGAGATGGAAAGTATTAATAAAACCACCAGAATAATAGCCATTTGAAGAATAGGGAACTGTGTTAATTATTAGTTATTACCTTTTTTGCAAGTGTCTTTTGATTGACAATGAGGATTCATGGGAATAGCTTGAATTATAAAATATTTGTCATGGAGTACATTTCATAAAGACTGTGCCTGGGAATTATCATGGAATATGTATTTTGTCCAATTTTGTCAACTCAAAATTCCAAAAGAAGAGAGACCTACAAAAAATAGGTAGTTTTCAGGGAAATGATAGATATTTTTTATTTTCCTCGACTCAGCAAGCTAGAATTTATATGCCACTTTTTGGTTACATGATATGCTTATGAAACAGTAAAGAATAAAAGTTAGGGCTTAGAATGGAACTATGCTAACACTCTGGTTATTAGGTGACCTTAGAACCTGCCTTCCAGGATGGGTATATACTATCTTTTTGCTTGTTCTCTTGGTTTCACAGTAGACACAGTGTAGTAGGCTTAACCAGAAAGAGGAATTTCGTAGAAAGACAAAAGGAACATTTCTAACTATCTAAGGAATGGGATACAATTACTCCATAGAGACAGATTTTAGCCTGGGCCTAGGGAAATTAATCCATCAATCTCTCTCTCATTTGCATTATTCCTTCCTACAATCTCTTCTGTTCTATTCATACAGACTATATATATATATATATATATATACACACACACACACACACATATATATATATATGATATGTATGATATATATGATCTATGATCATATATATATGATCTGTATAAAGACCAGATAGGTGTTTTCAATATTTTCAATATTTCATCTTAAAAAATAATCTCTCTTTAACTATCCAGCAACATAAAAGGAACTACTAAATCTATGTTCCAAATTTCCAAACCAAACTTTGGTTAACAACTCAAGTCAGGTGCATATCTAGTTGTACTCACAAAAAAAAAAAAAAAGAAAGAAAGAAAGAAAGAAAAGCCAATTAATTTAAGTGTACCTATGAGCATACAGACAAAGAAGAGACTGTTCCAGAAAATGGGAGACAGATGCTCCCAAAGAAGGCTGCCTTAACAGCCAAAACAGTAAGATTCTCTGATAAAGAATGTTTTTGAAAAATTCCAGTGCAAGTAATAATTGTATACAGACCTTACTTCTCATAGAATTTTAGTTCAAGATCATCAGTGCCTCTGGGAAAAATGATGACCCCTAAAACAAATCCAAACATATTTGAGATTGTAATAAAATTTTAATTACCAGAAAATTTAAGGCCAACGCACTTATTTTCATTGTACATTTTTTAGGACATACTTTATTAATTGCAGTGAGAGAAACTTAGTTTTAAAGTTAGGTCTTAAAGGATTATAGATGCCACTGGTGTTTGGAAATGATTTGAGTTAGTCTATACTAAATGGCAACAAAAATTTAAAAAACAAAGCAGCAATGAGAATACACATTATGAGGGACCAAGGGTATTGAATTACTTGCAGAATTTGCTTGTGAAAGGCTTTAAAAAGTGTAGGTATAAGAATTGAAAGAGACACGTGTACCCCAATGTTCATCGCAGCACTGTTTATAATAGCCAGGACATGGAAGCAACCTAGATGTCCATCAGCAGATGAATGGGTAAGAAAGCTGTGGTACATATACACAATGAAATATTACTCAGCCATTAAAAAGAATACATTTGAATCAGTTCTAATGAGGTGGATGAAACTGGAGCCAATTATACAGAGTGAAGTAAGTCAGAAAGACACCAATACAGTATACTAACGCATATATATGGAATTTAGAAAGATGGTAACAATAACCCTGTATGTGAGACAGCAAGAGACACAGATGTATAGAACAGTCTTTTAGACTCTGTGGGAGAGGGTGGGGTGATTTGGGAGAATGGCATGGAAACATGTGTAATATGATATAAGAAGTGAATTGCCAGTCCAGGTTCGATACAGGATACAGGAAGCTTGGGGCTGGTGCGCTGGGATGACCCAGAGGGATGGTATGGGGAGGGAGGTGGAAGGGGATTTCAGGATTGGGAACACGTGTACACCGTGGTGGATTCATGTTGATGTATAGCAAAAACCAATACAATATTGTAAAGTAATTAGCCTCTAATTAAAATAAATAAATTTAAATTAAAAAAAAAGAAATATATGTCTAGGAAAGGTTCATTTAACTTCAAAAAAAAAAAAAAAAAAGTGTAGGTAGAAAACTATTTACTGAAACAAGTTCCTGACTTCTAAATTGCATTATTTCAATTTCAATATATTAAGTTCATTTGAAATGAATGAAAGTCTCAACAAAATGCTACCATCAAATATATGTGGTATTTTTATCATGTTTCCTGATTTCTTTTTGTTTTTTTCAATATAAGACTCTTGAAATTACAAGTTTATGCTAGAGATCATTTAGTATAAATTTCCTATGCTCCATAGGAATTTTTCCTGCTGTACTTCCCTCTGTTACTCCACAGACATTTCCATGACCTGAACCAACTGTCAGGGTTCCCAGATACTCTATTTATTTGCCATATAAGGCCACCCCAAAAACTGAAAAAAATGATAGTTTAAATTACATATAATCAGAGTTCTGTCTTTGTTAGAGAAACTAGTATAATAGAATATTACACACTAAGTTTATAATGAGACAAAACTAATAGTATATTGTCAAAAAGAGGGGAAAATCTTATAAAATTTACAAAAAAAGATGCACTAAAAACTTATCACATGGCTAAAATCTCTTATACTAAGGATTTTTAAATTGTACTTATGAAGACTCCAGAGAATTTAAGATGATTGGAAAAACATAGCCTTGCATCATAAAAAAAAAAAAAAATAGTTGGTGAAGATATAGAAAAAGGTAACTCTTGTTCACTGTTGGAGGGAATGTATATTGGTACAGCCACTATGGAAAACAGTGCAAAATTTCCTCAAAAATTAAAAATAGACTACTAGAGGGTCCAGCTATTCCACTTCTGGGTACATATCCAAAGGAATTCAAGAGTCTTCTCTAGCATCACAATTCAAAAGTATCAGTGCTTCAGCGCTCTGCCTTTTTTATGGTCCAACTCTCACATCTATACATGACTACCAGAAAAACCATAGCTTTGGTTATATGAACTGTTATCTGCAAAATGATGTCTCTGCTTTCTAAAACACTGTCTATGTTTGTCATAGCTTTTCTCCCAAGAAGCTCTTTTTGAGTGAGAACATTTAGCCATCTGTTATCTAAGCAATATTCAAATATATAATACAGTGTTATTAGATATAATCATCCTCCTGTGCATAAGATTCCCTGAACTTGTTAATTTTATAACTCCTTTAACAAATATACCCCCATTTTCCTCTTTGTGATCCTACGGATTATGTGACCCCATGGAGTCGTGTCTGACTCTTTGCTAGACTGCCAGGCTCCTCTGTCCGTGGGATTCTCCAGGCAAGAAGATTAGAGTGGGTTGCCATTTCCTACTCCAGGGGATCTTTCCAACCCAGGGGTTGAACCCCATCTCTTATGTCTCCTGCATTGGTAGGCAGGTTCACCAGCACCACCTGGGAAGCCCCTTCCACACCCCAGGCCCTGATAATCACCACTTCACTCTCTTGTTTCTCCCAATTTACCTGTTTTAGATTCACATATAAGTGATAAACAGTATTTGTCCTTCTCTGTCAGACTTATTTCACTTAGAATAATGCTCTCAAGTTTCATACAAATTGTTGTAGATGGCAAGAATTCCTTCTTTCTCATGGGTGAATAATATCCCTTTGTGTGTGTGTGTGTGTGTGTGTGTGTGTGTGTGTATATATATATATAAGTCTAAACATACATACATATATATATATGTATGTTTAGACTTCCCTGGTGGCTCAGACAGTAAAGAATCTGCCTGGAATGTGGGAGACCTGGGTTTATCCCTGGGTTGGGAAGATCCCCTGGAAGAAGGCAAGGCAACCCACTCCAGGATTCTTGCCTGGAGAATTCCATGGACAGAGGAGCCTGGCAGGCTAGCAGAGTCAGACATGACTCCATGGGATCTCAAAGAGTTGGATATGACTGAGTGACTGTGTGTGTGTGTGTGTATACATTTATATATATCACACCATCTTCATCCATTCATCTGTTGATGAGCACTTAACTTGTTTCATATCTTGACAGTGAACACGTGGTACAGTAATCTCTTTAAGATCTTAAGTCAAGGAAATATTTACCAATAACCAGAAATGGGCCACATGTCTGAGAGAATTCACATGAAGCCCTAGAGAATCAGCAGCTCAGGAGAAACTGAGGGGTGATGGAAACTCTAAAGGGTCTCACTGAATAAGCAAAGATCAGGACCGAGGAAGAGGGCCAGCTGTAAGAAAATCCATCACTTTTGACATAGGAAGTCCAGTTAGTTTTTCAACACCCCCACAGCACACATACAACACATACACCTTAAAAGGGAGAAAAGGAGTCAGCTTTACATCAGCCAGATCTAGAATGCAGAAGATGAGTAGAGAGCAGTGAACAGTTAGGTGCAAACAGCCTAGCTCTTTTTATCTTTTACCACCCAGGCTCTTTCCATCATCTGATGAGTGGGGCATAATATAATCAAGAAAGTCGAAGCCTGTCTGCAGGAGAGGTCTCAAGCAGCTGTGGGCCTCACTGGGGCAACAGGAATTAGCTATAACTTACAATTGTATTGAAAGTTTTGACTATTTCATTAGACTGGACATTTAATTACTGAACTTAAGAATTGATGACAGAGGGACTGTAAGGCATTCTATTACTTAAAATTAATCAAAGACATAATGGCTCTGCCAAAGTTTTCATCCAGGAGTGTGGAGAAGCTCTGTCTGAATAACATTTAAATGAACAAAGTAAGTTTACTTTTGTCTTAGTCATCATGAATTATATTAGACACCAAAATATCCCATTTGGTGATAATACTTAATACAGTATATGTGAAACTTGTGGTATTCAATTATTCAACAATTATCTACTCTGAATACTGTGTGATGATTACATTCCTAAGTATTGGAGATAAAACATGAACTTAACAGAAATAATCCTTCCTGGACTGTTAACACAACTTTCAGTACAATGGTAGAGAAAAATAAATAGACTTATTGATAACTTAATTTGGGCTTGAGTAATGAGAAAAGGGATCCCAAATTAAGATGTATCCAGATAGAGGTCTGAAGGCCACGTAGACAGTAGCCTAGCGGGCAGACTGAGAAAGAATTTTCAGGTAGAAGAACTAGTTCTGATACTGAAAGAGAACATGGGTCATACAAGGACTTAGAAGTTGAATGGGTGTATGAATCCTATTTTAAAAATAGAAGTATAGCATGATTCTGGAGAGAATTTCAAAAAATCGGACTAGAAAGAGAAAATCCAGATGACAAAAAGTAATACAAAAGGTGCTAGCCAAGTGTGACTTCATTTTAAGGGCAATCAGCAGTCACTGAAAGATTTTCAATAGTTAATATATTTGCATATGGAAAAAAGAATTTTCTGAAAATATCAGTGGGCATTTTTGGCACCAGCTGGTGTTAAGGGAGTTATTTTAGATGGGCAAACAATGTTGTGCCCACATATATTAACAATATAAATACACGTACTTAAACCCTACTGTCAGGAAAATTACAGATATTTTATTTAATCCTGTTTTGCCATGATGAAATGTATTAACCATTTTTGTTACCTTTACCTTAGAGGTAAGAATGCTGAATTACAAAGTGGTAAAGGTGTAGTTCATGGATCCACACCTAGAAAGTGGTAGAGCAGGAAATAAAGCTCAAATTTTTAACTCCAAAATCTAGACCATTCTGTTACCTACTGCCATAATTCTAGACAATATGAGGAGAAGCTGAAACATTTAACTAATGATTAACTAAAGCTTAATCATTTAACCGATTCAAGTTTCACATTCAAGTGAACTCATGTCAGTTTTACTGATCCAAGATTACTTGCTTTTAGCATCCAAAAATTCTTGCACTATTTTCATTTTATGGACATGAACTTATAACTACAGTCTGCTTTTCCTTCTCAGTTGTAAAATTATTCCTATTTACCCTCTATAATGTCCATGTATTTGTATGGTTGCTGCTGCTGCTGCTGCTAAGTCACTTTAGTCGTGTCTGACTCTGTGCGACCCCATAGACGGCAGCCCACCAGGCTCCCCCATCCCTGGGATTCTCCAGGCAAGAACACTGGAGTGGGCAATCAGCAAATTCTCTTCTCTCTAACAATATATATTCAGGCAGTCTTCAAGGCCTTTCTCATACAGTTCTAGTTCTGGGACCCACAGGTTTTATTGGAATACTCCAACAGTAACATTATACTGTAGGCCTGTACATTAGAATGATGTATCATAGTAATTCTAATGCAGTTATTCTAGTATGATTTAGATTGTAATCCTAAAGCATTATCTAGATATAACACTAAAGCAATCTCTGAGGAAATTTTGTTCATTCCAGCCAGGGAAAGGCAAGTCCTATTTCTATTTCATGCATGAATTATTAAATATGTACTTAAAGGGATAGCAGCCCTTTTAATTTGGCAAAGCTCATGGTTTTAATTGGTAAAATTGACAAATGACCTAAAGTTTGCTGCATCTAGACCCAAGGGAAACAAAAGAAAAGGAAGCAAAGAATGCATACTTGGCCTGGAACTGAGCTGTCTTTCTGTGAGTAGGAAAAAAAAAAAAAAATTCTAGCAATTGTTTGACAGAGCTACCAATTAGTGTCCGACTCCATAGAAGAGATCATAAAGTTGAAGGAATTTCTGCACAATTAAGGGATGTAAACATAGGGACTTTTGGAAAACACAACTCAAAGAAAATAATGTGTCAGGCCCTTATAAGTGACTGAACATGCTATTAAAGCAGATGAAAACCTAGTGGAGCAGTACTTGCCTGCATTAAGATGGAAGCCACCTACGGTCCTCAGATTTAATACTTACCATTTCATCTTGGTGATATTTAGTTTAACCATGTTTTAGTAGAATACAAGGCAGAGGGCAGCTTCTGTTCCATACTCCGGTGCTTCTGAGATTATCCCCTTATCCTCGAAGCTCTCTAACTCTATATTCTTCAGAACAAAAGATGCAAAAAAAGAGACATAGTATGTCAACAGAATACAGATAAACAATTTAGAACATCCAGACCCCCAAAGACACAGAAATTATGTGGTGGTTTTACTTTTGCAGCACAGATCCAAGTAAAAGACCTAAGTCTGTAGAGTCAGTCTTTGCAAAATCTGAGTCACTTTCAGGATAAATTGTAAGGTGTTTTTTCCTTATCTTTTTTTTTTTTTTAATACCAGTTCAGAAAAGTTTAAAGAAAAACACTATAGACATCCCTATAAAGAAAGAAGTTTGCTCAGTTATGTCCAACTCTTTGCAACCCCATGGACTATAGCCTACCAGGCTCCGCTGTCCATGGGATTTTCCAGGCAAGAGTATTGGAGTGGGGTGCCATTTCCTTCTCCAGGGGATCTTCCTGACCCAGGGATCGAACCCAGGTCTCCTGCATTGTAGGCAGATGCTTTACCGTCTGAGCCACCAGGGAAGTCAGATAGAATTTTTACCTATTTGCTTTATCTCTTTGTGTACAGGGGAGACACACACACACACACACATGCTCACACAAGTATAGTTGTTTTGTTGCTGAACAATTTGAAAAGAAATTGCAGCTGTAAGTATATTTTAAATCCTTCAGCATGCATATCCTAAGGAAAAGGACTTTTTCCTATATAATTAATTATGGATAAGACGTATAGTTCTAACAACTAAGAAAATTAGCAAGTATATAATATCTAATATCGACAGAATACTCAAGTTTTCTCAATTGTCTTTGATTTACTTTCCAAATGAGAATCCAATCAAGGTCCACATATTTCATTTTTAAATAATCAATTTAATTTTTCAGAGCAGGCTTCGGTGTATAGTAAAACTGAACAGAAAATACAGGACAGTTCCAACATATATATTTGTAAAACTAATTTTATGTATTTTTGGCTGTGCTGGGTCTTCGCTGCTGCGCAGGGCTTTTCTCTAGTTGCAGAGAGCAGGGGCTACTCTCTAGCTGTGGCATGTGGGCTTCTCATTGTGGCCGCCTCCCTTGTTGCGGAGCACAGGCTCTAGGCACATAGGCTTCAGGAACTACAGCGTGTGGGCTCAGGGGTTGCGGCTCCTGGACTCGAGAGCACAGGCTCAATAGTTGTGGCAAACAAGCTCAGTTGCTCCATGGCATGTGGGATCTTCCTGGAATCCATGGATTGAACCCATGTCCTCTCCATTGGCAGTCCTCTCCATTTACCACTGAGCTACCAGGGAAAACTTCCAAAATATAATTTAAAAAAAAAATTCCCTTAATCCATTTTAATCTAAAATATACTCCTCACTTTTTAAAATTCCATTGCCTTTTGAAGAAACCAAGGTTTTATAGAAGGCCTCACAGTCTGGGTTTGTCTAATTTCTAATGGTATCATTTAATATGTAACCCTATTCACCTTATTTTCTGTAAACAGAAATAAATAGCTCTAAGGGCTTATTTTCAAGTTAAAATTTTTTCACAACACTACTTTATTCGTAGGAGACACTTTATAATTGCATCACATGAGGAGGCATAGATGTCAGCTTCTCACAATATTAGTGATGATAAATTGGATAACTTGTTTAAAGTGATAACCTGTAGGTTTCCTTAGTTTAAAAGTCTGGTATTCCCCTGTGTGATTTATGAATAATCTCTGGGGTGATCCCTTGTCACTGTGGGAATATCTTTTCTCTCAAGAACTTTTAAATCCAGTAGTTTTCTGTGCATTGATGAAGCATGACTGAAACAATCGCAGGGATTTGAAATTGATAATTTAGTAATTCTGTCATTCATTTTACATTTATGAAATGGCATTACTCTGTAAAGAGCTTTTCCTAATCAGCACTTTGTAATTTTTAATATAAATTATTTGATTGTACCTTGGAAAAAAAGTATTGAAGGATTACTTACAGGTATTAGCATTAGGGTAAGACAAACTGGAGCACTGGAAGGAACAGGTGGGTATTTATCTTTCCTTTATAAAATTTTGTATTGTTATACAATAAATTGGGCACACATAAATATTGTAATTAAAAATTAAGGCTGAAAATTGATCATTCCAATTTCAAGTGCCATTTAATTACTAAGTTTACAAATAAAAATCTATAGTTTTGAGCATTTAATGTGTGCTGGCCAATCTGTAAATTAACAACTATCCTTGTAAGTAGAAATCACTGTTTTGCAGAGGAGGAAGTAGATAAGAAAATGTATGCAGTTAAACATATTGTCAAATACTTAATTACTGATTAAGTTTCAGAGCCAAACTAGAACCTAAATATTTCTCTCTTCAAAAAAGCTTTGCTTTCTGTATTTTTCTTTATTAGCTCTCTTCATGGAACCATAAACTTCACATCAAATTTTTCAATGCATAGAACTAAGGTGAACTTAGAATCTTTTGAAAGAAAATGGATTTGATTAGCTTGTTAGAATGTACTCAGAATTTGATTTAATTCAGTTATGGTGAAGGCGATAGATCAGGAGACTATTGCTACTCACAGTCTCCAAAAGAACAAGGCACGCCAACCACTCAGGGCCATACGGGGAAGCACCCGAATTTGTCAGGTATCAAATGAACTGGCATGAGCCAGAGGCTTTTTTGTGGTTTTTATGGGAAGAAATAGGCCAAGCAGAGTAGGAAAGCTGAACCGGTTTAGGATTGTATAGTTTAAATAATTTCAGGGATCTCTGGACTGTATGGCTTCCCAGGTGGCTCAGTGATAAAGAATCCACCGCCCAGTGCAGGAGATACAGGTTTGATCCCTGGGTCAGAAAGATCCCCTGGGAAAGGCAATGGCAACCAACTCCAGTATCCTTACTTGGGAAATCTCATGGACAGAGAAGCCTGGTGGGCTACAGTTCATGAGGTCTCCAAAGAGTCGACACAGCTTAGTGACTAAGCAACAACTGGACGGTATGGGTGATTGCTACTGGCCTGGTACCTGGCCCTGAGGTGATTTACGGCAGGAGGAGACAACACACAGCACACAGTGTCCTGGGATTGCAGGATTCCGATCAAAGGAGAGAGACCAGGGATATTCACTTGGGATTGATTGGTTTGCCTTTAAAAGGTGTGTTTACTGACAGATTGTTTGCTATTTCTGCGAATTAGCTATAGTTAGAACTGGACATGGAACAACAGACTGGTTCCAAATAGGAAAAGGAGTACGTCAAGGCTGTATATTGTCACCCTGCTTATTTAACTTATATGCAGAGTACATCATGAGAAACACTTGGCTGGAAGAAACACAAGCTGGAATCAAGATTGCCAGGAGAAATATCAATAACCTCAGATATGCAGATGACCCCACCTTATGGCAGAAAGTGAAGAGGAACTAAAAAGCCTCTTGATGAAGGTGAAAGGGGAGAGTGAAAAAGCTGGCTTAAAGCTCAATATTCAGAAAACGCAGATCATAGCATCTGGTCCCATCACTTCATGGGAAATAGATGGGGAAACAGTGGAAACAGTGTCAGACTTTATTTTTTTGGGTTCCAAAATCACTGCAGATGGTGATTGCAGCCATGAAATTAAAAGATGCTTACTCCTTGGAAGAAAAGTTATGACCAACCTAGATAGCATATTGAAAAGTAGAGACATTACTTTGCCAACAAAGGTCCATCTAGTCAAGGCTATGGTTTTTCCAGTGGTCAGGTATGGATGTGAGAGTTGGACTGTGAAGAAAGCTGAGCACCGAAGAATTGATGCTTTTGAACTGTGGTGTTGGAGAAGACTCTTGAGAGTCCCTCAGACTGCAAGGAGATCCAACCAGTCCATTCTGAAGGAGATCAGCCCTGGGATTTCTTTGGAAGGAATGATGCTAAAGCTGAAACTCCAGTACTTTGGCCACCTCATGCAAAGAGTTGACTCATTGGAAAAGACTCTGATGCTGGGAGGGATTGGGGGCAGGAGGAGAAGGGGACGACAGAGGATGAGATGGCTGGATGGCATCCCGACTCGATGGACGTGGGTCTGAGTGAACTCTGGGAGTTGGTGATGGACAGGGAGGCCTGGCGTGCTGTGATTCATGGGGTCGCAAACAGTCGGACATGACTGAGCAACTGAACTGAACTGAAAGGAAAGGGTCAATCACCCTCTGAGTCTGCAAAGTCCTAAGATGGCAAGACATAATAAAATATATCAAATTTAAAACCATATTAGTACAATTAGCAGTAGGCATGTTGAAAAGTTAAGAAACTATGATGAATAGGTTAGAATGCCCTGTAAAGTTATTCAAAATTGTGAGATTCTACACTTGTTAACACATAGCCAAAAGTAATGCAAACTTATTAAAGAGAATGTATTAATTAACAAATGTTAATTTCATATCAGAGGATATGTCTGTTAAGCACTGGATTTTATTTTTAATCAATGAAGAAACATAAGATACATATGCTCAGTTCAATTCAGTCTCTCAGTTGTGTCCAATTTTTTGTAACCCCATGGACTGCAGCACACCAGGCCTCCCTGTCCATCACCAACTCCCAGAGCTTACTCAAACTGATGTCCATAGAGTCAGTAATGCCATACAACCATCTCATCCTCTGTCGTCCCCTTCTCCGCCTGCCTTCAATCTTTCCCAACATCAGGGTCTTTTCAAATGAGTCAGTTCTTCACATCAGGTGGCCAAAGAATTGGAGTTTCAGCTTCAGCATCAGTCCTTCCAATGAATATTCAGGACTGATTTCCTTTAGGATGGACTGGTTAGATCTCGTTGCAGTCCAAGGGACCCTCAAGAGTCTTCTCCAACACCACTGTTCAAAAGCATCAATTCTTTGGCACTCAGCTTTCTTTATAGTCCAACTCACATCCATACATGACTACTGGAAAAATCATAGCTTTGACTAGATGGACCTTTGTTGGCAAAGTAATTGTCTCTACTTTAGCATATTAAAAAATATGCTGTCTAGATTGGTTATAGCTTTTCTTCCATATGTACATAATAAGATAATATACATATAGAAGTGTATTAGGAAGATCTTGCCAGTAATATAACTATAATTTTACTTTTAGAGAAACCTAAATATTACTTGGGCTTCCCAAGTGGCTTAGTGGTAAAGAATCTGCCTGCAATATAGGATAAGCAGATTTAATCCCTAGATCAGGAAGATTCCCTGAGGAGGAAATGGCAGCCCACTCTAGTATGCTTCCCTGGTGGCTCAGTGGTAAAGAATCTGCCTGCCAATACAGGAGATATGGGTTTGATCCCTGGGTTGAAAAGATCCCCTGGAGAAAGAAATGGCAACAACTCCAGGATTTCTTGCCTGGGAAATCCCATGGACAGAGTAGTCTGGCAGTCTTCTCCATGGGGTCATAAAGAGTCAGTCATGACTTAGTGACTAAGCAACAGCAACAAAAATATTCCTTGCATTAAACTATCAGCAATGTTTGGAGTTTAATGTATTTAATGGATATTAGCATATGGGTTTTGGATGCCCCTACACTTTCTTTGAAGAGGTTAATGTTTGTAAGTACTTTACCCGTACTTTGTATGCCATGTGAACAGTTTGTATTGTTTACCATATTGTCGTGATAAGAGGTACCGTTTGCTCCAAAACAAAGTAAAAAATATTTTACACGTTCACTCCCACGTATTTATTAGTTTTAGTAGGAGTCCTGTTATTGGCATAGAGTGAGAGTTCTACATTTATCAGATGTCAGTGGCAAAGATGTGAGATTTACAAGATGTTAGGTGGCTTCCATCTGGGTAGCACTGGAGCATCTGCCAGTGCGTATGATCAAGCAGAGGACTCAGACAGCAAATGCTGAAAAGCAACAGTCTGACTCTCATTCTGTTGGATAAACAGAATATTTTTGGCTCCACCAGCATATCAGTGGAACTAAAATAAATGTGCAGCAATCAAATCAGCTTCTAAAAAAAGTTACAACTTTATTTTTAACAGCCAGCATATTAATATGGAAATGGCAAATGATAAGAAATCACTTTTCTAGAATTTAAATGCCACTGTTAACTGCATCTATGATAAGCTTCAGAAACCTTCTGCTCTGAATAACCATTTCTATAGAAAGGTGTACCCAAGTTATTCATTTCTTTGTGCTTTAGTCTGAAGCTCTGCAAAATGGAGCAAATAATACCAAAATCAGTTTTAATATAAGAATTAAGATTTTGCAATGTGTTTCAAAAGGAGATGCACTGATCACTTGTTAGCTTCATTCACTGGCCCCTGAAAAGGACTGCGTATTACAAAATCATGGAGGAAAAGAGATATTCTATAAAGCTTACATGTACACAGGTCAATTCATATAAACAATGTCCACTTGTATTTCTTTCATATATATATATATATATATATTTCTTTTAGATTTCTTTTGCTTTTAATATTAATTTTTACTTATTTTAGTCCCAGTTATTTTACTTCCAAGTATTTTTACCAACCTGTCCTTTTTGCCTATCTCATAGTAAATTAATTTTACAATGATGCAAAAAGTAAGAAAATGTGTTTTAGGCTTTATCTTTCTGTACAATGTGCATTTTATTATGAAGACTTAAATGTGCAAAAAAAAAAAAATCAGAGTAGGGCAGGGACTCTTATATAATCTATAAACCTATATACTAATGTTTTTCCATATTTAATTGATAGATGTGTTTTACCTTCTTATTAATTTTTTTTGTGAAGTATTAAAACACAAATCCCCTATGCCATGCCAGTAGCTACTTTAGTTTGCATCTTTAAAATCATGAATATTCTCTTGAATAATCACAAAGACATTGTCACATCTAAGAACATTAATGTTAGTCTGTTTTCTTTCTCTAGTTTTAAACAAATGGACTTCAGAGTAAAAGTGAACTTTTACTGTTATGGACTGTATTCTGCAATTACTCTGAATCATATTGCAGGTACAAAATATTACTTTACACTCTTCTAAGTGAAAATAATTATTTGTAGCCCTGAAAGTACGCTTTCAGTCATGTCTGACTCCATGGACTATCGCTCCCCAGGCTCCCCTGTCCATGGAATTTCCCAGGAAAGAATACTGGAGTGAGTTGCCGTTTCCTTCTCCAGGGGATCTTCCAGATCCAAAGATCAAAGCCACGTCTCTTGCATCTCTTGCATTGGCAGGCAGATTCTTCTACCACTGTAGTAGAATTCTTCTTCTACCTGGGAAGCCCATAGGCCTGAAAGTATATACTAAATATTCATGGTAGAGCCAAGAACTAGTTTACAGAACACAGATTTAAAGATTCAAGTGCCACCTTTTAAAACCATGTGCATAGTCTCCAATGCATCGTAAAATATTAGAATGTATAAATTATTTTAATGATAATTTAGGGTGTAATGACTTAAATCAATTCAGAGATAAATATTTAGGTCATGGAAAAAAAAAAAAAGGATCAATCAATGGCATATCTACTTAACAGTCCTAGTGGGGATTCTGATTTCTGAAAGCATTACTTTTGGCCCTTTAATTATTAGTATTTTAATTGTGTGAGTACCTTTATTAGACTATGTAAAATTATCATTATAAGAACACACAGGCAAAATCTGTATAAAGCTAGCATTTCTAATGTTTCTGTGACAGGTGGGATCATGTCAAGAAAGCCCAGGTTATCCTATGTTTTCCATTTTTGAAGTGTTTCAATCAAGGAAATGAAAGAAGTATACAAGTGTTCATGATTTAGTAAGAACAAAGGACAGGAAAGCCTCTCCTTCCAACGATTTCAGCCTTCAGAGCAATGCATGGGTCTCAAGAATGTGCCCCTCAGCAGCTGAAACCAGGAGAACCTCTAGGAATCTTTCAGCAACTCATCTGGAAGCTATTTGAATACTATAAACCACTGCTAAGAAATAAATAGGCTGAGGAAACCATTAAATGGCATATGAACAAATATTAGCAGATTATGTAATTCAGAGTAATACTCAGAAAATCTAAGGTGGCAAATAAGAATGACTTCCAGGACTTTCTACCTAAGTTATCTATGGTGTGCTGTGTGAAGTCAGTCGTCTACCTGGTATCTACCTTTCGGGGTGCAGGCATACTGCTTTGCTCCTTCAGTTGACTCCATCTTCTTCCAGACACCCACTTTTCTAACTGGGGAACTGCTCAGAAAAGCGAGCACTGTCTCCTTTCTCTCACTTCCTACTACTTCTTCTGTCTCAGAGTAATTTCTTCCTACAGTTTTTTGTTACTCATAAAAATTGTTTCTACTAAAGTAATTTCAGTAACTGTAAGATTGTATACAGAAAAAAAATGTTTCTAGCAATTTCTTCTTGGTGCTCTGAAAATAACTGTATTAATTAATTGAACATCTAAGAGTTAAATGCTTTTTGAATAGTATTTGGCTACCCTCTTTGAATGGGGTCACTGGGAGGAGAGGAGGGAAACGCATGCAATGTAATACCTTTGTAAATTCTTCTACTGTGTCCTCTGGAGTAGAAATGATGAGATTGGGTGTTTGTATTAAGGGATGGTATAGAAATGATAAAAATAAAGGGAGAAGAGATAATCATTACTTTTATATATTATATATGTGGAAAAGCTACAACGCACTGTGGTCTTATGTGTGAGAGAGATTCTGAATGCTTCAGACCCAAGGCACAAATTCTGGCTGGGTTTCATATTTTCACCAGATGTCCTACATGGGAACTGGTGATTCTCAAATCCTTGATCTTGTTTCAGATTCTGAGGGCACAGAGACAAGGCACTTCTTAAATAATGCAACCAGTGCAATCTCCTAGATAAATGGCAAATTAATCAGTCTCTAAATCCTTGTTTTTTGAAGACTTGTGCATTTTTAAAGAAGACAGAGTAAATTGTTTAGTGACTTGGTACCATTGATTTTCATTATGGATGGTGTTGGCTGGGTCTGTGTCAGGTCATCAGGGAGAGATAGCCTTTGCATAGCTAAATGAAATGGGAAAAGAGGCACTTCTAGTTTCATACTCAGGAGAAGAAACTCAAAGTCATAAAGAAGTTTTGCATGACCTTCCTTTAAGAACAGCTTTTGCCCACCGCATGGTTTTTAGGGAATGACAAGAATCTCTCAGCACAGATAGCAACAGGATGTCTCAGCTTCAGTGGTGCAAAAAAATTCCCCACGTGGGACAATTTTAAAGAAAGATGAGTCTGGAACAATATGAACAGGATAATTTAAAATATTCTATTGAAACCCATAGTGAATTTCATGTCTATGGTTGAACATGTTTAGAATAGAACAATCAAATCAAATGAACACTACTTGCTTCAGCTGGTGCAGAGAGCTGAAGTTTTGTGTTTTCAAAAGTTCCACTTAAGTTAGGTTTTCTGTGGTCTGATGAAGGTTTAACCACACATTTCATCTCCCAAGGCAGAATTCGTTACAGTTAAAATGCCTCTTGTTAGTCCCAAGATAGGTATTCTTTTCTGGATGGAATTCTCACACATTTGACTTGGACATAATATTGTTTTCAATTTCTACCCAAATTTCTCTCATCCTTCTCCATTTTGCTGAAAGGTTGGTTAAACTTTATTCACTGTTGATTCAGTTTTTTTTTTTTTTAATGTAACCAACCTTACTTATTTATTCCCCAACCCAGATTTATTTAGTTTATATAAGACTTCAGCTTCAGAGTTTCTGTAAATGAAGTGTTTTCAGAGACTTCAATGTTTTTGAAATGAAATCTATAATTTTTGTGCTTCACAATGGCGCTTCTGCTGCTTTTTTTTTTTTACAAGAAATCACACAGTTGTCATATTGTGACAACTCATTGAATTACTCCAGAGGAAACTGTAGTTCTTAAAGGATTTTCAACTTGATTTTTTTAGATATATGCCACAGCAATTCCCTTTTTTAATGATAACTAAATGATTTGAGTCAGCAAGCTGTTACACAGTTTAGTAGAAAGAGAGGAGTTGTGCCTGGCTGGAATTAGGTATTTGTGAGATTTAGCCCTTCTAATCTATGATAATTTTCTTCTGAATATAGTGATCAATAGCTATTAAATAAATATATAAATTAAAAACATATTAAGAACACTCCCACATAATGGCAAACAAATCTTATTAGATGAGATGTTATGATACAATATTTCAGAAAATGTCATGGTAATTTTAGAGTCTATAAAGGTTTTTGATTCACTGACTGATGCTTTTGAGCTGTGGTGTTGGAGAAGACTCTTGAGAGTCCCTTGGACTGCAAGGAGATCCAACCAGTCCATTCTGAAGGAGATCAGCCCTGGGATTTCTTTGGAAGGAATGATGCTAAAGCTGAAACTCCAGTACTTTGGCCACCTGATGCAAAGAGTTGACTCACTGGAAAAGACTCTGATGCTGGGAGGGACTGGGAGCAGGAGGAGAAGGGGACGACAGAGGATAAGATGGCTGGATGGCATCACTGACTCGATGGACCTGAGTCTGCGTGAACTCCGGGAGTTGGTGATGGACAGCGAGGCCTGGCATGCTGCGATTCATGGGGTCGCAAAGAATCGGACACGACAGAGCCACTGAACTGAACTGAAGTATGCCTTATATAAAGTTTAATCAAGGCCTGTTTAGAAGACAGTTAATGGTACTTAATACTTTTTTTTGTTGTCCAAGTCATTAAAACAGTCCCAAGATATCAAATAATGATTTTCATTTTCATCAGGTCAGTGAAGAAGGATTTTAATATTCCCTTGTATATCCATTTGAATGTTGTTCTCCAGAGAGGAAAGTAAACATTGTGGTTCTAATCTAAAACGTCTAATCCTCTGAATATTCTAAGAAGTGTTCTGAATATTCTAAGAAGTGTTAAGTTTTCATGACAGGAGATCACTTTTTTTTCATTGATCAATTACCATTCCAGGGAACTTCTCAGTTATGAAACCTCAGGTAGACACTTTCAGAGAGCAGGAACGGTAAAGTCTAATTTCATTTGCTTTCAAATTATTTGTGCATTCACATTTTGCCCTTATGTTTAATATTATGACTCGTTTTATCTCTTAGTTACAAATTTTTGTCCTGCATAGTATGAAAAATAATTCATCAGGAGTATTCCTAGAAGTTCATATAATAGTTTTGATATATAAAAAGCTCTGTGACACCATTCCTGCCTTAGTTATTCTTGATAATAGACTGCAAAATAAGGTATTATTTAAGAGACAGAGAAATAAAGGGAGAGACCGAGAAAAGAAGGAAAATGGAGGGAAGGAGAAAAAGGAAAAATAATAGAACAACTGGAAATTTGACAGACTTCACATAATATTTCCATTGTTTATCAATATGCAAGAATAATTGTATGATTAATTAGTTAAAAATTAATTGTCAACCTTAAAACCACATTGAGAATGATGCAGTGTTTGGCTATGTGAATTACTACCTCCTATGTTCCTTTGAGTTTGAAATTTATCAATATGGGTTTCTTACACAATAGGCAGGATGCAACAAAGTTCACTCCAGTTATTGATGACTAGGTCATGTTTTGGGGGGAATACACGAAAGAGAATATGTATTGAACATATTAATATTTTCATCACTTGCACAGTAAATGGTTCTCTTTTTTAGAAAACATTTCTGTATAGAAAACAATGGTATGAATTAAATATTGGTAATTGGTGATGTAAATTATTTATCAGTAGTTTACTGGTGAAAATTTAGAATATGTATGTAATACATGCCATGTATATTCTCTCTATATAATTCTATGTATATATTCTATATATGTAATTCCATATATATTACATACTTATATATTTATAATTAGAGGTGTTGATTATATGGGGAAGATAATGTTGGTGGGGTACCTCGGAAGTTTCATATGAAGCAGAAACCAAGTGTGTGTGCACTTGTATATTTCTGTACTTAAGAGAAAATTTACACATTTTCAAAATTCAGGATGCATACTGAGGCCTAGACATTAGGAGTGAGAGCAGGTGTTAACACACTTACAGGGTCAAAGAAGGTATCAGAGGAGGAGAGGAAGCCCAATGGTGAAGTTTGGAGGATGAGTTCAAGAGCATGACATATGATAGTAATTGCCTGGTCAAATTTTGGATGTTAGTAGTTTTTATAAGTTCTTGTGACCTCAAGGCAAAAGTAGACAGATTTTTCAGGGCCAGAGGATGATTTGAGTGATAGGGATTGGAGAATAAGAAAAAAAAAAAAAAAATTGGATATTTTGAAGTCAAGTAAACTGTCTTAAAAACCCTGATAAATAACATATATAGTTTACTGGAGAAAATCTAATCAAATGACTGGAGCTGGCTCCTACTTGTCTTTAGATAAGTCTAGTCTTTCTCATAACATTCCAGTTTTACATTCTACTTGCTGGTCTCCATTTGTGGACTATATGCTCTTTGAGGATAATGTTCATTAGTCATCTGATTCATTTATAAGTGAGTTGTCATGGTTTATCAATATGATGAACATTTGAGTTGGAAAAAAAAATTGGATTTCAACTTCCTAAGATGTTATTTATTAGTTGTTTGAATGTAGGCAAATTAGTTGAACTCTCTGAACATCATAGTCCTTAGATTACTTTGCAGAATTGTTGTGAGTATTAGGGAGAATGTCAATAAAAGGAGTTGAATTGTATTCCATCCATAAGTTTTAATAGCTGGTAGATATATTGGATACCCACAGTGTCTGACTCATGTAGATACTCTATTTATCCTTCTCTAAATATACTTGCTTCACTGAATGGCTTAGTTTGGATTCACTCAATAGTAGAGACAGAGACAAAGAAGTAGTTGTACCTGTTGCCCTCCTCGTGGGATTTAACTATCCTGAACATCTGGAACAAGCAAGTTCCTGTGCATTTGGAGAAGGTCAGAGCAGAAATGCCTGCAACAGACTCTGGAAGAACCTGTCAGTATATGCGGAACTGTCTCGTGCTGTTGTGCTGAAATCACAGCAGCTTTGTGGGATATGGTACATAGCACAAAGAAGGGTCTCTACAACAAATAAATTGTGACAGTTGTGCTTAGCATTTCAAAAGCATAGATATTAGAAGCGGGGAGGTGGTTTTCTGCTTTATATCTGTATTCTGCATACCTAGCATAGTTTCTGGCTCGTATTAGATATTTAAAAAGAGTTTCTGATTTAAAATACATTAATCTACTAACAGTGTCCTACAGAACTGCCAACAAGTGCATGCTTATATTTTATGGTAAAGGGCAGTGTACCATTCTTCTTAATTAGCTCAGCATATTGACTGACACTGTTGCTGAAGTAATCCTCATAACTCTTTTGGTTTTTAATTACTATCGTAATATCATTTTGAATTACCTAAATGTAATATTCTTGGTCAGTAATCAATGATAAAAGCCTACAGTATTATAAAGTATATAAAACATCTTTTGTGATTATATAAATGCTATTTTGTAGTAGAATTCTAATGGATTTATTTTCATAAGGACATGAGAATACAAAAAGGCCATTTAACAGAAAGGAAAACAATTATGAAAATTCTCTCTTGACAGCAAGTTATTTGTATCACTTGTAAGGTGATACCTTTTTACTTAGATATGCCGTAATAAAAGAAGCCCTCTCCAAACGTGTATACATAGGATGCTATTATTTTAACTATTACCTGGTTTATGTAATTTTTATTTTTATTGTTTCTATCATCTTTTCAGAGAAAAATATTAAAACGTCATGGTATTTTACTATGAATTAATGTGGTTTCTCTTATATACAGCTTTGTGTTTTGGTTTCTATGAGCTTTCACAAGGAATGTTTAAGCCCAGCAGTTCTGTGCAGTACAACTATCTTTTTTAACAAATTTCTCAAGAAGGAATCATGGTCATTCTTGCACACTAGATCTTCCCACTGTGAGAAGAGAAGGTGCAACCGCCTGTCATCTTATAGGAGAAAGGGGAGTTGTTAGAATATATGCCAAATGTATTGTCTTTCAAATAGCAGAGTAGAAGTATGGTGTTTGGAGAAACAGTGTCAGCAGAATAGGACAGCATTACCTCTTGCAAAAACACAGTCTCAAAAGCAAGAGACTGGAGAGGTGATAATCTTTCTGATCCTCAGAACTCTGTGTTAGAGTTTCGTCGTGTGGCTGAGTGTTATTTTTTTTCTTTTGTTTATTTAAGAATCAAGATACCAGATAAATCACTAAACCAGGAATGAATTTGAAATTAAGATCACTGAAGTTTTTCTCATGCCAATAAAATCCCTCCCTGCAACCCCTAATCATAAGTGTGTCTAGTTCATAAAATACACTGACTAAAACATGTTGAAAAAAATTCAAACAAGTACACTTAGAATAATAAATATTGATGATACTAAGCTTCCTCATTATCTGTTTATTTTAATATAATTGACAACTGCTTTATCTTTTTTTTCAAATTTATCTTAATACAGAACAAAAATGCAGATATAAACACATTTTTATATGATAAATTAGTGTCTGGGACATTTGAATGCTTCTTTGTAAACAAACACGGCTTTGTAATAACAATTGTGGCGTGATTAATTCAAAAGGCTAATGACCTCATAGAAGATGCAGTTTTATGCTTGAAATTATAACGGATGCCACGTAACACACCACTCAAACAACCTTCCTGTTTCTCTCCTGTTAGGCTACGGGGATTACAGACACATTCTTGTGGTTCGGTTGCATCCAGTTAGGCCCATTAGCAGGAATGTCTTTTCAACTCAGGTATGAAGCTGCAGTTTCTAACCACAGAATGTCTTTGCACTAGGAAAAGACACTTCTTAAAGTCAGTAGAGGTTTTTAAAAGTCAAGAGAAGCTTTACAGAATGTCCAGGAGCAGCGTCTCAAGGGAGAAACTGAAGGGGATGGGGACCAAAGGGAGAAACTGTAGGAGAAAGAATAGGATGGGGACCAAGTTATGTAGGATTCAGGAGGTACAGGCTGTCTTCAACAAACTGTTAACTCCTGCTCTGTTGTTCCATCACCTGGCCTCAGAGCCTTTCAGTTTGCTTTCCATTTTAAATTTCTTTGGGCTCAAATGCCCTTTTTCCTCCTTCACCTCTATTTCCCAGCAGAAGATTGAAATAAATAGAGGTGAGCAAGTCTAGAAAATATTGCAGAGTTTGTGTTAGTATTTTAGCAGGAAGAGCTTTTCTGCAAGACTGCAATAAAAAGAATTACAGTCTATATTCTTCTAAAGCTGCCTTCGGACTCCTTCCAGCTCTGATCTAATAAGAGAAGCCCTCTCTAAAGGTCTCTTCCCGAACTATCCAGGGATCCTCCTTTTGGCCCCTTTCCAATTATTCTTGCAATTAGCATTTTGATTCTTTGTTCTTGTTATTCAGTCACCAAGTTGTGTCTGACTCTTTGCAACCCCAGGGACTACAGCCCACCAGGCTTCCCTGTCCCTCATCATCTCCTGGAGTTTGCCTTGGTGATGCCATCCAACCATCTCATCCTCTGTCACCCTCTTATTCTGCCTTCAATTTTTCCCAGCATGAGGATCTTTTCCAATGAGTCAGCTGATCACATCAGGTGGCCAAAGTATTGGTGATGATTTCCTTAAGGATTTACTGTTTTAATCTCCTTGCTTTCCAATTTTTTATTTTGATTTTCCAAATTTTGATACTACCTATACTGAATGCTGTCTCTACCTGTCCTTTAAGGCTTTTATAATGTTGTTTGGACTTGCCCAAATATGACTCATAATTTAACAGTAGGTGGAACCAATACTTACTGAGGCTAAATGTTCTTATATTAGAGCTGTGTGAACACTGTGCAAAACCTTTAAAAATTATTTAAAGATTTTTGTTGTTGTTGTGTGTATGAAATTTGTAATGATCAACTTCAGTGAGAAAAGTTGTTTCTCTCTTTTTTTTTATTACTTTTAAAATGACCTCACCTTGATTTGTTTCTCAGCTTTGCCTTAGCAAACTCTTGTCATCATATTTATTTAAATATTCATATATTTTTGCTTAGTTCACTAGGAGTTCCTCAACTTTGAGGAGCCTATATTCCCAAGGTCTAAGTCAATGAATGACAGATACTGATTATTCAATACTGTTTGCTCACAAGAATGAAATAAGAAGGCAAGGATATCATTGTACCTTTTCAGATGATAATTAATTTTTTATTTCTCTTATATAAAATTTTTTCTTGAGGCTTTCTGAATAAGTATTTGATTAGTCATGCTGGAGTCTTTGTGTCACAGGGAAGAAGAAGCCTACAATTTAATTTTAACTAATTATTTACTAACATTTATCTAGTGATCCAAATGCTTCACATGTTTTGGGGACCTAGAATATAGAATTTTTTCATTTCTTTGAATTGTCTTTTTTTCTTGTTTTGTCCTTTTTTAAATTAGTGTTGACTCACTTGTGTTTTTCTTTCTTTATCCATTTTTTCTTGGTTTGTATTTGTTTTTTGGATTTATTTACAAATTTATTTTATGTTATTTTTTAATTGAGATATAACTGACAAATAAAATTATGAGATATTTACAGCGTTGTTCAGTCGCTAAGTTGTGTCTGATTCTACAACCCAACTGACTACAGCATGCCAGGCTTCCGTGTCCTTTACCATCTCCTGGAGTTTACTCACACTCATGTCCATTGAGTCAATGATGCCATCCAAACATCTCATCCTCTGTTGCCCGCTTCTCCTCCTGCTCTCAATTTTTCCCAGCATCAGGGTCTTTTCTAATGAGTTGGCTCTTCACATTAGGTGGCCAAAGTATTGGAGCTTCAGCTTCAGCATCAGTCCTTCCAGTGAACATTCAGGGTTGATTTCCTTTAGGATTCACTGGGTTGACCTCATTGTTGTCCAGGGGATTCTCAAGAGTCCTCTGGCACCACAATTCAAAAGCATCAATACTTTGGCACTCAGCCTTCTTTATAGTCCAACTCTCACATCCATACATGGCCATTGGAAAAATCATGGGTTTATAGTGTGCATTGTGACAATTTGATATATGTGTACACTGTGAAAGGATTCCCACCACTAAATTAATTAACACATCCTTCACTTTACGTATTTACTTTTTTGTGTGTGAGAACATTTAAGTTCTATTCTCTTAGAAAATTTCAATTATACATTGAAATATAGTGTTGTCAGATACAGACCATGCAGAAGGGTTTCTAATTCTTTGTAACAGTGTTTGGGAACATTCCTGTTACCGATCCCAGAGTCCCAGGTATATGTGTTCTATGTACCGTGTGTAACTGTACTATGCATAATTGTATATACCCTGTATTATGTGTAACTCGCTTACACGATGAAAAATATCTCACTCCCTTAAAATGTCAAAAGCATCCCCACTGAAAACTTCTACAGAATCTTAAGATAGAAATCAACATTTATTGAGTATCTATATTGTGCACATCCTTGTGTTTGAACTGTGGAGACAGAGAAGGAGTTGGGAGATGTATAGATGTTTAAAGTGCGATTTCTCTTTCTGCGGGAGTTTAAAATCCAATTAGGAGATTACAAAGAACTTGAAAGCTAGAAATATGAAAGTGCTTATGTTCAGATTGTTTGTCATTACTTACCAATGACTAGCTCACTCCACATTCTAAACTCACTTTTCCAATGAATCAGTATAAGCAACATGTGATAAAAGTATGTAGCAAGGAGCACATGTTTCAAGGGACATCAGGTGGACCACTAAGATCATAGAGGCTTTATTCATCTTGTGAAATAATTCAACATTTTGTATTGCTCTGCTGATAACAAACAAGAATACTCTCAGGGATATTAGGTACTACGTGGCTGGGCAATAAGCGAATAGGGGATAAGTCTGGCATAACTTCCTGGATTATTAATTTTATTGGAAAGCTATTTTATAAAATTTTATTTTAGAATAAACATATACATTGTTACCAATTACATTAGAGAATTTATATGAGTTGTAAACATAAAGCAGGTGATTCTGAAGATGTTTAATTCTTCTAACAGACTGCTTTAACTTATATTCTTAGCCTCAGGGTGTGGAAGGACTGATGTTGAAGTTGAAACCCCAATACTTTGGCCACCTGATGCGAAGAGCTGACTCATTTGAAAAGACCCTGATGCTAGGAAAGATTGAGGGCAGGAGGAGAAGGGCACAACAGAGGATGAGATGGTTGATGGCATCACCGACTCAATGGACATGGGTTTGGGTGGACTCTGGGAGTTGGTGATGGACAGGGAGGCCTGGCGTGCTGTGGTTCATAAAGAGTCGGACATGACTGAGAGACTGAACTGAACTGAACTGAACAGGGTGTTTATGTTTGTTTGTCTCTATTATAAGGGACATGTAGTGGAAAATTTTAAGAACACTGGAATTAATAAATAGTCTTCTAATCAAGCAATTCATTGCTAAAAAAAAGTCTACATCCAAGACCAGAAGAATAGTACAGTTCAGTTCAGTTCAGTTCAGTCACTCAATCATGTCTGACTCTTTGTGACCCCATGGACTGCAGCATGCCAGGCCTCCCTGTCCATCACCAACTCCCGGAGTTTACTCAAACTCATGTCCATTGAGTTGAAGAACAGTACAGTGAGTGGCAATGAACCCTTTTAATATTTGTCACCACAATCCTGAATTCTTCCATTATGTAGAATTATTATGCTCACCAAGGAAGTGCTGATAAATGGGTTAGAAAAAAAGTGAGATTGAATTAGCTGTCTGAAATTTCTAGGTCCTTCCTGATGAATCGGGGAACTTTCAAACAGACCATAAGCTCAGTCCCCAAAATCAGTTTTCTGAAGGACATAAGCTTTCTTTTTGATACAGAAACAAACTTTTGAAAATAGCTGTAGTACTGACAGCCATGAGCATGAAAGTGCTGAAATCATAAATAGCTCAAGGAATAAAGGAACACTGAAAGATTCCTGGAGAAATTGATGAGACAATGTAGGTTGCCCACTACCTATATATTGCTTAAGCGATCCAGGTAAGAAACTATAGATGAATTGTAAATGAATACTCAGTGGCTTCTGGTTGAAGAATGATGGATAAAACTGCCAATTAGATGGTACTGATGAATAAAGCACCAAATTCAATGTCTATTAAGGTTTATTTTTCATAAATGCTACCATATTTTAATTAAAGAGACAGAGAAGGTATTGATTTGAACGAGTATTCTTTCAGTTTTTGCTTGCCATGAATAAGCATTTGTATTGCTATTACTATGAATTTGCCTCTTTTGTTATATCTAGAATGAAAATAACACCTTCATCCCAAAGTTTTCATGAGAAATAAAGGAGTAAATACCAGCATAATGTGCTGATAAAGTAAACATACAATAAACAAGAGCTTTTAATTAAGCAAGGATGGTCTTCAACCATTTCTCTTTATTATTCTCTAGGAAAGAACACAGTCTGCCTGTTTCTGTTATCAGTTCTGATAACAGATTAACAAGATTTCAACCTGTCTAGAATTCTATATTTCTTCCTACCCTGAACCTCAAACAATTAGAATTTTATTTGTCATGATTATTTAAATTATAATCTTTGCAAGGTGGAGTGACACATCAAATTGTTTAGTTCAAACTTTTTATTTTCTCTGTGTAGCCACTTACACTTTGCAAATTTGAATGCATTTGTAAAATATGTCATTTAACAGATATTTTTCACTGACCTGTTATGGTTTGAGTACTATAGTTGTCACTGGGAAGGTAACATGAATTTAGGGATAAGGCACACAAAAACTAAAAGACTATTTTTAAATACTGTAGCAACTGTAAGAAATAAATACAATATGCTTGGGAACAAAACACAATAGTAGTTAGTTTACATGTCTGAGTGGGATGGGAAAGGGACAATTTGTAAAGAAGGTTTTTTGGAAATACTGCATCTTAAGAGTAAAGAGGATTTAGGACAGAGGAAAGGAAACCACTTATTCTTGGGCTAGTCTGCCTCTGCTGCAGGTATTTACATGTTTCAGTATTGCTCAATTCAGATGTTTCTTTCTCATTATCTGCTATCACTCATACCAACAAATAAGTTTTCTGCTTTACAATGAGGCTTATGTATAACTCCTGCTATGCCAGTTAAATGTTATCAAATTGACTTAGGAAGTGAAGCAAACTATGTACTCTCATGAATCACCTGGCATAGAGATAGCCCCCCCTACCCCACCCAAATCTGAAGAAGGGAATTTAAAAATGAAAGACTCAGATGGGAAGTAGAATTAAAAAAAAAAAAATTTGGCTTTTCTGAGCACTGTCTACAATGGATATTTTTTTGAGGCATGGTGTGATGAGTTCCTTCTAAACCCTTTTTCTCTATTTGAAGGGTTTAATACCTCATGAGTTTTTCCAGATGGCAGAGCCTGCTTACTATTATAAACATTAAAAATGACAAGCATGTGTCTGCTCATCTTTGCAACCAAGGCCTGGGCATATGATCTAGACACTGCCCATCAGATACACTATCCCAAAGTTCACATCAGATGGTAAACTCAAAGGCACGGATTATCTGGAGAATCTATCCTGACAGCAGGTGGCAGCAGCAGTGGCAGTGCCATCTCATTTGGTCATGTCTGTGACTATGAACACAGTGACATTTAATGTTCTGGAGCAGAGGCTGAGGTTACTACGGATGTTGCCATGGCTACCACATAGCCTTCCCTGAATTTTTACATGTCTCACGTTTTACTCAGCAACCTTTCCAGAAATCCTATATACTTCCTAAAATTCTTTCAATGTACTTTATTCTTAAGGATAAGAGTAGTTTGTGTTGCTTGAAACTAAGAACCAGAAATGATTTAAAATAAGGGAGAGGGCCTTGGAAAGTCACCGTAACTGGTTTTTTCCACATATGACTATGCCAGGTATGGAAGGAAGTGGCCCTGACAAGGTCTTGCAGACATGAGTGGCTATTTGTTTCATGCACATCTTTTGGACTTTATAAACTCTTTTTAGACTTATTCTCTGAGTTTCATCAATGTTACTAATATTAACTTTTAGTAGATTTTTTTAAAGCTTCTATTCTACCACATTTGTCCTAAACAGGACCCAAGGATAATTTATAAACATATTTGATCAATTAAATGTTTGCTTCTACCACTCTTTGTAATGGGAGCAAGGGGAATTAGAACAGAATTTTCTTTATATGTGGTCATGTCATCAGAGGGGCTTCCCTGGTGGCTCAGATGGTAAAGAATCTGACTGCAGTGCAGGAGACCTGGGTTTGGTCCCTGGATTGGGAAGATCCCTGACAAAGGGAATGAAAACTCACTCTAGTATTCTTGCCTGGAGAAGTCCATGGACAGAGGAGCCTGGCAGTCTATAGACCATGGGGTCGCAAAGAGTTGGACATGACTGAGCAACTAACTATTTATGTAATCAGAAAACAGAGACAATTTTAGGTCAATATAATATAAAAGGTCATATAAGACAAACCCACAACTCACATTATACTCATTGGTAAGACTGAAAGCTTTTCCTCTAAATTCAAGCACAAGAAAAGTGTTTCCACTCACTGCTGCTGCTGCTGCTGCTAAGTCGCTTCAGTAGTGTCTGACTCTGTGCGACCCCATAGATGGCAGCCCACCAGGCTCCCCTATCCCTGGGATTCTCCAGGCAAGAACACTGGAGTGGGTTGCCATTTCCTTCTCCAATGCATGAAAGTGAAAAGTGAAAGCGAAGTCACTCAGTCGTGTCCAACTCTTAGCGACCCCATGGACTGTAGCCCACCAGGCTCCTTCATCCATGGGATTTTCCAGGCAAGAGTACTGGAGTGGGGTGCCATTGCCTTCCTATTCAAAATATTACAGAAGTCCTAGCCAGAGCAATTAAATAGGAAAAAATAAATAAATAAAAGAAGAAGAAGAAGGAAGAAAGAAAAGACATCCAATTAAAAAGTTAGAATTGCATTTCTGAAGCCAAAAACAACTATTCTCAATTCCAGTGTGCACAAATAACTACTAATTACATTTTAAGTAATTTTTTGGGCATATTATCAGTGAAATAGAATAAAGTCTAAGTGGATATTATTTTTATAATTTTCCTTCCATAACATTAGTGAATTAATATCTTAAACTTTAATGAATACTGTTTTAGTCCCTTTGACTGCTATAACAAAATACCAAGACAACAGACATTCATTGGTCATAGTTCTAGAGGCCGAAAACTCCAAGATCAAGGCAATAGCATAGTCTCTTAGTGGGCCCTCTTCCTGGTTCATACCAGACACCTGTTGCTGTGTCCCCACATGGTAGTGTGTGTGTGTGCTAAGTAGCTTCAGTTGTGTCTGATTCTGCAACACTGTGAACTGCAGCCCACCAGGCTCCTCTGTCCATGGGATTCTCCAGGCAAGAATACTTGAATGGGTTTCCATGCCCTCCTCCAGGGAATCTTCCTGGCCCGAGGATGGAACCGCAGGTGGTTTCTTTACCACTAGCCCCACCTGGGAAGTCCAAGGGGCTTCAGATCTCTCTGGAACCTCTTTGTTAAAAATCTCATACATGACAGTTCCACCCTCATGCCTCAAGCACCTTTCAAAGGCCCCACCTATTGGTACTATCACATTGGTCATTTGGATTTCAGCGTATGAATTCAGGGATGGGAGGACGTAAGTATTCAGACTAATAATATTAAATACTGTAGCATATACTAATAATATATGACAAATACTGATCATATCTCATACTAAAAAAATTATGATCATACCAAATAACCTATGAAAAGTGAGAGAAGGAATAATTGGTTGAATACATTCTCATATGCTCTTTCTATGAAGTTACTCTACACAGAAAATATAGTGAAGGGGATTTTCACCATCTGAGAATATTCTAATCTAGCTCCTTAGTTAATTTATTGATTCTTTCACAGAAAATTATATAATAATCAAGGGTTTTATTTTAATGGTGGGAATTTAGACAAAGATAGAAATAATTGAACAATGAAGGGTAAGAGATGGAAGGTACAGTAGCAGAAATATGTATTTTTAAAATCAGAAACACCATTTGTAAAACACTGGTAACATATAGGGTAAGCAAAAAGTCTTGACTTTCTGGTCAAATTAACTCGGTGACCTTCTACTATTGAACTGACTGGAACCAGTGAGACGGTAACTGAGAAAAATGTCACAATACAAATGGACTGTTACAGTGATTTTCTTAAGAGGTTACTAAAATATTAGGATCAAGTGACTTAAACAGATCTCAAAGGAATAGTAACCTCTCAGTGTGAATAAGCCTTTCTTCATACACTTAGAAATATTGATCTCTGTGATAAGTAAAATAATAACCTGTAAGACAGTTCTCTATTTGACCTGCAAGAAGACATATCAGTATGGCCCTCAGGGTAAATGATGTTAAAATGAAGAAAAAACTTTATTCCTAGTTTCACCTTACTACAAGTTACTGATGTATATTCAGACAGTGTAAGAAAAAGATAGTAGGTAGTTTAAGCTATGACTGTTAACAGTCTAAGACAATGCCAGCTCATACAGTGGTTTGCTAAAAAGGTTTTTTTAAACCTCACCCTTTGATTTAGGTACTACCTAAATAGAAAGCAATGTAAAAGCAGTTCTCTAGTCTCTAAGATTAATGGCTTGTTGAATAGCTACTATAAGAAATGGTAACTTGGAAAGAAAGGAAGCAGATGGCCAGCCTCAGATTTTTTAAAAGGAAAAATATTTATAGATATGATCGTCAAGATTTAAGCTCAAATCCACCAAATTTATTGAGTACCTGTTATGGCCCAGAGACTATGCTAGGTACTTAAGTATTTATTTATCTATCACGGACTCGATGGACTTGAGTCTGAGTGAATCCGGGAGTTGGTGATGGACAGGGAGGCCTGGCGTGCTGCGATTCATGGGGTCGCAAAGAGTCGGACACGACTGAGCGACTGAACTGAACTGAACTGAAACCTCACAAAGTATGTATTTATTCATATGCATTGAAGTTGATAATTAACACAGAACAGACGTACCTTTGGTTCTTAAAACTGATATTCATTAGTAGACAACTTGATATGAAGAACGATAAACTTGGTTGAGGAAGAAACAAAATCTATACATTGAATTGTCAACTAAGTAGTTTATTAAGGAGTTAAATACAAATAAACATATGACAAACACTACATAAGAATTTTAGGGTTAACTTTAAGCCTCTTCTCACTGTTCTGCCATTTCTGTCCTTAATTGATGTTGCAGAACTTTGTGCATAGCAGGCAATGTTGGAAGGACGAACCTTGTTGATGGTGCATGCACTCGGTCAATACTAAAAGCCGCATGCCTTCTACACATGAACGCCTTCTGAAAATGTCCTTTGCTTTCCTTTCTATCATTACTTAGTGCAGTGAGGGACACCTGAATATTTCTAGGAAGTGTTTTCAATTTATTCAAAAGCTTATTCTTCAATGTCCATTTTATATACTTGCAATTGTGCACTAACTACAGCAGGACTTTTTGCTTAATCCCTTTCATTCCAGCTGCATTTGAGTGACAACAGCAGTTGCTAATGTATCATATCAAAGGTTGTCCTTTTAGAAACTTAAATGAATTAGAAGGTCTTGTGTACAGGAGGACAGACAACAATTTAGATGTTGTAGAAAGGGCAGCAGAATGTATTTACAAATAGCAGTTATGGAAGCGGCTTAAATGAGTGTGAATGGAAATAGCTTTAAGTTTTCTCGTTCTTAAAAAAAAAAAAAAAAAGTCATTTTATTTAGGGCTGACCTAGCTCAAATATTCCTTTGGACATGGCTTTTGAAGTCTTTAAAAAACACTGACACCATTTCACTCATCTATCCTCATTCCCATAAATCTAAGGAGGTTTGGCAAAGTTTTGCAATTATGGTGGGTGAAATAGGGACTCCATATATCACACTCTATGCAATACACCAGAAAGACAGGCATTTTCATCTGTCTAAATTTACTTTTCTTCTTAACAAAGGAATCCCCTTCCCACCAGGGCAGTGTCTCAACATTTGTAGGTCTGGGAGAGTGATGGCATAATCTGTGATTTAAAACAAAAATTGAATTAGTTATAAACTTCTAAAAGTCAGTGTCTTTTTATGTATTAAAAATGGTAATGTTTAATATCCTTCAAAAAATTGGATAGTATGGTAAGGCAGTTGTTATTGCTACCAGACATCATATGCAATTCTCTCTATACTTTTTATTGTCTTCTGAACACTGAAGCATTTTGGTCAGCTCCCATTTATTACTGTATTCACATTGCTTTTCTTTATAGTAAATGTAGATGAAAATAAAACATATCTTGAACCTATGCCTCTATTAAGAGTGAGGAAATTAAGAATAGACATAGAAGGCTATAATTTACACTGGCTGTAGTAGTTGATACTGTGACTTTTGTAAAAACTCATTATTGTGTTTGTGTGTGTATATGTGATGGATATATATTCACATCTATATATATTTATATTACTATCTGTATCAAGCTTTTCAGTGTAGTCACTTAATGACTGGAACTGTTTTTTGTTTTTTTTTTTTTCATTTTAGTTGCTTCAGTGGCTGTTATAAATCAGACACTGGAATAAAATTTAGTGAATAAATACTTAATACTTAAAATATAATGAAATTAGATCAGGAGGTAATGATCTGAAAGGAAATCTTACCAAAATGTTTTCTATGTCTCAACAAAATGTTTTCTACTGACTTTAGGACTTGTTTCAATTAGACATTAAATATTTCTCCTTGGCATAATACTGGCAAAACATTAATGCATTTAATATTTTTACTTTCTCTACCATAGATTCTGTCACCAACCTATTTTATGGCAAACCCTTTTTTTAAAAAGAAAAGAAAATGCTCTCCAGCAACCTGAACGGTGTGGAGCTAGACAGAGATGAAACGTGGTGATGAATAACGATTTAGCCGACGATCCCAGGGACAGCATAGAAGGAGGTCACTAGGAGACACAGAGTCAATTTAGAAAATCGGAGTCCAGAAAGGAAGAAAAAATATTGGAAAATAGGATTTACAGTTGTTTTCCAAGAGGCAAGGTCCTAGGAACAATTTTAAGGTCTAACTCTGCTTTTTTTCTTTTGGTCCAGAATGACTTGTAACTGTGCCACATGTATGCATACAGAATCTTAAAGGCATTACTCTAATCTGCACCTGATCTAGGAAATTAACTATAGATGAATTTAAGTCGTATTTTATAGTCATATACCTTGATTAGACTTGTATGGAAGTCTTGTTTCCTTGACTGAAATAATATAAAACATCAGTTTTTATTATTAGACTGGAAGATATTCCAATTTAATCAGGCACACAATTAGTAAATTTTTATATGATAAAGGTCTACAAATAACTAGTATTACCCAGGTTATTATTAAATAAAAGGTAAATAATTATTTATTATATTAATAAGAATAGTTTCTTCATGTTTCTCTACATATTTGTGGAATATATTGTTGTAAAATATATTTTATTAATTATTTTTATTTAATAATGCTAAACATTAATTTCAGAAAAAGATATTATTTGGATGAACTCATGTTTAGGAGAAGAAAAACATCTCACCCTAGGGCACAGTGATATGCACATTACTTTTTTAAGATTTCCAGTAAAGAAATGAGCTTGTTTTAAAATACAAGGTAAGGACGCAGAATTCTGTGTTGCTTGCAATTCCTTTGCCGTGGCTCTCATTCACATATGTTATGGTGCCTTCACTTGATTAATGTTCTCCTTTTATAGAACTGATAGAGACCTCAAACACACACTGAAAAATACAAACAAAACCGTTCACTGAAACAAAGCAACACATTTAGAAATGCCACAGATAGAATTTCCACAGAACAGAGCATACAAATAAATAACCTGTACATTCATATATAAGGCTTCTTAAATTATATATTTATGACAATTATGGAAAATTCTATATTTATCTTACAACTTGATACAAAATGGTAGCTTAAGAGTCAGAAGGTCTAGTTAGTAATGGATGTGTCATTTGTGGACAACTGTGGGAAGATTACTTTGTATTTGTGAACCTTCAGAGAGTAGGTATTAAGCTAAATCCTTTCAACAAGCTTGTGCTAAGAGACTTGTGATCTGGGGTTATACATGTATACAGTGGTTTCTTTGGTTATATGAGTTCTTTGCACGTACTGTCTGTTTAGGAGTAAAATTCCCCTGAGGTTAGAGACTTCAAGTTTCTTATAATGCACCTTAAAAAGGTTAATATCCTTTTGAAAAATAAATAATTTTGAAAAAAATCATTTTTAATCCATAGTTTCAAACTGCGATGCTAAAACATTTCTTTTTTTGAAGGCTAAACTGATATCTACTATCAGTTTCTGTGATTTGCTTCCATCAGAGAGCAGCCTGACATGGATAATTGTATAATTCTTCATTTTTTATGCTTGTATGTCACCTGAAAAATTAAGGAAACTGTAGCATGTTCATGGAGGTTCTCTTCATGTCTACAAGGCCAATAGGCAATACTTCTCTTGTCCTAAATTAATAAGAATTTAATTGGATTATATTTCTCAATACATCTGCACCAATCTGTTCAGTTCAGTTTGGTCTCTCAGTCATGTCCAGCTCTTTGCGACCCCATGGACTGAAGCATGCCAAGCTTCCCTGTCCATCACCAACTCCTGAAGCTTACTCAAACTCATATCCATTTGAATTGGTGAAGCCATCCAACCATCTCATCCTCTGTTGACCCTTTTTCTCCTCTTACGTTCAATCTTTCCCAATTTCATGGTCTTTTCCAATGAGTCAGTTCTTTGCACAAGGTGACCAAAGGATTGGAGTCAGCTTCAGCATCAGTCCTTCCAATGAATATTCAGGACTGGTTTCCTTTAGGATGGACTGGTTGGATCTCCTTGCAGTCCAAGGGACTCTCAAGAGTCTTCTCCAACACCACAGTTCAAAAGCATCAATTCTTCAGCGCTCAGCTTTCTTTATAGTCCAACTTTCACATCCATACATGACTACTGGAAAAACCATAACTTTGACCAGACGGACCTTTATTGACAAAGTAATGTCTCTGCTTTTTAATATGCTGTCTAAATTGGTCATAACTTTTCTTCTAAGGAGCAAGAATCTTTTAATTTCATGGCTGGAGCCACCATATGCAGTGATTTTGGACATTCCAAAAAATAAAGTCTGTCACTGTTTCCACTGTTTCCCCATCTATTTGCCATAAAGTGATGGGACCAGATGCCATGATCTTTGTTTTCTGAATGTTGAGTTGTAAACCAGGCTGTTTAGTTTTTCTTTGCTTTCTGCCATATGGGTGGTATCATCCAGCTTGCGCTTCATCCAGCCTGGCATTTCAAATGATATACTATACATATAAGTTAAATAAGCAGGGTGACAATATACAAGCATGACATACTCCTTCCCTGATTTGGAACCAGTCTGTTGTTCCATGTCTGGTTCTAACTGTCCTAGTGCACCAATACTGTATGAGTATAAAATACATATGTTTTATGTCCATAAATGGGCTTCCCTTGTGGCTCAGACTGTAAAGCGTCTGCCTGCAATGTGGGAGACTTGGGTTCGATTCCTGGGTCAAGAAGATCCCCTGGAGAAGGAAACAGCAATCCACTCTAGCACTCTTGCCTGGAAAATCCCATGGACGGAGGAGCCTGATAGGCTACAATCCATGGGGTCGCAAAGAGTCGGACACGACTGAGTGACTTCACTTTCATGGCTATAAATATACGTGTGGGTCTATAGCAACAAATCTATAACTACATGTGTAACTGTGCAACCCCATGAACTGCAGCATGCCAGGCTTCCCTGTCCTTCACTGTCTCCCAGAGTTGGCTCAGACTCATGTCCACTGAGTCATTGATGCCATCCAACCATCTCATCCCGTGTTGCCTTCTTCTCCTCTTGCCCTCAGTCTTTCTCAGCATCAGGGTCTTTTCCAAAGAGTTGTCTCATTGTATCAGTTGAACAGATTACTGTAGCTTCAGCTTCAGCATCAGTTCTTCCAATGAGTATTCAGGGTTGATTTCCTTTATGATTGACTGGTTTGATATCCTTGCTCTTCTAGGGACTCTCAAGTGTCTATATGTATTATCAGTTCAGTTCAGTTCAGTCGCTCAGTCATGTACAACTCTTCGCGACACCATGAATCGCAGCATGCCAGGCCTCCCTGTCCATCACCAACTCCCGGAGTTCACTCAGACCCACATCCATTGAGTCAGTGATGCCATCCAGCCATCTCATCCTCTGTCATCCCCTTCTCCTCCTGCCCCAATCCCTCCCAGCACCAGAGTCTTTTCCAATGAGTCAACTCTTCGCATGAGGTGGCCAAAGTACTGGAGTTTCAGCTTCAGCATCATTCCTTCCAAAGAAATCCCAGGGCTGATCTCCTTCAGAATGGACTGGTTGGATCTTCTTGCAGTCCAAGGGACTCTCAAGTCTTCTCCAACACCACAGTTCAAAAGCATCAATTCTTCAGTGTTCAGCCTTCTTCACAGTCCAACTCTCACATCCATGCATGACCACAGGAAAAACCATAGCCTTGACTAGACGAACCTTTCTTGGCAAAGTAATGTCTCTGCTTTTGAATATGCTATCTAGGTTGGTCATAACTTTCCTTCCAAGGAGTAAGCGTCTTTTAATTTCATGGCTGCAGTCACCATCTGCAGTGATTTTGGAGGCCCCCAAAATAAAGTCTGACACTGTTTCCACTGTTTCCCCATCTATTTCCCATGAAGTGATGGGACCGGATGCCATGATCTTCATTTTCTGAATGTTGAGTTTTAAGCCAACTTTTTCACTCTCCTCTTTCACTTTCATCAAGAGGCTTTTGAGTTCCTCTTCACTTTCTGCCATAAGGGTGGTATCATCTGCATATCTGAGGTTATTGATATTTCTCCTGGCAATCTTGATTCCAGCTTGTGTTTCTTCCATAATCCAGCATTTCTCATGATGTACTCTGCATATAAGTTAAATAAACAGGGTGACAATATACAGCCTTGACGAACTTCTTTTCCTATTTGGAACCAGTCTGTTGTTCCATGTCCAGTTCTAACTGTTGCTTCCTGACATGCATACAGATTACCTAAGAGGCAGGTCAGGTGGTCTGGTATTCCCATCTCTTTCAGAATTTTCCACAGTTTCTTGTGATCCACACAGTCAAAGGCTTTGGCATAGTCAATAAAGCAGAAATAGATGTTTTTCTGGAACTGTCTTGCTTTTTCCATGATCCAGCAGATGTTGGCAATTTGATCTCTGGTTCCTCTGCCTTTTCTAAAACCAGCTTGAACATCAGGAAGTTCACGGTTCACGTATTGCTGAAGGTATATGTATTATACCTAGTTATAAATAATATACATTTTAGGGATCCAGACATTCGTCAAGAAAACAGCATAAATGTATGTTGTTGAAGTCATATGATGCATTTAAATATATACCACTTTGATATAGTTATTATATGTAAATATTTTAAATAATCATATATCATAATTATTTAGGGATGTATAGGTTAATAATGTGGAAAAGGCAATGGCACCCCACTCCAGTACTGTTGCCTGGAAAATCCCATGGATGGAGGAGCCTGGTAGGCTGCAGCCCATGGGGTCACACAGAGTTGGACATGACTGAAGTGGCTTAGCAGCAGTAGCAGCAGGTTAATAATGAATCCCCCTGGAAGGTTTAGCTGTTTACTGAACATAAAAGATTATTAAATACACCAAAGATAAAATCTTCCGGTTTCTAAATGTTTGATTTACCTGAAAATATACCTTTAGTAGAAAATATCTTCAAATCTTGGACATAATTTCATCTGTTAAAATTATAATATCATACTTGTCCAAGAGTTACTGAAATGATTAAATTAGAATATCTATGTATAATACAAACAAATTGTTTGAGGAAACACTATAATAATAAAACAGTAAAGCTGTGTTGAGGGATATGTAAAACTATTTGATTTATTTGTTGTGTTTAGAATGACTCATCCTCTAACTATTTGAAATCATGTTTTCAGTTAGTTTCCTGAAGTAAAATACTTGAAATTTTTGTTTTAATTTAACTGTTAAATTAAAAAAAAAGCACTAAAAATATAACCTAAATTTTATTCAGTTGCCTTTTCACCCCAAATTAATCAGTTATTTGATGAATGTTTAAAGCATCTAGTCATAATTCCATTGGGTTATTTGATGAATGTTTAAAGCATCTAGTCATAATTCCATTGGGTTGTTTGTTCAGTTTCTGCTGAAAAGTAATCAAGAAATTTTTATTTCACATTTGTTCCTAGATGAGTAGACCCTGCAATTAAGCTGCCTTTAAAATCTGTAATATAATAGATGTTTTGTTAGAATATTAATGTATTTTATAAATGCAGTGTATTTTGATGTTGTTAAAATGTTACATTAGCCATTGTATCTAATTACAAAAAGATTTGGCTCTTGTGAAATGTATACATCTTGTAGAGTGTGATTAAAGGCTGTTATTTTTAGGGATGTAATTTGGGGAGCAATTTTCTATAAAACTGCTTAAATTGTTACTTTATAAATTTGAAATCATTTGGCACAATATTCATTTAACCAAATTACTGTTCTAAGAGCAATTCCACCTTCTAAATGGTTTTCAAAGAGTTAGTGAGTATGTGGCTCTCATTAACCTCTAGCATTTATGGCTTGAGTGATGGTTGTCCTTCTCTGCACAAGTCATATAGTTTACTTAACAATTCTTGGTTCTGGCCTTTATCTATAGCTCCAAAAGTTGCTAACATTGATTGAACTTCATTTATATACAGTTTTTTCAAGGAGAAAAACCAATTTTCAAGGTTAAGATTCAAGTCTTCTTTTAACCAACCAGTAAAGTAAAATGGATAATTCATTTATTCTTCCATTAAAATTATTAAGAGCCTACTATTTATAAGATATTAGCAGGTGAATCAAATTCAAGGACACAAAGTTTAAGACTTTATCTTTAAGCAAAGCAGATTAGGGGAGAGTTTCTTGCAAGATGGCAAGATTGGAAAAAAGCTTTAGGAATGCTCAAGTTATAGAAATTAACCAAATGTTATAGAGGAAATGGCTTTAAAACTATGTTTGTAAACCAAGCTACAGGGTTGAGAAACTTGAGGATTTGTTTAGCATTGACAATTTGTAATTGTGTGGTGTTCAAAAAATGAGAAAAACAGACATGTAATATGTCAGTAGGGGCAGAATACAGCAGGTGTTATTAAAAAAATAGAGAGAGAGAGACTACAGATATTCTTCAGCAAATAGTGGCTTAACATAGATGTGAGTAGCAGAAGAACATGAATAGAGGCCCTGGTGGCTCAGATGGTAAAGCATCTGTCTACAGTGCAGGAGACCTGGGTTCAATCCCTGGGTCGGGAAGCTGCCCTGGAGAAGGAAATGGCACCCCACTCCAGTACTATTGCCTGGAAAATCCCATGGAAGGAGGAGCCTGGTAGGCTACAGTCCATGGGTTTGCAAAGAGTCGGACATGACTGAGCAACTTCACTTCACCTCATTTTGGTATGTATAGAATACATTTGGAATAGAGAAAAATAGAAATGTAAGGAGACTGAAAAAGGAAGATGGCACTAAGAATAGGAAAAGTATTTTCAAGAGACACTGAAGAATTGATAGGACTTCAGTTCAGTTCAGTTCAGTTCAGTTGCTCAGTCATGTCCGACCCTTTGAGACCCCATGAATTGCAGCACACCAGGCCTCTTTGTCCGGAGAAGACAATGGCACCCCACTCCAGTACTCTTGCATGGAAAATCCCATGGATGGAGGAGCCTGGTAGGCTACAGTCCATGGGGTCACTAAGAGCCGAATAGGACTGAACGACTTCACTTTCACTTTCCACTTTCATGCATTAGAGAAGGAAATGACAACCCACTCCAGTGTTCTTGCCTGGAGAATCCCAGGGACGGGGGAGCCTGGTGGGCTGCCGTCTATGGGGTCGCACAGAGTCGGACCTGACTGAAGTGACTTAGCAGCAGCAGCAGCAGGCCCCCCTGTCCATCACCAACTCTTGGAGTTCACTCAAACTCATGTCCATCGAGTCAGTGATGCCATCCAGCCATCTCATCCTCTGTCCTCCCCTTCTCCTCTGGCCCCCAATCCCTCCCAGCATCAGAGTCTTTTCCAGTGAGTCAACTCTTTGAATCACGTGGCCAAAGTACTGGAGTTTCAGCTTTAGCATCATTCCTTCCAAAGAACACCCAAGACTGATCTCCTTTAAATGGACTGATTGGATCTCCTTGCAGTCCAAGGGACTCTCAAGAGTCTTCTCCAACACCACAGTTCAAAAGCATCAATTCTTCGGTGCTCAGCTTTCTTCACAGTCCAACTCTCACATCCATACATGACTACTGGAAAAACGATAGCCTTGACTAGACAGATCTTTGTTGACAAAGTAATGTCTCTGCTTTTTAATATGCTATCTAGGTTGGTCATAGCTTTCCTTCCAAGGAGTAAATGTCTTTTAATTTCATGGTTGCAGTCACCATCTGCAGTGATTTTGGAGCCCCAAAAGATAAAATCTGACACTGTTTCCCCATCTATTTCCCATGAAGTAATGGGACCAGATGCCATGATTTTAGTTTTCTGAATGTTGAGCTTTAAGCCAACCTTTTCACTGTCCTCTTTCACTTTCATCAAGAGGCTTTTTAGTTCCTCTTCACTTTCTGTCATAAGGGTGGTGTCATCTGCATATCTGAGGTTATTGATATTTCTCCTGGTAATCTTGATTCCAGCTTGTGCTTCTTCCAGCCCAGCACATCTCATGATGTACTCTGCATATAAGTTAAATAAGCAGGGTGACAATATACAGCCTTGAGGTACTCCTTTTCCTATTTGGAACCAGTCTGTTGTTCCATGTCCAGTTCTTACTCAGAAATTAGAAGTAAATGAAAAGGAAAGTCAAATTTTATTTGATTTTGACAATTTGATTATCAGGGTTTCTGGTCTTACTAATAGAGAGTGATATCATAGAAATAAATAGTTGTTAGGAGAAATATTTCACATCCTGAATATTTTGAATGTGACACCTGGGCACATATGCTACTATGAGACTGAAGAGAGGTATAGTGAAGCCTTTGAGAACTATCAGGGTTGAAAGCAAACTTGTGTGAGTGATTCTAATAGAGGAGGTTACATGGAATTATGAGATTGCTTGAATTCTTTGAGGGTTCTTGGAAAAACAAAATCAGTCCAGGAATAATTTCTGGGAAAACATAACAGGTGTTTAGAAGCAAAAATGCAACAGAAAATAAGAAAAATGAAAACAGAGAATTAGGACAGTGAAGAGAGAGCGTCTTTCCTCAAAAGAAGAAGGAAGAAGGTTTTGAGGACTCACCAAAGTTAAAAGGAAGGGCCAGAATGCACCATCTCCTTGCATTCATAAACAAAAAGACTAATTGTTGAGCAGGGAGAGTCCAGTCTCATTAAGAATCTTGTGGACATTTTGACTCTCTTCCTAGGAAAATATAAACTATACAAAAAATTATATTTCAGATGACTGATGAATCTTTAAAGTTTATCCAGAGCCTCTAACTTAAGGAAATGTTGCAAAAAAAAAATCTTTTGATAACAATTTCAACAAGTTTCAAAGCACAGGTTAAGTTTATATAATGGATTATGGTTTTGTTTAGTCGCTAAGTGGTGTCTGACTTTTTGCAACCTGAAGGACTGTAGCCCCACTTCCCTGCATCCCCCGCCAGGCTCTTCTGTCCATGGGATTTCCCAGGTAAGAACACTGCAGTGCATTGCTATTTTCTTCTTCAGAGAATCTTTCCATACCAGGGATTGAATTAATGTCTCCTGCATTGGCAGGTGGATTCTTTACTACTGAACTGCCAGGGAAGCCCCATGATTCCTTATAGACCTTTCTTTTCAGATTCTATCTCATTTACAATAACTTACTTTGTTTTCAATTTTCTCCTGATTTATGATTAATTTTAAGACTTACTATAAGGATAGAAGTGTGTATGAATGGAATGGCCAGTGGTTCTGCTTTACAGCCCTCAGTTCAGTACATCACTCAGTAATGTCCGACTCTTTGTGATCCCATGGACTGCAGCATTCCAGCTGTCCTGTCCATCACCAACTCCTGAAGCTTACTCAAACTCATGCCCATTTGAAACGGTGATGCCTTCCAACCATCTCATCCTCTTTTGACCCCTTCTCCTGCATTGATATTTCCCAGCATCAGAATCTTTTCCAGTGAGTCAGTTCTTCTCATCAGGTGGCCAAAGTATTGGAGTTTCAGCTTCAGCATCAGTCCTTCCAATGAACAACCAGGACTGATCTCCTTTAGGATGGACTGGTAGGATCTCCTTGCAGTCCAAGGGACTCTCAAGAGTCTTCTCCAGCACCACAGTTCAAAAGCATCAGTTCTTCTGCACTCAGCTTTCTTTATACTCTAACTTTCACATCCATATGTGACTATCGGAAAAACCAAAGCTTTGGCTAGACGGACCTTTGTTAGCAAAGTAATGTCTCTGATTTTTAATATGCTGTCTAGGTTGGTCATAACTTTTCTTCTAAGAAGCAAATGTGTTTTAATTTCATGGCTTCAGTCACCATCTGCAGTGATTTTAGAGCCCCCCAAAATAAAGTCTGTCACTGTTTCCCCATCTATTTCCCATGAAGTAATGGGAAAAGATGCCACGATCTTGGTTTTCTGAATGTTGGGTTGTAAGCCAGCTTTTTCACTTTCATGAAGAGGCTTTTTAGTTCTTCTTCACTTTCTGCCATAAGGGTGGTATCACCTGCCTATCTGAGGTTATTGATATTTGTCCCAGTCAAGCACAAGCTTGATTCCAGCTTGTGCTTCATCCAGCCTGGCATTTTGCATAATGTACTCTGCATATAAATTAAATAAGCAGGGTGACAATATACAAGGTTGATCTACTCCTTTCCCTATTTGGAACCAGTCTGTTGCTCCATGCTCAGTTCTAACTTCTTTCTTAACCTGCATGCAGATTTCTCAGGAGACAGGTTAGGTGATCTGGTTTTCACCTCTCTTTAAGAATTTTCCACAGTTTGTTGTGATCCACACAGTCAAAGGCTTTGGCATAGTCAATAAAGCAGAAGTAGATGTTTTTCTGGAACTCTCTTGCTTTTTTGATGACCCAAAGGCTGTTGGTAATTTGATCTCTGGTTTCTCTGCCTTTTCTAAATCCAGCTTAAACTTCTGGAAGTTCACTGTTCATGTGCTATTGAAGCCTGGCTTGGAGAATGTTGAGCATTACTATGTTAGTGTGTGAGATGAGATGCTTCCCAAGGCCCCACTTGATTTCACATTCCAGGATGTCTGACTCTAGGTGAGTTATCACACCATCATGATTATCTGGGTCATGAAGTTCTTTTCTGTATAGTTCTGTGTGTTCTTGCCACCTCTTCTTAATATCTTCTGCTTCTGTTAGGTCCTTACCATTTCTGTCCTTTATTGAGCTCATCTTTGCATGAAATGCTCCCTTGGTATCTCTAATTTTCTTGAAGAGATCTCTAGTCTTTCCCATTCTATTGTTTTCCTCTATTTCTTTGCATTGATCACTGAGGAATCTTATCTCTCCTTGCTATTCTTTGGAACTCTGCATTCAGATGGGTATATCCTTCCTTTTCTCCTTTGCCTTTAGTTTGTCTTCTTTTATCAGCTATTTGTAAGGCCTCCTCAGATAACCATTTTGCTTTTTTGCTCTTCTTTTTCTTGGGGATGGTCTTGATCACTGCCTCCTGTACAATGTCCCAAACCTCCATCCATAGTTCTTCAGGCACTCTGTCTATCAGATCTAATCCCTTGAATCTATTTGTCACTTCCACTGTATAATCGTAAGGGATTTGATTTAGGTCATACCTGGATGGTCTAGTGGTTTTCCCTACTTTCTTCAGTTTACGTCTGAATTTAGCAATAAAGAGTTCATGATCTAAGCCACAGTCAGCTCCCGGTCTTGTTTTTGCTGACTGTATAGAGTTTCTCCATATTTGGCCGCAAAGAATATAATTAATCTGATTTTGGTATTGACCATCTGGTGATGGCCTAATCCCAGGAAAATTTCATTCCTTAGCCAATCACTGCATGGTTAAAATAGATAGAAGGAAATAAGAACACTCTTAAATGGAAATTGCAGAAAATACTGTATATATAGTCCTCAAAGCTGTGGAGGTTTGTACCTTTGATAACATTTAAAAATGGACTCTGTCTTTTTTTTTCTTTCCTGCTCAGTATTATCCTCTTTTAAGGGAAAGCTTCTGAACTATCATCTTTAACAATTCATCCACCTCAGGGAAATTTCAAAAAAGAGTAAAACCCTGTAAGAAATATTTGTGTACAACTGAATGATTTATTAAGGAAGTGCTTCTAAATGAAATCTGTAATGGAGTGAGAAAAGCAGGCAAGAAGTGGAAGAGGCCTAGAAGCGATTTCAGGAAAAGTGCCAGACTCAGCTTGTTTCATCAAGGAACTCTGGACAATACATTAAACCTCAAAATCCACTCCAACTGGAGGCAGGGAGCAAAACTTGCTAATACTGCTTCATCTGCATAGTTGCTAGTGTTGAAAGGCTTGGGGAGGGAGGGTTAATAGTAATCTCCAAGGCATTTAGAGGTACCTTCAATGCAGGCAAAGCATTTGCAGTGTTCCTTGTGTACTGCTGATGATATTGTTGAAACGTTGATAATATTATCCAAAGAATATTGTGCCTGGTAATATTCTTTTCTCTGAAATAAAGTTTGATATTAATATAGTCACTGTAGCTTTGTTTACCTGAGGGTAAGCCAGATAGAAGCTCAATTGGTAAAGAATCCACCTGCAATGCAGGAGACCCTGGTTTGATTCCTGGGTTGGGAAGATTCCCTGGAGAAGGGATAGGCTACCCACTCCAGTAGTCTGACCTGGAGAATTTCATGGACTGAATGGTCCATGGGTTCACAAAGAGTTGGACACAACTGAGCGCCTTTCACTTTCACTTTTCAACCCAGATAGACATTTTTTATCCTTTTACAATTAACCTATATATATTTTTATATTTTAAATGGATTTCTTGAGAGTGACATATAGTTAGGTCTTGTGTTCTTTATTCAAACTGGCAATCTCTGTTTTTAATTGGGTCATTTGAACTGATTGCTTTAAGTATGATTATTGAGATGATTAGGTTTAAATATATTACCTTGCTAAATCTTTATATCTTCTATCATCTGTTCTACATTCCCTTTTCTACTCTTACTACCCCCTTTTTTATTTTTAATGATCTATTTTATCTCCTTTGTTAACTTCATAGCTATAATTCTTTGTATTGGTATTTTTGTGCTTACTGTAGAATTTCGTCTAGATCTTTAATTCATCACCATCTACTTTTAAATGACATAATAGTAATTCATTGTAAGGTGAATTTTAACTTTTAAGGTGACTGATGAATACAATCACCTGAATATTAATTTCTATGTTTGAGCTTTGTTTAGGGATGCAGGTTAGTTATTTGGGAACAGTGTGATCATTTTAGGGTTCTGATTTTTAAAATTTTGTGAAGTGAGATTGGAGCAGTATCTGTCTAGGCTTGGACTGCAAGGAGATCAAACCAGTCAACCCTAAAGGAAATTAATCCTTGATATTTATTGGAAGGACTGATGCTGAAGCTCTAATACTTTGGTCACCTGATGCAGAGAGTTGACTCATTAGAAAAGACCCTGCTGCTGGCAAAGATTGAAGGCAGGAGGAAAAGGGGATGACAGAGGACAGTGGATGAGATGGTTGGAAGGCATCGCTGACTCAATGGACGTGAGTTTGAGCAAACTCTGGGAGATGGTGAAGAACAGGGAAGTTCGGCTTGCTTCAGTCCATGGGGTCCCAAAGACTCAGACACGACTGAGTGACAGAACAACAAACTCTAGAGGCAAAGTTCATTTTTGGAATGTTGTGGTTTTCCAGCTGGCTACTGGGAAATATACTATTTTGAATCCCATTTGAGCAATGGATACTGTTTCATTTAAACCATTTGATAGCTTCTTTTCAGAAGAGTTTGTAAAATATCTATCTTTTAAATTAGTTGAGACTGTTTCTGAAGTATAATTGACCTATAATACTATATTAGTTCCTGTTTATACAATGTAATGATTCAATTTAATATTTCTATACATTTCAAAATAGTCACCACAGGTCTAGTTACAAATTGTCACCACACTAAAATACTACGTAACTATTGACTCTGTTCCTCACACTGTACATTTCATACTCATGCTTCACTTATATAGCAAATGGGCATTTGTATCTCTTAATATCCCTCACCTATTTCTCTCCTCTAGCACCCTCTCCCTGCTGGCAACCACCTGTTCATTTTCTGTATCTATGACTGTTTCTATTTTTTTATGTCCATTTGTTGTTTTTTTTTTTCAGATTTGACATATAAGTGAAATCATACAATATTTGTCTTTCTCTGAGATATTTCATTTAGCCTAGTATCCTCTAGGTCCATCCTTGATAACACAAATGACAATATTTTGGGTTTTTTATGGTTGATTAATATTCTATTATATATATATTTTATATATATCATATTTTCTTTATTCATTCATCTATTGATGAGCACTTAGGTTGCTTTTTATCATGGCTATAATAAGTAATGCCATAATGAACATAGGGGTGCATGTATCTTTTCAAAATGTATCACTGTCTTTGGCTAAATACCCAGGAGTGAAATTGATGGGTTAATGGTAGTTCAAGCAGAAAAACAAACTTATAGAAAAGGAGATAAGATCTCTGTTTACCAGAGATGGAAGGATGAGGGGATTGAATGAAGGAAGCAGAAAGATATACATTTCTACTTATAAGATAAATAAGTAGTAGGGATTTAATATATAACATGATAAATATAATTGCCACTGTTATATTTTTTTATGAAAGTTTAAGAGTAAATCCTAAGAGTTCTCATCACAAGGAAATATATTTTTTTCTGCCTTTAAATTTTGCATTATGGGCAGATTCTTTATACCATCTGAGCCTCTGGAGAAACCCATTATTTGATGATATATATGAGTCAAATCATTATGTTGTAAACTTTATACAGTGCTATACGTGAACTTCCTGATGTTCAAGCTGGTTTTAGAACAGGCAGAGGAACCAGAGATCTAACTGCCAACATCCACTGGATCATGGAAAAAGCAAGACAGTTCCAGAAAAACATCTATTTCTGCTTTATTGACTATGCCAAAGCCTTTGACTGTGTGGATCACAAGAAACTGTGGAAAATTCTGAAAGAGATGGGAATACCAGACCACCTGATCTGCCTCTTGAGAAATTTGTATGCAGGTCAGGAAGCAACAGTTAGAACTGGACATGGAACAATAGACTGGTTCCAAATAGGGAAAGGAGTTCGTCAAGGCTGTATATTGTCACCCTGTTTATTTAACTTATATGCAGAGTACATCATGAGAAACGCTGGACTGGAAGAAACACAAGCTGGAATCAAGATTGCCGGGAGAAATATCAATAACCTCAGATATGCAGATGATACCACCCTTATGGCAGAAAGTGAAGAGGAACTAAAAAGCCTCTTGATGAAAGTGAAAGTGGAGAGTGAAAAAGTTGGCTTAAAGCTCAACATTCAAAAAACGAAGATCATGGCATCCAGTCCCATGACTTCATGGGAAATAGATGGGGAAACAGTGGAAACAGTGTCAGACTTTATTTTTCTGGGCTCCAAAATCACTGCAGATGGTGACTGCAGCCATGAAATTAAAAGACGCTTACTCCTTGGAAGGAAAGTTATGACCAACCTAGATAGCATATTCAAAAGCAGAGACATTACTTTGCCAACAAAGGTTCATCTAGTCAAGGCTATGGTTTTTCCTGTGGTCATGTATGGATGTGAGAGTTGAACTGTGAAGAAGGCTGAGCGCCAAAGAATTGGCGCTTTTGAACTGTGATGTTGGAGAAGACTCTTGAGAGTCCCTTGGACTGCAAGGAGACTTGGAATGCAACTGCAAGTCCCTTGGAATGCAATCAGTCCATTCTGAAGGAGATCAGCCCTGGGATTTCTTTGGAAGGAATGATGCTAAAGCTGAAACTCCAGTACTTTGGTCACCTCATGTGAAGAATTGACTCATTGGAAAAGACTCTGGTGCTGGGAGGGATTGGGGGCAAGAGGAGAAGGGGACGACAGAGGATGAGATGGCTGGATGGCATCACTGACTCGATGGACGGGAGTCTGAGTGAACTCTGGGAGTTGGTGATGGACAGGGAGGCCTGGTGTGCTGCGATTCATGGGGTGGCAAAGAGTCGGACACGACTGAGCGACTGGTCTGATCTGATATATCAGTTATATCTCAATAAAACTTGAAGCAAACAAAAGAAAAAAATATTACCTGACATGTACTTTATAGCATGTATATTCAGTCTCGGTAAATGTTTCACATGCATTTGAACAGTGATTAGATTTTACAGATGTTGGCTATAGTAAATGGCAGGTTAGGAGAGATGGTAGACAATAATATTCACTTTTTAAATATTTTTATTTATTTATTTGACCATTTTGATCACCTTACAGTCCAAGGGACTATCAAGAGTCTTCTCCATTTGTGTTTTATTTAGAGTTTATAGTCCATTTGTATTTAATATAATTATTGATATCATTAGTTTTAAGTCTGCATCTTCTATATTCATTTTCTGTTTGTCCCACCTGTTCTTTTTTCTTCTGTTTTCACCTATCTGATTCTTTATATATTTTTATTATTAGGCTTGATTTAGCACTTTAGTATTACATTGTATTTTCTTTATTATCAGTATTGTTAATGATATTTTATTGCATTATATAAAATATTATAATCTAATTACTGTATCTATGTTTCTATTAAGTTACTAGCTCTACCAATCAGGCAGCTCAGATAGAAACCTCTTGTTCTTGGACTTTAGTTTTAACTTACCTCTGATCAGGGTACCAGGTCTACTTTTACATTACCAAATCTTTTAAATCCATCACCTCGTCTTTAAAATTAATCAGTATGACTGCCATTGTTCAGGATCATATCACCTTTTACCTAATGAAGTATAATAGCCTAACTAGTTTGTCTTCTTAGTTGCTAATTCCCAGTCTATCAATTTCAGATTAATTTTGAGATTCATGGTCTCATATAATGAAATGGGAGATCAAGTGACATGTGAGATCAAAGTACTTTAAAGATAAGGTTTTATATGGATATGTTTGTCCTGTGGATTTGTTCTATAATGGAGAAGCTACTGTGAGAAAAGAAGAATGGACAGAAAGAAAAATTAACTGGGGGAAAAGAAAGAGAATATTGAGGACTCTTTTCAGTGAGTGTAGGTATTATGTGTAAGGATTATGTATAAAATCAACAGTGGTGATGGAAACCAACGGCTAGTGAGTGGCTAGAGGATCTCTTAACTGTAGGAGGAAAAGAGGATGCTCCCTGGAGAAAATCATCTTCAGTTTATGTTCTTTCTTTGTGTCCTTAATCTGCTCAATTTCATGGTTATTTGCAGATACTAATCGCTCTAAATGGTTTAGTGGAAAGATAACTAGATGACTAAAGATGGGTGAATAAATGAGACACTTTTGTTTATGTTTCATTTCACTGGGACTAAGGCCTGACATTTCCCCCCTAGTGTGGCAAAGAAAATTAAGGTTTTCAAAGGAAAGCATTTCTGGAATGTTGAGAAATGTAGAGTCATTGCCATAAAGTGAAGAATATCAAAAATGCAAAAATTCCAGATTGGTAGAAAGAAATATTGAAATGGCTAAAGGCATCGTGAATGACATGACATTTACACAGTGGCTACGTAAATTTAAATGGTATGTCATAGAATTCAAGTAAGTTGGACTTGTATTTTCAAAGTGTTTTCTTTCAAAAATATTGTATGTCTGTTATGCTAATTGTAGAAATTAAAAGGTGATACTAGCAAATCTATTTTAATCTGAATTAATGTCTGGCAATCTTAAAGTTCCAAATTAAATTCAAATATATTCATGTTCCCTCAACATTGCAATGTTCTTACGATCTGATAGTATTCTAAAGCTTTGGATATGTTATGACATGTTATTCATACAAAATTAATTATTGAAAAAAATTGAAAGACTTATCAACTGGATACTTAATAAGCAATATCATCTGGGATTTCTGCTTAAAATAGAAGTAGACTTTTTTCTTAATTTATCTGTATATATGTAAAAGAAAAGAGAATTCCATGGACAGAGAAGTCTGGCAGGCTACAGTCCATGGGGTTGCAAAGAGTTGGACATGACTGAGAAACTAACAGAGAAAAGGAAAGAAAGTGAAATTCTCTCAGTTGTGTCCAACTCTGTGACGCCACAGACTGAACCGAATTCTCCAGGCCAGAATACTGGAGTGGGTAGCCATTCCCTTCTCCAGGGATCTTCCTAACCCTGGGATTGAACTCAGGTCTTCCCAACCCAGGCATCAAACCCAGGTCTCCCACATTTCCGGTGGAGTCCTTACCAGCTGAGCCACCAGGGAAGCCCAAGAATACTGGAGTGGGTAGCCTATCCCTTATGCAGCGGATCTTCCCCACCCAGGAATGGAACCTGGGTCTCTTGCATTGCAGGCAGATTCTTTACTAGCTGAGCTACCAGGGAAGCCCCTTTTGGTAAGGTTTTTTTTTTTTTTTTTAATGTTTCTTTCCCTGACTGTACCCTCTGTGAAAGTATAGTAATTGCCAATTGATTGCTACCCTGCTTTCAACAATGCTCTGGATTATAACTGCTTCACAGACTGACCCAATCAAATTAAAGGTTTTTAAACCAATACATCCTGAGGTAGATGTAAGAGCTTTTTTTTCTAAATCTAGGAGGGCCCTTTTCAAACTTCTCCTTCCCCTTTTCTACCTTCTCCTTCCCCTTTTCTACCTTCTCCTTCCCCTTTTCTGTCTGGCAAATTAGCTGATCCACAATTTAGCCACTGAGTCTATCAATTCCTCCCAATTGCCCTTTCACTCAATCTCCACTTCTTTTGAGAGCAACCTTAGGTTTCTTAACTACTTAGCAAAGAAAAAACCCTGTGTCACTTTATTAGGCTTATAGTTGGACTTCCCAGGTGGTGTTAGTGGTTAAAAAAACAAACAAACAAACAACCTGCCTGCCAGTGCAGGAGGTGTAAGAGACACAGGTTCAATCCCTGGGACAGGGAGATCCCTTGGAAGAGGAAATGGCAACCCACTCCAGTATTCTTGCCTGGAGAATCCCATGGATAGAGCAGCCTGGAGGGCTACAGTCCATAAGGTTGAAAAGAGTCAGACATGATTGAAGCGTCTTAGCACAGCATGCACAGTAACATTTTATTCAAAGAGCTTTAAAATATTTTTTTCTCATTGCTTTTGTCTTGCATTCCTTTCTCTTGTGGAATAGCCATTCCATCAAGATGACCACAAGAACACATCATCTGTGTAAACTTCACCTGATTCTCTCCCTTGGGTGAAAACTTTCTGGGCCATGTGAGGCCATACATTCATCATTCCTTTGAATTCCTTTAGTATTTATTATATATCACTCTGCATTGTTATTTCCCTTTGTGTCCATATTCTTAACTGCAACCCAAAGAGATTGGGAGTTATTTTCTGGCATGTTCTATGTTTTGAAGACTTTGCTTAAAAAAAAAAAAAAAAAAAAAATTACGTACTTTATAGTATATTTATTGGTTCCCGTCACCCTTTGACTAACCATTCCTATTTTTCTATTAATATCTTCTTTTGAAATCTACATCCCTTTGACTACTCTAACCCATTCACATTTATTTGTTTTTCTTCTCTAATTTCATAGCATTTTCCCTTACATTTATCAATATAGACTATCGTATTTCTAATTTTGAACTGTGGTGTTGGAGAGGACTCTTGAGAGTCACTTGGACTGCAAGGAGATCCAACCAGTCCATTCTGAAGGAGATCAGCCCTGGGAATTCTTTGGAAGGAATGATGCTAAAGCTGAAACTCCAGTACTTTGGCCACCTCATGCTAAGTTGACTCATTGGCAAAGACTCTGATGCTGGGAGGGATTGGGGGCAGGAGGAGAAGGGGACGCCAGAGGATGAGATGGCTGGATGGCATCACTGACTCGATGGATGTGAGTTTGAGTGAACTCTGGGAGTTGGTGATGGACAGGGAGGCCTGGCCTGCTGCGATTCATGGGATCGCAAAGAGTTGGACACGACTGAGCGACTGAACTGAATGTAAATTTACATGTCTGCCTCTATATATTTAAAGGCAAGTATCCTGTCTATCGGAGAAGGCAATGGCACCCCACTCCAGTACTCTTGCCTGGAAAATCCCATGGACAGAGGAGCCTGGTAGGCTGCAGTCCATGGGGTCGAAAAGAGTCAGACATGACTGAGCGACTTCACTTTCACTTTTCACTTTCATGCATTGGAGAAGGAAATGGCAACCCACTCCAGTGTTCTTGCCTGGAGAATCCCAGGGACGGGGGAGTCTGGTGGGCTGCAGTCCGTGGGGTCGAATAGAGTTCGACACGACTGAAGCAACTTAGCAGCAGCAGCAGCAGTATCCTGTCTATGATTTATTTTGCAACCATTCTGCATTCACTGAGAGTTTTCTCTGATGCCAGTTATCATCCTTTTCCCCAACAGATACCAGGGATTGAGAGAATCTTAAACAGTTAGTACATGTGTTGTAATAGATAAATGTATGAAAAATATTTTATTCAGAACAAATATTTACTGATATTGTTCATGTTCAATAAATATTTTATTATTTTCTTGGATTAATAATAAGTATAGAAGATTCATGTATATTTGCAATTTTAGGCACCATTTATCTGACCAGTTGCAGTAGTATGAATTTATGAAGAATAGACTTAGCTACTGAGTACCTACATTTCAGTTAACTTGTTGAAATTATTTGTAATATTTAGTTTTCACTTTCCCAGTATATAAAATGAGGCATTTGGTTAACTGAAAGCTGTTGATTTTGCACTAAACAAATCATGTCTTTCAAATGAGTCTGAGTGAGAAAATTAAATACATTTTTTCCATGAGATTTACACTTTTATGTGCAAGTCAGAACTGGCCTGCATAGCGGGTGAAATAATGCTACATGGTTCAGGCTCCTAGGCCCCCATGTTTCATAAATGTCTATAATATATCTCAAAAACATTGTACACACTGTGACAGAATCCAGAATCCAATAACTCTCTGCCTGGGAAAAGTAGTTTCCCTTTTTTGAAAAGCTTGTCTGTTTTGGTGAAATCATATAATCACTGGATGAATAAGAAATCTGAAATAAAGGCACAGGCATCCTTCCTTTATCCTGACCTTGCTTCTTAACTTATCAGAGTCACCTAGTTGGCCAGCCAGCATGCTCTTTTTTTTTGCCAAATTTATTTTTTAATCATTCGATGTGACAAAAAATTGCCATTAGTACCAGAATACTTAGACAGCAATAATGGTTTGCCACATTGAAAGGAAATGTCTCTAGAGCTTTGTCTGTGGGAGATCAGAGTCCTGTCAAAACATTCTATTCCGTTGGATTAATCTCTTAAATATGTTAGAATACTTCCATTTATAGAACTCTCTTGTGACTTATAAGCAGTGATATTCAGGTACTGACAAATGGATTGATAAAATCTTTCTGTGGCTTAACGATAGAAATAGAGCAAGACAAGCTAGGCTTTTTCTTTTTCTTTTTGCACTAGTTATACAGGAATACATTGGTCTTAAGGGGTCAAACCATTTCTCCTTTGAATTTATATGATTCTATGATTTGCCCTTCCATTCTGTGATGCTGAAAGAATTTTTTAAATATTAGGCAGTGATTTTTTTTTCTGATATAGGAATTTTTAAAACAAATATTGTATGAGATTGTGTTTATCTTATGCCTAGGACATTAGCATCTGGAGACACATACTGTTATATATTATATGAAAACCACTGCAAAAGGTATTATAGAAGATAATACACTTCATAATTCCACATAGCATCCGAAAAAATTCCAAGATACTTCTTGACTAACCACCTTTTATTGCAATTAACATAAGTAGTGCTCCTTTTCTTAAAATCTGTTTTTATAAATATTTTAACACAATTATATTAAGATTTTTCATTCAATATGGCAAAGATATTGGCTAACCTCCGTAATAAGACTATTAAAATTGTAGTAGAGAAATAAAATGACATTATTAAAGAGACTATGAGGACAGCAATTTAGCAAATCTTTAGATTTTATAATATGGAAGCGACTTTTGCTTCCATTCATTATTATTTCATTGGTAAAGGAATTGACCCCCATGAAAGAAAAAACACTGGAAAAAAATACCTGAAACAGCTGTTTAGATATTGGACAAAAGGCAAACAAATGGAAAGAATGGAAACAAAAGAGGCCATATCTACTCTTACCCTGGCTTCCTACCTGGAGGCACTTTTGGCAACACCACAGAGAAGGGGAAAAACCAAGCAGAACATAATAGTTGTAATGGAGTTAGGAGACTGAGATCAAAGTTCAGCCGGCCTGGGACACTGGAAGATTACTGAAAGTGAAAGTGAAGTCGCTCAGTTGTGTCTGACTCTTTGCGACCCCATGGACTGTAGCCCACCAGGCTCCTCCCTCCATGGGATTCTCCAGGCAAGAGTTCTGGAGTGGGCTGCCTCTGAGCCACCAGGGATGTAACAGTGAAAAATAGGAGCTTCTGAAATCTGCCTAGGGGCCTACTGGAGTCTGTTGCTAAGTAGTTTATGCATAGGGCGAAATTCCCAAAACACAAAGCAAACTATCAGTGACATAAAATGAAATCACTGAACAGTATATAATGTTAGGAAATATTTAATTTCTAATTAAGTGGAGAGAATTTGTTGAAACTTGGGGCATTCTGTAGATGCTCCAAAAGGGTTATATTTTCTAGGAGGACTAAACACTATATACTCAAGAAATACCCTAACAAAGCTGATGTATAAACCTCAAGAGATTAAGCTGCTCTACAGTTAACTTTATTCCAAAGCAATGATTGCTTTTCAAAAACAACAGAATCCAGACAACATCTATTATTCACAATATCCAACATGTTCAAAAAGAAGGAAACTCTTAACCTAGCAAAGGACACCTATGCTTTGCTATGCTAAGTCACTTCAGTCAGGTCCAACTCTGTGCGACCCCATAGACAGCAACCCACCAGGCTCCCCCATCCCTGGGATTCTCCAGGCAAGAACACTGGAGTGGGTTGCCATTTCCTTCTCCAATGCATGAAAGTGAAAAGTGAAAGTGAAGTTGCTCAGTCGTGTCCGACTCTTATCGACCCCATGGACTGCAGCCTACCAGGCTCCTCCATCCATGGGATTTTCCAGGCAAGAGTACTGGAGTGGGTTGCCATTGCCTTCTCCTAGAGGACATCTATTTTTTTTAAAAAAATACATCTAACCTTGTATATATATATCACTTTCCTGGTGGCTCAGATGGTAAAGCGTCTGTCTGCTGCTCCTGCTGCTGCTAAGTCACTTCAGTTGTGTCCGACTCTGTGCGACCCCATAGACAGCAGCCCACCAGGCTCCCCCGTCCCTGGGATTCTCCAGGCAAGAACGCTGGAGTGGGTTGCCATTTCCTTCTCCAATGCATGAAAGTGAAAAGTGAAAGTGAAGTCGCTCAGTCGTGTCCAACCCTCAGCGACCCCATGGACTGCAGCCTACCAGGCTCCTCTGACCATGGGATTTTCCAAGCAAGAGTACTGGAGTGCGGTGCCATTGCCTTCTCCAAAAGGACACCTATTTTTTTTTTTTTTTTAATACATCTAACCTTGTATATATATATATCACTTTCCTGGTGGCTCAGGTGGTAAAGTGTCTGTCTGCTGCTGCTGCTGCTAAGTCACTTCAGTCGTGTCTGACTCTGTGTGACCCCATAGATGGCAGCCCAGCAGACTCCCCCGTCCCTGGGATTCTCCAGGCAAGAACTCTGGAGTGGGTTGCCATTTCCTTCTCCAATGCGTGAAAGTGAAAAGTAAAAGTGAAGTCACTCAGTCGTGTCCAACCCTCAGCGACCCCATGGACTGCAGCCTACCAGGCTCCTCTGTCCATAGGATTTTCCAGGCAAGAGTACTGGAGTGGGGTGCCATTGCCTTCTCCAAAAGTGTCTGTCTACAATGCGGAGAGATCTGGGTTCTAGCCCTGGGTTGGGAAGATCCTCTGGAGAAGGAAATGGCAATCTACTCCAGTACTATAGCCTGCAAAATCCCATGGGCAGAGGATCCTGGTAGGCTACAGTCTATGGGGTTGCAAAGAGTCGGACAAGACTGAGCAACTTCACTTTCAACCTTGTATATGGGCTTCCTTGATAGCTCAGTTGGTAAAGAATCCACCTGCAATGCAGGAGACCCTCATTCAATTATGATGAAAGACTATTTCTTAATTTAGGGAACTTGACCAGGATGTCTGTTCTCACTATTTACAGACAATAATGTCTTGGGTTTTCCAGCTATTTTAATAAGGTGATATAACAATATAGAGAATAGAAAATAATTGATAAATTTGTTTTTATTTTCTTTTATTTATTTATTTATTTACTTTACAATATTGTATTGGTTTTGCCATACATCAACATGCATCGGCCATGGGTGTACATGTGTTCCCCATCCTGAACCCCACTCCCAACTCCTTCCCCATACCATCCCTCTGGGTCATCCCAGTGCACCAGCCCCCAGCTTCCTGTATCCTGCATCGAACCTGGACTGGTGATACGTTTCTTATATGATATTATACATGTTTTTATTTTCAAATACCAATGTCATTTATGCAGAAGAGCCTAAGGAATCTCCAAAAAGCTATTATAACTGGTAAAGGAATTTAGTAAGTAATAATAAAGATGTAGAGAAACTAGAGCCCTCATACAATGAAAATGAACATGTAAAATGAATCAATCCCTTTAGAAAATAATTTAGTAGTTTATTAAAATGTTAAACATATACTTAACATAAAATCCCCAAATTCCAGAACTAGGTAGTGACCACTTAGGACATATGAAAACATATGTACATATAAAGACTTTCTGCGAATAATTATAATGGTTTAATTGTAATAACTCCAAATGGAAACTATCTAAATATATATCAACTGGCGAATGAGTAAGCTAGATCCACATAATGAAATACTAATTAGAAATAAAAACTATTGATATATGTATGTATAATATATAATGTATATATATGATATATAATATATTTATATATAAATATACATATATGAGGGTCCTGGAGTCTCCAGCGGGGGCGGGGGTTGGTGGCGGCCCACTGCAGGGTTGGGGGCACTGAGTATAGCAATGCATGCATGGGACCTTTTGAAGGAGGTCACAGTTATCCTCATTACCTCCACCATAGTTTGGCCTCAGGTCAAATAATAGGGAGAGAACACAGCCCCAGCCATCAACATAAAATTGGACTAAAGATTTACTGAGCAGGGCCCTGCCCGTCAGAACAAGACCCGTTCCCCCTCAGTCTCCCCCATCAGGAAGCTTCCGTAAGCTTCTTATCCTTCTCATCAGAGGGCTGCTGCTGCTGCTGCTGCTAAGTCGCTTCAGTCGTGTCCAACTCTGTGCAACCCCATGGACTGCAGCATACCAGGCTCCTCCGTCCATGGGATTTTACAGGCAAGAGTACTGGAGTGGGTGCCATTGCCTTCTCTGTCATCAGAAGGCAGACAGACTGAAAACCACAATCACAGAAAACTAACCAATCTGATCACATGGACCACAGCCTTGGCTAACTCAGTGAAATTATGAGCCATGCCATGTAGGGCCACCCAAATGGATAGGTCATGGTGGAGAGTTCTGACAAAATGTGGTCCACTGGAGAAGGGAGTGGCAAACCACTTCAATATTCTTGCCTTGAGAACCCTATGAACAGTATGAAAAGGCAAAAAAATAGGACACTGAAAGATGAACTCCCCAGGTTGGTAGGTGCCCATGTGCTACTAGAGATCAGTGGAGAAATAACTCCAGAAAGAATGAAGAGATGGAGCCAAAGCAAACCAATAGCCAGCTGTGGATGTGACTAGTGATGGAAGTCAAGTCTGATGCTGTAAAGAGCGATATTGCATAGGAAACCGGAATGTTAGGTCCATGAATCAAAGCAAATTGAAAGTGGTCAAACAGGAGATGGCAAGAGTGAACATCAACATTTTAGGAATCTGCAAACTAAAATGGACTGGAATGGGTGAATTTAACTCAGATGACCATTATATCTACTACTGTGGGCAAGAATCCCTTAGAAGAAATGGAGTAGCCCTCATAGTCAACAAAAGAGTCTGAAATGCAGTACTTGGATGCAACCTCAAAAATGACAGAATGATCTCTGTTCATTTCAAAGGCAAACCATTCAATACCATGGTAATCTAAGTCTAGGCCCCAACCAGTAATGCTGAAGAAGCTGAAGTTGAACGGTTTTATGAAGACCTACAAGACCTTCTAGAACTAACACCCCAAAAAGATGTCCTTTTCATTATAGGGGACCAGAATGCAAAAGTAGGGAGTCAAGAAATACCTGGAGAAACAGGCAAATTTGTCCTTGGAGTACAGAATGAAGCAGGGCAAAGACTAATAGAGTTTTGCCAAGAGAATGCACTGGTCATAGCAAACACCTTCTTGTGACCACACAAGAGAAGGCATCACAGGACATTACAGGATGGTCAATACTGAAATCAGACTGACTATATCCTTTGTAGCCAAAGATGGAGAAGCTCTATACAGTCAGCAAAAACAAGACCAGGAGCTGACTGTAGCTCATTACATGAACTGCTTATTACCAAATTTAGACTTAAATGGAAGAAAGTAGGGAAAACCACTAGACCATTCAGGTATGACCTAAATCAAATCCCTAATGATTATACAGTGAAAGTGACAAATAGGTTCTGGGGATTAGATCTGATAGAGTGCTTGAAGAACTATGGATAAGGTTTGGGACATTGTATAGGAGGCAGTGATCAAGACAATCCCCATGAAAAAGAAATCCAAAAAGGCCAAATCACTGTCTGAAGAGCCTTTACAAATAGCTGTGAAAAGAAGAGAAGCAAAAGGGAAATGAGAAAAGGTAAAATATACACATCTGAATGCAGAGTTCCAAAGACTAGCAAGGAGATATAAGAAAGCCGTACTCAGTAATCAATGCAAAGAAATAGAGAAAAGCAACAAATGGGAAATACTAGAGGTCTCTTTAAGAAAATTAGAGATAACAGGAACATTTCATGCAAAGATGGGCACATAAAGGACAGAAATGGTATGGACCTAACAGAAGCAGAAGATATTAAGAAGAGGTGGCAAGAATACACAAAAGAACTATACAGAAAAGATCTTCATGACCCAGATAATCATGATGGTGTGATCAGTCACCTAGAGCCAGATATTCTGTAATGCAAAATCAAGTGGGCCTTAGGAAGCATCACTATGAACAAAGCTAGTGGATGTAATGGAATTCCAACTGAGTTATTTTAAATCCTAAAAGATGATGCTGTGAAAGTGATGCACTCAATATGCCAGAAAATTTGGAAAACTCAGCAGTGGCCACAGGACTGGAAAGGGTCAGTTTTCGTTCCAATCCCAAAAAAAGGCAATGCCAAAAATTGTTCAAACTACTGCACAGTTGCATTCATCTCACATGCTAGCAAAGTAATGCTCAAAATTCTCCAAGCCAGGCTTCAACAGTACATGAACCGTGAACTTCCAGATGTTCAAGTGGATTTAGAAAAGGTAGAGGAATGAAATCAAGTTGCCAGTATCCACCATATTATCAAAAAGGCAAGAGAGTTCCAGAAAAACATCTATTTCTGCTTTATTGACTGTGCCAAAGCCTGTGACTGTGTAGATCACAACAAACTGGAAAATTCTTAAAGAGATGGGAATACCACACCACCTGACCTGCCTCCTGAGAAATCTGTATGCAAGTCAGAAGCAACAGTTAGGACTGGAAATGGAACAACGGACTCGTTCCAAAAAGGAAAAGGCGTACGTCAAAGCTGTGTATTGTCACCCTGCTTATTTAACTTATTTGCACAGTACATCATGAGAAACGCAGGGCTGGAGGAAGCACAAGCTGGAATCAAGATTGGTGAGAGAAATATCAATAACCTCAGATATGCAGATGACACCACCCTTATGACAGAAAGTGAAGAGGAACTAAAAAGACTCTTGATGAAAGTGAAAGAGGAGAGTGAAAAGGTTGGCTTAAAGATCAACATTCAGAAAACTAAGATCGTGGCATCTGGTCCCACCACTTCACGGCAAATAGATGGGGAAATAGTGGCTGACTTTATTTTTTTGGGCTCCAAAATCACTGCAGATGGTGACCACAGCCATGAAATTAAAAGATGCTTACTCCTTGGAAGGAAATTTATGACCAACCTAGACAACATATTAAAAAGCAGAGACATTACTTTGTCAACAAAGGCCCATCTAGTCAAGGCTATGGTTTTCCAGTGGTCATGTATGGATGTGAGAGTTGGACTGTGAAGAAAGCTGAGCGCTGAAGTATTGATGCTTTTGAACTGCAGTGTTGAAGAAGACTCTTGAGAGTCCTTTAGACTGCAAGGAGATCCAACAAGTCCATCCTAAAGGAGATCAGTCCTGGTTGTTCATTGGAAGGACTGATGCTAAAGCTGAAACTCCAATACTTTGGCCACCTGATGCGAAGAGTTGACCCATTGGAAAAGACCCTGATGCTGGGAGGGATTGGGGGCAGGAGGAGAAGGGGACGACAGAGGATGAGTTGGCTGGATGGCATCACCGACTCGATTGACATGAGTTTGGGTAAACTCCAGGAGTTGGTGATGGACAGGGAGGCCTGAAATGCTGTGATTCATGGGGTTGCAAAGAGTTGGATACTACTGAGTGACTGAAATGAACTGAACTGATACCAAAGTAAAACATGTATTTCTGCTTTATTGACTATGCCAAAGCCTTTGACTGTGTGGATCACAATAAACTGTGGAAATTTCTGAAAGAGATGGGAATATCAGACCACCTGACCTGCCTTTTGAGAAACCTGTATGCAGGTCAGGAAGCAACAGTTAAAACTGGACATGGAACAACAGACTGTTTCCAAAAAGGAAAAGGAGTACATCAAGGGTGTATACTGTCACCCTGCTTATTTAACTTATATGCAGAGTACATCATGAGAAATGCTGGGCTGGATGAAGCAAAAGATGGAATCAAGATTGCCGGGAGAAATATCAGTAACCTCAGATATCCAGATGACATCACACTTATAGAAGAAAACGAAGAAGATCTAAAGAGCCTCTTGATAAAAGTGAAAGAGGAGTTGAAAAAGTTGACGTAAAGCTCAACATTCAGAAACCTAAATTCATGGCATCTGGTCCCATCAGTTCATGGCAAATAGATGGGGAAACAGTGGAAACAGTGTCTGACTTTATTTTGGGGGCTTCCAAAACCACTGCAGATTGTGATTGCAGCCATGAAATTAAAAGACACTAATTCTTTGGAAGCAAAGTTATGACCAACATAGACAGCATTTTAAAAAGCAGAAGCATTACTTTGCAAGCAAAAGTCCATCTAGTCAAGGCTTTGGTTATTCCAGTCGTCACATATGGATGTGAGAGTTGGACTACAAAGAAAGCTGAGCACTGAATAATTGATGCTTTTGAACTGTGGTGTTGGGGAAGACTCTTGAGAGTCCCTTCGACTGCAAGCAGATACAACCAGTCCTAGAGGAATCAGTCCTGCATGTTCATTGGAAGGACTGATGTTGAAGCTGAGACTCTAATACTTTGGCCACCTGATGCGAAGAGCTGACTCATTAGAAAAGGCCCTGATGCTGGGAAAGATTGAGGGCAGGAGGGAAGGGGACCACAGAGGATAAGATGGTTGGATGGCATCACCGAGTCAGTGGCACATGAGTTTGGGTGAACTCCAGGAGTTGGTGATGGACAGGGAGGCCTGGCATGCTGCGGTTCATGGGGTCACAAAGAGTCAGACACAACTGAGTGACTGAACTGAAGTGAACTGATACCAAAGTATAATACCATGAAATTTCAGGGTACCAAAGAAAATTTTTCCAAGAAGAGTTAGAATATCACTTCACAAAGTAGTCAAATAAATAACTTGAAATCTGACTCTTAGAATTTTTATTAGAAACTTGATGATAAAAGAAAATCATGGAGACAGACACTGCAAAAAAGCTTTTTGAACTTACCAATGTTACTTAACAATATCTTTAATTATATTATTAATAATGGAACTCTGAAAGCATATTTTTAATGCACTTTTCTAAGAAAGTTTCTTAAAGATGTTTTCCAGTTAAACTGAAATAAATAGAAACACATGAGCTTACTATTTTACAAATACTGCAACTCAAGTCTAGATATAAAGAAAAGAATTTGGCCTTGATTACAATAGTTAGCAAATATATGTCAAGAAGAATGTCTTTAAAGAAAAGGCTGATGAATTCCAAACATAATATAGAATGACTGCTGCTGCTACTGCTGCTAAGTCACTTCAGTCATGTCTGATTCTGTGCGACCCCATAGATGGCAGCCCACCAGGCTCCCCCACCCCTGGGATTCTCCAGGCAAGAACACTGGAGTGGGTTGCCATTTCCTTCTCCAATGTATGAAAGTGAAAAGTGAAAGTGAAGTCGCTCAGTTGTGTCTGACTCTTGGTGACACCATGGACTGCAGCCTACCAGGCTCCTCCGTCCATGGGATTTTATAGGCAAGTGTACTGGAGTGGGGTGCCATCGCCTTCTCTGATAGAATGACTAGTAATAGATAAAAACTGTAAAAAGAATAACTTAAGTCCATCAACAAGTGAATGGAAAAACTGTAGTATTGGTATATGTGCTCAGTAGCATCTGACTCTTTTTGATCCCATGGACTGTAGCCCGCCAGGCTTCTCTGTCCATGGAATTTTCCCTGAAGTGGGTTGTCATTTCCTATTCCAGGAGATCTTTCCAACCCAGGCATCGAATCCCTCTCTCTTGGGTCTTCTGCATTGAGAAGTGGATTCTTTAACATTAGCACCACCTGGGAATAATAAAGGAATTACTGTTTTTTGCAACAACATGGATGAATCTCAATCACTATGTTGAGAAAAAAGGAAGTAAAGTGCCAGGTTTACATATTTTGTAAAGTTTTCAAAAATGCACATTAGCCTACACAGAAAGAAAGCTAATCAGTGGTTTCTTGGAGATAGAAGTGAAAAAAGGTATAGTTTACAAAGTGGCATGATGGAATTTGGGAATGTCCTGGAAAGATCTGTTATCTTAATTGTGGTAATACTTGCACAGGTTTATACATATGTCAAAGTAGAAGCAATTGTGCACTTTTAACAAGCGAACTTTAATACATTTCAATTATAGCTCAAAGAAACTGTAAAAACAAAAAAAATAAAATCATATTTGAGTTGAGAATACACTTGACTAGCTTTTCTCTTCTCCAACATGTCCCTGATTACAAAAATCCACTTGGTTATTCAGTAAGATGTCAAAGCTCTGGTCCTATTGAGCATCAAGGAAAGATAAATGTGTCTTCTATTATGCAGGTATGGAAATATATTTTGTAAATAACTTTTTTAAATAAGAAAAAAATCAAACCTTTGTAGTATACTAAGCACATTGTAAATGTGTTAATTCTCCATCTCTTGTAACCACTTAAGGACAGCCATCTTTTGGAAGGATGATTTTTGAGGGATTTGTTTTTAAACTCTGTAAAACTTTTTTTTTTTTTTTTGCTTGAATTTGAGGTTAAACTTTTAGTAATAAATCAGAGACTATAAGTGCATACAAATTTTTTATGTGTCCTGATGTTTCAGTTATTTATTGCTCTGTAACAAATGGCCCTAAATTTTCTTGTGTAAATAATAATAATTATTTTACTCAAAAATTTCATCTTGGACAGGAGTCAGTGGAAGCAAATCATGTCATTTCACAAGGTGTCACTTAGGCCAGCTCAACTGCTGCAGACTGAAATCACATGAAGACTGTCCTGTTTACACTTTTGTGGTTGATTTTGGTAGTCCGCTCGGATCTCAGCTGAAGCCCTCGGTCAGAACATCCACATATGGCTGCTCTGTATCCTCATAGACCGTTAGCTGGTTTCCAGGAGCTACCATTCTGCAAAACCAGGTGGACGCTGCTAATTAGTTATCTCGTGCTATGTAAATACCTCCAAACTTAGTGGACTGAAACTACAACACGTTACCTCGCAGTTTCTTTGGGTCAGGAATCTGAACATATTTTAACAAAGTGTTAAACAGTGCTGTGTGAGAGTGTTTCACAGGCTATAACTCAGGTGTTAACTTGGGTTTTAGCCTTCCTAAGTTTGGGGAAATTAGCCAAGATGGTATGCTCAGGCACTCTCGCCCACGTTTTGCTAATAAAGACTAACAGCTGAGCTCGCTGGTAGCACTGCGCATGCGCGTCACAAGGTACTCGCTTGGTCACGGCCTGCTTTGTACTGTAGGCCTGTATGCGCCCCACCTGAGAAGCAGCAGCATTACTGCTGCGTCAGGGCTGTGTCTGTTCAGTCATCCGGGAGAGGAGAGAATATAGCGTGTCTACTGCGTCACCCGGGATAGAGGCTGTGCTTGGCTGCCGTGCCAGCCAGGAGAGAATAAATGTATCTGCAGTTCCTACATCTCCTCGAGTCTCCTTCCGGCCTTAGTTCGTGCCTTGCCTACCCTGGTGTCAGCGCACCGTGTGAACAGCAAGACAATTGGCCTTGGCGTCAGGGACAGGATCAGCAATAAACTAAGGTTTGATTGGACACATTTCGTTCTAAACTTGCTCACTAGGTTGTTGGCACAATTGTTTCTAATAGGCTGTTGGACTGAAGGCAGTTGTTTCCCACTGGCTGTTGGCCAAAAGTCATCCTCGGTTCTTCAGTATGTGAGCCTCTGCAACTCGGTAACGTGCTCCAGCAATGTGTGCCTGCTGAGCAGGCAGTAGAGAGAAAGTCCAGTAAGAGAGAAATCAGTCTTCATTCCCATTATCTCATGACCATTAGGAATTCCTTTCTGAAAATAAGTATGATTATCAGTATCTTAAATATGAAGAAGAGAACGTTAGGAAATATTTGAGGATAAAATAGAAGACTTAAAAAAATATCTATTATTTTTCAGATTCTTTTCCATTATAGGCTATTATAAGATATTGAATAATGTTTTATATATGGTAGTATATATGTGTTAATACCAAATTTCAAATTTATCCCTCCCCCACCTGTTCCATTTAGTAACCATTAGTTTGTTTTCTATGTCTGTGAATCTATTTCTGTTTTGTAAACAAGTTCATTAGTATGATATTTTTAGATTCTGCATATAAGTGATACCATATGATATTCATCTTTGTCTGACTTCACTTACTGTGAAAATCTCTAGGCCTATCTATGTTGCTGCAAACGGCAGTATTTCATTCTCTTCTATGGCTTAGTGATATTCCATGTGAATAACATCATGTTTTCTTTATCCATTCATATGTTGATGGACATTTAGGTTGCTTTCATATCTTGACTATTATAAATAGTGCTATTGTAAACATTGGAGTGCATGTATCTTCTTAAATCAGTTTGCATCTTTTCCAGATATATGCTCACAAGTGGGATTGCTGGATCATATGGCAACTCTATTTTTAAAGGAAACTCCCTACTGTTCTCCATAGTGGTTGTACCAATTTACATTCTGACCAACAGTATAGGAGGGTTCCCTTTTCTCAGCACCTTCTCCAGAATTTATTGTAGACTTTTTAATCATGGCCATTCTGACCAATGTGAGCTGATTCCACATTTTCGTTCTGATTTACATTTTTCTTATAATTAGAGGCATTGAGCAATTTCTCATGTACCTCTTGGCCATCTATATGTCTTTTTTGGAGAAATGTCTGTTTAGATATTCTATTTTTGATTAGTTTGTTTGTTCTTTTGTTATTGATCTGTATGAGCTGTTTATATATTTTGAAAATTAAGCCCCTATTGGTCACATCATTTGCAAATATTTTCACCCATTTTGTAGATTGTCTTTTGTTTTGTTTATGGTTTCCTTTTGTATACAAAAGCTTGTGAGTTTATGTCCCATTTGTTTATTTGTGCTTTTATTTCTTTTGCCTTAGGAAACTGACCTATGAAACTACTGGTATGATTTCTATCAGAGAATGTTTTGCCTATGTTCTCTTATAGGAGTTTTATGGTGTCATGTCTTATACTTAACTCTTCGATGCGTTTTTAGTTTATTTCTATATATGGTGTGTGGACCTGTTCTAACTTCATTGATACATGTGTGGCTGTCCAACTTTCCCAACACCACTTGCTGAAGAGACTGTCTTTTCTCCTTTGTGCATTCTTGTATTCTTTGTAAAAGATTAACTGACCATTAATCTTGTGTGAACATATTTCTGGGCTGTCTGTTCTGTTCCATTGATCCACATCTTTTGTGTGTGCACCAAGACCATGCTGTTCTCCTTACTATAGCTTTGTAGTATTATCTGCAGTCTGGACGTGTTATGCCTCCAGCTTTGGCTTTTTTCTCTCAGGATTGCTGTGTCAATTTGGGGTCTTCTGTGGTTCCATATACATTTTAGAATTATTTGTTTGAGTTTTGTGAAAAATGTCATGGGTAAATTGATAGAGATTGCATTAAACCTGAGGAGAAGGTAATGGCACCCCACTCCAGTACTCTTGCCTGGAAAATCCCATGGACGGAGGAGCCTGGTGCACTACAGTCCATGGGGTCGCTAAGAGTCAGACACGACTGAGTAACTTCACTTTCACTTTTCACTTTCCTGCATTGGAGAAGGAAATGGCAACCCACTCCAGTGTTCTTGCCTGGAGAATCCCAGGGATGGGGAAGCCCGGTGGGCTGCCATCTATGGGGTCGCACAGAATCGGACACGACTGAAGTGACTTAGCAGCAACTAAACTTTGCTTTGAGTAGTATGGCCATTTTGACAATGTTAATTTTTCCAATGCAAGAACGTGGATTATCTTTCCATTTCTTTGAATCATCTTCAACTTCCTTTATTCATATTTTATAGTTTTCAGCATATGCCTTTCACCTCCTTGGGCAGGTTTATTTCAAAGTATTTTATTTTTTTTATACAATTTTAAGAGTTTTTTGTTTAACTTTCTCTTTTTGATATTTAATTGTTTAGTCTAAAGAAATGCACCCAATTTATATATGTTAATCTTGTATCCAGCTACCTTGCTGAATTTACCAATTCCAGTAGCTTTTGCATGGAGACTTTAGGGTTTTCTGTATATAGTATTATGTCATGTGCATGAAGTTTTACCTCTTTCCTTTCCATTTCAATACCTTTTATTTCTTTTTCTTTAAAAAAAAAAAAGTGGAGTATAGTTGCTTTACAATATTCTGTTATTTTCTGCTGTACAGCAAAGTGAATCAACTATACATATAGCCCCTCTTTTTTGTATTTCCTTCCCCCTTACATCACCAAAGAGCAGTGAGTAGAGTTCCCTGTGGTATACAATAGGTTCTCATTAGTTATCTATCTTATACATAGTAGTATGTATATGTCAATCCTAATTTCCCCATTCATCCTGCCTCCCTGTCTCTGTTCCGCTTGGTGTCCGTATGTCTGTTCTCTATGTCTGTACCTCTGTTTCTGCTTTGCAAATAGGTTCATCGCTACCATTTTTCTAGATTCCATATATATATATATATATATATATATATGTTAATATGCGGTATTTGTTTTACTCTTTCTGACTTACTTCACTCTATATGAGTCTCTCAGTCCATGTGTATCTCTGTAAATGGCACGATTTTGTTCCTTTTTATGGCTGAGTAATATCTCATTGCATACATGTACCACATCTTTATTTGTTCCTCTGTTGATCATTCTTATCTGATTGCTGTGGTTAGGACTCCCAATACTATGTTAATTAGGAGTGTTGAGGGTGGGTATTCTTGTCTTGCTCCAGACTTTAGTGGGAAGGCTTTCAGCTTTTTATTGTTGAGTATTATGTTGTCTCTGAATTTGTCATAAATACCTTATATTATTATGTATGTCCCCTCTGTACCTTTTTGGTAAGAGTTTTTATCATGACTAAATGTTGAATTTGATCAAATACTTTTTCTGCATCTGTTGAGATGATCATGAGTTTCTTTGTCTTTTCTGTTGCTGATGTTGTATATTACATCACATGTTGGGCCATCCTTAAAACCCTGGGATGAATACAACTTGCTTATGGTATATGATCCTTTTTATGTATTGTTAGATCTGGTTTGCTAATATTTTGTTAAGGATTTTTGCATCTATATTCATCAAATATGTTATCCTGTAGTTTTATTTTTTGGTAGTCTCTTTATCTGGTTTTAGTATCAGGTTGATAGTGGCTTCATAGATTAACTTTGGAAGTTTTCCCTATGGAAGACCCTTTAAATTTGCCAGGTCTAAGGTAAAGAAATGACTGATAAACTTCCTGTCCTTGAAGACCTAATAATCTCACACTTCGTAATGAGAAACTCAGATACTAGAATTTTTTAAAGAGAGAGCAACAAAATGAAACTGAGGAGAAGGAGTAAGATACAAAAACAAAAGTGCAGAAAGATGGAGAAATGTGGAGAGGAGACTCAGCTCTTGAGAGAGTCTTGTTCCACATTATTATCCCTTACATGGTCAATGTACCAGATGTTATAGATCCACACAAAACTCATCAATTGTGCTCTTAGCTTTGCCCCCACCAAAAAAAAATCATGGATTGAAATTAACATTCCAGTTTTATGAACTGAGTCTAGAAGCATAAAATACTTTAGTGAATACTAGCTGTAAAGAAAGCTGTGCTACACTGAGGTTTAATATCATCTCCCTACACATCAGTTCAATTCCGTTCAGTCACTCAGTCGTGTCCGACTCTTTGCAACCCCATGAATCACAGCACGCCAGGCCTCCCTGTCCATCACCAACTCCCAGAGTTCACTCAGACTCCCGTCCATCGAGTCAGTGATGCCATCCAGCCATCTCATCCTCTGTCGTCCCCTTTTCCTCCTGCCCTCAATCCCTCCCAGCATCAGAGTCTTTTCCAATGAGTCAACTCTTTGCATGAGGTGGCCAAAGTACTGGAGTTTCAGCTTTAGCATCATTCCTTCCAAAGAAATCCCAGGGCTGATCTCCTTCAGAATGGACTGGTTGGATCTCCTTGCAGTCCAAGTGACTCTCAAGAGTCTTCTCCAACACCACAGTTCAAAAGCATCAATTCTTCGGTGCTCAGCCTTCTTCAGTCCAACTCTCACATCCTTACATGACCACAGGAAAAACCATCACCTAACAAGCACACACATACATTAACCCAGAATTTGTACTGCTAAATCTTTACTTAGGAGAAATAAAAATTTATGTTCATACAAAAAATATGTATATTTATAGATATTTCATTCATAATTGCCTCAAATTGGAAATAATGAAAATGTGCTTTAATTGGTGAATGAACAAACTGTGGTAAATTCTTACCATAGAAAAATCATATGGCGATTAGAAGGAGCAAACTGCAATAATTGCATGAACTCAAATGGCATATTCCAAGGGAAAGAAATCAGATTCAAATAGCTATATGCTTTCTATCTTGTCTGACTGTATGGTTTGTAGGACCCAGTGCAAAATGGAAATATGGAGCCTATTGTTCACAGAGTTAAGACTTTCTGTACAATTACAGTAGAGCAGTAAACCAAGCACAGAGCCTTCTAAGTATGGGGTCCTGTACGACCGCCTTAGTCAGAATCCCTTGAATCTGGCACTGACTATTTCATTTCATTATTATGACATTCTCAAAAGGCACATTTTCAGGAAAGAAAGAAGATCAGTTGCTGTCAGGGACTAGAGTGAAAGGGAGGAGTTCACTACAAAGAACATAAGGGAATTCACGAGGATGATCAGACTGCCCTCTGTCTTGCTAAGCATGGTGGCTACAAAATTATATGTGTATGTCAAAATTTATAGAACTGGCCACTAAAAAAGGAAAATTTTTTCTATGTAAATAATATAAATCTGACTTTTAAAAACCTGCATATATAAAAAGAGTGTATGTTAACATTTTATTGAATAATTCCAGAGAAATATGCTCATGCTTATGAACATCATACAACTCAAAGAAACAAACTATAATGGAAAGATCAGGGATAATGAGCTGGGTTGAATATCATCTTGGCTTTTTACTAGCAGGATGAAATAACTTCTGTCATTTAACCTCTTCGAGTCACAATTTCATTATCTCTAAAATCAGATGGCAATAAGGATCATCAAACTTACAGGAGGCTTATAAGGATCAAATAAAATAATACATGTAAAAATATTTTTCAAAACTGTGATACTGAAGCATTTTCAAACCAGCAGTGGTAATAAAAGCACAAACTTAATACCGTCTTTTTTCCCACAGATTTATTGTGTCATTCATGGTGCACAGCACTCATTCAGAAAAGACAATCAATCACAAATTCACCTTAGCAGTGTCCTATAGAGATGTAACTTAATATATAACACATTTGAAACCTGGAGAGAATTACTTGTTTTCACAGTCAGAGGGATACAGTGTTGGGGAAGAATCGATTTTCTACCTGGAGAACTGTATTACTCGAAGTAGGGAGTATTTTCCTCTATAAGGCTAAAATGAATGTACAAAGCAATATCATTCTCCTTTATTTTTAAATGTCATTGTCTAATTTTGACAGGTTTGGAAAGCTTCAAGTAGTATAAATAGTGTGACTAAACAACGTGCTAAGTTGCTTCGGTCATGTCCTCCTCTGTGACCCCATGGACTATAGGCTGCTAGGCTCCTCTGTCCATGGGATTCTCCAGGCATGAGTACTGGAGTGGGTTGCCATTTCCTTCTCCAGGGGATCTTCCTGACCCAGGGATTGAACAAGTATTTCTTACATATCCTGTATTAGCAGGCAGGTTCTTTACCACTAGGTAAAGGAGAAGGCAATGGCACCCTACTCCAGCACTCTTGCCTGGAAAATCCCATGGACGGAGGAGCCTGGTGGGCCGCAGTCCATGGGGTTGCTAAGAGTCGGACACGACTGAGCGACTTCACTTTCACTTTTCACTTTCATGCACTGGAGAAGGAAATGTCAACCCACTCCAGTGTTCTTGCCTGGAGAATCCCAGAGACGGGGGAGCCTCGTGGGCTGCCATCTATGGGGTCACACAGAGTCGGACACAACTGAAGCGACTTAGCAAAGACTAAACAATAATTGATTATAAATGTATACAAGGATTAAATAGTTAAAATTTGCACAGTTGATACAATTCTTGAGATACTTTTCAAGAAATGTAACTGGATACATAATAACAAGTGTAAATACTGCAAATATGCAGCTTAACAATTATTATATTGGAAATTTTCTAACTAGACCTATGACTTATATACTTTTAACTTGGAAGAGGAAAAGAGCTGAGTTCTGAGTTGCTTTATGTCCCCTTTGTGCCTGATAATGTAATTTCCATATAGCACCTTATCACACTGCAATATAAGTGGTTTATTTAGTACATATTGATAACTGTCTGGTGTATGAACTGATCATTGCAGGGTATGAGCCTTGTTTATTTGCTTTTCAGCCATAATACCTTTCCTAAAACATTGTATTCGTATAATGATTTTTGCTTTCACAGTAAGGAAAACCTGGTATAATGACGTTGGCAAAGTGGCAAATTGGATAGGGTGCTGACTCGTGCCAAAATACTGTTATAACTCTGTTTTCTTATTAGATATGCAACATTGGTTATGAGATTTAACCTTTGTTGAGTCCCTGTTTTCTGAACAATTCAGTGCCAAGAAAAATACTTGACTTGCAGCAATCTCTGAGTAAATATCAAGTACTTTCCCTAACACATCATGATAGACTACTTCACAGAAGTGATAAAATGGTCAAGTATAATAATGGATGTGAAATACAAAAATACTTTTTTTTGAATGTAAAGCTCTATTCCCAGATGGAAAGAGAGAAAGACTATTAGCCTCTTGAGAAAAAAAGGCCTTGACCACTAACACAACTTCTGTTACTAACCAGCTAAATTACCTTGGATAAGCTTTATACTATCTCTGGGTTTTTACTATAAAATAAAGTGTTCTAAATTTAGTTCTAATTTCTGAAATATTTGCTCCAATTAAAAAAGCTAAATACACATTTTATATAATGCTATTTGCCTCTATTTGAAAATATACAACTGGACACTTAACTAGAAAATTCAAGATTAGTGAAATATAAAGTGCTTCAGAGATTCCATTTTCAAACATATTCAAATTTTGCTATAGTATACCAACAAATGATTTTGTGGCATTAAACCATTTTGATTCTTTTAGCATATGATAAAGTAACACAGATTTTGTTATGTTTTAGTTTTAGTTAAAAAAAAAAAAATGCATGGTGCTGAAAGAGAAATATACCAAGAAAACTGTTTTGTTGCTGTTGTTGCATATGGGTTTTCATCTTTTTGTTATTGTTGGTGATATTGACAGTTTGTTCATATGTTTGTTTTTTCATTCTTCTGTTGATGTTACAGGATTGGTATTTTTGTCTCAACTATATTATAGAATTCATTAAAGCTGGATCATGGGTTATATATATATTTCAAATCTCCACACCAGCTAGACAGTGTCTTACACTTAGTAGTTGCTTAACAGATGTGCATAGGTTTATGGATTCAACTCTGATGTCAGTGCAATTAATCATACTTTTTTGAATATTGATCCATGATTAGGTTCAGATAAAGGACAGGCTAGACAACAAACTCCTTAAATTTCACTGTGGAATTTAAAAACAAACTGCTTCAAATTATTTGAGATTATAATGAGCTATAATCAATTATAGTTATTCATTGTTGGACATCTAGGTCTATTATACAGTCCAGTGTAAGTGTAATTGTCTTATTATAATGATACAAAGAGAACTTCATAGAGATAAGACTAATGCATCTTCCCTAGACAATTACAGCCTTTTGTCCATTAGCCAGAATGAAGTAAGCTCTGTTTCCATCAGTCACAGCTTCTGACTCTGAAAGAGTGAGGGGGAAGGGGAGAACAAGATCTGATGCTCATGAGTAATTCCATTTGTCCCTTCTTTGGCTGGGCTCCAGTACCTAAGAGAAGGAAAAACTCATTGTGAATTGTGTCCTTTGTACTTCGTAATCAATTACACTTTACTGATAATAATGTCTTGCTTTTGCCTGAGACTTAGTGACCAATTACCTTCTATAAGTGATCTTTGCCACATGGAAGCCCTCATTTTGGGTACCTTAATTAACTTTCCAAGGACTTATAATCTGACTTAATCAGTTTATGTGATTCTTTAAAATTGCACAGTCAGTATCATCTCATTTCATTAATTTGGCTTAATTATTACACTTGCTACTTAGAAATTTTAGATTAATGTTAACTGAACCGAGGGACTTAGATTCTTTTCACTATCATTTCAGTTTGTTCATATAATCTTAAATAAAACTTAAATTTGCCCAATGTTAATAAAATGTTCAAACTTCCAATGTCATTAGCATCTAGAGTAGTTATTAAAAACAAGTTGATTTCAGAAAATGCCTTCTACGCATTTATAAATTGTCTTGAGTAACTGATTTTTGATAATAACCATGAATTAAAACATTGCACAGTGAAATGCATAAGAACATACTTTTAAGAACAGGCCGTTCACACTTTGGAGTATCAGGGCAAAGGCTTTGCTGGCTTATAGTAATACAAATGTCCAGATTGCAGTTCAAGACATGACCTTTATTATGCATAAATATTTTTTTCTTTGTGAGAAGTAACTTTGCACATAAAATTTTATGCGATTTTCAGGCTTTTTTTGACTACAATAAATCTTTTACTGAATACCCTTTATACTAGGATGGTGAACACAAGTGAGTAAGTCAGAAAATAGTTTGACTTAGCAAATCTGTAAAGTTATTACATGATAAGGAGGAATTTATGTATTCTGTAATCTAGCCTGGATAAGAGAGTGTGATTTGTTCCATCTAAATGATTTGTTTAATCTCCATTCTCAAGATGTATTCTGATTTAAAAATATTCCCACTTTTTTCCTAATCTTTGGGATGTAACCTAGGGAAAGAACATGGACTTGTGTTTTAGATGGTTATTTAAATGCTGCCTCCAATTTCCAGACCTTGATAAGTAATTAAGTCTTTCTGAGCTACAATTACTTCATTTGTAAGAAGAATATAGAATATAAACTCCACAGCATTATCATCAGAAGAGTGATGGCATATGTAATATGCCCAACACAGTACCATGTATATATATATATATAGTCAATACCCAATAAATGTCACTTCCTTTAGCTGTGGTTTCTTGTCTATGTCCTTTTGTTGTTCATAGCTCAGTCATGTCCACCTCTTTGCAACCTCACGGACAGCAGTACACCAGGCTCTCCTGTTCTTCACTGTCTCCCAGAGTTTGCACAAACTCATGGCCATTCGGTTGGTGATGCCATCCAACCATCTCATCCTCTGTTGCCCTCTTCTCCTGCCTTCAACCTTTCCCAGCATCAGGGTCTTTTCCAATGAGTTGAACTGTGGTGCTGGAGAAGACTCTTGAGAGTCCCTTGGACAGAGTGGAGATCAAACCAGTCTGTGTCCTAGTTTTACTGATCTATTCACATAATACTATTGTATAAGTTTTGCAAATTATTACAAATTACTTTTATGTCAGTTGGCTGAAAAAAGTAGGAGTTACCATCCTTATTATTTCTGGAATGATTCTAATCCTTTTAGCTATAAAAATAAAAAGAAATGACTATTATAATTCTTAGCTGAAAGTATGTCAGACACTTTGAGATGTTCAAGCATCTGTAATCTGGATCTATTAGAAAGATTTTAGTCTTTTTCCCACTTTCCTTTGGCCTTCACTGTACACTTAAAGAATTAGAGTCACTACCAGTTGTAGAAAAATATTAAAAGGGCAAAAACAGTCCTAGCTCTGGAAGCATTCATCCTTCTGACTATTGATAATAGAGTCCCAAATTGCCTGGCAGTAGGAAGTTGATTTTTTCAATAAGCAGATCAAGCATGTGAGAAGTTTAATGGGAAGTCTCTTAGATTCAATATTTGAAGAATGGAGAGGAAGAGAAGAGGTGGGAGAGAAGGGAGCAGACCAGGCAAAGGGAGAAGTTGGATAACAATTTATTTCAGTGGGAATATCAGATGACCCCACAGGAGTTGTAGCTGTTCCATGGGCTGAGGTGACTGGTTCTTTGTATGCATGTAATGCTCAGTCTTGGATACAAAATATTTGATAAGGGATGTAATCTAGAACAAGGGAGCACTCCTAAATTGAAGTGGTAGCCCGAGAAGGGTGGGGAACTGGAAACTGTGAACTGTCTTCTGGTAACACTGCCAGCAGCTCAGAAATAAATCCTTGACAATTGAAGGGGGATCAGTGTGGCACACCTTGTTGGCTTTTGAGACTTTTAACTTGTATGATGATTTACTCATTCTCAATCCCTCAATATATGTACATAACAACCTTCAGTCGTTTCTTCTACTTGTCTCTGCTGGCTCATCAGTTGAGAATTACCAGACTCCTATGAGTCCTGATTTACTGTCTGCTCAGAGTTTAGGTCTGTTTCATCTCCCAAGAGATAACTGAGTTCTTCATTTTGTGAGAGATCCTAAGTTAGGTTTTGCCCGAAACATTTCAGTCATGCAACCACCCATGCTTCAACAAAATAACAAAGTAGATTATGTTTTTCTCTGTCCTCATATCTGTCTACTAAATGTGTGTGTGGAGAAAGAAAAATTGAAGATAAATCTTTCACCAGGTTGTGTTTATCCATATGAGTAGGTAACAGTTCCAGGTGGTAGGTGCAGATATGGTTGTTTTATTCAGTGTGACAGATAGTTCAAATCTAGTATATATTAGTTCCTAGAGAAGGGGAGCGTTTTCCTTTTCCACAGCAGGATAGATATTGAAATTTTTATCCTTGGTGACAGTTGCTTCTTTGACTCATAGTCATAGGTGTGAATAATAATTATCAATGTATTATCATCCCTTCTGGAATTTTTGCCATTTGCAAGTACCTATTTATTTTCTTTTTCTGTACTCTTTAAACCACAGGAATGGACTCAAAAATAAAACCCCAATCTAAAATGGATAAAATAAAGAATTTCCTCATGCATGTGTGATCTGTAAGAACCCTATCTGTGGAAAGGGCTAACAGGTCTCATTAAGGGTGTACACTAGGGAAGATGAGGAAAAAGCAAATAAATGAAAGTGTAACTGGATAACAGAGGTCTGTAGTACCTTTCTAATTTGCCTTCAGTTTTCGAGCACTAGGGGACTACTGTTTTCTTTCCAATTGGCCTGAGAACACTGTAAACAAATAGGATTGTTTCAGTATAGAACAATTTTTTTCTCATTATGTAACAAGGTTTTTTTTTTTTTTTTCCATTATATAATTAGTTCCCATTATAGAACAAGTTCATTTGAATTTTTGTACAAGTCAAAATTTTCTCACATAAATTACATTTCTGGGGGGAACTGTTCAACTGAACATTTTCTGGATAGTACCCTTTCTCCTTGTAACATCACAACACTGATCTGATGTTATCCTTATCCTGTATTTTTCTAATCGGTACTATACTGTGAAAATAATAAGAAAACAGAGTGTCTAAGCATAACAAGTGGGAGAATACTATATCCAACAAGGATGCTCTCTTGTGGGGCTTTTTTAGTTCAGAAAAATACAGTGATCCCTGCAGTGTGGTTTGATATTTGAGGTCCTTGGTGTTTCTTTATTGCATGGTGTCTTTCAGCTTCAAGTTGGATAGGCCATTTGGATCTTTCATAGAAAATATGGCAAGATCATAGAATTTTTCTTTAAAAGTGCCTGATGAACTTTCTAAATCTTGACAAATCATGGAAACAATGTTGCATTGTGCCATATGACAAATCTATTTCATTATGGAATATTAAAGAAAACTTACTAACTATAAGGAAAATTGTTCAGCTTATGAATGAAACTTCATTCTACATCTTGTGATGTGAGTTTTTTCCCCTATTTTTGGCAATTACATTACTGTGCCAGAAATATTTTGTTTTCAGTTCTGTTGGTATCTTCTGATACTCTTCATTTTCTTTTTATGGCTTTTTAATTATTTCATTAATTTCACCTATCAGCATGAAGGATAATGCTCATTCAGAGAACGACATTTCTCCATTTGGCAAATTATTGCTATAGAGGGTATTGTGGGTTTGATGCTGAACTTGATAAAATATCCTATTTAAACATTCAAATTTGAGATTCACATAGTCTTTATATATGAGAACATTTCCTAGTAAGTATCATTTAGGAGGTCTTAACTTACCATATTTTATAGCAATCAGAATTAACAATGAAGAAAATAATTAGGAAGACTGGGATAGGAGAGACTGGTGAGTGTTCAGCTGAAACACAAAGTAGAAATAACTCAATTTATGGCTCTGTGTCGAAATCGCGCTTACAAGTCACCACGGGGAGAAATAGAACATGTGCTGCAGATGCATGTGATAACTGATGAAACACTGAATTTATTGTCTGTTTGGAGAGGAGTCACAAATAAAAATTCAAATATGTTATGCCTGGCAGAGAGGGTGACATCTACAAGTCAATTCAGTGAAACAAAGGACTCTGAAACTCTCCCATTTTTGAATTATCAGGTCAGCTTAATTCCATGGAGACTTGTCATTTCTGTGAGAAATGAAACCCAGCTGATGTTATTGCTAGATACAATCAATTCACTGCATACCATGAAGGCAAAGAACCATATTCTCCAGGGAAGAGATTAGTGGTTTTCTTCTTTTGGAGGAAAAATAAAACAATTTGAAAGTGACTTTTTGAGCAGAAAGAAAATGCAAGGACCGCCCAGGAAAAATAATAGGTTGAACTTAGTAAAGGGGAATGGGATTTACCAGACCCAATGAAAATTCCTGCAGTCACATTTAGGAAGAACTTTGGCCAAAGTGGATGGACAGATGGAGCTATTCCCCCTATGTCCCCTTCAAAAGGAAAGTAAAACAAATACTAATGTGTGACCATTCTTTTCTTAGTTTTGGTAAATAATTAACCAGTTCACAAATAATAGACAAAACTATATGTTAGGGATATAACCTCCCTAGGTTGGGAAGATCCCCTGGAGAGAAGGGCATGACAACCCACTCCAGTATTCTAGCCTGGAGAATCATAACTAAACCACGTGAAAGGTATCCTAATTCTTCTTTAGGTACCGGAGACTTCTCCAGAGAATGTAAATGATAGAAAAGAAAACCAACCTGGAAATTACAAGTTCTGAATTTTAAAACACTTAGAGCCTATTTAGAGCCTTTTTTTTTTTTTTTTTGGTTAGTCTATTCAAGGTTTTTCAATTTTGTTTTCCTTTCAAAGAATCGGCTTAGTTTTGTCAATCTTTTCTACTATCCTCTTGTCTGTTCCATTTCTTCCTACTCTAATCTTTATTTTTCCTAACTTCTGCTTCCTATGGGGTTAGTTTGTTCTTGTTTTTCTAGTTCCTTGGGATGTAAAGTTAGGAGTTCTTTATGCAAGATTTTTTTTTCCCCTTGATGTGTGTTATTATAAGCATTCTTATATATATAAGAATATATATAATATATATATATTTATATATATATATAATATATATATTTATATATATATAAATTTATATATATATATAAAAAGTTAGAACTACTTTTGCTGTTTTAGTATTTTGTGTCTTTTTTTTTTTTTTCATTTCTGTCAAGATTTTTTTTAATCCCCTTTGATTTCTTCTTTGATTCATTGTACAGGAATATATTTTTAATTCTCATATATTTCTCGATTTTCCAGCCTTCCTCTATTTATTGGTTTCTAGTATCATACCACTGTGATCAGAAAAAGTACTTGATATGATTTATAATTATATTACTGAATTAAATTATATTACTGAATTCTAATTATATTACTAATTAAATTACTGAACATGTGTATCCTAGAAAATGTTCTATGTGTACTTGAGAAGAATATGTATTCTATTGCTGTTGGACATAATATTCTATATATGTCTGTTAGGTACATTTGGTCTCCAGTGTTCAAAGCCACTGTTTTCTTATTGATTCTTGTCTAGGTTATTTATTCAGTGTTGAGAATGGACATTAAAGTGCTCAACTATTTTTGTATTGCTTTTTTTTTCCCTTAAAGTTCTATTAGAATTTGATTTTAATATTTAAGTGCTCTGCTACTGGGTGATAAATAATTAGATTTGTTATATCTTCTTGACAGTTTGACTCTTTTGTCATTATATAATGACCTTCTTTCACTCTTTTGTCTGTATTTAGCTTAAAGTCTATTTTGTTTGTTATAAGTATAGCTATTCCTACTATCTTTTGGTTACCATTTATTTACAAGAAATATTTTTCATTCCTTCACTTTGAGTCTACCTAAGTACTTAAGTCTAAAATAATCCTCTTGTAGACAGTACACAATTCAATCTTGTTTTGTTTTTTGTTTGTTTTTAAATCCATTCAACTGCCTTATGTCTTTTGATTGAATAATTTAGTCCATTTACATTTAAAGTAATCATTGATAGATAAGAATTTCATGCTGCCATTTAGTTCATTGTTTTCTGATTGTTTTATAAATTCTTTGTTCCATGTTTAGTATCTTGCTGCCTTCCTTTCTGATTTGATATCTTTTGGGAGTAGTATGCTTTGACCTCTTTATCGTAATCTTGTGTGCAGCTACTATTGGATTTTGCCTTTGTTACCATGAGGTTTACATAAAATATCTTATATTGATAAAGTCCTGTTTTAAACTGATAACAATTAACTTTCATTTTCATTAAGTAAAACCTACCTTCATCCTCAAGTTAATGTTCTTATAAGCATGAAAACCCAATCACTGCTACAGACTCTAAAACACTGTCCCAAGTCCTCAAGAGCTTGACTTTACTGTACAACACTATGCCTGTAATCAACAACAGTGTGTTGTAGACTTAAAAATGTAAGAAGGTATATCCCAGGTAAAGTGTTTTTATCACAATAAAATGCTTTTTAAAAATTTAAAAAGAAGACAGCATGATTCCCCCTGACCCCCTTCTCCCTTTTTCTTTTATAAAAATAAGGTACAATACAGATGACCGAATTATTCACAAGAGTTTCAAGCCTGGAAAGCCAAGAAAGATTCTGTTTTCTAGGTAGAGACAATCTGCTGTTGTGTTCTTTGCTGTACAGTAGGTTAATGGTCTATGAATCAACTCATTAAGGAGCTCTGTTTAATGCTCTTGTTAAATCCAATATCAGTTTTACCCCTCAGCCTCAGGCCTTTTTTTTTTTGGCTTTTACATTTCACTTGGAAACCTATCTTCAGAGACATGTATGGTATAATGAGTAGTGCCAATGGAAGCAGGATCATCTCACAAATTCACTGTTATAATGATAATGTTTCCTGAAACTCTTAGGGACTGTTTAGTTTAGCACTGGTCAAGGAACCTCTGTCAATATTTAATCTGTATTGGCCTTTGGCTCAATTACAATGCATAAATGCTAATTATATCCCTCTTCCCCTGTCGAATGATTACTTCTTGTGACAAAATTCTATTGATACTTTTGTCCTGACCATGCAAAGTTTCAAAAATGCTAGGGTTTTTACTTTGATGTACTGTATTAGTTTTCTCATACAATGCATAAAACATTAAGTTATAACAGTTTTACCCTTTGTGAAACAGAGTTAACAGGTCCCATCACAGTGTCATGTTACCATATTTGCACTTACTCTGTGGAGCATCATTCTGTAAATGAAAAAAAGAAAAGCATCTTTTTATTGATGTGTTTAACATCCATATGAAATGTGACCTTGCGAAATACAACGTTCTTGGAAACATTGTTTTAGCAACAGCAAACTGAATGAACAGTTTCTGCTCTTGGAGTACTGAACACTTTGTCTATGGAAAAACCACCTAAATGTACAGGGAAAGTTCTTCCTATTATAAATACAATAACTTGATAATATTACAAGTTTTAAGATAGCAGAATGAGACAGTGATTCATTTCCTTTCAGTTCAGTTCAGTCGCTCAGTCATGTCCAACTCTTCGTGACCCCATGAATCACAGCACGCCAGGCCTCCCTGTCCACAACCAACTCCCAGAATTCACCCAGACCCACGTCCATCGAGTCAGTGATGCCATCCAGCCATCTCATCCTCTGTCGTCCCCTTCTCCTCCTGCCCCAATCCCTCCCAGCATCAGAGTCTTTTCCAATGAGACAACTCTTCGCATGAGGTGGCCAAAGTACTGGAGTTTCAGCTTTAGCATCATTCCTTCCAAAGAAATCCCAGGGCTGATCTCCTTCAGAATGGACTGGTTGGATCTCCTTGCAGTCCAAGGGACTCTCAAGAGTCTTCTCCAACACCACAGTTCAAAAGCATCAATTCTTTGGCGCTCAGCTTTCTTCACAGTCCAACTCTCACATCCATAAATGACCACAGGAAAAACCATAGCCTTGACTAGACGGACCTTTGTTGGCAAAGTAATGTCTCTGCTCTTCAATATGCTATCTAGGTTGGTCATAACTTTCCTTCCAAGGAGTAAGCGTCTTTTAATTTCGTGGCTGCAGTCACCATCTGCAGTGATTTTGCGGCTGCGACTGGAGCACTAAGCGCTGCGTCAGCGGCTGCGACTGGCACACTAAGCGTGGCGCAGAGGAGCTACCCCATGTCCGAGGTCAAGGGCAGAAGCCGGGAGGACCCCATGCCTGAAGGGCGGTGGCCAAGAGGCGTTACCCCACGTCCGAGGTCTGGGGCAGTGGCCGAGAGTTCCAGGCTGCGACAGCACAGGAACGGCTGAGAAGAGCTACCTAAGTCTGAGGTCAGGGGCGGCGGCCGGGAGGAGCTACCCTATGCCCAAGGCCAGGGGCGGCGGCCGGGAGGACCAACCCCACATCCAAGGTGCAGTGGCTACGTAGGCACAGGCAGGCCTAGAGGAGCTATCCCACGTTGAAGGTCAGGAAGGGCGGCGGTGAGGAGATACCCCTCATCCAAGGTAAGGGGCAGCGGCTGCACTTTGCTGGAGCAGCAAAGTGAAGAGATACCCCATGCCCAAGGTAAGAGAAACCCAAGTAAGATGGTAGGTGTTGCAAGAGGGCATCAGAGGGCAAACACACTGAAAACATACTCACAGAAAACTAGTCAATCTATTCACACTAGGACCACAGCCTTGTCTAACTCAATGAACCCAAGTAAGATGGTAGGTGTTGCAAGAGGGCATCAGAGGGCAAACACACTGAAACCATACTCACAGAAAACTAGTCAATCTATTCACACTAGGACCACAGCCTTGTCTAACTCAATGAAACTAAGCCATGCCCATGGGACAACCCAAGATGGGCGGGTCATGGTAGAGAGATCTGACAGAATGTGGTCCACTGGAGAAGGGAATGGCAAACCACTTTAGTATTCTTGCCTTGAGAACCCCATGAACAGTATGAAAAGACAAAATGATAGGATACTAAAAGAGGAACTCCCCAGGTCAGTAGGTGCCCAATATGCTACTGGAGATCAGTGGAGAAATAACTCCAGAAAGAATGAAGGGATGGAGCCAAAGCTAAAACAATACACAGCTGTGGCTGTGACTGGTGATAGAAGCAAGGTCCGATGCTGTAAAGAGCAATATTGCATAGGAACCTGGAATGTCAGGCAAGGCAAATTGGAAGTGGTCAAACAAGAGATGGCAAGAGTGAATGTCGACATTCTAGGAATCAGTGAACTGAAATGGACTGGAATGGGTGAATTTAACTCAGATGACCATTATATCTACTACTGAGGGCAGGAACCCCTCAGAAGAAATGGAGTAGCCATCATGGTCAACAAAAGAGTCCGAAATGCAGTACTTAGATGCAATCTCAAAAACGATAGAATGATCTCTGTTCGTTTTCAAGGCAAACCATTCAGTATCACAGTAATCCAAGTCTGTGCCCCAACCAGTAATGCTGAAGAAGCTGAAGTTGAACGGTTCTATGAAGACCTACAAGACCGTTTAGAACTAACACCCAAAAAAGATGTCCTTTTCATTATAGGGGACCGGAATGCAAAAGTAGGAAGTCAAAAAACACCTGGAGTAACAGGCAAATTTGGCCTTGGAATATGGAATGAAGCAGGGCAAAGACTAATAGAGTTTTGCCAAGAAAATGCGCTGGTCATAGCAAACACCCTTTTCTTTTCCTTTCAGAAATCATCAAAAGTTATAATAAAAAGAAAAGTGCGTACTATATTGAGATAAAATTATGGAGTGATAATATATGAAGTAGGGGAGGTAAATGTTCTGAGGTGAAATGGAGATAATAGACGATGCCTGAATCTGCAGATTTGGGGCAAAACCAGCTCCAATACTTTGGCCACATGATACGAAGGGCTGGCTCATTGGAAAAGACCCTGATGCTGGGAAGGATTGAGGGTAGGAGCACAAGAGGGCAACAGAGGATAAGATGGTTGGATGGCATCGTTGACTCATGGATTTGGGTTTGTGCATTCTCTGCAAGACAGTGAAGGACAGGGAAGCCTGGCATGCTGCAGTCCATGGAGTCTCAAAGAGTCGGACACGACTGAGCGACTGTGCAACAATAACAGTGTTTGCCTCTGCAAGTGAGAAGGATATCTTGCAGGGGAAACTATAAATTACTTGTTTGAAAATGCAGACAAAATTTACATAGTTTGATGCTGAAAGATTCCTGATGCACTGTTGCACCAAAGAGAAGTGTTGGAGCTTCAGCTTAATGAGAAATCAAATAATTGAGTGGAAGATTGACTCTAGACAACTAGCATCCCAGAAACTGCTAATCTCTATTCACTGTGGAAAGATAAAAGCTAAAATAAATCCCACTTGCACATGCCAACAAGATATGCAATATAGTACAAGCATACTTATACATAAAAACCTACATAAAAACCTTTTTTCATAGTTTTTCAGCATCAAGAAAAAATGAACAATTAAAAGCCACACTGGGATGCTTGGTAGGAAAAAAAGAGACACTATTGAACAAATAAAATTCCTTCCAAGCATATTAATGTTACAACCCAAATAATTTAATCAGCCAAAGAACACTGAGGGCACATGCAACAAATCTGGGAAAATACAGAAAAAGATAAAATATGAACTATCAGAGTTCAGAAAAAGTAGTAGATGGTGAAATAAAACTGTTCTAAAATTTTAAGTCATACTGAGTGAGAGTTGCTCAGTTGTATCTGACTCTTTGCAACCTTATGGACCGTAATCTGCCAGGCTCCTCTGTCCATGGAATTCTGCAGGCAAGAATACTTGAGTGGGTAGCCATTCCCTTCTCCAGGAGATCTTCTGGCCCCAGGGATCAAACCCAGGTCTCCTGTATTGCAGGCAGATTCTTTACCATCTGAGCTGCCAAGCCACTTGTAAGTCACACTGGAAACAATGTAAGAGAAACTCTGCAGTATAGTTGTTCTCCAGTTTGTTGGGTCACCCACTCGGGGGTACGGAATTTGATTTTATTGTGAGTCCACCCTTTCTACCCATCTTGTTGTGGTTCCTTCTTTATGTCTCTGGTTGTAGAAGATCTTTTCTGATAGATTCCAGTCTTTTTCATCAATAGTTGTTCTTCAGATAGTTGTGATTTTGGTGTGCTCATGAGAGGAGATGGAGAAGGAAATGGCAACCCACTCCAGTACTCTTGCCTGGAGAATCCCATGGACAGAGGAGCCTGGCAGGCTGCAGTCCATGGGGTTGCCAGAGTCGGACATGACTTAGCAACTAAACCCCCCCCCCCCACCACCACCACCACTGTGAGAGGAGGTGAGCTGAGGTTGTTTTTACTTAATTATCTTGGCTGCTCTCCTGACCATTTAGTTGGCATTTCCCTGGCTGCTAATGAAGTAGATGATCTTTTAACATGTTTATTGACAATCCTATTTTTTTTATGTGAATTTCTTAATGTACTTCATCGTCTATTTTTATCTTGGTTGTCTTATCTTTCCTGTTTTTATTTGAAATCATATATACGTTTAAAATTATGTTTTATGAATATCTTTTCTCAGACTATGGATTGGCCTTCCACTTTCTTGTATTATTTTTCATTGACAGAAATGATTTCAATTTAGTTTAATTGCTCAGTCTTTTTCCTTATATAATCTGTGCTCTGTATGCCTCTTATGAAGCATTTCCTACTCTGCAAGTACACTATCTTCAATACTTTAATTAAAAAATCACTTTGAATATCAATAACCTCAGATATGCAGATGACACCACCCTTATGGCAGAAAGTGAAGAGGAACTAAAAAGCCTCTTGATGAAAGTGAAAGTGGAGAGTGAAAAAGTTGGCTTAAAATTCAACATTCAGAAAACTAAGATCATGGCATCTGGTCTCATCAGTTCATGGGAAATAGATGGGGAAACAGTGGAAACAGTGTCAGACTTTATTTTTGGGGGGCTCCAAAATCACTGCAGATGGTGACTGCAGCCATGAAATTAAAAGACGCTTACTCCTTGGAAGGAAATTTATGACCAACCTAGATAGCATATTGAAGAGCAGAGACATTACTTTGCCAACAAAGGTCTGTCTAGTCAAGGCAATGGTTTTTCCAGTGGTCATGTATGGATGTGAGAGTTGGACTGTGAAGAAGGCTGAGCGCTGAAGAATTGATGCTTTTGAACTGGTGCTGGAGAAGACTCTTGAGAGTCCCTTGGACTGCAAGGAGATCCAACCAGTCCATTCTGAAGGAGATCAGCCCTGGGTGTTCTTTGGAGGGAATGATGCTGAAGCTGAAACTCCAGTACTTTGGCCACCTCATGCCAAGAGTTGACTCATTGGAAAAGACTCTGATGCTGGGAGGGATTGGGGGCAGGAGGAGAAGGGGACGACAGAGGATGAGATGGCTGGATGGCATCACTGACTCGATGGATGTGAGTTTGAGTGAACTCCGGGAGTTGGTGATGGACAGGGAGGCCTGGCGTGCTGCAATTCATGGGGTCGCGGAGAGTCGGACACGACTGAGTGACTGAACTGAACTGAACTGAATTTTAGATACACAGGAAATTGCATAGGTAGGACAGAGAGCTCTCTTGTACCCTTCATACTACTTTTCTAGCAGATCACATCTTATATACTCTGTACACAGCAACAGCAGGAAATTAACATTGGAACACTGTGTGTGAAAATTTTATCATCTTACCACAAGTTACTTCATGTTACCACCACCATAATCAAGACACAGAAATATTCCTTCACCACAAAGTTTTCTCTTAAAATACACATTCATAGTCACACCCTTGCCTCCCACCTACCATTCTTAACTCCAGGAAACCACTAATTTGTTCTCCATATGTATACTGTGTATTGAGAATGTTCTGTAAATGGAGTTGTATAGTAGATGACCTCTTTAAATTATTTTTTCAGTCAGCATAAATCCATCTGTGCTGCTTCATTGATCAACAGTTTGCTTTTTTTATTGCTGATAAGTACTTTTTATTACTTATTTTTATTAAAATATATTATTTTTATTCCATGCTGTGGGTGTAGTAGTATATTTAATTGTCAGTCAATTGTAGGTCACTTTGGTTGTTCCCATTTTTTAACAATTACAAATAAAACATGAACAATCATGTAGAGATTTTTGTGTGGATATAAGTGGCATTTATCTCTCTGATAAATGCCCAAGGATGCCAAGGGGAATGATTCTTGAATTTTATAATGAATGTATGTTTATATATATATATATATATATATATATAACTAAAATGTTTTCAAGAGTGACTGTAGCACTTTAAATTCCCACCAACAGAGATTCGGTTTTACTGCATCCTTGTTAGAATTTGGTATTTTAATATTTTTTATTTTTAGTTCTCCTGATAGATACCCTAGTCTTAGTTTACATTTTACTGATGGCTATGCATTGGAGAAGGAAATGGCAACCCACTCCAGTGTTCTTGCCTGGAGAATCCCAGGGACGGGGGAGGCTGGTGGGCTGCCGTCTCTGGGGTCGCACAGAGTCGGACACGACTGAAGTGACTTAGCAGCAGAAGCAGCAATGATTTGAATATCTTTTCATGTATTCATTTGTCATCTTTATATTCACCTTAATAATAAAGTGTATATTTATGTCTTTTCATTATGTATATTATCTATATATACCCTTATATCACATATAATTATATATGTAATAAATAATTGTATGTTTTAAATACATGTAAAACTGAGATTTGAGAGTGCTTTGTGTCTTCTTGATACATCTCTTTTGTTGTATGTGTGATATACAAATATCTCCCGTTAAACCGCAGCTTGTCCTTTCACCCTTTTCTTGAAGTCTGTAACAGAGCAACTGATCATTTTTATGTTTAATTTGCTGTGTTCTTATATTGTCCATGCTTTTGGTTCAGAGTTTCATAAGTTTTCATTGAGCCCTAAGTTACAAAAATTTCTCTTACATTTTGTTTTGTGTTTATATTTAGTTTATGATCTATTTTAAGTTAATTTTTATATATAGAAGATACAAGGTTTACATTGTTATTATTTTTCATATGATTTTTCCAAATGCTCAATAGCATTTATTGAAAAGGCTATTCTTCCTCCAACGAATTGCTTTTTTACTCTGTCAAAAATCACTTGACTGTACTTCTTTGAGTCATCTCTGGGTTAACTATTTGGTTCTATTGATTATGTGTTCCTGTGTCAGGAGCACATGGTCTCGGTTATTGTAGCTATCTAGAAAGACAATATTTAATGTAATGGTTCTTCCAATTTTATTATTTCTTTTTCTAAAGATTGTTGTTAGCTCTTCTAGGGCCCATGCCCTTCCTTGTATGTTTCAGAATTAGCATGTCTGTCTACAAAAACTTATGGGTGTTTTGATAGGAATTACATTAAGTTTTTGCATCAATTTGAAGAGACTGGCATCTTTATATTGTTGATTATCCCAGTCCATGAATATTTTTCTTATATAATTTTCTACAAAATTTTCTACTTAGTTACCTGCGTCATATGCGTAATAGTCCATTAATTTTCTGGTTACGCACAGCAAAAATCTGCACACCTGATTCTTTTTCGTTTATTATGGGAATCTATATCCTGTTTCCTTGCTTAATTTGTATGCCTCTGCATCCACACCATAAGCTTTTAATTCTCATAGCTTTTTCTTAAACTTTTGTATCTGGAAGAGTAAGTACCTTATCTTAGTTTTCTACAAAATAATCTTTACTATCCTTGGACATTTGATCTTCCTATAAATTTTAGAATTAATGTCTTGATTTCTATGAAATAAAAGACTGAAACTGAATTAAATTTATAGGTTAATTTGGGAGAATATCAGCATATTTATGACAAAGAGACTACCTAACCTTAGGCATGGTATATTTCTTTGATTATTGAGTCTTATTTAATGTCTCTCAATAAAGTTTTATTATTTTCATTAAGGTCTTTCACATAGTTTATTAGATTTATGGCTGGATATTTAAAATTCAGTTACTATTGTAAATGTCATTATTTAAAATTAAATTTCCTAGCTCTGAATTTGGTATGTGAAAATCTACTTCATTTTCAGATATTGATCTTATATCCAGCACTATTTAGAAATTCTCTTTAATTCTATTAGATAATTGAGGAATAAACAAGAGTAATAGGAAGTGGGAGATGGTTGGGGTATGTAGTGTTGAACAAGGGGTAGAATCTTAAACTCCTGTATTTTTCTTCTGCTTTTCTGTAATCACAGACAATACAGTCTAATTATGGTTTTCCTTTTGTTTTGGCCACTCAAACACCAAAACCAAATTTGTCTACCTCTCACAAATGTGTGGATTGAATGCATTTTGTGTTTTTCTTTTATCTGTTATCTTCATTCCATTTCTACTGTTACTTTTCGCTTAATCCCAGTTTTTATATACAATAATAATTGCTGAGATTTTTTCACATATTTCAAGAAACTAAGCAAGTTGTCAAAGATCACACCAACCAGTAAGTGGCAGAGTCAATAACAGAATCCAGAAGATTTGGTTTTGAGACTTGTGTTCAGTTATTGAACTGCTATTAAGCACCATGACATAGTTTTCAATATGACAGTGCATCATGTTTATCATTAATACTGTAATCAGTGGGGAGATACAACATATGTTTACAAGTAAAGATGTGGCAGGCTCAGTTTCTTCCTCATTGACTGTGCCATGAATGAACGTGATGGTCATCAACATGAACCAGAGTGAGAAATTTAGAAAATATCATAGTAATTCAAGCAATGCTTCTGATTCTGAATAGGCAGCTTCCATTAAGACGAAACAGTGAAGCCTCATTTATGTGATAGTTCTATGGCAGAATCAGTGATACTAAGAAATTAATTACACGTGAGGAATGAGAGATATGTAGGGGGTGAATGTGATTATTAGGTTTTGTGACATGAATGATCAGGTACATGATGAAATAGAAAAGAGAGAACACAGACTTTTGTGGATAATCAGAGACCAGTTATGAATAGGTTAAGCTAGGATGTGTGCAAAATTCAAGGTAGGAATATATAGTGCAGAGTTAGAAACATGGGTAAAAGCTGGAAATTGGGGAGGCTTAAATATATATATTCCAGTTATTCAGCATGTAGGTAGCAGTTATAATTTTGGGCTCAGATCCATTTCTTTTGTAAGAAATATAGAAACAGAAAACAAGTACAAGGACAGGCCAGAGTACATCCCAGCATCTTTGATAATTTTTTTGGCTATGCTGCGTTTTCATTGCTGCGTGTGAGCTTTCTCTAGTTGCAGTGTGTGGGCTTACTGCAGTAACTTCTCTTGCTGCAGAGCACAGGCTCTAGGGCATGCGGACTTCAGTAGTTGTTCACAGGCTCCAGAGTGAGGACCCAGTGGCACATGGGCTTAATTGATCTGCAGCATGTGGGATCTTCCCAAATGAGGGCTCAAACCAGTGTCCCCTATATTACAAGGCAAATTCTTAACCATTGGACGACCAGGGAAGCCCCATTTCAAAGATTTTTTAAATGATTTTCTAAACATCAGTGTCTTGGCTTTGTCAGTTTCCTATGCTATGCATTATACAAGTTTCTCCTCTCTCAGTTTATCATCTATGAATAATGACATTGAGAATAAAAATTCACTTTCACTAAGCACTTATTTGGGCCAGACTCTGACCTGTAAAGAATTTCTCATGCACTATGTCATTTAAACTTCCTAACAAGCTATTACTACAGTGTACACTGTCCACGGTATTTTCCAGGCAAGAATACTGGAGTGGATTGCCATTCCCTTCTCCACGGGATTTTCCTGACCCAGGTATTGAACCCAGGTCTCCTGCATTGCAGGAGGATTCTTGAGTTTGGTGAGGGTTAAATGTGATCAAGCATGTAAAGTATTTAGCTTAGTTCCAGGTGTTTATTTCAAATAAAAATTTGAGTTATTAATGTTATAGTTTTGCTATGTTATTTCTTTTGATTTCTGTGGATACTGACTGGCTAATTCTAATTATTCCTATATCACTGAAATTATAATTTAAAAATTATACATTTAACAAAAAGCATCATTTTTATGTCTATATTATATATGCACATATACAAATGTATTGCATCCATATATTTTGTTCTCCATATTTTCTACCTTTTTAATGAGAGCTCAATTTTCCATCTGTTCACTATCATATTAAATTTAAAGAGAGACAATTTGCCTGTGTACTGCTTCTTTCACTGTATCTTCATTTGACCTGAAAATCTATTATCAAAAGCTGTACAAATTGAATCATTAGACTGACTTTAACAGCATATTTTAGTTCAATTGCAGTATCTCCGTTGCCTCTGAAAGCAGTTAAATTGAAAAGAAATCATGCCTTCATATTTTATGAACATGTAGTTTCTTGTCAAACCAACATATTATCAACTTACTTCAAAGAGTGAAACCAAACTACCAGAACAGATTCATTTCTATCTTGAAGCCTCACTTCAGTAGTTTGGCTAGAGTTCTGATTTCCAAATGCCCCATAGAATGACCTCCAGTAGAGGTTACTCTGTTTCTTCCAGTGAATGGCTGTCCAGTGACACTGACAAAGAAATAACTTTCAGTAGTAGTCATCTTAGATACTGCAACAATGGGTATGTCCTTTGCCACTTTACAAGTACAAAGCAATGTTTATATACCAGTTACCTGAGGAACTGCTGAATTAGCCAGTTTTGTAAATTGTAAACATCCCAGCTTTATCTTTTAACATCTGTTTGACCTTGGATGGGGTCCTTAACTCTCTAAGCTTTAGTTCTGTCTTCAATAAAATAGGGTTAATAAATTGTACCTTCGACTTATAAGAATTATCTAAGTCAACCTTAACTCTCTAATACTTGATATATGCCAAGTCCTCCTTCATCTCCACTTAAATCCCTCAACATTTCAACATTCCTCTGAGTTTATCCCTTGTTTAAGATGATAGTTCTTATGACTTGGAAATTCCTTATCTGTGAGAGCATTTCATTGAGATACAGTCCTCTCTCTTCTACTAGCAGTCTTTGCACTCCTCTGTCCACTTCACTGAGTGCTTTGCAGTTTACTGAAATATTTGCTCTTGCAGTTGCTGAGGTTTCCCACAAAATATGTAAAGACATCAATATAAAGTGATAAACTGAATATAAAACTGGAAAATGCACTGTAACACTAGCTAAATTGTCAACAACAGTTTACCTAGAAAGACAGTTCGACAGAGAAAAATTAAAAAAAAATAAAATTAAAAAAATCTCTATGTATAAAAGTGACATAAATTTGACCATTTATCTTACAATTGACAGGGATTGTCTACATGTTAACAGAGTATAACATAATTCTTAATTTGGGGAATATAAAACACTAAGGTCTAAACATAAGGTCTGAATTTCCTCAGTTCACCATGAGTTGGTTTTAAATAACTTTCTCCAGGTTATCAGTTCAGTTCAGTCGTGTCTGACTCTTTGCAACCCCATGAATTGAAGCACACCAGGCCTCCTTGTCCATCACCAACTCCCAAAGTTCACTCAAACTCAAGTCAATCGAGTCAGTGATGCCATCTAGCCATCTCATCCTCTATTGTCCCCTTCTCCTCCTGCCCCCAATCCCTCCCAGCATCAGAGTCTTTTCCAATGAGTCAACTCTTCACATGAGGTGGCCAAAGTATTGGAGTTTCAGCTTTAGCATCATTCCTTCAAAAGAACACCCAAGACTGATCTCCTTTAGAATGGACTGGTTGGATCTCCTTGCAGTGCAAGGGACTCTCAAGAGTCTTCTCCAACACCACAGTTCAAAAGCATCAATTCTTCAGCACTCAGCCTTCTTCACAGTCCAACTCTCACATCCAAATGTTACCACTGGAAAAACCATAGCCTTGACTAGATGGACCTTTGTTGCCAAAGTAATGTCTCTGCTTTTGAATATGCTATCTAGGTTGGTCATAAATTTCTTCCAAGTAGTAAGCATCTTTTAATTTCATGGCTGCAATCACCATCTTCAGTGATTTTGGAGCCCCAAAAAGTAAAGTCTGACACTGTTTCCACTGTTTCCCCATCTATTTCCCATGAAGTGATGGGAGCAGATGCCATGATCTTCGTTTTCTGAATGTTGAGCTTTAAGCCAACTTTTTCACTCTCCTTTTCACTTTGATCAAGAAGCTTTTTGTTCCTCTTCACTTTCTACCATGAGTGGTGTCATCTGCACATCTGAGGTTATTTATATTTCTCCCAGCAATCTTGATTCCAGCTTGTGCTTTTTCCAGCCCAGCATTTCTCATGGTATACTCTGCATATAAGTTAAATAAGCAGGGTGACAATATACAGCCTTGAGGTACTCCTTTTCCTATTTGGAACCAGTGTGTTGTTCCATGTCCAGTTCTAACTGTTGCTTCCTGACCTGCATGTAGGTTTCTCAAGAGGCAGGTCAGGTGGTCTGGTATTCCCATCTCTTTCAGAATTTTCCACAGTTTATTGTGATCCACACAGTCAAAGGCTTTGGCATAGTCAATAAGGCAGACATAGGTGTTTTTCTGGAACTCTCTTGCTTTTTTGATGATCCAGTGGATGTTGGCAATTTGATCTCTGGTTAAACATCTGGAAGTTCATGGTTCACGTATTGCTGAAGGCTGGCTTGGAGAATTTTGAGCATTACTTTACTAGCATGTGAGATGAGTGCAATTGTGTGGTAGTTTGAGCATTCTTTGGCATTGCCTTTCTTTGGGATTGGAATGAAACTGACCTTTTCCAGTCCTGTGGCCACTACTGAGTTTTCCAAATTTGCTGGCATATTGAATGCAGCACTTTCACAGCATCATCTTTTAGGATTTGAAATAGCTCCACTGGAATTCCATCACCTCCACTAGCTTTGTTCATGGTGATGCTTTCTAAGGCCCACTTGACTTCACATTCCAGGATGTCTGGCTCTAGGTGAGTGATCACACCATCGTGATTATCTGGGTCATGAAGATCTTTTTTGTATAGTTCTTCTGTGTATTCTTGCCACCTCTTCTTAATATCTTCTGCTTCTATAAGGTCCATACCATTTCTGTCCTTTATCGAGTCCATCTTTGCATGAAATGTTCCCTTGGAATCTCTAATTTTCTTGAAGAGATCTCTAGTATTTCCCATTCTGATGCTTTCCTCTATGTCTTTGCATTGATAGCTGAGGAAGGCTTTCTTATCTCTCCTTGCTATTCTTTGGATCTCTGCATTCAGATGCTTTTCTCCTTTCTTTTTCTCCTTTGCTTTTTGCTTCTCTTCATTAATGATGATATAAAAAAGTACTCCTTCATATAATACTTGCATCCTATTTGTAGCAACTTCTTTGAAGTCTGTTATTTACATTTTCTAAGCATTTTTTTTTTCTCTTTACCTAACATCCAGATTATCATTTTTTTCTCTCCCCTCATTAGCAGGACACTAAATACATAGTTTCTCTGTCTAGAGTTCAGGGTGAATTGTTAGGTCCTTATAGGTTGGGGTCTCACTAAACCAGAAGTTCTCTGGACCCTGTTGTTTAGAGGATTTTATAGAAGTTCAGTACATAGACATAATTGATGAAATCATTAATCATTGGTCATTGAACTCAATATCCAGTCCCTCTCCCCTCTCCACAGGTCCAGGTATGAGACTGAAGTTCCAACATGCTAATCACATGGTTGACCCCTCTAGCAACCAGCCCCCATCCAGAAGGAATCTATAGATCCATCAAAAATCATCTCTTATCCTATCACTTGTAACACTTGAGAAATTCAAGGCATTTAGGACTCTGTGTTAAGAACTGGGAACAATGAACAAACATATATATATGTGTGTGTGTTTGTGTGTGTGTGTGTATCTTATTGCATCAAACGTTAATTATGGGCTTTTCTTAGTACTTTGACAAAGTGTTAAGTCCTTGAGTTTGTCCATTGTTTGCATCAGATCTTGTCTCTATTAGTAAGCACCATTTTGTACCACTCTCACCTGGTCTTGCTATCCTGCAGGCACACTAGGTTTTCTGTTTCTGTGCTGCTCCATACCACTATACGCTCTTTACTTTTCATTGTCTTCTTAAAAAATCAAATATATAGTTTAAAACAGTTTTAGGTTTACAGAAAAAGTAAGCATAAAGTCCAGAGTTTCCCATATACTTCCTCACCCATTGACATACAATGTCTCCTATTATTAATATATACATACACATGTGTTACAATAAGTCAGTATTACTGACTAAAATCGATAGTTAACACTAGAGTTCACATGTCATATCATGTATGTTCTGACACGTGTGATATCTGTCTACTGTTATAGTGTCAAGTTATCTTGTAGAATATTTTGATTACTCTAAAATTTCCTATGCGCCATCACTTCCTTCTTCCCTATTGCCCTTCTGAACTCTTGGCAACCACTGATCTTTTAACTGTCTCCAGGGTTTTTGCCTTTTCCAGAATATCACATAATTGTGAATATACAGTATGTAGCCTTTGCAGATTGGTTTTCTTTCATCAATGATTTTCTTTCAGTGTATGCATTTAAGACTTCTCTATGTCTTTGGAGTATTAATAGTGTATTTCTTTTTGGTACTGAATAATATTCCACTGTCTAGATGTACTACAGTGTATTTATCCATTTGCCTATTGAAGGGCATCTTGCTTGCTTCCAAGTTTTGGCAACTATGAATAAAGCTGCTATAAACATTTGTGTGCAGGTTTTTGTGTGGACATACATTGTCACCTTCTTTGGATAAACCACAAGGAGTACTGAATCACAAGGAGTTGCTGAATCATGTGGTGAAATGTGTCTTGTTTTATAAGAAACTGCCAAACTGTCTTTGAAAGTGGCTGTGCCATTTTTAATTTCCACCAGCAATGAATGGGAGTCCTGTTTTTTCATATCCTCACCAGTATTTTACATTCTAAGTGTTCTGGATTTTGGACATTCTAATAGGTGAACTAATCACCATATATAAACTGTGTGAAAAAGGTGTCATCCTCAATGCCATCATCAGTAAAGATATTTTTTCTTGGTCTTTTGATCTCTTAGGTGAGTTACCACTAATAATGATCTATGCAAATTTGACCTTTTTTACAGATCATTATAGATATAAGTGAATAAGACCTTATAGATAAAATAGTGCCGTGTTAAACACTTATCCCCCAGTGCTCAGGATTTCCCACCAGCAATGCTGTCTCTAAATCCTGTACTGTAAGAGATTTGATTTATGATCTTCTAGACAGGAAAAAAAATATATCCAGAGAATATTGTAATCTAATTTTGCTTACAAACACAATACAAATATTTATATACGATTATTATTTAATAATGGCTTCCTTGGTGGTTCAGATGCTAAAGAATCTGCCTGCAATGTGAGAGACCCAGTTTGATCTCTGGGTCCAGAAGATCCTCTGGAGAAGGAAATGGCTATACCCACTCCAGTACTCTTTGACTGGAGAAGTCCATGGACAGAGGAGCCTAATAAATTACTTTTAATCAATGTGTGTAGAAATTATTAAGAGTATTCTGTAAACAGATCTTAATCTGAGTTCTGAGTATGCTTCTTATATGTTGTCATCTTGAAAATGACTCAATACCTTTGTGTTCATTGAACTCATTAATAAAATGTGTGGATTAAATGAATTAATGAATACAAACTAACATAATTACAGCCTCATGTTGTGTCCATTGAATGTTAACTATTGAACATTATTGCTATTCTCACACCATATCTTTAATTATGATAACTGCTGATGTATACTGCGAGTATACTACATATCACAGTCTAAACCAGGCCATTACCATCTTACACAGTGGTGGTGGCTGACCAGGAGGTAGCAGTGGGAGATCTTAGTGGTAGTCAACCTGGAAATCAGAGAAGTAGGGGAATCTCTTTGGGAACTACCTGGAGCTCATCTCTATGGTGTAAAATTATGACTGCTGAGGGGAAATATTGCTCACACAATAAAAGTTTTTTCTTTTGCTTTGGCAGTTTCTAATGAGAATCTATGCAAGGCGAACAGCTAGCACCTTTTCTCTTTGTTTATAAATTTAATCAAAGTCCCTGTTTTCCTCATTTGTAGAGTCAAATTAATTGTGATCTAAATTATTCCACATGAATTTTTGCCATATAAGGTAATATCTAAAATACAAGAAGTCACGCCCATTTGAAAAACGTATCTATAAATCAACAGTCTTGTACATATTCCATGATGTGTTTCCCTCTGGGCACTAGAGTAATATATATAGTTTCATCACAATAAATTTCATTTTAATAGAATGGCAGGAGTGGATTCTACAAATGCCTCCACAGGAAAATTATATAGTCACTTCTGAATTGAACACAATCTTAAAAGACAGTAATTTGTATAGATTTAATTCTGAACTCCCTGCCCACTTCTCCAAATAGTTATTTTTGTAGATTCAGTTCAGTTTAGTCACTCAGTCATGTCCAATTCTTTGCGACCCCATGGACTGCAGCACTACAGGCTTCCCTGTCCATCACCAACTCCCAAAACTTGCTCAAACTTATGTCCATTGAGTTGGTGATGCCATCCAACCATCTTGTCCTCTGTTGTCCTCTTCTCCTCCTGCCTTCAATCTTTCCCAGCATCAGGGTCTTTTCAAATGAGTCAGTTCTTTGCATCAGGTGGCCAAAGTATTGGAGTTTCAGCTTCAGCATCAGTCCTTCCAATGAATATTCGGGACTGATTTCCTTTAGGATTGACTAGTTTGATCTCCTTGCAAATGAAGGGACTCTCAAGAATTTTCTCCAACACCACAGTTCAAAAGCATCAGTTCTTCAGCACTCAGCTTTCTTTATGGTCCAACTCTCACATCCATATGTGACTACTGGAAAAACCATAGCTTTGACTATACCGACCTTTGTTGGCAAAGTAATGTCGCTGCTTTTTTAATATGCTGTCGAGATTTGTCATGGCTTTTTTTCCAAGAAGAAAGACACTTTTATTCCAGTGTCTTTTAATTTCATGGCTGCAGTCACCATTGGCAGTGTTTTTGAAGCCCAAGAAAACAAAGTTTCTCACTGTTTGCATTGTTTATCCATCTATTTGCCATGAAGTGATGGGACTGGATGCCATGATCTTACTTTTGAATATTCAGTTTTAAGCCAACTTTTTCACTCTCCTCTTTTACTTTCATCAAGATGCTCTTTTGTTCCTCTTACTTTTGCCATTCGGGTGGTATCATCTGCATGTCTGACATTATTGATATTTTTGTAGATATGTTTATGTATATAATGTAAATGTTGACCTTTAAAATATACAATTATTATATTAAATAATTATTTGTATGTTTAGTTTTCATTTAATAAGATATCATGTGAAAGTGAAAGTGTTAGTTTCTCAGTCATGTCCAAATCCTTTGCGACCCCATGGACTGTAGCCCTCAGGCTCTTCCCTCCATGCAATTCTCCAGGCAAGAATAGTGGAGTTGGTAGCCATTCCTTTTTCCAGGAGATCTTCCTGACTCAGAGATCTAACCTGGGTCTCCTGCATTTCCAGCAGATCCTTTACCATCTGAGCCACCAGGGAAGCCCAAGATATCCTGTACCTGCATGTTTATGTTTATTCTCAATTTTTATTCTAATAAGATTTATAGCCATATATTTACATTCTAAAAATAAAATCATCTGTCATTTAAAAAGTTGATGCTTTTCATTTATATCTATAATTGGAAATATTTGGCATTCTAAAAGAGCAAAAATTCCAACAGATGTAGATTCTTCCTTTTCTCTGGATTTTTATTTAACTTTGTTGGTTTCTCTTCTAGTAGTATTGGTGAAAGTGCCATCTTGTATTTTGAACACATAACTTTAGAGCAGAGCTTCCAAACTGTGTTCTGTAGAGCATTATTTTTTGCAGAATTGTAATAGATTTTACAAGTGTCCTATTTTCTCTGGAGTGGAATTAAGTCTGATGGGTTTGATGTACTCCTATTTATTTTTGCTTTATTGCCTTGCTTGAGGAGACAGGTCTAAAATATATATAGCTAACACCAGTGTCAAGGAGTTTACTGTCTTTGTTTGCTTCTAGGATTTTAATGGTTTTTACATCTTACATTTAAGTCTTTAATCCAATTTCAGTACTTTTTTTGGTCTGTTGTCTAGTTTTATTCATTTTCATGTAGCTGTCCAGTTTTTCCAACACCATTTTTTAAAACTTTTTTCAAACACTTGTATTGTTTCCAGTTTTTGGCAGTTATGAATAATTATACTGTAAACATTAGGGCAGAGTTTTTGTGTAAACCTAGTTTACACAAAATTGTGCAATTTGCACAATAATTGTCCTTATTTACACAATAATTGCCCTTATTTACACAATAATTGTCCTTATTTCTCTTGGGCAAAATAGAGTTTCTCATTACTATAAGTGAAGGTTTAACTTTAGAATAAACTTCTATAATGATTGTAGCATTTTGCATTCCCACCATAATACATGACATATCTCATTGTTCTACATGCTCACCAGGACTGGATATTTCACTTAAAACATTTTTACAAGTAAAAATCTCTCAATTAAGAGAGATAATATGAATTCAAATTTGCTGTGAATGAAATATATAATGTTTTAGGGTACAAGGTAATGAATCAGTAGTTAGCAAATTGTGAAGAATTTTCTTCTGCCATCTGAATCTATCTTTCATGACCTTGATTTATATCTTGACATATCAACTTGATGATAGCACTCTGGTCAGATAATATACTTGGTCGTTTTAAATAGCCTTTTCCTAATGACTGATCACATTGATGACCTTTTAATGTGTTTGTCATTCATATACCATCTTTGGGTTAAGTGTCTGTTCAAATCTTTTACCCAGTTCTTAATTGGGTCATTTATTTTCTTATTCTTGATCAGTTAACCTGTTAGTATAATCTTGATTTCTCTGGATTAGCTATACTTATGGCCCTGCTGTTTGGCTCTTCATGTCTCATTTTAGACTGTTGTTCAGCAAATAGATTGACTTAACCATTACTAAAGAAATGATTGTAGTGAAACGGCCATCATTCATTTATTATTGGTAATTGTAGAATTCTTAAAAGGCTATATCAAAAAAAGAAAAGATTTCAATCACACCTTACTTAATGGAGCAAACTCAACTAATGAGGACTTAAGGCAATTGCTTTAACTAACCATTTTACAGATGCTTGAGAAGCCAACATAAGTATTGGAAAATGTATTCATATATACACATATATGTGCACATTTAAATATATAAACCCCTCAGGCCCTCAGAGATAATTTACTCCTTATTTTAAAAATAATTCTAGCAGTTTGCATTTTCAGTTCTTAAATTGTTGACAAGAAATTTGAATTGAGGTAGAGACTGCTAAAGGCCAATTCAGTGCTTGTTATGAAGAAAGATTAGTGATAGTCTTTAAGGGAGATGAATAAGATTATAGATGCCAGAGGTTTTTTTTTTTTCCTTTAACCAAGCAGTTTGGGGTGAGCCCACTTAGAAATTTATATGTAATACATTCAGTACTTCTGTGCTGCAGCCAGATAATACTTTTTGCAAATGGTAAATGTTAAACATTGAAAGTAATAGAGGAGTGAGTGTAAATCATCTAAAATAATCTTCTCTAAAATATGGAAATTGTTTCATAACTGTTTATGGTGATAAAAAGTTAACTAAGTTAGTTCACATTTCTGGAGGCTATAGTCCTTCATATGTTACAAATAATTGTCTGACAGGGCTTCCCTGATAGCTCAGTGATAAAGAACCTGCCTGCCAATGCAGGAGATGTGGGGTTGATCCCTGGATCAGTAAGATCCCTTGGAGTAAGGAATGGCAACCCATTCTATCTTGGAAAATCCCATGGACAGAGGAGCCTGATGGGCTACCGTCCATGGGGTCCCAAAAGTGTCAGACACAACTTAGGGGCTAAACAGCTAATTGTCTGACAAGGTCATATAAGCCTAATTGTCTGTGTCATAACATTTAAGAAAAAGACTCTCTGCTACATTGGAATAATTTTCATGTTACTCTAAGCTACTGATGCTAAAAACAATTAGGATATTAAAGTAGCAGAGATATGTTAAAACAAGAAACATTATGGTAGAAAATAACATATGCTTATGCATATGTAGAGATTTAAAGAACTGCATGTGTATACCTGAAATTTTTTTAATTAAAAAAAAAATATTTGGAAAATAAATAAATAAATAAATAAATAAAATGGCCAAGATATCCTTTATGCATGTCTCCACTTTTGTATATTATTCTGTTTTTTTAGATGTCTTGGAAATATCCTGTGCACCTGTTCTGATGCTTCATTGCTGTCTCACCTCCTAGTTTCAGGATATCCAGGGAATGCTTTACTGTTGGTTTTAACTTATTCCTACTCGTTCTTAGTATTTTGGTAAAATCCAAACTCTTTCCTTTTATATAATTGATCAGTTTTACCTTTTTGTTCTGTATTTTTTTCAGTTTCAAGTTGTGATTTCTATTACCATTATGACATATTCTTTTATTTAATTTCCCAGCTCCTTCAAAGAACTAGACAGTTTCAAGAAAAAAGAACTTGGCATTTTGATTTGGGAATTAGAATTCCAAATAAGTCACAATGCTTCCCCTCTTTCATAATAAGTAAATATTGCAGGTAATTGCATATATCTTATTTCTTATAAATGATCTTTCCAACTTTAACCTCAGTGAATTCTCTAATAGTGACAGAAATAGAAGTGACTCATGAATCACCATGCTGCTGCTGCTGCTAAGTCGCTTCAGTCGTGTCCGACTCTGTGCGACCCCATAGACAGCAGCTCACCAGGCTCCTCTGTCCCTGGGATTCTCCAGGCAAGAATACTGGAGTGGGTTGCCATTTCCTTCTCCAATGCATGCATGCATGCTAAGTCGCTTCAGTCATCTCCGACTCTGTGCAACTCCATGGACAGCAGCCCACCAGGCTTCTCTGACCACGGGATTCTCCAGGCAAGAATAGTGGGTTGGATTGCCATTTCTTTCTCCAGAGAATCACCATACATCTAAATAAAAATGATCTCCTGGTTAATAGAGGTCATTTGAATTCATTGTACTTTTAACATGAATGCAATATTCATCTTTTTATTGGCAGGTAATTAATCAATATGTATCAAATTATGAAGAATTTTATCCCTGCCAACTACTTCTGATTTGTTTGACCCTGATGTATGTCTTTGTTGTACTAACTTAATTCAAATAATTTGCTGTCTTGGGTTAAATATGTTACTTCAATGGAAATATTCAAATAAGCAATACGAATTTTAGAGTTAAATATGTTCATTCCCAAACCTGAATTCAGCCCTACATGTCTGGGTAATTGTTGGCACTTTATGGCAAAACACTTAGCTGTGATCAATTGTAGCTTTCTCAGTAAAATCCCAGAGCTCATCTCTAGGAAGAACATGTGGTTAAAGCAAAGGGGATGGAGGGATGAAAGATGTTAAAAAATTGCTTAGCTGAGTCTGACATTTTACTTTTTAAATATTAATTATACTGTGGGCTTCTTCCTATTTACATACCTAAGTGTTTGCTTGGGACATAAATGGTACTAAATTGTCTTGAGAAAGCCATAGAGCAGCTTTGTTAGATAAAATTTCTTGCAGCTGGTAATTTTTGGCAATTAATATTATGAATGTTAATGCAATGGGGAGAAGGGAAGGCACTTCCAGGATGCCACTTATCTCTATAAAATGAAAGAAAATGTCAGAAGTGGTGAGCCTGCTGAGAGTATTACTTCTGGGAAGGAAATAGATGGCAAATGTTAAAATTATCATATTTATGGACAGGCTAGAATTTTAAGACTGGGATATCTGATAAATAGTTTAGTAAACAGAGTTTATTATAAATATTTTAAATGTTTGTTTTGGATTATTTAGTATTAACAATAAAGGTATTTTTAAAGTTATATTGAATATATTACTGGCCCAAAATAAGAACTGGAAGTTTACTCACAGAAATTAGGTCATTAGATTATGTCAGTAATTGGTGAGGAATTAGGGGCAATTCATTTGATGCTATAGGGTTAATTAGAGATAAACATTAAAATGGTATATGTATTAGGTACAGAGGAGCTTGATAGATAAAAATGTAAAAGTCTAGAGTTATAAGAAACAAAGTATCAGCAAATCTATTGAAATCCAGTACTTAGATATTAGAATTGTCATCATGTATTTCAAAGTATTTACATTCTTTTACACTTTCCAAGAGAATGTAAAAAGTAGCTGTTCTATCACAGCTCATTAGGCAATATGATTTAAACCAGACTAACTCTTCACTGGAAGGAATGTAGGAGGAGATCAGTAAGACGCATTATTAGCATACGAGTTGTTTATAATTCAGAAATGAAAATAAATTATATCATTTTGTACATTTTTATTTATGATTTGAGGAACTCTGTGTTTCAGCTTATACTAGTTACTCTATGGTTTCAGATTTCCAGGTAAATTAATTTCACAAGGATTTAGGAAATATATAATGTAAAATATCTTGGATTATATTTTTGACCCAGATGTAGGCTTAAATTATAGTGACTATGAGAAAATAGCATTTTGATTAGTAAGGGGAAGAGTATTTTATGTTAAAACATAGCAATAGGAATAAATATATTTTCTGTAGCCATTTTTCTATGCTCATGAGGAATGTTACTAATGTTAATGCTACTAAAATAAGCATTTCTAATTTTGTATGACAGTCTAAATCTTCAGTTTCAATTATTCTGCCCCATAATGCCCACAAGTACATTCACAAGGGGTATGTCATGTATGCTAATTTTTGTCTGTTAAATATAGTCACTGTTTAAAGAAAACATAAGAAAAGTAATATGTTAAGAAAATATCCTTCTTCTTTTTAATATAATTCATCAAGTCTTTATTAAACATCTGCTTTTTATCTTCAGATCTGCAAGGAAAAGGAAATAAATAATATTTTTCTGTGTTAGAAAACCTACTTAATTTTTTTAGGAACAAATTTATAAATGTGAAAAAATTAAAATGTAAATGAGTGGGCACTGCAAAGGATATATACTAAGACAGTCTCCTTAGTATATATCCTATAAAAGGATAAAATCTAAAAATTAAATCAAAATGGGTCATATGTTAGTTTATCAAAAAAAAAAAAAAAAAAAACCCTAAATGCTGTAAAAAAGAATTACAAAATGAAACAGGAAAAATAGTATTTTTGAATTTGAGTAAACATTTCTTACATACAACACCAAAAAGTAACCGGTAAAAGAATGAACAAATTAAACTTAATTAAAATTAGTAACTTCTCTGAAAAAGCTATTTAAAAAAAACTAAGGCTAGAAAAACATATTGACAAATATTTCCAGTAGAGGATTTTCACTGAGGATACATGAAGAAACATCAAACCTTAGTAATAAGATAACAAATCATATGAATGGAGATTTCCAAAAAATATATATGGTTAGCAATTAACACATGAAAAATCACTCAATGTGATGTTATTAAGAAAATGCAAATTAAAATCATGACATACACCGCACACCTATTTTATCACTAAAATTAGAAAGTTTGACCCTACCCAGTGTTGGTAAGGATCTAAGGGAACTCAAACCCTGGTTCTGATTTTTCTGGTGAGGATGTAAATACTTTATGAAAAATTGTGTTTTAATAATAATAACACCAACTACTCTGTGAAGTTGGTGGGGAGCAGTTGGGGAAGAGAGTGGGAGTGGGAACAGGGGAGGGAGAGAGAGAAATAAGAGCACACATGCACACACTGCATGCTCTGGTATCTTTAAAAAATCATTGGAGTACAGTTGATTTAGAATTTGTTAGTTTCGGTTGTACAACTCTGGTCTCTTCCATAAGCACACTAATCTCACCATAAAGCACCTACCCTCCTGACCTCAACTAAATCTAATTACTTCCCTAAGACACAATCTTCAAATACTATCACTTTGGTGTTAGAACTTCAACATCTGAAAATAGGGGGAACACAGTCCATAGTGACATAGAAAATTTTTTAAATATATATTTGTTGCATATTTGCATGGCAAATAATGTAACATGCTAAATAATAAAGGACATTGCAAAATACTAAAATATAATGTCTAGAAAAAGATAGATACAATAGAAAACATTAGCAAGAAAACCTCAAAGCTATTTCCATGAGAAAAGAATCTCAAAGATAAAAAAAAAAATGATTTCTAAGTACTTTCTAGTAGTATCCAACTTATCTGCAATAATTATATAACATTGGGAATTATAGAAATAAATGTATTACTAGAGGAGTATTAATATGACATTCTTTAATGAGTAATGCATATTTCAGAGTATTAAACTCATGGATTTGACATAATATTAAGAGGAAAATAATTGATAATTTTTTATGATGCAACAAGAGATCAGAAATTCCCTAGGCTGCTGGATCAAAGTAGAGAAGAAAATGGAAGCAGAATTCTGCATGGGAAAAACACAGTATGGGTTTTGAAGAAGTGAAGTTGCTCAGTCGTGTCCGACTCTTTGCGACCCCATGGCCTGTAGCCTATCAGGCTCCTCCATCCATGGGATTTTCCAGGCAAGAATACTGGAGTGGGTTGCCATTTCCTTCTCCAGGGATCTTCCCCACCCAGGGATTGAACCTGAGTCTCCCGCATTGTAGGCAGACACTTTGACTGGCTGAGCCACCAGGGAAGCATTATGGTTTTGAAGTGCTTCACTATTTTCAAATAAAAAATATCCTCACTGAAAACATTACTCCATTTTAAGATATCTTAAGGGGAAAAATTAGTGTTGACCAGAATTATGAGAATAAGTCTCATAAAACAGTAAATACTTGAAAGCTTCTGATGAAACTTGAAAGGGTTAGGAAAACTATGAATCTCAAGCAAAGTCACATATTAGAATCACTTAAGAAATTTTCAAAAATCCTTGTACACAGAGATCTTAATTTGCATGTGATGAGTCCAAGGATGGATATTTTAAAATGACTCCTAAATATTCAAAATATGCAGCCAGGATCGAGAACCACTGATGGCTAAGCATTCAACCCATACATTGGGACTAATTGCCATACAGTCTGAATGGATGAGAACTGGTATTTGACACAATAAACATTCAGGATGGCATCAGGGTCATTGGGTAGGTCTAATAAAAATTGTTTTCTAACCTTAGTTGGTTACTGAAGAATCTGAATCAAATGTAACTAATTTTTGTGAAATTTTGCATTATTAATTTAGAAATAAAATGAGGGGATAAAAAACATAAGCTATATTCTGTTTTATAAAAAGAGTTACACTCAGAGCTAATTGGCAATGTATGTGACTGTCACCTGATTAAATGAGTTGCATATTAGAGGAAGTGTCAGGAGTAGGCAACAAAATAGCCATGTAATTGAAATATTTCAGAATATTTTTAAATTCTTTTATTTTTTAAATGAGAAGCTAAAGGCAAAGGAAAAAAGTAAAGATATATCCATCTGAATGCAGAGTTCCAAAAAAGAGCAAGGAGAGATAAGAAAGCTTTCCTCAATGACCAGTGCAAAGAAAGAGAGGAAAACGGCATAGAATGGGTAAGACTAGAGATCTCTTCAAGAACATTAGCGATACCAAGGGAACTTTTCATGCAAAGATGTGCCCAAAAAAGGACAGAAATGGTATATACCTAACAGAAGCAGAAGATATTAAGAATAGGTGGCAAGAAACACAGACGAACTATACAAAAAAATCTTCATGACCCAGATCACATGTGATCACACGATGGTGTGATCACTCACCTAGAGCCAGACATCCTAGAATGCCAAGTCAAGTGGGCCTTAGGAAGCATCACTACAAACAAAGCTAGTGGAGGTGATGGAATTCCAGTTGAGCTATTTCAAATCCTAAAAGATGATGCTGTGAAAGTGCTGCACTCAATATGCCAGCAAATTTGGAAAACTCAGCAGTGGCCACAGGACTGGAAAAGGTCAGTTTTCATTCCAATCCCAAAGAAAGACAAAGTCAAAGAATGTTCAAACTACCACACAATTGTACTCATCTCACACACTAGTAAAGTAATGCTCAACATTCTCCAACCAGACTTCAACGGTATGTGAACCGTGAACTTCCAGGTGTTCGAGCTGGATTTAGAAAAAGCAGAGGAACCAGAGATCAAATTGCCAACATTCAATGGATCATAGAAAAAGCAAGAGAATTCCAGAAAAATATCTATTTCTGCTCTACTGATTACACCAAAGCCTTTGATTGTGTAGATCACAGCAAACTGGAAAATTATTCAAAAGATGGGAATATCAGACCACCTGACCTACTGTCTGAGAAATCTGTATGCACGTCAGGAAGCAACAGTTAGAACTGGACATGGAACAACATACTGGTTCCAAATTGGGAAAGGAGTATGTCAAGGCTGTATATTGTCACCCTGATTATTTAACTTATATGATGAGTACATCATGAGAAATGCTGGACTGGATGAAGCACAAGCTGCAATCAAGATTCCCGGAGAAATATCAATAACCTCAGATGACACTACCCTTATGGCAGAACATGAAGAGGAACTAAAGAGCCTCTTGATGAAAGTGAAAGAGAAGAGGGGAAAAGTTGGCTTAAAACTCAGCATTCAGAAAACTAAGATCATGGCATCCGGTCCCATTACTTCATGGCAAATATGGGGAAACAGTGGAAACAGAGACTTTATTTTCTTGAGCTCCAGAATCACTGCAGTTGGTAACTGCAGCCATGAAATTAAAAGACATATGCTCCTTGGAATAAAAGCTATGACCAACCTAGACAGCATATTAAAAAGCAGAAACATTACTTTGCCGACAAGGGTCCGTCTAGTCAAGGCTATGGTTTTTCCAGTAGTCATGCATGAATGTGAGAGATGGACTATAAAGAAAGCTAAACACCACAGAATTGATGCTTTTAAACTGTTGTGTTGGAGAAGACTCTTGAGAGTCTCTTGGACTGCAAGGAGATCAAACCAGTCAATCTTAAAGAAAATCAGTCCTGAATATTCATTGAAAGGACTGATGCTGCAGCAGAAACTGCAATCCTTTGGCCCCTTAATGTGAAGAACTGACTCATTGGAAAACACTCTGATACTGGGAAATATTGAAGGCAGGAGGAGAAGGCGACAACAGAGGATGAGATGGTTGGATGGCATCACTGACTTGATGGACATGAGTTTGAGTAAGTTTCGGCAGTTGCTGATGGGCATGGAAGCCTGGCGTGCAGTCCATGGGGTCTCAGAGTCAAACATGACTGAGTGACTGAACTGAACTGATTTATTTTTAATTGAAAGACAATTGCTTTATAGAATTTTGTTTTTTCTTTCAGACATCAGCATCAATCAGTTATAGGTATACTTTTTTTTTAATTTGATGAGGAGTTATATAACATGAATATTTGTTGTTGTTCATTCACTAAGTGTTAGACTGCAGTGCACCAGGGTTCCCTGTTTTGCACTATCTTCCTGAGTTTGCTCAAACTCATGTCAGTTGAGTCTGTGATGTCATCCATCCATCTTGTCCTCTGTTGTCCCCTTCTCCTCCCTTCAATTTTTCCTAGCATTAGGATCTTTTCCAATGAGTTGGTTTTTCACATTAGATGACCAAAGTATTGGAGCTTCAACTTCAGCATCAATCCTTCCAATGAATATTCTGAGTTGATTTCCTTTAGGTTTGACTGATTTAATCTCCTTACAGTCCAAGGGACTCTGAAGAGTCTTCTGAAAGACAGTTTGAAAGCCTTTAGCACTCAGCCTTCTTTATGGTCCATCTCTTACATCCATACTTGACTACTGGAAAAATCATAGCTTTGACTGAACAGACCTTTGTCAGCAAGTGATGCCTCTGCTTTTTAATACACTGTCTAGGTTTATCATTGCTTTTCTTCCAAGGAGCGGGCATTTTTTAATTTCATGGCTGCAGTCAATGTCTGCATTGATTTTGGAGCCCAAGAAAATAAAGTCTCTCACTGTTTCCATTGTTTCCCCATCTGTTTTCCATGAAGTGATGGGACCAGATGCCATAATCTTCCTTTTTTGAATGTTGACTTTTAAGCCAGTTTTTTTCACTCTTCTCTTTCACCTTCATCAAGAGGCTCTTTAGTTCCTCTTCACTTTCTGCCACTAGGGTGGGATCATCTGCATATCTGAGGTTATTTATATTTCTCCCAGCAATCTTGATTCCAGCTTGAGCTTCTTCCAGCCCAGCATTTTGCATGATGTACTCTGCATAGAAGTTAAATAAGCAGGGTGTCAATAAACGGCCCTGACGTACTCCTTTCCCAATTTTGAACCAATCTGTTGTTCCTTGTATGATTCTAACTGTTGCTCCTTGACCTGCATACAGGTTTATCAGGAAGCAGGTAAGGTGGTCTGATATTCACATCTCTTTAAGAATTTTCCATTTTGTTGTGATCCACACAGTCAAAGGCTTTAGCATAGTCAATGAACATGAATTTTTATGTACCTTTAAACTCTAAGATTAAAAGGACAGAGGAAAATGATGGGACAATAGACTTGAGAGCAAAGTTAAGACTCATTATTGGTAGTTTCTTCCCCCTCCCCTCCCCTTTGTAAATGTCTACTGCATAATGTACTTATATTTAATATGTTCCAGTAAGGACCTTTGTATTTGCAGATCACATGTGACCATAGGGCAAATAGCCTTTGAGGGGATAAACATGAACTCATGAACTCAAGTTTGATAAATGATGACTTTGAAGTATTGTTTTGTATTCATATTTGACTAATTTGAATACAATTTGAGAATTGATAGTAGGGAAAGAAAGTTTTGGGTAGAGATGCTGTGGAGGTAGTATAACTAGTAAACTTTGAACTCAGAAGAGCCCAAAACAAGAAGGTGTATGGGCAAAAGAGTTGGGATCTTCAGATAATTGATGGAAGTCTATTTGCTAAGGATCACTGAAAAGTCTTGATTTAATGGAGCATCAAGAAGATGGCAATCTGCTTTCCAGGATTTTGTTCCCTCAAATCTGTTCTATAAGCAAACAAGCAAGGAGCAGTAAAATGACATGAATTAATTGCAAGAGTATAAATCACTTACTTCACTTGCATGTATTGTAAAATGACTGAGAGAAGCAATTGCTGGACTGAAAAGCCTGTTAAAGATTTGGCTACATTATCTTGCAGTACACAGAGACCTACTAGGTCTCCAATAAATGTTTGACAAGAGAAATTTTAATTCCACCAGCATAACATGGACTCTAGATCTTGATAATTGTTTATCTCCTAATGTTTAACAATGGCAACCCACACCAGTATTCTTGCCTGGCAAATCCCATGGACAGAGGAGCCTGGTAGGCTGCAGTCCATGGGGTCACTAGGAGTCAGACACGACTGAGCGACTTCACTTTCACTTTTCACTTTCATGCATTGGAGAAGGAAATGGCAACCCATTCCAGTGTTCTTGCCTGGAGAATCCCAGTGACTGGGGAGCCTGGTGGGCTGCCATCTCTGGGGTAGCACAGAGTCGGACACGACTGAAGCGATTTAGCAGCAGCAGCCTTCCATATGACTTAGCAGGTAAAGAATCCACCCGCAATGCAGGAGATGTAAGAGATGCATTTTCATTCCCTCAATCAGGAAGATCCTCTGGAGCAGGTCATGGCAGTCCACTCCATTATCCTTGCCTGGAGTATCCCTTGAACAGAAGAGTCTAGCAGGCTATGGTCCGTGGGGTCGCAAAAAGTCGGCCATGACCAAAGTGACTGAGTAAATCTTTCATATAAATGAGACCTCGGCAATTTCAGAAAGAGTAAAGTTAAAACTTACCCACCTTTCTAGGGGAAGGCAAGAAAATTTTCCAGTCTCGAATAGGTTCTGGATAAACAAGTTAAATTTTCCCAAAGAAGTGGTCACCTTAATCTAACCCTCGGTATGATTGACAGAAAAATTCATATTGACTGTATAGCCCAGAACACTTCAAACTGAGAATTTAGTTTAAAGGAGCCATGAATAATGCCCTCAGGTGTGTGGTCACATGGCAGAAGCAAATAGAATCCACACAGAAATGAAGAACAAAGTTTGAATAAAACTTATTTTAAAGAGGCCATATACAAAAGGCACAGTTAAATGTTATAAAGCTGCAAAAGTTTGACAGTAAAAAAAGTGAAAAATAGTATATTGGAAATAATTAGGCAAAAGAGAATTATTATTGTCAAGTTCATGCTCAGTCCTGTCTGACTCTTTCTAACCTCATGGGCTGCAGCCCGCCAGGCTCTTCTGTCCATGTGATTTCCCAGGCAAGAATACTAGCGCAGGTTGCTTTCCTTCTCCAGGGAATCTATCCTGACTTAGGGATTTAACACATGTCTCCTGTGTCACCTGCATTGGAGGTGGATTCTTTACCTGCTGAGCCATCAGGGGATTGAGGAAAGAGGGTCAGTATATAATTATACATGTTTTAATTCACCAGGAACAGACAAATTTTAAACTTGTGTACATCTAATAACACACCCAGGAAATTAAATAGAATTTGACACAACTGCAGAGGAGATTAATCTACCACCCTATTTAGAGATACTATATACATATTTTAATAATTGATAAGTAGGCAAAAATAAGTTACAAAATATAGAAAACCTAATAATAATCACTTGGAGAATTATATGCTGTATTTTATTTATGCAAATAAATAAATAATGTGAAGTTAACATCTCATTTAACCATTCTAAATATACCCTTCATATTATTCCTACAATTGGAAAAAAGAAAATTCTAAGACTGTCTGGAGAAAAAGTACTCAACTGAATATCCCAGGAACATAGTTGGGCATTTGATGGGTTGGAAAAATTAGGCTTTTGCTAAATTAGAGTATTTGTCCTCGAATCCTAGACCCTTGGTGCCAGGACAGAACCATAATAGATTAAATGAATATTATGAAAAGTTTTCAGATCTAGTCAAAAATTCATTTTGAAAGCTTTGAAATAAAATTGAACAGAATCCTGACAGCTTTTGTTCTACATCTGTCACGGGTGCTTCTGAGTATTACAGGATACAGAAACTTGATGGGCCATTGAAATAGCTCAAATACTTCTTTCCATTTCTTCTTAACCGAATGGGATTGGGTTTCCCTGCCCTCAAAATATATCTTTCTTTTTCTTCACATATACTGATCTACTATTTTGTGTCTGTGTGTCTGTGGATTTTATTTAACTTTTTTTCTGTGTGACTTTGAGTACTTGAAAGTGTATATTCAGTTTCTTTCTTTTTTTTTTAAGTAGGAGATTTCTTCATTTTTGGTTAACCAGAGCAAAATTAAGAACCTCCCATTTTTTAATAAACCTCTATTTTCTTTTCTGTTCTTTTTGGGATCCTTGGGACTTTTTATACTACCTCTATGATTCTTAGCAGATGATGCTTTGTGATGTATTATTAAATGTTTGCCTTCCAATTCTACCCTTCCATTTCCTTTAGAATACAAAATGTGCCTTTTCTGTCTTTAATACTTAGATTCTCATATAGTTCTGTGTGTATTAAATAGTCAAAGAATGCTTATTGAATGGATTACTGCATGGATGTATGCATAAAAGCCTAGCTAGCTAGAATATAAGGCCTCTTAGCTTAGTGAATGCAACCTTTTGGTTGTGGATATCTTTCATTTTATACTGCACTGGCTGACTTCCCAGAGCCAGAGGTAGTGCTAAAGTTGAGACCTGAGTTCAATCTGATTTGTTGGAAAATGCACTGGTGAACTTTAATTAAGAAAATTCTTTCTTGGACATTAAAATAGGATGAAATGGCTAAAAAGAACTGGTACAATCATTTTTAGAGTTACAAAAGCCGTGTAAATAGTGTCCAAGATCTTCCAAAGGAAGAAATAGAGAGAAAAAAGGAGATATATTTTAAAAACCAAATAATCTTTCTAAATTCTTTCATGGTGTAGTTTATCATAACAAAAAATTTCTACCTAAAGATATCTCCTTCTGAAAATTTTTATTCTTGTAAAACCTCAGATTTATTAAATCAATCTTTGTTTTGTGTTTTTATCCTAATTATGCCTCTTCTAAAAGGAGATTTCTTCACATGATGAGCTGTAGCAATAGCAACATTTTGAAGCAGCTCAGGATACTTTTTTATCTAAGCACCCATTCTTTAGCTAAAGACAGTACACACACACACACACACACACACACACCACCCACCCACCCACCTGTTATTGAGTTTTACTCTAAGGTTTTACAAAGTGAAAAGTGGGTCACTCAGTCGTGTCTGACTTTTTGTAGCCCCATGGACTGGGCTCCTCTGTCCGTGGGATTCTCAATGCACGAAGACTGGAGTTTGTTGCCATTTCCTTCTCCAGGGGATCCTCTCAACCCATGGATCGAGCCTGGGTCTTCTGCATTGCAGGTGGATTCTTTACCATCTGAGCCACTAGGGAAGCCCTAAGGTTTCAAACGGGCCTATTTTCCTTTGGCAAAAGTAAGTAATATTGCATGGAAATGTCCAAATATGCTAGATAATTTCATTAGTAGTTTTACACATAAATTAATATATTTGCTTTGCATATTTACATACAGATATTTTTAAACACACATACACTAATACCACACACTGTGTCTACTTAGCTTGAGTAAGTGTCCCAGAGGAAGAAGGAACAAGTAATAGCCTGTATTATGGATATTAACATGAGTGGGTCTCAATGTTTGGAAATGTGTGCGTGTGTGTGTGTTTGCATTCTCAGTCGTGTCAGACTCCTTGTGACACCATGGACTGTGGCCCGCCAGGCTCCTCTGTCCATGGAATTTTCCAGGAAAGAATACTGGAGTGGGTTGACATTTAGTCCTCCACAGGATCTTTCCAGCCCAGGGATCAAACCCATGTCTCTTACATCTCCTACATTGGCAGGCAGATTCTTTACCTAGGGAAGAATCACTAGTGCCACCTAGGAAGCAGTCTGGAAGCACACCTATGTGTGTGCTAAGTTGCTTTATTTGTGTCTGACTCTTTGCAACCCCATGGGCTGTAGCTCACCAGTCCAGGATCCCATGGACAGAATCTCCTCTGTCCATGGTATTCTCCAGGCAGGAATACTTAAATGGGTTGCCGTATTCCTCAGTTCAGTTCAGTTCAGTTCATTCGCTCAGTCGTGTCCGAGTCTTTGCGACCGCATGAATCACAGCACGCCAGGCCTCCCTGTCCATCACCAACTCCCTGAGTTCACTCAAACTCATGTTCACCAAGTCAGTGATGCCATCCAACCATCTCATCCTCTGCTGTCCCCTTCTCCTCCTTCCTCCAATCCCTCCCAGCATCAGAGTCTTTTCCAATGAGTCAACTCTTCGCATGAGGTAGCCAAAGTATTAGAGTTTCAGCTTTAGCATCAGTCCTTCCAATGAACACCCAGGACTGATTTCCTTTAGAATAGACTGGTTGAATCTCCTTGCAGTCCAAGGGACTCTCAAGAGTCTTCTCCAACACCACAGTTTAAAAGCATCAATTCTTCGGCGCTCAGCTTTCTTCACATTCCAACTGTCACATCTATACATGACCACAAGAAAAACCAAAGCCTTGACTTTGTTGGCAAAGTAATGTCTCTACTTTTGAATATGCTATCTAGGTTGGTCATAACTTTCCTTCCAAGGAGTAAGCGTCTTTTAATTTCATGGCTGCAGTCACCATCTGCAGTGATTTTGGAGCCCCCCCAAAATAAAGTCTGACACTGTTTCCACTGTTTCCCCATCTATTTCCCATGAAGTGATGGGACCAGATGCCATGATCTTCGTTTTCTGAATGTTGAGCTTTAAGCCAACTTTTTCACTCTCCTCTTTCACTTTCATCAAGAGGCTTTTAGTTCCTCTTCACTTTCTGCCATAAGGGTGGTGTCATCTGCATATCTGAGGTTATTTATATCTCTCCTGGTAATCTTGATTCCAGCTTGTGCTTCTTCCAGCCCAGCATTTCTCATGATGTACTCTGCATATAAGTTAAATAAACAGGGTGACAATATACAGCCTTGATGTCCTCCTTTTCCTATTTGGAACCAGTCTGTTGTTCCATGTCCAGTTCTAACTGTTGCTTCCTGACCTGCATACAGGTTTCTCAAGAGGCAGGTCAGGTGGTCTGGTATTCCCATCTCTTTCAGAATTTTCCACAGTTTATTGTGATCCACACAGTCAAAGGCTTTGGCATAGTCAATAAAGCAGAAATAGGTGTTTTTCTGGAACTCTCTTGCTTTTTCGATGATCCAGTGGATGTTGGCAATTTGATCTCTGGTTCCTCTGCCTTTTCTAAATCCAGTTTGAATGTCTGGAAGTTCACTGTTCCCCTCAGTTTACCATAAATAATCTTAACAACTTTACAAAACATGTTTTCTTAGCTTGTGTTTCTTAGATACAGAACCTGAGTTGTTGATTCTTATACAAGTGATTGATGAGGGAAGGCTCACCATTGAAACCTGTAAGGGGACAAAGGAAGCAAATAAGGAAAGAAGTAGGCAAAGTTATGGGTTCAGCTAAAGTTCATAAGAAGCTCTGCAAGATAAAGTACCACCATTAAATTGTCATACCTTGAGGCAAGGGGCCAACTTTTTGTACTTTTAACTCAATTAGTCATTGACTTTTACTGCCCTTGTGAGAGTGTATAACTTCCTAGGCATTTCTTGGTAAGTGACTCCTCTAGGTCCTGAGTCATTGTCAGAAAGGGGAAACTATAACATCAGCAGATAGCACTCTCAAAAGTTAGGGGTTAGTTGCACTGTCCCAGCAGAGGGTTAGTGCGGAGCACCAGCAGCATCTAACCACCTACCCACTCTAAGTTTTCATCTGTGTATATGGGGAGCAGTCTTTGGAAGGGAAAATGTGAATGTTAATCAGAAAGGTGCCAGAGTAACCATCAAAATTGTGTCCTTTTTTTGTGTGTCATATTTCAAAGTTATCTGACAGTAATCCAGCTACGAAATAAGACCCAGAATCCACTCATTTGATACTTTTTTTTTGCAATGAAAAGTGATGTGCTCATGATAAAACAGATCTGGACTCCTTGAAGTCCCCTTCCTAACAAAACGGTATCAGCTCAAAGCCTTGATCCTGAATTGGAAATACATAGTCCTAGAGCCGTAACACTAGATCTTCAAGGAGATAGACCTGCCAGTTTTCAAAGGAATGAGAATTACACGTGAGAGAGAATTCCCATATTCTCTTATATCTTCTCCAGAGATAAAACATATTTAAGAAGGATCACAGCATTCAACTTAATGTGACTATAGAATCAAAAAAACTTAAATTGGGATAAACTTTATAAAGTTCCCCTCACTAAAGTTGCACCATTCCCATACTGAAAGCAAAGTCCACCAGAGATTAGACAGCCATTTTTGTGTTTTAAATATGACCACTTCCGTTGAATTCTTTCAAAGGCTGTCTCATATTTCTACTGGCTCATCCACGTGGTACTTAGTGTGCTTTGGTGTTTTGTTAATTTTGATTGAGTTCGTTTCTTCTTAGAACTTTTATTTTTTTTCTGTAGAATTTAATAAAATTAAATTTTATACAGTTTTAAAAATGTAAATGTATTTTCCATTTACAGTTATTACAAAATATTGGCTATTTTTATATTCTATTATTTTTATTTTCTTTAACTTTCATTTTGTTCTTGAAAGTTTCTTAGAGCATTTTTATAATCTTTGAATTTTTGTTTTTTTAAATTATATCTCTTTATATATACTTATACTTTAATAATTGATATAGTTGATAATTCCAGATCCAAGTTTGTTTGGATTTAATTCTATGTTTGTTCTTGCTGGCTTTCATAGTGGTAACTTCCCACATCTGTTTATAAGCTTTCTGGTTGTATTTATTTTATTATAGTGTGGATATTCTGAGGGACCTTAGATGAAGATACTTTCCTAGGAAAAATTCTTTCCTTCTTTTATATATATATATATATAATTTATTTTTAATTGGAGGATAATTGCTTTACAATATTGTTAATTTCTGCCATACATCAACATGAATCAGTCATAGGTATACATATGTTCCCTCCCTCTTAAACCATTTGTTTCTCCAAGGTGTGCTTCCAACTCAAGACCATTTTAGATCAATTTCTTACACTGTGGTTTCAATAACAACAGAGATTACATAAAATTTAAACTTGAAATATATATGATGGCAGAGTTGTAATTACATGTGTTCATGTGATCTTTTTTCATGAAGGAGTGGTGATAAAATGGAGGAATGAAAGAGGCATTTTTACTAGTCAGAGGTGAGGTCAGATCAGTAGGATTGTTTGTAACCTCCCATTGCTGGAAGGTATATTGTGTTTCTTTTACCCAACCCATTTATCAAGAAGAAAATTTTTTCAAAAGTTTCAGCTTAAATAGTTACAGTTGTAACTATAGATCAATCTGATACACATTAGATTCATTTTTTTTTTTTTTTACTAGTTTTCTATGGCTGCTAGGAGAAGGCAATGGCACCCCACTCCAGTACTCTTACCTGGAAAATCCCATGGACGGAGGAGCCTGGTAGGCTGCAGTCCATGGGGTCGCTAAGAGTCGGACATGACTGAGTGACTTCACTTTCACTTTCACTTTTCACTTTCATGCATTGGAGAAGGAAATGGCAGCCCACTCCAGTGTTCTTGCCTGGAGAATCCCAGGGACAGGGGAGCCTGGTAGGCTGCCGTCTATGGGGTCACACAGAGTCGGACATGACTGAAGTGACTTAGCATAGCATAGCATATGGCTGCTATAACAAATTAGTGCAAACCTGGTGGCTTAACACAACAGAAATCCATCATCTTACATTTCTAGGGGACAGAAATCAAAAACAGGTCTCACCGAGCTCAAATCAAAGTGTTAGCAGGACTTCATTTATATATGAAGGATCTAGAGTAATAATTTGCTTTTTTGTTCTTTGCTTTTTTCTATTTTCCTGCTTCTACAGGTCCTCACATGCCATGGCTCATGGTCCTCTTTCATCTTCAAACCAGGAATGCAGTTTGGGTGCTCACATTACATCATGTTCAGTCACTCCAATCTTGCTTCCTTTTCACATCTTCTCTAACATCTGCCTCTGCTGTCATCATATAAGGACCTTATACTTATATTGGACCTATCTAGATAATCTAGAATATGATCCTGTCCTAAGTTTAGCTAATTTATAAATTTCATCTCATAAATTTCATTTGTAACTTTAATCTCCCTTTACCATATGACCTAAAATACTCATTTGGTCAAGGGATTAGGATAAGAACATCTTGGTTGGGGTGGGGAGCATTATTCTTCCGATCACAATATTTATGTTTAAAGGAACTAATTTTCTTGTAAAATTATATGTGGCCAGTTTATAATTTCTATGTCTAAATAATTAGTGATTTTTTTAAAATATCATAAACAATATCATAATTTGAAGCTGCTCCATCCTAGTGACTTTCTTTTTCTTGAAGTATATTATATACATGAACAAATAATGACCCCCCAAATCAAATATAATGTTTTTTCTAGTGTTGATCACTTTGATACCTAACTATGCCAGTGTACTAGTGGGATAATATACATTTTGGGCAAATCATTGTATACATTTTAAAATGTATACATTGTATACACTGAAGTTGGCTTAAAGCTCAACATTCAGAAAACGAAGATTATGGCATCTGTTCTCATCACTTCATAGGAAATAGATGGGGAAACAGTGGAAACAGTGTCAGACTTTATTTGGGGGGGGCTCGAAAATCACTGCAGATGGTGACTGCAGCCATGAAATTAAAAGACGCTTACTCCTTGGAAGGAAAGTTATGACCAACCTAGACAGCATATTCAAAAGCAGAGACATTACTTTGCTAACAAAGGTCCGTCTAGTCAAGGCTATTGTTTTTCCATTGGTAACATTTGGATGTGAGAGTTGGACTGTGAAGAAAGCTGAGCACCAAAGAATTGATGCTTTTGAACTGTGGTGTTGGAGAAGACTCTTGAGAGTCCCTTGGACTGCAAGGACATCCAACCAGTCCATCCTAAAGGAGATCAGTCCTGGGTGTTCATTGAAAGGACTGATGCTAAAGCTGAAACTCCAGTAGTTTGGCCACCTCATGCAAAGAGTTGACTCATTGGAAAAGACTCTGATGCTGGGAGGGATTGGGGGCAGGAGGAGAAGGGGACAACAGAGGATGAGACGGCTGGATGGCATCACCGACTCGATGGACATTAGTTTAAGTAAACTCCGGGGGTTGGTGATGGACAGGGAGGCCTGGTGTGCTGCAATTCATGGGGTCACAAAGAGTTGGACATGACTGAGCAACTGAACTGAACTGAACTGATACACTGAAACTTAAAATTTCATACGTGTTATTAGTAAATCAGATACTAGTAGCCAATTTAATCTGCTGTAAAACTGTACAACTTGTTTTTAGTAAATCAGTATGAATTGTAAATGTTATATAATCATAGATTCTTTTCAGAGTTTTGTCCCAAAGCAATTTTCCTTGCGTCAGAAGTGGAAAGGGTATCTGGAATCCAGAATATAAGCACTTCTGTCTTACTCTACTATTAGTGTCCATAATTTAGTCATCATAAATTTTTGTCTGTAGTGATCCTCTAACTGGCTACCCATCTCCCATGATTACCTCCCAAATCTTATTTTCAGTGCATACTGTTGAATGATCCTTTAAAATGGCCCAAACAATCCTACAAAACAGTCAGGTTCCAATCATTCCTGTGTTTCAAACCACGCAAAGAATCCATATTTCAGAAAGAGACAAGTCAGAGTGTTTAAAATTTTATAGTATACATTTCCCACATCTTTGACCATGTCTCCCACTATCCTTCCCTTGCCTAATCCACTCCATAGTCCCTGGCTTTATGGTGATTCCTCAGACCTCAAGCTCTCCAGTTATAGTCCTCTCTTAAGAAGGCTTTCTCTCTGACTGGGCTGCCCTTCCTCCATATAACTGCTTGATCAACTTTTTGACATCTTTCAGGTCTCTGCTCCACTATCCCCTTGTCAGTCAGTGTTTTTCTGAGCATTCTGTTTAAAATTGCAACCCCATTCCATTTTTTTAAACCTAATTCCCTTCACTCTTTTGTATTATGTTTCTGTGACATTTATTTTTTCAACTAGTTTATGTTTAATGCTTAGCAGTCCTGTGTGAAGAATACAGAGACCTACATACTGTAAATATAATTAAGTGTTTTAAATCAAGGTAAAAATTATTAAATAAGATGCATTTTATTCCTCCACCTTGATAAGTTTAAGCATTCTTGAAGTCTGGTTTTGCATTTAAAGTAGCAGACTACTCAGTGTTCCAGCTCCTAGCTCAAATTTTGAATCCCGTATTATCCCTGTTCAGGCCCCATTCCTCACCACAAGAACACCTATGTTCTTCCTAGACAATAATTCAAGGCTTTGAGTTATACTTGCAGTACACAGGAACCCTTGGCTTCTTGGTCTCCAGGTACACACACAGGGAGGACTCTGGCATGGGATCCTTTTGAACTGGAGATTATAGGGTCTGAGTACAAGAATCATGATGGGTGGGGGGAATGCTTGGCTTGCTGGTGAGCCAGTCCCTTAGACCTGTAAACTGCTTGCCCCATAAGGAGGCTGTTTCCTGAGACATGCTAGAGTGGAGGCTTCTAATAGCACCCAGTGTTTTGGGGGAGTCTAAGGGTGGCAGTGTACTCTAACCTAATTTACTTAGTTATTGTCTATATCTCTCCTTGAGGAATGTGCAGTTGATTTATGTCAGCATCTTTTAATCTATTTTGTCACTGATTTATCTCTAGTGTCTAAGATAATGCTCATCACACTATACATGTTCAACAAGTATCTATTGAGTGATGAGCAAAGTGTTTGAAAAGGCCCTCAGCATAAGTTAGCTTCCTTTCTGCTTTTCTGCATAAGCTTCTGGCTTCTGTCAAGGTCCACTTCTAAGTATTGAGAATAGGCTAAAAGTATTTGTTTTATTCTGCAGGTAATTGATGCTCTATTATTTCATTCTGAAATAGGAAAAAATGTACCATTGTAAATATTCATAACTGATTGTTGAAAGAAAGTTTTTGATCAGAAGTTTCTACCAGTTTCCAAGGTTTCTAAAAGGAAGGGAGAGACATACAAAAATGCTGAAGAAAGATCAACAGATACAAACTAAGATTTGACAACACACTTATTCTACTCTTTGGGTTATGACATGTGATGCATCTAGAGTGCACAATTTAAAGAAACCTCCAGCAGTTAGGTTTTGCAAGTACTGACTCTGTACTCTCACAGCTCTGAGAGCAAGCTCTCCCTTCAGTTTTGTTCCCTGGGCACTTTACTGGCCACACTCTTGTCCTGGCCCATGTGGTTTATTCATGTGTACCTGCATGCCCCTGCAAATTACAGAAATGGCACATCCTTTTTTCAGGTTGTATTCAATCTCTTAATAATATCAGCGTCTCTATTGATTATAATTGTGCACATGTAGCATTTCCAGTTCAACTTAATTTTCTTCATCTGTAAAATGTGCATAATAAATCAACCTGACCAGGGATATTTGAATGATTTAAGGTAGGTAAAGGTATTACACACTTAATATGTGTTGTTTCCTTATCTTGTGTTTATTTTTATTTTTTGAACTAGAACTTTAGAAATTTGTATTTTGACAAATTAAAATCTGGAACCATTTATCTTTCATTACAGAATTAACTTCATTTATATTAAATAATTACTTTGCTTTGGGAGGATTAGCATTTAAATGTTTTATTATAAAATTAAAGTATTCGATGTATATGAAATTATTCTTTTTATCGAAAATTATTATATTTTCTAGAAAATTTATTTTATTTTCCCAATGGTCATATTTGAATGTATAGATCGTGAAAGTTGTATCTAAAAGGGTGATTTACTACAAAGAGAAACAAATAGACTCAATATGAAGTCAGCCTGAGTAGCTTTTATAAATGAGAATTGCCAAAATACTTATATATATACTCATAAAAATACGCACTTAATGTGGGAACACAGGAGTAAAGGTACAGGTTTGAGGTTAATTTTTTATTCTTATATTTTCCTTGTAAGACAAACGTCTTTAACTTTTACTCCCTCTTTTGATAGCATTTGCTTATGTTAGCTCTGTCTCAATCTGAGTGGTAAATCCTCTTTATTTTAAGCATTTGCTAAATTATTTATAGTAATTATATGCTTTAATCATGAATGAGAGCATATTATTGTTGGATTTGCCAAAATAGAATACAGAACACTAGAAATTCCCTTGAATAGCCTGAACAACGAGTACCTATTGAGAGACAAAGGAAATATAATTAGAAACATACCCTTATGAAAGTGTATTATTATTATTACTGGTTTAAATGATTCAATGATTTTTCCAAGAATGATCTTTTTCACAAAAACACACTCATAATAAGATTAATTATGGAAACCAGCTGTACTTTTAAAACTAATGTATTTCAAAGGAAAAAAGAAGAGTCAGTATCTTCCTCTGCTTTTTCTCTCCACTGAAAGACAGTTTTCAGAATCACTTGTTGTGAAAGTAGAGGTGTTTTGTAGCAAGTTGTTCGGAAAAGCTGGCTAACTAGCTCCCAGAGAGACTGCCATGTTATAGATACGAGAACTACAAGGTCATTTTCAGTTTGGAGGTGAATCTCATGTCCACATCATGTCCATGATGCTGGAACACTAAATATGTGAGGGCAATATAAGAACCATTGTTTCTCGTCATCTTAATTTAGCAACAACCGAAAGGTATACAAAGCTAATAACCATAGAGAGGTAATATATCAAATGTTCAAAAGGAAGTAGTAATGAGTAATAGTAAAAAAATATAAAAAACTTTAACATTCGTAATACATTGTTTTGAAACAGATACTTTTTTCTAGGGGGAAGGTCTCTCCAGTGACTCAGCAGTAAGGAATCTGCCTGCGGTGCAGGAGCCACAGGGAACACAGATTCAATCCCTGGCAACCCACCCCAGTATTCTTTCCTGGAGAATCCTATGGACAGAGCAGCCTGGTGGGATACAGTCCATAGGATCGCAGGGAGTCAGACAGGACTAAAGCTTCTGAGCATGCATGTACACACTTATTTTTCAATCATAATATGCATAAAATTGAAAAGAAAAGCATATTTTCTATTATCATTAACATGTGCACAGGTTATGACTGGGACAAAATTCATAAAAACTTCACCTTAGCTTTAATTTCCTATAATGATCCCTAGTTAATGTTGCCAGCAAACAGTTCCTTAGCAGGTTCTTAGTTAACCTTATGAACCTCTGTATGAGCCTAACTGCTGATTAACTTTTAGTAAGTACTCGTATGCTAATACGGCTGGTTATGTGTAACTACTTATATACACTGTGATAAAGGGTTATATGTATTATGTAACACAGTTTCATTTTCTAAACAATTATGTCTTCAGTTCAGTCACTCAGTCATGTCTGACTCTTTGTCACCCCATGGACTGCAGCATGCCAGGCTTTCCAGTCCATCACCAACTCCTGGAGCTTGCTCAAACTCATCATATCCATCGAGTCGGTGATGCCATCCAACCATTTCATCCTCTGTTATCCCCTTCTCCTCCTGCCTTCAGTATTTCCTAGCATCAGAGTCTGTTCCAATGAGTCAGTTCTTCACATCAGGTGGCCAAAGTATTGGAACTTCAGCTGTAGCATCAGTCCTTCCAATGAATATTCAGAACTGATTTCCTTTAGGATTGACTGGTTTGATCTCCTAGCAGTTCAATGGATTCTAGTCTTATTATCCTTATTTTATAAAAGAAGTATGTACTTTTTCATATTCAAGTTAAACTTCATCTAAGAGCACACAGTTAATGACAGAGAGAGTCAGAATTATAACTCACCTGCTCAACAATAGAAGATGTGCTAAATTGCTTCATACTTATCTCAGTTGCCCTGTCACCTACCCCAGTTTGACCATTTAAGAAAACTTTGTAAGATCCTGCTCCTGAAACCTGGGTCTGTATATCCTTCATATCTCTGACCATTTGATACCTATGTAGGACTCATCCTGATCTGAAGTAGAAAAGTTTTAAGGGCTTTAGACTGCCTCTTTGAATTTCAGCATCAAAGGTTTCCTTTTTTTGTACTCTAGATCTGACTGTGCACCTGATCTCTACTTTGTAGGATGTTGCCTTATTTTTAATCATGACCTTATACTCCAGTTTTTCTTTCTGGATTCTAATCTTGGTATCTCTCCCACCCTTGGTAATAAGATACTAAGAAGTGTTCTTATTCTTTGACACCAAAGGGCTTGAATCTTGCTTCTGAGCTCTGATCTCTAGGATGGAGGGACTTCCCAAGTGGCTCAATAAAAGAAACCACTTGCCATGAAGGAGCTGCAGGAGATGTGGGTTTGATCCCTGGGTCAGGATGTTCCCTTGGAGGAGGGCATGGCAACCCATTCCAGTATTCTTGCCTAGAGAATCTCATGGACAGAGGAGCCTGGCAGGCTATGGTCCATAGGGTCACAGTCGGACATGACTGAGCATGCATTCACACACTGGGTGGAACTTTTTTCCTGATGGGTCTTTTTAGATGCCTTTCCCCTGCTTCACTTACTCTTGTGCCATCCATTTCTTTGTTGAGAACATCCTCTCTTGCTGCTACACGTCTTAGAGACTACTACCTGATATCTGGGAAAGGCGCTTTAGCTTCCTTAACTTTAACAGCCTCTTCTTCCGAGTCTAATTCTTTCTTGGCCCTCTTTCCTCTGCTCCATTCCACTGTTTTTAATGAGACAATGTCATCACTTTTCTTTAAATAAATAAATACAACAAAGCAGGGAAAGCTGCTATTTTTTCATATTTTTAACATGTGTTGGTTGACTCTCATTTTTTTTTTGTCTGCCATTTTTGTCTTTCCATTTTCATAATAGGTTATTAATGCTCACTAGTTATTAGCCAGGTCATAACCCAGTTTGTATAAATCATGTTAAAAATAAAGCAGTCAAGTTTGTATATAAGTAGACCATACAGATTATGCATGCTTTTATCCTAGCCCCCTATTGTGTGGTAATTTATAAAAAGACCAACAATTCACTCACCGACACTGATGCAATTAAGACATATTAAATTAGGAAATGATAATAATAAGAAAGGCCAAACCTAAATGAAACAGTTCAAGTGCTTGTAAAGTATATATCTGCATATGCATGTAGTAATAAGGTGACATTTGTCCATTACCCATTAAATGTCAGAGCAAGTATTTTTGTAAGTGTCATTATCCTTTGAGATTGTCATTATATCAAAATGGGCTTTAGAACATACACAATAACTATTTTACATAAGGAACTAATATAAATAGAGTCATATTTTGCTGCTGTAGTACCAAAATGTTCTTATTAATCATGAATGCAGTCTTAAGCAGGATGATTTTGTCTTTTTATGCAAAGAAAATCTCTGTGTATCTGTCCCAGCTAGTAAGTGAAGAAGTGAAGTGAAGTCACTCAGTCATGTCTGACTGTTTGCTACTCCGTGGACTGTACTCTGCCAGGCTCCTCTGTCTATGGAATTCTCCAGGCAAGAATACTGGAGTGGGTTGCCATTTCCTTCTCCAGGGGATCTTCCCAACCCAGGGATTGAACCTGGGTCTCCTGCATTGCAGGCAGACGCTTTATCCTCTGAGCCACCAGTAAGGCTAGTCTCAACCCTTTGGAATGAGAATCTTAATATAAGTATCACCTACCATAGGCATTCATTTATTTTAAAAATTACTTATTGGGTATCTATGATATTCCATTCACGGGGGATAGAGTGATGGACAGATTAGACAAACATCACTGCTCTCCTAACGTTTATGCTAGCGGAATAGTTACTACCTGTGTTAGAGACTAACTGTGTTAGAACAAGTTCTTCTACTAAAGACTGTGTGACCATGGATAGAACACCTGTTTTGCCTCAGCAAAAACACAGAGGCAAAAACTTGAACTTTTGCCTCTCTGTTTCATTTCTACATTTTTCAAATCCTTAGCTTTATTCTACCGCATTGCCTATTGGTTTTATTCACCTGGCAATAAAGATGGTCATATAGCAAGCTTAAGACTCAGTATAATTTATGGTTATATGAGCCTATTACTTATATAAGTGCAGAAATTCTAGGGAAGAGAATTTTGGCCCAGCTCAAGTTAAGTGCCTATCTCTGACATGGTAAACACAACCAAGGGTAGGTATATGCAAGAGTATGTGACTTTTTTTTTTTTTTTTTTTAATGATGGCTATATGAATGGCAGTGAAGGAGGGTGGTTCTCGGAGATTGAGTTGACTCATACATTCTGAAGAGATATCTACTATAAAGAATAATGGGATCAGATATTGGGTTGACCAAAAAGGTCATTAAAGTTTTTCTTTAAGATGTTATGGAAAAACTCAAATGAACTTTTTGGCCAAACTAATATACATATTGGAGAAGGAAATAGCAACCCACTACAGTATTCTTGCTTGGAGAATCCCATGGACAGAGGAGCCTGGCAGGCAGCAGTCCATGGCGTCACAAGAGTCATACACAACTTAGCAACTAAGCCACCAATATAAATATAAGCATGGTTTACTGTTTTGCTCATCATTCTAACTATATGAGGAAGAAATGTGATTTAAAATTATACAATGGAAATGAACTCATGTAAGTTTATTTATTTATTTATTTGTGTGCACTTGTTGAGGAAGTACAAGAATTGCATTCTAGAGTAAAGACTAAGAGTGGATATAATTCTTTGTATTGTAGCCTACCATAGCTTGCAGAGTATTATGAGAACCAGTGGAGCAGTGTCTGTTTTCATGCACTGGGTGTGATCAACTTCTGGTACTTCTCACATTCTAATTCAGAGGCAGCCTAAAAATAGGACAGTGGATATAATAGTAACTTCAGTTTCTGTTGGGGAAAAAAATGTTACTAATATAGACATATTTTAAAGGTCATGCACTTTAGATATCAGCCCTGGTAGTTTTCTATGGCCTCATTCTCCAAAATATGTGTTTATCCTTGAAGGTAAAATCAATCAAATCTTTATGAAGTACTTTTATTGTATCCCAATAAAGAATATTACTGTCCTGACTTCTATTATTGGTTATTATAATCAGTTTATCACAGACATTCAGTTCTACTATCAGAAAATAGTTACTGTTTTACTCTCATATTTGCCTAAAAGTTGTTTATAAGTTATGAAACATAAGCTGAACTTCAGCTAAGATCAGTTGCAGATCTTATGGAAGTGCTATACCAAATACTCTTAGAAGTCAATGCTTCAAATAATAGAGTTTTCAAGATCCTGATTTCAATTCTTTCAGATAAATGCCTGAAAGTGAGATTTTTGGATCATGTGGTAATTCCATTTTAAACGTCTATCAACAGATACATGGATAAAAAAATATGGTGTATATAGATAGATAGAGATATATATATGAAACATATACATGCATTCAGTTCAGTTCAGTTCAGTCGCTCAGTCGTGTCTGACTCTTTGTGACCCCATGAATTGCAGCACGCCAGGCCTCCCTGTCCATCACCAACTCCCGGAGTTCACTCAGACTCACGTCCATCGAATCAGTGATGCCATCCAGCCACCTCATCCTCTGTCATCCCCTTCTCCTCCTGCCCCCAATCCCTCCCAGCATCAGAGTCTTTTCCAAGGAGTCAACTCTTCACATACATGCATTGAATAGAATATTTTTAACTTTAAAAAAGAAGAAAATACCTTCATATGTGACAACATTTATAAGACATTATGTTAACTGAAATAAGCCACAGTTTCTATTCATATGAAATATCTAAAGAAAACAAACTCATAGAAGCAGAAAATAGAATGGTGGCTGCCAGGAAGCAGGTGAAGAAGGAAATGCAGTATTGCTGTTGAGTGAGTATAAAGTTTCAGTTATGCAAGACAAATAAGTTTTAGAATCTACTAAACAACATTCTGTGTTTAGTTCACAATACTTTACACTTAAACATTCCAAAGGCTTGCGCTCATGGTGTATATGTTTTACTATAATAAAAATGCAAAAAAATAAAAAATAAAAATAAAAATGAATTGTAACTCAAAAAAGTCTTGGCACAGGGTTCTGAAGAGACATTGCTCAGACACTTTCAACAATACCAAGGTCTAGAATAGCCTTTCCAGAATGTGTTTTAGATCAGAATCAGATAAACTTCTTGAAAGCAAACTACTGACCTAAGATCCAGAGGAAAGAGAATTATTTACACAGATTTGAATAGACAGATTAAGGAAATTTGATTGTGGTTATTAACTTGAAATTGATGATATTTTAATGTTTTCTTTTCTGATGGACACATGAGTAAGCTCTTTCTTTTCCCTCTTAAATCACTGCTTTGTATAAATTCAGTAAGAATATTGATAGCATTAGAGCAGCTGATTGTGCAACCAAGTCCAAATCTCTTGTGCAATGTTTGAGAACAAACTCTGTTTCACTTAATCAAGCGTTATAAGCTGTCATTTAAGAACAAGGATATAACTTCATATGGAGCCAATGTCTCCATGCCCTTACTGGATTCTTGAATAATGGATAAATTTGACTTGCAAAGACAGACTTCTGGCTGCCTAGAGGACCAATATATATCCTAGAAATGCAGAGGTATTTGGCCATTGGGAGACAAGAATTTGGAGAAATCCAGTGGAGAAATAATTTACCTTTCCTCCAAAGATACATTGTATTGAGATGTGGTCCCATATAATTCCTCTAAAGATGACAAATAGTTTGAACCATCAGTTGTATTTGTTATAAATTTATGGTCATCTCAGTAATGAAGTAATAAATTCACTTGTATTTATTTCTAGTGAATACGTATAAACATGTATTTAAAAATATATTGTTTAAACCCAAATAATGAAGGAAGGTCAAATATTTGAAGTGGATATGGTTACAAAAAAAAAAAAAAATGGGGCTTCCCTGGTAGCTCAGATGGTAAAGAATCTGCCTGCAATGCAGGAGACCCAGGTTCAATCCCCAGGTCAGAAAGATCCCCTGAGAAGGGAATGGCAACCCACTCCAGTATTCTTGCCTGGAGAATCCCATGGATGGAGGAGCCTGACAGGCTACAGTCCATGAGGTCACAGAGTCAGATACAACTGAGTGACTAACACAATTACTATTACTAAGGTTAAAAAATAAAACTTCAGATTTATATGCAAACTTGTCTTCCTCCATCTTTTTTATTTTAAGTAATTGATTTATATAGTAATGATGTATTTTAAAATAATTTTTGGCTTTAATCAAGCATTTCCTGCAATGGATATTCTAGAGACTCCTTCCTCTAAAAATTGTAAAATAGAATGGCATCATGGAATAAAGTGCAGTAAGGAAATAGAACAGCTCCATTTTTAGTCTGGCAGACTGCAATGAAAATCACTTAAGAAATCAAACAACAATCTTAAGCTTAATCAGCTGTTTCTAAATACAAGGGGCAATTTCACAGAAATATATCCTTCTGGAATTGGCTAGACACTACATTGTTCTTCAGAACTTCAGTATTCCCTTGAGCAATATAGGAAAGCTTTTGATTTAATTTGAAAAACAAACTTTGGGAGACATTGACAGGAAAGGGGAGCAATGCAGTCAAGTAAACAGGAAGTTTTTTAGAGTGTATGATATTTGAAGATGGACTCTCTTTTGACATTAAGCATCTGAGAAAAGGGACCTCAATTTAGGAACTGAAGGATCAACTCATGACTCAAAGTATCATCCCTTACAAAGAGTGGACCTCTGATTTTGTACTTTGAACCCTAAAAATTTATTTTAAGCAGAAAACTTTATCTCCTTCCATACCCTGAAAAAATTTGTAACTTATCACACTATATTAAGGCAATGTATTTGGTATCAGCAGAGCCTGGAGCTATAGTCATGGAGAAAATCAAACGAAGGAGGACCTTTCATAGACCTTGTCCATGTCAGCATGGGTAGATCTGAGGCTTGAGCATCATTCTATCAAGCACATGTCCTCTGGGAGATAAAGCAATTTCAGCATCAAACTTTATGGTGGCAGGAGCAGCAAGTGTTAAGCCAGGCTGGAGCTCCAAACACAAGGGAACAGTGTGAGCTCAAAGAAACCTCTCCTAAGCAGATATCTCAAAAATTTGATAAGATCCAATTTTCTGCATATCCCGCTAAGTCAGAGGAAATAGACCTTCAAGACAAGGAAAAGAAATAAATGTCTATATCTCACTGAGATGTATTTACTTTTAAATGTGAAACTTTTCCAGCCAAAAAAGAGAGGAATCTAGGCATATGAATATTAAATCTGGCATTTTCACTAACTTTTATGTAGGAAACATAAATGTTTATGACCTCTATTTGTAACCTTAGCATTAAAAAGCCACCATGAATGGGGAAAGCATTACCAAAAGACAATCCATTTTGTGCTACAATTCCTTAAGCTATATTTCAAAACCTAAGTCTACCTGTTTCTTTGCTACTGTAATCATCTAATTTTACAAGCAATTAAATCCACACAATGTCCGACCCACTTGACCTCTTAATTATATTTAGATTACACAACATGTTATTAATATGGGGTCTTTTCATATCTGCATGCCCCTGCAACTCCTTAGCACAATTATTTGCTTGAGTTTCCTCAAAAGTAACCATGATTACATGCCCATGCCCTCTACCTTAGTTTTTTCCCAAATTCCCCTAAGGTTAAAAATTATCTGAAATACTTATTCAACAAATTCCCAAGCTTCATCTCACACTAACAAGCATAAAATACCTTTGATCCCATGACAGATCCATGGAAAGATATGTGTTTAATAAGAATTCAAACAAATTTTACATTAGGCAGATCTGAGAAGAGACTGTGCCTCCACCCCAGTCCCTTTGTGATGATCCTCTCTTACATGATTGCGGTAGTCCATGAATGTTGTTGATTTTTATTTTCCTCTCTCCTCCATTGTTTATACTGTGCACTACATAATCAGAATTTTCTTTTTATAGTTGAAGAGTTGATAAAAGCACTTACAATTTTAGATGTTTTGTTGCTGTATAATTACCAAGATATTAAAAGAAACATATTTTTATATTTGTGGTAAATTGTGATAAAATCCTCCCAAATCTGATCCCAAGTTGCCTAGACTTCCTCTTCCACCAAGTTCCTGTGTGCATCACATTTCTACCACTTTAGACCTCGAATTTGTTCCAGATTATGGTTTGTCCTGTTCGTATTTTTGCTATGGCTTTTGCCTCTGATTGGATTGTCTTCTCCACAGATCCCCTCCACGGACATACTACTTCACATCTCTCCCTAAATTTATCTTCTCAATAATCCCCTACCCCAGTCTCCAATTTCTTTAGTCAATGGAAATAATTCAGAGTCTATCTATCTATCTTCTTTCAATCTACCAGTCGTGTTTTCTATCCCCTCCATAAGATTACAGGAACCTTGGTGGTAAGGAGATTATATTTCTTTGTTATGTTTTTCCCTCAATATGAGGACAGTGTCTACACATAACAAGAGATTCATAATTAAGATACATAATTGAATGGATGGGTTAAAGGAAACACTTTAAGGATAACTTTCGTCATCAGTCCAGCTTATTTGGACGTAGTCTCTTTGAAATAATTAAACACGTGTTCTCCCTTCCCTTTGCTCCTACTCTCCTAGTCTCTTGAGCACTACCTTCGACCTCTCTCTCCTTATGTTTTCCTCACTTCCTGCCTGCAATTTTTAATACCTTTGCATCAGCTTAATTGCTTACTAAATTAAGTCCTTTTACAGGATTGTCAGCATAATTCATTTCCATGGAAAGAGAAGCTTCAGGGCTGACATACCTTTTGAGAGGCCATAGTGCCCACTCCAGTACTCTTGCCTGGAAAATCCCATGGGCAGAGGAGCCTGGTAGGCTGCAGCCCATGGGGTCTTAAAGAGTCAGACATGACTGAGCGACTTCACTTTCATGCATTGGAGAAGGAAATGACAATCCACTCCAGTGTCCTTGCCTGGAGAATCCCAGCGATGGGGGAGCCTGGTGGGCTGCCATCTTTGGGATCTCGCAGAGTCAGACACGACTGAAGCGACCTAGCAGCAGCAGCAGCAGCAGTGCATACTGGATGGTATGAAGGGGAAAGCTGATTTGGTGGCTTTGGAGGTTTGTTCAGTGGCAGGATGCTTTGAATTAACGTTGTGGCCCTCTCCTCAAGAATGCATTACTCCTGGGTTCTCTGCACATTTGGCTGCCTCGTTCTCTCAGCATTTCAGAAATTCTGGGGCTGCCCTCAGGTTATTTGTAATGTATGAATTTATATTTTTTGAATGATGAACTGTATTTAAATTCTTTTTAAACAAAGTTGACTTGAAAACAGCTAAATTCTTTGAAACTGCAAGTTGATTTTGCTGAGCGCCTTTCAGATTTTTAGTAGCCAACGGGCAGGGGAAGCCAAGAAAGATTGTTTGAAAAGACACTGAAACTTTAAAGATGCCCTACTTCCCCTCAAGTGCTGTCAGCTACTATATCAAATAGAAAGAAGCTTTCAGACAGGGGAGCTCTCTGTCTAATGCCATTCTAAGGAAAGAACTGAACAGGGAATTGTGGCTACAGGACGGGAATTACATGATCACTCTTTTTAAAGGTATAATACCTTGTAAGTTCCTAGGCAAGCAGCAATGCATTATTAATATTGGCGCTCAGTACTGTAGTTGGCCAATTGGCATTCCTTATTCTGACTTCCCTCAAGAGAAAAGTTTATATAGCAGGTGTATCAATGTTATGATATATCAAGACACTCGTTTCAGATTTTACCTAAAGGCCAAAACTTTAGACAACTCTGTCAAATTTCCTCTGTCTCTAGACTAATCCCCTGATACATATTTTCTTAAGGAAACAGGTGACAGTAAAGGACTAGAGTCAAAGAAGATGATGATGGTGATTTTGCTTCAGCCTTGAAGAAACATTTTCAAATATTAATACTAATGCAAGTGACACGAGATTCTGAGAAACATGTTTCAATATCTGAGTCAGATTCAGCTTAATCTTATTTTACTCTCTTAAAAAGGAGTTAATGAAACTGAGAATAAAGAGTCTAATATTTTTTAGTTGAATTACCATGGGAAACCTTAGTCTATCTAAAATCCTGTGTAGTGAGAAAGGATTGGAGAAATACAATTGGACCCACATGAGCATTTCCCCCTCTACTCTCCTGTTCTGTTAAGTTTAAATTTACTTTAATAATTTAGTGTCTCAAGCATGAAAATTTATCTGCATGACTGGTTCCATATTGGATTTAGGTGATATAAGCTAGATAGTTTTATCTATTAAATAATCACATGATCTAATTGACTGATCACAAATTCCAATTTTTCCCCACTGGAAAAAATTAGTACAATTCCTGGAGATTCAATAGAAAGAGTGAGTGAAAATTTCTATTAATTAAAGTGCATGCTTCTTTGAATGTAGATCAAGCATCATCAGAGAGTTCTGGAGGTGAAGTCTGGGAAAGAAGTGCATCTATTCTTAGTTGCCCTTTAGGGCTTAATGAAGTTTTCTTGTCATTTTCCTCACAGCTTGATAGAAGTGGACTAATGGTAAAGAGATCTGTGGTCCCGCTCTGCAGCCTCCAGGCTAAATAAAGCTAATGAAGTAGAAAAATGATATTGATAAAACTATCCTGCATTTTATAAGTATGCCCATCAGATGGAAACTGTTCAGGGTTTGTGTTTAATCTGACCTGACCACAATCATCTTTTCCTGACTTCCAGGTACTAAATTGGTAATTTGTTATTTAGACTCAATAAGCTTAAAAATAATCCCATTCTAAGTCCCTCACAATGCTTCAGTGCAGCGTACAAAGACAGAACCAATAGAATACATGTGTTTTTAATCTTAGATGGTAAAAGGATTACATAGAGGTTTCATGACTGCTGAAAACGTCTTAGAAATAACTGTTTTTATATGATAGTTTCATTATTGTAAATGCTCTGACTCCTGTTTCTTCAGATACAACAACAAACTAAAAAAGGTCTTTTGCAAAATTGTTTGCATAGGTGTATTAAATTGAAAAGTGTATCCCAATTCCATGGGATTCTTGAACTGAATGGAAACTTCTTGACAGCAGAGGCTTTATTTTATTTTCCACTGTATCTCCAAGAGTTTAGAGAAGTTCTTAACACATGGTAGGCACACAAAAATACCTAATAGATTTCAAGAACTATGATACTTTACTGCACTGCCCATTTGTTGATTTCTTAATTTTGCCACTATCTGTTCAGAGAATGCTTTATTTTACTCTTACATTTTATTTTAAAAACCAGTGTTATTTTACAAACCAGATAAGTATCTTTAATTCGGGAAAGAATCAAATTATGGGAAAAGTGAGTAGGATATGGTAAATCATTTTCAAGGGCAATTCAACATACTTGCCTTTAAGTTTCAATGGAGAATTTATTGAACAACACTCAAAAATGCCTAAGAGTTACCTTGTAACTCACCCAGAGAACTATAAGACTTCACCACTTAAACCTTGGCATTCCTGTCTAGTGATATGCCAAATAGGACTACAAAAAATAACTGTGCAAAGTGGACCTAGTATTTATATCAAAAATATTGGGTAGGGATATCTGAAAAATGGTGAAATCCTTCCAGAGATTGTATTGAATATCTAACTATAAGGTTGGTTATAAGAAGGCGAGGCTTATAAACATATTAGCTTCAAGAAATTACAAAGGGATGACAGATGCAGCAATACACTTTTGTTGAAATTTACCTGGAGTACTTAAAGTTTCCCTAACTCACTGACTATTAACAGTAATTCAGATTTTTATTCTTAGGCATTTAATAGGGAGGGACAAAAATATGTCATGTTAAACAAGAATCAGTAAAAACATTTGAATTTATAAATTAATAGGTGACAGTTTTCATCAGAAACTTTTCTTTTCAGTAAAAATAAGATGCTTCTCTTGCTGTTGGGTTTTTTAATTGACTTTTGAGAAGAAACAAATACAGTTCATTTAAAACAATGGTAGATATTTTGAGGGGCTTCCCTGATGGCTCACTGGCAAAGAATTTGTCTGCTAATATAGGAGACGTGGATTTGATCCCTGGTCTGGGAAGATCCCTTGAAGAAGCAAATGGCAACCCATTCCAACATTCTTGCCTGGAAAATCCCAGATAGAAGAGCCTAGTGCGCTATAGTCCATGGGGCACAAAGAGTCAGACATGACTTAGCAACTGAGTAACAACAGCAGATGTTTTTCAGAGACATCTTTGTTAAGGCTTGGCTCATCTACCCTGAGGTATAGGGGTTGATCTGAAGTTTTCAAATTAGTTCTGTTGTGACACTTTATACTGTAATTACTGGCTTCTTTGTTTAGGGAACTTCTTTTAATATATTAATTCAGTAAGATATTGGTCCTGAAATCTTACTTTGTGGCAGGAACTCAACAAGACAAAAAAACACTTTTGTTTCAATAGGCATTAAAAAAATTTTTTTTGAGCTGTGAGATTTAGCATTGGCATGTTGGAAGGGAGTAGATATGCACATGGTAGAGTATAGAATATTTCCATTGTTGTGTGTTTAGAATTTTTTATGTTAAATCTGTCAAATGGACTGGAACTAAAAGTGTGTTGTTTTTGCTGATGGGTGTTAGGGTGGTCAGTAATAATGAGGACACTATTTACTTAGCTTCTACTCTGTATCCCAAAAGCTATATGTGCTAAGATTACCTTTTTACAGATGAGGGACATAAAACTCAAGGTAATTGATATTTGCTCAAGCTCCTGAAGTTACAGAGTGAATGATCTCAAATCACAAGCATGATCTGCCTTAGTCCATAGCTTATTATTTTAGCCTGTGTTAGAACTAGAAATGGCAGACTAATGTGAGAGTGCTGAGGAAGAAAACTATTTACATTGTCACTGGAAATAAGATAAAAATTGTGAAAGAAAAATTGTCATCATCCCTTCTCCAAACTGCATCCCTCACTAATGTAAATGAGATGTATGAGAATGTTCCAAAGTGATAGCAGTCGAGATTTTTTAGTAATTCATTATTTCAGTGATTCATCAGATAGTCTATTTCCTCACCTTTTTTTTGTGTTTAAAGAAATGAGCTACATTTCCCTCACATTATGTCTATGTAAATTTCTTCTGTGCCTTTTTGGCTGGTTTTGTGTATATATTTACAGGCCAGTTTTTAACTATTTGAGAGAAACAGATTTCTGGCATTTTAATGTTCTCTAAACCTTAAACTCTTTCAATTAAGGAGTTAAAAAAAATAGTATATCAAAGTTTCATTTTCTCTTCATCCTAGCCTACAGTTATTATAGTCATATTTTAATTTTAGCCACTCTGATGAGTGAGTAGCAGTATCTCATTATGGTTTTAATGTGCATTTCCCTGATAAATAATAATGTTAATTATCTTTTCATGTGTTCATTTGCCATGAGTATATGTTTTTAGTTGTCTGTTCAAACTGTTCAATTTTAAGTCAATTTATTTCCTTCTCTTAATTAAGTTTTAAGAATCATTTGTTCTTAATCATATTTCTCCAGGTAGCTCAGACAGTAAAGAATCCACCCGCAAGGCCAGAGACCCAGGTTCGATCCCTTGGCTGGGAAGATCCTCTGGAGAAGGGAATAGAAACTCACTCCAGTATTCTTGCCCAGGAGCCAGGTGGCTACAGACCATTAAGTCACAGAGAGTTGGACACAACTGAGTGACTAACACACACACACACACACACACACACACACACTTTCTTTCTGCATTTTTAAAATGTTGCTCCACTGTTTTCTAGCATTTGTAGTTTCAGAAGAGAGCCCATTGTAATTTAAAATAAATGTTGCCCTGTATGTCATGTGCTTCTTAAGATTTATTCTTCATTGACTTCTTAAGATTTATTCTTCACTTTCATTTTAACCAGTTTTCCTATGATATACCTGTACATTGTTCTCTGAATTTATCAGAGCATGGGGTTCTCCATGATTCCTGAAACTTAAATTTATACAGTTTCATTAAATATGAGAAGTTTGGGGCCATTCGTTTTTTAAGCAGTTTTTTCTACTTATCCTAACTTTGCTCTCCTCAACAAACTCTTGTGACCTGCATGTCAGACATTTGATGCTATCCTATAGGCCCCTGAGGCTTTCTTCATTTTGTGAAAATTTTTGCATTTATGTCCAGTTGGATAATTTATATCAGTCTGTCTTAAAGTTCACTGACTCCTTTGTCATCTGTATTTTGCTACTAAGCCAGTGAGTGAATCTTTTACTTAATATATTACATTAAATATTCTTGTTAGTATCTATTTTTTAATTATAAAATTTTATTTTGGTTCTTATGTTTTTTATTATTCTATTCTGATTTTATATTTTCATTTCCTGTATCTTTCTTTACTTCACTGAGCTGAGGTCTAATAGCTACTTTTTAGTCATTGTCTGATAAAATCATCATGGGGTTACCATGTATTAAGTTTCTTTTCTCTTGAAAATGGGTCACATTTTCTTTACTCTTCTTAAGTTTGGTGATTTTTGCTCTGTCCTGCACAATGTGAATATTAATGTTGTATACACTCATGATTCAACTACTGCGTTCTTCTTACATGTGTTGATTTTTGTCTGGTTTTGATTCAATTCAGACTTAGCCTTGGCCAAGCCTGTAGTGGAAGGTATCCTTAGGGAGGTGTCCTCAGTTTAGTTCTTTAAGGCTTCACTGTAAACTGCTTTCAGTTTTAGCTTGTGCTGGCATGCTTCAGGATTTAACCTAAAATTTGGCCTTAATTTATATAAAAGTTAGGTTCCTCTTCTGATGCCTGTCTTTTCTGGAGTTCCTCATACATATTTTAGTGTCTCTGGTTGCTGTGAAATTCCTTGATCTGGTTTTAGAAAGACAGTGGGGTGTAATTGCTATGGGAGATTTAGTCTCCCTGAGCCACCACCACTTAAACTGCTATCACCTTCAGGTGTAACCTCAAACGATGGAGAAGACAATACTGCAGATTTCTTCCAACCAATTCTGATTTGTAAAGATTTTTTTTATTATGTTTAGTTTTATTTTGTCCATACTTTGTAACTATTGCTTAGAGAGGCAGAGGTGTACTACAAGCTAATTCTCTAATCTTTCTTTTTTTTTTTTCTTTTTATTTTTGCCATATGTTTTAAAGTTCTTGTTCATCATTTTCTTTTCAACTTTTATGAATCTCTGTATTGTAGAGACATCTAAGTGTATGATTTGCTCTAATTCCCTTAACATACTTAATAGAGTGTTGGATTCCCTGGTAGCTCAATTGGTAAAGAATCTGCAGTGCAGATTCAATGGGTTCGATCAGTGGGTTGAGAGGATCCCCCAGAGAAGGAAATGGCAAACTACTCCAGTATCTTTGCCTGGAAAATCCCATGGATAGAGGAGCCTGATGGGCTGCAGCCCATGGGGTTGCAAAGAGTCAGGCATGACTAACCAACTAAACACACACACAGCTTCCCTGGTGGCTCAGACCATAAAGAATCTGCATGTAATATGGGAAACCCAGGTTTGATCCGTGGGTCAAGAAGTTGCCCTGGAGAAGGGAATGGCCGCCCACTCCAGTATTCTTGCTTGGAGAATTCCATGAACAGAGCAGTCTGGCAGGCTACGGTCCATGGGGTTGCAAAGAGTCAGGCACAACTAAGCGACTAACACTTTCACTTAATGGAGTAGAGTAATGTCTAAAATTTGGAATATTTAGAAATGGATAAATGTTTAATTTACAAAAAGCACTTGAACAATTAAACACAAACAAGGCCTTCAAAATTGAGGCAAATACATACATGTACAATCTAAAGAAGATAATCCACTTCATGTCAAACATGAGGAGACAAAATAAATAAACCTCACTCAGAATACAATGATAGTATTATGTTTTCTACAGAGCATTCACTCCAGTGCTCTTGCCCGGAAAGTCCCATGGGTGGAGGAACCTGTTAGGCTGCAGTCCATGGGGTCGCTAAGAGTCGGACATGACTGAGCAACTTCGCTTTCACTTTTCCTTTTCATGCATTAGAGAAGGAAATGACAATCCACTCCAGTGTTCTTGCCTGGAGAATCCCAGGGACAGGGGAGCCTGGTGGGCTGCCGTCTATGGGGTCGCACAGAGTTGGACACGACTGAAGCGACTTAGCAGCAGCAGCAGAAGCAGCACCAATTGACATTCCCACCAATAGTATAGGAATGTTCCCTTTTCTCCACACCTTCTACAGCATTTATTTGTAGACATTTTGATGATAGCCATTCTGACTAGTGTGAGGTGATACCTCATTATAGTTTTGATTTGTAATACTCTAATAATTAGCAGTATTAGGCAATGGCACCCCACTCCAGTACTTTTGCCTAGGAAATCCCATGGATGGAGGAGCCCAGTAGGCTGCAGTCCACGGGGTCGCTAGAGTTGGACATGACTGAGCGACTTCACTTTCACTTTCATGCATTGGAGAAGGAGATGGCAGCCCACTCCAGTGTTCTTGCCTGGAGAATCCCAGGGATGGGAAACGTGGTTGGCTGCCGTCTATGGGGTCGCACAGAGTCGGACACGACTGAAGTGATGCAGCAGCAGCGGCAGCAATAATTAGCAGTATTGATCATTTTTTCATGTGTTTGGCCATCTGTATGTCTTTTTTTAGAGAAACCCCTCTTTTGAACTTGTGCCCATTATTTATTTGTTTTGGGTGTGCTGGGTCTTCATTGCTTTGTGCAGGCTCTCTCTAGTTGAGATGAACAGAAGCCACTCTTTATTGTAGTGCGTGGGCTGCTCAATGCAGTGCCTTCTCTTGTTGTGGAGCACAGCCTCTAGGTGTGCGAGCCTCAGTAGTTTGGCACACGGGTTCAGTAGTTGCAGCTTGTGGGCCCTAGGGTACATGGGCTTCAGTAGCTATGGCATGTGGGCTCTAGAGCAGGGGCTAAGTCATTGTGGCTCATGGTCTTAGTTGCTCAGTGGTGTGTGGAATCTTCCCAGACCAGGGATTGAACCCATGTCCCCTGAATTGGCAGGCAGATTCCTATCCACTGTGACACCAGGGAATCCAGACTTATGTCCATTTTTTGATTGAGTTGTTTATATTTTTTTAATATTGAGTTGTATGAATTGTTTGTATATTTTGGAAACTAGCTCCTTGTTGTCCCCATAGTTTGCAAATATTTTCTTCCTTTCTGTAGGTTGTCTTTTCATTTTATTGATATTTTCCTTTGCTATGCAAAACCTTGTAAGTTTGATTAGGTCCCATTTGTTTATTTTTATTTCTTTCATCCTGAGAGACAGATCTAGGAAAATATTGCTAAAATTTATGTCAAAAATATTTTTAATTAATTAATTTATTTTAATTGGAGGTTAATTACTTTACAATATTGTAGTGTTTTTGCCAAGCATTGACATGAATCAGCCACAGGCACACATGTGTTCCCCATCCAGAAGCCCCCTACCACCTCTCTCCCTATCCTATCCCCCAGGGTCATCCCAGTGCACCAGCCCTGAGCACCCTGTCTCATGTATTGAACCTGAACTGGCAATCCGCTTCACAAATGATAATATACATGTTTCAGTGCTAACCTCTCAAATCATCCTACCCTCGCCTTCTCCCACAGAGTCCAAAAGACTGTTCTATACATCTGTGTCTCTCTTGCTGTCTCGTATATAGGTTCATCGTTACCATCTTTCTAAATTCCATATATATGCATTAGTATATTGTATTGGTGTTTTTCTTTCTGACTTACTTCACTCTGTATAATAGGCTCCAGTTTCATCCACCTCTTTAGAACTGATTCAAATGCATTCTTTTAATAGCTGAGTAATATTCCATTGTGTATATCTACCACAGCTTTCTTATCCATTCATCTGCTGATGGACATCTAGGTTGCTTCCATGTCCTGGCTATTGTAAACAGTGCTGCAATGAACATTGGGGTACATGTGCCTCTTTCAATTCTGGTTTTCTCAGTGTGTATGCCCAACAGTGGGATTGCTGGGTCGTATGGCAGTTCTATTTCCAGTTTTTTAAAGAATCTCCACACTGTTCTCTAGAGTGGCTATACTAGTTTGCATTCCCACCAATAGTGTAAGAGGGCTTCTTTTTCTCCACACCCTCTCCAGCATTTAGTGTTTGTAAACTTTTGATAGCAGCCATTCTGACTGGCATGAGATGGTACCTCATTGTGGTTTTGATTTGCATTTCTTTGATAATGAGTGATACCGAGAATCTTTTCATGTGTTTCTTAGCCATCTGTATGCCTTCTTTGCAGAAATGTCTGTTTTGTTCTTTGGCCCATTTTTTGATTGAGTCATTTATTTTTCTGGAATTGACCTGCAGGAGCTGCTTGTATATTTTTGAGATTAATTCGTTGTCAGTTGCTTCGTTTGCTATTATTTTTTTCCAATTCTGAAGGCTGTCTTTTCACCTTGCTTAGAGTTTCCTTCATTGTGTAAAAGCTTTGAAGTTTAACTAGGTCCCATTTGTTTATTTTTGTTTTTATTTCCATTACTCTGGGAGGTGGGTCATAGAGGATCCTGCTGTGATTTATGTCAGAGTGTTTTGCCTATGTTTTCCTCTAGAAGTTTTATAGTTTCTGGTCTTATGTTTAGATCTTTAATCCATTTTGAGTGTATTTTTGTGTATGGTGTTAGAAAGTGTTCTAGTTTCATTCTTTTACAAGTGGTTGACCAGTTTTCCCAGCACCACTTATTAAAGAGATTGTCTTTTCTCCACTGTATATTCTTGCCTTCTTTGTTAAAGATAAGGTGTCCATAGGTGCATGGATTTATCTCTGGGCTTTCTATTCTATTCCATTGAGCTATATTTCTGTCTTTGTGCCAGTACCATACTGTCTTGATGACTGTAAGCTTTGTAGTATAGTCTGAAGTCAGGCAGGTTGATTCTTCCAGCTCCATTCTTCTTTCTCAAGATTGCTTTGGCTATTCGAGGTTTTTTGTGTTTCCATACAAATTGTGAAATTATTTGCTCTAGTTCTGTGGAAAATGCCATTGGTAGCTTGATAGAGAGTGCACTGAATCTACAGATTGCTTTGAGTAGTGTACTCATTTTCACTATAGTGATTCTTCTGATCCATGAACATGTATATTTCTCCATCTGTTTGTGTCACCTTTGATTTCTTTCATCAGTGTTTTATAGTTTTCTATATACAGATCTTTTGTTTCTTTAGGTAGATTTATTCCTAAGTATTTTATTCTTTTTGTTGCAATGGTGAATGGAATTGTTTCTTTAATTTCTCTGTTTTCTCATTGTTAGTGTATAGGAATGCAAGGGATTTCTCTGTGTTAATTTTATATCCTATACCTTTACTATATTCATTGGTTAGCTCTAGTAATTTTCTGGTGGAGTCTTTAGGTTCTCTATGTAGAGGATCATGTCATCTGCAAACAGAATTTTATTTCTTCTTTTCCAGTCTGGATTCCTTTTATTTCTTTTTTTCTTTGATTGGTGTTGCTAAAACTTCCAAAACTATGTTGAATAGTAGTGGTGAGAGTGGGCACCCTTTCTTTTCCTGACTTTAGGTGAAATGCTTTCTATTTTTCACCATTGAGGATAATGTTTGCTGTCGGTTTATCATATATGGCTTTTATTATGTTGAGTTATGTCCCTTCTATTCCTGCTTTCTGCAGGGTTTTTATCATAAATGGATGTTGAATTTTGTCAAAAGCTTTCTCTGCATCTATTAAGATAATCATATGGTTTTTATCTTTCAGTTTGTTAATGTGGTGTATCACATTGATTGATTTGTGGATATTAAAGAATCCTTGCATCCCTGGGATAAAGCCCAGTTGGTCATGATGTATGATCTTTTTAATATGTCATTGGATTCTGTTTGCTAGAATTTTGTTAAGGATTTTTGTCTCTATGTTCATCAGTGATATTCTCCTGTAGTTTTCTTTTTTTGTGGCATCTTTGTCTGATTTTGGTATTAGGGTGATGGTGGCCTCATAGAATGAGTGTGGAAGTTTACCTTTTCTGGAAGAGTTTGAGTAGGATAGGTGTTAGCGCGTCTTTAAATTTTTTATAAAATTCAGCTGTGAACCTGTCTGGTCCTGGGCTTTTTTTTGGCTGGAAGATTTCTGATTACAGTTTTGATTTCCATGCTTGTGAAGGGTCTGTTAATATTTTCTATTTCTTCCTTGCTCAGTTTTGGCAAGTTATACTTTTCTAAGAATTTTTCCATTTCTTCCAAGTTGTCCATTTTATTGGCATGTAGTTGCTGATAGTAGTCTCTTATGATCCTTTGTATTTCTGTGTTGTCTGTTGTGATTTCTCCATTTTCATTTCTAATTTTGTTGATTTGATTTTTTTCTCTTTTTTTCTTGTTAAATCTGGCTAATAGTTTGTCTATTTTATTTATCTTCTCAGAGAACCAGCTTTTAGCTTTGTTGATTTTTGCTATGTCTCCTTTGTTTCTTTTTCATTTATTTCTGCCCTAATTTTTATGATTTCTTTCCTTCTACTAACCCTGGGGTTCTTCATTTCTTCCTTTTCTAGTTGTTTTAGGCATAGAATTCGGTTATGTTTTGCTATGAACCTTCCCCTTAGCACTGCTTTTACTGAGTCCCATAGGTTTTGGGTTGTTTCATTTTCATTCATTTCTATGCATATTTAGATTTCTTTTTTTATTTCTTCTGTGATTTGTTGGTTATTCAGAAGCGTGTGGTTTAGCCTCCATATGTCTGTGTTTTTAATTGTTTTTTTTCCTGTAGTTGACATCTAATCTTACCATATTGTGGTCAGAAAAGATGCTTGGAATGATTTCAGTTTTTTTGAGTTTACCAAGGCTAGATTTACGGCCCAGGATGTGATCTGTCCTGGAGAGGGTTCCATATGCACTTGAGAAAACAGGTGGAATTCATTGTTTTGGGGTGAAATGTCCTACAAATATCAATTACGTCTAACTGGTCCATTGTATCATTTAAAGTTTGTGTTTCCCTGCTAATTTTCTGTTTAGTTGATCTATCCATAGGTGTGAGTGGGGTATTAAAGTCTCCGACTATTATTGTGTTACTGTTAATTTCCCCTTTCATACTTGTTAGCATTTGCCTTACATACTGTGGTGCTCCTATGTTGGGTGCATATATATTTATAATTGTTATATCTTCTTCTTGGATTGACTCTTTGATCATTATATAGTGCCCTTCTTTGTCTCTTTTCACGGCTTTTATTTCAAAGTCTATTTTATCTGATATGAGTATTGCTACTCCTGCTTTCTTTTGGTCTCCATTTGCGTGAAATATCTTTTTCCAGCCCTTCACTTTAAGTTTGTATGTGTCCCTTGTTTCGAGGTGGGTCTCTTGTAGACAGCATATATAGGGGTCTTGTTTTTGTATTCATTCAGCCAGTCTTTGTCTTTTGGTTGGGGCATTCAACCCATTTACATTTAAGGTAAGTATTGATAAGTATGATCACATTGCCATTTACTTTGTTGTTTGGGTTCGAGTTTATAAACCTTTTCTGTGTTTCCTGTCTAGAGAAGATCCTTTAGCATTTGTTGAAGAGCTGGCTTGGTGGTGCTGAGTCCTCTCAGCTTTTGCTTGTCCATAAAGCTTTTGATTTCTCCTTCATATTTGAATGAGATCCTTGCTCGGTGCAGTAATCTGGGTTGTCAGTTTTTCTCTTTCATCACTTTAAGTATGTCCTGCCATTCCTTTCTGGTCTGAAGAGTTTCTATTGAAAGATCAGCTGTTATCCTTATGGGAATCCCCTTGTGTGTTATTCGTTGATTTTCCCTTGCTGCTTTTAATATTTTTCCTTTGTGTTTGATCTTCATTAATTTGATTAATATGTGTCTTGGGGTGTTTCGCCTTGGTTTATCCTGTTTGGGACTCTCTGGGTTTCTTGGACTTGGGTGGCTATTTCCTTCCCCATTTTGGGAAGTTTTCAACTATTATCTCCTCAGGTATTTTCTCATGGCCTTTCTTTTTGTCTTCTTCTTCTGGGATTTCTATGATTCGAATATTGGGGCATTTGACATTGTCCCAGAGGTCTCTGAGGTTGTCCCCATTTCTTTTAATTCTTTTTTCTTTTTTCCTCTCTGCTTCATTTATTTCCACCATTCTATCTTCCACCTCACTTATCCTATCTTCTCCCTCAGTTATTCTACTGTTGGTTCCCTCCAGAATGTTTTTGATCTCAGTTATTTCATTATTCATTATTGATTGACTCTTTCTTATTTCTTCTAGGTCATTGTTAAACATTTCTTGCACTGTCTGAATCCTTGTCTCCAGACTATCTGTAACTCCATTTTGTTTTCAAGATTTTGGATCATTATTCTGAATTCTTTTTCAGGTAGAGTCCCTATCTCCTCCTCTTTTGTTTGGTCTGGTGGGCATTTATCATGTTCCTTTACCTGCTGAATATTTCTCTACCTTTTCATCTTGTTTAGATTGCTGTGTTTGGGGTGGCCTTTCTGTATACTGGAAGTTTGTGATTCCTCTTTATTGTTGAGGTTCCTCCCTGTGGGTGGGGTTGGACAAGTGGCTTTTCAAGGTTTCCTGATTAGGGAAGCTTGCGTCAGTGTTCTGGTGGGTGGAACTGGATCTCTTCTCTCTGGAGGGCAATGAAGTGTCCAGTAGTGAGTTTTGAGGTGTCTATGGGTTGGGTGTTACTTTGGGCAGCCTGTATATTAGTGCTCAGGGCTATGTTTCTGTGTTGCTGAAGAATTAGCATGGTATGTCTTGCTCTGGAACTTGTTGGCTTTTGGATGGAGCTTGGTTTCAGTGTATATATGGAGGTTTTTGGATCAGCTCTTGTTGCTTAATGTTCCCTGGAGTCAGGAGTTTTCTGGTGTTCTCAAGTTTTGGATTTAAGCCTCCTGCCTCTGGTTTTCAGTCTTATTCTTACAGTAGCCTCAAGACTTCTCCATCCATACCACACCGATGATAAAACATCTAGGTTAATGGAGAAAAGATTCTCCACAGTGAGGGACACCCAGAGAGGTTCACAGAGTTTCATGGAGAAGAGAAGAGGGAGGAAGGAGATAGAGGTGACCAGGAGGAGAAGAGAGGGAATCAAAAGGGGAGAGAGCAATCTAGCCAGTAATCAGTTCCCTATGTGCTCTCCGCAGCCTGGAACACCAAGAGAGGTTCACAGAGTTACACAGAGAAGAGAAGAGGGAGGAAGGAGATAGAGGTGACCAGGAGGAGAAGAGGGGGAGTCAAAAGGAGAGAGACAGATCTAACCAGTAATCAGTTCCCTAAATGTTCTCCACAGCCTGGAATACCCAAAGAGATTCAAAGAGTTGGGTAGATAAGAGAAGGGGGAGGGAGGAGATAGAGGTTACCTGGGGGAGAAAAAGGAGAGTCAAAGTGGGGAGAGGCCAATAAAGCCAGTAATCACACTCCTAAGTAAAACTGGGTGCTGAAGAGTGGATTCTTAAAGGTACCAAATTGGTAACAAATACCAAAAAAACAAAGATTAAAAATCTAGTGTATAGGTTAGACTCTCAAAAATACCATATTAAAAAAACAAAGCAAAACCACAAAAATTATAAAAAATATATATGAAATGTGCTGTAAAAATCGGGTCTTTTTTTTGCAAGGTAATAGTAGGTTATAAAAATGAAAATTAAAGGACTTAAAATTTTTTTAAAAAATTAAGTTTTAAAAATGGTAATAGTAAAATATATCTAGGAATTTCTCTTGAGCTGTTGTGGGCAGTGTGGGGTCAGTTCAGTTTCAGATAGTTCCTGTTCCAGCTTATACTTCTTTTTGGGGTCTATAGGCCCCTTCCAATGTAGTTGGTGCTAACTACAGGGTTTTAATCTTTGCACCTGTCACTCCAAAAGTGGTTCCTTCTGTTTATTTTGGCTTCTTCTGTTTGCAAGTCTCTTCAGTGTCTAATTTCCACCCTGACACAAGGAGGTGGAGGTGGTCACTTATTTAGGCTCACTTGTTCAGTTGTGCTGTGGAGAGGGAGGAACACTGCAAACAAATATCACTGGCCTGTGTGGGGAGTGCTCACAGTATCTGGGCCACATCGGGTTTGCCCCCGCTCACGGCGTGTGTGCTTTCCTGGTCTACACTGCTCAGACTCCAAGTTGCTCTGCAGGGGAACTGTCTAAAACAGGCTCTGAGTTGTGTACATTTCCCAGGTCTAAGCCACTCAGGTTCAGGTTCTCAGGTACTCCACAAAGGCACAGATTCGGTTGGGCCTGAGTTTTGTGCCCTTCCCAGGTCCAAGCAGCTCAGGCAACCAGGTGCTCAGCGAGCACACTCTCCCCAGGTGGGGCGGTACGTCTTATTGCCTCCCCTGTCCCAGCTGCTTGGATTCCTGGATGCACAGCGGGAGTGCTGTCTCAGGTGTGCCGTGTGTCTCCTCTGGGGAGCTGATCTCTGGCTGCGACCCTCCTGGCAGATGTCAACCTTCCAGGATCCCAGGAAGACTTGGTTAGCAACTGGGGGCCTGCTCACAGTTTGGTGGAAGATGCCATCTCTGGGGCCAAGATTGCCCCTTGCCTTCCTGCTCTAGCTGTAGCCCGCCTGCCTCCCTGCCTCTGGTGGGGAGGCAGGGAGGCAGGCCTCCTCTCCTCTGGTATTCACTCAGTGGTTTGTTCTGTGTGTGGGCCCAGCAGTGCCTTAGGTTAGAGCTTTTTGCAGGAAAGTTCTCTCTCTCTCTCTTTTTTTTTTTTTTTTTTGCCTCTCTGCCTATCCTGCAGTTTGGGTTGCTATCTCACATTAGTTTCCTCAGGTTGTCCTCAGGGCATTCAGGCCTGTTCCTTACCCTAAGCAATACAGCCTGTGCCTCCCTGTTAAACCCCCACTGGCTGGTGGAGGACGTGAGTGTCTGGGCTACTTCTCCGCTGGGAGTTGCAGTTAGGCTTTTATTTATTTATTTATTATGGGTTTTATTTATTTATTTTTTTCCTCCCGGTTATGTTGCCCTCTGAGATTCCAAAATTCCCCACAGACCCACCAGTCAGAGGGTTTCCTGGTGTTTGGAGACTTCTGTTTCATGACTCCCTCCACGGGACAGGTCTCCATCCTCAACTTTTTTATCTCTCTTTTTATCTTTTATATCTTTTCCTACTTCCTTTCAAAAACAATGGGCTGCCTTTCTGGGTGCCTGGTGTCCTCTGCCAGCGTTCAGAAGTTGTTTTGTGGAATTTTCTCAGTGTTCAAATGATCTTTCAATGAATTTGTGGGGAGAAAGTGGTCTCCCCGTCCTATTCCTCCACCATCTTAGGACCACCCCCACGTAAAAAATATTTTGCCTGTGTTTTCTTCTAGAAGTATTATGGTCCTATGCTTTATTTTTAAACCATCCTGAATTTATTTTTGTATATGATGTGAGGAAGTGTTCTAATTTCATTGATTTACACCTGGCTATCCAACTTCCCCAACACTGGCTGCTGAAGAGACTGTCTTTTCTCCATTGTACATTCTCACCCACTTTGTTGAAGGTTAATTTACCATACGTGTGTGGATTTGTTTGAGTTCTCTATTTTGTTCCATTGATTAATGTCTGTTTTTGTGCCAATATCATGCTGTTTTGGTTACTGTAGCTTTATAGTATTGTCAAAAGTCTGGGAAGTTTATGCCTCTAACTTTGGGTTTTGTTTCCCCCCTCAGGATTGCTTTGGTAATTCTGAGTCTTTTGTGATCCCTTATAAATTTTAGGATTATTTTACTCAGTGGACATAGGTTTGGGTAGACTCCAGCAGTTGGTGATGGACAGGGTGGCCTGGTGTGCTGCAGTTCATGGGGTTGCAAAGTGTTGGACACTACTGAGCAACTGAACTGAACTAGTTCTATTATAAATATCATGGATAATTTAATAAGGATTGCACTAAATCTATAGAGCTTTGGATAGTATAGCCATCTTAGCAATATTAATGCTTCCACTCCAAAAGCGTGAAGTATAATTCCATTTCTTTGAATTTTCTCCAGTTTCCTTTGTCATTGTTTTATATTTCTTAGTATATAGGTCTTTATCAGGGCACGATGACCTTATAAAATTACTCTGGGGGAATGTCCCTCTTTTTCATTCTTCTAAAAGTGTTTGAGAATGAAATTCTACCAATCATTTGTTTTGTAGAATTCCCCAGTGAAGCCATCATGTCCTGGATATTTGTTTGCAGTATGTACTTTGTTTTTAAATTACAGATTTTGTTTCATTTCCAGTGATCAGTCCATTCAAATTGTCTGTTTTTTATTGACTCAATTTATGCAGACTGTGTTTCTAGACACTTGTCCATTTCTTCTTGGCTGTGTAATTTGTTGGCATATAGTTCATAGTATTTTCTTATGATTTTTTTTTTTTTGTATTTCTGCAGTGTTATTGCTTATTTTGTTTATTTGGGTCTTCTCTTTTTTGTGTGTGAACCTAGGTAGAGGTTTGTTGATTTTGTTTATCCTTTCAAGTAACCAGCTCATAGATTCATTGATCTTTTATTTATTTATTTATTTTTTAATCTCTATGCTTTTATTTCCTCTCTGGTATTTATTATGTCTTCCCTTCCGCTAACTTTAAATTTTGAATGTTCTTCTTTTCTAATTATTTTAAATGGTAAGTTAGATTGTTTATTTGAGATTTTTCTTACATCTTGAGTGTGACTTGTATTACTATGAACTGCCCTCTTAGAACTGCTTTTTATGCATCCTATTGAAAATGTAAGGTTGTGTTTTCATTGTTATTTATCCTGAGATATTTTCTAATTTCCTCTCTGATTTCATTGTTGAAGTAATTTCTATCTTCTTAAATTTGCTGTGGCTTACTTTGTATGTTAATATATAGTCTATCCTAGAGAATGTCTCATGTGTGCTTGGAAAAACTTGTATCTGTATTTTTTTAGGTGTAGTGTCCTACAGATATCAATTAAGTCCAACTGTTCTGTTGTGTCATTTAGGAGCTCTGTTGCCTTATTGATTTTTGTCTGGAAGATATTTCCATTGATGTCAGTGGGTGTTAAGGTCTGTTGTTCTTATTATATTCCTGTCAATTCCTTCCTTTATGTCTGTTAGTGTTTGTTTTATATATTTAGGTGTATCTATATTGGGTACATACATGTTAATGAGTGTAATATCCTCATCATGTATTTATCCCTTTATCATTATATAGTGTCCTCCTTTCTCTTTTATTATTTTAAAGTTTATTTTGTCTGATATTAGTGTTGCTACCCTGGCTTTCTTGTGTTTCGGTTTGTATGAAATACCTTTTTCCAATCCCTCACTTTAAATATTTATGCATCTTTCACCCTAAAGTGAATCTCTTGCAGGCAAAACTTTGTAGGTTCTTGTTTCTTTGTTTCCCAATCTAATCCACCCCTCTATATCTTTTAGTTGGAGCTTTTAGTCCATTGCCATTTAAAATAATTATTGATAAGTATGTATTTGTTGCCATTTAAAATTTTTTTCAGTTGATTTTAGAACTCTTCTTTGCTCTTCTCTTCTTTTTTATTTTTCCTTTTGTGGTTTGATAGTTTTCTTTTGTATTTTAGTTGAATTTCTCAATTTCTTTCTCTTTGATTATAGTGAATCTGTTGTGTGTTTTTAGTTTGTGGTTACCCTGGTTTTCAGTATTAACCCATAACTATATCTACTTGCTTTATATTGATAGTCATGTAAGTTGAAATTCATTCTAAATGATAAACATTTGGGGATTCCCTTGCAGTCTAGCAGTTAAGATTCAGCACTGTCACTGCTGTGACCTGGTTTAGTCCCTGGTCAGGGAACTTCTTACAAGCCATGCAGCACAGCCAGAAAGCGGGGAGGGGGCGGGTAGCAAGCTAAATTTTATGCATTATTTTACTACCCTCCTCCATAGTTTGTGATTTTGATGTCCTATTTTATATCTTCAGGCTTATCTTTTTGCTCTTCATTGTATCTAGCATCACTTTTAAAAGACTTTTGTTACATTTTAATCTGGGTGCTAGCTTATTTAAGTGATCTTCAATCATTTTATATATTTGCCTTTCCTCTTGTGTCATCCTCTTTCCTTTAGATTCTTCCTTTCTATTTAGAAATGATTTTTCAGTTTTTTTTTTTTCAGAATAGGTTTAATATTGCTGTATTCTTTTAGCTTTTGCTTATCTGAGAAGTTTTTAGTTTCTCCTTCTATTCTAATGATAATCTTTATGGGTAGAGTACCCCAAGTTTCAGGTTATTCCCTTTCAGAACTTTGAATGAATGTAGAGCCTATTAAACAAAGTGAAGTAAGTCAGGAAGAGAAAAACAAATAACTTACATTAATGCATATGAAAAATGGTATTGATAAACCTATTTGCAAAGAGAAGGAAAGGAGATGCAGATGTAGATAATGGACTTGTGACTATATCATGACATGGCCTTTTGGTCTGTAAAGTTTCTGTAAAGAAATCAACTGATTGCCTCATGAAGGTTCCCTTGTAACTGATTTTTGTGTTTTCTTTCTTATTGCCTTTAAATCCTCTTTAATTTTTGCCATTTTAATTATGTTATATCTTAGAATGTGTCTATGTAGTTTCACCTCATTTAGGACCCTCTGTACTTTCTGTACCTGGATATCTTTTTCCTTCTTTAGTTGGGAAATTTTCAGCCATAATTTCTTTAAATATATTTTTGATCCCCTTTATCTTTCTTCTTCTGGAACCTCTATTACACATAAGGTGACAAACTTTACAGTATCCCATAGATTTTGTATGTTGCTTTTATTTTTCCTTCATTTGTCTTCTGTCTGCTATTCTGATTAGGTGATTTACATTATTCTGTCTTCCAGATTACTTATTCATTCCTTTGCATATTTAGTCTGCTGTTTATTGCCTTTAGCTCAGTTTTTATCCCCACAATTGAATTGTCTAATTTGATTGATTCCTGTTCATAGTTTCTTGCTCCTTGTTTTAGTGATCTGCCTTTCTATCAGTATTCTTCTTTAATTCCTTTCAGTTCAGTTCAGTCACTTAGTCGTGTCTGACTCTTTGTGACCTGATAGACTGCAGCACGCCAGGCCTCCCTGTCCATCACCAGCTCCCAGAGTTTACTCAAACTCATGTCCATTGAGTCGGTGATGCCATCCAACCATCTCATCCTCTGTCGTCTCCTTCTCCTCCCTCCCTCAGTCTTTCCCAGCATCAGGGTCTTTTCCTTTAGCACTTTCATTACCAGCTTTTTGAACTAGGGATCTGCTAGACAGACAGGAGAGATCTGTTTAATTGTTTTCTCAAGGAATTTCTCTTATTCTTTGAATTGGGAATGTTTCCTCTGCTTTCTCATTTTACTTAAATTTTTCTGACTCTGTGAATTAGGGGACACAGTTATCTACTGTGATTTTGAAGGACTGCTCTTATGTGGGAGACTTCCTGTGTAGATTGTCCAACATTTTTGGTGTGAGGGCTGTTTTTGATATGGATTCCTGCCACATCTTCCTCATTGTCCCCTTGATAGGGGGTGTATTTGGTATTGTGGTTACCAAAGCCTGCACTAGATGTTGAGTAAGGCCTTCTCTTTATTCTGTGGCTGTAAGCTCTGTTGAAGGGCAATGTCTGCCCCCTAGTTGTTTAAATAGAAGATCCTGGATCTCATTCTATGCTGCAGTGAATGTAGGCGGGACATGAGTGCTCCACTGAGAAAAGAGCAGCTGTGTGTCATTCTCCAGGGACTGTCTCCTGGGGCCCTGCAATTTCATGACACCACCGGACACCGGTGTGCACCCTGGTGCTGCCAGAAGAGCTGACCCTGGACCTGCCCCTCACTGAGGGAGCACTGATCACTGGCTCAGATGTTGGCTCTGCCCCTGAGATGTGCAAGCTAACCATGGAGCCCCAGACCACACTTCAGTTCCTTTAGGCTTCCTCTGCACAGCTAAACTGAGTCCTCTCCTTGGGTCCATCCACTAAAGCCTGAGTTTCAGTACCTAGGCACTGCATGTACTAGCAGGAATTTGTTTTGAGTCAAGATGTGTGATGACATGGTAGCTGTCAGTGCTGGTCTCTCTCTGCCCTGTTTGTTAGCAAGCCAGCACTGTGCACACTCTTCTTAAGCAGAGTCCAGTTCACTCCAGCTGTCTATTCTAATGCACCTCCTAGCCAGTGAGTTCCTAGGGCAACCAAATCTTTCCTTTCTCTCACAGCTCCCTCTGAAGAGCATGAGTCCTGTCCTGATTTCTTTTTTTGTTTATTTGTTTTCTTCTCTTTTTGTCCTACTAGGTTATATGGGGCTCTTTCTTTCAGCTTTGGTTTTATAAGAAATCTTCTGACAGCCTTCACTTGTTTTTTTGTGTGAATTATTCCACATGTAGATATATTTTTGATGTGTTTTTGGGGGGACGTGAACACATTTTTGTACTCTGCCATCTTGATCTCCACTTTTTAAAAAATTATTTCAAAAATTTTAGTTGTGTTGTAAACACAAATTTATTTTTTTTAGGTACCAGGCACTACCTAAGATTTCCACAAGTATCATTTATTTTAATCCTCAGCATAACTCTGAGTTAGGTGCGTCTAATCTCTGCAATTATAGTTGAAGATACTGATTTACAGAGATGTTAAGTATCTTGCTTGAAATCACAACTGTAGATTGAAGACTACATATTAATTAATTAATAGACTGAAGCCACATATTCTTGCTCCAGTGTCAGTGTTTTTAACCACTGCTACATCATCTATAAAACAATTTGTTACAAATTAATACAGTTGCTAACACTAGTCTGTTCATCAAGACCAATGTTGGCTGTGTCCCTTTGCCTTACAGCATATTTAGTGTTACCTTTCCTTTTTTTTAAATTATAGACCAGACTGGCCTGTTAGATGATAATATTTCTCCACTTTCTATGAAACTTCCCTTGCTTATTAGAACAGTTTGCCCCAAGTAACCTTGAGTAGCTTCTTGGATGGGCTAGACTTGTTATTCTCTCCTGGGGCAGAACATTTAATGTCCACTGAATATCCATGTATTCTCCCACATTCCGCCACCTTCTTCTAATCAAGCAGGACCACTGGACTAGTTCTGACAAATAAATTTTGAGAGAAAGTGATACATACCTCTTCTTGGCAGTATAAACATCCCATGCAATTCTCTAGCTTTTCTGCCTTGCCTTGCTTTCCCTCACCTTTCTTTTCTTTTCCTTTCCTTTCTGATTAAATTTCTGATTTTTGGAAGAGCAATGAGAAAACTGCTTGTTGTCAGTATATAGTGTTAATAAGCTTTTGCAAACACATTTATTCAGTTATCTAATTGCTAAGTATATGATGATTTTGCATTTCATCATTTATAACCTGAAATAGATTTGAATTAACAATTTAGTGACTTGGTCAACCAAAATGATTGAGACTCTACTTGATACCAAGCACTCTTGGTTAGTACCAAACTTGTAAAACAGTGTGTGACTCATAGGACTTCATTATATATATATATATATATATATATATATATATATATATATACACACGCACACATATATATACACACATATCATATATATATGTATACATATATATGATATAAAAATAATGTATTAAGGACCACAAGAGGAACATAAAGTATAGTGGAAGGGTAGAGGAAAGAATTTGAAAAGGAGTGGATACAACTGAACCTCTGTGTTGTACACCTGAAGCTATCACAACACTGCTAGTCAACTATATTCCAATATAAAGTAATAAGTCAAATAATTTTTCAAAAAAGGACAATTGTCTATTCATAACTGGCTCAATAAATGAATTAATATTTGAAATATATTTAATTTTCTAAAATCTTGATTTTAGTTTATCTTCTTTTTATTTGTCTCAATTATAAAAAGTGGGCTTTTTATGGATTTTTTAAAAATAAATGGTACATGTTTAAGGAGTTGTTTCACACTGCTATTTTTAAGAGATAGTGCTGGTGAACAAAAGTAGATGAATAGAATTTTTAAAGTATATGCTATTATTTGGCACTTTTTAAACTTGCTTTCCTTCTCCATTTTTTTTTTTTCCTCCAGTATAGACCATACTTTGGTTCCCCCTAAGAAGTGGACACTTACAAAGAAATTTTGACATACATGATCTGCTTTTAAGATTTAAGGTAAGAAAACATTTACTCTACTTTGTATTTTATATGTGAAAGAAATCAAAACAAGAGAAACTCAGTGAATTATCTCGGGCATCGCAAGTGATCCTCCTCTGCATCACTCTATTAAGAGAAAATACAACTATATTAGCTATAGATACAGGATGTAACTCAGGTGAAAGCAAGGCATGAGCTTGAACCATAAAGGGCTATGGAATAAATAACAGAAGATAGTGTAAATCTAATCTAATCTAAATGAAATAGATGAGAACTATGTTTGCTTCATCTGACCGATTCAAAACTCACAAGCTGAGGGAAAAAAAAAATGGCAAATTTTTCTAGGTTTACATACTGTGAGTCTAACATGAACTTTTGTATCTTTTATGATGATAGTTCTGAAATCATATATTTACTTATTTTTCTCTCTCTGTTTGCCCTTCCTTCAAAACCATCCAGTTGAGTTGCTGATGTAAAAGTCTGGGTACATTTTAATGTAATAAAAAATGTAATACAAAGCCCACAAAGCCAGTAAATACCCTCTTTGTCTCTGATGCATGTCAGGAAATTGAAGTAAATAGATTTAAAACTCTAACATTACAGACTATGAGATTAGAAAGCCATTAGCAGTCATAAGCCCATTAGAACTCTGGGCACCCAAAGACTGTTACAGAGAAATTTCTTGACCAGATTAAAAAAAAAAATGTATCGATATCATCCTTCTTTCATTATTCAATGAAAGGTTTTATTGGATGCCTTGTTAGTATTCTGTTCCTTTCTGTAATGGATGCTTTTAAACAGAAAAAGTTTCATGAGTGTCCTCTTTAAAGAAAAAAAATAAAAGAAAAACAAAAGTGACCGCTTGTTTCTTTGACATCGTAAGTGAGATGATGTTATTTAACAGTCTGGGTAGAGGAAAAAGCTTGACTATCTTCAATTTCTGTCTGTTTTCTTAGTCTTTTCTCTTGCTGCCGTGTTATTTGTCCATATTCTTCACCAGAGACCTATGATAACTGGATCAATGAACATCTTCTCGAGTCTCCTAAACGTAGTACTGTGTACTCCAGAAGATGATAGGGAAGACAGCGTGTCCGTTCTTATTGCTTCCTCTCAGAGTTTTCATTCAAAAACTGGTTTCAAATTGAAATGAAATAACTGTAAGCCTACTGTTTAAGTACAGGATCAGAATGGTCATTGATGGGGAAAAGGAGATTAAGGATAAAAAAAAAAAAAACAACTGGTCAATAGGTGTGATCATCTAAAGCACTGATGGACTGAGATAATGAATAAACCGCAATGTTTTAAAACAGTAATTCATTCTATTTGTGAAAGTTACCATGTGACATACGTACTAGAATTTCAAATCTTTCTCTAAAAGAGGAGTGCATGAATTTTACTATACTGAACTAAACAAAACCTTTACCAATGAGTGCTTGCATTGAATAGTGTACTATTTGCCACTCCCATCCCTACAGTCCTGGAAAAAAAAAAAAAAAGATATGACTGGACAACAGTTAACACTGAAGGGAAATCATGCCATAAGATGACTGATGATAATTATTGCACTTGGCACAGTTCTCTTTATTGATACTTCACTTGCATCACTGCAGTTTCCAGTTCTTTCCATCATTTTATTTTATTAATTTTTCAGTTTGCTCCATCTACAGTTATTTCTGCGTCATTTGAAATCTCCATCATTTTCACTCTGGATTACAAGCATTGCCATATGAAATACAAAGGCTAGGGAATATTAACAATTACAAAAGCAACCTTGCAATTCCACAAGAAGCTTTACTTTTATTGCATTAAAAAGGCACCGACTGAAAACTGAAACTCTATTCTTCCTTTCAACAACCTGAGTCAAAATTATTGTTTAATAATTCATATCAGAGTTCAGTCAACATATTTCTTTGATCAGTACACAACTATATACTGGTAACACAGTAGGATTTAAAAAACATGACTACTTCATTACATACCTAGTTGTAGTTTGATTATTTACTAAGTTGACTGATTGTTGGATGAAGCTAGTAGATGCCATTTTGTGTAAATGGGAATGCATTAAGTATACAGTTTAAGAATTTGACTTGAAATTTTCAGGGGGAAAAAAAATTGTTGCCTATTGTCTTATAGTTAGGATAGCACTCTTAGAGGTGATCTAATCAAAATGCTTTCTGGATATCTTCCAAGTAGAGGATGGGCTGGGGATGATGTTCCAGTCTTTGGTAAGCAACTAATGAGCTACCTAAGTGCTTTTATCTACTCCTGGCTTAATATGAGGCCCAGAAACTATAGAACCAGCAATTGGTGGTACAGGGCCCTGAGCCTCTTGGTTTTATCATACTATACAGCCAATCCATTACAAACGTGCTAGCCACACACATGGGGTGTTAATTGGAGCTTGGCACCCCCTGGAGCATGACAAATTAATTCTCCACCAGTTAGAAATAAACAAATCCTCAAAGGACTTGTATTAACTACTATGAATTTGGGACTTTTTAACCTTTTATAAACTACTCCATTTATTTAATACAAGTTTAAATGAAATTAAAATCCCAAAAATGTGCCTTTATTCTGAAGATGCAAAAATGCACTAAAGTAAAATTATGGTTAATATGTGAATTGTCTGATATGCTTTACTGATGTATGGTTTGATTTCTTTCCTTATTAATTGAAAAGTCATTCCAAAGTTGTTTTCTTTCTTTAAATGTGCTGTAGGGTAATCTCACTCTAATGCAATACTGCATAATGATTAAGAGAGTATTTAAAAAGGCAAGCAAATTTAAAAAGGACTCAGATTTTACAAGTCTGAAAACTGTCTCTACCAATTATTTTACTTGTAGCCTTGAGAAGCACCTATTCACTTTGTCCACACATGTAAAATGAGAAATCATAGTATTTTAGGATTGTTGTGAAAATTAAACGTGAACAGCACACACACTGCTGAATATAAAGTCTTTGTATATGGATCATAGCAATTCAAATGTGCAAATCATGGATTATATTTGGAAAAAATTCACACATCTTTCCCCAGAATATTGCACTAGGGGAGCATGTATTTTTAAATATCCTTTCAACATCTGGCAAGACTGAAAACCTTCTTTTAGTCAGGTTAACCCATTATAAAAGTTTGCATACCTGCCTTTGCATGCATGCCAGAATATATTACTTCTCCGTACAAGACTCTTTCCAAAAGCCTTTCATCCCAACCAAAGTTAAAGCCATATATTTTTAGTAGCTCATTCGTGTTTATATTCTCTACTGTTCTCTATCTACCTCTTTTTCTACTCCTGCTATACTGGCCTACTTCTTGGTATTCTAACTTTCCAGGGGAAATAAGCTCCTACCTAAGGATTTAAATTTTTGTGTTCCCCAGATTTCTACATGATTCACTTCCGTATTTCCTTAAGGTTTTTGCTCAAATGTCACCTTATCATAGAACTTTACTGGCCTCCTTATATAAAAGAGAAAGTCCTTCATCTTGGATCATCCCTCCTTTAAGCCATTTTTTAGTAGCCTACACCAGAATACAAGTTCTGTAAAAGCAGGGAATTCTTTTTTCCTCTATTGCCTACAACAGTTCCTGATATATAGAAAGAACTTGAAATAGCTTGACTAACAATTACAAAATCCAAAGTATCAGTGAATTAAACAAAACAGTAACCTGTTTTGCTCTCACAGAAGTCCCCCATACATATCCAGGTATGGTAGGACATTCCCATGTCAGACTATGGGTTTCTTGTTTTCAGAGTCTTAAGCTGCAGGATAGATACTTTAACTCTAACTCCAGCTCTCCACCTGCCATGTCTGTATTCTAGTTGGCAGAAAGGAGAAAAGAGAAGGCCATACCTCTTTCATTTTAAGGGCATTTTGCAGAAGTTTCAAATACCACTTCTAATATGTATCATTGGCGATTAGTCATAAACCAAACTTTATTACAAGAGATGTTGTAAAATAAAGTGTTTTGGGGCAGTCAGACATATAGCTAAAATCCCATAGTTCTGTTATTATAAGAGATGGGAAGAATAGATATTGATGGAAAGCTAGTGGACTCTGGGACATTTCTAAGTGAATATTTGTAGGAAGACTTTTTTCAGTTCAGTACAGTTGCTCCGTTGTGTCCGACTCTTTGTGATCCCATGAATCTCAGCACGCCAGGCCTCCCTGTCCATCACCAACTCTAGGAGTTTACCCAAACTCATGTCCATCGAGTTGGTAATGCCATCCAGCCGTCTCATCCTCTGTCATCCCCTTCTCCTCCTGCCCCCAATCCCTCCCAGCATCAGCGTCTTTTCCAATGAGTCAGCTCTTCACATGAGGTGGCCAAAGTATGGAGTTTCAGTTTCAGCATCATTCCTTCCAAAGAATACACAGGGCTGATCCTTCAGAATGGACTGGTTGGATCTCCTTGCAGTCCAAGGGACTCTCAAGAGTCTTCTCCAACAGCACAGTTCAAAAGCATCAGTTCTTCGGCACGCAGCTTTCTTCACAGTCCAACTCTCACATCCACACATGACCACTGGAAAAACCATAACCTTGACTAGACGGACCTTTGTTGGCACAGTAATGTCTCTGCTTTCGAATATGCTATCTAGGTTGGTCATAACTGTCCTTCCAAGGAGTAAGTGTCTTTTAATTTCATGGCTAAAAAGGACTAATTTTTAAATTTTATTTTGATTCCATAAAGGGCAAAACCAGTTAATTCTAAACTAAAATATCATCAGTTATAAGGAGTTATGATGATTTTGTTATTGTTCAGTCACTAAGTCATATCCAACTTTTTGTGACCCCATGGACTCCCTGGGGTCAGCACACCAGGCTCCCCTGTCCTTTACTATATCCCAGAATTTGCTCAGATTCATGTCCATTGAGTTGGTGATGCTGTCAAACCATCTCATCCTCTACCACCCACTTCTCCTTTTGCCTTCAATCTTTCTGAGCATCAGGAATTTTTCCAGTGAGTCAGTTCTTTGCATCAGGTGGCCAAAATACTGGAGCTTCAGTTTCATCATGAAACAGTTATGATAGTGAAATGTTGTTTTACATTCTTAACAAATCTTTGCAAGAATGAATGCTGAGTATTCATTGAAATATTTCATTTTGATATTGGAGAAAAATGCTGTCTACAAAATCTAAATACATGAGTTGAACTCTTAGTTTTCATGTAGATTCAGAGAATAATATTTCCTAACTCTGTCTTTCATTCTTTTTGATCCATGTGATAAAGAATAGTGGTTGATTAGCGCAATCAGGTTACCTAGAGTTCAATAAACCCTATTCTGTTCCATTATATTCTACATCTTGAAGTTATTAAAGTCTGCTTTTAAACAAACAACAACAACAAAAAAAGACTACTTAAAAACAATCTTACTTTCTTTAAAAAAAAAAAGAGCTTCAGTGAATTTCCCCTGTCAATTGCATTTTCTGCCTCTGAGGCTTCTCTGAGCTATTTCCCTGATCTGTGAGGCAGGGGATTCTTCCTGCCAGCTTCCTGAGCAGATCTAGGGGGAAATTAACACATCCACAACTGAGTTCAAGCATTGCTGACATCTGCTTTACTCATTTTCACAGCACACTCGCACTGCACCCTTATGCACTGTTTTATCATGTGGCTCATTTCAAGAAAATGCATTTAACTTTTAGGTACTACTCTGTGGTATGAAGTGTGGCAAATAGGAAGTAAAATAACCTTGAAAGAGCATTTCCACCTATATGCAGCTATAATAATCACTGAGTCTCAAACCTCAGTGCTTATGATATGCTCCGTTTGGTAAAAGCTTATGAAGCCAGGGTCAATGTTGATACCTAAAGAAACCAATCTCACTTTTGAAGAGAAAACAACAAAATATCAACAACAAATCATCTCTTTACGTGGACTGGAATTTATTGCTTCCCAGAAAGATAGTAAGCAGTCACTTTTACAGTCATTTATTTAATGGGTCTGTTTTGTTTTAATAGTAGGAAAATGAAACCAAAGTTAAAGGCTTTGGGTTTAATTTTGAGTTCTACCTTTGAAAAGAATTCTGTGTGTTTTCTGTGCTCTAATTTATTTCAGTTGTTCCATTTACATATAATTTAAAATTGAGAAGACTCTTTAATGTAGATCCCATTTAATTTAGAATATATGATAAAGCAAATTGTACTAAAGACTGCTTTGATTCTATGGATACAGGCTTTGCTAAGAAGATGTATATTGTAAACAAGATTTTTATTATAGCATAACATCTACAGTGAAAGACATAATGAATGAATTATTAGTGCTCCATCACTAATAGCAAATTGACAGAGAAGGTCTGCCAAAAATAGCTTAATCCAAATTTTTCCAAACAGTATTATTGACAATATACTTAAAAATGTCTCTCAGTTCAAGCTTTAATAATTGTGATTTGTTCTTCTGTTCAGTCATTAACAGTGTATTCTTGAATCTTTTTTTTTTAAGATACATTCTTTTTTAAATATTTTAAATAAAAAACATTTATTCTTGGTTTGTATATGAATATCAACTCATATAACATTGTTATGTTCTTTTATAAATGAAGTACAGGAGAAAGAAGGAAAATATAATTATTACAGTGTAACATTTCCAAGAAATTGATTAATTTGTAAAACCAAGAGGTTATTTAAATACCTGTGAGATATTTAACAATATTATCAACTGTCAATTGTTGCTTTGAAAATTATAATAAATGTGTTCTCACAACAGTAATCTTTAGATAGAAATGTGTAGGCATAGATAGGTTGAGGGTGGGTGTTAAATTCAACCATATTCCCTATATAGTCATTAGGAAAGTCTTTAAAATGCAACTTAAATTTTATTACAAATCTTACATTTTAGTTGTAAATTTAGTTATGCAGTTAATAAAACTACACTTGTAAGAGGAAATCTTTCTTTTTTTGTTAATAAAGTGTTAAGATATCTAAATTTAAATTATAGTGAATAACAACTTCAAAGGAATAATAATAGTATTTGGAAAATAAGACTAGTACATAAAGTCAAATTATCTAATAAATAAAGTTTTTTCTGTATCATTTTGCCATCCTGAGTCTCACTGATATGTACATTTGTATCCATGAACGATGTTGTCATGTTTTGTCTCCTGAAGAGACCACCAGAAAAACCTTTTGATCAAAAAGTTAAGTTTATTAGATCTACCCCCTTAAGGAAGAACCCACCTTGCTTCCTGTGCGGCTCAGATGGTAAGGAATCTGCTTGTAATGCAAGAGACCCAGGTTGGATTGCTGAGTTGAGAAGACCCCCTGGAGAAGGAGATGGTTACACACTCCAGTATTCTTGCCTGGAAAATTTCAGGGACAGGGCAGCTACAGGACAGTGGGCTTCAGTTCATGGGATCACATCAAATTACCTTTTTTTTTTTCCCACTTAAGGGAGAACCCATCTTGAGTCTTAATAGTGCCTTAGAGGGAGGCATCAGAGGAAAACATGTATAGAGTTTTAGGGCCTAGAGTTGATTATTTTAAGGTAGATCCTGCAAGGAAGGGTACTGGTTAGGGTTGGTCAGCATTTTTGACATGATAGTTTAGGATTGGCCAGCACAGCAAATCAAGGATTTTGAAGCATGTCATGATGAACAAGCTCTTAGTCTTGAAAAGTACAAGAGCTCTTTTTAATGCACTGTTTTAATTGGTTCACAGTCCTTTTTTCCAGGGGCCAGTATTTCCTGGAGCAAGCAGCTCAGTTATTTTCACTTATCCTCATATTGTCTAGCATATGAAACTCTACCTGTTACTTCTGTTATTTAACATAGGAGCAGGTAATTTTCTCAATTTAAAGTACCTGTTTTGTATGAGCACAAACAAAAATTATTAATTTATGCTAGATACTTTTCACACCTTGGTGTATCCCTAGATGCAATCATTATATCTAAAACCTATTTAGATATACTTTTTCTTCTCTGTGCTATCTCTTTACTTCTTTGTCAGTTCACAACACAAGGGCATCCTGATTTATAACACTCCTATTATCAAAACTGATCAAAACCTAAAAATAAATGAAATTTTAATCTTGAAAATTAATTATCATGAAAAGTATAAAATTCATAACAGTGATACTTTATGTGGACTATGTTATTTGTCATATCCTGTTCTATTATTATCGCCATTTAACATGCACTGATACTAAGGCAGATGCAAGTTAAGTAGCTTGCAGATAGACTATGTGTTAATTTCTTTAACCTCTATGGTTAAAGAAAATTTTATAGGTAAAATAAATATAATCAATAATGAATAAATTAAAGAGACAGATATTAAAAGTTTTGAGTGGACATATTGGTATTTCTATGCCGAACAAAAGTCTAAAGGTTTTCTTCTAAAGAAATGGAACTAATTATTTAGAATACCTAAAATATTTAAATATGTGAAAGAATAAGAGATTTGGTTAGAATGTGAGCTTTCCAAATCCTGGATTCAGTTAACCCAGATTTGTGGACAAATATATCCCTCTTATATTCTATCGTACGTATAGTATGCAGCTTTTCTTGTACCCTACAAAACATTTTGGATCCCCAATTAGAAGTAGCTGTGGATCCCTAATCTAGGGCTATGGCTTTCTGCTTCATGCATTTATATACACCACTCCTTAAGTTGCTTTTCTTGTTATCACATGTATTGACAGTTTTCATGGGTTATCTATGTTCTGCATTGCTCTATCTCAAATATTCTTGCAGTTATTATTTCTGGGGGCTTATATTTAGTAATTCTACTATATGATCATACCTTTTGAACAAATCTGGCTCTTGAGGAATATGGATTAAAAGATGGAGTGATTGGTCTTGCTGCTCCTTTATCCCTTAGTGCCATCCTCTCTAAATCATCACGTTTCATGCCATGTATCTGACTTAAAATAATTAGTGTTTTTGCTAGTAGGAAAAATCATTGGAAAATATAAGATGAGCTCAGTGGATAGAGCTTGCCAATAGAGTGTTCTGGAGAAAGATAATACTATGGAGTTGGAAATTTCACTTGTTAGACATTTAGTTATCCTGGGCCTTTAAGGACTAATACTTCTGCATGTGTTCTTAAGTCACCCCCACCAGAATAAACTTGTTGTCTCTAAATTTGCTTATAGCAATTAGAGGGCAAAGAATTGAGAATGCTTTGCTGTAAACATTAATATAAACTTCTACTTTCAAATGGAAGTAGAAAAAACTCCCTAGCAAAACTATTGATAAAACTGGTAAAAATTACTTTAAAAAAAGCATTTACTGTCTGAGGAAATTGTCCTAAGGGTACACAGCTAATGAAGAAACATTTATCCAAAATTGAAATGAGAAGTAGATAATTCAACAATAGTTGGAGAATTCAGTGTTCTACTTCCCCTAATGGATAGAATTGCTAAGCAAAAGATCAACAAGGACATAGCTGATTTAAATAATGGTACAAAGCAATTAGATTCAATAGATATCCATAGAACATTCCATTTAACGACAGTGGAATAAATATTCTTCTCAAGAGCACATGCAATACCATCTATGAAAGACAATATATGAGGCCATGAAATATGACTCAATGAATGTAAGGTGCTAAGATCATAGAAACTATGTTTTCTAATAACAATAAAATTAAATTGAAAATCCAAACCCACAAAGAAATTTGGGGAGTTAATAATTATGTAGGCATTAAATACTACTTTCCTAAACAACAAATGGGATAAGGAAGAAATCACAAGGGGAATTAGAAAATACTTTGTGATAATTAAAAATGAAGACATTAACATCTTTCAGTAAAAGCTGAAAAATATTAGTTCACTTTGGTGAAATAGACAAGTCCCAAGAAGGTCACAAAGTACTGAAAGTCACTTGAAGAAATAGAAAATCTGAATAAATCTATAGTAGTGAAGAGATTGATTTAAAAAACAAACAAAGTACCCCTAAAATGCCCAGAGTCAAATGGCTTTACTGGTGAACTCTGCCACATATTTGAAAAGTGATTAATATCATTTTCTTACAAATTATTCCAAAATATAGACGAGGAAGGAATACTTCCCAACTCATTACATTAAGCCTATATTTCCTTGTATGGAAAACATTTTGGCAGTTGTTTAAAAGGTAAAAACATAGAAGCATCACCTGACCCAGCAGCTCTACTAGATAAACCTCAAAGAAATAAAAACATACATCCACACATAAACACATACAGAAATATTCCTAGCAGGGTTACTCAAAGAGCCAAAAGGTGGAAACAACACAGATGTCCATGAACTGATAGATGTTAATTAAGAATTGTATATCCATTAAAGGGAATATTATTTAGTAATTAAATAAAGGAATGAAGAACTGTTGTTGTCGTTTTAGTTGCTAAATTGTGTCCAACTCTTTTGGGACCCCCATGGATTATACCAGCTCCTCTGTCCATGGGGTTCTCCAGGCAAGAATACTGGAGTGGGTTGCCATTTCCTATTCCAGGGGATCTTCCCAACCCAGGATTGAAACTGCATCTCCTGATTATGCTAGAACTTATGGTGGTAATAACTGCACAACTCTGTGAATATATTAAAAAACTTTAAGGGATTTCTCTGGTGGTCCAGCAGTGAAGACTCTGCACTTCACACAGGAGGTACGGGTTTGATCCCTGGTCAGGGAACTAAGATCCTGCATGCTGTGTGGTGTAGCCAAAAAATAAAACATAAAATAGTACACTTTAAATAGGGAATTGTATATATGTATGTGAATTATATAAAGCTATTATAAAAAAAGTCAAACTTTATATTTTGGGGCTCCAAAATCACTGCAGATGGTGATTGCAGCCATGAAATTAACAGATGCTTACTCCTTGGAAGGAAAGTTATGACCAACCTATGCAGCGTATTCAAAAGCAGAGACATTACTTTGCCAACAAAGGTCCATCTAATCAAGGCTATGGTTTTTCCAGTGATCATGTATGGATGTGAGAGTTGGACTGTGAAGAAAGCTGAGTGCCGAAGAATTGATGCTTTTGAGCTGTGGTGTTGGAGAAGACTCTTGAGAGTCCCTTGGACTGCAAGGAGATCCAACCAGTCCATTCTAAAGGAGATCAGTCCTGGGTGTTCTTTGGAAGGACTGATGCTAAAGCTGAAACTCCAATACTTTGGCCACCTCATGCAAAGAGTTGACTCATTGGAAAAGACTCTGATGCTGGGAGGGATTGGGGGCAGGAGGAGAAGGGGACGACAGAGGATGAGATGGCTGGATGGCATCACTGACTCGATGGACATGAGTTTGAGTGAACTCCGGGAGTTGGTGATGGACAGGGAGGCCTGGCGTGCTGTGATTCATGGGGTCGCAAAGAGTCAGACACGACTGAGCGACTGAACTGAACTGAATTATAAAAATAATACCTATTTCACTCATTTTTGTGATGTATTTAAAAACAAGCCACACTCAGTCACTTCAGTCATGTCCAACATTTTGCGAGCCTATGGACTGTAGCCCGCTAGGCTCCTCTGTTCATGGGATTCTCTAGGCAAGAATACTGAAGTAGGTTCCCATGCTGCCCTCCGGGGGATCTTCCTGACCCAGGGATAGATCCCTAGCCTCTTATGTCTCCTTCACTGGCAAGTAGATTCTTTACTACTAGTGCCAGTAAGCAGGGATCTATGTTTACATGTACTTGGTAATAAATTTATGTGTGGGAGCAAAAGTTAACAAATACATATATGTATGAAGGAAAGTCCAATGCACACTGTGTACATCTTCATGTGATATTTGGGATCTGAAGGAATTGTTTACCTTCATGTAAATGAACACTAAATTTCCTGAGTAAGAGTTATTCATTCTAACTTATAGAATCAGTTCCTACTAAGTGAACATGTTCACCCTTCCAGGAGACTTCTGATGGTTAGCAACGAAAATCCCAACTACTGAGTTTTTATCATTATGACTAATAAACCCATGGGGAAGACATAAAAAATAAGAGCAAAATTCCATGATATTTTAGGATTTCCTTGTAGAGATATTAATTTTGAATAAAACATGAACATTTTGGTCCCCTGGTTTTTAAACAAATGGTTGCTTAATTGAAAATGTGTCCTAAAGCACTATAGTGATCATCTCACTTCCATAATATTATTGCTTCAAGCACATGCATTTTGATACATATTCTGACATTTCACAATATGTACATACTGCATAATCAAATGGCATAAAATTTTCAGATAAAGCATAAGACATCCAAACAATGTCTTGAAAAGTAAGGTTATGACAAGTGTGTTATTAGGAGATTATATAATATATATATGTAAGAAAAAACTGAGTTTGTTTACATTATTAGTATTTTGCAGGATTTATGCTTTTTTTTTTCCGGCAGGAATACTGTATGTATTTTTCCTTTCATTTACTGCAGCTGAGTTGATAATTGTTTTTCCAAATGTCACAGCTGCAAGAACATATTTCAAAAATGTTATAACCACAGGTATTAAATTCACCTCCTACTTCTTGGGAGTTTATACTTTTTAGCCTATAATTATAGAATCTGGTCTTTTAGCCTTCTTTTCACTTTTTGAGTTAGTAGCGGGCACCAGCGGTAGCTCATCTAATTTTGACAACCTTGAATGTGTTTGAATATCTAAGGAAACACTGTGATCTTTGCTCAGAATTTTCTCCGAGATTGTCTTCTTTTCTAGCTTGCGTGTGTGTGTGTGCATGTGGATTTTTCCTAAAGCAAGAAAGCTGAAGTCAGAAATAATGTGCAGTGAAAGAAAATAAATCTGGCCTTTTTGATACAAGAGAAAAAAACTGCTTCTTTTGTGTAAATACGCTTTTTCCAATTTTATTTATTTTTTAAAATTTGTATTGAAGTAGAGTTGATTTACAATGTTGTATTGGTTTCGGGTGTGTGTAGATGTTTTATTTTCATTTTTAAGCTGGCAAATTACTAGGAGAATGATAATAAACACAGTAGTTGCAGTGTTCTGATTTGGTCCCACCCAAAACAATTGTGGTTCCCTTCGTGGCTAAGATGGTAAAGAATTTGCCTGAAATGCAGAAGACCCAGGCTCAGTCCCTGAGTTGGGAAGATTCCCTGGAGAAGGAAATGGTCATCCACTCCAGTAGTATTGCCTGAGAAATCCCATGGACAGAGGAGTTTGACGGGCTACAGTCCATGGGGTTACCAAGAATCGGACATATCTGAGTGATTAACACACATACAAAACAACTGTATATTTTATCTTCCACGAAGGTTGAACTGTAATGACTAGCAGTAAGGCCTAAAAGTACTGAGGTAATCTAGTTCCAGTGAACTCTTCAAGGCACCTTTCTTACTCAGGATGGTGTTAAAATTAAACAGGGGAAGGACCACAGGAAAGCAGGCAAGAGTAAGTCCAAATAGAAGTGGAAGTGAAGTGAAGTCGGAGGGCAACAAAAGAGAGAAAATCTCAGAAAGCAGTTTACCATAGTTTTTAGCACTACCCTCTCAGGGGTTGCGCAGAGTCGGACACAACTGAAGTGACTTAGCAGCAACATAACAGAAGGGGGAACTATGGGAAGTTAAAAACACTTCAGTTCAGTTCAGTTCAGTCGCTGAGTCATGTCCAACTCTTTGCGACCCCATGAATCACAGCATGCCAGGCCTCCCTGCCCATCACCAACTCCCGGAGTTCACTCAGACTCACGTCTATCGAGTCGGTGATGCCATCCAGCCATCTCATCCTCTGTCATCCCCTTTTCCTCCTGCCCCCAATCCCTCCCAGCATCAGAGTCTTTTCCAATGAGTCAACTCTTCCCATGAGGTGGCCAAAGTACTGGAGTTTCAGCTTTAGCATCATTCCTTCCAGAGAACACCCAGGGCTGATCTCTTTCAGAATGGACTGGTTGGATCTCCTTGCAGTCCAAGGGACTCTCAGGAGTCTTCTCCAACACCACAGTTCAAAAGCATCAATTCTTCGGCGCTCAGCCTTTCTTCACAGTCCAACTCTCACATCCATACATGACCACTGGAAACACTCTTAGTCAATCCCTTTTTTTCTGGGTTTGGGAAAATTAAATTCAAATAGGAATGTACAACAGAAAAGTATCAAGGTTAAATTTCATAGAAAATTATTTGAAGAAAAAAGAATGTAGAGTCTTCTCCTGGAAGTACTGAAGTACAAAGTAAAAACAAGAACAAAATTTAAATATAAAGTAACAAAGGAAGTGATAAAAACATTGCAGAGATGGTGATAAGTACTGAAGGTCAATAAAGAGTTTTAGGCATACAAATACTAGAGTTTCTAAAGGACCTAAGAAAAGCATCAGAGAAAATTATGAAAATGTACATTTCAAGGAAACTTTCCTTTAAATAAACATTTAAACTTTACATTAAAAAACAAACTGTGAACCTGAGAATATTGACTATGATGACCAACAAGAATTAGTCTAGTAAAATTATTGTCCTTAAAATGAGGGAAAATTGAGAATGTGACTTGAAACAGGAAATAAAACTAGATCATCACCTGATTTTCAGTAACTATTTTTATGTAAAATTGAGTATAGTACTCAACTTATTCAAGGAAAGAACATAAGAACCATGGATTTTGTGTCCAGGAAAATTGACCTCCATGTATAAAGGACTTTGTAAAGGATACTGTAAAACTAATATCAAGTGACAAAATCTCAGAGAATACAGTTCTTATAAGACTCTCCTAAATATTTTACTTAAGAATAAGCTTCAAAAAAACAAAATGACTAGAGAGACACATAATAGAGAAGAGATTAGCATTAAATAGGTAATTCTTATACTAAATGAGAATTAAAAGGGGAGTAAATAGCACACAATTCCCATCTGTCGTGATGATTTAGTTAGAGGACAATGATTGAAAATGAGGAGGATGAGGATAGCATATATCAACTATCAGTAAAAAAAAAATAGTTATTGGTAATACAAAAGTACTATTAACATTGTTAGTCTAAAACTGTTATATATGAGAAGACACTGAAAATATGTAATTATAGTTCATTTGAATTCCATCATCCCTATTGTTCTAGAAAACTAGAATTCTCTTTGTGAAACTAAGGAGATTCAGATGTATTATAGAAAAGGTTAAGTAGAAAACCCTGAATGCTACATATGTAATTGGAATATCAGTATAAAACATGAAATATTTTACCTTTATATATTTATACATAACTTATATACACATATGTGTGTTATATATGTATGTCTATGTAAATACACACACAAGATTTCAGCTAGTATATATTCCTAATAAATATCCTTAGCTCTGTCCTTCAAAAACATGATAGAAACAATGACCAGCTCAGCAGTAGTTTGCTTCCCAAGCCCTAATAATGATCCTGATTTATCATTCCCCATTAGAAGAAAATCAGGTCTTGTAGAGAAACAAATGATTCTTGTTCTTGGGAAGAAAATATACAAGATGAGCCTGGGACATCTTGACATACTAGTTCTCAAGAAAGTTTTCTAAGAAAATAAAAGGAGTTAGGAACCCTCTCCCTCTTAGGGGGGGGGAAAAAGCATTACTGAATACAGATATTAGAAACTGAGTATTTTAGCCATGTATTGGGTTAAAAAGATACAGTGTATGAAGTAAGAGGGCTTCCCTGGTGGTTCAGTGGTAAAGAACTCTCCTGCCAATGCAGGAGATGCAAGTTCAATCCCTGGATAAGGAAGATCCCATGGAGAAGGAAATGGCAACCCACTCTAATGTTCTTGCCTGGGAAATCCCATGGACAGAGGAGCTTGGTGGGCTGCAATCCATGGGGTTGCAAAAGAATCAGACACTACTTAGCGACTAAGCAACAACAACAAAGTAAGAACTTGAATTGAGACAAAATTTCCACAGTAATTAATATGTCCTTGTTGGTAATTTCTTTGAGATTCAACCTCTGTGATAAAAAGCTGGCTGATCTCCCAAAATATGAAAGATTTGTTTCATGGGCCAACTCTTAAAAATAATACTTAAATATTTAAGAGATAGTGTCATAGCTTGTTCACTGTATACTCTAGAAACACAAATTGATTTTTATACCATCTCCAACTGATTAAATCATTCTGAAAAGGTCAGTGTTTTAGTTTATTTTGAATTTAGGTTATGTATCAAAGAAGTTCCATTTCCCTAGTACAGGTCATAAAAATTTGATACCTTGTAAGAGGGATTTAAGAAAAATTCTCCAATGAAGTATGAATAAAATAACAGATAGATGTTTGTAATTTAAAGGATTCTACTAAAAACCTGTGACTTCCCTACTGAATACCTATCATATCCAAATTGTAGTGAATAATTGATATCAATAACATAAAATAGCTTTAGTCATAAAGGAAAACACATACATTTGATTATATGTCTATATTATGGGACATCAGTAAGCCGTCTCCCATTTATTACCTTGACTAGCACTCAATACAATGTAAAATTTTAAACGGACACAGCCAATGAATAACTGTGACTCCTGCATCTCACATACCAACTCATCCAGCTGCTGAACCATGGAGGTTCTTGTTATTTTAGTTTTGTAAACAGAGTCAAAAAATAATTTTTTTAAAATTGTTACATGCTTACTATCTTAGATCTAAACTTTAATGGATCCATTAAAGAAAAAAAAATAATTTGTAGCATTACTAGGAATCAGGCTTTAATTAAAATAGTTCTGAAATTGTGAATACTTTAGCTAACTAATTAACATATAAATATTAATTTTTAATTATTAGAATAATCTAGAAAGAAGCACAAGTCTAGCTTATTATTGATTGCATCATCAACTCCCGATGACTCTAGAAATATCATCTCCCATCTTCTTGACTATATCACTGCTCCACAGATTTGATGTCTCCTGTAGTAAGCAATGTTTGCTTGGAAAACTCCATGACAGAGGAGCTTGAGAGGTCACAGTTCCTGGAGTCACAAAGAGTTGGACATGACTGAGGAGTAAACACTTTTAGCCACCTTACCAGTAACTACCTCAACACTTGCTTATTTATAACTACACTTGTCTGGTTTACTTTGTATGCACAGAAGTCCCTTAAAATGTTCACACTTAACCCTTCTGCTGTTCTACAATTTAAAAGAGAAAATGCTCTATAAAAATGGTGTCATATAAGTCAGCAATTAGAGAAGTAGGTCAACTTGCTGACACCATCTTCAAGTAATAGTTTTATTTATTTTGAAGAAATAAGTGGTTCATTATTTGTCTTGAAGCATAGCTTAAAGATACTTGCCATACCCATTTAAATGTAAATACAAAACATATCAAAAAGTTAAAATATGTTATCTCAAACCAAACCTATCATAGCATCTTCTGAATTATGTATTTGATTTTGAAAAATACAGTCTCATTTACTTAATACAAATCCTCCTGTGTTTTCTCCATTGAACACAGGGAATGATGACAAGAAATCCTTTGTATCTGAAGTGATTTCAGTTCTTATAAGCCGAAACTGGTCATATTCATCTCCAGCTGTGGATTAGAAACAGAACTTGGATTTAAGAAGATAAAAATGACAGATTCATGAGATTAGAACTCCTAAAGTGATATCCAATGAGTAACAGTCTGGACCAGAAAGGGAACATACCCTACTGATGCAGGTAATACTCATCAACTTGTCTGAACGTTGAATTTGGGTAGAGCAGTATTTCTCCTGAAAAATCTTAGTCTAAACCAGATCTTCCACTATATTGTCAAATTTTTATGGTCTGTAGTGTTAAAACCAACAGAAAAAAATTATATAAAAATTACTTCCAGGTCTGTTTTATATGTATAACATTTAGTTCTTATTTCAACCTGGTTCTCTGTCTGCCATGGAACAGATCATATACATGACCAGAAGATGATTTAAATTTTATTTTTACACTCTGAGATGAATCAGGATGTTGAGTTCTTTGGTTTGGCTTTATTTGTATGTATATATGTTGCTGTTCAGTTGCTAAATTGTGTCCGACTCTTTGTGGCCTCATGGACTGTAGAACACCAGGCTTCTCTGTCCTTCACTATCTACCTGAGTTTGCTCAAACTCGTGTCCATTGAGTCGGTGATGCCTTCCAACCATTTCATGCTCTGATGCCCCCTTCTCCTCCTGCTGTCCATCTTTCACAGATCAGGGTCTTTTCCAATGTATCGGCTCTTCAAATCAGGTGGCTGAAGAATTGGAGCTTCAGTATCAGCCCTTCCAATGAATATTCAGGGTTGATTTTCTTTAGGATTGACTGGTTTGATCTCCTTACACTCCAGGGATTCTCAAGGGTCTTTTCCACCACTGCAATTTGAACACAACAGTTCTTTGGCATTCAGCCTTCCTTAAGGTCCAACTCTCATATCCATACATGACTACTGGAAAAGTAATGTCTCTGCTTTTTAATATACTGTCTAGGTTTGTCATAACTTTTCTTCCAAGGAGTAAGACTTTTAATTTTGTGGCTATAGTCACCATCCTTAGTGATTTTGGAACCCAAGAAAATAAAATCAGTTACTATTTCCATTTTTTCTCCATCTATTTGCCATGAAGTGATGTGACCAGATGCCATGATCTTAGTTTTTTGAATGTTGAGTTTTAAACCAGCTTTCAGTCTCCTCTTTCACCTTCATCAAGAGGCTCTTTAGTTCTGCTTCTCTTCCTGCCATTAAAGTGGTATCATCTGTATATCATAGGTTGTTAATATTTCTCCTGGCAGTCTTGATTTCAGCTTGTGATTCATCCAGCCCTGCATTTTCCATGATGTACTCTGTGTATAAGTTATATAAGTGGGGTTACTATATACATCCTTGGCATACTCCTTTCCCAATTTTGAACCAGTCCATTGTGCCATGTCAGTTTCTAATTGTTGATTCTCGATCAGCATACAGATATCTCAGGAGGCAGGTAAAATGGTCTGGTATTCCCATCTCTAAGAATTTTCCAGTTTTTGTGATACACACAGTCAAAGGCTTTAGTGTAGTCAATGAAGCAGAAGTTGATGTTTTCCTGGAATTCCCTTGCTTTTTCTATTGCCCAGTGGATGCTGACAATTTGATCTCTGGTTCCTCTGCTTTTTCAAATTCAACTTGTACTTCTGGAATGTCTCAGTTCACATACTGTTGAAGCTTAGCTTGAAGGATTTTGAGCATCATCGTGCTAGCATGTGAACTGAATGCAATTGTGTTGTAGTTTGAACATTTTTTGGCATGGCCTTTCTTTGGTGTTGGAAAGAAAACTGAACTTTTCTAGTCCTATGGCCATTGTTGAGTTTTCCACATTTGCTGACATATTGAGTGCAGCACTTTAACAGCATCATCTTTTAGGATTTGAGATAGCTCAGCTGGCATTTCATCACCTCCACTAGCTTTTTTCATAGTAATGCTTCCTAAGGCCCACTTGACTTCACACTCAAGGTTGTCTGACTTTAGGTGAGTGACCACAGCATTGTGGTTATCCAGGTCATTAAGACCTTTTTTATATAGTCTTCTGTGTATTCTTGCCACCTCTTCTTAATATCTTCTGCTTCTGTTAGGTCCTTGCTGTTTCTGTTCTTTATTGTGTCTATCTTTGCATGAAATGTTCCCTTGGTATCTCAAATTTTCTTGAAGAGATCTCTCATCTTTCCCATTCTATTGTTTTCCTCTGTTTCTTTGCTTTGACCACTTAAGAAGGCCTTCTTATCTCTCCTTGGTATTCTCTGAAACTCTGCATTCAGCTGGGTGTATCTTTCCTTTTCTCCTTTGCCTTTCACTTCTCTTATTTTCACAGCTATTTGTAAGGCCTCCTCAGACAGCCATTTTTTCCTTCTCGTATTTCTTTTTCTCAGGATGGTTTTGGTTACCAAAACCATCCATATTGGGATATTACGAACCTCCATCCAAAATTCTCCAGGCCCTCTATCAGACCTAATCCCTTGAATGTATTCATCACCTCCACTGTATACTCGGAAGGGATTTGATTAGGTCGTAGTTGAATGGTCTAGAGGTTTCCCATACTTTTTTCAGTTTAAGCCTGAATTTTACATATGTGTGTATGTATGTATTTTGTTGTTGTTATTATTGTTTTGTTGTGTTTGATTGGTTATTTAAAAATTTTAAATATTTTTTATCAACATGGTATTTTAAATGGAATTCAGTGAAAATGGTGGACTGTCATATGAGAATTAAAATTTCAGCCAGTTGTTTCTTCTGAAATTTGGCTACTTTGCATTAGGATGTTTGACAAAGAAAAGAAAAAAATCTCTTTCAGAAATCATAAATTTCTATAATTTGATTTCTTTATCATGAGTGTAGCTCTAATAACCCAGAATTTCAGGCTGGAGGCCACTTCTGGCTGGTTGACTCAGGAAGAGAAACTCAGCGGCCTTGGTGATAGTAATGTAGCTATTGTACCTATTTTTAAACTTTATATCTAAATATTTCTCTTTTTAGTGGTAATATAAATGGTATTTTATATTTAATTTCAAATTACATTGTTTGCTGTTAGAATATAAGAAAGCAATTGACTTTTGCATATTTAACTTGCGTCTGGTAACTGTGTTATAATCGCTTATTAGTTCTGGTATAATTTTGTTGATTCTTTGTGTTTTCTTAGTGTACAGTTATATCATCTACAAACATAGACTGTTTTACTTCCCAATATGGGCTTTTTCTTTTCTTTCTTTTGGTTTTTCTGTATTAACTATGACTTCCAATATACTGTCGAGTAGGAGCCGTAAAAACAGATGTCCTTGCCTTGTCCCTGATGTTAACAGAAAACCATCTAGTTCCTAACATTAGTTATGATGTTAGCTGTGAATTTTTTGTGAATGTTCTTTATCAAGTCAATGAAGTTCCCTTTTATTCCTAGCTTGCTGAGTTTTTTTTTTTTTTAATTATGAATGGGTAATGAATTTTGTTATATTTTTTGCATATGTTGATATGATATTATTTTTCTTACTAATGTGTTGTTGTGATGATTGCATCAGTTGATTGTCAAATATCAAACCAGCATTGCACACCTGAGGTATATCCCACTTGGTTATGTTGTATAACTATTTATAAATTTTTTAATTAAATATTTGCTAATATATCATTGAGGATTTTTACTTCTATGTTTGTGAGGATTATTGGTCTGTAGTTTCCTTGTCTTGAAACATCTTTGTCTGGTTTTTATATTAGGTTGATGTTGGCCTCATAGGATGAGTTAGGATGTATTCACCCTGTTTTCTAGGAGTCATAGTTGAAAATTGGTGTAATTTCCTCATTTTTTTGGCAGAATTCACCAGTGAAAACATCTGTGCTAGTATTTTGTTATGTAAGGTTATTAGTTATTGATACAATTTCTTTAGTAAATATATGACTATTAGGATTATATGTTTTTCCTTGTGTAAGGTTTGATGGGTTCTGTCTTTCAAGGAATTTATCTAAGCTTTCAAATATGTGGGCATAGCCTTGTTCATAATATTTATTTATCATCCTTTAATGTTGAAGGGATTAGCAGTGATCTCTTTTAATTTCCTATATTAGCAATTTGTATCTTTTCTTTTTTCTTAACTTGGCAAGAAGTTTATCAACTTTATTGAGTTTTCATAAAAAACAGTTTTTGGTTTTGTTGATTTTCTTTATTGATATCCTATTTCAAATTTCCTTGATTTCTGGTCTATTTTTTATTAGTTATTTCCTTCTGCTTGCTTTCCATTTTATGCAAGCTCATTTTAGAGTTTCTCTCAATATTTCTTTACTATATTCTTCCATTCTGAAATACATTTCCAATACATTTACTGATATTTGGTTTGGAACATATCAGCATTTAAATGTGCTATTTCATTGTTTTGCAACTTAATTTCTGATGAGATGTCACTGTCATTTTATTTTTTAATTTTTGAAAGTTAGATGTCTTATACCAGCTTTGAGATTTTCTTGTTTTTGCTTTCTGTAGTTTGACTTATATAAGCCTAGGTACATTTGGAAAAGGAAATGACAACCCACTCCAGTTTGCTTGCCTGGAGAAGCCTTTGGACAGAGGAGCCTGGTGAACTATAGTCCATAGGGTCACACTGAGTTGGACACGACTGAGTGCCAGCACTTTACTTTTATGCTTCTTTGTTCTCCTCTTAGGTATTTTCAACTTGTGAACTGGTAATTTTTTTTCAGTTTTTGAATATTCTCAGGCATCATCTTAATTATACATTCAATTATACATTCATAAGAACTTTCCAGTGTTTTTCATTTATTTATTGTGCAATTTTCTTCAATTTCCATTTTTCTTCTATTATTTTGCTTGAACATAAGACAATCCTGTCTTATGCTAATTCTATCTGATATTCTAATAAAACACTGTCACAATTTTCATTCACATGGCAAACTTGGTCCTAGCCAGATATTTAAGGCAAGTAAAATTATAAAGTTTAAGAAAAAACATGTGAAGTTATCACTCTTTGGCAAAAATATGATTGTTTATATAGAAAACCTAGTGAGTCTATGGATATACTTTTCTAATTGACAGTGAGTATATCAAATTTATTGAAGACCAGGTCATTGTAGAAAACAAACAGAAAAGATTTTAAATAGTGTCATTTATTACAGCTTTAGAAAACATCAAATGCCTATGAGTAAATGTAACAAAATATGTACAAAATTTCTACACTTCTGTAAAAGATAATTAAATATGAATTTTTAAAAATCTAAGTAAATTTCTTGAATTAGAAAATGTTTTAAGATTTGAAAACACTATTTTAGAACTGTTTTATAAATTCAATGAAAATATATTCAAATCATATAAAAGTTTTTACACTTATGTAAATCCCAAATTTCATTCTAAATTGATAGTTAAAAGTCCTGAATAGTCAAGGAAAACTCAAAAAAAGAAATACAAAGCTGGATAAATTAAAGATTTAGATATAAAAAGCCATTAAAAATATCTATATATTATGGTATTTGGCATAAGAAAAGACAAAAAACAATGAAACATATTAACATTCTTTTGATTAGTGACTATAGCAAGAAAAGAGGAAAATTAAATGGTTTTAATTCAAATGATCATTCACATTTTTAAGAAAGGAATGATAGCCCTTGATTAATATCATATGTGAGTCAATTACAGCTATATCACAGATTAAAAAAAGAAAAGTAAAACAATAAAGCTTTTGATGAAGCATATTTGTTATCTTGGAGCAGGCTATTTCTTCAGCAGAATACAATGTGACATGATATTTGATAAATTAAATTCCATTAAGATTAAGTCCTGGCATTAATTAAAGTGCACCATTTAGAAGGCTAAATTTCAGCCAAATAGAGTGAGAAAAATGTATGAATGCATAAATCTTGCAAAGACTACCTAGATAATATATAATGGTCACAACAAAATACTAAGAAAAAGGCAAATAAGCCAATAAACAATGGGCAAAAGGCTTGTTCAGACTTTTCAAATGAGGATTTGCCAATTGTCAATATGCATAGTAAGAGATATTCAAGTGCTTATTCATCAGAAGAATGAAAGTTAGGTACAACTACACAGCCAGAAGAATGGGTAAAATAAAAATGACACACAATACCAATGTTTATTGAAGATGTAGATCAATGGAAATTTCTGTGCACTTCTGTTGGGAATGTAAATTGGTAAAATTACTTTGGAAATTGTGCTGCAATACCTACTAACATAGAACATACATTTACTGAGCCAATTACCATAAAGTAATTCCTCTTTACTCCAGAAATGCATGCACATGCATAAGGATGGTCCTGGAAGCATTATTTATAATAACCAAACACTGGAGAAAATGCAAACATTCACAGCAGTGGAATGCATAAATAAATCGTTGTGTATTAAAGAACGTTGAACAAACTTTACAACGTATAGCAAAACGGAAGAAATTCTAAGCATAATTTGAATAAATAAAGCTAGTGATAAAAGAGTATATATGATTCCATTTACATGAAATTTAAAAAAATAGGGAAAACAAAAGATAATATTTCAAAATACCTACCAGTTGGTAAAACTATACAAAAAAAGTAAGAAAGCATTTATTTTCCATTACCATCAAAATAGTGGTTGTAACCTGCTGGGAGGAAAGAAATTATTAATTGCAGAGTCATGCAAGGATCACCTGAAATGCTGGCAATATTTTACCTTTTTCCTCGTAGGCAGTATGCAAGAATTCCTTCAGAATAATGTATTGAACAGTACACACCTTTTTGTGCACATTATTTATCCATAAACATTTCATAGTAAGTTTAAAATGCTTTTTTTAAAAACTAAAATTATGTGTGATACATTAAAAGATATTTCAGATTAAGTGAGCATTCCATAAATATTTCATAGTAAGTTTAAAATGCTTTTTAAAAACTAAAATTATGTGTAATTCATTAAAAGCAATTTCAGATTAAGTGAGCATTCTGATTCTTAAAGGTAGATTGACAATTGTGGTGAAAATAACACATTGTGTCATGGTAAGTAGATTAAGCTAGTTTTTGTTTTGAAAAGTTAATTTCTAAAATAGATGAGTGAAGGGGATATTAACAAGGAAAATAGTTAAATTTGAATGAGAACCACAAAATCTAAGTGACAGTCATAATAAATAACTATGTTTAAAATTAGAGTCAGAGACATCATTTCTATAAAAGACATCTCAGATCCATAGATTGTATGCTCTTTACTCTCATTTGCTCATTATCTTTCTCAATAACTTTAAATTTCAAATATATCTTATACAGTGTCACAATCTGTCTAATTATTACTTATTTAAATACAGTTTAATCTTTTTACAAAGTTCTCTAATTAAAAGAAAGTTTATATTTTTTCTTACTGTGATGTTCAAAGGTCTGTAATATTTGAGAACCTGATGACAGTCAAACATTTAAGCCTACATTTTCTTTTTGGGGGGAGGGAGGGGCCCTATTGTGAAACAAGGAATTAATCCATTCTTTTTTTGTATGTAACAATTTTGATACATGTCCCCTTAAGAGGTCACAGCTTTAGCTAAAAGGAACATATTCACCCATAACTTCATAAATCGACCAGAAAAGCCCTGAAATGTTTATCACTGTATTTCACATATATCATATCTTCTAACCAAAATGTTCATGATTAAGACAGTCCAGGGAACACTGCACTGTCTTTTGATTTCTAAAATAATCCTATCTTCTAACAGAGTCTTTCTGTGTTCTACTTTGTTGACAGGTTAAAAAGTTCAGTGTGAATTAAAAATTCTGTGCTTAAATACTATTTTTGACAAATTTAAATAGATTTCTTTACTGAAGGATTTTTCATCCTCTTCTATTTGATAGTATATATGTTGACTCTTGAAGAAAAAAAAATTCAAATATATTTGACCATAGAGTTTTTTTGAGTAAGTTTTTATTAGCCAGGATTTGCAGACTGGGCCTTGGTAACATTGAACTTAATTCTAGATAACAATAGCAGCAATCATTTCTACAATATAATGTGTGTTAGTCACTCAGTTGTGTCTGACTCTTTGCAACCCCATGGACTGTAGCCCGCCAGGCTTCTCTGTCCATGGAATTTTCCAGGCAATAATACTGGAGTGGGTTGCCATTTCCTGTTCCATATTCTATAATAGATGTTATAAAATAAAGACTATTTTATCTGTTACTTTTGGTGGCTTTCTTGATTTACTTCTTTTTTAATGCAATCATGTATATGTTACAAAGATCATGGCTTATCTATTAGTATACTTCTCAAATGTTTTATCTTGGTAACTGAGAAGTGATACATGAAAGAAATGAATCATTAGAGTTTGGACTTAGCATGGCTGTCATAAATGATAAATATTTTATAGTAGTTAAGACATCTTTTATCGTAACTGTACCAACTAGGCATACTTTTATATCTGTTGGTCACAGGAATCAATGGTTGCTTGGAAAATGATATCATACCTGTAAGCGTCCCAAGGGTGCTAAGTGAAGTGAAGTTGCTCAGTCGTGTCTGACTCTTTGCGACCCCGTGGACTGTAGCCCGCCAGGCTCCTCTGTCCATGGGATTCTCCAGGCAAGAATACTAGAGTGGATTGCCATTTCCTTCTCCAGGGGATCTTCCCAACCCAGGGATCGAACCCAGGTCTCCTGCAGTGCAGGCAGATGCTTTATCCTCTGAGCTACCAGGGAAGCTAAGGGTGCTAATGTGCTTAAGATTAAGAGATAAACTAAACTTACATAGATATTTCTTAGGCAGCCAGCTATTTGTCTGAAAACACATATTCTAAATCTTGATTCTGAGCCAAAGGCATGGAACCACATCCAGTGATGTTTCCATATGCTTACTACATTTTTTTTACCTTTGCACTTTTTAAGAATTGATACTTTAAAGGAAAAGAGGACTTTCTGCAAGATTGCTTAGTTCCAGTGGAAGTGTTCATTTGGCTTTATAAGTGGGTGCATGTCAATTAGGCATCAATTGACAGGTAAGAGAGTATTGAGATTTATTATGAGAGATGCAGTGTAATCAATTTTAAATTATAGGACACTAATATAATTAGATTTTTAGCACATAAAAATTGTAAGGAATATTTAGGCACTTAATTGGAATTTTAAAAGCCCATGACAGCAAGTTAATAATTGTAACAACGAATAGAGTATCTAAATAAATGTCACTATTTTTATTAATTGATATTTAATTTGCTGTAGCCTGCCTTGGTAAATGTTAATTAAATGCCAGAAAATTCCTTATAATTTTAACATATTAATAATCTTATAATTATGTCTTTATTGCTTACATAATTATGTTAATTACACAGTTACTAGATTTACTGTACCCTTTATAGAAAGCTCAGGACTATTCATTTTTCTCCACAGGTCAATAAACTCGATTGCTTGGTAACCACTGTAGGTCATAGGACATCAAAACTATTTGTGAATTAATATATATTTCCATATAACACTGTGAACTTTACACATTAAATCAAGAGGAGTGAAATAATGGAAACCTGTCATTAGTCCTTTTATGAATGTATTATCTTTTACTTTAGAAAATATGTATCGATATGGGAGAAAACATGGAAATTGTCTTTCACAAACTTTTCTAAAATGGTATTTAATAACAGTATTTTCTTCAATATGCTTTCATATGTATAGCCTGACTATATAAACAGTATATAAATTATATATATTTTATATATAGAACAACCTTATAAAATTCAACTATCCTCATTTTAAGGAAACTGATTTAGAGATTACATTACTTTCCTGATATAATTCCACATTACTGTTGCTTACATACACACTGAGCTTTGTCAGTCTTTAGCCCCTTATATTTTCAGCCCTAAGTTCCTACCAACTCTAAGTTTCCAATCTAGGCACATTGTTGCAACCCTTTGTACCTCTATCTCTGGTAAATATTTAGACCTATGAAGAAAAAACCATAGTCATTGGTTCTTCAAAAAAGTTTGATTCTATCAGCTTTTCACCACTGTGGTCAAGCCTGGTGTTGAATAGGTCATGACTTACTCATCTGTGAATTCCTAGTTGAGGTTCTATCACAGAATATGATCCAAAACTATATCGAATTCAAAACTTGTGTAAGTTTTGTTGTTAGTTCCGTTACTTCTTTTTCCTGGCAGTTCTCATAGAGCATCATCTCTCCTCAATGTTCAGATTTTTTTTTTTTTGTCTAAACCCTCCGTTTCTATTCTTGATCATCTCTATTTGCATCTTGTTTTTATAGCCAACCACAGATTTCATAAAATGTTCAACTAAAAAGCTTATACCATTAATTAATAATACAATTTGCATGTCAGAATCACTGAAGTGAAATCTCACTATTGTTTATTTTATATTTATAGAAATATTTGTAATATAATAATAGACACATCTGGATTGTATTTTTAAATTAATTGCTTATTCTAAATTAGGTAAGTATAACTCAACACCATGGAGACATTAATATGTAGTATTAGTCTTTTCCAACATATTGCATCATGATGTAATAGGAAAAAAATAGTTGGATATTATGACATCTACAGTCCAAATTGTGCACTGGAAAATGTGATAAATGGATGAGAAAGCTTTTGTGGCCTTTTCTAATTCTAACTTAAAATATTTGTTCTTCTACTGTATATAACATATTGATTAGATTGTTAAATAAGCAACAACCACTTCTTCCATATTCTCATTCTTGATTTTATAAAAATGTTATTTTATTCATGTTTACATAAATTTTATCAGAGTCATTCTTGCATCACATGAAAAAAATCTTTGTATTATTTTGATGAAAGAGACCACATTTTATAGTAATCAGTGCAGTGTCTTCTACTCTGCCTGTTGTCTATTTTTCTTCTTAATTTGATGTCATCCTACTTATTCTATATACTTTCACAGTTCTCTTCAGTATGTAATTAGAGTTCTTATTTCATTCTAACTCCGTAACTTGCAAATCTACAGCTTTGACAAAAAGGATCCTATCTACTAATCTCTGAATATTCTGATGGTTCTCATTTTTAAAGAACCAACAAAGTCTTCTATTTTATCATCTTTATGCTGGGAGAGATTGGGGGCAGGAGGAGAAGGGGACAACAGAGGATGAGATGGCTGGATGGCATCACTGACTTGATGGACATGAGTTTGGGTAAACTCTGGGAGATGGTGATGGACAGTGAGGCCTGGCATGCTGCGATTTAAGGGGTCGCAAAGAGTCGGACACGACTGAGTGACTGAACTGAACTGATGATACATTATCAAAAACTTGGGCCTGCAGTGACCTCCTTCAGTACTAACATCCCTCAGTAAATACTGTTTATTTAATTGATTGCTTCTTTATACATACTTGCCTTGTGCATTTTTAATTTTCCCAAACTGCATCATTGGCCCCTTCAGATTAATGACCAGGACTCTTGTTTCTGTTTTATCCTTAACAGTCCCCAGCATTGTATTATCCACATAACAGGCAATAGGCATTGTTCAATTTAATTCTTGTTTGAGTCGTGTACCAGTGCAGCATTTTTTATTCTGTGTTCTTCAATGAAAGACCATTAATTACCTAGAAGTTTGTTGAAATATATATTTCTCTGGTTTTCCTGGACCTGAGAATCATAGTGAAGGGCAGTACTTTTTAAAAGGAAGCACACTAAATCTTGTACATGATATCAACTAGGGGCATATAGAACTACAGACTGAGCTTGGATCTAGATTTCTAATAAATAAGGATTGCTTCTTATCTTATTTTATTGTTGCTGATGCTTATTTTATTGTTGCTTATTTTTGTTTCTTACTATTGTTGCTGATGAGCAACAAAATGAAAAGGATCCTTCCATTCGTCATATATTTTTAGAATCTTTAGCTAACAATGTATTTTTAGAGTAAGTGTATGTACTTCCATTTCCTTACATGCATTCTCCATGGATAACATTTACAATATCACACACAAAAAATATGTAACACCAATGAACCTAGACAGCATATTAAAAAGCAGAGACATTACTTTGCCAACAAAGGTCCGTCTAGTCAAGGCTATGTTTTTTTCAGTGGTCATGCATGGTTGTGAGAGTTGGACTATAAAGAAAGGTGAGCGCCGAAGAACTGATGCTTTTGAACTGTGGTGTTGGAGAAGACTTGAGAGTCCCTTGAACTGCAAGGAGATCCAACCAGTCCATCCTAAAGGGGATCAGTCCTGAGTGTTCATTGGAAGGACTGATGTTGAAGCTGAAACTCCAATACTTTGGCCACCTGATGCGAAGAGCTGAATTATTTGCAAAGACCCTGATGCTGGGAAAGATTGAGGGCAGGAGGAGAAGGGGACGACAGAGGATGAGATGGTTGGATGGCATCACCGGCTCAATGGACATGAGTTTGGATAGACTCTGGAAGTTGGTGATGGACAGGGAGGCCTAGTGTGCTGCAGTCCATGGGGTCACAAAGAGTCGGACATGACTGAGCGACTGAACTGAACTGAATGAAAGATCTTTGGATAATCTCATAGTTCATGTACTTTGAAATATAGTCTGTATAGTGAAAGAAACACTGTCCATGCTGTCCAATGAACAGCAAATTCATTTAAAATAATTAAACTAGATCTACTTCAAAAAAGACATTAAAGAAAATTCAGTATATATCACTGTTCTTTTTTTTCCTGACTTTCTAAATAGAGAAAGAAATTTATACAAAATATAATTGAAAGGAAAAATTGAATTATCCTGTTTGTCTTTATTTTGCTTTCCTGTGGGTAAGAGTCCACAGACCAGTCTGTGAATTTTATCAAGGAAAAAAATGTGTCTTAATCAACTGCCTAGGTAAAGCTCCATTTTAGAGTAAAAAATAAATTTCATGAGAAACCAATTTCTCCAAAGCTTTTCAGCTTAAAATGATTTTTAAAAATCCCTAATCATTACCTTTGGTTTAATTCAAGCATCAATCCAGAGTTTCATGAGCATGCTTTACAGAGGAAGTTGGTCTATAAACTTCAGTTTTTTTCTCTTTGGGTGTATAGAGATAATGTGTTTTCCAGATATGTATTTAATTTGTAATTTATATTTGTGCCATTTTGAGACCCATTGATTGCCTCATCTTGGTACAGAGCTCCTATGGTGGTAGTGCTGCCTTGGTATAGTTGCCAAGTCGTGTTTCACTCTTGAGACCCCATTGACTAGCCTGCCAGGCTCCTCTGTCCATGGGATTCTGTAGGCAAGAATACTGAAGTGGGTTGCCATTTCCTTCTGCAAAAGTTCCCATAGGACTGGACATTTATACATTGTAAATGAACAGTTGCAGAGTGTACTGGTTTCCAAGGCTCACATTAGTATAATGCTAATCCATGTATATTTGCAAATTGTTATGATCATTGCTCAGAAATGGCATCAGTTGCAGCTGCAGCATTCTGAAAATATTTCAGACTTGTGATAGCTGGAACAACAACACAGAAATTATAATCATCTGACATCCATCACCACTGCTTTCACTTGATTACACCAGTCAACAAATTCTGGGCAGGAAGACAGTGAAATAAGGAACAGTACAAGCCTTATCTACTAAAGAAATTGTCATCCTTTTTTCAGATTCTTACTATTCCATATTTCTACCAATTTCCTTCTTCCAATTCAAACAGTATCTAATACACAAACAGAATAAGAACTATGATTTTTCAGAATGTCCATTAAAGTGCTACTTCTTAAGAACTAAGTCAACAAAGAGCTTCTGAGAAAACAAGAATCTGCCTGCAATGCAGGAGGCCTGGGTTCAGTTCCTGGCTGGGGAAGATCCCCTGGAGAAGGAAATGGCAATCCACTCCAGTATTCTTGCCTGGAGAATCCCATGCAGAGGAGCCCGTCAGGCTATACTCCATGGAGTTGCAAGAGTTGGATACGATTTAGCCACCAAACCACCCAGACCCAGGTAATATGAAGTTGTTAAAAATATTAGTCTGAATAAGATTTTGTTTTTAGTATAAACATATTTATCTGCTTCCTTTTCTCCTTTCTTCCCCCTCTTTGTTTTCTGTTTTCTTCTTTCTGAAAGACTAAAAATTCCCAATGTACAGGGTAGACAGGATTTCTTTTTCAATGCTTCTGTTTTTATCTTGTATCTTCTAATCTATATACTCTGGCCCAACAGTTCTCTGCTGAAGGCTATTCTGATAACTGATGTCTATGAAGTCACTACAGAAATTCAACCTATTATTTTTTTCAGTCTCAGTTGTAACCTTAGTTTACTATTTTTCTTTAATGTATCAGACAAGCTAAGCAACTTCATAAAATCCAACGAGGCAAAGTGCTTTTATTTAACGTATGCTAATAAATGCTGTGGAATGAACTAATGAAATAATATTTATATCAGATGACCTGCTATGAAATATACTGTGTCTTTTCAATTAAGATCCAGTTAGACAAAAAAAAAAAAAATCCTAGTATTATAAAACCTTTCATTGGCTGACCTTTGCTTGTCTATTATCCTGCTTGCAAACTCCATCTTTTCATCAATTACCACACCATATATTATGTCTGAATAGCCTTAGATCTTAAGTATAATATTTCATTATTTGTGCATGATGTTCTTTCTGGGATAATTCTTTCACTAATAATTTATTTCAAATGATACTTTCTCCAAAAATCTGCCTAAAACATACAACCCAGGTTTTTTTTAGTAAAGTTAGAGTTGGACAAGCATTGCCATATCTAATATAGAACATTTTCATCACTCCAGTTTTAATTCTCTTGATTTTTTGTAGAAATTTGTGTTACCATCTTGCTGCTGCTGCTGCTGCTAAGTCGCTTCAGTCGTGTTTGATTCTGTGCGACCCCATAGATGGCAGCCCACCAGGCTCCCCTGTCCCTGGGATTCTCCAGGCAAGAACACTGGAGTGGGTTGCCATTTCCTTCTCCAATGCATGAAAGTGAAAAGTGAAAGTGAAGTCATTCAGTCATGTCCGACTCTTAGTGACCTCATGGACTGCAGCCTACCAGGCTCCTTCATCCATGGGATTTTCCAGGCAAGAGTACTGGAGTGGGGTGCCATTGCCTTCCCTTGCAGTATACTTTTATTCCCACTTGCCTACTTTTGTATGGCTATTATACATTTGTATTAATTGATATGATATAGAATACATATATATGTGTGTGTGTGTATATATATATATACCTCCAATAACAATTATATACATATTGTTATATTAAATTTTTAATTAGAGAAAGGAGAAGAAATATGTAATTCCTTTTATAACTACCTGTATATATTTTTTTAAACTAGCACTCTTTGTTTTTTCATGTGACTTTGAATTTATGTCTGTTCTCACTTACTTTGAACCTGAAGAGTTTTCTTTGATTATTTCATTCATATAATAGCAATTTGTTTTTGTTTTACCTTTAGAACTTTGGATAACTTGTTCACAACTCTCTGGTCTCCACTGTTGCTGATAAGAAGTCTGATGACTCTTACTTGATTTCCCTCATATGAGTTATTTCTCTCTCAACTGAGTTGTTGATGAGTTGTCTTCCTGCTTTTAAAAATTTTATCTTTGGCTTTCAGCATTTGACTGTGATGTATCTGCATGCAAATATCTTTGTAATTATCTTACTTGAAGTTCACTATATTTTTGGATGTATAGATTAATATTTTTCATCAAATTTAGAATATTTTAAACCATTACTTCTTCAAATATTTTTTCTGCCCTTTTTTCTCTCTCTTCTCCTTTTAGCATTATGCATATATCGATACTGTTAATGAAAGTGATAGTCACTCAGTCATGTCTAGATCATTGGGATGGACTCCATGGACTCTAGCCCACCAGGCTCCTCTCTCCATGGAATTCTCAAGGCAATAATACTGGGGTGGTTTGCCGTTACCTTCTCCAGGGGATCTTCTGGACCCATGATCAAACTGGTGTCTCCTGTATTGCAGGCAGATTATTTACTATCTAAGCTGATGCCTCACATTTTTTCTGAGGCTTTATTTATATCACTTTATTTTTATCTCTTCTTTAGATTGATAATTTCTATACTCTTTATTCAAGTTTGCTAAATCTTTTTTTTTTTTTTTTTCTGTTCATATCTACTACTGAGCATCTAGTGATTTTTCATTTTGATTTACTCTAGAATTTTCATCGGAGAAGGCAATGGCACCCCACTCCAGTACTCTTGCCTGGAAAATCCCATGGGCGGAGAAGCCTGGTGGGCTATAGTCCATGGGGTCGCTAAGAGTTGGACACGACTGAGCGACTTCCCTTTCACTTTTCACTTTCAAGCATTGGAGAAGGCAATGGCACCCCACTCCAGTACTCTTGCCTGGAAAATCCCATGGGCGGAGAAGCCTGGTGGGCTATAGTCCATGGGGTCGCTAAGAGTTGGACATGACTGAGCGACTTCCCTTTCACTTTTCACTTTCATGCATTGGAGAAGGAAATGGCAACCCACTCCAGTGTTCTTGCCTGGAAAATCCCAGGGATGGCGGAGCCTGGTGGGTTGCCGTCTATGGGGTCGCACAGAGTTGGACACGACTGAAGTGACTTAGAGAGAGAATTTTCATGCAGTTCTTTATTATAATCTTTATCTTACTATTGATATTCACTGTTTAGATATTATCCTCATGATTTCCTTTCATTCTTTATACACAGTTTGCTTTGGTTCTTGGAATAATCTTAGCTGCTTGGTAATCTGTTGACTTTGATAAGTTGAAAATCTGGTTCCCACAGAAAGTTTCTGTTGTAGGTTTCATTTTGTCTTGTTTGTATGTGGTATGTGTTCCAGAACTTTACATGTCTTATAATTTTTCAGCTGTAAATTATATCTTAAGATAATGTCAAATCTATGGAGACTGATTCCCACCTGCAAACAACTATGGGGAGTTGCTATTGTGGTTTGATTGTTCATTTTTTTGTTTAATGACTTTATTGACCTGAAACATGATGGTTCTTTACCACAGTTAGATTTCTACTCTTTAATGTTGTATATGTGAGTAGTTTGTAAGCTATTTTACAGTTAGTTTTTAGCAAACAGTCACTCAGAAATAGTTGCTTGGATGTACCCATTCTGATTACTTTTAAGAGGGCATACCCTTGAGCATACACACACTCTTCCAGATGGGGTGCATGTTATTTGATTTTTAAACAAATAAAATTCCTAGTAGTTGTACCATGGTTAGAGTAGCCTAATATTCAGCCAACGTTGGTTAAAGGTTGTAGTTAAGCCCCCTGTGCTAGTTGTTTTCTATTAATAGATAAGTGTGAGATACAGGGATTGTTTCCAAGGTTGCTTCCTGTTCTGAGATTGGGTGCAGCCTAGTGAATGTGCACAGTCTTCATGATTCCCAGGGCTGAATGTAATCTCAAGAGGTCTCTTTTACCTTTCCCTATCAGGGTCTTATATTTCTGATTGCTCTGCTGTTTTGCCTGTCTCTGTCAGTATTATGGAGATACCAGACCCTCTTAACTGCTTTCTCCCAGGCTCCTCATTGCCTTGGCAATGAAGGGACAATCAGTCCTGTTGTCAGTGCTCACCCAGGAGAGTATGTCTGCAACAGGGAGTTGAGAAGACAAGATAAACTAGTGCCCTTGCCTTTTGGTGTGAAATCACAGCCCTAGACTAGGAGCTGGAGAGAGAAGGAGCTTCCTTTTTGCCACAACCACCCAGAATTTCCATATGCAGATCTGGGGAGAAACATAGGAGTAGTCTATGGTTCAAATTCCACAACCACATGTTTTCTCACAAAGATTTAGAAGATTTCAGTGAGTGACTGTTTCCCTATTTGCTATGTATCATTTAGATAGTTTCTGGAGATTAAAAACAATTTTGTTGTTGTAATTATTTCTAGTTAAATAGTTGTTGTTGTCGCTGTTGGAGACAGTGCCATCAAGTTCCTCATTTCACCATTCTAGAAGTAAAAATAGGGTTTATTACAACAAGGTGAGGGTTTTGGTTGGAATAACTTTATTAACATATCTATCATCAGATCAGATCAGATCAGTCGCTCAGTCATGTCCGACTCTTTGCGACCCCATGAATCGCAGCACGCCAGGCCTCCCCGTCCATCACCAACTCCCGGAGTTCACCCAGACTCACGTCCATCGAGTCAGTGATGCCATCCAGCCATCTCATCCTCTGTCGTCCCCTTCTCCTCTTGCCCCCAATCCCTCCCAGCATCAGAGTCATTTCTAATGAGTCAACTCTTCGCATGAGGTGGCCAAAGTACTTTCATTCCTTCCAAAGAAATCTCAGGGCTGATCTCCTTCAGAATGGACTGGTTGGATCTCCTTGCAGTCCAAGGGACTCTCAAGAGTCTTCTCCAACACCACAGTTCAAAAGCATCAATTCTTCGGCACTCAGCCTTCTTCACAGTCCAACTCTCACATCCATACATGACCACAGGAAAAACCATAGCCTTGACTAGACGAACCTTTGTTGGCAAAGTATGTCTCTGCTTTTGAATATGCTATCTAGGTTTGTCATAACTTTCCTTCCAAGGAGTAAGCGTCTTTTAATTTCATGGCTGCAGTCACCATCTGCAGTGATTTTGGAGCCCAGAAAAATAAAGTCTGACACTGTTTCCACTGTTTCCCCATCTACTTCCCATGAAGTGGTGGGACCGGATGCCATGATCTTTGTTTTCTCAATGTTGAGCTTTAAGCCAACTTTTTCACTCTCCACTTTCACTTTCATCAAGAGGCTTTGAGTTCCTCTTCACTTTCTGCCATAAGGGTGGTGTCATCTGCATATCTGAGGTTATTGATATTTCTCCTGGTAATCTTGATTCCAGCTTATGTTTCTTCCAGTCCAGCATTTCTCATGATGTACTCTGCATATAAGTTAAATAAACAGGGTGACAATATACAGCCTTGATGAACTCCTTTTCCTATTTGGAACCAGTCTGTTGTCTATCATAGTAGAAGACTAATTTGTAAAATATATAATTAGATAATCATTTTAAAAATGTAGTAGTAAGCATGGTCACTTACTAAAAACTCACATTTAATTTTCATAGTTATTTTTGGCTTTGTAAAAACACAAATAAATAGATCATAAAGTTAACTCATTGATTGACTTGCCACCCATGTAAGTTTGACAAATATTTATGCTTTTATTTATCTTCTTTAGTATTGTTTCCAAGAGTCATTACTGAATCATCATTCTTAGAAAGAATGAAATATTCTTGTATTTTAATAAAATTTTATCAAATCATCCAGCCAAATATCAAAATAATAATTAGCACAGTCAAGTTATGGCTTATTCCAGAAAGATAAGGATTTGTCTATTAATCAATCTGTTAACAAAATTCTCTACAGTAATAGACCAAAATTTTAGGAAAGTATATTGTCTTCTCAGATTCTAAAAACTCAGTGATGAAACACATACTTTCTAAGTTCAGTTCAGTCACTCAGTCATGTCCAACTCTTTGTGACCCCATGAACCGCAGCACACCAGGCCTCCCTGTCCATCACCAACTCCCGGAGTCCACCCAAACCCATGTCCATTGAGTCAGTGATGCCATCCAACCATCTCATCCTCTGTCATTCCCTTCTCCTCCTGCCCTCAATCTTTCCCAGCATTAGGGTCTTTTCCAATGAGTCAGCTCTTCGCATCAGGTGGTCAAAGTATTGGAGTCTCAGCTTCAACATCAGTCCTTCCAATGAACCTTTAGGATGGACTCATTGGATCTCCTTGCAGTCCAAGGGACTCTCAAGAGTATTCTCCAACACCACAGTTAAAAAGAATCAATTCTTCGGCATTCAACTTTCTTTATAGTCCAAGTCTCACATCTATACACGACCACTGGAAAAAACCAAGGCTTGACTAGACAGACTTCTGTTGTCAAAGTAATGTCTCTGCTTTTTAATATGCTGTCTAGGTTGGTCATAACTTTCCTTCCAAGGAGTAAGCATCTTTTAATTTCATGGCTGCAGTCACCATCTGCAGTGATTTTGGAGCCCAAAAAATGTAAAGTCAGCCACTATTTCCACTCTTTCCCCATCTATTTCCCATGAAGTGATGGAACCAGATGCCATGATCTTCATTTTCTGAATGTTGAGCTTTAAGCCAATTTTTTCACTCTTCTCTTTCACTTTCATCAAGAGGCTCTTTAGATCTTCTTCACTTTCTGCCATAGGGTGGTGTTATCTGCATATCAAAGGTTATTGATATTTCTCCTTGCAATGTTAAAACTTCCTCAAAAAAATAACCTGTAAGCATAATTTGAGCTATCTGCTTACTCACTTATTTCAACCAACACAATGTTAGCAACAAATCTAATGACCAAACTCTGAAAATTTCTCCAGTAAAGTTAAGGAAAAGCATAAGGATCTCCTTTATCACTACAATCATTTAAGAGTCTTCTATAAGTATTTAAAAGAAATGAGGAGTAAAAATCAGGGGGAATAAAATTATTCTTATTTACACATCATATTACCATTTACCTCAAATACCGAAGAGACTTAATTAAAACAGCAAGTGATATGATAGTTCAATAAAGAGGTGGGTAACAACAGCCAGTGAGATAATAAAATTAATGAAACAAATTATTTATACAAGCAAAAAAAAAAAAAAAACCTAGGAATCAATATGAAATATACACGATCTGTTGGAAAAACTGTTTTAAATCCTACTAAAGGTCACAAAAAAGTAGTTAAACAGAAAGACATGAATGTTTGGCTAAAGTAATATGACAGTAAAGTAGCATGAGTGCTAAGCAGTGGGTTATGATTAAGTGAATACGCAATCAGTTGGATAACCAGATATTTTCTCCCAATGACTGAGTGGTTTCCTGATATCTCTACTTTATCACATTAATGGGCCACCAGAACACAGTCCTTATTTAAGCAAACAGTAAAAAACAAGCGTGTCTGCATTATGAAGGCCTATTAGAATTTCAGAGGAGGACGTCTCCTAGAAACTGAGCTGCAGTTGCGGGGCTGGGTAATTCTGTTTTTAAACATCATGATTGAACTCCATAGAGATGCCCTACCACCATCGCCAACCCAGCCAGGAATGTAATAGTTGCTGTATAATAACTAGTAGAAAAAATAAAAAATACTCTAAGGCACTGGATTGTTTTCCAGTATAAGGGAGTTTTATATATAGTCTAATCTTATAAATGAGTTCAGTGCACTCTATTTACTGACGTTAAAAAAAAATTGACTTTGGCTTATAAGGTTAATTAACTATATCTTTAAAAGGTATTCATCTTTCTGTATAAATAATGTCCAAAAATAGTGCCTCCATGTTTGGGTAATGTTAATAAAGCATTTTCTTTCTCTGGAGTCCAGAATAGAAATGTTTCTGTGGTTCTGCTTTTACAGAGGAAATTTATTGTATTAGGCCACAGCTGTAAATTTTCTCCCTCCAATCCTATAAATTTCTTCTAAATGTTTAATGGTTTATAACTGTAATTATTCTTGTGTGCCAACATTAAACTTTAAAAAGTTTAATTTGGAGACTATTCGGAGAAACTCATCTTTTTTACAGCCTCATAAATAGTTCTTTGATGAAATGAGCAGAGGCTCTGTGTCTGCCCGAGGTGAATACAAATGACACCACATAGACTGTCCTTATGGAGAGGAAACAAATGCATTGATGTTGAAAGTGATCAGCTGGTGCTCAGTGGCAATGGAGAGTGATACGTTCAAAGATGGGAAATGACATGGTTCTCAAGCTTTATGTCTTTCTCCTTCTCCTCCTCCTTCTCCTTATTTTTCTGAAAGTTCTCAATATTCCAAACCAGTTATAAGAAACAGAGGGTAGGGGTAGGCACCACAGAACATAACACAGATATATAGTTTGTGGCTTCTATTTAGTAAATGTGGTTCCGTGCCACTTTTGAATACTGTGTAATGGAGAGTATATAGCTATATATTATATATTGCAAAGATTATATCTTCTTTGCAGAGCTCAGTTGCTACATCCTATCATTTCAGAAACTTGAGATCCATGAGAATTTCTTTAGTTTCAATGTAGGCCATGAACATTGAGATATGCATTGGAAACTCTCAAGTAAATGGAAGTATATAGAATGCTTCCAAATGTGAATTTATACACAATACTATAAGTTCAATTAATATAGAATAACCAGTCAATTTTATTTTATTGAATTAAAGGAAAAAAATGGAAAACTTCTTACCTATAGGTACCTAGAAAGACATAGGAATAAATTGGAAAGTAATCAAGGTTCCATTTCATTTTTAAATTGTTAATTATTTGTTTAAACACAAAAATATATTTTTATTTATATGATTTCTTGAGTTGAAAAAATTCAAATTAATTCATGATATATTAGCATACTGCCTTAACTGAAAAAACATTTAAGATGACAAATAAAATATATATCAAATAATTATACCATCTATATAGGCAATATACATATATTTGTAGCATATACATTTAAAAAAATTAAAGCTAATACACAATTAAAGAAAAATATGCAAAATTGATATAAGCACAAACAAAAAAATAATCTATTTTTCTTTCCAAAGTAGTCTATTGACACTAAAGGTATAATTCAAATATGATGGTAAGAATTCTGAGTTACATAAATCTAAGATAACTTATATGTTGTCTGTAAGAAATGTATCTTAGATGTAAATACACATAAATTGAAAGATATATATGGAAAATAGATATACTGTGGTAACACTAATAATGTAACACTAGTTATGGTAACACTTTTCCTTAGAAGAAATGGAGTAGCCCTTATAGTCAACAAAATAGTCTGGAATGCAGTACTTGGATGCAATCTCAAAAATGACAGAATGACCTCTGTTCATTTCCAAGGCAAACCATTTATATCACAGTAATCCAAGTCTGTGGTCCAACCAGTAATGCTGAAGAAGCTGAAGTTGAATGGTTCTATGAAGACCTACAAGACCTTCTAGAACTAATGCCCCCAAAAGATATCCTTTTCATTATAAGGGACTGGAATGCAAAAGTAGGAAGTCAGGAGATACTTGGAGTAACAGGCAAATATGGCCTTGGAGTACAAAATGGCAGAGTAAAGACTAACAGAGTTTTTCCAAGAGAACGAACTGGTCATAGCAAGCACCCTCTTCCAACAACACAAGAGAAGACTCGACACATGGACATCACCAGATGATCAGTACTGAAATCAGATTGATTATATTCCTTGTAGCTGAAGATGGAGAAGTCTATACTGTCAGCAAAAAAAAAAAAAAAAAAAGGACTGGGAACTAAGTGTGGCTCAGATCATGAAGTCTTTATTGCCAAATATAGACTTAAATTGAAGAAAGTAGGGAAAACCACTAGACCATTCAGGGATGATCTAAATTAAATCCCTTATGATTATACAGTGGAAGTGACAAATAGGTTCAAGGGATTAGATCTGATAGAGAGAGTGCCTGAAGTATTATGGAAGGAGGTTTGTGACATTGTACAGGAGGCAGTGATCAAGACCATCCCAAAAAAAGAAATGCAAAATGGAAAAATGGTTTTCTAAGGAGGCCTTACAAATAGCTGAGAAAAGAAGAGAAGCAAAAGGCAAAGGATAAAAGGAAAGATATACCCATTTGAATGCAGAGTTTCAAAGAATAGCAAGGAGAGATGAGAAAGGTTTCCTCAGTGATTAGTGCAGAGAAATAGAGGGAAATAATAGAATGGGAAAGAATAGAGATCTTATCATGAAAATTAGTAATACCAAGGGAACATTTCATGCAAAGATAAGCACAATAGAGGACAGAAATGGTATGGACCTAACAGAAGCAGAAGATATTAAGAAGAGGTAGCAAGAATAAGAGGGGAACTATACAGAAAATGTCTTCACGACCCGGATAACCATGATGGTGTGATCACTCACCTAGAGCTAGACATCCTGGAAAGCAAAATCAAGTGGGCTTTAGGAAGCATCACTCCGAACAAAGCTAGCAGAGGTGATGGAATTCCAGTTGAGCTATTTCAAATCCTAAAGATGATGCTGTGAAAAGCTGTACTCAATATGCCAGCAAATTTGGAAAACTCAGCAGTGGCCACAGGACTGGAAAAGGTCAGTTTTCATTCCAATCCCAAAGAAAGACAATGCCAAAGAATGCTCAAACTTACCACACAATTGCACTCATCTCACACACTAGCAAAGTAATGCTCAACATTCTCTAAACCATGCTTCAACAGTATGTGAACCATGAACTTCCAGATGTTCAAGCAGGATATAGAAAAGGCAGAGGAACCAGAGATCAAATTGCCAACATCAACTGGATCATTGAAAAAGCAAGAGAGTTCCAGGAAAACATCTACTTCTGCCTTATTGACTAGGCCAAAGCCTTTGACTGGGTGGATCACAACAAACTGTGGAAAATTCTTAGAAATGGGAACACCAGAGCACCTTACTTGCCTCCTGAGAAATCTGTATGCAGGTAAAGAAGCAACAGTTAGAACTGAAAATGGAACAACAGACTGGTTCTAAAATCTGGAAAGGAGTATGTCAAGGCTGTAAATAGTCACCCTACTTATTTAACTTATATGCAGAATACATCATGCAAAATGCCAGGCTGGATGAAGCACAAGCTGGAATCAAGATTGCCAAGAGAAATACCAATAACCTCAGATAAGAAGATGGCACCAACCTTAGCACAGAAAATGAAGAGAAACTAAAGAACTTCTTGATGAAAGAGAAAGAGGATAGTGAAAAATCTGGCTTAAAACTCAACTCTCAGAAAACTAAGATCATGGCATCTGGTCCTATCAGTTCAGTTCAGTTCAGTTTCTCAGTTGTGTCCTACTCTTTGTGACACCATGGACTGTAGTAAGCCAGGCCTCCCTGTCCACCGCCAACTCCCAGAGGTTACTCAAACTCATGTCCATTGAGTCAGTGATGCCATCCAACTATCTCATCCTCTGCTGTCCCCTTCTCCTCGTGACTTCAATCTTTCCCAGCATCAGGGTCTTTTCCAGTGAGTCACCTCTTTGCATCAGGTGGCCAAAGTATTGGAGTTTCAACTTCAGCATCAGTCCCTCCAATGAATATTCAGGACTGATTTTCTTTAGGATGGACTGGTAGGATCTCCTTACAGTCCAAGGGACTCTCAAGAGTCTACTCCAACACCAAGTTCAAAAGCATCAATTCTTCAGCACTCAGCTTTCTTTATAGTCCAACTCTCACATCCATACATGACTACTGGAAAAACCATAGCTTTGAGTAGATGGACCTTTGTGAAAAGTAATGTCTCTGCTTTTTAATATGCTGTCTAGGTTGGTCATAACTTTTCTTCCAAGGAGCAAGTGTCTTTTAATTTCATGGCTTCAGTCACCATCTGGAGTTATTTTGGAGTTCAAAAAAATAAAGTCTATCACTGTTTCCACTGTGTCAGCATCTATTTGCCATGAAGTGATGGGACCAGATGCCATGACCTTAGTTTTCTGAATGTTGAGATTTAGGCTGTTGAGGTCCTTTATTGGACCAGAACCTAGTGGTCTAGAGTTGACGATAAGAAAGTAAAGGAGAGAGAAAGAGGCTGATATTCCTTGGTTTATGCAGAAAACCAATAAAGTCCCTGACACAGGGCTTGCTCTGTTCACGAAGGCCTCAGGCGCCCTCTCAAGGGGGGTGAAGACACAGAGTGCCCTCTTGAGAGGGTCTTAGAAGCCTGGGCAGGAAAGTGAACCCAGAGGGCCTCTACGCTCCAGAGAATTAGCCTGAAAAAGAGAGAGAAAGAGAGAGAGTGAAAGAAAGCAAGACACAGGAACCAAAGCTCTGATAGAGCAGAGGTATTTTAACCAACATGGTGTGGGCATATATACGGTCTTACAAGGTAGTTTTTCTCAGATAAAGATTAAAATTCCAGACTTACAAAACATAGGTGATCCATATTAAAGAGAGAGAGAGTTGTAAAGAATCACTTTTACTGTATGGTTCACAAGAAGGAAGGAGGGTACTTATCACCGTATTGAAAAACTAACGAAAGAAATGCCTGGATCCCTCAGCCCTGGAGAGGCTTGCCTCTCCTCTTAATTCCTGAATATTCAGGAATTAAAAAGGAACAGAGGATTCCTGACAGATCCAAAACAGCACACAGGAAGCCTCCTGTTAAATGCTTCCTGACAATTCCCCCATTTTATTATATTTATAAAATGAAATTTGATTTGTATCCACTTGTAGGCACTATGATTAAAATGAATCAAGAGTAACACAAAATTAAAGTAATCTGGAAACAAGTCCAGCCATGGGACCTTCTTTCCAGGGTCATTGGAGATTTACTGGTAACTGCAAATTACGTTGAGATCAAAGAATCAAAAGGGAATCATTTCTTAAAGAGATAAAGGAATTAAGACAAGTATATAGTTTACAATTAATACAAGTTACAGAACATAAAGTCTTATTGTAAATTTCCTATGGCTATAACAAAAGCAATTGGGACATCAGGTCAAATCAGTCACTCAGTCGTGTCCGACTCTTTGCGACCCCATGAATCGCAGCACGCCAGGCCTCCCTGTCCATCACCAACTCCTGGAGTTCACTGAGACTCACGTCCATCGAGTCAGTGATGTTATCCAGCCATCTCATCCTCTGTTGTCCCCTTCTACATAGGCCTGGATAAAATATGACTGATTATAGAAATAGTTACTATGACCATGACTGGTCCCTGTAAAATGTCAAGTCCAAGTTCCAAGTTTTTTGGTGCTCGCAGCAAGTTTCCAAATGTCCCATTGTTCAGGCCCAATCTGTTTATCGAGGATGATCCTAGAAGGAGGTGGGACTAATCCACTGTCAAGCCACCCAAGAAGTCCTTTGTCATGTAATGTTCCATTTAGTGTCAATGACCTTCCATATCACACAGTGTTGTTAATATCATCTGAGCAGTCAGATAACCACATACCATGGGGTCCCCAATCAACAATTATATGATTAACACAAACATTAATTTTCTTGATTTGGTTTGACATTTGTCCCACTGAACAGGAGTATATGTAAAGTTTTTATAAGTAAACCCTTTGTATAATGTTCTTTGTTCTTTCCCTAATTCTTTCCCTAAAGTCTCAGTAGTATAAACATGGTTCACAGACAAAGAAAGGGCAGTAAATAAGCAACGTCCAAAAACCCTTTTTGGGAGGCAGAGTGAAATTCAGCCCAAGTTTGTCAGCTGACATTTGTACTCAATTCTGCTGGGCCCATGAACAAGGGAAGGACTTCATAGCCTAAAGAAATGTTAATTAGTTTTCCCTCCTCCCCAGGATGTGAGGGCCCTTTCACGTTCCAGGGAGGGGGCTTATGGGTAGAGTCATTGGTTGATATGATCGGTCTTTTCTTGTCCATTCTACGGCCTGCAATAGAGGGGGTTGGGTATTAGTCTGAGCTCGAGTCAGGGGAGGTACAGGCCAAAAGACTGAGCATTGCCAGGAGAATGTATTCAGGACTCTGAGGCAATCCCTGTTGAGAGACCAAATTTTCAGCTCGATTAGTAAGGGTTTTTATTTGTCCTCAAGTGGGGAAATCATAAGGGTGATGCCACCGAGGGTGGTGCTTCCTGGACATCTTTAGAGCCGTCATGGCCCATATTGGAATTTCTTCCTCCTGGGGTCCTTGTTGTCCCGTCTCCATTTTCAAGGCCGGGGGCCCCCTTGGGTCAAGTCTTCCAAAGAGGAAGCCATGTGAGTTTGTTGGATCCATCTGGGGAAATACAAGCATACCCCTTTCCTTGTAAGATTAGTTTCCTAGATTTCCATTGTTTCGCTAACCTGTCTTGGTACCAAATGGGCAGAGGAAGAGAAGTGTCCTTCAATTCCTCAAAATGCGTTTCTACTCTCATTAAGATATCTCCCTGTGGTAAGTCTAAAAAATTTTAAACAAATACAGCTGTATTAACAATAGTTACAGGTTTAGAAAATATCTTATGTTGGAATCTAGTAAAGTCTGCTTTAGATAAGGAAGACAGTGGTGTTCCTGTAACTACTTTATTCCCCCTTTTTAAATTTTTTTATTTGTAACTTTAGTGTGTGATGTGCTCGTTCAACTATGCCTTGTGCCTGTGGATTATAAGGAATACCTGTAATACGTTTAATAGAAAAAGATTGTAAAAATTGTTTAAAGCGTCTAGAAATATCGGCAGGGCCATTGTCTTTATAGAATTAGGAGTTCCTATTACAGCAAAACAATCTAATAAGTGAGTTATAACTTGTTGTGTAGCCTCACCACAAAGAGGTGTGGCCCAAATAAAAGAAGAATTAGTGTCGATACAGACATTCAAGAAAGAAGATGGAGAGAGTTCAGGGCAATGAGTTACATCCATTTGCCATAGTTCATTAGGTTGCAAACCGTGAGGATTAATACCTTGTGGGATGGGTCAAAGATGTAGGGGTCTACAAGTAGAGCAATTACTAATAATTTCTTTAGCCTGGCAGTATGGGAATTTCCATAGCTGTTGTAGAGAGCCAGCATTGTTATGCAACAGAGCATGCTGTTCCTCTGGAGTAGCAAAAGAAACCAGTTTATCAGCTTGCTCATTACCGTAAGTCATGGGGCCTGGAAGACAAGAATGTGCTCGAATGTGTGTAATATAAATGGGAGAATTGCCATTTCTAACAACAGATTGTAGTTTGAAAAAGACTTATTGAATAATAGGTTGATTGGAATTTATGGTGGAGGTTTCTATATTTTTTTTAACACAAAAACAGGATATATAGAGTCAGAGACTATATTAATGGTGTAAGGATGTAGGCAAATAACTTGAATAAGAGCATATAATTCATTTTGTCAGGTGCCACTTGTTGAGGTCCTTTAATGGACCAGAACTTGCTGGTCCAGAGTCAACGATAAGAAAGTAAAGGAGAGAGAAAGAGGCTGATATTCCTCGGTTTACGCAGAAAACCAATAAAGTCCCTGACACGGGTCTTGCTCTGTTCATGAAGGCCTCAGGTACACTCTTGAGAGGGATGAAGGCACAGAGCGCCTTCTCGAGAAGGTCTTAGAAGCCTGGGCAGGAAAGTGAACCCAGAGGGCCTCTATGCTCCAGAGAATTAGCCTGAAAAAGAGAGAGCGAGAAAGAGAGAGTGAAAGAAAGCAAGACACGGGGACCAAGGCTCTGATGGAGCAGAGGTGTTTTAATCAACATGGTGTGGGCATATATACTGTCTTACAAGGTAGTTATTCTCAGATAAAGATTAAAATTCCAGACTTACAAAACATAGGCAATCCATATTAAAGAGAGAGAGAGTTGTAAATAATCACTTTTACCATATGGTTCACAAGTAGGAAGAGGGTACTTATCACTGTATTGAAAAACTAATGAAGGAAATGCCTGGATCCCTCATCCCCGGGAGAGGCTTGCCTCTCCTCTTAATTCCTGAATATTCAGGAATTAATAAGGAACAGAGGATTCCTGACAGATCCAAAACAGCACACAGGAAGCCTCCTGTTAAATGCTTCCTGACATTAAGCCAACTTTTTTTTTTTTTTTTCCGGGTTCCAGCACTTCATGTCAAATAAATGGGGAAACAATGGAATCTGTGAGATACTGTTTTTGGGGCTCCAAAGTCACTGCAGATGGTGACTGCAGCCATGAAATTAAAAGACACTTGCTCCTTGGAAGAAAAGCTATGACCAACCTAGACAGTATATTAAAAAGCAGAGATTACTTTGCCAAAAAATGTCTGTCTAGTCAAACCTATGGTTTTTCCCTTTGACATATACGGATGTGAGAGTTGGACTTTAAAGAAAGCTGAGTGCAGAAGAATTGATTATTTTGAACTGTGGTGTTGGAGAAGACTCTTGAGCATGCCTAAACTGCGAGGAGATCCAGCCAGTCAGTCCTAAAGGAAATCAGTCCTGAATATTCATTGGAAGGACTGATGCTGAAGGTGAAACTTAAATGCTTTGGCTACCTGAGATTCAAAGAACTGACTCATTGGTAAAAAACCTGATTCTGGGAAAGATTGAATGCAGGAGCAGAAGGGGATGACAGAGGATGAGATAGTTGGATGGCATCACTGACTCGATGGACATGAGTTTGAGTAAATACCAGGATTTGGTGATGGAAGGGGAAGCCTGGCGTACTGCAGTCCTTGGGGTCGCAAAGAGTCAGACACAACTGAGCAACTGAACTGAACACTAATTATAAAAGGTTGATCTTAGCATCACACAAAGTGATTATAAGCAAGGAATATTACCTGAAATAAAAAGATTATTTTATAATTGTAATAAGTTAATTATTCCAGGAGTTATAAAGTTTTTTAGTATTTATGCATATAAAATTCAAAATATATGAATCAAAATATATGCATCAAAGTTGGTAGAATTGAAAGGAGGAAAATCCAAATCTACTATTATAAGGACAGATTTTTATATTCTTCTCTCAATAGTAGGCCACATAAGCAAAATCAGTAAGGATATAGAAAATTTGATCAGTACTATTATCAAAATTAAACTAATTGATTTTATAGATTTTCAGTCAAACAGAATACTCACATTCTTTTCATGGATACGTGAAACTTTTACCAAAATAGATATATTCTGAAATATAAAGCATGTTTCAATTGTTTAAAAGAATTCAAGATAAAAAGATTTATGGGAGCTTATTGAAGCAGTACATAGAAGAAAACTAGTAGCACAGGCCTATAACAGAAAAGAAAATTTATATAATAACCTATTTTCATGTTAAGATATTCTAAAGATAAAAGAAAGTTAAATGCAGGTAAGTATAGAAAGAAATAATATAAAAATACAAAATCAATGAAGTGAGAAAAGTAGAGGAAGTCACTGAAAGTGAAAGTTGTTTGAGAATATCAGTAAAAGTTCCCTAGTAGACTGACGAAAAAAAAAAAAAGAAATGAGGAAAGATAGGCATTAACAAAGTCAGGAACGAGAGAGAGAACATCACTATAGATTTTTCAAATAATATAATTTAATAAATTAGAATTCTTATGTGGCGCTAAAGATAAAGAACCTACCTACCAATGCAGGAAACTAAGAGACACAGGTTCCATCCCTGAGTCAGGAAAATCTCCTGGAGTAGATAATGGAAACCCACTACAGGATCCTTCCCTGGAGAATCTCATAGAGGAAACCAGCTGGCTACAGTCCATAAGGTCACAAAGAGTCAAAAGGACTGAAGTATATACAATCTTTTCAGAGAATGGAAGAAAAGGGAATTCCCAATTAATTCTGAGGTTAGTATTAACCTGATATTACATATCAGACTACATAAGGGCAAATTTCTAAACAAATATTTAGAAAATCTAACAATATACAGAAATATATAATACTTATCAACATTTGGGATTTATCATAGGAATAAAACTTGGTTTACCATGTAAATAATAAAAATGTAATCCACCATATAGGCATGTAATCTTCTAAATAGACATAGAAAAGGCAATTGGCAAAACCCAACATCCACTCAGATGAGAATCTCCAAGTAAGAATAGTAAGAACTTTTTCAACCCGATAAAGAGCATCTTAAAAAAAATCTCAACCAACAGCTAGCAACATGTTTAATGGTGAGAGACTGAATTGATAGCAAGAAAAAATATCTGCTTTTACCATTCCTATCTATCATGGTACTAGATATCCTACCTAGTGAAATAAGAGAAAGAAAATTTAAAAGTCATATATATAGGAAAAAAAGAAATAACACCCCTAATTGCAGACAACATGATTATGTAGAAAATACCAATCTACAAAAAATATCACAGAACTAGTGAGTTTAGTAAGATCACAGAATAAGAGGTCAAAGTACAAAAAGTCAGTTATATTTCTATTTACTAGCAATGGACAATTGGAAACAAACATTTTTCTTCTAAAACATCATTTGGTAACTCCTTTAATTAGTACATATATCACAACACATGTCTTTGAATTCTCTCTGCCATAATTGTTTTTCCCATTGGCCGATATCTTTCAGGCATAGTTGATAGAAAGAAGAGCTTTATTTAATATCTCTGAGGATAAGAGGCTTACTCCTTGGAAGGGAAGTTATGACCAACCTATACAGCATATTTTAAAGCAGAGACATTACTTTGACAACAAAGGTCTGTCTAGTCAAGGCTATGGTTTTTCCAGTAGTCATGTATGGATGTGAGAATTGGACCATAAAGAAAGCTGAGCGCCGAAGAATTGATGCTTTTGAACTGTGATGTTGGAGAAGACTTTGAGACTCCCTTGGACTGCAAGGAGATCCAAACAGTCCATCCTAAAGGAGATCAGTCCTGAGTGTTCATTGGAAGGACTGATGCTAAAGCTGAAACTCCAATACTTTGACCACCTGATGTGAAGAACTGACTCCTTTGAAAAGACCCTGATGCTGGGAAAGATTGAAGGCGGGAGGAGAAGGGGATGACAGAGGATGAGATGGTTGGATGGTATCACTGACTCGATGGATATGGGTTTGGGTAGACTCTGGGAGTTGGTGATGGACAGCAAGGCCTGGGGTGCTGTGGTCCATGGGGTTGCAAAGAGTCAGACACGACTGAGTGACTGAACTGAACTGAGGATAAGAGCCCTATCCTTATTTGAACTTAGTTTAAAGTATCTTCCTTCATACTCCTTTGCTGGGTTCACTATCTAACCATTCATATCAATTTAAATCAAATCAAGAATTATAAATTACACAGTAAGTTAAACAGGGAAATTGAGATTAAAAAAACTGTGAAAATCTGCTAAAATAGTAACTGTAAGTATAAGGAAACTGAAATATGTACCTGAGGGATGAGAGGTAGGACTCAAGAACGGATAAACTTGGAAAAGATGAAGACTCTGTTAGAGAAGCTTTAGTTTTTTAATTTTTTATTTTATATTGGTGTATAGTTAACTAACAGTGTTGTGTTAGTTTCAGGTGTACAACAAAGTTTTTCAGTTGTAATACACATGTATCTATTCATTTTTAAATTATTTTCCCATTCAGGTTATTATAGAGTATAGACCAGTTTCCTGTGCTATACTTATACTGTAGGTCCTTGTGTGTTACCTGTTTTAAAAATAACAGTGTGTACATCTCAGTCCAAACTCCCAATCTATCCCTCCCTCCTCCCTTGCCCCCTGGTAACCATAAGTTCAGTCTCTAAATCTGTGAGTCTGAAAGAGTCTGAACCACTGAGTGACTGAGCATGCATGCATACAGTTTAAAATCTTATATCCTTACACAGGTCGAATGGCAAAAGAGTTATCCATTCATGTGCCACATAGCTATATTCCCACAAACCAATATAAACTTCATTTCCCAGAGATAGTTCCATGAGGACCTTAAAAGAACTTTAAAAAAATTATATTCATCTCTTTTCATTAGCACAACAAATTTACTGTGATCACTACATTTGCCACCTGCATGCTCAGACTCTTCTTTCATTCCTTTTCCTGTGTCCTTGAAAGTGAAAGTGAAGTCACTCAGTCGTGTCCAACTCTTTGTGACCCCATGGACTGTAGCCCACCAGGCTCCTCTGTCCATGGGATTCTCTAGGCAAGAGTACTGGAGTGGGTTGCCATTTCCTTCTCCAGAGGATCTTCCCGACCCAGGGATTGCCACCAGGGAAGCCCTGTGTCCTTAGGTATTCCCAAACTTTATACTAATATACTAATTTCCCTTTCTGTATACAACCTCATCCCCTTTACTTTCTGGATTTCTTCATGATCTTTTATCTCTTAGTTTTTAAAACAGATTTATTGAGGATTAATTGACATAAAATAGGCTGTACGTATTTAAAGTGTATAATTTAAACTGGAAAACCATGGCAATCAAGATAATGAACATAATCATCAACCCCAAAGTCTGTGCAAGCTCTGATATACTCTCATTCTTGTTCCTCTCAACCTCATTGCTCATCTGCTAGCAACTACAGATAAGCTTTCTTTGTTCATAAGATGTCATTATTATCCTTTTTTTAACTCTAGAATCTTTAATGATATCACCTCTCTCATTCCTGATTTTGGCAATTCGTAGGTTCTCTCATTTTCACTGATCAATCTGGCTAGAGGTTTATCAGTTTAATTGATCTTCTCAAAGAACTAGGTATTCATCTCATGAGTTTTCTTTCTCTTTTTTGCTTACTATTTTGATTCCTGGTTGACTTTTACTTTCACTTACTTACACTGTATTATTTTATCTGAATTTAGTTTGTCTATGTTATAAGATGAGATCATTGACTTGAGACCTTTCTTCTTGTCTAATATCCACTGATAATTTTGTTTAAATTATCAATTATTAATAAAGTATTCATTATTTTATAACTAAAGCTACATTTCACAAATTTTATGTTAATTTTTAATTTCATTTGGTTCAGTATACTCTGTAATTTCACTTTTGATTTCTTCTTTGATGTATTGTTTAGTAATATCATTTAGTTTCTGAGTTTGGGGGAATTTTCCAGAGTTCTTTCTGTTATCAGTATATTATCTATTTATTCACATATTTACCAGCCTTTCTCATTTATTTATGATGTTATTTTCAAATTATTCCATCCCGTGGACACATCTTAATTTATTAATAATGACACAGCAGACCATTTGAAGATAAGTGAGAAGTCAAAGAAAATTATAGGTGATATAAATGTAAATGGAAAATTCCAAAAGTAATTTGATTAAATTCCATATGATATTAATTTTAAAAGGAATTGATATATAAATGTATTATACTTACATAATACTCATCACAGACAATTGATCAGTAAGTACGCAAGTGTTTAGTTGTTGCACAGCTCAGGTCCCCCAAATAAACCATGTCTCTATATCTTCATGAATTTAATTATATTTCTTAATATATCACTAATTTAGGTATTTGTTGAGGATTTACAACTGCATACTGGATATATTGCTTTATATACTCATAAATGTCTTTTAAGAAATCATTAAAGTATCTATTTAACCTCAATAATGATCCTGTTAAATTTCAATTTAATGCCTAGTTAAGTATGTTTAGGGAAAATCACTTAGACTATGCCTATACAGATGAAATGAATTAAAGAATCAAAATAGTTATGTGAATAATTTCAGTCAAAAGTAAATTTTAAGATATAAATTAACCAAGGCAAATATTTTCTTTGATCATTTTTGTTAGGTACCTCTATAATTTTGGGTTTTTTTTGTTTGCTTGTTTCTTAAAGTTTATATGTCATTAAAACAAATGTGAAGGTTCCTCAGGGTAGTAAACCTTTTTTTTTTTTTACCCCTGTTTCTTTTTTGCTGCAGTATTCTTCCCATAGACCAATTGAATTAATTAGGATATATAGAATTGATGCACAATAAATTCTTAATAAAAATTACGTACCCTGAATTAGAAACACTAAATGATATCTACATAACATCAATTTTCATGGAGTATGAAATTTTATGGTTTTTATTATGAGTTTTATAAAATATTTTTATGCTATAATTTTCTAAGTGTCTCTAATGTAAAACCAATTCATGAGGTTTTGTGTTTCTGTAAGAAATGAAAATTAGGGCACTAAATACTTTAGACGAAACTTGTCTCAATTGTCTGGCAAAGAAAGCAGTTTTACTGATTCATTATTTGACTATCTAAAATTGTCACCATTAAAAGATAAAGTGAGGCGTATTGAAAATGTTATTTGAGCAGAAATTAAGTTCAGTAGGGCAGTGCCGAACAGGAAGTAGTTATGAGTATTCCTCAGATAGGAGCCAAGATAAAGACTTATACAGATAAGGTACAGAAGCAAGGGAAGAAAATTGATTGGCTGTAGCTTAAAGCCTGCTATTACTGCTAAGTCCCTTCAGTCGTGTCCAACTCTGCGACCCCATAGGCGGCAGGCCACCAGGCTCCCCCGTCCCTGGGATTCTCCAGGCAAGAACACTGGAGTGGGTTGCCATTTCCTTCTCCAATGCATGAAAGTGAAAAGGGAAAGTGAAGTCTCTCAGTCACGTTTGACTCTTATCGACCCCATGGACTGCAGCCTACCAGGCTCCTCCATCCACCGGATTTTCCAGGCAAGAGTAATGGAGTGGGTTGCCATTGCCTTCTCCAAGCTTAAAGCCTAGTTGGCTGTTTGTGATTGGTTGTCCTTAGGTTTCAATTTATTAACCTTAAGGTGTTTACAGGCTTATGTTTTTGTTTGTATATTTAGGCCATCAAAACATTAGAGCCACTTCAGTCTAATGGGTATCTTATATAATTAATAACTTATAATGCTTATTTTTTACTTAAAAGTACCACTATCTAGATACTGAATCTTATTTGAAGATTAAAAGTGTATAGATATCTAACCTTTCAGTCTTCATGTTTGCTAAGTCACTTCAGTCATACCCAACTCTTTGTGACCCCATGATGCATAACTCACCTGACTGCTCTGTCCATGGGATTCTCCAGGCAAGAATACTGAAGTGGGTTGCCATGCCCTCCTCCAAGGGATCTTCACAACGCAAGGATCAAACCTGGGTCATTTATGTCTCCTGCATTGCAAGCCTGTTTTATTTTACCACTGAGCCACCTGGGAAACCAGTCTAAATAGTAATATATATGGGAAAAAAACCATAAAGAAGTACAAATAGAATGTGATAGATACAAAAAAAAAAGGGGGATAAAGATGAAAATATTTGAGTGTTCAGAGGAAAAGGCAATTATTTCCAAAAAATTAAGCTTTTTTTTTTAATAAAATATGACATTCAATCATATTCTAAAAAAAATGGTGAAATTTAGAAAACATCAAATATTTGAAAATCATTAATAAAGAACTATCAGTTTAGTTCAGTCACTCAGTCGTGTCCGACTCTGCGACCCCATGAATTGCAGCACGCCAGGCCTCCGTGTCCATCACCAACTCCCAGAGTTCACTCAAACTCACATCCATCAAGTCAGTAATGGCATCCAGCCATCTCATCCTCTGGCATCCCCTTTTCCTCCTGCCCTCCATCCCTCCCAGCATCAGAGTCTTTTCCAATGAGTCAGCGCTTCGCATGAGGTGGCCAAAGTACTGGAGTTTCCGCTTCAGCATCATTCCTTCCAAAGAAATCCCAGGGCTGATATCCTTTAGAATGGACTGGTTGGATCTCCTTGAAGTCCAAGGGACTCTCAAGAGTCTTCTCCAACACCACAGTTCAAAAGCATCAATTCTTCAGCGCTCAGCTTTCTTCACAGTCCAACTCTCACATCCATACATGACCACTGGAAAAACCATAGCCTTGACTAGACAGACCTTTGTTGACAAAGTAATGTCTCTGCTTTTGAATATGCTATCTAGGTTGGTCATAACTTTCCTTCCAAGGAGTAAGCGTCTTTTAATTTCATGGCTGCAGTCACCATCTGCAGTGATTTTGGAGCCCCCCAAAATAAAGTCTGACACTGTTTCCACTGTTTCCCCATCTATTTCCCATGAAGTGATGGGACTGGATGCTATGATCTTCGTTTTCTGAATATTGAGCTTTAAGCCAACTTTTTCACTATCCTCTTTCACTTTCATCAAGAGGCTTTTGAGTTCCTCTTCACTTTCTGCCATAAGGGTGGTGTCATCTGCATATCTGAGGTTATTGATATTTCTCCAGCAATCTTGATTCCAGCTTGTGCTTCTTCCAGCCCAGCATTCATGATGTACTCTGCATAGAAGTTAAATAAGCAGGGTGACAATATACAGCCTTGACATACTCCTTTTCCTATTTGGAACCAGTCTGTTTTTCCATGTCCAGTTCTAACTGTTGCTTCCTGACCTGCATACAGATTTCTCAAGAGGCAGGTCAGGTGGTCTGGTATTCCCATCTCTTTCAGAATTTTCCACAGTTTATTGTGATTCACACAGTGAAAAGCTTTGACATAGTCAATGAAGCAGAAATAGATGTTTTTCTGGAACTCTCTTGCTTTCTCGATGATCCAGCGGATGTTTGCAATTTGATCTCTGTTTCCTCTGCCTTTTCTAAAACCAGCTAGAACATCTGGAAGTTCATGCTTCACATACTGCTGAAGCCTGGCTTGGAGAATTTTGAGCATTACTTTACTAGCGTGTGAGATGAGTGCAATTGTGCGGTAGTTTGAGCATTCTTTGTCATTGCCTTTCGTTGGGATTGGAATGAAAACTGAACTCTTTCAGTCCTGTGGCCATGGCTGCCTTTTCCAAATTTGCAATTATAAAGAACTATAAATAGCCCCAAAAAGCTAAGTTGTAGGATAAAAATAAGAAAAAATACTTACTATGAGCCCAAGAAATAGCTCTAATTTTCATGGAAATAAGCTATGTAAGAAGGACAATAGTTTAGTTGCTAAGTCATGTCTGACTCTTGCAAACACATGGACTGTAGCCTGCTAGCTCTTTTGGCCATGGAATTCTACAGGGAAGAATACTGAAGTGGGTTGCCTTTTCCTTCTCCAAAGGATCTTCCCCCAGGAATCAAACCCAGGTCTCCTGAATTGCAGGCAGATTCTTTACTCACTGAGCTATCAGGGAAGTCCAGTTTAGAATATAGTTGTCAGCATTGTCTGGTACAGTGAATGAATTGAATGTCCAGTTAAGGAGTTCAAATATTGATGGGATTTATTAAAGTGACTATACTGAGTACAATTTTTCAAGGAGCAAATCGCATATATTAACCCAAGTTTTTCATTGACTCTGTATAACTGGCATATTATTTGTTTAAATAAGCTTAGGCATAGAAAAAAAACTGAAAACCCTAAGTGTTTGTTCAGAAAATGAAACCTAAGATCAAGATGAGCCCTGAGAGCATTAATCATGTGTCAAATTTTAGTTTGTAATCTTTTAAATAACTATTGTAAAAAGACCTGTTATGTTCAACCCAATGAGGGGAAAAATGCAATGCTCTGAATGTCTGTCCAATTATTTTCCTATTTCCTTTTCCTACACCATATCAGCTGCATCATTCACCTCAGGTCCTCACTGTTTTTACAATGCAGCAGCTCCTCTAGTTCTCATGAAAAGTGATCTATAATCATGCTGAAATTGATGTGTTAGTGACTTAACATGTAAATCACCACTTTAGACAAAGAGCAGGAAGGGCTAGTGTAATTCTCCATAAGAATTAAATGCTAATGCTGAACTTTTGGCATCAATAAGGTCAGTTGGTATATTAGCTAGAACTCTGGTTTGCAAGCGGCATAGAATTCAAACCAAACCATCTTAAAGGGGAAATTACTGGTTGATGTCACTGTAATATTAAGTACAAGCTTGCTTACGTAAGAGGAAGTTAGATGGGAAGTATTCTCACAGATGTGCTTTTTTTTTTTTATCTTACCCTGTTTCTCCTGACTCACTCCATATTCTGTGAGATTTCATTTCTTTCCTGGACTCTATTAGCAGCTTTAGATCTTACATTACTTCAGTTTGAATTGGGTGGTAGAAGTTGGGTTTCTTTCCCAGAATTTCCAATAATAACGTTACCCTGTTTCATTCATTATGATTAACTCAAGAACTTCCTCAGTGAACAATTAATGGAGTGTTCTGATGTGTTTGGTCCAGAACACCTGCTTCATTCCCCATCTGAAGGCGGAAGTGGTTATAGGTAGGAGAAAGTGGTTATAGATAGGAAGTGATTATAGGTAGAGAAAGGTAAACTTGGTGGTGTACTTACCAGCAGAGAAGCAAATGAGAGAAAGCACATGGTAAGTAAGTAACACACAAACCTAACTTTTAACTGACCCCCATCTGATAGGTAGAATTTTTCTTTCTGGAACTCTATTACTTTTGCAACAACATGTAAATAGTGTTTTGTCAAAATGTAAAGTTGACTTTGATTAAAATTGTATGGCTTATGAATCGTTTGTGCATTCAGTAATAGTTTCAGGTATGGGAAATTTATGTAGCGATATGAAATATTCCTGAACCTCTTTCAGCCAAAAAACCCTCATATTTTGTTCAGTGTCAAACCTCAGATTTTTAGAAAGGCTATACCTACTGTCCTACTTCATAATTCAGGCTGAGTCACTTTTAATTTGTCTTCCTCTTTAACTTTTTCTCTGTAACTGCGCTATTACATGAGGCCAGGTGGCTCTTGGTACAATTTCTGGATCCAGATACTCCCTCTCATTCTCAAAATACTTCAACTTTTGCAGCAAACATAACTTCTAAAAGTAGTCATTTTAAAAATCAAATTTTTGAGAGAATGTGAAAGTGTTGGATGAATTTCTATAAGAAAGGACTTTATTATATTTATTTTGAATACGTTTAAAATAATCACTTCTAGTCAAAATTTTTGTACAGGGTTCTGAATCAGGTCCTTTCCTCTCCAGCCTCAAAATGTGTGGCCTCTCATTACACAGGAAAATCCCACACCATGTTATTAATTCAAAGAGCTAGAGGCAAGAGAGTTTCCCATCTTAATATGTAGAATACAGAAGGCATGGAAAGACAAGCATCCTTCTAAGCCAGTCTAAGGATGATATTAAGACTGCCTAGTCTTCACACAATATTGGATGTTTTTGAACTGAATCTATGTTACTGTGCTGTTTTCTCTAGATTCTACTTATATTTAGATACACTGCTATTTAAAATGTTTAGAATTAGTATGATGATTTTTTAGATAAATTTGATCTTAAAGTTGATTTCTACTGGTATCATCACCTTTTATGTTACTTTTGAATCTACTACTTATGAATCTATTACTTATTTAACTATTTGTTGAGAGTCTTTTCTTTCTGGAATTCCCTCTTCTCCCTACCTTCAGTGTAGTTATTTTAAGGACTCAGTTGATACTTCTGTGTCTATACTCTTAATCCCTTAAATAATACCTTTATGTAGGATTCTATGACCAGGAACCTAGCAAACTCTCAATATGTCCTCTATATTGTTTGTAAAGACTTCAGAGGAAAAAAACCAAAGTCTCTTCTTTCCTCTTTTCTCACTCTCCCCATCCACACCCCACACCCCAACCTGGGTGGATTTTTGTCAGCTAGGAAGCTGGTCACAGGTTCCATGCAAAATTTTCAAATCTTAATGTAATGAAACAAAGAAAAGTAGATCACTTATACTCAGTAAATTTGTATACCCTTAAAATTTTGCTTTGTTACATGGGGCATATATATTTATATGTGTATTTACATACAGACATATATTAGTGTACACATTTATATTTAGCAAAAGTACTTTTATGGAAAGTTGTACTTTTGTTCATCTATCTTTTTCTATACAGATATAAATAATTTGGGGTTTATATTGAGATCATGAAATATTATCCAAAGTTCATTACTGGCCTTAAATGTTGAAAAAGGTTGAAGTCTTAAATGTTGAAAAAAGGTTAAAATTATACAATTTTTTAATTTTTAGAGAAATTTCAAAGGTGTAAAACAGAATGTTGTATTCTTCCACCTGAATATATGCTTTATTTTTTGCTAAGCAGCAAACATGGGAAAAATTACTTCAATTGAAGGGGAGTGGAATTTGTCATTTCAAAATATACTCTTTGACATAAGTATTATTTGGGGCTGAATATGTTTAAGAGTTTCCCTGGTGGCTCAGTGTTAAAGAATCCACCTGCAAATCACTGGGTAGGGAAGATCCCCTGGAGAAGGAAATGGCAACTCAGTCCAATATTCTTGACTGGGAAATCCCATGAACAAAAGAGACTGGTAGGCTATAGTCCATGGGATCACAACAGAATCAACAGGACTTAGCTACTAAACAACAACAACAGCAACAAATGTTTAAGAAACAAAGGACAAAGGAAAAGGTCTGAAAACTGAGTAGAAGTTACCCTTTTGTAGAAGACATTTACATTTATAAGGATATCTCCCTCTTTGTACCAGGAAGAGGGGGGGTGACCAAGTCTCTGAAAACTCTTACAATAGAGAAGGTACTGACTTAAATCTTCATAACAACCACCCCTTTGTTTATTCTGCTTTTCCAGGTAACTTACCTCAACTGGTTTACTCTTCTTTCCCCCACACTTAACATCTTTATTTTGTCTTTAGCTGGAAATGATATTTAAGGGTATGGCTTGGATCATTTCAAGGAGTTTCTCTGTTTTCCTGGATATCTCCAATGTATATTATTTATATATATATATATATATATATATATATATATATATATACATACATACATATACACATACACAATTAAAATTCTGTTTCTTTTTCTCCAGTTAATCTGTCTTTTATTTTAGGGAACTCTCAGCCAAAAATCTTGAAGGGTAGTGGGAAATTTATTTTTCCTCCCTACCAATCCAGCAAGCAAATCTCAGCTAAGGTTTCAGAGTTTGTTAGAGGAATCAGTCTCCTGTTTTTTTTTTTTAATAATAATTATTATTATTATTATTTTTGATAGATGCTAAACTCCTCTATTTTTTCTTTTCCTTAGCACTGTATATCTACTAAAACATTCATTTAATTTTTCAACACGTGTACAAGCTTCTGATTCTCCTGTGTTGTGCATTTTGTGAATAGCCGACGATTTCAGAAGAAAACTGGTAGTGTCAGGCATTAGATCCAGAGGTTGGGGACCGCTTGGTCTAACTTATTCTAAAATATGTGTGTGTCTATCTATCTAGTTTTTTTTTTTTTTCCTAGTTCTATCTGCTTAGTAAAGACATACATAATTCAGAGAGAGAGAGAAAACAACTTTTGGATTGTATGGGTAAATAAATTGTCATCTTTGGAAACACTGGCCACCTTACAAATAAACATGAAGGTGAAAAAAGCACAAAAGCCATAATGTGGTAAACATCTTTGCTGCATATGATATCCATCTCTTCCCCAAGCCCTTCCTAGTCTATGTCAGGAGAAGCATAAAGCCTCACTTTATTTATTTATTTATTTTAATTGGAGGCTAATAACTTTAAAATATTGTGGTTTATGCCGCACACTGATGTGAATCAGCCACAGGTGTACATGTGTCCCCCATCCCGAACCCTCCTCCTGCCTCCTTCCCCATCCCATCCCTCTGGATTGTCCCAGTGCACTGGCTCTGAGTGCCCTGTTTCATGCATCGAACTTGGACTAGTGATCTGTTTCACATATGGTAATATACATGTTTCAATGCTAGTTTTTCAAATCATCCCACCATCGCCTTCTCCCACAGACTGCAGAAGTCTGTTCTTTATATCTGTGTCTCTTTTGCTGTCTTGCATATAGGGTCATTGTTACCATCTTTCTAAATTTCATATATATGCATTAATATACTATATTGGTGTTTCTCTTTCTGACTTACTTCACTCTGTAAATAGGCTCTATTTTCATCCACTTCATTAGAAATGATTCAAACGCATTCTTTTTGATAGCTGAGTAACATTCCATTGTGTATCTGTATCACAGCTTTCTTATCCATTCATCTATGGATGGACATCTAGGTTGCTTCCATGTCCTAGCTATTGTAAACAATCCTGTGATGAACACTGGGGTACACGTGTCTCTTTCAGTTCTGGTTTGCTCGGTGTGTATGCCCAATAATGGGATTGCTGGGTCATATGGCAGATCTATTTTTAGTGTTTTAATGAATGTCCATGCTGTTCTCCATAGTGGCTTTACTAGTTTGCATTCCCACCAACAGTGTAAGAGGGTTCCCTTTTTCTACATCCTCTCCAGCATTTATTGTTTGTAGACTTTTTGATAGCAGCCCTTCTGACTGGCATGAGTGGTACATTATTATGGTTTTGATTTGCATTTCTCTGATAATGAGTGATGTTGATCATTTTTTCATATGTTTGTTAACCATCTGTATGTCTTCTTTGGAGAAATGTCTTCTTAGTTCTTTGCCCATTTTATGATTGGGTCGTTTATTTTTCTGTTACTGAGCTACATGAGCTGTCTGTATATTTTTGAGATAATTTTTTGTCAGTTGCTTCATTTGCTATTATTTTCTCCCACTCAAAGGCTGTCTTTTCACCTTGATTATAGTTTCCTTCATTTTGCAAAAGCTTTTAAGTTTAATTAGGTCCCATTTGTTTATTTTTGCTTTTATTTCCATTACTCTGGGAGGTGGGTCATAGAGGATCCTGCTGTTAGAGAGTGTTTTGCCTATGTTTCCCTCTAAGAGTTTTATAGTTTCTGGTCTTACATTTAGATCTTTAATCCATTTTGAGTTTATTTTTGTGTATGGTGTTAGAAAGTGTTCTAGTTTCATTACTTTACAGGTGGTTGACCAGTTTTCCCAGCACCACTTGTTAAAGAGATTGTCTTTTCACCAATGTATATTTTTGCCTCCTTATCCTATGGATAAGGTGTCCATAGATGCATGGGTTTATCTCTGGGCTTTCTATTTTGTTCCACCGATCTATATTTCTGTTTTTATGCCAGTACCATACTGTCTTGATGAGTGTCCAGACAAAGATGCTGCAAGAAAAGAAAACTATAGTCCAATATCACTGATGAACATAGATGCAAAAATCATCAACAAAATTCTAGCAAACAGAATGCAGAAACTTATGAAAAAGATCATATATCATGACCAAGTGGGCTTTATCCCAGGGATGCAAGGATTCTGCAATATTTGCACACCAATCAATGTGATACACCACATTAACAAATTGAAGGATAAAAACCAAATGATTATCTCAATAGATGCAGAGAAAACCTTTGACAAAATTCAACACTCATTCATGATAAAAATGCTTCAGAAAGAAGGCATAGAAGGAACATACCTCAACATAATAAAAGCCATATATGATAAACCCACAGCAAACATTATCCTCAATGGTGAAAAATTGAAAGCATTTCCCCTAAAGTCAGGAACAAGACAAGGGTGCCCACTCTCACCACTACTATTCAACATAGTTTAGGAAGTTTTAGCTACAGCAATCAGAGAAGAAAAGGAAATAAAAGGAATCCAGATTGGAAAAAAAGAAGTAAAACTCTCACTGTTTGCAGACATTATGCAGATGACATTTGCAGATGACTTTATCCTCTACATAGAAAACCCTAAAGACACCACCAGAAAATTACTAGAGCTGATCAATGAATATAGTAAAGTTGTAGGATATAAAATTAATACACAAAAATCCCTTGCATTCCTATACATTAACAATGAAAAAACAGAAAGAGATATTAAAGAAACAATCCCATTTACCATTATGATGAAAAGAATGAAATACTTAGGAATAAATCTACCTAAAGAAACAAAAGACCTATATATAGAAAACTATAAAACACTCATAAAAGAAATCAAAGATGACACAAATAGATGGAGAAATATACCATGTTCATGGATTGGAAGAAGCAATATAGTGAAAATGAGTATACTCCTCAAAGCAATCTATAGATTCAATGCAATCCCTATCAAGCTACCAACGACACTTCTCATGGAACTAGAACAAATAACCTCACAATTTGTGTTATGGAATTACAAAAAAACCTTGAATAGCCAAAGCAATCTTGAGAAAGAAGAATGGAACTGGAGAAATTAACCTGCCTGACTTCAGACTATACTACAAAACCCACTTTTGATCCCTTACTGAGTATCATAAAACAAAGAATGTTGTTCCTATCCTTTTACAGGGATAAAATGATAAGCTGCTGCAGTAGTTGACACTATACCCTGAGAGAAATTAAGGATGAAAACCAAGTGAGGTATTCTTTGGAAAAACAGGCCCTTTAGATAGTTCGATGTATATATCAGGAAGAATTTTAATGAACCCAGATTATTGCATCTTCCCATACATTAAAAAAAAAAAATCACTAAAATAATTAACCAAGATATCTGTTCCTTTGAATAGAAGTAAACTTTAATTGAGATGTGTGCTTAATTACATGTATTCCTTAACCAAAAAACATATATATATATATACTGGCTTTTTCTCCTACCTCTTTGGAGCAGTTCTCTCAGAAGCCACTGAGAGGCTATTTTCTGGCTATAGTCCTCAGTAAGGTCCTGAATAAAACTGATACAACTCTTACGTTGAATATGTTTCTTCCAGTTCACATTATCTATGTCTTTTTGATGGTGTCTTCAACTTGAATGGGTGAAATTCCGTTTTTTCAGCCATACTTGCTAACTCTATATTCCTTGCCAATGACAGTATTACAAATAATCCTGTAATGGAATCCTAGCTATGAATATGTACTAGAAAGCCTTCTTTGTTGCTTTAGAGTAGGTCCTCTTCTTCTTCTTCTTTTCTTTAAAGGCATATGAAGATTAGATGCTAATTTAACCCTCTCTGAGTTTTGGGAAATTTGACTTGAAAATACGATTTCTGGAGAATTTACAAACAGAAGCCCAGGGGTAAGGGAGAAACAACATGTAACAAATATCAGAATGAAAAGTTGAAAGGAACATGCATCCATGAAAATTTAGTTCAGTTACTAAAGCAACTTGCTTGGGAGGATTCTATCATTGGGCATCTCAATGTGATAAGTGAGATAGTGTGGCTGTATTGCATAATCCACTTTATTTATTTTTAAATGTTTATTTATTTATTTAGCTACATGGGTCTTAGTTGCAGAACACTGGATCTTTATTTGCAGCATGCAAATTCTTAGTTGTGGCATGTGGGACCTAGTTTCCTGACCAGGGATCAAAGCTGGGCCCTAGCATTTGGAGATGGAATCTTAGTCACTGGACCACTAAGGAAGTCCCCATAATACACTTTAAATTATGTCACTTAAAGTCAAGAGATGGGAATACCAGACCACCTGACCTGCCTCTTGAGAAATCTGTATGCAGGTCAGGAAGCAACAGTTAGAACTAGACATGGAACAACAGACTGGTTCCAAAGAGGAAAAGGAGGACGTCAAGGCTGTATATTGTCACCCTGCTAATTTAACTTATATGCAGAGTACATCATGAGAAATGCTGGACTGGAAGAAACACAAGCTGGAATCAAGATTGCCAGGAGAAATATCAATAACCTCAGATATGCAGATGACACCACCCTTATGGCAGAAAGTGAAGAGGAACTCAAAAGCCTCTTGATGAAGGTGAAAGTGGAGAGTGAAAAAGTTGGCTTAGAGCTCAACATTCAGAACACTAAGATCATGGCATCCGGTCCCATCACTTCATGGGAAATAGATGGGGAAACAGTGGAAATAGTGTCAGACTTTATTTTTGGGGCTCCAAAATCACTGCAGATGGTGATTGCAGCCATGAAATTAAAAGATGCTTACTCCTTGGAAGGAAAGTTATGACCAACCTAGATAGCATATTCAAAAACAGAGACATTACTTTGCCAACAAAGGTCCATCTAGTCAAGGCTATGGTTTTTCCTATGGTCGTGTATGGATGTGAGAGTTGGACTGTGAAGAAGGCTGAGCACCGAAAAATTGATGCTTTTGAACTGTGGTGTTGGAGAAGACTCTTGAGAGTCCCTTGGACTGCAAGGAGATCCAACCAGTCCATTCTGAAGGAGATCAGCCCTGGGATTTCTTTGGAAGGAATGATGCTAAAGCTGAAACTCCAGTACTTTGGCCACCTCATGCAAAGAGCTGACTCATTGGAAAAGACTCTGATGCTGGGAGGGATTGAGGGCAGGAGGAGAAGGGGACGACAGAGGATGAGATGGCTGGATGGCATCACTGACTCGATGGACTTGAGTCTGAGTGAACTCCGGGAGTTTGTGGTGGACAGGGAGGCCTGGAGTGCTGCTATTCATGGGGTCGCAAAGAGTCAGACACGACCGAGTGACTGAACTGAACTGAACTGAAAGTCAAAAGTATCCTAACTTCTTCAGGGGCATCTGGGGATATATCTTGCCATCATCATATTTGCATTTCATAAAAACTGGAAACAGCGTCACAAAATGCGACTGCTCCCTTCAGCTCAATTCATTATTACGGGTGAACAGTTTAAGGGTGCCGTTTTATCTTTCAGCAGGCTTCTCTTTGCCCTTCATCTTGAAATTTTACCCCTTTCTAGTTCTATGGCTGTTGCTTTGTTTCTAGATGCTTCGTTTCAGGATCCATACCTGATGCCTTTGCTCATACCTGAGGTCCCCTGCCCATGCCCTGTGACTTCTACCTGTGAAAATGTGACCTTTGTTCAATGTCTACTTACTCCATATTGAAGGTTTTTTTTCCTTTCCCAATAAAACCGCTTTTTATTTTTCCTGATTTTTCATAACATTTCTTTTTGGGATCTTTTATATCCACTCATATTTTATTCAGACTTTACATTTTATAAGGTCAAAGATGGCCTCATGTATACAGTGAGGTTCTTGAAAAGGGGACGGGTTTTCATTCATCATTGTATTGACAGCCTCTGGTACATAGTAGGTGTCTAAGAAGCATTTATTTAATAAATTATATTAGAATGCCGATTTAGAAATTTTCTCTCATAGACTCTCTCATTTCAGCTCCTTACCTGGAAATTCACATTGCAGATGTCTGTGAGAGTAGTTACCCCTTTGGATCCAATTAATGTTTAGCTTTTGCTTGCAAGAACAATTCAGTCCTGAAAGTAATATCAGCCATAAAAATGAGGCACAAAAATTAACTCTTTTTTTTTTTTTTAAACAATTCATTCTCCCTATAGGAGGCATGCAGGTAGAAAAATAAATGAAATTAGCATTCTTATCTCCTCTCCCAGCATAGATCTTAAGGCACTCTGGATGAGTTTGCAAGATTAACATGCCAGAATATCACATAAGAATTGTTCACAGCTCCGTGGATGAATTTAAATGTAATTCAGAAATATCATGAAAGAATTTAATTTCCTAAAAGTGAGTGCAGACTTCGCAAGGATTAGAATGCAAAATACTACCAATTTTCACTAAGTATTTGCTGGAATTAACCTTGATGTATACAACTATTCTATAATTCAGTATGCACTGGTTACTTTTCTATCAGATGTGGTACTTAGTTTAATTTTTTTCTCTGCACACTTGAGAATGTGTGGTCTCTTAATCTAGAGAAGAACATGGTGCTGGCACCTCCCGTCTGAATAGCTTTATGCAGAGGGGACACATTGCATGTGCTTTGAGATCTGCAGTCTTACTGCTGCTCAGCAGAAACAGATGGGATCTAAGTCTAGTGGAATCTAAAAGGAAATGAATTTGAGGAGCTTGCAAATTATTCAGTTCAGTTCCCTCATTCTTTTCTTGAATCACAGTGGAAATAGGAATTCCTAACGTGTATGGAGTTTGTACTGTGTCTCAAGTAGCTTGCTTAATACTTAGCATGCATTATCTCACTGAAGATCACAGACACAGCCATGGAAAATAAGCTATGCACCTTGCTTTTATCATTCTTGAAAATAAAGAAGAGGAAAAGATCTAGGATCACTGCCTCTAATCATCCACTGACATCCATCCTTTATTACACATCATTTTGTAACTATAAAAATGAGGGCAAATTAGTTCGCAGCATATATTTTATGGCTTCCCTGGTGTCTCATTGGTATAGAAATACTCCACCAATGCAGGAGATGTGGGTTTGGTCCCTGGATTGGGAAGATCCCCTGGAGAAGGAAATGGCAACCCACTCCAGTATTCTTACCTGTGAAATCCCCTGGACAGAGGAGCCTAGTGGGCGATAGCCCATGGAGTTGCAAAGAATCAGACATAACTTAGTGACTGAACAACAACAATATACATTTTATAGTTTATTTTAATTGGTATGTTCTTATCTGATGGTATTGAGTCATGAGGACTTGAAATATGGATACTGTTCATGAATGAAAGTACTTTTCTTCTGACTTATTATATTCAGTATCACCAAATCTGGACTAGATATTTTTTTATTTGTCCATAGGATTAACAAAATCATTAATCCTTCAGGAAATAAAAAATAAACAGAGAATGCAGGAAATAAGAATAAAACAATTGAAAATGTTTTCACAAATGACAATGAGAATGCAGTGAAATAACTGAACAGTGTGATTTAGACTTTGCAATGAAATGCATAAGTGTGGGTGGCTCTGAGCTTCAGCTTCCTCATCAGTAAAATAAAAGAGATTGGATTCTGTCTTCCCTGATATCCATTTAATTTAAAGTTATACATGGTACTAGGAAAGAAAAAGAAAAACTATTTTTTCTAAAACATGAACAAAGTTGAACAACTTGGTGTTGATTCTCCTGAATATTTGACACCAGGAAGGAAAAGCAATTTATTTATTTATTTTTTCCTTCTAGCACTGGTAGTTTATACAGTAATCAAAGAGAAGTTACTACACTTGTTCTCAAAAATGTATTGAAAATATAAAATTCAGAAATATTGAGAGAGCAAGCTATTGAATGATACATAGACTTACATTGATTCCTGTTTCTTATCATGCAAGGATAATGCTGTAATAAACACCTGAAAGGAAGTTTACTAGAATTTTTGCAAGAGTAAGAAAGCAGGGCCTTAAGTACAAAACAAATAAATTAGTCTATTCAGTCCCTAAATCTATGAAGGTTGACACCTTGTGGGACTCGCAACCTGCACACTGAACCATTCGCTTCTAGCATTGCTGCGTGACAGTGGTGTGGCTCAGTATTAGGTTTGTCTGCTTCTCTATTCACAGCCTTGGTGGAAAATTTCTACTTTCACAGCTCCTGGCATAAAAGCTTATACACTGAAAGGAGTGGCAGGCCATTTTCCCTTTCAGTTTGGTAAATCCTTCATTTTAAATAATAAAATAGTATAATATCACAATATATAATTACTTTACAAACTCAGAGCTCATAAATCTGTCATTTTCAGTTATTCAAATACTATGGGGGGGGGGAGAGAACAATAAGTAAAATATCTTCTGAGCCACTGATACCTTGTAAAATGTACACATTAATACCCAGTCTAACAAACAAAACATTCAGACAACATTAAAACTAATAGCACAGAAATAAATGCTGGAGGCAGATCATTTTATAACCTTAATATATAAACACTTATTGAGCACTTGCTATTTGGCATTTATTGTCCTAAGTGCTATATCACCACCATGAAATAGAATTATTTTGTAAATGATTACCATGAATTATTATTTATTTCTATTTCATGATGATGAACCTGAGGCTCAGAAAGATGATGTAACTTATCCCAAGCCACACAGCTATAAATGATGTTGCCAGAATTTAATTTCAGGCACTATTAGTATAGAACTCAAATTTAAAGCCATGACATTTTATTACTTTTCTGACATTGGAAAAGTGGATAATTTATAGCCTAAAAGTAGAGATGAAATAAAGAAATAAAGAAACATTTTAAAACATCCATCAGGGAAAGACAAATTGGTAAAATATAAACAAATATTTGCTACTGCATTTACTACAATTGGGTATCAATGCTTTCAGAAAATTATTTTTCTCTTAGATTTCTGTCATTTGTGTGTATTGAGTGGCAGAGCAAATTTTCTTAATTTATGGACCATAGTTTTTCTCATTTATAAAATTGAAATGTCTTCATTGTGGAAGATGGTGTGATAATTAAATGACTCTGAAAGGTCTAGCACAATGTCAGACATATTTTGAACACCCCACACATGATGACTGTTAGTCATTAGTTAATAACAATGTAATATAGAATGTGCTTAGATTCTTATATTGATTCAAGTGGATTGTATCACATGTATTTGTCTGGTGCATCATACCCGATTGCCTGATGCTTATGCTTATATATATATATTATTATATATAATTGGAGAAGGAAATGGCAACCTACTCCAGTATTCTTGCCTGGAGAATCCCGTGGACAGAGGAGCCTGGTGGGCTACAGTCCATGGAGTCACAAGAGTTGGACATGACTTAGCGACTAAACCACCACCATATATAGATAATACATCAATAGTAATACAAGAAAAAACTGAAAGCAATAGTCTTCTAGACAAAGTTTGGAAAAGGAATCATTTTCAACCTCCAACATATTTAAGGATAAAATAAAATGATATCCTCTATCTCAAAGATTTTAAATAAATGATTCTTAGTCTGAATCCATCGTAGTCTAAAATGCTGCTGTAGTGTAATTGCTCATATGAAACATAAATTGCCCATATCAGAGGCAAATCATTCATACAGCACATAACACATATAGTATTGGTTATTTTTACAATTCCTTGGTAAAATCTGTTATAAATACTGAATTTCTCAAGAAAAAGATATTTTTTACATGTCAGTTTAACCTGAAAAAAAAAATGTCTTTTCTTTAATCTTATAGTATAAAGCCTATTAATAAAGAGTTAGTAGACATACTTTTTTAAAATAAAGAATTATATGCATTGTGGCTACATTTTTATCTATTTAAGAGAAACTACTAAAATGTTGGGTAAATATCAAAACTTTTATTTTAACATATGGCTAACCTCTTGCACACAAAGGACATTTTGGTGACAAGAATAAAACTAGGTAATCATTGTAGCTGGAAGTTGCCCAAATGTATCTGATGACAGCTTTAGTGGATTAAGATATGAATATATTTAAAGGTGTGTCCAAACAACAGGGACAACATGGAAGTTGAGACTATATCAGAGCAACCTGTTAATATTTACACATAAAGCCAGGGCACAGGACTCCTAGAGACAACACTTGCCGTAAGAGAAATATTTGCACACATGCTCCCTCTACCCTACATCCCATGAAATCTGAGAAGGGACATGTAAAGATACACAGTCTTAGTCAAGGGTTGCTTTAAGAATTCTAGCCAGAGTACTATACAAATGAGGGTTAAGATAACTTAGAAGTTTATTCTGGATTGATAGTGTTTCCAAGGGTCTGGCAAAGCCTACTATAGAGGAACTCACTTAAACTGGTAACTCAAAAGCTTGCCACAAAGAAAGTTGCAAGGAGTATGGCTCATCTTCAAAGCTCACTAAAATCATAGGGAAAAATAGGTCATCATGAGCCAATAAGAAAATGAATTGCAAAATCAGAACTGCCAAACTCATAAATGTTAGACTATCAATAATAGAGACATTATATAAAATTTTACTTAAGATATAATTTAACATCAGGTGAGGAGGGTTGAGTTAATCAAGGTCCTCAGTTCATAGAGTCATAGCAACGTTGGTCTCTGTGAAGTCCCTTTCATGTTTCATTTACCCCCCTTTAACCAAATCCTTAACTCCTTTCTGTATCTTTATAGGCAATGGTTGGGGTATGTGGATATATGTCCTTGAATTGGTGTATATTATTATAAATATGTAGTGAAGTTCCAGGCTCTGCTTTTGATTCACATATATGCTACTTTTGTTTAACATAATTACTCTGTGCTATTTTAAAAAAATATATTTCCACAGTGTATTTCCATAATTGCTTTCCATTTTGAAATTCATATATTTCATGTAACAGTTCTCTCTGTTCACACAAACAATTCTTGATGAACATCTTACATGTTTCCTTTTAGAACTTTGTGTAAATGTGTGTGTGTGTGTGTGTGTGTAAGTGTGTCTGTGTGCACATGCGTGCAAGAGGGAGAGAGAGTGAGAATAAACATGAATCAGGAGAGGAATGCTTGCTCCTAGGTACTTACTGAACATAAGCAAGTTACTCTTAAGAATGGCTGTATATGTCTTTTCTCTCCTCCATCTGACTTTAGTAATTAGAAATCTAAAGTTAATTGTGTTTGAACAAAAAAGGCCAGTCTCTAACCCGTTGAAAATTTAAAGTTTGTTTACACAAGACAGGGGAAATAGATTCTTGGTGGGCACAAACAGAACCTTGTGCACACCAGGACCCAGGAGAAAGGAGCAGTGACCACACAAGAAACTGACCCAGACTTGCCATGAGTGTCCAGGAGACTCTGGCGGAGGCGTGGGTCAGCGGTGGCCTGCTGCAGGGTTGGGGGCACTGAGTGTAGCAGTACATGCATGGGATCTTTTGAAGGAGGTCACCATTATCTTCATTACCTCCACCATAGTTTTGCCCCAGGTAAATAACAGAGGGAACACAGCTCCACCCATTAACAGAAAATTGGATTAAAGATTTACTAGCATGGCCCTACCCATCAGAACAAGACCCAATTTCCCCCTCAGTCAGTCACTCCCATTAGGAAGCTTCCATAAGCCCTTATTCTTCTCCATCAGAGGGCAGACAGACTGAAAACCACAGTCACAGGAAACTAACCAATCTGATCACATGGACCACAGCCTGTCTAATGAAATAAAACTATGAGCCATGCCATGTAGGGCTACTCAAGACGGACGGGTCATGGTGGCAAGTTCTGAGAAAACGTGGTCCCCTGGAGTAGGGAATGGCAAACCACTTCAGTATTCTTGTCTTGAGAACACCATGAACAGTATGAAAAGGCAAAAAGATAGGACACTGAACGATGAACTCCCCAGCTTGGTAGCGGCCCACTATGCTACTGGAGGTCAGAGGAGAAATAACTCCAGAAAGACTTAAGAGACAGATTCGAAGCAAAAAAAGCACCCAGTTGTGGATGTGGTGATGGAAGTAAGGTCCTATACTGTAAAGACTGATACTGCATATGAACCTGGAATGTTAGATCCATGAACTCAGGCAAAATGGAAGTGGTCAAACAGGAGATAGCAAGAGTGAATATCGACATTTTAGGAATCAGCGAACTAAAAAGGACTGAAATGGGAAAATTTAACTCCAATGACCATTACATTTACTACTGTGGGCAAGAATCCATTAGAAGAAATGGAGTACCCATTAGAGTCAACAAAAGAGTCCTAAATGCAGTACTTGATGCAATCTCAATAATGACAGAATGAACTTTGTTTGATTCCAAGGAAAACCATTCAATATCACAGTAATCCTAGTCTATGCCCCTACCAGGAATGCTGAGGAAGTTGAAGTTGAACGGTTCTGTGAAGACCTACAAGACCTTCTAGAACTAACCCAAAAAAGATGTCCTTTTCATTATAGGGGACCAGAATGCATAAGTAGGAAGTTAAGAAATGCCTAGAGTAACAGGCAAATTTGGCCTAGGAGTACAGAATGAAGCAGGGCAAAGGCTAATAGAGTTTTACCAAGAGAATGCACTTGTCATGGCAAATACCCTCTTCCAACAACACAGGAGAAGACCATACACATGGACATCACCAGATGGTCAATACCAAAATCAGATTGATTATATTTGCAGCCAAAGATGGAGAAGTTCTATACAGTCAGCAAAAACAAAACCAGGAGCTGACTGTAGCTCAGACCATGAACTCCTTATTGCCAAATTCAGACTTATATTGAAGAAAGAAGGGAAAACCACTAGACCTAAATCAAATCCCTTATGATTATATAGTGGAAGTGACAAATAGATTCAAAGGATTAGATCTGATAGACAGAGGGCTGGAAGAACTATGGACAGAGGTTTGTGACATTGTACAGGAGGCAGGAATCAAGACCATCCCCAAGGAAAATAAATGCAAAAAGGCCATATGGTTGTCTGAGGAACACTTACAAATAACTGTGAAAAGAAGAGAAGCTAAAGGCAAAGGAGAAAAGGAAAGATATACCTACTTGAATGAAGAGTTCCAAAGAATAGAAGGAGAGATAAGAAAGCCTTCCTCAATGATTAAGTCATGAAAGAGAGGGAAAAAATGGAATGAGAAAGACTAGAGATTTTTTCAAGAAAATTAGTGATACCATGGGAACATTTCACGCAAATATGGGCACAATGGACAGACATGGTATGGACCTAACAGAAGCAGACGATATTAAGAAGAGGTGGCAAGAATACACAGAAGAACTATACTAAAAAGGTCTCATGACTCAGATAATCATGATGGTATTATCACTCACTCAGAGCTGGACATCCTGGAAGGCAAAATCAAGTGGGCTTTAGGAAGCATCACTATGAATAAAGCTAGTGGAGGTGATGGAATTCCAGTTGAGCTATTTCAAATCCTAAAAGATGATGCTGTGAAAGTGCTGCACTCAATATGCCAGCAAATTAGGAAAACTCAGCAGTGGCCACAGGACTGGAAAAGGTCTAGTAAATAAAAAAAAATGTAATAAAGTAATAAAAAAAAGTTTTTATTCAAATTCCAAAGAAAGGCAATGCCAAACAATGCTCAAACTACCACACAATTGCACTCATCTCACACACTAGTAAAGTAATGCTCAAAATTCTCCAAGCCAAGCTTCAATAGTACATGAACCATGAACTTCCAGATGTTCAAGCTGGATTTAGAAAAAGCAGAGGAACAAGAGATCAAATTCCCAACATACATTGTATCATTGAAAAAGCAAGAGAGTTCCAGAAAAACATCTACTTCTGCTTTGTTGACTATGCCAAAGCCTTTGGCTGTGTGGATCACAATAAACTGTGGAAAATTCTTAAAGAAATGGGAACACCAGACCATTTGACCTACTTCTTGAGAAATTTGTATGCAGGTAAGGAAGCAACAGTTAGAACTGGACATGGAACAACAGACTGGTTCCAAAATCTGGAAAGGAGTAGGTCAAGGCTGTATATTGTCACCCTGCTTATTTAACTTATATGCAGAGTACATCACGTGAAACGCTGGGCTGGATGAAGCACAAGCTGGAATCAAGATTTCTGGGAGAAATATCAATAACCTCAAATGTGCAAATAACACCACCCTTATAACAGAATGCAAAGAAGAACTAAAAAGCCTCATGATGACAGTGAAAGAGGAGAGTTAAAAAGTTGGCTTAAAACTCAACATTCAGAAAACTAAGATCATGGCATCCGGTCCCATCACTTCATGGCAAATAGATGGGGAAACAATGGAAACAGTGAGAGACTTTATTTTGGGGGGCTCCAAAATCACTGCAGATGGTGACTGCAGCCATGAAATTAAAAGATGCTTGCTCCTTGGTAGAAAAGTTATGACCAACCTAGACAGCATATTAAAAAGCAGAGACATTATTTTGCCAACAGAGGTCCATCTAGTTGAATCTGTGGTTTTTCCAGTGGTCATGGATGGATGTGAGAGTTGGACTATAAAGAAAGCTGAGTGCCAAAGAATTGATGATTTTGAACTGTGGTGTTGGAAAAGACTCTTGAGAGTCCCTTGGACTGCAAGGAAATCCAATCAGTCCATCCTACAGAAAATCAGAACTGAATATTCATTGGAAGGACTGATGCTGAAGCTGAAACTCCAATACTTTGGCCACCTGATGCAAAGAACTGACTCATCTGAAAAGATCCTGAATTGGGGAAATATTGTGGGCAAGAGGAGAAGTGGATGACAGAGGATGAGATGGTTGGATGGCATCACCGACTCAATGGAGATGAGTTTGAGTAAACTCCAGGAGTTGGTGATGGGCAGGGATCCTGGCGTCTTCCAACCAATGTGGTTGCAAAGGGTTGGACAGGACTGAGCAACTGATCTGAACTAACTGAAGTGAAATGTCTTTTATCAACGTTGCCCAAAAGGAAATTTCATGCTGTCCTTATCACAAAACAGAGAATTGATTTTTGTGTTGTCAGGATATAATGCTACTAGAAAGGCATAAAGTTTGGTTTCTGATCTGAACCTAATCTCTACATCTACCACATTCTGTGTGTGTAACACTGGGCTGGTGACTTAACTGACTTAGGAGCTTTGATATTGTCATCTGTAGTCATGAGAATAAATACCTATTTTATATAATTATCATCATGATTAGTAAAAAGAATATAATTTCATTCCCCTTCACATATCCCCCTTTTTGCTTTTCATAATGCTTCTCTTAGTGGCTCTTCATATTTTGAGGCATGGACTGCTTTGAGAAGTAAATGAAAGCATTCCAGCAGTTTTGTTTTAAAAGTCACATATATACTAAATGGCTTTCCTGGTGGCTCAGTGTTAAAGAACCCACCTGTCAGATGTAGGAAATGCGGGTTTGATCCCTGGGTCAGGAAGATCCTCTGGAGAAGGAAATGGCAACCTACTCCAGTATTCTTGCCTGGAAAATCCCATGGACAAAAAAGCCTGGTGGGCCACAATCCATGGGGTTACAAAGAGTTGGACACAATTTAGTGACTAAATAACAACAACTACAACATATATTAGATACAAAATATTACACAAATTGTCAGTGTGATCATAGAGACTAAATATGTGTTTAGTCTCTTAAAGACCTCTTTAGAGACCTCTAAAGACTAAATATGTTTAGAGACTAAATGTGTTTTTAAAAATTTTTTCTGAGCCTCTGGCATTTACCTCCTTCCGTGGAGGACAGCCCTCAAATATAAATTAGATTCACAATCCTCATGATTGGGATAAAGGAACTCTTTACTGGGAACTAATGTAACTCGACCAGAGTTAGGCTGGCAGTAGCAGCACTCCAGCCTCACAGAATTCTTTCTGCTCCATTCCACTGTCAGGAGATAAAGAATGAGAGCTTTATGCATACCTTTTGCAAATTACAATTTGCTTTATATGGAGCATTCATTAATGGCTTTTGTTTTCTTGTCCTGAGGCACACATTTCTGTCTATGCCTTTGGTAAATGGTTTCATTTTCTGCCATTGTTTATTATTTGTACTTGTCAGATTTTTAATTGTATAATTAAGATGCTATTGGTCTTCACTAGAAATATCATCAAAGTGTTGTGACAGTGTTGTACTAAATAAATCCTGAAGTCACTGAATATAAAAGGAAATTTAAAGATTCTAGGCTACAAGATATGTAACATATTTCACTTATAGACATCCTAATCAGGTCTACGAAATAACCAGTTTTGCTGATAGCCATTGGAAAGCAGACAGTTATTAGCTCTGTATCATTTAATGAAATGCCATTACAGCAGTGACCAATGTTTGAAATGGGGAATTTTAGGCAAATAATATTCAGGAAAAACAAGTAGATCATTTTTCCAGTTTCTTTCTATGAAAACAGCGATATTGAGAAATAAATAAAGCCAATTTAGAACTATAGGAGTTGACAAAACTGAGGTCTAGAAAATGTGTGTCATTTGCATGAGGTTATATGTTAATTGGGTTTTCTGGTCAACTTGATGGTTTAGTTATAGTTTTGTTGTTGTTGTTCTGATTTCTTTTCTCGCTATACTTTGGGCATGCCACTGCTTGGCCCCAGTGGTAATATTATTAGTTTAGACACACATGTCTCCAGGATGTGGAGGTTCTGGGAATGCAGATTAAAATATTTACAGCAAACTCCATACGTCTATGTATCATTTTTTAAATTGAAGTAGATTTTCTTTCAGGTGAATATTGATTTATACAAATCCAAACTGCCTAATTAGAAAAACAAAGAAAACTTCTGAATTTGTGTAGATTAACATCATAACCAAGTGCTAAAACAAGTGCTCCCAGGTACTATGTAGACAGGACAATGTACAACTTTTTGAATATAAATTATTTTTATCCTTGGGATTTTTTTTTTTCTAATTTTTTCTTCTGGACACTTTGTTTCCAAGGCTCATCTTTTTCCCCCCACCACTGTTCTGAAATGAGGCTTTTAAAAAATGCCTTTATATTTCTTCTTGTATTCATTGGAAGGACTGATGCTGAAGCTGACACTCCAATGCTTTGGCTACCTGATGTGAAGAACTGACTCATTTTAATGGACCCTGATGCTGGGAAAGATTGAAGGTGGGAGAAGGGGATGACAGAGGATGAGATGGTTGGATTGCATCACTGACAGACATGAGTTTGAGCAAGCTCCAGGAGTTGGTGATGGACAGGGAAGCCTGGCATGTTGCAGTCCATGGGGTCGCAGAGAGTCGAATACGACTGAGAGACTGAACTGAATTTCTTCTTGTATATCAATTGTATCGTGGTGTCGTGCATCTGGTTTGGGGCCTTTTCCCCCTTTTAATGTGAGTAACTCTGAGACAGAAAAGTAGTGAAACAAAGCATTCCCAGTTCTCCATATGAGAAATCTACTGACTCCTGAACTGGCTTCTATTGGAATTTGTTTTTGGCTGATCTTTACATGACCTTTGAAATTCTGGCATCTGACTTGCCTTGAGCTTGGCCTCTAAGGCTCTAAGTCTAATTCCTTCAGGGACCTTGTCCTCCCAATCTCGTATTTTCTGGACCTTTCTGTCTGTCTTAACTCTCTGGAAGTCCAGATAGGAGAAACTGGAAGCTATTTTCTGGGCCTCTTTGTTGGTCTTAACCCTATGAAAGATAAGATACGTTAAGCAAAATACCACAAAACTCTTTTTAGTTTTGTTGTATCCCAATGAATGTGCCGGTGCTGAAAGAGATGCTTATAGAAGGGAAATAATGAGTTAATTGGAAAACGCCAAAGACTGGGAAACTTCCGGCATTGTTGTCCAAAAAAAGGGCTTCAGCCACTGATTCAGTATTTTTAAACCATTCTAAATGAGAGATGGCTAAAGTTAACAGATTAAAATTTTCAGAAACTTTCAAGAGCATGAGTCCAAAAAATAATATTTTTAATAATACATCCTTTCACACTCCACTGCACTTCTTGGTTCTGGCTTGGGCTATTGACAGATGTGCCAACATTCTCCCGGGGGGAGGCGGGGGTATGCAGTCCTCACAGGGCTCTTGCCCAACTGGAAAAGGGAAATTCCAGCCACCTCTTAATAAAGCATGTGCTCCAGAGATTTGCAACTCAATTTTGTAGACCTAATGAGTTTGAAGATGATTGGAATAAACATTGAAATTTTGGTAGCAGCTTAGCCGAATTCTGGCTAATCTCTGTGTCCTCTGTGGTTTTGCCCTTCACAGATGCAAACTCCACAGGGCTACTGCTCACCAAGATCATTAGTGCCATACAAAGCCAATTGAAAACAAGTCGAGTGACAGTCCTTGTTGTGCATCTTTAATTTACAAAGGGAAATTCTCTGGGCAGTTTCATTAGCTTCTAGCAAGTTTAATTGGATGAAAACATTGCTTTCATGATCTTTGATACCATGTGTTGGTACAAATTAAAGCATAGCGGCTCCTAGTCACGGAATTTTGCTCCTCAAATGCCTCCAGAGGGTTAAACTTGACAAAGGAGGATCCTTAACAGAATTATTACAAATCTCCAAGGGTGTAAATTGATGCTTGTGAATGTCAAGATTCAGTATCAAACAAAATAACAAAGTTCAGATAAACACATGCATAATCAAAGGTTCATGAAAAACATAATGTGTTCAATACAGACAGTGCATGTAGGCGTTCTGCATTGCATGCAAAGGGGGCAGGTACTTTTATAAAAAGATTGGTTTTAATATACATGGTATATGAATTTTGTCCATATGGTATCATAACATATTGAGAGTTTTCTTACCAACTTGAATTTGTATAATCACTGATGGCCTATTAAGTGAATTCGGTCAATAAGAAACATTGAACCCTGATTATTCTGTGTGCAATTTATATTGATTACCCCACTGAAGTAATCTTTGAGCTTGAAAAATATATTATTCTTGAGTTAGAGAAGGTAAAGAGAGGAGGCAGTGGAATAAGATTTGATATATTTGTCTAATAAGATAATCATAGAAATAGTCATGTCCAGATTTTTCTGGTTGAGAAACATCATTATGTTGATACTTGTAAGGGGCTCAGTCTTCAGAAGGTGGGCCATCACTAACGAAAACCACAAATTCCTAAAGCTGCGCTAGGATATATGTCTGCTTCTGCAGACCAGGCTACTTAAGACCGGCGTCTCTTAATGAATTCCTAAAAGACAGCAAGGGGGAATGCTAAGGGAAGTGTCACAGTTACAATAGTGCACACTAATCACTTTTACTGTCTCCAGTTTTGTCTGCCACACATAGTAAATGTTTGTGTCACCCACTGACTCTAATGGGTATTGACATATTGAGACCTTTTATCTTCCATTGACTAGACTCAAGTAGGTAGACTTGTGACTTCTTGTTTTGAAGATTGTCACCTTAAGAATAACCCCTTAATGAGTCTGTGAATAATTTTTGAGACATAACAAATATGTATCATGGATGTCTCCACACTCTGTTCCAATGGTCATGACTAATGGCACGTGGTCCTAAGATTGCTTCAGGTGCCTCAGGCTGCCAATACCAGCCCATCAGGATGGATACCTGAGTCGAAAAGTTTTGGTCCTGCCCTAACTATGTTATGAATTTTATAAAGCACTCTGGTCTTATTAGGAAAACATGTCTAAACTGTCTCATAGGGAAGAATCTCCTTGAAAATGATTCTTAGTAATCTAATGACACTAATTCTTAGTAATTTCAGATTCTGATGGTAATATTTTCAGGCTTGTCCCTAACTCTAGTGTGTGTTCTCTATCTAAATAACAGGATATATATTTTATGATAGGTTCAAATTTCAGTGGTGATTTTAGCAGAAAAGTTAAGAAGTTTGGAAGCATTCATTACCATATGACTCAGGGAACTCAAACCGGCCCCCATGATAGAAGGCGGGAGGCGAGTTTAAGAGGGAAGAGTCATATGTATACCTATGGCTGATTCATGTTGCCGTATGGCAGAAACCAACACAATATTGCAAAGCAATTATCCTTCAATTGAAAATAAATAAATTTTAAAAAGTGTGAAAGCCTTCAAGTGATGTCAGGAAACATTTTAACCTTTTCTTTTTTTTTTTTGTATAAGTTATGCATACATTTAAACTATTGCTAATAATTCATTTGCTTGAATAGTCATAAACTTTAAATATAATATGTAGCTACTGAATTCAACTCCACTTTTTAATTAGAAAAAAAATGAAATCATTTTAGCATTAAAAATCATTAATAATGTTTTAAACGGAAGATCGTGCCAGTGGTTGTAAAGAATTAATTCTAATCTCTAGAATAAAACAGTGAAGCACATTTTTGCTATTTAGAAAATGTTTCCTAAAAAGAAAAAAAAAAAGCATTTGTATGCAAGCACTTGTATTCCCTTCTTATGCAAATCTCAAAAATGCTTTAATTTTCCTGAACACTTAATTGACATTATACATAGCCATGAAAGCTTTATACAGAATCATGTGTATGTGAAAGCAAAGGTTCCTGTTGAACAGTACAGACTTGAAAGCTGAACCAGGAAATCATAATAAGCAACTAAGTAAACACTGAAGTCAAATGTGTGCTACGATGGTGGTGGTGTCATGGGATGAGTCTCAGTCAATGATAGGAAACAAAAGAAGAAACACCACTTAAATCCTGTGACACCAAGTTTATCTTTCTCATTGTTCCCAAATATTTACAGTAAGTGAGGAGACGTTTCTTCCATCTTTTCCTTTTCTTTCTTTCTTTTTAAATATGTGTTTATTTGTCTACATCTGGTCTTAGTTGGCGACATGCGTGATCTTTCCTTGTAGCACATGGACTCTCTGCTTGTGGCACAAGGCCTTTGGAGCACAAGGGCTCAGTAGTTGTTGTTCATGGGCTTAGTTGTCCCCTGGCATGTGGGATCTTGGTTTCCCAATCAGGGATCAAGCCTGCATCCCCTGCATTGCAAGACAGATTCTTAACCATTGGACCAGGGAAGTCCTCATCTTTTCCTTTTCTATGCCCGCCCAGTGGAAGAAAATAATTTCATCGTCTCTTATGCTCTGCTTTTAGCTGCTCCTTGTAGAATACTCCCCAGATACATGTGGACCAAAGTTAGCAATGAATGGAAAGGGCAGGCATGGAGGGGTCCGTTCCCTATAAATTTTTCTCTGGCTACTTACTGGAACTGCTTCACTGGGCATTACTTCTCTCTCACCAAATAGAAGAAAATTTATCATTTCACCCTTTGCCCCAAGTTTTCTTTTAACTCTTTTGATTCATAAAAGGCAAGATTTAACTCTCCATTTCACTGTAAAATTGTACTGGATTCCCTAGGATCCAACCCAGGAAGCTATTCTAATTATCACAAACTTTGTACAGTACCATTAGCTTTTCTAATTTATCCTAATCTTGTGTTGTCAAATTGAGCTCAAAACTCCTGGACTCACACCTACCCTGGACCATGCCTTTCTATAACACCTTCTTCATGGGTCTGGAAAACTTATTTGAAGGCCTTAATTTGAATCACGTAGGCTTCTATATTTGATCTCTGGTTCCTCTGCCTTTTCTAAAACCAGCTTGAACATCTGGAAGTTCACGGTTCATGTATTGCTGAAGCCTGGCTTGGAGAATTTTGAGCATCACTTTACTAGCTTGTGAGATGAGTGCAAGTATGCAGTAATTTGAGCATTCTTTGGCAATGCATTTCTTTGGGATTGGAATGAAAACTGACCTTTTCCAGTTCTGTGGCCACTGCTGAGTTTTCCAAATTTGCTGGCATATTGAGTGCAGCACTTTCACAGCATCATCTTTTAGGATTTGAAGTAGCTCAACTGGAATTCCATCACCTCCATTAGCTTTGTTCTTAGTGATGCTTTCTAAGGCCCTTTTGACATTGCATTCCAGGATGTCTGGCTCTAGGTGAGTAATCACACCGTCATGATTATCTGGGTCATGAAGACCTTTTTTGTACAGTTCTTCTGTGTATTCTTGCCATCTCTTCTTAATATCTTCTGCTTCTGTTAGGTCCATACCATTTCTGTCCTTTATCAAGCTCATCTTTGCATGAAATGTTCCCTTGGTATCTTTAATTTTCTTGAAGAGATCTCTAGTCTTTCTCATTCTGTTGTTTTCCTCTATTTATTTGCATTGATCGCTGAGGAAGGCTTTCTTATCTCTCCTTGCTATTCTTTGGAACTCTGCATCCAGATGCTTATATCTTTCCTTTTCTCCTTTGCTTTTTTCTTCTCTTTTTTTCACAGCTATTTGTAAGGCCTCCCCAGACAGCCATTTTGCTTTTTTGCATTTCTTTTCAATGGGCATGGTCTTGATCCCTGTCTCCTGTACCATGTCACAAACCTCTGCCCATAGTTCATCAGGCACTCTGTCTATCAAATTTAGTCCCATAAATCTATTTCTCACTTCCACTGTATAATCATAAGGGATTTGATTTAGGTCATACCTGAATGGTCTAATGGTTTCCCCTACTCTCTTCAATTTAAGTCTGAATTTGGCAAAAAGGTGTTCATGATCTAAGCCATAGTCAGCTCAGTCTTGTTTTTGCTGACTCTACAAGCTGGTTTTAGAAAAGGCAGAGGAACCAGAGATCAAATTGCCAACATTGCTGCATCATGGAAAAAGCAAGAGAGTTCCAGAAAAACATCTATTTGTGCTTTATTGACTATGCCAAAGCCTTTGACTGTGTGGATCAAAATAAACTGTGGAAAACTCTGAAAGAAATGGGAATACCAGACCACCTGACCTGCCTCTTGAGAAACATATATGCAGGTCAGGAAGCAACAGTTAGAACTGGACATGGAACAACAGACTAGTTCCAAATAGGAAAAGGAGTACGTCAAGGCTCTATATTGTGACCCTGCTTATTTAACTTATATGCAGAGTACATCATGACACATGGTGGGCTGGAGAAAGCACAAGCTGGAATCAAGATTGCCAGGAGAAATATCAATAACCTCAGATATGCAGATGACACCACCCTTATGGCAGAAAGTGAAGAGGAACTCAAAAGCCTCTTGATGAAAGTGAAAGAGAAGAGTGAAAAAGTTGGCTTAAAGCTCAATATTCAGAAAACGAAGATCATGGCATCCGGTCCCATCACTTCATGGGAAATAGATGGGGAAACAGTGGAAACACTATCAGACTTTATTGTTTTGGGCTCCAAAATCACTGCAGATGGTGATTGCAGCCATGAAATTAAAAGATGCTTACTCCTTGGAAGGAAAGTTATGACCAACCTAGATAGCATATTCAAAAGCAGAGACGTTATTTTGCCAACAAAGGTCCGTCTAGTCAAGGCTATGGTTTTTCCAGTGGTCAACTATGGATGTGAGAGTTGGACTGGAATTGATGCTTTTTAACTATGGTGTTAGAGAAGACTCTTGAGAGTCCCTTGGACTGCAAGGAGATCCAACCAGTCCATCCTAAAGGAGATCAGTCCTGGGTGTTCATTGGAAGGACTGATGCTGAAGATGAAACTCCAGTACTTTGCCACCTCATGTGAAGAGTTGACTCATTGGAAAAGACCCTAATGCTGGGAGGCATTGAGGGCAGGAGGAGAAGGGGATGACAAAGGATGAGATGGTTGGATGGCATCACTGACTCGATGGACATGAGTTTGGGTAAAGTCTGGGAGTTGGTGATAGACAGGGAGGCCTGGCGTGCTGTGATTCATGGGGTCTCAAAGAGTCGTACATGATGGAGCGACTGATCTGAACCGAACTGAGGCTTGTATATTATTGGTATCTCACATTATAAGAAAGCTCAGTCGTGTGAAAGGTGAAAAGGGATTTAATGAACATGTTTGTGTATCATTTGTCATACCAAAGATCACAGACTGTGGTGGAATGAGCAGTGAAGAAAGCACAGGGCGTAGAATTGGGTTTTCTGGGTTTGAGCACTGACTCTACCTCTTCCTAGTTGAGTGACCCCAGGAAAGTTACTTAATCTCTCTGTGCCTCAAAACACGTATGGCAAAATAACACTTAAACTTAGAAACAAAACCATAAACAAAACCAAAACCATTAAGGGAATAAAAGTATTGGTATATGTAAAACACTCAGATGTCTGCCTAGCATTTAGTAAAGCATAGTGTACTTCTTAAGAAAGACGAAAAACTTGATCCATTTGTCTTTTTTTTTTAATTTTTATTCATTTATTTATTTTTGGCTGTGTCAAGTCTTACTTGCAGAACGCGGGATCTTCCTTGTGGTGTGCCGGCTTCTCTCTTTGTGGTGTATGGCCTTGGGAGTTGCAGTACATGGGTTTAGTTGCCCTGTGACATGCGGAATCCTAGTTCCCTGACCAAGGATTGAACCCGCATCCTAACTTAGGAAGTCCCAAGTTTGTCTTGTTCTTGACTTTGTAGAAAATTCTTTATAACAATCATTACTGTTTCTGTGTGTTTTAAATGTCTTAGATAATAGCTTATGTTTTCATTATATTTTCAGTGGCGTCTGCACACAGTTTTACATTTTAATATAAACACAAACTTAAGTATTTTTTTAATAATTTATCTTTTTGGTATTTCATCTAATAAATATTTAGCTTATGCTAAAGTAAAATGAAGACAAAATACAACATTGTATATATAAATTATTTTATCTTAAAAATAATCATGGAAGACGCTTAAAGTAGAAATCTGATATAAATGTTAGTGCTTTACATTGAGTGTGTCTCCCCAAAATTCATATGCTGAAATCCCAGCCTTCAAGGGGATTGTTTTTAGATGCAAGGCCTTTGGGAGGTGATTAAGCCGTGATGGTGGAGCACTTATCAGAGGATTAGTGTCCTTATAAAAGAGACCCTAGAGAGCTCCCTTGCCCTTTCTACCATTTGGGGACAGTGTGAGAACCAGGAAGTGGACTCACATCAAATCTGCAGGTCCTCGATCTTAGAATTCCCAGCCTCCAGAACTGTAAGAAATACACGTTTGTTGTTTATCAGCCACTGAGAATTATGGCAGCCCAAACATGCCAAAACAAGTGTTTTCCACTGTGTAATGGTATTTTCGTCCTATGTGCTCTGCTCTTTTTTCCTTGGCTGGACTGGGTCTTTGTTGTGGTCCACTGGCCTTCTCTAGTTGAGGCGCAGATGGGCTTCTTTCTGGTTGTGGTGCACAAGCTTCGCTTAGTTCCCCAACCAGGGATCATCCCTCGGCCCTTGCACTGGAAGGTGGATTCTTGATCACTGGCCCACCAGGGAAGTCTACTCCCCACAAAATTCTATTATAACTATACTGCCAAGTATTATGTAAGTAAGTAATACTAAAAGTTTAAGAGACAGTGAGTGGTCTGCAGACACAAACAGATAAACACACTCACGTGGACCAAAGGTAGCAATCTGATTGTCAAGATGGCAGGCACAGAGAAAACACATGGAGAATGACTTCCTCTTCAGTTGGAATCCCACGGGGAATCACAGTCATTGAAGATCCTCCACTGATTAAAATAGCACTCTCTTTTAAATCAGTACACAAAATACACCCTACAGACCTCATCCAGATTCTTCAAGTATTTTGATAAATAATCCTCTGATGGAGTGTTTTGAAAAGAGGAACTAACTGATGAGGGAGAGCAGAATGGTGACTAACCTGGAAAGAAGGAGACGATTATCAAACAGCAAGCACCCTCCACATAAATAATGTATCTCTCCATGACCTTGCTTTGACAGCTGGTTGCTGCCTCTATCTAGCAAGCTGAGGTCTTTCCTCCTGATTAGGTCACCTCCTTTGATGATCATAATTCTTAGTGTCACAACAACACAGAGACAACAATAAAGCAGTGATAACAACAAAGCCTTACGGGCACCGACATAGCTTTCATCTCTGCACATTGTATGGTTTTGTAAATTGTCTTCACTATGTAAATGTGCAAAGGCTGACTACCAGGTTTCTTTTCAAATTGGACTTTTATCTAATGAATGATACCATCAAAATCAGACAGTGATAGGGGTTCCTGTACAATCTCCTGGCAAAATGCTTTTATCATTATGCTCCAACTGATCACGTTTGAACTGTTTACTCCAGAGGGATTAGAAAGGATATAGTTTATTTTTAAGGATCCTCTGTTGGGGAGTTAAGTATGGAGATTCTCTAGTGAGTCTGGATAGGTTAAATTGTTGTTCAGTCACCTAGTTGTTTCTCTGTCCATGGGATTTTCCAGGAAGGAATACTGGAGTGGATTGCTGTTTCCTTCTCCAGAATAGGTAAGTAGTTCATCCACTTTATAGTCTCACCACCAACATATCCTTTGTAGGTTTTTCTCTGTATGTGTCTACATAGAGAAAGCATCTCTCCAGTTTTTTCCTTGATGTCTATGGGATCCAAAAACTCAGACCATTTTTTAAAACAGGGAAACAGATTGTTATATAGGAAATTACAAACTTGGAGATGTTTAAAAAAAAGTTCCAGGCATGCTTCTTGGTTAATAGTCCCTGACTCACTTCTGGGATGGTAACTAGATACCATATTGTTTTTATGGCTCCAAGAAGACCTATTTTTCCCCAGTGTAGACTGAAGAGGCAATCCAAGGGAGAAAAATAAATGTCTATTTCTCTCATTTAGGCAGTTTGCATGCCTAGGGATTTACACTGCTGCTGCTGCTGCTGCTGCTACTAAGTCGCTTCAGTCGTGTCCGACTCTGTGCTACCCCAGAGACAGCAGCCCACCAGGCTCCCCCATCCCTGGAATTCTCCAGGCAAGAACACTGGAGTGGGTTGTCATTTCCTTAAGAGTTTACACCTCACTGAAGAACCTTCTGAACATTTCTTACCTATACAGACTATCCAGGAGAAAGTAGATTCTTTGTGCCCCCTTTTGTTACCTAAATGATTTATGTGGGGTAGAATGTATTTTTGATGGCTTAGGAAATTCTTTAATATTTTTATTTGTATGAAATATTTATTTTTTTAAATTTAATAAAAACAGATGCTTCCTATACACACACACAGGGACACACAAAGTTTATATGAATGTAAACATAACCATAGTGTATTATAAAGGCAAAAGAAACCTAAAGATATCATATCATCATTTATTATAGCTGTTGTATATCTCACAATTTTTTTTTTATATCGCAGTTTTTTACACAGCTTTTTGTTTTAAATGTGTAAAATGTATGGGACAGGAGCTTCTGATTTTATCAATTTGAATTTAGATATTTCAGGTAACTTTTATTTTTTATTTGTTATAAATTTACTATTCATTATCTCTGATGAGATTTGCCAGAATTTATGATAACATTAAAATTGTTATTTTCAACTGAACCATTAAATTATGAAATTGAAAATTAATCTAGTCATGTTCAGGTATTAATAGTTCACTTACTCTACCAACTCATGTTAGCCTTCTGTTGTTCTTTAAAATTATATATTCAAATTGTATGATGTATATCCAAAAGTAAAAATGAGTAAGCACAAAAAGTTCTATGTATTTTTTAAATATTGGTTTTCATTAATCCAGAGCATATTCACATCAAATTGGGTCTTAAAGAAATTAATGTTCAAATTACCAATGAGAAAAACAAGACTGCAAAACTTCAGTGACTGTACAGACCAATGACCAGAACTCTGGTTTATGGATTTCTTGTCACCAGAGCTGTTAGTCTATAACTGATGGCAGGACCAGCTCTGTCACCTAATAAGTTGGCTTAGTCATAGAAATGATTTTACCTTCTGTTACCTTCATATATGAACTACAAAGTATGGAGGCCAACTAGATACTTTCTAAAGTAATTCTGGTCCAAATATTCTGTGATTACATTTCTACCCATTCTACCAAGCCTGTTTGCCCTCTTAATTTCCAGATTAAATTTAAGAGCTCCTATCCCCTAGAAGAATATTTCCTGCAAAAGAATTGGGAATTCTATTCTATTAAGGGAGAATAGTTATTATATGAGCTTTCAGATAAAAATAATATTCTAACATGCATTTATCACACACACTTCAGATACAGAAATATAAGTTCTATAGTCTCTTCTTCAGAGTTGAGGAGTAAGCAGTCTTTCTGTGGAATATTAAGAATGCAATATTGATTTTTTGGCTAAGTATTTTGATCCTTTAGACACATTAATCAATGACGTTTTCAGAGTGCATTGAGTAACAGGTAATCACTGGTATGGTAAGCATATTCAGTCAGTGGTCAAGACTGACAGCAAGATGGTAGGCACAAAATGTGTCTAGAAACCTTATAGTGGTTTGATATCCCTAGGATGGTTGTAAAGAAGGCAATGACACCCCACTCCAGTACTCTTGCCTGGAAAATCCCATGGAAGGAGGAGCCTGGTAGGCTGCAGTCCATGGGGTCGCTAAGAGTCGGACAGGGCTGAGCGACTTCACTTTCACTTTTCACTTTCATGCACTGGAGAAGGAAATGGCAACCCACTCCAGTGTTCTTGCCTGGAGAATCCCAGGGATGGGGGAGCCTGGTGGGCCGTCGTCTATGGGGTCGCACAGAGTCCGACATGACTGAAGTGACTTAGCAGCAGCAGCAGGATGGTTGTATTACTATTGAATCGATAAAAGATATTAGTAAAGTGAAAAGGGCATATGAGGTTTCTACTATGGGGAAGTATTTCAACTTTGGAGAAGATAGGTTCATGTGTTAATACTTTCAAGGTTTTCAGGAAAGACATTCAGGTTAAACCCAGGCAGAAACTAGTTTATTCTTGTAATTGATATTTATGACAATTACATCATACAATTACAATTTATACAATTATACATTTTATACATAATGTATAAATGTATACACTTATACAATTACATCATCACAATTACTTTGTGATGGGCAAAGAAAGTAGCATACTCAGTGGCTACATCCTTTGTACTCCAAGTATGATCCACTGATTTTATCTGAAATCTTTTAGAAATGCAGACTCTCCAGCACCATCCCAGCCCAGAACTATTATATCAGAATCTTTTAACAAGATGTTGTTCACTTGCTCAGTCTGAGTCTTTGTGACCCCATAGACTGCAGCACACCAGGCTTTCCTGTCCTTCAGAGTCTCACGGAGTTTGCTCAAACTCATGTCCATTGAGTTGGTGACACCACCCAGTCATCTCATCTCTGTTGTCCCCTTCTCCTCCTGCCTTCAGTCTTTTCCAGCATCAGGGTCTTTTCCAATGAGTCAGCTCTTTGCATCAGGTGGCTGAAGTACATGCATTTTAAAGTTTGTGAGGCATTTGTTTTAAACCTTTATGACTTTAACAATCTTATTTTCCCAAATTCAGGCCAAAATAACTAATAACTAATGTCCAGTTTTTCTCAACGTTGTGAGAACACCTTTTTACAGAAGGTGGAGGACACCTTTTTACAGAAGAGGTTATTTGTCATCATCTCATTGGAGAAGGCAATGGCACCCCACTCCAGCACTCTTGCCTGGCAAATCCCATGGACGGAGGAGCCTGAAAGGCTGCAGTCCATGGGGTCGCTGAGGATCAGACACGACTGAGCGACTTCACTTTCACTTTTCACTTTCATGCATTGGAGAAGGAAATGGCAACCCACTCCAGTGTTCTTGCCTGGAGAATCCCAGGAGTGGCGGAGCCTAGTGGACTGCCATCTTTGGGGTTGCACAGAGTTGGACACAACTGAAGTGACTTAGCAATAGCAGCATTTTCCCCTGAAGGTCAGAGGCCAGCAAGCAAGGTGATGTTCCAGCCAAAAGTTGCTGTTCTAACGCATCTGCCCCTGCCCCCACCACTGTTTTCTACTCTGAGGTTTGCATTTGGGAATTTCCTTCAGGAGAGAAACAAAACTGCCAGCTTTATCATCTACACCTCAGATATGTCTCTATCAAATCCTAGTTTCCAGGCAAACCCTCCACCACTGAAAATTTCAAGTTTTTAAAGAAATAAAAAGTGGTTACTTTCAATGAAGAGGTTAGGGAAATTTGGGGCCTTTTTGGTTATTTCATTTGTTTATTTCTTGATACGAAAGAGGGTTTTTTGGGTTTTTTTTTAACTTCTTATAAACCTCCATGACTCAATCACAGAAGTTTTTATTTTGTTTCCCTGGCTAAAATGCCATTTTATTTCTGAACTTAAGACAAATTCTTTCCCCTCTATAGTGCAGACTAGGCCAAACTTGTTTTCATTGAATCTCAGAGAACCATGATCCTTCTTATACCGCTCATCTAAATGTATAATACACTCTCATTTGTTACATTGGTTATTACTATCTAGCCACTAGAAAGCAGCAAGTATGTCTTATTTCTGTGTTATTTCCTCTGTTTAACACAATGCCTGACCCATAGTAATCATTTAATAGTATTTGCTGATTAACAAAGGGATATAAGACTCAGAAAGTAATTGTTCAAAGAGTCACACAAACTTGAGATGTTTCTAAATATAAACTCTGTGCTTTTTTTTCTGTAGCAATAATTTTTTCCAATCTGGCTACATCCCAAAACAATTAAATCAGAATCTCTCGATATGGAACACTTGTTTTGGTATTGTTGCTGCTGCTGCTAAGTCACTTCAGTTGTGCCCAACTCTGTGCAACCCCATAGACAGCAGCCCACCAGGCTCCCCCGTCCCTGGGATTCTCCAGGCAAGAACACTGGAGTGGGTTGCCATTTCCTTCTCCAATGCATAAAAGTGAAAAGTGAAAATAAAGTCGCTCAGTGTGTCTGACTCTTAGCGACCCCATGGACTGTTAAGGTCCTGCAAATATTCTAATGAGAAGTGAGCCTTGAGAGCCTTGCTCTATACTTGGCTCTCTCTTTAATATAATGGCATAAAATCTTCTAGAATGATAAAGTGCAGCAATTGAGGAAGTCAAAATACACTTGTCAGTTGGTAGGAAAATACAAGGAGTGAAAAGTATTCAGTCTAAAGTAATGAAATCTCAAAAAGAACTGGCTATCTGTTTTTAACTATTTGAAAAGTGTTCTTGTATAAATGGGATTAGATTTACTCTATATATTCTCAGAAGTCAGAACCCAGCTGTATGCATGCAAATTATAGGAAGACAGTTTAGGGCTCAGTATGAGGAAAAAGCCTCTTAGAACTTAACACTAAAAATATATTGCACTATTTTTGGAGGTGATGAGGAACACATTGAGGGAGGTATTAGGTAAAACCAGATGGTGATTTGGCAAAGTCCAAATGCTGAATTAGGTTAGTTAGAATGTGACTGTGTGGGATTCTGTGATTCTATGTCTATCAGAATATGTATTAGTTTTATTTTGATATTATTTGGTAATAATATTAAACATAATGATAGTGAACATTTGTTGAATGTTGTTTATGAGTGAAGCCTATCTTAAACAATTTATATCATTATATTATCTCCATAAGCCCTGCAAAAACTTGGTGACATTGGTGTAATGTATAGCCCCATTTTAATGAAGAGGTAGCACAGACAGAGATTAGTAAACTTGCACATGGTAATTAGCCATAAATTATTGAAACAAAGATTCAGACTCAAGCAGTCTAAGCTTGAAGCCTGAATGCTAGCTCACTTGGCTCCAATCATCCATACAGATTTCTGTACTTGTCAAACAATTAAATGCTGTTACTTATGGACAGAAATGATTCTCACACATAGGTTCAAGCTACCTACTTTAAGATACAAGAATAAAGCCACTAGGAAAATAAATATTAAGTTCTGGTCTTTAAAACTGAGGTATTGCATCCATGTGTTTGAAGCAGCTAAGGATGAAACTTTGTTTTGTTGGCTAAGATGTTGAAGAGATATGCTTGATTCCTCTATCAAGTTATAGAAAGACAAGCCCTAGAGGAGAAAGAGGCAACCCACTCCAGAATTCTTGCCTGGGAAATCCCTTGGACAGAGGAGCCTGGTGGGCTACGGTCCACTGGGTCACAAGAGTCGGACATGACTTAATGATTATACCACCACCACCACCACCAGGCTGAGGTGCTGCTTCTCAAAACCTGAACTCAGAAGTTTCCATTAAAATGTTTTATACTCTTCTAAATAATGTTTTACCCAACTTTTAGAGACAATAAAATACTTTCTTTGTCTGGATCTTCCTACATTTTTCTGTTATTAAATCTATACTAAACCTACAATTGAATTAGTTTTGGTACTCAGAAGCTAGTGTGGCTTGTCTTATATGTGTCATCATCTGACATATAAGGTTCACATATGTGAACCTACTTAAGGTATAAATATGTCACTGTTTATCCTTGTAAGACTGGTAGTCTGGGACTTGTATGATCTAGTGATCATTCCAGAAACTATATTCTCTAAGTAGATAAGTTAAATACCTCTGCTTCATGTAGTGGGGAAAAAGATATCTTCCTGATTAGCTTTGAACTTTTGTAGTTTATTCTTAGAACTTCAGTTTACTCATTGCTCTCAGAAGTGGAAAAAATTATGCCAATTTTGACAGACTCAATGAGAATTAAATGAAATAATTATCTAAAATACTTGGCAGAGTTCCTGGTTCTCAGCATATGTTAAGCAAGTTTTAATTGCTTTTCTTTTTCCCTTTTATATTCTTTGTTCCATCACCTTGAAAATGGGGCCAGTAAAACTCCCTGAGTTAAGCCATAGTGCAGTTATGAAGATAAAAAATGAATTTATGTATATTCAAGCTATGCATACTGTAATTTACTGTTTAGAGCTATCACTAATAGTCACTGTCCTTTTAATTATTTAGTTGTCTATCACTGTTGAGTTGCTTTAGTATTTTGATTCTCCAAAATGTGTGTCACCTCTGAAACACTGTAGAAATATTTCTAAGGAGAAAAAAAAAAGGTCATAAAGTTAGATATGTACCTAAGCTTTCACATGGAGACAAAAAACTATAAAGTACTAAAGAATATTGCTGTAGTAATTTCCATCTGTATCCTGTTTAGTTTTGCTCTCATCATCCTGCATAGTTTCAGCATAAAGAAACTGTGGGAGAAGCAAAAGAGGCCACTCATCAAGTCCAAGGAAGTCTCTCTCTTCTCACCTATTCAGTCTTACTTGGAATTGAGTTCCCTGCCACCATCATCTGTTGTTGTTGTTGTTTTTGACTTGCTAAGTTGTGTCCGACTCTTTGCAACCTCGTGAATGGCAATAAACCAGGCTTTCCTGTCCTTCACTATCTCCTGGAGTTTGCTCAGACTCACGTCCACTGAGTCAGTGATGCTAACCAATCATCTCATCCTCTGTTGCCTGCTTCTCCTCTTTCCCTCAGTCTTCTCCAGCATCAGGGTCTTTTCCAATGAGTCAGCTCTTCACAGCAGGTGGCCAAAGTATTGGAGCTTCAGCATCAGTCCTTCCAAGAATATTCAGGGTTGATTTCCTTTAGGATTGACTGGTTTGATCCACTTGCTGCCCAAGGGACTCTCAAGAGGCTTCTCCAATACCACAGTTCGAAAGCATCGATTCTTTGATGCTCAGCGTTCTTTATGGTCCAACTCTCACATCCATACATGGCTACTGGAAAAATCATAGTTCTGACTATACAGACTTTTGTCAGAAAAGTGATATTTCTACTTTTTCAGATGCTGAGCTTTTCTTCCAAATAGCAAACGTCTTTAATTCCATGGCTGCAGTCATCACAGTGATTCCTGAGCCACCACAGTGATTCTGGAACCATTGTCTACAGCCATTGTCAAATATTTCTACTAGTATCAGGAAAACTGATGCATTTATCTTCTTATTCAAGCTTATTCAGGCCATCCTCTTTCAAATGTTTTTACTCATAAATATCTGCTTCATTTCCAGGCATACATTATTCTGTTTCAGATTGAAACTTTTAGTACAGTGATGAACAGCTTGTGTTTGTGTTTTCTTTGCTAGAAAATGCATACACAGAAAGGATATAAGTTTGGTGTAATGTTAGGCCAATAACTCTAATAGAAGACTCTTCAGAATAAAAGCAATGTGGGTATTTTCCCCCAAACTAATCATGTTTGTGAACTGATAGTGACAAAGAGACAGAATAACCATGTCTGAGAAAGCATGTTTATTATTATGAACTTTACAATACATAGGGCAAAGAACAAGCTGTGATGAATTATGTTTTACTTAGGAGTACATTTTCAAAATTGTTAATAAAAGGAACTTTGGCTTCAAATGAAAGGCATAGTATTTAGTTATTTTGTATATACATCATCAAGAGAGAATGACTACAAATAGGTTTTACCCCAGTCCTTTATACTAGCAGAAAAAATGGACTTAAATTTTCTGAGGAGTAGAAGTCAGTTCTCATGTAACCAAGTTAAAGAAACTACATAAAGCATCATCATAAATATGAAGAGTAGTTTGGTGAATATATCCTTCTGTATACAATTTTTCAAACTTTTTTTTTATTCAATCAGTTCAAATGTGCAGCTTATAAAACCAATGGTATCTTTCATTTACCCCAAAGGAGAAAATAGCTACATATTTTCTGGCAGATGGGATCAAGCTGCCTTGGTTTTAAATATAGGGAGAATGGAGTCTTGTCCTTCACATTTGGAAAGTACGTTGTGGAAATGTGAAAGTTCTGCTGAATGTCACATTTTAGATTTTTCAGCTATCCAAACTCCCATATTGAGGGCTCGTTTACACACAGATTGATTTGTTTAAACCAGAGGAGCTGGCTTTCTCACCAAAAGTCATTCAGAATCATCAGGGCTTTTAAACCTTAGCCAAGGCGAGTTCCACAATATCCACAGTTTAAAAGGGATGAAGGATTTCTTCACAAATACTTGGAGATATTTAGGAACTCATGTAAGTCATCCAGAATCATCCTGGTAAATTTCTCTTATAAACAGAATACACATTGATGGTGACATTCCAGCTTCCTGCAGCTATTCCAGAGGTAGTGTCTTTACATCTGTTACAGCACTTGAGATTGATCTGTGCTTTTTGTCTTGTCTTTTTTTTTTGGGGGGGGGGTGTTGTTCTACGGCATCTTGAAGAGGACAGGGCATCTTTGGTTATGTAGAACTGAATTCAAGATTTACTACTCTTTGTGACCTTGGACAAGCTTCTTAGACTTTCTGAATCTCAGCATTCTTATTTAGGAAACCAGTGGAGTGAAATGAGTCTTGCACTGTCAGAGGTAAGCAGGTCAGCTTTGTACCACTTTGCAAGTGCTATGTTATCATTATCTGAGTAAATGAAATAAAGACTAACCCTTAATTACCAGGAATCTATGAAGATGTACAATTTTGAGGCATAAGAAATGGCTAGTGAAATGTTTATGAATTTTTCAAATAAAAAATGTTTTCCAGATCTCCAAAATATCCATTGATGAATTGGATTATTATAATAAAATTTAGACCATACATTTGCATAAAGAGAAGTGTTTGTTTAGTTGGACTCATAAACTGTGTCCATTAAGAAATTCAAAAACTTCTCTATTTAAGCTTTTCCAAAACTGTGATTCCCTGTTCCACTTTTTTTCTCCCTTCCGGAAACCCTTATATCAAGCAAGTAAAAGACAATTTATCCAGAATCATTCTAGCATGTCACAGTTCTATTTAGCGTTGAAGTGAATAAAATGACAGCTCACAAATCCCAACCCTGTTTTTGGTCAGGATTTTCAGTCCACAGTTTAAATGAAACTTCAGCAGTTTCCTTAATGCCCAGAGTAATTTGGCAAACAGAATTTGAGAAAAGAACATTTTTGCTACTGCTATGCAAGGCCCATATGCTCCATAAATATTATTTAGCATCTCCATGGTGCATTCTGTGTGCACTGTGCTTTATAATCATCGCTACAGCCATTAGCATAAAAATGCTTTTCTCCAGTCTTTTTTTTCCATGCCTTGGCTTTCAAATTTTATCCTTATTCATAGTTCAAAAACTTTGCAAACAAATAAGATGCTGCACAGAATACTTTAGACAACTTCAATCCCAGTACTCACGTTCACTTTGTAGCATGAAACAAATGTTAAGCAAGCATATAGCCAAGACTGGAACACAGATAATAATATGTCATGAGACATAAGAATGGGAATATTTATTAATTTCATTAATTATAATATATGTTCCTCTTCACTTTCATTCATGCATTGGAGGAGGAAATGGCAACCGACTCCAGTGTTCTTGCCTGGAGAATCCCAGGGACGGCGGGGCCTGGTGGGCTGCCATCTATGGGGTCGCACAGAGTCGGACACGACTGAAGAGACTTAGCAGCAACAGCAGCAGCAGCAGCAGCAGCAGTTCCTCTTATGAAATTTAAAGCTGATCACAGAAGTAAGCTTGTTGTCCTGTGTATATATGTGTATTATACATATATATGTATATATAAACGTAGTATATTTACACATATACACATACATAGTCTTGTTATAGTTCCTTTTTACTTTTATATTGATTATGTTTTTTATATAAAAGGTTAATAGATATATATATATATATATCTATATATAGAGAGATATATATTAGGGCAATGGTCAAATAAATAGTTTGGAGAAATGTATATATAGGTTCTTTTGTAGTTTATAAATGTGGGGTAAATATTTTTTGGGAAACAAAGCAAAAAAAGGGACCCAGTCTGCCACAAAAGCCATAGTTCCCATTGGCAAAAAAACTAATCCAATTGCCCAGCACAGAATTTCCTGATTTTGAAACTTGAAGGAAGCTTTTTTGATGAATTATCTAAAAGATAAACTATGAGTAGAAGGTAGAGAATAAGTTTTTAATAGATTTTGACCATTGACAGTACACACAAAATAGACAACTATTAATGAGTGGGTTGCTTTTTCTAATACTGGTGTCTTTACACAGATTTAAAAAAAATACCCATCTTTGAGTCAAATCTTCCTCTATAGAATGTTATTACCATATTGAAAACCTGCATTTTTATTTCATTTAACAGACATAATTCTAAAGATTTGAATGAGAATCAAATTTTGGTAAAAGAGATTCGATATTTTAAATAATATGTTTTTACTTAAAATCTCACAATTGTGTCCTTTGGTATGCAGAAGTTCTTAATTTCAAAGAAGTTTGAAGAAAGGGAAAAGAAAACCAACTCATTTTTTTTTTAAAGGCAAAATTGTTGCCTCATCAAAAGTGATAACCAAGTAGCTCATTAACCTATCAACATGTGCTTAATATCATCAGTTGTTGGGAAATATAAATTAAGACAACTGCCAGATATACTACACATCTACCATAATAATTAAAATGAACTGAAAAGCATACATGCATTTATAAGATAAATATATAAAAGGATATTAATAGAATTTATCATACTAGCTTCAAAGTAGAGACCATCCAAAGGTTCCTCCCCAGTATCATGGGTAAATGCATTCTGGTATATTCATTCAATGAAATTGATATGGCAGTAACATTTCACAAACTCCAGCTACACAAAACAATATCAATGACTCTCACAAACGTGGTGTTATTAATAAAAATTCAGACTTGGGACTTCCCTGGCAGTCTAGTGGTTAAGATTCTGAGCTTCCAGAGCAGGGACCATGGGTTCAATGCTTGGTAGGGAACTAAGATCCCACACTTTGCGTGGTTCTCCCCACACCCCCCAAAAAAAGTACAGTTAAAATGTCAGACTTAAAAAAAGGACATACTGTAGGATTCTATTTATATGAAGTTAAAAAAACAGGCATCACTAATCTATGGAGAGGGAAGAGAACTATGGCTACCTTTAAATGATGATTGGGGAATACTTATAGGGAGGAAGCATGAGGGAGGCATCCTGTGTTTTGGTAATGTCTGACTTATAGGTGTGTTCATTATAAAGCTTCATCTAGATCTTATTAGTATATTTTTCTGAAATTTAACATGGGGGCTTAAAAATCTCAAAAATAAAGGGACCTCCTATATAGAATGGGCTTCCCTGGTGGTTCAGACGGTAAAGAATCTGCCTGCAATACAGGAAACCCAGGTTTGATCCCTGGGTCAGGAAGATCCCCTGGAGAAGGGAATAGCTACCCACTCCAGTATTCTTGCCTGGAGAGTTCCATGAACAGAGGATCCTGGTGGGTCCACGGGGTCACAAAGAGTCAGACACAGCTGAGTGACTAACACTACAACTGCCATACAGAATAAATCACAAGTTTATTAATAAAGCAAAATAAAATGTAAAGTACAGAGCCTTAAGAGTGTATGCATCTTTGCTGTATAATGCAATTTCTCAGTTATTCTGATGACTGTCCTTTGCGCCTGCCTTTCTTATGGTACTCATGCCACAGCATTGTGTTTATCTGTTTACATCTTTGTCATTTTGGGTTAGCCTGGAAACTTTCCTTGGGAAAGGAAAAAGGTAATACAAATACATGAAATAGTTAGATTTCTGTGCTATACTCTTTAGAAAGAGGCAACATTGCAGCAAGCCCTGTCATTCCTGTGGCCTGTGCTAGAATCTCTTTACCAAGCCTCAGGTTCTTGGGGCTGAGCTATCATCTCTGAAGCCACACATGCCAAAAGTCGTCCCAATAAGCCATGTTTCTGCCCTCAAACCCTAGCCCACTCCTGCTGCCATCAAGTTTGGGGAAGGTGATGACCTGAAAGCCAGTCAGACTATCTCTGTTGAACTTTTGTTCAGGAGATTTAGGACTAGAGATCAGTTGACATTTTTTTTTTTTTCTTACTGAAAATGAGAAAAAAAGATTCCTCATCTAAACAACCTTCGCTGACAAATGCATAGTAGAGAAGAAAGGCCAGTAAACATGCAGAATCAAGAATGAAACAGAGAGATGAGATGAGACCATGTTACCCTGAAATACAGATGAGACCATGTTATCCTGAAAGCTGGAGGAAATTAGCTTCCTTTGTTCATAACTTTATTTTTCACCTTCTAGCTATATGTGAAGATAACTACACTTCCCTGTATAAGCAATAGCTGCATCATTTTAACTTGATGCCACTTCTCCATGCTTCTGTTACTTGCAAAACCAAGCAAGCAAACCTTAAACCCTTACTTTAATATACATGTGTGTGTGTGTGTATACGTATATACACACACACTATATACACTGTTTCAGTTACTTTAGCAGAGCTTGGAAATTTGTTCTATATGTATAACTATTTTTTTTTAATTTATACCTTGTTGATTTTGTTCATCTGAATTTAAATAAAGTAGCATCATAATTTATCATCCTGCTTAGGTTAACTATGGACTTCCCTGGTGGCTCAGATGGTAAAGCATCTGCCTACAATGCAGGAAGCCTGGGTTCAATCCCTTGGTCAGGAAGACCTCCTGGAGAAGGAAATGGCAACCCACTCAAGAATTCTTGCCTGGGAAATCCCATGGATGGAGGAGCCTGGTAGGCTACAGTCCATGGGGTCGCAAACAGTCAGACATGACTGAGCAACTTCACTTTCCTTCACTTTCTTTAGGTTAACCATGGAACAAAATCTGGTTTACTAGAAGGCAAGTTTGTTGAAAGTAAGGAAATCGTATTCTAAGTCTCATGTTCAGCATTTAGTGGGGCTTGAAGTAAAGAGAACTTCCAGTATATACAGACTAGAAAAATGAATTGTCCTGACATGACGAAAGTCTGCCTAACTGTGGACACCAGAAGAATCCTCTGTAAGGCATGGTGGTGGCAGTGGTTGTTAAGGGGGAGAGTTTAGGGTGAAACCATGGGTATTTGGTGAGTTTTAGTTTCAGTTCAGTCCCTCAGTCATTTCCGACTCTTTGTAACATCATGAACCACAGCACAACAGGCCTCCTTGTCCATCACCAACTCTCAGAGTCTACCCAAACTCATTTCCATTGAGTCGGTGATGCCATCCAACCATCTCATCCTCTGTTGTCCCCTTCTCCTTCTCCATTCAATCTTTCCCAGCATCAGGGTCTTTTCTAATGAGTTAGCTCTTCGCATCAGTGGTCAAAGTACTGGAGTTTCAGCTTAAACATCAGTCCTTTCAATGAACACCCAGGACTGATCTCCTTTAGGATGGACTGGTTGGATCTCCTTGCAGTTTAAGGGACTCTCAAGAGTCTTCTCCAACACCACAGTTCAAAAGCATCAATTCTTCAGCACACAGCTTTCTTTATAGTCCAACTCTCACATCCATACATGACTACTGGGAAAACTATAGCTTTGACTAGACAGACCTTTGTTGACAAAGTAATGTCTCTGCTTTTTAATATGTTGTATAGGTTGGTCATAACTTTCCTCCCAAGAGTAAGCAGTCTTTTAATTTCATGGCTGCAATCACCATCTGCAGTGATTTTAGAGCCCAGAAAAATAAAGTCAGCCACTGTTTCCCCATCTATTTGCTGTGAAGTGATGGGACCAGATGCCATGATCTTAGTTTTCTGAATGTTGAGCTTTGAGCCAACTTCTTCACTCTCTTCTTTCACTTTCATCAAGAGGCTCTTTTGTTCTTCTTCACTTTCTGCCATAAGGGTCATGTCATGTGCATATCTGAGGTTACTGATATTTCTTCTGGCAATCTTGATCCCAGCTTGTGCTTCATCCAGCCCAGTGTTTCTCATGATGTACTCTGCATATAAGTTAAATTAGCAAGGTGACAATATAAAGCCTTGACATACTCCTTTTCCTATTTGGAACCAGTCTGTTGTTCCATGTCCAGTTCTAACTGTTGCTTCCTGACCTGCATACAGGTTTCTCAAGAGGCAGGTCAGGTGGTCTGGTATTCTCATCTTTTGAAGAATTTTCCACAGTTTATTGTGATCCACACAGTCAAAGGCTTTGGCATAGTCAATAAAGCAGAAATAGATGTTTTTCTGGAACTCTCTTGCTTTTTCCATGATCCAGCGGATGTTGGCAATTTGATCTCTGGCTCCTCTGCCTTTTCTAAAACCAGCTTGAGCATCTGCATGTTCACGGTTCATGTATTGCTGAAGCCTGGCTTGGAGAATTTGAGCATTACTTTACTAGCATTTGAGAATTGCACAATTGTGTTGTAGTTTGAGCATTCTTTGGCATTGCCTTTCTTTGGGATTGGAATGAAAACTGACCCTTTCCAGTCCTGGAGCCACTTCTGAGTTTTCCAAATTTGTTGACATAGTGAGTGCAGCACTTTCACAGCATCATCTTTCAGGATTTGAAGTAGCTCAACTGGAATTCCATCACCTCCACTAGCTTTTTTCCTAGTGATAGTTCCTAAGGCCCACTTAACTTCGCATTCCAGGATGTCTGGCTCTAGGTGAGTGTGAGTAATCACACCATCATGATTATCTGGGTCATGAAGATCTTTTTTGTACAGAGCTTCTGTGTATTCTTGCCACCTCTACTTAATATCTTCTGCTTCTGTTAGGTCCATACCATTTCTGCAGTGGCTGTGCTTTGCTGGCAGCCGTGGAGAGATACCCCACGTCCAAGGTAAGAGACACCCAAGTAAGACAGCAGGTGCTGAGAGAGGGAATCAGAGGGCAGAAGGACTGAAACCACAATCACAGACAACTAGCCAACGTGATCACACGGACCACAGCCTTGTCTAACTCAGTGAAACTAAGCCATGTCGTGTGGGGCCACCCAAGACGGACAGGTCATGGTGGAGAGGTCTGACAGAATGTGGTCCACTGGAGAAGGGAATGGCAAACCACTTCAGTATTCTTGCCTTGAGAACCCCATGAACAGTATGAAAAGGCCAAAAGATAGGACACTGAAAGATGAACTCCCCAGGTTGGTAGGTGCCCAATATGCTACTGGAGATCAGTGGAGAAATAACTCCAGAAAGAATTAAGGGATAGAGTTAAAGCAAAAACAGCACCCAGTTGTGGATGGGACTGGTATTAGAAGCAAAGGCTGATGCTGTAAAGAACAATATTGCATAGGGACCTGGAATGTTATGTCCATGAATCAAGGCAAATTGGAAGTGGTCAAACAGGAGATGGCAAGTGTGAACATTGACATTCTAGGAATCAGCGAACTAAGGTGGACTGAATCGGTGAATTTAACTCAGATGACCATTGTATCTACTACTGTGGGCAGGAATCCCTTAGAAGAAATGGAATAGCCATCATAGTCAACAAAAGAGTTTGAGATGCAGTACTTGGATGCAATCTCAAAACCGACAGAATGATCTCTGTTCGTTTCCAAGGCAAACCATTCAGTATCACAGTAATCCAAGTCTATGCCCCGACCAGTAATGCTGAAGAAGCTGAAATTGAACGTTTTTATGAAGACCTACAAGACCTTTAGAATTAACACCCCAAATAGATGTCCTTCTTATTATAGTGGACTGGAATGCAAAAATAGGAAGTCAAGAAACACCTGGAGAAACAGGCAAATTTGGCCTTGGAGTACAGAATGAAGCAGGGCAAAGGCTAATAGAGTTTTGCCAAGAGAACACACTGGTCATAGCAAATATCCTCTTCTGACAACGTAAGAGAAGACTCTACACATGGACATCACCAGATGGTCAACACTGAAATCAGATCGAGTGTATTCTTTGCAGCCAGAGATGGAGAAGCTCTAAACAGTCAGCAAAAGTAGACCAGAAGCTGTTGTGGCTCAGATCATGAACTCCTTATTGCCAAATTCAGATTTAAATTGAAGAAAGTGTGGAAAACCACTAGACCATTCAGGTATGACCTAAATCAAATCCTTTATGACTATACAGTGGAAGTGAGAAATAGATTTAAGGGACTAGATCTGATAGAGTGCCTGATGAACTATGGTTGGAGGTTTGTGACATTGTACTGGAATCAGGAATCAAGACCACCCCCAAGAAAAAGAAATGTTAAAAAAGCAAAACGGGTATTTGAGGAAGCCTTACAAATAGCTGTGAAAAGAAGAGAAGTGAAAAGCAAAGGAGAAAACGAAAGATATACCCATTTGAATGCAGAGTTCCAAAGAATAGCAAGGAGAGATAAGAAAGCCTTCTTCAGTGATCAATGAAAAGAAATAGAGGAAGACAATAGAATGGGAAAGACTAGAGATCTCTTCAAGAAATTAGAGATATGAAGGGAACATTTCATGCAAAAATGGGCTCAATGAAGGACAGAAATGGTATTTCATGAAGTGTGAGGGAAATCTTTAACAGAATTGAGGTGGGCCTAGCCTTGATGATTTTCTTCTCCCAAGAAACTGGCTCCATAGCTCCAAAAATAACATCAATTTTTAAAGTTTATTTGCTGTCCAAATAGTGACCAACATCTTTTTTTTTCTTTCTTTCTTTCTTTTCTTTCTTTTTTTTTAATATTCATAGAATCAAGGAACAAAATGTAGCCATTAAAAGGGGCTGTTTGGACGTTTACATTTGAGAAACAAATTTCCTCTCTTATTTCTGCTTATGCTCCAGAATGCCTAATTTGAAGGCTCATGATTTTCTGAGGCAGTGCAGCAGCCTGAGCTGTGCATAGCAGCTGCATGTTTATGTCTGATCCACAGACAGGAAGATGTGTCCATAAAACATGAGAATGTGATTATCAAAGCTCTGAAATGAGCAGTAGTGTGTAAGCAGGCACAAGACTGACTGTGCCAGACCCACTGTGGGCCCTGGATGACAAAACAGCGTAAAACACACAATTTCAATTTTAATTTCCAAAAGGCTTAATTGATTTAAAACTGATACACAACCATGATTTACTATTTATTCCACTTCTGTTTAGTTAGTCTTTCACTTAAACCCCATGGTTTCCTAAAGATATAGAGGGCCTACACCAAAAATGTTAACTAAGGCATACATTCTTATATGGCTGTTTTATTCAGATTCTTTGTTGTTGTTGGGCTTCCCCCATGGCTCAGCTGATAAAGAATCTACCCGCAATGCAGGAGACCTGGGTTCGTTCCCTGGGTTGGAAGATCCCCTGGAGAAGGGAAAGGCTACCCACTCCAGTATTCTAGCCTGGAGAATTCCAAGAACTGTATAGTCCATGGGGTCACAAAGAGTGGACACAAGTGAGTGACTTTCACTTTGTTGTTGTTATTGTTTATTGCAAGGGGAAATTTTGGATGAATTTAAGAGATAGGGAGATAAGATAATGAAATGGAATGAGGCATAGTTCTGAACTTCAGGTTCCAAAACACCCTGATATATCACAATCATTCCTAAGCTAGGTGTAAAGACTTTGTACAGATAGGGGTCAACTTAATGAAAATTTTTTATGATTTCCTTTTTAAAACATATTATATATTTTGAAGTTATATTTTTAGGATGTTTTTCCAATTGTATTTTTCAAATCTTCTTTGAGAGAAGCTGAAGTTGTGGTTAGATCACCAGGTAAAGGTAGGGTGAGCGGAGTACCATGTTGTAGGAAAAGTCAACTTCATCCTTCATTTATCTGACAAGAGAGAAGAAGCTTTAAATTATCGAAATGAAAGGTCTCAGGATTTCATTACTGACATTCTTTATGTCTAAATACATCCTTAAAGTCCACTGAAGACACCTTTCATTTTTTCTCAAAAAATTATTGACTAACTGAAATCAACATGGTGTCCAATGTTTGGGGGGAATATAGGTTTTTGCCATGACCAGGTTATGGGCAAATCACATATAATTTTATTATAATCAAATATTGGGATAAAATTGCTTCTTGAAAGTCTTTAGACAAAGTAAGGACTTTGTCATCTTCAGGCATTGCCCCTTGAGGATGGGGACCAGGGCTGGTGTGAACAGAGCAAAGGTTTATGCCGCCTTTTCCCAATGGACTGCAAGGTTTGTTCCACCAGAGTGGAATGTATGGCAAAAATGATATGGATATGACACTGTGAAATTCTCATCATGGTTATTTTTGCTTTGTATCTTCTGAGCATTTGAAAGTGTTTTTTCTAGCATTTGGGGCCCAAATTATTACTTTATTCTAAAGATGAGACATAAGTTCATTATGTAGATGTTGTGACCCAAAACATGGATACAGAACTGGATGTAAGAGGATCGTTATCACTGCTGTTGTGGGTTTTTTTGTTTTTTTTTTTTTTTCCTTTGCTATATTTCAGTGCAAGAGACAATTTATGTTAGAAGTTAATGTTTAGAACTTTAAGTTAGAACATTTTCTAATGTTCATAGTTCATGAGGCCAATACAAAATAATGTTTTATATCTAAACTTTACTGAAATTTTAGAAGCTGGGATGATTAGAAAAGACTGTAAACAAATGTATTGCTCCTGGTGGCTTAGCAATAAAGAGTCTACCTACAATGCAGAAGATGTGGGTTCAATCCCTGGGTTGGGAGGATCCCCTGGAGAAGAAAATTGCAATCCACTCCAGTATTCTTGACTGGGAAATTCCATGGGCAGAGGAGCCTGGTAGGCTATAGTCCATGGGGTCACAAAAGAATCAGATATGACTTAGCAGCTAAACAACAAAAACAAAAGTCAGAAGACATCAAGTTCTTTAGGTAGATGTGGTGAGTTTTAAGTCAACTCACATTTCTTAGTTCAATATATGGTAATTGTATAATTTTAAAGTTCTGTTTTTGAATAGAGGATGCAGTGGTTTGTTCTTGGGAGTAATGATTTTATAATCAGATAGATTTAGGTTTTCATCTTTTTCTATTTACTACATAGTTCAGGAAACCTCATAATATTCCAATATTTTGGTCAAAATGATGATAGTATGTCTGATTCATAGTTTATGATGATAAATAAACTATATAAGATGTTTAAAATCTCCAGCATATAGTAAGTAACCCATAAATGTTTGTTTATATTTTCTTCATAATTAGAAAGATAAAACTTATATAATCTCACACAGATACATGAATGTCTATGCTAATGTTAGGTAATAAGAGTGAGAAAATATTAATAGTCTTTATTATAGTGAGAAAAGCATTTAATGGGAATTTCTCTTTTGATCATCATAACCTTCAGAGATAAGTGCTATTTTTGTCCTCACTTTACAAAAGAGAAAATAGAGAAACAATATTTCATAACTGTCCAAGAGCACATAGTGATGGAGGGAGTGTTTAGTGTTGGCAATTTGACTCTTCAACATGTAACCTTATATAGACACCACATCTAGAAACATATTAGGTTGGTGCCAAATTAATTGCAGTTTTACACTGTTGAACTTTGCTGTTTCATATTGTAATACATTCTTAAATATGATTATGTCAACATCATTTTAATGCAAATTCTTGCCTTTTTTTTTTTGCTAATGACATTTTGCTGTTTATTTTACATCTATTTTTGGCTAGGGAAATGATGTCAGGCAAAGGCAATTTGAGTGTTTTTATTATTTGAGTTCAAAATCAGTCATAAAGCAATGGAGATAACTCGCAACATCAGTACATTTGGCCCAGGAACTGCTAGTGAACGTACAGTACAGTGGTGGTTCAAGAAATTTTGCAAAGGAGACGGGAGCCTTGGAGATGAGGAGCATTGTGGCTGGCCATTGGAAGGTGGCAACAACCAGCTGAGAGGATCACCGAAGCTGATATTCTGACAATGACACAAGAAGCTGCCAAAGAACTCAACGTTAACCATTCTCTGGAAATTCAGCATTTGAAGCAAATTGGAAAGGTGAGGAAGCTCAGTAGATGGGTGCCTCATGAGCTGACCTCAAATCAAAAAAAATCATTGTTTTGAAGTGTCATCTCTTATTCTATGCAACAACAATGAACCATTTCTCAGTCAAAATATTGATCAGATTGTGCCATGCTACGAAAAGTGGGTTGTATATGACAACCAGTGACTAGCTCAGTGATTGTACTGAGAAGTGCCAAAGCACTTCTCAAAACCAAACTTGCACCAGAAAAAGGTCACGGTCAGTGTTTGGTGGTCTGCTGCCGGTCTGATTCACTACAGCTTTCTGAATTCTGGGAAAACCATTACATCTCAGAAGTATGCTCAGCAAACTGAGATACACTGAAAACTGCAGTGCCTACAGCTGACATTGGTCAACAGGAAGGGCCCAGTTCTCCACAGCAATGCCTGGCCACACATTGCACAACCAATGTTTCAAAAGTTGAACAAATTGGGCTGTGAAGTTATGTTTCATCTACCATATGCACCTGACCTCTTGACAACCGACTACTACTTCAAGCATCTCAACAACTTTTTGCAGGGAAAACACTTCCACAATCATCAGGAGGCAGAAAATGCTCTCCAAGGGTTTGTCAAGTCCTGAAGCATGGCTTTTTATGCTACAGGAATAAACAAATATTTCTTGTTGGCAAAAATGTGTCAATTTGTAATGGTTCCTATTTTGACTAATAAAGATATGCTTGAACCTAGTTATAATGTTTTAAAATTCACAGTCTGAAACTGCAGTTACTTTTGTACCAACCTAATAATAATATGGCTGTAGAAAAATAAAAATAAATTTTAAAAAGTGCCTCAAAGATATGGAAAGAGAATTAGGATGGATATAGAACTTCATACTTCTAAGTACCTACTTTAATATCCCACTTTGCAATTATTATTAAACCCATTCAAAGAATTGTTCATTCATTTTCTGGTTTAGATATTAGAATTTCTATCTTCTTATAATTGCCTTTCTTCTGTTAAGCTTCCCTATCTGATTGAACATTAAGACTGTAATTTTTAAAATATTCTTTAAGTTTACTTTTTAACACATTTTTAAGACAAAATTCATATGCTATACAATTCATTCATTTAAAGTACACAATTTCATTTTTTAAGTAAATTCAGAGCTGTGTAACTTCACAATTCAAGTTTGCGTGCTAAATTGCCACAGTCGTGTCCAACTCTGTGTAGCTCTATGGATTGTAGCCTGCCACCTCCTCCATCCATGGAATTATCTAGGCAAAATACTGGAGTGGGTTGCCATGCCCTTCTCCAGGAGATCTTTCTGACCCAAGGATCGAACTTGTGTTGCTTACGTCTCCTGCATTGGCAGGCAGGTTCTTTACCACTAATACCATGTGGGAAGCCCACATTTCAAGTTTAGAACATAGCAAACTCTGTAAAAGAAACCCCATATCCTTTGTCAAGCATTCCTCCTTTCCCAATACCACCCCATAGACAACTACTAATTTACCTTCTCTTTCTATGGATTTGCCTTTTCTGGATACTTAATATAAATGGAATCATAGAACATATGATCCTATGTGACTGCCTTTCTTCACTTAGTATAACACTTGTAAGTTTCATCCACTTTGTAGTAAGAATCAATACTTCATTCCCTTTTAGTGCCAAGTAATATTCCATTGTATGCATATTTTGTATTTCACTTATCTATTTGTCAGTTAATAGGTATTTTCTTTCTACATTTTGTTTTTATAAATAATGCTACCAAGCACATTTATGAGCACATTTTTGCATCTATCTATATATTTTTTTTAATTTTTTTCTGGCATGTATACCTAGGAGTGGACTTGCTACTGTAACAAAGTACCACAAACATACTGGTTTAAATTAATGCAAATGTATGATCTTACAGTTCTAGGCATCATGGGGTTCACTGGGAAAAATTCAAGGTGTTAGCTGGACTCTTTTCTTTCTAGAGGCTCTAGGTGAAAATCTATCATTCTTGCCTCTACCAGAGTTTGGAGGCCATCTGCATTCCTTAGTTTCTGTGCCCTTTTCTCATCTTCAAAGCCAGCAAGGTGTGACGTTTAAATCTCTGAGTCTTCTGTTTCCTGGCTTCACCTATAAAGGTCCTTATGATTTCACTGGACCCAACTAGACAATTGAGGATAGTCTCAAATCCCTCACCTTCTTTATATCTGCAAAGTCCCTTTGCCGTGTAAAATAACATGCTCATAGATTCTAGAGTTTAGGACATGTATACCTTTGGGGAGGGGGCATTATGTTCCATACCACAGTCATATAGTGATCCTATGTTTAACATTTTAGGAATCGCTTATTTTTCAAAGTGGCTGCTGTACTTTATATCCACACATGCAATACCTAAGGGTTTTAATTTTTCTGTATTCTCACCAACACCTGTTTATTGTCTGTTTTTTGGTATTAATCATCCCAGAGTGTATGGCATCATATCTTGTAATTTTGACTTGCATTTTCCTGATAAGTAATGATATTGATACTCTAGTAATGTGCTTATTGACCTTTATTTCTTTTATAAAGAAATGTCTATTCATACCCTCTGTTTATATTTTCTTGAGTTGTCTTCTTATTTTTGAGTTGTAAGAATGATTTACATGTTAGAATATAAGGCCCTTATCAGATATATGATTTACAAATATTTCTTCCGATATGCACTTTGTATTTTCACTTACAGGATGATATTGTTTGTAGTACTAAAATTTTAAATTTTGAGCAAGTCTAATTTATTCAACTTTTCTTTTGCTGCTTATATTTTTAAGTTGTATTTAAGAAACCATTACCTAACTTAAGTTCATGAAAATGTATACCTATATTTCCTTTCATTCTTTGAGCATATATTTTTAGCTACTTTTAACATATTTATTATAATTTATTTAAAAAAATTGTCTTTAAATCTGATATTTTGTCACCTTAAGTTGATTACTGTTGACTTTTTACTTTTTTTCTTGAGTATAGGTCATATTTTTCTTTTTGTACTTATAGATCTTGACTGTACTCTAATCCTGCTGATAATTCATTGTGGAGACTCTTGTTTCTCTTATCTTCCTGTAAAGACTTTTGTTTGAGCCAGTCATTCTTTTAGCAGATAATCACTTTTCACTTGTCTAGACTGGATCTTCTATGTTATTAAAGCTATTTCTGGGAAGTCAAAAGAATTTTCAGGGCTGTCAAATTTAGAGGTACTAACCAGCCATATCTTGGTTCCTCTTTGGTACTTCAGATTTGATTTTAGGCTTCATTTGCGCAGATCCAGAATGAACCTTGTTCTACAATATAGTCTTCATTCCAAAGGCTTGGCTTTACTGATAGATAAATTCCTGCAGCGGTACTGCAGGGGTATGTAAATATCTCCACTTTAATTGGGCTGAATCTTCAATGTCACCCTCTATTGCTTAACCATTTCATATCCTCGTTCCACTTCAATTGTATCACCTGCTTTTTGGAAAGCTTTGTGTAATCTCATCCTGCGTGTGTATAGGCCAGCCATAGTTCAGGGAATTGCAGAGCTCAATGACAGACACTGACACCTTCCTATGTACATCCCTTAACTGCTTTGTTTTGCACCTTCAGCCACTTTCAAATTCTGGACTCTCTCCTAGCTCAGTAGAAATGCTGGGCTCTGCTGGGATTCCAACTCTCTGTGGCATAGTTGGAAAATCATCCCCAGTAGAGAATAAGAACTCTTATAGAGCTCACTCAAAGTTTCTTTCCTCTCAGGAATCATACTGTTCTAATGCCTCTTGTCCAATGTTAAAAACCTTTTTTCACTCATATGTTTTCCCCCTTTAATTAATATTATAATCTGATACAACTACTTCCTCATTACTCTTTACTATAAAATTTTACTGACTATTCTTGTGAGTGAGTGAGTGTGTGTGTGTGTGTGTCTGTTTCCAGATAGACTTTTAAATCGTTTCCTCAAGCTCCAAAGTATATTTAAATTTTGTCTTTGAAGTTGCATTGATTTCATAGATTTCAGAGAACTAATGTATTTATACTGTTGAGTTCTCTGAACTGAGAAAAATATTATGTTGTTCCCTTTTTATTTTCTCTCAGCAGTGTTGAGAGTATAAGTACAAAAAAACTTTATTTTTTATTTACCTCAGCAGTGTTTAATACCCTCTTTATATATGTTGTAAACATTTCTTCTATACTTCATCTCAAGGATTTCACTATTTTTGGCTTGTGTAAAAAATTAATATGATCATTTGAATAACAATTAACTTACTGCCATTTATCATTTAAAATATTTTATATAGCTTTACAACCAGCTATTATAATAATTAAAAAAAATTTTTTTACATGTCTTTATAGTTTCCTAGCTACTGGTCTTAAATTTCCAAATAAACAGTCAAATCTGCTGCGTATGATAATCTTATATTCTACTTTCTACCACCCCTTTCTTAGATAAAATATACTTTGCTTTTAAGATATTACTAAGACATAGATGTTTGATTTTTATCTAGTATCATACCAGCACTACACCTATGATCATGTGTTACTCATGTTGAATATTAATTTAATGTATTCAATTAACAGATGTTCCAAAATTGTGACATAATTTTACAATTTTTTTAAGAAAACCTGCTTTTCATTTCAGTGTAGATGTTGATGCAACTGCTCTTTTATTAATTTTTCTTTCTATAGCTAATAATCTTTAATTTTGCATATGTAGAAAGGTTCATCTCTAAAGTATTCTTTGGGATTTTTGAAAAATTCCAGAGTACATTAATCATTAGTACTTTGTAATTAGAATTAGTATTTTCCTCCTCATATTTTTCTTCTTATTGGTAGTAACTAGTCAAGATAATTCTGTTTTCTGTTTGTTACTCCTCCTTGAATGGAAGTCCATTCTTTGTATTTGCTTGAGAATTTCCTATCTACTCTCTTTGCTCTTATTTTGCAACATTTCCTTTAGAACTTAGTTAAAAGATTGGAATTTGACTGTTCAATATATCTCTTGCTTGAAGGACAAGGAAAGAGAAAAAAATAAGCTAGAGTACATGTTTCAATTTAGATATGTTATCTAAAGATGAACACTTTTCTGCAAAACATGACAGATGCTTTGTCTCTCTCAGTGTTTGATTTTTTTTTTTTTGATTGAAAATAAATACAGAGGCTTGAATTAAACATATATCACATGCATCTTTTATTTGGTTGTTTGTGTGTATTTAAGTCTGCTGTTTATCTCTGAAAACTTAAGTTAAATGTGTACTTCGCATACCTGTCTGCTTTAACAAGCCTCTAAATTCTTATTTGGGTAGCCAGTTGTGCAGGTAGGGGTTGGTTGGGGAGGAGACAGGGAAGAGAAACAAGAAGGTAGGTGCGCCCCCTCGGGGGAAAGGGAGGAAGGAAGTGACCTAACGTTATCTACTAGTCAGAGTTCTGTGTATACTGGATGGAAATTATTTAATAAATCTAATACTATGTGGTGATAAAGGTTGGGAAAATCTAATTTAAAAATCTGGTCCTCTGTGTTAATTCATCTCTATTTCCCTCCTTCCTGAAGTCAATAGAAATCTCAGGGATCTCTGGTTCTTTTCAGTGCATGATAATATATGCTTTTCTATCAAAAAAATATACAAAATCATCTAATGTAAATTCTCTGTTCTAAAATGGTTGCTTTAGTCACTAAGTTGCGTCTGACTCTTTGCAACCTCATGAACTGCAGCACACCAGGCTTCCCTGTTCTTCACTATCTCCTAGAGTTTGCTCAAATTCATGTCCATTGAGTCGGTGATGCTATCTAACCATCTCATCCTCTGCCACCCCCTTCTCCTCCTGCCTTCAGTCTTTCCCAGCATCAGGGTCTTTTCCAATGAGTTGATTATTCGCATTGGGTGGCCAAAGTATTGAAGCCTCAGTTTCAGCATCAGTCCTTCCAATGCATATTCAGGGTTGATTTCCTTTAAGATTGACTGGTTTTCTGTCCTTGCAGTCCAAGGGACTCTCAAAAGTCTCCAACACCATGATTCAAAAGCATCGATTCTTTGATGCTCAGCCTTCTTTATGGTCCAACTGTCATATCTGTACATGACAACTGGAAAAACCATAGCTTTGACTGCATGGACATTGGTAGTAAAATGATGTGTCTGCTTGTTAATAATATGCTGTCTAGATTTGATTTGATGAATTGATACCTTTGAACTGTGGTGATGGAGAAGACTCTGTAGTCCCTTGGTCAGCAAGAAGATCAAACCAGTCAATCTTGAAGGAAATGAACCCTGAATACTCATTGGAAGGACTGATCCTGAAGCTGTAACTCCAATATTTTGGTCACCTGACGCAAACAGCCAACTCATTGGAAAATTCCCTGATGCTTGGAAAGATTGAGGGTAGAAGGAGAAGAGGGTGTCAGAGGATGAGATGGCTAGATGGAATCATCAAAGCAATGGACATGAACTTGGGCCAAATCTGTGAGATGATGAGGGACAGGGAGGACTGGCATGATGCAGTCTATGGGGTAGTGAAGAGTCAGACACGACTAGGTGACTGAACAGCAGCAACTAGGTTTGTTACAGCTTTCCTTCCAAGGAGCAAGTGTCTTTTATTTTCATGACTGCAGTTACCATCCACAGTGATTTTGAACCACAAGGAAAGAAAATCTGTCCCTGTTTCACCTTTTCCCCCTTCTGTCTGCCATGAGGTGATAAGACTGGATGCCATCATCTTAATTTTTTGAATGTTGAGTTTTAAGACAGCTTTTTCACTCTCCTCTTTCACCCTCATTAAGAGATTCTTTAGTTTCTCTTCACTTTCTGCCCTTAGAGTAGTATCATCTGCATATCAGAGGTTATTAATATTTATCCTGGCAATTTTGATTCCAGGTTGTGATTCATCCAGCCCATTTGTCATAATGTATTTTGCATAAAAGTTAAATAGTGTGACAATATACAGCACTGGCATACTCGTTTCCCAATTTTGAACCAGTCTAGTGTTCCATGTCCCGTTCTAACAGTTGCTTCCTGACTGGCATACAGGTTTCTCAGGAGACAGGTAAGGTGGTCTAGTAATCTCATCACTTTAAGAATTTTCCACAGATTGTCATGATCCACATAGTCAAAAGCTTTAGAGCAGTGAGTAAAACAGAAGTAGATTTTTTTTCTGGAATTCTCTTGCTTTTTCTATAACCCAGAAAATGTTGGCAATTTGATGTCTGGTTCCTCTGCCTTTTCTAAACCCAACTTTTATATCTGGAAGCTTTCAGTTCACATACTGCTGAAGCCTAGCTTGAAGAATTTTGAATATAACCTTACTAGCATATGGATGAGTACAATTGTGTGGTAGTCTGAATATTCTTTGGCATTACCCTTCTTTGGGATTGGAATTAAAACTGACCCTTTCCAGTCCTGTGCCCACTGCTGAGTTTTCCAAATTTTCTGACATACTTAGTGCAACATTTTAACAGCATCATCTTTTATTAATTGAAATAGCTCAGCTGGAATTCCATCACCTCCATTAGCTTTGTTTGTAGTGAGGATTACTAAGGCCCACTTGACTTCACACTCTAGCATGTCTGGCTCTAGGTGAGTGATCACACCATCATGGTTATTTGGGTCATTAAGATCTTTTTTGTATAGTTTTTCTGTGTATTATTGCTACCTCTTCGTAATATCTTCTGCTTCTGTTAGGTCCATACCATTTCTGTCCTTTATTGAGCCCATCTCTTCATGAAATGTTCCCTTGGTATCTCCAATTTTCTTGATGAGAACTCTAAACTTTCCCATTCTCTTGTTTTCTTCTTCTTTTTTTTTTTTCATTGTTCACTTAAGAAGGTCTTATCTCTCCTTGTTATTCTCTGGAACTCTGCATTCAGTTGGGTGTATCTTTTTCTCCTTTGTGTTTCACTTCTCTTCTTTCCTTAGCTATTTGTAAAGCTTCCTCAGACAACCATTTTTCCTTCTTGCATTTCTTTTTCTTTGGAATGGTTTTGGTTACCATCTCCTGTTCAGTGTTATGAACCTCTGTCCATAGTTTTTCAGGCACTCTGTCTACCAGATTTAATTCCCTGAAAGTGTTCATCATCTGCATTGTATAACAATAAGGAATTTGGTTTAGGTCATATCTGAATCGCCTAGTGGTTTTCCCTGCTTTGTGCAATTTAAGCCTGAATTTTGCAATAAGAAGCTCATGATCTGAGCAACAGTCAACTCTAGGTCTTGTTGCTGACTGTTCTGAGCTTCTTTGGAATTGTTGGTGATGTCCATATATAGAGTGGTCTCTTTGTGTTGGGAGAGTGTGTTTGCTATGACCAGTGTGTTCTCTTGACTAGTGTGTTCTTTAAATAAGATGGAGTTTTATTATTTTCTCATGTTACTAGACACTACTTTTACTTTTTGTGTTTGTTTCTTTCTTTATGCATAATAGCTTACTTTGGGGACTTATTTTATACTCTTGTTTCTAAAAGCCTTTCCTCTTTCTGTTACATTCCTAACAATACAATGTTATATTAGAAATATAATAGATAAAGAACTTAATATGGCCACAGTTGGAGCTTGAGTGATCTACACAACCCAAGGAAAACATAAACAAAAGAAAAGGAATAGGTAACTGGACTGTAAAAAACAAAAATTGTGAAAACTCCAGAAATTTGCAAGAGCATTCACTGGCAAATATCTCAAATTTGTATTTAAAATTAAAATATTACTGTCTTGATGACTGTGGCTTTGTAGTAGGGCCTGAAGTCAGGCAGGTTGATTCTTCCAGTTCCATTCTTCTTTCTCAAGATTGCTTTGGCTACTCGTGGTTTTTTGTATTTCCATACAAATTGTGAAATTATGATCTGAGCAATAGTCAGCTCTAGGTCTTGTTGCTGACTGTTTTGAGCTTCTTTGGAATCTTTGGTAATGTCCATATATAGAGTGGTCTCTTTGTGTTGTTCTAGCTCTGTGAAAAATACTGTTGGTAGCTTGATAGGGATTGCATTGATCTATAGATTGTTTTGGGTAGTATACTCATTTTCACTATATTGATTCTTCCAATCCATGAACATGGTATATTTCTCCATCTATTAGTGTCCTCTTTGATTTCTTTCACCAGTGTTTTATATTTTTCTATCTATATAGGTCTTTAGTTTCTTTAGGTAGACATATTCCTAAGTATTTTATTCTTTTTGTTGCAATGGTGAATGGAATTGTTTCCTTAATTTCTCTTTCTGTTTTCTCATTATTAGTGTATAGGAGTGCGAGGAATTTCTGTGTGTTGATTTTATATCCTGCAACTTTATTATATTCATTGATTAGCTCTAGTAATTTTCTGATGGAGTCTTCAGAGTTTTCTATGTAGAGGATCATGTCATCTGCAAAAAGTGAGAGTTTTACTTCTTCTTTTCCAATTTGGATTCCTTTCATTTCTTTTTCTGCTCTGATTGCTGTGGCCAAAACTTCCAAAACTATGTTGAATAGTAGTGGTGAAAGTGGGCACCCTTGTCTTGTTCCTGACTTTAGGGGAAATGCTTTCAATTTTTCACCATTGAGGGTAATGTTTGCTGTGGGTTTGTCATATATAGCTTTTATTGTGTTGAGGAATGTTCCTTCTATTCCTGCTTTCTGGAGAGTTCTTATCATAAATGGGTGTTGAATTTTGTCAAAGGCTTTCTCTGCATCTATTATCATATGGTTTTTATTTTTCAATTTGTTAATGTGGTGTATTACATTGATTGATTTGCGCATATTGGAGAATCCTTGCATCCCTGGTATAAAGCCCACTTGGTCATGATGTATGATCTTTTTAATGTGCTGTTAGATTCTGATTGCTAGAGTTTTGTTAAGGATTTTTGCATCTATGTTCATCAGTGATATTGGCCTGCAGTTTTCTTTTTTTGTGACATCTTTGTCAGGTTTTGGTATTAGGGGGATAGTGGCCTCATAGAGAAGGAAATGGCAACCCACTCCAGTGTTCTTGCCTGGAGAATCCCAGGGATGGAGGAGCCTGGTGGGCTGCTGTCTATGGGATCACACAGAGTCGGGCATGACTGAAGCGACTTATCAGCAGCAGGCTTCATAGAATGAGTTTGGAAGTTTACCTTCCTCTGCAATTTTCTGGAAGAGTTTGAGTAGGATAGGTATTAGCTCTTCTCTAAATTTTTGGTAGAATTCAGCTGTGAAGCTGTCTGGACCTGGGCTTTTGTTTGCTGGAAGATTTCTGATTACAGTTTCAATTTCTGTGCTTGTGATGGGTCTGTTCAGATTTTCTATTCCTTCCTGGTTCAGTTTTGGCAAGTTATACTTTTCTAAGAATTTTTCCATTTCTTCCAGGTTGTCCATTTTATTGGCATACAATTGCTGATAGTAGTCTCCTACAAAGCCACAGTCATCAAGACACTATGGTATTGGCACAAAGACAGAAATATAGATCAATGGAACAAAATAGAAAGCCCAGAGACATCCACACACCTATGGACACTTTATCTTTGACAAAGCAGGCAATAATATACAATGGAGAAAATACTATCTCTTTACCAAGTGGTGCTGGGAAAACTGGTCAATCATTTGTAAAAGAATGAAACTAAAACACTTTCTAACACCATGCACAAAAATAAACTCAAAATGGATTAAAGATCTCAACATAAGACCAGAAACTATAAAACTCCTAGAGGAGAACATAAGCAAAACACTCTCCAACATAATTCACAGCAGGATCCTCTATGACCCACCTCCCAGAACATTGGAAATCAAAGCAAAAATAAACAAATGGGACCTAATTAAAATTAAAAGCTTCTGCACAACAAAGGAAACGATAAGCAAGGTGAAAAGACAGCCTTCAGAATGGGAGAAAATAATAGCAAATGAAGCAACTGACAAACAATTAATCTGAAAAATATACAAGCAAGTCCTGCAGCTCAACTCCAGAAAAATAAACGACCCAATCAAAAATGGGCCAAAGAACTAAACAGACATTTCTCCAAAGAAGACATACAGATGGCTAACAAACACATGAAAAGATGCTCAACATCACTCATTATCAGCAAAATGCAAATCAAAACCACAATGAGGTACCATTTCATGCCAGTCAGAATGGCTGCTATGCAAAAGTCTACAAGCAATAAATGCTGGAGAGGGTGTAGAGAAAAGGGAACCCTCTTACACTATTGGGAATGCAGACTAGTTCAGCCACTATGGAGAACAGTGTGGAGATGTCTTAAAAACCTGGAAATAGAACTGCCATATGACCCAGCAATCCCACTGCTGGGCATACACACTGAGGAAACCAGAACTGAAAGAGAAATGTGTACCCCAGTATTCATCGCAGCACTGTTTATAATAGCCAAGACATGGAAGCAACCTAGATGTCCATCAACAGATGAATGGATAAGAAAGCTGTGGTACATATACACAATGGAATATTACTCAGCCATTAAAAAGAATACATTTGAATCAGTTCTAATGAGGTGGATGAAACTGGAGCCTATTATACAGAGTGAAGTAAGCCAGAAGGAAAAACACCAATACAGTAAACTACACATATATATGGAATTTAGAAAGATGGTAATGATAACCCTGTATGTGAGACAGCAAAAGAGACACAGATGTATAGAACAGTCCTTTGGACTCTGTGGGAGAGGGCGAGGGTGGGATGATTTGGGAGAATGGCATTGAAACATGTATAATATCATATGTGAAATGAAAAGCCAGTCCTGGTTCGATGCAGGATGCTCTGGACTGGTACACTGGGATGACCCTGAGGGATGGTATAGGGAGGGAGGTGGGAGGGGGGTTCAGAATGGGAACACGTGTACACCCATTGTGGATTCATGTTGATGTATGGCAAAACCAATACAATATTGTAAAGTAATTAGCCTCCAATTAAAATAAATAAATTTATATTAAAAATTAAAATATTTATTGAGCTTATTTGATGCCAGAAATTGTACCAAAGACTCATTTTGTAATTTTTTATGAAAGCAATTTTATAATATATTGATAGGGTGTTTGACTGATGCAGGGTTGACTGAGCCAAGCCTTTTCTAATGGTCTAGATTTCTTTTGATGCCAACTAACAGTGTAACTAAGCCAAAAATAAGCTAAAAGAATATACCTCCAACCATCCACTCTTCCAATAATCAGTTGTTTATTGAGCAGTTCTTAAATGGCACATATGAGGCTTATGTATATTGAAAATAAATAAACATTGTTAATATCTTCAAAAAGCTCATAGTCTAGGGAGAGACAATGCAATATAAACATACAAATCAATGCATATTATAAGTTATGATGAATACTCGGAAAGAAGGAAATTGTTTATGGTGACAGTGGAAGAAAGACATCATTCAAGATGAAACTGTATTATCATAGTCGTGCTATGTTGATTGAAAAAAAGGACAGGTGCCCATCACCAAAAAGAGTAAAAAGTAACTTTACAACAATATGTTAAAATGTTTGGTTGCACCTGGTCACAGTAGTTTTGTGCTTAGAGACAGCATTTTATTTCACAGTTCCTTTGTAGTATAGTTTCTTTAATGTTGATGGAATTCAAAATACTGTAGCACTTTCAAGTACTAAACAATAGTGTAATATATTCTTTATGACTTTAAAAGAAAGCATTCAGGAGAAATTAAAGAGCTCCATAAGTAACCCACATGTGTGGCAGACCAAGGGAGCTCGTCACCCCTTCCATTCCTTTAGGATACAGAAGGTCCTTGTAACACCAGTGAAAAGGGAATCAATGAATGCCATATGTTTTAAGTGACAAGTGCAAGAGTATATATTATTCCTGTTCATCCTTGCAACAATTACAGAAGAACCATGTTAAGCTTATGGATAACTTTTCTTCAACAGATATTTGGCAAGAGTTCACAAGTGGTATTTCTTGCTACTTGGTGAAAAAGAAAATGATGAGGCTACTTTCCCAATTAGTATATTCAGCTGACTTTCTGTGGCAGAAGAAAATGCAGACTGATTATTCAGCGTCCAAATGAGTGTGTCCTGAACTTGCTCATTCCATAAGTGAGTGTTGATACATAGCTGCCTTCTATAAATGCCATAGGAATAAGTGAGAAAAAAAAAAGAGAGAAAATAAGAGGAACAGGAAGACAGGAAATAACAAGCATTTCGAGTACTTCAGGCATTATTTTCTTTTTCCAGTTTGGTTGACATAATTAACATATAACATTGTGCAAGTTTAAGGTGTACAACATAATGGCTTCATGATATGTGCCAATATTGTGAAATTATTATCACAATAGAAACATTTGAGATTTATTCCTTTATTCTCTCTCAAATATATAATATCATTAACTATATTCACAGGGCTTCCCATGACAGTAGAGAATCCAGCTGCCAATGTAGATGATGCAGGAGACACAGTTCAATTCCTGGATTGGGAAGATCCCCTGGAGTAGGAAATGACAACCCACTCCAGTATTCTTGCCTGGAAAACTCCATGGACAGAGAAGCCTAGTGGGCTATAGTCCATGAGGTCTCAAAGAGTCGGACATAACTGAGCAACTGAGAACGCACACCATGCTGTACATTACACCCCCAGAAATTATTTGTCTTACACCTGAAAGTTGTCCTTTTGCCCACCTTTGCCCATTTCACTCCCACACCCCCACCTCTGACAAGCACCAAACTGTTCTCTGTTTCTATGAGTTTGTCTTCTTTAGAATCTGCATATAAGTTAAAACATGGTATTTGACTTTCTCTGCCTGACATTATTATTAATTTGAAGTAACAAATACGTGATTGTGGCACAGGGGCAGGGAAAGAAGGAAGACAATTACACGTCATTAGTTAACAAGCTTTGAAATGAGCCAGCCTGAACTTGTGTTATGTTAATAGTACTGGACACAAAAATAGGACATATTACAAAAGATGCACACACATTTAAAAACAGACATGTTGGAAAAGGTTAACAGAGATATGTAATCAAAATGAAGTAGATATATCTATATGACACGTTGACAGTCTTCCAAGGAATCTCTATTTCTCTCCCTCTCTTCTGAGTAAGAAGAATATTGATAAAATATTCATGTAAGATAGAGAGTATGTCTTTATTATTATTATTCTTTTTCTGAACAGAACTGTAGGTGTGGCAGGGACACCCATGGAATCATAGCATGACTAGATGTCTTAGTGAGGTTTATGAATGTTTAAACATTTAAGAATTGAGACCTCCTGAGTATGAAAGTCTAATTCTTTTTGGCATTTGACAGTTTCCTGGCAGTTTACACTTGGTAAGTGCACCTGACTCTGTCAGTCTGTTTTCACAAGCTACCTATCTGTCACATTGTGAGAGGCTTTTCCTCCACTTTCACACAGGCTGTCTTTTTTATATTGTTTTCCTCATGAAGATTTAAAGAGACTGAGTGGTGAAAAGCCACATAATCAGTCTTTGTGATGACACAATGTCTGTACTCTAAATATCAAAATAGTAAGAAAAATGCGTACTGTTTCGGAAACTGTGATTTAAGTTACAATCCAGTACTGAATGGACATTGAACTTCAGGCACTTGTTAGCAATTTGTAGTTCTGCTTGTTTGTTATTGTTCATAATTTAGAATCTAGTCTTCCACAATACAAGTAGTGAAGCCACAATGTGAGGAATCAAAATGATGCAAAGATAAATGGAGAAAAGTATTTGTAATCCCTAGAAGGATTACAATCCCTCTTAATAGTAAACCCTCCCAAGAAGGTCTGTGAAAGTGGATTTGTCAGTCCTGAGATCTGTAATATAACAGACTGTGAATCACAGGGAGAATCCTGGTGTCCTTGTGATGATTTTGCTAGCGGAGTTACAGTTAGCTGGACTTCCCTCATGGCTCAGATAGTAAAGGATCTGGCTGCAATGTAGGAGACCCAGGTTTGATCCCTGGGTTGGGAAGATCCCCTGGAGGAGGGAATGGCTACCCATGCCAATATTCTTGCCTGGAAAATCCAATGAACAGAGGAGCCTGGTGGGCTACAGTCCATGAAGTCACGAATAGTTAGAGCACAACTAAGCGACTAACACTTTCACTGACTCCAAATGTAGGCTAGACTGTGAAGAATGGTATGACACCATGAAAGAAAAGGTTCAGAGAAGAAAGGCAAAGGATCAGAAAGCTCTTGGGTCATTACATAAGATATTTTATCTCCTGACAACACAGCGTGCAAATGCACTAGGATATTTTTGTGCTGCAGAGGGCCACTTGACTATTTGGGGAATGCTGAGTAAACAGGCATCGTAACAGGCAGTGTGTCTTGCATCTCATAGCAGTTGAGAGGTGTTACTGTTCACTCACCCAGGGGAAAGAGCAAAGGAGGTTTTACCTCAAAATTTACCTCACACAGAATTAGCCTGGCCTGAACATAACTTCTCAGCCTTAGTAAGTCAAATAATAAGTCTTCTCTGAAAACTTTTAAAATGCCTGGCCTGGCATGTAACTGTAAAAGTAGGGTTGGAAAATTTCATATCACTAACAAGAAGAATTCCTAAAGGCCTTCTTTTCAGTAGAAAATTTTTCAACAGAAGTTAAGGTTATTAGTAGAAAATTTGTTAGGGTAATGCACTGATATTTTCAGTCTCCTTAATGAAATCATGAAACATGAAAATTAAACAAAAGATGTTTGTGGGCTAAAAGCAGATGTTTAACCATGCCATTGTGTAAAGAAAAAATTGCAGTGCTCTTGATCAGAAGTTGATATTGGAGAAGTATTTCCTCATCTGACTGTCCAGGTAAAATTTATCTGCTAACATTTACCTGGTGATTTTAAGTGATTACCATATATCAACTAAATGCCAGGCATGAAAAGAGTTATTTCATAAGAGAATTTTTTAAAAGACTGAAACACACTCTCTATTAGTCCCATCAGAAATTATGAGGATTAGAAATACTTTACTCTGAGAAGAGAACAGAGAGATAGAGATTTTACTGTTTTAACAACTGAATTAGCAGTCCACAGTTAAGTATTAAAAATAAAACTGACACTGACTCTATCAATAAATAATTCATTTCTGCCAAGAGAAATTTTATTAAAATTGAAATTGAGGACTATCAAAAGAACAATGATAAAGACTATGTATCAAGAGTGTTTTATTGTGAAGATTAAAAGCCATGTGAAGAGAAGAGATAATTTAGTTTGTTTCAACACACAAAAAAAGGAATAGAAACAAAAAAACACTCTTGTTTGAAAAATAAAAGTCTGACAATGACTTCAAGCAGGCAAGACAAACTATACAAACTGCCAGCCAATTTTCATTAAAAATAAGGAAGGAGATTAAAGGAAAAATAAAATTCAAGCACAAATCACAATACATCATTTGAATGTGAAGGATGGCAAGGAGATTACAGACTTTCTAGACCCCAATTATTAAGATAATATTAGATATATGCACTTGAAAAGCCTATATCAGAGAGGGAATTTAGCATATAGTTTGAGGATTCTGATAGATTATTTTGTGATATGATAGAAACAGTCAGAAGTTTTGTCCTTTTTTGTTTTTTTCACACAACCATTTTTTTTTTTCAAGAACTCCTTGATGACTCATACAGACTACAAAATGTCATTTCCATATACTGAACCTATAAACTTAGCTGAGATGACAGTTATTTACATCACATATTTTATGGTTTGGTTCAGTTCACTCAGTTGTGTCTGACTCTTTGTGACCCCATGGACTGCAGCACACCAGGCCTCCCTGTCCATCATCAACTCCCAGAGCTTACTCAAACTCCTGTCCATAGAGTTGGTGATGCCATCCAACCATCTCATCCTCTGTTGTCTCCTTCTCCTCCTGCCTTCAATCTTTCCCAGCATCAGAGTCTTTTCTAGTGAGTCAGTTCTTCAAATCAGGTGGCCAAACTATTGGAGTTTCAGCTTCTGCATCAGTCCTTCCAATGAATATTCAGGACTGATTTCCTTTAGGATGGACTGGTTGGATCTCCTTGCAGTCCAAGGGACTCTCAAAAGTCTTCTCCAGCACCTCAGTTCAAAAGCATCAAGTCTTCGCCACTCAGCTTTCTTTATATTTTATATTTATATTATATGGTAGAGAATGGAAAATGAAATTAAGGAGTATAGAAGAGAAAAGAACAAAGGACCACAGATGAAATTTAAATGAGAGAAGGAATTTAGAATTCTCTGTAGCAGAGGACATTGGCATGTCTTTTTATTGAGTTATGGAGTAACTATACCATCCAGGTGAGAGAGATCTTTAAAATTCTTTTATTTAATGTTTACAGTGAACTAGATCTAAGAAACTCACAATCAGAAGGCTCCTTGGTCTCCAAATGACCTATGTTTCATATTTAGCTTCTAATCAAAGCAGCAACCCTTCCCATGAGCTTTATAAATTGTTGTTTAATATCTGGTTAAACTAATCAACCAGTCATCTACTTATGACAAGATTGTAAAATTTTAGTTACTTACCATTTTAGAAAGTTAGACCTTATTTTGATTACAAATATATCTTCATGTAACTTTTCTTACATGGTTTTATCTTGAGCTGCAGAAATCTAATTGCTTTCACATGAATGGTTTAAAATATTTGAAATTACATTTGTCCTCCTTTTTAAATTAAATACCCTTGGCTATTTTCTATAATTTCTTCAGGGGCATATAAATTTATCCTGTATAACATTGAACTACTATATACCAAGAACTACTATATACCAAATGAATTAGATATATCATTTATATAAACTAAAGATGAAAGCATGAAAAACTTTAAAATTGGTATTCTATTTCCCCTTTCAGCTCTAAGGAACTAGTTTTGTTGGATCAATCATTATTCTAAAAACAAATTAGAAATTAAATTCTCTCTCTTTCTCTATCTAGATAGAGAGATAGACATACACATATTAGTATCTCTGTAACCTCTGAAATCTTGGGCGAAAGGAAAGGGTTCCTGAAGACTAAAATGAATCTTTCAAACAGTTTAGTATCATATGTTTGTACAGATGATTTACTTTTCATCTAACTTCTTGTTAGAATCAGAAGTACATGCTTTCTTGATTAGTAATGCACAATTCAGATACTAGGTTTTATGATAATTTCTGCATAGAATAAGTAATGTTCAGTAATAAATGTCCATGCATACAAGAAAATTTTACCAAGAGAAAAACAAGAGAACAAACCTATAGGCAATTCAGACTATGGTGTTACTGGAAGCAAAATTTTAAATAATTGTGGTTGATATGTTAAATGTTAAGAATTAGCTTTGCTGCTAACAGATATGGCATATGGATACTGTATAAAATAAAATATAAGAGCTAAAATTTAAAAGCAAATGAATGGGTTTAATAGCAAAGTTCAGTTCAGTCCAGTTCAGTCGCTCAGTCATGTCTGACTCTTTGTGGCCCCATGAACTGCAGCACGCCAGGCCTCCTTGTCCATCACCAATTCCCGGAGTCCACCCAAACCTATGTCCATTGTGTTGGTGATACCATCCAACCGTCTCATCCTCTGTTGTCCCCTTCTCCTCCTCCACTCAATCTTTCCCAGCATCAGGGTCTTCTCAAATGAGTCAGCTCTTTGCATCAGTGGCCAAAATATTGGAGTTTCAGCTTCACATCAGTCCCTCCAATGAACACCCAGGACTCTTCTCCTTTAGGATGGACTGGTTGGATCTCCTTGCAGTCCAAGGGACTCTCAAGAGTCTTCTCCAACACCACAGTTCAAAAGCATCAATTCTTCAGTGCTCAGGTTTCTTTATAGTCCAACTCTCACATACATACATGACCAATGGAAAAACCATAGCCCTGACTAGACAGACCTTTGTTGGCAAAGTAATGTCTCTGCTTTTTAATATGCTGTCTAAGTTGGTCATAACTTTCCTTCCAAGGAGTAAGTGTCTTTTAATTTCATGGCTGCAGTCATCATCTGCAGTGATTTTGGAGCCCAAAAATATAAAGTCTGACACTGTGTCCACTGTTTCCCCATCTATTTGCCATGAAGTGATGGGACCAGATGCCATGATCTTAGTTTTCTGAATGTTGAGCTTTCAGCCAACATTTTCACTCTCCTCTTTCACTTTCATCAAGAGGCTCTTTTGTTCCTCTTCACTTTCTGCCATAAGGGTGGTGTCATCTGCATATCTGAGGTTATTGATATTTCTCCTGGCAATCTTGATTCCAGCTTGTGCTTCCTCCAGCCCAGCATTTCTCATGATGTACTCTGCATATAAAAACAAGCAGGGTGTCAATATGCAGTCTTTACGTACTCCTTTTCCTATTTGGAACCAGTCTGTTGTTCCATGTCCAATTCTTGCTGTTGCTTCCTGACCAGTAAACAGGTTACTCAAGAGGCAGGTCAGGTGGTCTGGTATTCCCATCTCTTTCAGAATTTTCCACAGTTTATTGTGATCCACACAGTCAAAGGCTTTGGCATAGTCAATAAAGCAGAAATAGATGTTTCTCTAGAACTCTCTTGCTTTTTCAGTGATCCAGTGGATGTTGGCAATTTGATCTCTGATTCCTCTGCTTTTTCTTGAACTTCTGGAATTTCACAGTTCATGTATTGTTGAAGCCTGGCTTGGAGAATTTTGAGCATTACTTAACTAGCGTGTGAGATAGTGCAATTGTGCAGTAGTTTGAGCATTCGTTGCCATTGCCTTTCTTTGGGGTTGGAATGAAAACTGACCTTTTCCAGTCCTGTGGCCACTGCTGAGTTTTCCCAAATTTGCTGACATATTGAGTGCACCACTTTCACAGCATAATCTTTTAGGGTTTGAAATAGCTCAACGGAATTCCATCACCCCCTCTATTTCCCATGAAGTGATGGGACCGGATGCCATGATCTTCGTTTTCTGAATGTTGAGCTTTAAGCCAACTTTTTCACTCTTCACTGTCACCTTCATCTAGAGGCTTTTTAATTCCTCTTCAGTTTCTGCCATAACGGTGGTGTCATCTGCATATCTGAGGTTATTGATATTTCTCCTGGCAGTCTTGATTCCAGCTTGTGCTTCTTCCAGCCCAGCATTTCTCCTGGTGTACTCTGCATATAAGTTAAATAAGCAGGGTGACAATATACAGCCTTGATGTACTCCTTTTCCTATTTGGAACCAGTCTGTTGTTCCATGTCCAGTTCTAACTGTTGCTTCCTCACCTGAATATAGGTTTCTCAAGAGGAAGGTCAGGTGGTCTTGTATTCCCATCTCTTTCAGAATTTTCCACAGTTTATTGTGATCCACACAGTCAAAGGCTTTGGCATAGTCAATAAAATAAAATGCTGCTGCTGCTAAGTCGCTTCAGTCGTGTCCAACTCTGTGCGACCCCATAGACAGCAGCCCACCAGGCTCCTCCGTCCCTGGGATTCTCCAGGCAAGAACACTGGAGTAGATTGCCATTTCCTTCTCCAGTGCATGGAAGTGAAAAGTGAAAGTGAAGTCACTCAGTCATGTCCGACTCTCAGTGACCCCATGGAATGCAGCCTACCAGGATCCTCCATCCATGGAATTTTCCAGGCAAGAGTACTGGAGTAGGGTGCCATTGCCTTCTCCAATAAAATAAAATATGAGAGCTAAAATTTAAAAGCAAATGAATGGGTTTAATACCAAAGTTACATGGAGTTAAAAGGAAAATTAAGTAACTGGAAGATAGATTAGTAGAAAATATTTAAATGGAAGCATCAAACTTCAAAAGGGAAATATAGAGAAACGAGTGTGTTCTGTAGAGCATAGTAATAAGTTTAGCTAATGTATAATTTGTTATCAAGTTAAGAGAAAGAACAGAGAAGGCAATGGCACCCCATTTCAGTACTCTTGCCTGGAAAATCCATGGACAGAGGAGCCTGGTGGGCTGCAGTCCATGGGGTCGCTAAGAGTCGGACACGACTGAGCGACTTCCCTTTCACTTTTCTCTTTCATGCATTGGAGAAGGAAATGGCAACCAACTCCAGTACACTTGCCTGGAGAATCCCAGGTATGGCGGAGCCTGGTGGGCTGCCGTCTATGGGGTCGCACAGAGTCGGACACGACTGAAGTGACTTAGCATTAGCATTAGCATAAGAGAAAGAAATGGAGCAGATAAAGTACTTAAAAGGATAATAACTGGTATTTTATAAAATTGATTGAAAATATGTAACACAGATTAAAAATGCTATAGTGCTTCTGCTTCTGATTATGTTTAAAGAAACTAGATGTATTCCCACATGTTAAATGGCTTCTGAAAAGAAAAAAATATACAACACACATTTGCCAGTCATTGGACCATGAGCAACAGAAGACAGTGATTCTTGAAGGAAGAAAATGAATAAAATGAGGCTTATGTTGGCCAAGCTTGTAGCCTAGCTAGACTTTCCAGGGTGCAATGTGGGAGGGCGCCTGGACAGAGGTTAGCAATGTTCTTGAGTTGAGCAGTAGAGATCATCCATTGTTTACTTACTTGTCTGTGTCAGGTCTCAGTTGCTGCTTGTGGGATCTTCATTCCATCATGTGGGATCTTTCATTGGGGTGCCAGGGACTCTTTAGGTTGGGTGCATGGGCTCCAAAACACAAGACCTTCACTAGTTGCAGTGCACAGGCTTAGTTGCTCTGAGCCATGTGGGATCTTAGTTCTCTGACCAGGAGCGGAACTCTCATTCCTTCCATTTCAATAATTCTTAACCATTAAACCACCAGGGAAGTCCAAAGAGTTCCTAATTTGAAGCAGACAAGAAAGGTAGAACTTGTGAGGCAAAGTGCTGGAGAATACTGTGCATCATCTTAAGAAATCAAAATTATAGTTATATATCTTTCCCTCAGAAAAGCAAAACACACACACACACATACAAACAAAGCAAGAGTACTATGACAGGACCAGATGGCTATGCTGGCAAATTGAATAAAAAATCTAAAAAGGAAATAATACCAAATCTATGTAAATTTTTTCAGAAAACAGAAAATGAAGAAATACTTCTCAATTCATTCTTGTCAACATGCATTACCCTCTAGTACAACCAGTCAAGGAACACTAGCAGAAGAGAAAACCACAGATTCATGAATAAAGCTATACAGATTTTCATCAAAATGGACCAAATGGAATCTAAATATATAAAAAAGTATAGTTGCTTGTGACTAGGTGAGATTTATCCGAAAATTCAAGATTATCTTAAAATGTTAAAATTTATTTTTTAAGATGAGCCTCAGTTGCTGACAAAAATAATTTTTTATATTGGGTATGAGTGTTAGTTGCTTAGTTGTGTCTGACTCTTTGTGACCTCATGGACTGTAGCCTGCCAGGATCCTCTGTCCATGGAATTATCCAGGCAAGAATACTGGAGTAGGTTGCCATTCCCTTTTCCAGGGAATCCTCCCAACCCAAGGGTTGAACTTGCATCTCCTGCATTACAGGCAGATTCTTGACTGTCTGAGGCAGTATCATTAGGTATATTAGATATGAAGTTTTCATCTTAATCATTACCCCTTTTACTGTCTTTGTTCTTGGTTGTTCAGTTGCCTAATCATATCTGACTCTTTGTGCTCCCATGGACTGTAGCATGCCAAGCCTTCCTGTCCCTCACCTACTCCCTAAGTATTCCCAAGTCCATGTCCATTGCATTGGTGATGCCATCCACCATCTCATCTTCTGACACCCTCTTGTCCTTCTATCCTCAATTTTTCCCAGCATCAGTGACTTTTACAATGAGTCAGCTCTTTGCATCAGATGACCAAAATACTGGAGCTTCAGTTTCAGCATCAGTCCTTCCAATGAGTATTCAGGGTTCATTTCCTTTAAGATTGACTGGTTTGATCTTCTTGCTGTCCAAGGGACTCTCAGGAGTCTTCTCCATCACCACACTTTGAATCACAAACCGTGTGGATCACAACAAACTGTGGAAAATTCTTAAAGAGATTGGAATACCAGACCACGTGACCTGCCGCCTGAGAAATTTGTATGCATGTCAAGAAGCAACAGTTAGAACTGGACATGGAACAACAGACTGGTTCCAAATGAGGAAAGGGGTACATCAAGGCTGTATATTGTCACCCTGCTTAAATTATATGCAGAGGAATCATGAGAAAAGCTGGACTGGATGAAGCACAAGCTGGAATCAAGATTGACGGGAGAAATAACCTCAAATATGCGGATGACACCACCCTTATGGCAGAAAGTGAAGACGAACTAAAAAGCCTCTTGATGAAAGTGAAAGAGGAGAGTGGAAAAGTTGGCTTAAAGCTCAACATTCAGAAAACAAAGATCATGGCATCTGGTCCCATCACTTCATGGGAAATAGATGGGGAAACTATGGAAACAGTGTCAGACTTTATTTTTCTGGGCTCCAAAATCACTGCAGATGGTGACTGCAGCCCTGATATTAATAGACACTTGTTCCTTGGAAGAAAAGCTATGATCAACCTAGACAGCATATTAAAATGAGAGACATTATTTTGCCAACAAAGGTCCATCTAGTCAAAGCTATGGTTTTTCCAGGAGTCTTGTATGGATGTGAGAGTTGGACTGTGAAGAAAGCTGAGTGCTGAAGAATTGATGCTTTTGAACTGTGGTGTTGGAAAAGACTCTTCAGAATCTCTTGGACTACAAGGAGATCCAATGAGTCTCTCCTAGGAAATAAGTCCTGAATATTCATTGGAAAGACTGATGCTGACACTGAAACTCCAATAGTTTGGCCACCTGATGTGAAGAACTTACTGATTGGAAAAGACCCTGATGCTGGGAAAGATTGAGGGCAGGAGGAGAAGGGGACGACAGAGGATGAGATGGTTGTATGGCAACACCAACTATATGGACATGAGCATTCAAACTTGGATCAAACTCACAGATTCATACCATGTAAGGGTAAAAACATATGTTATTTGTTCCTAACACATCACTTTCTCCCGGTAAAAAATATATAATTTCAAAATATCAGAAAAGAGCTAATTAAATCTATTTTCAATTATATCAACAAATCAAATGGAAACTTTTTTTCAATTCTGTTTGCATTTAAACTTTTTTGGGGCAGTTTATATATATATATACACACACACCTCAAAATATATTGCTGTGCTTCTATTTTTGAACACAGCAGGTAAGCATATTTATGCAGGATTAGCATGAATGAACTAGTGTGCAGCATCTGTTCAGTGCAGCGTGGCTTTCCTCCAGGGTTAAAATGTCAACAGAGCATAGCAACTTTTTTAGAAAAGGGAAAAGTTAGCTTTCATTGTTTCTAGGCAGACATAAATATCATAGGTAGTATCATGACAGACAGATTAATGGACTTAGGAAAAAGTGGAGAAAATGGAGCACTTTTATCATTTGATCAGTCTTGCATATTCTTTCCTAATTTTCTGGTTGTGCCAGAACATGCTTTTTTTTTTTTTTTTTAAGATTGAAGAATCAATCAAGTGATTCATTGTAAGCACTGTATATTAAAGACTGTGACGTTATCATATGACAGTCTACAGTAGAAGATGCTGAAGTGCTTATGGTCTAAATATATGGTTCTATGTTTAAGAAACAATATGCTTGCTTTGTTAGACAGTTTTCATATGCATTTATAATATTTCATATAAATTCATACCTAAGTAATGATATGAAAATAAATATGTATATTCATGTCTAAATACATGTACATTATATACAAACATATATATATGGATATGGATACATATGGCATTCCTGATGGCTCCAGTGGTAAAGAACCTGCCTGCAATGAAGGAGACTCAGGTTTGATACCTGGCTCAGGAGATCCCTTGGAAGAGGGTAAGTAAACTCACTGCAGTATTATTGCCTGGAGAATTCCATGGACAAAGGAGCTGTCCATGGTAGGCTACACGGGGTCACGAAGAGTCAGACATTAGTAAGCGACTAACACTTTGAATTTTTTCCACTTTCATGGGTACATATATAAATAAATGTATAAATGTTAAAATATATATTCGTTCAGTTCAGTTCAGTGTCTCAGTTGTGTCTGACTCTTTGCAACTCCATGGAGTCCAGTATGCCAGGATCCCCTGTCCATCACCAACTCCCAGAGCTTACTCAAACTCATGTCCATCAAGTCAGTGACGCCATCCAACCTTCTCACCCTCTGTCATCCCCTTCTCCCACCTTCAATCTTTCCCAGCATCAGGGTCTTTTCCAATCAGTAAGTTCTTCACATTAGGTGCCAAAGTATTGGAGTTTCAGCTACAGCATCAGTCCTTCCAATGAATATTCAGGACTGATTTCCTTTAGGATGGACTGATTGGATCTCCTTGAAATCTAAAGGACTCTCAAGAGTCTTTTCCAACACCACAGTTCAAAGCATCAATTCTTTGGTGCTCAGCTTTCTTTATAGTCCAACTCTCACATCCATCCATGATGACTGGAAAAACCATAGTTTTGACCAGACATTAATTATGACTGTATAAATATATAAATACAAATGCATCAGCATACACAATTCTTATCAAACTAGAGTTTTTCACAATACAAAAATCTCTCATAATATCATTAGGAATTTGTATTGCCATTCATAATAAATGACTATTGCTCTTTGATTTGATTTGTGAGCATCAAAAGTCTTGGATATAACCCATCTTTAAATTAATTTAGCTTTTATCAAAGTCAAAATGAGCTTTATTTGACTCTATTTTTTAATCTGTCTTCTTAAATGTACCTCCATTTTCACTTCAAGTATGAAGTCTTTTCTTTTCTGAAATAAAAATTTGTCTTCTGAAAGAATATACTTTAATAAATCACAAGGAATAGAATATGTATGCTTCTAGAAACTTAAAAATAATATGATTCATCATTGCAACTTGGATTTAATAGCCAGGAAAATTATAATCATTTTAAATTTTTGAGAGGACTAACATGAGGGAAAGTAATTTTTACTATTGCCAAGAGAGAATTTTTGTTTGCAACAATATAAATTATTTTCTACAGAATTTATTTTGCTCTTAGTTTCTTACCAAAGCACCTTGTTTTCTTCACCTGTTTGTCTCCACTGGTAATTACACCTTATTTAAATTTTGTGAACATTTGTTCAGTGTAGGATAAGAAATACATCAATTCTTTTATATTTGAACATGATTGAAAGCCTGAAAATTACACATTTTAAGCTACGTCTTGGGCTGTAAGCGTCTTATGAAATCTTAAAGTGACTAAAATCATGCTTCTTAAATTTATCATGGAGAGAAAAATAATTTTATCATAAGTTATTAGTAGATAAATCAGAAGTTTGTGGGTTAAACACAGACAACAGTGTTTTTAAAGTTAGGATTAATTGGGAGGTTACTGCAGTTCAGATTACTTAAACTTTAGCATATTTTATAATGTTTTGAGATAGTAGCCAAACATGAAGTGCTTTTTTTGTGATTTATCTAACTGGAGATAATGAAAAATCAACTTTAGTGTGAGTCATCAGCACTAATATCATTTTATTATCATTATCCCCATTTCTGTCACATAATAATGTTATATTAGGGACTAGTATATATCAACATAGCTTTGTAGTCATGGATTTTTCAGAAAGTGAAGAAGAAAATAATCTTCAAAGGAATAAAAGTGTGGAGATGACATAATGAAAAAAGTGTTACTATTAAAATAATTTAGGTAAGAAGTGAATTATTTCTTCCTTCATGTATTTTTTTCTTTCTTTCTTTTTTAAAATCCTTCTTCCTTCATTATTTCTTAAAATTTTCATCCTGATGCTTTGGCACAATGTGGAAAATATGGCCTCTATTACTTAATAATTCCTCCTTATCCTTACAAGTCAATCTATGTTTTCTCCTCCTTCTGTTTTCAATAGAAAGTAAGATAGTGTTAAAAGTTACTGGTCATAGGATAAATATCATTATTCAGCAAATTTAGAGGAAAAAGTTATACTTTTTGCTATATAGAATTAGCTATATTACCTTTGAATTTCTCCATCAAAAACAATATGCCAGTATATTTCCTTCCCCACTCAGAAATAGCATCTGTTCAAAACTTATGTAAAACAGGAAGCTGCACATGAGAGTTGGGTCTTAAAAGAGTTTTGAGAGTCACATAAAGGCAAGTGCTTAGCAGAACAGAGAAAGGACTTAAAGAAGAGCAGAGGGAGATGAATCTTCTGCCAGAATAAGAAAAACCATAAAATGCAACTTCTGAGTTTGATTCTGAAACTCAAATGTGTCTTCCCTGGCATAGAACCAGAGAGGAATGAAGCAAGCAGCACTTTCTGTTTGGCACAAGTCTCAAAATGTGCCTCCAAAAAACCAGATTTTTGGCACAGTGAGACCCCAAACATCTAAACGAATGGCTGACTTTTTCTTTTTCCATGAACTGAGTGATGCCATCCCAGCCTCTATGTATGTGAAGCAGCCTATTCATGTGCATCATGTTTCAATCCCCAGGATTATCACTCCTCTATCTTTTGTGATTATACAGACCAATAGTTTCCAATATTTGTTGATATGGTGTGTGTGTGTGTCCAGTGTCTTGGCCTGAGAAATCACATGATGAAATATGTAACATCTTATGTTGTCAAATTGAGAAATCATGTCAGAGAATGATGGGAGACCTACCAACAGAACATACTTTGAAGGAGTTTCTGTTAGACAGCTCTGAAACCATTTGAACATAAAATCTGATTGTAAACCTTTATAACTTTCTGAATAAAATGGAAATCTATAAGGGAGGAATAAAAGTAAAACTTTTCTTACAATGGAATGTCCTTTAACATAGGAGGATTGACAGATTTAGAAAATCACCACTTGAAAACCATAAAGGTATCATTTATTCAAACAAAACTAATCAATGCATGTTAAAATTATTTGATAAGATATTTATTACAGAAAGGACAATTTTATAGTTGCAAAACCAAGGCAAATACTAACTCAAGTGACCAAAGTTAAGACCATCAGCAATGGAATAAATTTATACTGTGACATCCAGACATGAAATACTAAGAATAATCAATATGACTCATGAACAAGAGGGAATATTAGAGAAATCTAAATTGAGATACATTTCACAAAATAATCACTGTGAGGTCTTAAAAACGTTGCAAGGTCATGAAAGGCAAAGGAAGAGGGACAATTTGCTCCAAATTAAAAAGGATTAAAAATTCATGACATCGAAACATCATACATAATCTTGGCCAGACACTATTTTTTTTTGCTTTGAAATACATGATTAAATTTTGATAAATTTAAATAATAAATATACTTTCCTCAGCTCTTGACCTCCTTACCTCTAGTCTTGATGTAGACATGTGTTTACTCAAGTGAAGCAGAAAATATATCATCCATCTATTCAAACAATCAGTGACAAGTTATTAAGGTAAAATTCAAACTTCTTACTACAATCATGGTGACTTATTATTCCAAACTGGGACACTTTTGAGAGTGAATACACATTTTTAATATTCACCCCTAAATAATAGGCATGCTGCTGCTGCTGCTAAGTCGCTTCAGTTGTGTCCGACTCTGTGCAACCCCATACACAGCAGTCCACCAGGCTCCCCCATCCATGGGGTTTTACCAGGCAAGAAAATCAGGAGTGGGATGCCATTGCCTTCTCAAAATATCAGGCATAAAATTGGGTATATGATCACCTTAATTACAAAATCTCATGTAGCCCCCATTAATTCTCTGGTCTTCTCCTATTGTGTCTCCCTAACTACACTGTTGCAGTTACTTTGGCCTTTATGCTCCTATGAGCCAGCTAATAAGTCCTCCACCACAGAGTCTTTGCCAACATTGCTTAGCCCTGCCTGGAAGGCTCTTGAAACGGATTTCCTCACAGTGAACTCTTTTATTTCCTTGATGTCTGTACAGCAAAGTCACTTTCTCAGTGATGCCTTCTCTGGCTGGCTTACATAAAACCTCAATATCCCATCTCTAAAATGTCATATCTCTCTTTCTGCCTTATTTTAGGCATTTACTTATAATTTATCAATATAAAAGAGAATATGTACTTTAATGATTTATCTTGATTGCTATCTGAATTCCATATGAGAATATAAGTTTAAAAAGGGCAAGTATTTTTGTTTGTTGGATACAGTGTATATTCATATCTACTACAATAATGCCTAGCACTTGATAGGCAATCAGTAAATATTCCTTGTAAGAACTTAAGACTGTGTTTTATCATTGCAATGAAAAATACTAAATTTACTGAATGTTTAAGAAAAATAGTCATGAATTATATGAAGAGTCAACCTAGATCTTTATTACAATACATATGTTTATTCATGGCAATAAAAAGAAATTAAGCATTTGTTATATTAAAATAATAACGAATATTTATATCAGAGTCATGATAAAAAATATAAATAGTGAATTCTGAGCAATATACAGTTATTCTTCATCCTCAGATTGGGCTGAATGGATTTTATTTTAGTGTTTTCCTTGCATCTCACTGATTAATTGTTAGGTAGAATATTATTTTTTCATATTTTTTGAAACATTTTTTTCCTATTCAGAATTGTGTCTCTTAAGTCCTTTTTATTTGGTTTTTAGTAATGTATTTATTTTCTATAAAATCATAAGCTTATTCATTGTTCAGTTCAGTTCAGTCACTCAGTCGTGTCCGACTCTTTGCAACCCCATGAATCGCAGCACGCCAGGCCTCCGTGTCCATCACCATCTCCTGGAGTTCACTCAAACTCACGTCCATCAAGTCGGTGATGCCATCCAGCCATCTCATCCTCTGTCGTCTCCTTCTCCTCTTGCCCCCAATCCCTCCCAGTATCAGAGTCTTTTCCAATGAGTCAACTCTTTGCATGAGGTGGCCGAAGTACTGGAGTTTCAGCTTTAGCATCATTCCTTCCAAGGAACACCCAGGGCTGATCTCCTTTAGAATAGACTGGTTAGATCTCCTTGCAGTCCAAGGGACTCTCAACAGTCGTCTCCAATACCACAGTTCAAAAGCATCAATTCTTCGGTGCTCAGCCTTCTTCACAGTCCAACTCTTACATCCATACATGACCATAGGAAAAACCATAGCCTTGACTAGACGAACCTTTGTTGTCAAAGTAATGTCTCTGCTTTTGAATATGCTATCTAGGTTGGTCATAACTTTCCTTCCAAGGAGTAAGTGTCTTTTAATTTCATGGCCGCAGTCACCATCTGTGGTTTCTATTAAATACAACATTTTATATTATTCTACCATAAGGAATATACAACAGCATCTTATAAAGTTTAGGGACTAGAAATATATTTAAAGGATTCAAATGTAAGCTTACATTCCTAAATGTGGATTTGAAGTCAGAAACCTGGGTTTAAATTCCAAAACTGTACTGTATTCCTGTATGATTATTAGACCATTGCATAAAATCTTCAAGCTTCAGGAACTCTTTCCATGGTTATTATAAAATGGAATGGAATAATGAATTCTAAGCACTTAGTGTTACATTGTTTTGTATTACTATATAGTAAGTTATCTCCTTTTAAGGTATTCTCCTATTATTAGGTTTTATTTTTATTGGTTATCATCTTTGTTGAATAATTTCCATATGCATACATATTTGCAATGATGGAGTTATTTAATTTTATATCATGTGTTTTGCTTAATAGCATATCATCAATAAGGTTAATGCAACAACATAATATGCATAATTTTAATTTTAATGAAATGCATATTATTCCATCTAGTGATGCTATCATAACTTATTCAAATATTAGACTAGTAGTAGGCAGTTAATTAAAGTGCTTTTCAAGTTACAAATCAGATAGGGTGTATGAGAGGCATAATCATAAACTCATGAGAGGTGTACAAATATGATCATAAAGGCTTTTAGGAAAGCACGTTTGGAATAATACCCAAACTTAAAACATATTCATTCTCATTGACTCAGCAATTCCATTTCTGGGACTCTGTCCTAAAGAAATTATCAGAAATGAAGACAAAGATTTATGCACAAAGATTTTTACCATGTCATTATTTATGGCAGCAAACAATTGGAAGCAGTCCAAATGTCTGGCAGTGGATGCTTACCCATTTCTCAGTGCAGCCATAAGAATAAAGAATAAGCAGCTCTTTTAAAATATACTTGGAAGAGTTTTAAAATAGGGAAAATGCTCAACATATAATGTTAAAAGAACAGATTTTATATGTATAAACTTTTAACATGTACATAAGCAGGAAAATGTTTGCAGTCTTATCTCTGAGTAGAGAAATTATAGGTGATTTAAAAAATTTGATCAATTTACCAAAGCTTTTACAATGAGCATGCATTACTTTAAAGCTCATTTTTTAAAGAAAGTAAAGCTACGGTTAAATTACTAATAGTGACATCTATGTTGAGGTGAGGAATTCTGAAGGATTTGGCATGCTGTGTGTTATAGTTCAACACTGATGGCCTGACACCCTTGTTGGCAAGCATGATAATGTATCCCAAAGGCAATGTCAAGCCTTAGCCAACCATTTTCAGCTTTGCTCTGCTCTGTGGAAAGTTTCCACATTGCAGTGCTGTAAAAGGAGAATAAAGTTAAAGTCTTATGAAGTTACAGACTAATGAACAGTAGCAGCAGGCTCATCTACAATCCAATTACTTGGAAAGTAAATGTACCATATCTAGTTAGTGATATTGTTTAATATTTAATCCTGTGAAACGAAAGCACGGACATTAAAGTTCTATAGCAAACCCTAGAAGCATGAAAATAAAGTATAAAGGTAGCAGGTCTTAATATTTCTACAGAAAAGCAAAACTCTGTATAAAAAAATTACCCTGCACATGTGCTGTTACAACAGGAGAAGTGAAAACTGAGTCAGTTCTCATTTTTTCCTTCTGTCCAAAATAATTAAAACTATACTAGGTCTGTCACAATCTTTGCAACTGTCTTCTCAGATTCTGTAATGACTGACAGTCCATTTAAAAATGAGCATTATTTAAGGTCACATAGTTTTGAATCTGAACTTTTAAAAATAAGTTTCCAATAAAAATATAGTAGGAAGATGATTTGGGCTCATTATTATAGGAATCATTATTTCCTATTTCTCCTGACTCCTCATAGCTAGAGAAACTGAGACCTCCGAACTGCAAGCTCACTCTCATCAAGACTTAAACCAGTTCTCATCTAGGAAGCAGAATGTAGTAAGCCTTATCCTTACCAATGGTAGAATTTGGAACCATCCATTTTATTCTTATTATAATACATGGTTATAGAGGGCGAATCTACCAATGAATAGCAAGTACACTCAATTGCAGAGTAGTTTACAGAAATGCCACATTTGCTTATTTGCTATGATTAGATCCAAGCTGCCACATACAGATTATTCTAATATGTATACATAAAACAACTAACGAACTGTTAAAATAGTGGTTTGAAGTACTCTTAACTTGAAATATCAATGTAAATAAATTGTATTTTATTTTGTTATTTATTTACTTTTGTTTCACTGTAAACATCCAAAATACACTAATTTTAGGCAAACTGAATGTTTCCTAAATATGAAGAAAATTGGATTTATACCTAATGCCTGTAGGAAAATATCTTTGTGACTCCTATTTCTACCCTGGAGTTTATCTGTGCTAAGATATTATAGTAAGGGATAGCAAAAAGATAAGAGAGTTTGAATATTGTTTAACCATTTGTTAACTGTAAAAGGCTAGTGTTAGTCACTCAGTCATGTCTGACTCTTCGTGACCCCATGGACTATAGCCCACCAGGCTCCTCTGTCCATGGGATGCTCCAGGCAAAATACTGGAGTGGGTTGCCATTCCCCTTCTCCAGATCTTCCTGAAGCAGGGATGGAGCCTCAGTCTTCTGCATTGCAGGCAGATTCTTTACCATCTTGAATATCGCTTAACAGTTCAGTCGCTCAGTTATGTCTGACTCTTTGAGACTCCATGGACTGCATCATGCCAGGCTTCCCTGTGGATCACCAACTCCCAGAGTCTGCTCAAACTCATGTCCATCGAGTCAGTGATGCCATCCAACAGAGCATCTCATCCTCTGTTGTCCCCTTTTCCTCCTTCCTTCAAACTTTCCCAGCATCAGGGTCCTTTCCAGTGAGTCAGTTCAGGCTAGAGAGTTTACTAAATCTTTGAGTCTGTTTCTTAATCAGTAAAGTACATATGCTTTCTTCTGCCACATAGGATTTCTAGAAGGATTAAACTAGGTACCATATAATGAACTAGTAACACATAAAATTATTATGCCCAAATACTGTGATACACTAAATTTGAGGAAGGTGTTAAGCCAGGGTCATAAATATCTCTGACTCCTTCACCTCCACCATTAATTTAGTCATTACAGGAAGATTTAGTGTCAGAAAGTTTGCATTGCATCCTAAATTTGTGTTTTCTTCACAGAAATTCCATGTGAAGATGGCGTCAGTAATAAGTGTACCTCTTAAAATATTATAGGTAAATTATAAATGTTAACAGTAAAGTAAAATTGAAAAGGCCACATTGTGCAACTTTCACTGTTCTCAGACCTAAAGTTACTTGACTCTTCAATAGAAGCAGAGTTGATATCTGGGATCTGTGATGGAATGTACGTACATGCAAGTTGTCTAGACCATGGAATCCATGATTTGCTAGAACTTCATCTATTTCTGCAAAGAGAATAAGTTCCTTTCCACAATTTGTCTGTTTTGCCATTAGAATCTCAGCCTACCTTTGTGACTGATACAGAATCAGCACCACCTATTGCTACTTCACCCACACACCTTAAGAACTAAAAACACCTTTTCTCCACAACCCTTCCTCTGGGCCCACATCTCTGCTCTTAGGGAATGAGGGGAAATCCTTGACATACTCCTGGGCATTTCTGCTCCCTTTGCAATTCCTTTTCTCAGTTTCCCACTTCTCAATAACCTGCTCGTTGATTCAGGGAACTCCAGCAGCATTTCGTCTAGTAAACTGTCCCTGATATACTGGTCTAAATTAAAGTCTTCTTTGTGCCTTCTGTTACATCCCTTGAAAATTCCTACTCTTGAACTTCACATGTTATTAAGTGAAAATAAATTAAGATTTAGTGTCTAGCCAAGAACAGGGGCTCAATGATTGTGCATTGAATGAATAAGTAAGTAGGAGTCAAGGCTAATATAGGAGCTGATATAAGAGCTGAATGTACTCCTTTTCTCATAGCTGATACCTTATCAATAACATATAGCCTTCTTGGGATGTCCTCTGAAACTTAGTTAATACAAAAGGCCACTAAACTATAGAGTTTTGCTACACAAAATGAACACACAATATTTCTAATATTTAGGTTTTACGTTATTTGAAATTTCTAGTCGGCCTTGAAAAAAAAACTGGGTAAAAGAATTAGAATGGCAGTCAGCACCTTCCCCACTCCCCACAAAATGTTAAGGAGCAACACAGTTACAAAATTCATTTTATAAAATTCAGTGACTGAAAAGTTCTAAGAACAGGCAAAAAATCCTCTTTTATTCTTAGTTCAAAGAAAATTCTTATACCGATGGGAAGTATATGAATATTTTGACGTTAAGAATAAAGATATATTGTACTTTGTACATATAAGATACATGTATATCTCAAACTTGAAATTTAAGATATTTACCATGTCACTGCAGAAATTTAGCTGTTGAATAAGGTAGCTGGACAAGTTTCAGTTTTTATTACTTAATCACAGAAATAATCTAAAGAAAAATGTTTTAACATTTCATTAATTCATGTAATTTATGATGTATTGAAACAATTATGTCTTCAACTGTATAAAATTGTCCATTTCATGAACCAAAGTCAGAGGGTTCAAACAGACTCAACCTGAGGATCAGTTCTCTCCTATAATACTGCAATAAATACCTTTTGTTGACTGTATATCTGACATTTGCTATCCCATTTTATGAATTGCTTAACTTCATTGAACTTCAGTTATTCATCAATACGATGAGAACAGTTCAGTTCAGTTCAGTTGCTCAGTCATGTCTGACTCTTTGCAACACCATGGACTGCAGCACCCCAGTCTTCCCTGTCCCTCACCAACTCCAGGAGCTTGCTCAAACTCACATCCATCGAGTCGGCGATGCCATCCAACCATCTCATCCTCTGTTGTCCCCTTCTCCTTCTGCCTTCAATCGTTCCCAGCATCGGGGCCTTTTCCAATGAGTCAGTTCTTTGCATCGAGTGGCCAATGTATTGGACCTTCAGCCTCAGCATCAGTCCTTCCAGTGAATATTCAGGATTGATTTCCTTTAGGATTGACTGGTTTGATCTCCTTGCAGTCCAAGGGACTCCTGAGTCCTTTCCAACACCACAGTTCAAAAGCATCAAAAAAAGATGAGAACAATAAAAATATATCTCAGCATTGGTGTTAAGATTGAAATGAGAAAATATATCTGACACATGAAAGACGTCAAATAATCTTCCTTCAGCTTATAATGTATATATGTTGGAATTGGTTAGGGGAAGAAAGTGAGCCTTCAGCAAATTTGTCTGATTCATCACTGTGCTCTCTACAAAATTTAGGACAATTATGAATGAACATCCATGCCTGCATAGAATTGTGTAATTCTGCTCTGTAATGTTCATAATGTCCCATCAGCTTTATTTAGGAACCTGCACTATTTTAGTTCAAAATTAATTTAAGCAAATGTTACAAAGTTGACAATTGAATCATGTGTCTGGATTGGGTCAGCAATCTATAGCCCACAAGTCAAATCCAGCCTGCTCCCTATTTTGTAAATAAAGTTTTATTGTAACACAGCAGGCTCATTGTCTATGGCTGCTTTTATATTTCAGTAGCAGAGTTGAATTGTTGAAAAGAAATCACCTGGGTAAATATCTTATATTTAACCCTTTAAAGAAAATGTTTGCTGAACCCTCATTTACACAATTGAGGAAACCAAAGCTATAGTCCAGTTAAGAATGGCTTTATTTGATTGAAGGGGAAAATTTGAATAGAGTTATGGTTTGGAATATATATGCAGGAAACCCAAGAATAATTCATTTTCTTTTCTGATTTCTCAATGAAGTACAGTTGATTTACAGTGTTGTTGATGTACAACAAAGTGATTCAGTTATACACATATATACACGTTTAAATATTCTTTTCCGTTATGGTTTAATCACAGAAAATTGAATATAGTTCTCTGGGCTGTACTTGGGACCTATTGTTTACCCCTTCTGTATATAAAAGCTAATATCTGTTAACCCCAACCTCTCCCTCCATCCTTCTCCCAGTCTCTTCTCCTGGAAACCAACAGTCTGTTTTCTATGTCTGTGATTCTGTTTCTGTTTCAGTGATAGATTCACTTGTGTTATCTTTGAGATTCTACACATAAGTGATATCAGAGGGTATTTGCCTTTTTCTTCCCAATTTACTTCACTTATTATTATTATCCCTAATTTCATCCATGTTGTTGCCAATGGCATTATTTTTTATGGCTGAGTAGTACTCTGCTGTAAAACTATACCATGTCTTTTTTTATCCAAACATCTGTTGATGGACATTTAGGTTGTTTCTGCGTCTTGGTCATTGTGAATAGTGCTGCTATAAGCATAAGGATGCATGCATCTTTTTGAATTAGAGTTTTGTCTCAATATGTGCCCAGGAGTGAGATCCCTGCATTGTATAGTAATTCTATTTTTATTTTCCTAGGAACCTCCATGATGTTTTCCACAGTGGCTGCATCAACTTATATTCCTACCAACAATGTCAATACCCTTTCTAGCCTTTGTTATTTGTGGACTTTTTAATGATGGCCTTTCTGACTGCTGTGAGTTGGTACCTCATTGTGGTTTTGATTTGCATTTTTCTAATAATTATTGATGTGGACTATATTTTCATGCATCTTTCTGTATTTCTTCTTTGGAGAAATGTCTATTTCTTCTGCCCATTTTTTGGATAGGGCTTTTTGTGTTGTTGTTGACTTGTATGAGCTGTTTGTATATTTTGAAAATTAAGCCATTGTCTGTGACATCATTTGCAAGCATTCTATAGGTTGTCTTTTTGTTTTGTCCATGGTTTCTTTTGCTTGTAAGTTTGATTGGGTCACTTTTTTTTTTTTAATTTATTTGCTTTTATTTACATTGCCTTGGGAGACTGACCTTAGAAAATACTGGTAAAAAAATTACGTCAGAGAATGTGTTGCCTATGTTCTCTACTAGGAATTTTATGCTGTCATGTCTTATGTTTAAGTCTTCAAGGCATGTTGAGTTTATTTTCATATATGGTGAGAGGGTGTATTCTAACTTCATTGATTTACATGTGGCTGTCTAGCTTTCCCAGCACTACCTGCTGAAGAGAACACTGTCTTGCCATTATATAACTTTGCCTCCTTTGTGGAAGATTAATTGGCCATAGGTGTGTTGGTTTGTTTCTGGACTCTCTATTCTGCTCCATCAATTCACATGTATGTTTTTGCACCAGTACCATGCTGTTTTGATTACTGTAGCTTTGTAGTACTGTCTGAAGTCTGGGAGGGTTATGCCTCCTGCTTTGTTCTTTTTCTTCAGTGTTGTTTTGGCAATTCTGTGTCTTTTATGGTTCCATATGAATTTTAGGATTATATATTCTAGTGCTGTGAAAAATGTCATAGGTAATTTTATAGGGATCACATTAAATCTGTATATTGCTTTGGGTAGAATAGACATTTTAATAATATTAATTTTTCTAATCCAAAAGCATAGGATATATTTCCATTTATTTGAATCATCTTCAGTATCCTTTGTTAATGTTTTATAGTTCTTTGTGTATAAGCCTTTCACCTCCTTGGTCAGTTTTATTCCTAAGTATCTTATTTTGGGTGTTGTAATTTTAAAAGGTATATATATTTTAACATTCCCTTTCTGATATTTCATTGTTGGTATAAAGAAAGTGAAAGTGTTAGTCACTCAGTCATGTCTGACTCTTGGCAACCCCATTGACTATAGCCCACCAGACTCTTCTGTCCATGGAATTCTCCCGGCAAGAATACTGGAGTGGGTAGGCATTCCCTTCTCCAGGAGATCTTCCTGAACCAGGGACCAAACCAGGGTCTCCTGAATTGCAGGCAGATTCTTTACCATTGAGCCACCAGTTAGTATAAAGAAATGCAACACATTTCTATATGTTAATCTTGTATCCTGCTACCTTGCTGATAATTCAGTTTCTTGAAGGAAATTTCAGCAGCAGTAAAATGTGGCAGTTTCCTTGTGGATCACTCAGAGTACACATGATTGATTCAGTTTAAAGGATTTCATCTTTTGGGCAGTTAAAATTGTTCAATGTGATCAAACTTGGTTGAAAAGCAGTATCTTCTCCACATTGTATTATAATCATATGACAGTCAAAAATCAATAAACTGGACAATAATAGTAACTTATGGGTAAGAGTTCTAACACTGATGTTGTAGGTTTACAGTCAAACTGGTAGTTTATCATAAGACAGTCTTATTTAAGGGAATATTATTTAGTCCCCTACTTGCAATATAGATAGATAAATAGGTAAAGTAATACATCACTACTTTTCATGCCTTGATTCCTCTTTCATTAGCTATACAAGGACTGGAACTGAAAAACTGAGCAATTATGACTGTCTAGTTTTAATATCTTTCATATTTAAAGCTCTCAGCAAATGTTTTATGATGGCAATACATCAAATTTATTGTAGTTGTCTTATGTGGCTAACTCAGGGTAGATTGTCTAATCCTGTCTATGAAAAATCTTAAAGAGTATATACATCCCGAAATGCAGTACAAAAGAGAACAAAAGAAAAAGAAAAATCCTATGTAATCCATCTGACAGAGGAATAACAAATATTAACATTTTTCTCTGAACAAGGTTAATATTCTGTGTGTTTGTATATCTTTTTCTCTTGTCATCAATTGTACAAACCACTCTAACTCTGCTTTTTTGTTTTGTTTTGTTTTTCAGCTACACTATATTGTACAAACCACTCTCTCTGCCTTTTTTTCCAGCTAGACACTATATTGTCTATCAATACACTTAGACACCACTATTTTTAGTATTCCAACATAGAAGTATGTTATATTTTATTTTTGAAACTTCCCATTACTAGTGCACAAATTCCATAGTGTTTTTTATCATTTGCAAGTGTAAATAAAGCTGGGATATCTACCAAAGGCTTTTTTTTCATCCACATCTCTAACTTCTTTTGAGAAATTCCTGAAGTAGCAATACTGGTTCAAAGTGTATTTATTTATTCATTTGCTAACTTACATGTGGTTTATAGGATAACTACCATTCGACTTTTCTCTATTTGAATAAAACCTTTGAATATTATAAATATATCAAAAGATCTGTTATTATAACATCAAAAAGACTGTGCAGACTTATTATTCTCATGTATAATTCAGAAATCCAGACATCTAGAGTTCACACAAAAATATGTTAGAAAATGTTTGCTTTGTCTATACTGGGCCCTGAAAGTATATATCCCAACACATAGAACTTCTTTAGTGGCATAAAAGTGGAGAGTGTATACTATTATTCCACATTTATATCCTTGTGTATATGAGAGTAGTAATAGCAATATGCAAATACTTGCATTATGTCTAATATAATGGAAGCTGATCTACTATAGGAATTTATATCATCAGAGAAATTGATTATCATGACTTCCTAAAGGTTATTACATGGAAAAAAGAATGAAATAAATCAAAATTATTACTCTACAAAGAATGAATATTTTTAGCTTGATTTGACTGAAATAGTCTTATGTTTCCTTTAAGATATTTTTCCAAAGATTTATAGCGTTCTAAAATACTTTCAGTACATTTTTAAAGCAAAAATAGTGCTGATTTTGCACAAGAAGCAAATGAAATTTCTTAATTTCATTTAAAACAAGCCATCATATTGCCTATTTAGTGAAGTAGCCAAGATCCTTAGTGCTTTACATACAAAATAGAGGCTGTTGAGTATTCTATAAATTAGATAATGAAATTGCCAATTGTATGAAACAAGCTATCTTTTCCTTAATCAGACTGCCTTCGCTTACATATTTATAGATATTTCATAAAAATCTGGATTGACATTCCTTCAAAATTATATAAACAAAAGGGAAAATTTTATTTTTACTGATTAATCATTGAAAAAGAGCAAAAACCAAGCCATTTCCTTCTCCAGGGGATCTTGCCAGCCCAGGGATAGAACCCGCATCTCTTGTGTCTCCTGTATTGCAGGCATATTCTATATCTGCTAAGCCATTGAGAAATCCTAGTTATTGATCTAACCAACTTCAATATAGAAAATGTAACCCTAAAATTTTACAAATTAGCATTATTTATCCACATAAAAATTATTACCTATACTAAAAACTGTGATAAACTATTTTTGTTAACTGAAAAATTATGACACTGCCCCTTTCTGGCCACATTCCCACATATCTTCTTTCTCCTACATCTCACTTGTTGCCATAGTCTGTTCTTGAGGTTCATTACCATGATAGAACAAGTGGTCAGACTATATAGCATGTGTCCAGTGGAACCAGTAAGATTTTACAGAGGACATAAAGTCCAGGATGGTCAAGAATTTGCTTTGGGGCCAAAAGAGGCCCAGACTCAGAGTAATCAGTAGACCTAGCTGGTCTCTCTGAAAGACAGGAACAATAATGGAAATGAAGCAATGTATCTCCAATAACCTTTATTTTGTTATTGCGTGTATCTTACACACCTAACCCCATACCCTAAAAAGTAACTTCTGTGTTCCATAAATGAATGTTAATTTTGTTTCATATTTTTCCCAGAGATTTATGCAGTGGAGAATGTATCCATTTTTGGAGATATTTGTGTTTAAACCTGCTTAGAAGCTGGGGATGGAGTGGAGTTATATATTACATAGTCTTCATGGCCTGAATTGCAGTAATTTTCTTAAAATTTATATAAACTATATACATATAAAAGAATAGTTTGTCAGTTTTAAGACTCAAAGGCCAAGATCTTCAGTAATTTATGTTCATCAACTCATTTAAACCCATAACAACTGATGAAATAAGTACTTCTTTTAAAAACTACATATTTGTAATGAGACAGTTGAGTCAGTATCAATGTCACAATGCAAATCCATGCTGTCTCACTTCTAAATACTGAATATGCACCTAAAATAACAATAACTGACCTTTACTGAGTTCTGTCTATGCCTAAGAGACTTTGATATACATTAAATGGATTGATATATTTAATCCTTAAAATGAGCTTTAGAGGTAGGGATTAATATTAAAAGTATCACATCTAGTGCAACATATCTATGAAATAACAAAGATGGAAGAAAACCCAGGCAGTCTTTCTTTATTGTTCAGCCTAGAAAAATGGATTATTTATTATAACTTTGAATTAGAGCAAGGACTGCCTGCTCATTTTTCTCTCCCAAATTATCTTGGTTATTGTAACATTTTTATTCCTACATAGAAATTTGAAAATCACTTGAAATATATATTTTAAGCCTTTAAACACCACTCTTTAGCAACTATAAATTCATTTTTTATTCAGTTCACATTAAGATTTTATAATCAGAAATATTACAGGAATAAAATATTAGTAACCAAGATATTCACTGTGCATCTTTTATATTAAAAGCAATAGCAGTAAAAAGATACCTGTGTAACAGTTTTGGAAATCATTAACAGAAGCATGATCTCCGTATTGGCAAAAGATGGTAATTAAAATTGTCTTATGTTAATTTGAACTGTATAGGTTTATCAAATTTGACCACTTTTGACCTACAAAAATGGCCCTATGTTTCAGCCTAATACTGTGAATGATTATGTAAGCCCTAGAAAATACCCATAGATTTAGATGGAGAACTTGCAACTCTATCCAAAACTGAGATTAATTATGCATTATTATATCTAAACAAATTTCTCTACCAACTTCAATATGTATAGCTACAGTTTTTTTAGCCAATGGATGGTTTGAAATTTACTGAATGTGTGTTGCTTGAAATACAGAATATATAACCATCAACAACTTATATAACAGGAATCACAAATTGTATTCATGAGAACTTCACATTAGGAGTCAGTTTTTTTTATTAATTAATTTTTTAATTGAAGGAAAATTGCTTTACAGAATTTTGTTTTTTTTTTTTTTCTGACAAACCTCAACATGAATCAGCCATAGGAATACATATATCCCCTCTTTAAGAGTCAGTTTTAATAAAGGATTTCAGGGGTAGAATTTATGTAAGAATTTGCAAGCAGAACAATGAATTGATCCCACAGACCTCTTAAAGGTATACTGTATAACTTAGTAAATGTTTCTTTTTGGCATTGAACCAAAAAAGCAGAGGTCATTAAGAAGAGTAACAGGCCACAATATTTATGTTTCACGTAGCTTCCATAATTATCCAGCACATGACATATATTTCTTTTAATTAAAGCATGGTAGAATGTAGGAATTTGGTAATCTGTCTCATAATGCTCATAAGCTTAGTAGTAATAAACTTTGCTAAATACTAAGTTTGAGAAAATGCTGTGCAGGCAGATGGTGACTATGAGCCTCGAGTCTCTCCCAGAGCTGCAAACAGTACCATCTGCTGCTCTGCTGATTTCTTTTTCGTTCATTGGTATCAAATTTAATGGGGGATCACACTTTACATTTTAATTTTACACCCTGGCCACAATGGTGGGAGCTCTTGTCTCCCACAATATATAATTATTCAAGTAAATAAGGAATTTTTTTCTTCCTTAAAAACAAAAGCCAAAAAACAAACAAACAAAAAAACCAGAGACTTCCACTTTTCTATTCATGATGCAGCAGTAAGAAATGGATTAAACTCTTCTGTTTGAAACAAACTAACATCACATTAGGTATATCAACAACACTTCTCCAGGCATAGGACAACAGTTTCCAGGTCAAGGTATGTAGAAGAAAAGCCTAGATGAAGCTCAGCAGACTTCCTGAATTAAGGATCGAGACCTGGAAGTCTGAGAAAACAAGGAAAGTAGAAATCATAGGGGAAATTATTAGAAAGGAGAGATCCATTCAGAGTGGTAACTCTGGATATCTGGAAAGATATTGACTCTGTATTTAGCAGAGTAAAAGTGAAGTGGCTCAGTCGTGTCCGACTCTTTGCGACCCCATGGACTGTAGCTTACCAAGCTCCTCTGTCCATGGGATTTTCCAGGCAACAGTACTGGAGTGGATTGCCATTTCCTTCTTCAGAGGATCTTCCTGACCCAGGGGTTGAACCCTGGTCTCCCGCATTATAGACAGACGCTTTACTGTCTGAGCCTCCAGGGAAGTCCTATTTAGCAGAGTACTGATCAGCAAACCTGAGAGAAGAAACACTGGGAAATTGAGAAAGACTGATCAGAAAAGATTTAAGGTAACAATGCCTATACTTACATTGGGTTAAGAATAATGTCTGTCCATTCCCACAAATAAGGCTGGAATACTATGTTATTCACATTGTTTTGGGTAGGTTATGCAGGAGTATGTTATAACAGTTACTAAAAGTGAGACCTAAAGTGTCAAACTGTTTTCAAAAAACTACTTTCTGATGAAAGCTCAATAACATTAATAGAATTTTTTTTAAATCCATAACTCAAATAGGTTAAGTTCATAATGTTTTCTCATTACAAACAAAAATTAGCAGAAATGCAAAGAAACAGGAAAATAGGAGAAACTCCAATCAATTGAAACTTGCACAGATATTAAAATTAACAGATACAAACATTAAATCAGTTATTAAACTAATTCCCATATGTTGAAAAGTTAAGTAGAGGCAAGATTTTCAAAGAGCAAATCTTTTCCTCATAGCAATTTCAAAACTACAAAGTTGACAAAATTAATTATTAGACATTCTGTAAATCAAGCAAAGTGTACAACAGTATGAGAAGTATTTGTGTTTGTAAACCTGCCAAACTTAAGATCAGTGAAAATATGTGACTTTCTTGTTTTAAACTGCACCCAAATTTTCCCCATTATGACAGAATAGAGAATTACCACATGGGACAGGTCATGAAGACTAGCATCATCTACACGTATTTTTAAGGAACTCACTGAATTTAGAGCACTGGATAATACTCATGATCAGCGGCATTGTCAATGGATCAGTAGAGTTATGTAAGCTAATATGCATATCAAAATGGAAAAATATTTAAAATTATCAGAGACTCAGAAGTTTGTACAAAACCAGCAAGTACACCACCATATATGTAATTGGAATCAAGAAGGAGAGGAGCAAAAATATTAGGAACAAATATTAAATAATGAGTAAAAAATTCTCAGAGGAAAAAAGGGAGGTAGGGAGAGGGAATAAAAGAAATAGAGTGAGGAAAGGAAAGGTATGATAAACACAGAGCTCTTCTCATGGATATATCATAAGTAAAGAGTTGAAATAAGGCATAGAAAATAAATTGAAATCCTTAACAGAAAAACTAAACTATCATGTTCAGATGACCCACAATAAGATTAGCATCTGACTTTTTATCAGAAACAAGGAGGCCAGAAATTAATGAAATGACAAATTGAAACTAGTGTATGAGAAACAAAAAAATCAACCAAGAATTCTGTATCTAGCCAAAGTATCCTTCAAAAGAAGAGAAATAAAAAGATATTCCCAAAATAAAAATAGAGTGAGGCAGTTCATCACCAGCTGACTCATTTTACAAGGATTAATAAAGAAACTCCTTCAGACTGACACCAGATGTCAGAATAGTTATTCAGATCTTCAGGAAAAAAATAAAAATGATTGTAAGCACTATTTATGTCACCTTAATATAAAAGACTCAATAGACATATGTATTTTTCATTCAGTCTGTTGACTTCTTTGACACAAGGTTGCACAAAGCAATATTGTAACACTGTGTTATTTGAATTCTAATAGCAGTAGTAGCATAAAGGATGTCTCAGGATTTCGAGCTGAACTTGAGCAAATTGGCTATATTTTACCCAAAATAAATAATTATTAATCTGTAGTTGTTTGTGATAAGATATACCTTATAATGTTATATCTAAAAAAATAAAAGCACAGTAAAAATAAAATTAATAAATTGATATGAAGATAAAACACACTAAGATAGAATTTTAGTAGAAACAAAAAGGTGCATTTTATAATGATAAAGGTCAGTACCTCAAATACATAGGACAGTTACAAATGCATGTTCACCTAAATCAGAGCCCCAAAGTACAGGAAGAAAAAAGAAAAGAGGAAAAATATAAGAAAAGAATATTTAAAAAAGATGAAAAAGAAAAGAGGAAGATACAATTTAACAACTAAAATTGGAAATGTCAGTGTCCTGCCTTCAATAATTTATTTTTCTGTCTAAAAAAATCTAGACAAAGATTTAGTAGATATATAGAATATTTGAAAAATATTTGTGTCAATAACTAACTTCACATAATTGATTTATATAACATTTCACTGAAGAGTACAATAAACATTAATTTTTCAAATGTGTATAAAACATATACTAGGCCATAAAATAAGGTAAATTAAGATTGAAGTTATACAAAGTGAATTCTCAACCTACAGTAAAATTATATTAGACTAGAAATTAGCAAAAGAAATGTTTAAAATTCTCCAAATATTTGGAAATTTGAACAGCAGACTTTTAAGCAATCTGTGATTCAATTTAGATAATGCAAGATATTTTAGACAATATTCTGATTAAAAAATAACATATCAAAATTTATAAGAAGTAGCTAAAGCAGTGATTAGAAGAAAATATGTAACTTAAAATGCCTTTACCATAAATGAAGAAATTTATCAGATAAATAACCTCTTGAATGTTAAAAATTTTTTAAAAATAAGAATAAGTTAAACTCAAAGCAAGCAGAGAGAAGAAAAGAAATATAGGAGACATCAAGGAACTATAAAACAGAAAATTAGAGAAAATCAATAAAACCAAAGTTGATTCCTTTAAATATCAATAAAGCTGACAAATATTTATCTAGACTAAGAATAAAGCAGATAAGACACAAATTATCAAAATCAATAATGAAAGATAACACATTACAACAGACCATATAATTTAAGGGATTGTTATAAATAATTTTTGGCACTATATTGGACAGCTTAATGAAATAGGCAAATCCCTAGAATCATACGAGTATCAAAACTTATTCTAGAAGAAAAAACATTAAAATAGACCTGAAGTAAGTAAAGACATTGAATGACTAATTAAAAATATTCCCACACAAGTGGTACAGCACAGATGACTTGTGAATTATATCAAATATATAAAAAACAATACCAAATCTTTAGCAAACTCTATCAGATGATAGAGACCAGAATCATACTGATTTGAGAGCCGGAGACACTGCAAAAAGAGAAAACTATAGACCAACAGCCATATGAACATAAATACAAAAACACGAAAATATTAGAGCTGAAAGCTAGCAATATTTAAAATGGGTTACATGCCACAACCAAGTAAAATTCATGCCAGAATATGAGGTGGGATTAACATTAGAAAATTAACATAACACACACTATTAATAGAATAAAAGACAAAAACTACTAATTTCAATGGATACAATTAATGACATTCAGTTAATGTCAGATTGCAAATGCATTTGACAAAACTCAATACTTCTTCAAAACAAAAACTCTCAACAAAAGTAAAAAGGAAATTTCATTTACCTTATAAAGTGAATCTAGGGAAAACCCACATCTAACATCATAATTAAGCATAAAAGACTGAATTTCTTCTAAGATCAGGAACAGGCAAGGATGTCTACTTGCACTACTTCTACTGAACACTGAATTGAAAATCCTAGATACTTCAACAACCATGAAGAAAAAGTTAAAAGGTACTATAGATATCCATGGTGAAAAGGGAGGGAAAAAAGATCCCTTTAATTGTAGGTGACAGCAAATTCTGAGAAATATACACATAACAAATTATAAACAAATTCTATACAGAACGTTCTAAGCAATGTACACAAAACAAAACTGCTATAACTAATACCACGCTTTAGGAAGCCATAGAACACAAAATCAAGATACAAAACTCAATTAATTTATGCTAAAAATAAGCACATGAAGATGTGAAGAAAACAATTTGGTTTATAATAACACCAATATATAAAGTTCAGTTCAGTTCAGTTCAGTCGCTCAGTCGTGTCCGACTCTTTGCGACCCCATGAATCGCAGCACGCCAGGCCTCCCTGTCCATCACCAACTCCTGGAGTTCACTCAGACTCACGTCCATCGAGTCCGTAATGCCATCCAGCCATCTCACCCTCTGTCGTCCCCTCTCCTCCTGCCCTCAATCCCTCCCAGCATCAGAGTCTTTTCCAATGAGTCAACTCTTGGTGGCCAAAGTACTGGAGTTTCAGCTTTAGCATCATTCTTCCAAAGAAATCCCAAGGCTAATCTCCTTCAGAATGGACTGGTTGGATCTCCTTGCAGTCCAAGGGACTCTCAAGAGTCTTCTCCAACACCACAGTTCAAAAGCATCAATTCTTTGGCACTCAGCTTTCTTCACAGTCCAACTCTCACATCCATACATGACCACAGGAAAAACCATAGCCTTGACTAGAGGGACCTTTGTTGGCAAAGTAATGTCTCTGCGTTTCAATATGCTATTTAGGTAGGTCATAAGTACTTATGAGCAAATTTAACCAAAAATAGTGCAAGATTTGTGTATGGAAAAATATACTGAGAGAAATTAAGGATGTAAATGAATGGAAAGGAATTTCATGTTCAAAAGATAGAGAAACAATATTGTCAGGAAAGCAATTTATTCAAAATTGACTTACAAATTCAATGCAATTGTTATCAGAAACCTCATAGAATTATTATGGAGTTCAATAAGCTGATTCTTAAATGTGTTGGAAATTCAACAGACTGAGAACAGCCAAAACAATTTTGAAAAAAAAAAAAAAAAAAACAGTAAAGTTGGAGGACTTATACTACATGATTTCAAAATTCACTATAAAGCCACAGTAATAAGTGCACTGTGTTATTTGTACAAATATATGCATATAAGTCAGTGGAAGAGAATTGAAAGCATTCATTGGAACATTCTGTCCTTCTGGAAGCAGAATGTACTTCTGTGAAATTATACTTCCAATATGTGCAGTTCATTATGTTGGCTTTACCTCAGTCAAGTTGTTAAATAAAGCCCAGCTACAGTGTCATACTATACAGTCAAATATTAATACTTCAAAAAGTGAGATATGGGTATTTTATTCATAGCATTCTTATTTGCTGTGTGTGTATTCTTGGACTTCCATGTGGTGTAATCATAAAGAATCTGGCTGTCATTGCAGGAGACACAAGAGATGTGGGTTCAATATCTGGGTTGGGAAGACCCATAGAGTAGGAAATGACAACCCGCTCCAGTACTCTTGCCTGAAAAATTCTATGGACAGAAGAGCCTGGCAGACTATAGTCCATAGGGTAGTATATAGGGATCAATTTTGTTTTTCAGGTAAAATTGAGAAGCATCTTTCTTTAGGGCCTAATCCAACAATCCTAGAAAATGTAAAAAGTTTTTGGCTGTCTGTGACTGGAAGCATGATAGAAAAGAAAATTGACTTTCCTTTTTTGCCAACTTCTTACCCTTTTGGGGTAAAGTCAAAGGAAGTGAAGTGAAGTGAAGTTGCTCAGTTGTGTCTGACTCTTGGTGACCCCACGGACTGTAGCCCACCAGGCCTCCATCCGTGGAATTTTCTAGGCAAGAGTACTGGAGTGGGTTGCCATTTTCTTCTCCTGGGATCTTCCCAACCCAGGGATCAAACCCAGGTCTCTGGCATTGCAGGTAGACACTTTATCCTCTGAGCCACCAGTGTCGAAGGAAGACCTGATAGTAAATGTGTAGTTTTAGAAATGAGACAATATGAGAAGATGTTTTTTTGAACTGAGAGATTTTATGAAAGTCATCTTCATGTACTGTGAAATTTGGTATGAAATAAAAGATGAAAGTATTTAAACATTGTTCCAAGTAATTAAAAATCTGTGTTCCTTGGAGCTCTAATGACTATCTACTTTTGAGTAAAAACACATCACTAAATTGTTTCCTCATACATAAAATGAGGAATTTGGTCAGATAATAGCAAAAAATGTTGTCTGTTTGTAAAATGCTACATTTCTAGAAAGTATGCTACATTTCTCTTCCTCTTGTTAATAAATTTCTTTAAGATGAGCAAGGTTTTATTTTTCCTTTTTATTGAATTATTTCCCTAGACTTTAAGCAATTTATTTTATATTTTAGACATATTTTTTGATGAATGAAGAATCAGGGTGAAAAAGTTGTCAACAAACCACTTTGTTTAAATAAAAATACAAAAACCATTTAAGAACATGAGATACCAGTCTAAAAGAACTTTAACATGTTTATTGTAAAGGAAAAAAAACAAAAATCAAAAAACAAGACATATCACCATCTGAACAAAATTACTTTGTTTTCAAAATAAGTAACTCTCAAAATGGTTAGTTTTGTTATTTTAATTAGCTTAATTATGAAAAGATGTGTACTAAAATCTGATTTTGATGTGTTAATAGAGTTTTGTTGTTTTCATTTGCTAAATTCTTTCTGACTCAACCTCCCTGTCCTTCCCTGTCTCCCAGAGTTTGCTCAAAGTCATGTCCATTGAGTCGGTAATACTATCCAACCATCTTATCCTCTATTGCCCCCTTCTTGTCTTGCCCTCAATCTTTCCTAGCATCAGGATCTTTTGTAATGAGTTGGTTCTTGGGATCAAGTGGCCAAAGTGTTGGAGCTTGAGCTTCAGCATCAGTCCTTCCAATGACCGTTCAGGGTTGATTTCCTTTAGGATTGATGGTTTGATCTCCTTGCTGTCCAAGGGACTCTCAAGAGTCTTCTCCAACATCATGATCTGAACACATCAATTCTTTGGTGCTCATTCTTTATGGTCCAACTCTCACATCCATACATGACTACTGAAAAAACCATAGTTTTGACTATACAGACATTTTTCAACAAAATGATATCTCTGCTTTTTAATATACTGTCCTGGTCTATCATAGTTTTTCTTTTAAGGAGCAAGCATCTTTTAATTTCATGGCTACAGTGACAGTCCACAGTGATTTTGGAGCCCAAGAAAATAAAATCTGTCACTGTTTCCACTTTTTTCCCCTTCTATTTGCCACAAAATGATGGGACCAGATGCCATGACTTTAGTTTATTGAATGTTGAGTTTTAAGCCAGCATTTCACTCCTCTTTCACTTTCATCAAGAGGCTCTTTAGTTCCTTTCCACTTTCAGTCATTAGAGTGGTATCATCTGCATATCTGAGGTTGTTGATAATTCTCCTGGAAATTTTAATTCCAGTTTTGTGATTCATCCAGCTTGGCATTTTGCATGATGTACACTGCACAGAAATCAAATAAGCAGGGTGACAATATATACCCTTGATGTATTCCTTTCCTGATATGGGACCACTCCCTTGTGTTATTCCATGTCCAGTTCTAACTGTTGCTTCTTGTCCTGCACACAGGTTTCTCAGGAGACAGGTAAGGTGTTCTAGAATTCCCATCTCTTTAAGAATTTTCCACAGTTTGTTGTGATCCACATAATCAAAGGCTTTAGTGTGGTCAATGAAACAGATTTTTTTTTTTTTTAATTCCCTTGCTTTTTCTATGATCTGATGGATGTTGGCAATTTGATCTCTGGTTCCTCTGCCTTTTCTAAATCCAGCTTGAATGTCTAGAAGTTCTCAGTTCACATACTTTTTGAAGTCTAACTTAGAGGATTTTGAGCATTAACTTGCTGGCATGTGAAATGAGTACAGTTGTGTGGGAGTTTGAAATGTTTTTGTCATTGCCCTTCTTTGGGATTGGAATGAAAACTGACCTCTTCCAGTCCTGTGGCCACTGCTGAGTTTTCCAAATGTGCTGGCATATTAAATATAGCATATTAACAGCATCATCCTTTAAGATTTGAAACAGCTAAGCTGGAATTCCATCATCTCCACTAGCTCATAGTATGCTCCGAAGGCCCACTTGACTTCACATTCTAGGATGTCTGACTCTACTTTAGTGGTTGGGTCATTAAGACCTTTATTGGATAGTTCTTATGTGTATTCTTGTCACCTCTTCTTAATCTCATCTGCTTCTGTTAGACCCTTGCCATTTCTGTCCTTTATTGTGCTCATTTTGCATGAAATGTTCTCTTGGTATCTCCAATTTTCTTGAAGTTTTTATTATTTATGTTTGCTTTAATCCAGTTTTTCTAAGGATACCTATAATATATTGATTAAATCTTAAGATTAAATCTTAAATTGTGTTAACAGTTGTTTTGTAATACCATGGCAAAGTTACTCTAAGCAGAATGTCCTTCTGTGGAATTCTACCCTCAACATAAACTTAACTGGAATCCAATAAATTTCATTAGATGTGCAGGGTAATAAAATCACCTTTCTCTCTCTCATTTGAAGTATTGTGACAGTAAACTAGACCAGTTTGATGAATGGGGTGGTTGAAGTCCATATAATCTTCCCATGAATGCATACTATATGTTCTGTTTCCAGTAGGGTTCAAAATATCTGGAATTTCAGAAAATAGAATTGCAAATTTTTATTTTGTTGCATTGTTAAATACATTTTCTCTGTCATGTTGCTTGATGTCCAGTATATCTAAATAAGAGAAGCAATGTTTTCTCAAGATTTTATATTCAAGCACTTCCATTTTGGTGGACTATTTTTAAACACTATCATGCATATGTTTCTGAGATATTACCATTTTGAACTTTCACAGTATGCTGTTATTCTTATACAGTGTAAGATTTTTTCCCCACAACAAGAGCAAACATGTTTAATTGATGCAAAATATCAAGTAGAATTCAGCCACATTTTTTCCTAAAATTATTTTCACAGTAGATATTTTATACAGGATATTTTAAAAGTAAAGAAGATAGAGAAACTCATGTAAGTCCCTTCTTGCCAGCATCCCAAATAAAATAAGATCATGATATTTGAAGGGAGCTATGTCATTAGAGGGTCTCATTTTATTTTACATTTAATTGAACATGGAGAAAAAATTTACTGTGTTGAAACAAACACTTTATTACTCTTTTGATTTTTTTTTTTAATCGTTCAGCTGCCTTACATAAAAAAGATATTATTCCTTTATGATATCTGGGGCATTGTATAGCCAAACGTTAGACTTGCCAATGTGATGTGTTCTCCTCATAAATATTCCAACTGCTTAGTATATTTCAATTTCATTTGTCATTATTAACTTCCTTTATATTTGGGAATATTAATTTAGGTAAAAACTTGAAGTTAACACCTCATAAATAATGATTTGATGCTGTATCTCTTATCCAATGGAGACAGACAACTTTTACAAATTTGCCCACTCTAAGAAATCCTCTCTGTTTCATAATTGTTACTCATTCTCAAAATCTGGGGTTCTCTACCAAGTTTGCTATACCTGTCCCAACTGACTAGAGACTAGAAGTATAAATAAGGAAAGGGCAGTTGAGCCAATCAGACACTCCCTGAAAGAAATTTGAAATTGGATTTGAAATGACAGATATAGGTCACATAAACTTTAGAGAACCGGTTGTGATAATACAGTAAATAAGATAACCCGTCTATTGTACAAAAAATGAATCAGATATGAAAGAGACATGTAGCACCCAACAGAAGACTTAGCTTAGTTCCCAGCATGTTTTTTTTTTTTTCCCCCTCAACCATTCTGTGTTCTTGACACTACTCTTTCTACTTGATTTTTTAACCTGAGGCTTATCATTATAAAGAAATTATTATAGGGTCTTAAGCTAGTTTTAATGAAAGATAAAAATAAGAAAGAGATGTACTGCTTTCTATTTACCACACACTGCTCTAAAACCTTATTCATATTAACCCATCTAAGTGTTACAGCTCCTGCTGCTGCTGCTGCTGCTAAGTCGCTTCAGTCGTGTCCAACTCTGTGCGATCCCATAGACGGCAGCCCACTAGGCTCCTCTGTCCCTGGGATTCTCCAGGCAAGAACACTAGTGTGGGTGTTGCAGCTCCTAGAATTAGGTATTATTACTGTCCTCATTTATAGATAATGAGGATACCAAGGCACATTGTCGTCGTTTAGTCACTAAGTCATGTCCAACTCTTTTGCAACCCCATAGATTGTAGCCGACCAGGTTCCTCTCTCCATAGGATTTCCCAGGAGAGAATACTGGAGTGGGTTGCCATTTCCTTCTCCAGGGGGTCTTCCAGAACTCCTGGTTAGCAGGTGGATTCTCTACCACCATGCCACCTGGGGGCTTCCCCTCATAACTTATGCCTCTTTTATATAAGGCAGTTGAATGAAAAAAATATGGAAAGTATAATAAAGAATTTATTTAAACATATTAAAACTTTTACCCATGCTCTATTAAACATAGACTCCCATACTTGCAGCTAGAAAGTCTAAAATAGGTTTCCTGATACTAAATAAATAAAACCAAGCAAAATAAAACCAAACAAGTAGACAAAATAGGAACAATATTAAATAAGGAACCTGGTGAAGAGAGTTACATGAAGCAGAGAAGACTCTTGAGAATCCCTTGGGCTGCAAGGCGAAATAGTGAAACCTAAGGGAAATGAATCCTGAATACCCATTGGAAGGACTGATTCTGAATCTGAAGCTCCAATACTTTGCCCACTTGATGTAAAGAGCCCACCCATGGGAAAAGACCCTGATGCTGGGAAAGACTGAAGGCAAAAGGAGGAGGAGGCTGCAGGGGATGAGATGGTTAGATAGCATCACTGACTTAAAGGACATGAATTTGAGCAAAATCCATGAGATAGTGAAGGACAGAGGAGCCTGGCATGCTACATTCAATGGGGTTTAAGAGTTGGACATGACTTCTGCTGCTAAGTCACTTCAGTCATGTCTGACTCTGTGCAACCCCATAGATGGCAGCCTACCAGGCTCCCGGTTCCTGGGATTCTCCAGGCAAGAACACTGGAGTGGGTTGCCATTTCCTTCTCCAATGCATGAAAGTGAAAATTGAAAGTGAAGTCGCTCAGTCCTGTCTGACTCTTCGTGACCCCATGGACTGCAGCCTATACACTGAATAACGATGGCACTTTTCCCAATCAGAGACCAGAAACAAAGACATTCCCTTTGTAAATTATCACTTTAAGACATTAATTCTCAAAGGAGATGGGTGATATTGTCCCCAGTGGAAAGACAATTGGTTCCCCGGGGGAAAAAAAAAATTATGTATATAGGCATATGTATATTGTATTTATGGTATCAAAGTTACACGTGAAAGGCAATTAGAAAAAGCTGTCCTAAAAAGCTATTTAAAGGGGCAATAGTGGAAAAAAAAAAAAAAGATTAAGAAACATAGCTTTAAATTAATTGGTTTTTCCTATGTATATGGAACTCAACTTCCTTCATGATAAAAACTATACATTTTTTTCATTAGAATTTCCTAAGAATTTATACTTCTAGGATTTGGAGTAAGCTTTTATCTACACTTCTCAAGTTCAAAAGCATTATGCAAGTTGTTTTCTGAATTAAAGAGCTGCAAAAAATATTTATGTTTTCTGTCATTAAAAAGCATTTCAAAAATAACACTTTTTTGAGCTCTCATTTGACCAAAAATAGCTTTCCTTTTAACTGATGAAACTTTGTCGCTGGCTCATTCTTCCATGGGAACAGCTGCTCGTTGTATGTTTGAACATATTTGCTTAAGAAATACAAAATTATTAACATTCTAATCCTCTAACCTTTTAAGGCGAGCCAGCTGTGATTATTCACAGCTAGACCAGAGCGTTTGGTTTCAGCTTTGTAGAAATTTCTTCCCTTTATTTCTCATAGACTATTACCTGAACAATTTGATTTTCTGAGTAGGAGCTATGCCATATGTAAATCAACCTCAACTATTAGCCCCAAGAACTAGGGAAAATATTTAAAAAATGTATTAATCTGGTTTTGCCAACAGTAAACATTGTTCATTGCATTTTCATCTTATTAAAAACTTAGAGCCCTTACTATGTACTACGGTACTGTTTTAAACACTTTAAAATATTAATTAGCTGAATCTTCATGAAGTAGGTACAGTCATTACCCTTACTATTCTTATAATTTAAGAAATAGAACCAAAGAGTGGTTAAGCAAATTGCCAAGGGCCACACACATCTGGTAAGCTCCAATGCCACATTCAAATAGAGGCCATCTGGCTCCAAACCCTGTGCTAATTATCATTAAACTCCAATATTCCAAGCACCTAATTAATTACTTTTCTTGCTCTTTCTTATTTATCTTCACAGAAACCCAAAGAAGTAGCACCCTTCCACGTTGATGGATGGAGAACATGAAGAAGATGGAGTTTGAGTGCTTGGCCCTAAATCTCAATATTGTTAAGAGGTAAACATCAGATTTGAACCTGGATCTTTTCTGACTCCAGAACCCCTATGCTGCACTGTGACAGGACCTCACACCGATTGCTTCTCAACATATCAAGGTAATATGTATCATTTATGGAAAATCACCCCACAGGCTTGTTTTTATCACTCTATTTGGCATAAATCAATCCATTAGTCATCAACTAAAAGTTTGTTTCTCACCTATAATAGCACTTTTCGCCCAAGAGAATAATTGCTCTATCAAGTTGGTTGACACTTTGGCCACAGAGTTCCTTTTTTATTTACAAGAATGGAAAATATCTGTCTCTTTATGGTTGTGAATTATTACTGAAGTAGCCTTTTAATTTGACCTTGTAGATTTCAGTACAAATGGTAATCACGCACATCTTTCCCGGGTTCTAAGTATGATGGGTCCTATCCCAGCATGTTTACCATGTTCTGAGTTCAGATATGAAGAAGGCTGCCATCTACAAATATATGTACTACCTTATCACCAAAGAAAGTGGTTTATTTCAGTTAAAGTGATAAATATTCATGTAGTAGTATCATAAGTTATGCTGCTGCTGCTGCTGCTAAGTCACTTCAGTTGTGTCCGACTCTGTGCGACCCCATAGACGGCCGCCCACCAGGCTCCCCCGTCCCTGGGATTCTCCAGGCAAGAACACTGGAGTGGGTTGCCATTTCCTTCTCCAATGCATGAAAGTGAAAAGTGAAAGTGAAGTCGCTCAGTTGTGTCCGATTCCTAGCAACCCCATGGACTGCAGCCTACCAGGCTCCTCCATCCATGGGATTTTCCAGGCAAGGGTACTGGAGTCGGGTTCCATTGCCTTCTCCGTAAGTTATGCTATACCATGAATTATATTGTATTGAGTAACTCGCTTAAAATCTCACATTGCAATCCAATTATGTTGGCAAGACAGATAATTTACTACCATTTTATAGATGTTGAAAAGCTCTGATGATGTCTAATGAAGGTAAAGTTAGACTTGGGACTTGTTTGCCATTGTGTGGATTCTGTTAAGTATATATTTGGTGGAAGAGTGAAGACAAGGATGCTGCTTCCCATTGAAAAGGTTAGTTACTGTTTTTCTGTAATCCAATATGCACTCAAATAACATTGATACCTATAATACAACAACTGGGTAAAACATTTACAAACTGAAAAGTGAATAGGTATAATGTAATAATAAAATTTTCTCCCATTCAAGTACTAGCCAGGCCTGACCCTGCTTAGCTTCTGATATCAAATGAGATTGGGTGCATTCAGGGTGGTATGGCGGTAGACAAAACTTTCTAAAGAAGTTGTACAGTTCATACCCTATCTGTACATTATCACAGATGTATATTATTTTAATTTTTGGTATTTTCAAAGTTCTTAATTATGGAATTTAGTAAATGTAAAGTTCTGTTTATTTCCACACATTTTTTTTTGAAGGATAGTTTTATTAGATACACAATTCTAGGTTGATATTTACTTTTCACAACATCTTGGTAATATTTTTTACTTTCTTTTGGTATCATGTATTGATGCTAAAAAAAAATGCTGTCTTTCAATTGCTGCTCCTTTATAAATGACCTGTGTTTTCTCTATATCCATTTTTAAGGCTCTTTTACTTTGTTCTGAAGCTTCAGTGTAATGAATTTGGACTTGACTAATTTTTTATTTGTGCCAATTTTAATACATATTCATGTATTTCATGAATTTATATTACCATTTCTGTCAGGACTAGGAAATTTGTAGCTATTTTTTCTCAATTCATTTTTAAAATTTTCTTCCCCTACAACACAAATTAAATTTATACTCTACATTTTCCTTCTGTCCCCTGTATCTTTTGATTATTTCCTAATTGTCATCTCCTTTTCAGGGAATTACTTAAATCTGGGTGATTTCTTCAGATACATTTTCCAGCTTTCTTATTCTTTCTTCAGTTGTTTACTATCTGCAGATTAATGTACATTGGCTTTTTTTTTTTTTTTCAAGGAATTTATTTTACATCTAAAAAGTCTTTGTTTATAATTTGTTTTCAGATCTTTCTGTTTCAATTCTGATGCCCCTTTGTTGCAATTTTTCTAGTTGCATTTATTCTTTAAATATTTCTTACATAGTTGTTTTATATTGTATGTTTGATAAAATCAAAATCTGTAGTCCTTCAAGATCAAAATCAGTTATTTGCTTTTCATGCTTGTTTTCCAATGTCTTTATTGGCCCTGGGCTGTGAACTCATTCCTTGACCCTAATTTCTGTGAATATAAAAGGGATTAAATTAAGGAAACTTTATTCTAGAGAGGATTTAATTTTACTTCTACCAAAATCCAATGGTCCATTTCTGAACTATAAGCACTGTAGGCCCCTGCAAAATTAATGAATCAGTGTTGGGTCCCAGAGTCAACTTTTGTATTTTTCAGCTGATTCAAGACAGTACCTAATCCACTTCAGCTACTAGCATTTTCCTCTAAGGAAAAATTAGTCTTATTGGCAACCAATCCACTGCCAGCAAAAAGCTTTCTTGGAAATGAAAGGTTGTTCCTGAACTGTTGAAGGAAGGGGAAACCCCTTCCGGACTCTTGTCTAACACTTGAAAATGAATTGTCCAAGGAGACACATCTGCTGACAAAGCAAGAGATTTTATTGGGAAAGGGCACCAAGGTGGAGAGCAGTAGGGTAATAGAACCCAAGAGAACATCTCTGCCACGTGGCTCACAGTCTCGGGTTTTATGGTGATGAGATTAGTTTCTGTGTGGTCTTTGGCCAATCATTCTAATTCAGAGTCTTTCTGGTGGTGCACACATCGCTCAGCCAAGATGGATGCTAGCGAGAGGGATTCTGGGAAGTGGACGGACATGCAGTGTCTCCTTTAGACCTTTCCCAAACTCTTCCGGTTGGTGGTGGCTTATTAGTTTCGTATTCCTTATCAGGATCTCCTGTCATAAACCAACTCATGCAAACAGTTACTATGGTGCCTGGCCAGGGTGGGCAGTTTTCAATCAATGTGCTTCCCCTAACAGAACCACGGAAGATGCCAGGATTCTTGGCCTCTGGAGAAGAATTCAATCTGGGGCCAGAGATGAGGCTTGATCACTCAGAGCTTTCGTGTAATAAAGTTTTATTAAAGTATAAAAGAGAGAAAGCTTCTGACACAGACATCAGAAGGGGTCAGAAAGAGTGCCTCCTTGCTAGTCTTTAGCCAGATGTTATATAGCTACCAGCAGTCTGCTGATTGGAGAAAGGAAATGTCTCAAAACTCAGAGAATGGCACCAGGCCCCTCACCCACAACATGCATTTTGAGATAACACTGGCACAATGTGAGTTGTCCCAGGCCATAAAATGATTGACATGAATCTTGAAGAAAGGCAGATTTCCAAGCAAATACAAGTCTCATTAGCATAGCTTAAGAGGACATTTGCACGAGTAAAACATACTGGTTTCTTAAGTCTGTTCTGATTGTTAGGGGGAACCTACTTGAAGACAGAGTCTAGGGTAAATATATAGTTTGTTAACATAGCTTAAGATGAACATTTCCATAAGAAAAATGCATTGGTTAGCTCAAGGTTTGAGAAAAGTTAAGTTCAGGTGGAGTCAGGTGTCTTCATGGCAACACAGAATTTTAAGAGAAACCTCTTTTTAAATTTGTATAGAGAAGGGGAAAAAAATCTTAACACTTGTAATTTGTTTCCTCCTGCCAGTTAAGAGAGAGAGAAAAAAATGTCTGACACTTGCAACCTGTTTACTCCCTTTGGAGACCCCTGGCCTTCCTCCCTGTTGCCCTCTCAGGGGCAGTAAGATGGGGAAGGGATTGTAGTTGGAGAACTCTTTTTTACCACTTAAGACAGAGTGGTGCTCCACTGTGATGGAACTATCTCAGTGAGCACCTTTTTAATCAAAAGGCTGGAAAATAAGTTTAAAATAATGTCATTACTAATGTCTGCACTACAAATTTAAAATTTATATTTGAGGCATGGAAGTTGAATCATTAACCCTTTACAGAAATATATGCCTTTCTGATGAGTTTGTGGCTTATAAAAACGGACATATATTGCTGTCTACGGAACAAATTATTTCTAAAAACAATTATTTAATCTTCCACCTTTTCCCATCCCACTGGCTGTTTGTGGAGGGAATTGATTAAAAAGATATAAATATTTGAGAATGAAGTTGAATAGACAAAGGTGGAGCAAATAGGATGTCTCAAAGGCTAATGAGATTTAAAATTATGCAAATAACACCTTGGTTGAATTTGCATGACAATTTCAACATGATGACGTATACACACTGTAAGTTCAATATTTAAGAAAAACAATAAAATTACTAATCAATTCTACTAAATTTGATAAGAATCCCCAAAGGCATGCTGGGATGTGAGAGGTTAAAACTGACTAAACTGATGAGCTAATATTTTTTTAGCTTTATCTATTTACCTTCAGTAGTTCTTAAATTTTCCTCCCTAAATTTTTCCAACTAAGGGGTTAGGGAAAAAATAAAATAACATAGTTTCAGTGTTCATTTTGTTCAGGGAGGTAGAACCGTTAGCTGTTATCAGATAGTTATTAAATTTTACACAAATGTATAAATATACTAGGAGAAGGCAATGGCACCCCACTCCAGTACTCTTGCCTGGAAAATCCCATGGACAGAGGAGCCTGGAAGGCTGCAGTCCATGGGATCTCTAAGAGTCGGATCCGACTGAGCGACTTCACTTTCACTTTCATGCATTGGAGAAGGAAATGGCAACCCACTCCAGTGTTCTTGCCTGGAGAATCCCAGGGACGGGGGAGCCTGGTGGGCTGCCATCTATGGGGTTGCACAGAGTCGGACATGACTGAAGTGACTTAGCAGCAGCAGTAGCATAAACAAACTAGTTATAAGTTACATATATAGGAAGAAGACCAAGGGGCCCAGGCAATGAATCTGACAGGCCAAATGGGCCTGCAAAGGAGAAGGTGGTGGAGAAATCTGAGTGAAGTCTGAGAATCCTCTGCAAAGCATCTTGTCATGGACCTTGGCCCTTTACTGGTGAGCAGGGTCAGTAGTTTGACAGAAATGCTATGGACCTAACAGAAGCAGAAGATCTTAAGAGGAGGTGGCAAGAATACACAGAAGAACTGTACAAAAAAGATCTTCACGACCCAGATAATCATGATGATATGATCACTCATCTAGAGCCAGATATCCTAGAATGTGAAGTCAAGTGGGTCTTAAAAAGCATCATTACGAACAAAGCTAGTGGAGGTGATGGAATTCCAGTTGAGCTCATTCAAATCCTGAAAGATGAGGCTGTGAAAGTGCTGCACTCAATATGCCAGCAAATTTGGACAACTCAGCAGTGGCCACAGGACTGGAAAAGTTCAGTTTTCATTCCAATCCCAAAGAAAGGCAATGCCAAAGAATGTTCAAACTACCACTCAATTGCACTCATCTCACATGCTAGTAAAGTAATGCTCAAAATTCTCCAAGCCAGGCTTCAGCAATACATGAACCGTGAAATTCCTGATGTTCAAGCTGGTTTTAGAAAAGGCAGAGGAACCAGAGATCAAATTGCCAACATCCGCTGGATCATTGAAAAAGCAAGAGAGTTCCAGAAAAACATCTATTTCTGCTTTATTGACTATGCCAAAGCCTTTGACTGTGTGGATCACAATAAACTGTGGAAAATTATAAAAGCGATGGGAATACCAGACCACCTGACCTGCCTCTTGAGAAATGTGTATGCAGGTCAGGAAGCAACAATTAGATCTGGACATGGAACAACAGACTGGTTCCAAATAGGAAAAGGAGTACGTCAAGGCTGTATATTATCACCCTGTCTGTTTAACTTACATGCAGAGTACATCATGAGAAACGCTGGACTGGAAGAAACACAAGCTGCAATCAATATTGCCAGGAGAAATATCAATAACCTCAGATATGCAGATGACACCACCCTTATGGCAGAAAGTGAAGAGGTACTAAAAAGCCTTTTGATGAAAGTGAAAGTGGAGAGTGAAAAAGTTGGCTTAAAGCTCAACATTCAGAAAACGAAGATCATGGCATCCGGTCCCATCACTTCATGGGAAATAGATGGGGAAACAGTGGAAACAGTGTCAGACTTTCTTTTTTGGGGCTCCAAAATTACTGCAGATGGTGACTGCAGCCATGAAATTAAAAGACGCTTACTCCTTGGAAGGAAAGTTATGTCCAACCTAGATAGCATATTCAAAAGCAGGGGCATTACTTTGCCAAGAAGGGTCCGTCTAGTCAAGGCTATGGTTTTTCCTGTGGTCCTGTATGGATGTGAGAGTTGGACTGTGAAGAAGGCTGAGTGCTGAAGAATTCATGTTTTTGAACTGTGGTGTTGGAGAAGACTCTTGACAGTCCCTTGGACTGCAAGGAGATCCAACCAGTCCATTCTGAAGGAGATCAGCCCTGGAATTTCTTTGGAGGGAATGATGCTGAAGCTGAAACTCCAGTACTTTGGCCACCTCATGCAAAGAGTTGACTCACTGGAAAAGACTCTGATGCTGGGAGGGACTGGGGGCAAGAGGAGAAGGGGATGACAGAGGATCAGATGGCTGGATGGTATCACGGACTCAATGGACATGAGTGTGAGTGAACTCTGGGAGTTGGTGATGGACAGGGAGGCCTGGCGTGCTGCAATTCATGGGGTCGCAAAGAGTGGGACACGACTGAGCGACTGAACTGAACTGAACTGAACTGAAACAGAGGAGAAGAAAGCAAGTGACAACTCGAATCTGTCAGCCGTCCTGTGTCTGTGTGTCCCCGTAATCAAGCACCAGTTCCCGTAGAGAGCGGTGAGTGTTGCTTCTCTCTGCCTCCCTGTCCTCACAGTTGTACCTTGTTTACCCACATTCCCTGGTGGCTCAGGTGGTAAAGAATCTGCCTGCAATTCAGGAGACCTGGGTGTCTTCCCTGGATTGGAAGATCCTCTGAAGAAGGGAATATTTCCAATATTCTTCCCTGGATAGTTCCATCGACAGAGGAACCTGGTGAGCTACAGTCCATGAGGTCATAAAGAGTCTGACATGATTGGGTGACTAACATTTTCACTTTTTTTTTTTTAACCCACATTAACCCAAAACAGTACAGAGTAGGAGATTCTAGGAGATGTAGTTCCAATTAAACAGAACTGATTAAATAAAATTCTAAGACAATCACTTTCAACTGAAATTAGTAGTTCTAGACATTTCTCACTTACCAAAGAATAACAGTAATAAAATTATAAGATATTAAATTGCATTGGAATGTATATTTTCCTTATTAAAAGTTAAAATATTTTTCCTTATTAAAGATATACATGTAACTTTACATATATTAAATATATATATATATAACTTTACATATATATTATATATATTTAAAAATACACACACATATATATACATACACACATAGATCTAACAGAAAAATTAACTTTACAAAATGTTATAGGCCTGGGTGTAACAGAATCATGAATTATTTAATATTGATATGAATTTTTCTATTCACCAGATGATTTTCCATTTTTTGCACATAGCACAAGAACTTTCTGGATAGATTTATAAAGTCTTATTATTAAAAAATATGCTTCTCTGAGGAAAACTAGTATGTTCCATTAGATGTAAAAATTTTAGAAATCTGATAGAACCCTTCAATTTAATGTTCTATCAAAAGGCAGTAAGGAATTTCCCAGAAGAGATATATAATGTAAACATGTATTCATTCATATTTTCTGAGTTTTTTTCCTTTCATTCTAATAGGAGAAATTATTTAATTTGTGTTATCTTAGGCTCTTGAAAATATGTGCAGATTTTGTGGCAATACAATCTGATATTTAAAACATTATACCAAATAAATTAGTATTTAAGCAAGTAAGAGAGATAAATTTGTATTTAAGTTAAAATAAATATGCTTGCATTTAAATAAGTAAAGATCTGTTCCTCCACATTTTTGACATGTTATCCAAAATATAATATTTAAAAGAATTTATGTAATCAACAAACATGTGACTCCCCTTATGTTATTTCTCTAATACATGCTTTAGTAGCTATGCATCTCCCCTGGGATAGCACACAGAATCTTTAGTATAGGCTTCATATGTTTTGTAATGTGGCTAAGCTATAGTTTCAGGCTTATCCTCACACTTTCTCATAGGCACACTCTCCAGTATCCTAAAATATTTGTGTTTCTCCAAATGACTCATACATTTCCTTGTCTGCCAGGCTTACCACTATGCTTTAATAATTAATTCCCATATGCTCTCAAAATTCTGTAAGTGGCAATGTCAACTAGCAATTTAAACCAAGGAATTTGAAGGGCAACCCACTCCAGTAATTTTGCCTGAAGAATTCCATGGACAGAGGAGACTGGCAGCCTGTGGTCTATGGGATCAAAAAGAGTTGGATGGCATCTAGTAAATAGTGAATTTTATGTAGCATTATTTTTATCACTATACTTTTCTTTTCTTTTTTTTCTATTTTTAGTTGAAGTGTCATGGTTATCTTGGTCATGAAGATCTTTCTTTTATAGTTCTGTGTATTCTTTCCACCTCTTCATATCTTCTGCTTCTGTTAGGTCCATACCATTTCTGTCCTTTATTGTGCCCATCTTTGCATGAACTGTTTCCTTGGTGTCTCTAATTTTCTTGAAGAGATCTCTAGTCTTTCCTATTCTATTGTTTTCCTCTATTTCTTTGCACTGATTACTGAGGAAGGCTTTCTTATCTCTTTGCTATTCTTTGGAACTCTGCATTCAGATAACCATGATACTTCAGTTAAAAAATAATATTATATTACAAATAAAAAATAATATAACATTGCTTTTCAATATTATGTAAGCTGTGCTGTGTGCTTAGTCACTCAGTTGTGTCCGACTCTTTATGACTCAATGGACTGTAGTCTGTTAGGCTTTTCTGTCTTTGGGAATTCTCCAGGCAAGAATACTGGAGTGGGTTGTCATGCCCTCCTCCAGGGGATCTTCCCAACCTAGGGATTGAACATAGTTCTCCCACTTTGCAGGCAGATTCTTTTACCATCTCAGCCACCATGGAAGCCCATTATATAAGCTACAGGTGTACGATATAGTGATTCCCAATTTCCAAAGGTTATGCTCCATTTATAGCTGTTATAAAATATTGACTATATTTCTTTGTTGTAGAATGTATCCTTGTAGCCTACATTATATATGATAGTCTGTTCTAAATCCTCTACCACAATATTCCCCCTCTCTCCTCTTTTCTCTTCCCTTGTTAATACTGGCTACTTTTCTGTGTCTATAAGTCTGCTTCTGTTTTGTTATATTCACTAGATTGTTATAATTTTTAGATTCCACATGTTAGTGATATCATACAGCATTTGTGTTTCTCTCTCTGACTTATTACACTTAGTACAATGCCCTTCAGGTCTTTCCATGTTGCTGCAAATAGCAAAATTTTATTTTTTATGACTGACCGTAATTCCATTGTGTGTGTATATGTGTGTATGTGTGTGTGTACACATCTTTATGCATCCATCTGTTGATAGACATATAAGTTGTTTCTATATCTTGGCAATTATAAATAATGCTGCTCTGAACTTTGGGGTGCGTGTATTTTTTTCTAATTAGTGTTGTTACTTTTTCAGACACATACTCAGAAATGAAACTGTCGGGTCATACAGTGGCTCTATTTTTAGTTTTTTTTGAGAAACCCCCGTGCTGTTTTTTTACAGTGGTTGCAGCAGTTTACATTCCCACCAACAGTATAGGAGGCTTCCCTTTTCTCCACATCCTCACCAACATTTATTATTTGCATTCATTTTGAGGATAGACATTCTGACAGGGGTGAGGTGATATCTAATTATGGTCTTGACTTGCATTTCCCTGTTGATTAGCCATGTTGATCATCTTTTCATGCTCCTATTGGCCATCTGTGTGCCATTTTTGGAAAAGATCTATTCAGGTCTCCTGACTTTATTGAGTGGTGGCTTTATTTTTATATTGAGTTGTATGAGCTGTTTATATATGTCAGTCATATTATTTGTAAATGTTTTCTCCCATTCATTAGGTCATCTTTTTGTTTCATCAGTGGTTTCCTTGGCTGTGCAGAAGTTTGTAAGTTTAACTAGGTCTCATGTATTCATTTATTGCCCTGAGAGAATTAACCTACAAAAAATTGGTATAATTTATGTCAGATAATATTTTGCCTATGATCTCTTCTAGGAATTTTATGGTGCCATGTCTTATGTTTAAGTCTTTAAGCCATCCTGAGTTTATTTTTGTTTATGGTGAGAGGGTATATTCTAACTTCATTGATTTCCATGTGGCTGTCCAAATTTCCCAACCCCACATGCTGAAGAGACTGTCTTTTTTTCATTGTATATTCTTGCTTCCTTTGGCAAGAACTTAGGTGTTTGGTATGGGTTTACTTCTAGGCTCTCACTTTTGTTCCATTGATCCATATGTCTGTTTTTGTGCCAGCACCAAACTGTTTTGATTACTGTAGCTTTGTAGTACAATCTAAAGTCAGGGAGTGTGATTCCTTTAGCTCTGTTCTTCTTTCTCAAGACTGTTTTGGCTATTCGGTGTCTTTTTTGTTTCCATGCACATTTTTAAATTACTTTTTCTATTCTGTGAAAAATGCATTGGTATTTTGATAGAGATTGCATTGAAGCTCTAGATTGCCTTTGATAGTATGACCATTTTAACAATATCACTTCCTCAATCCCTGAGCATGGGATATCTTTCTGTTTGTGTCAGTTTCTCTCATCATTGTCTTGCAGTTGTCTGAGTAAAGAACTTTTACCTCTTTAGATAGGTTTAGTCCTAGGTTTTTTATTCTTTTCGATGTGGTGGCAAATGGGATTGTTTTCCTAATTTCCCTCTCTAACCTATGTTGTTAGTGTATGGAAATGCAGCAGGTTTTTATCAATTTAATGTCCTGTAACTTTACCTAGTTTGTTGAGGAACTTTAGTAGTTTTCTGGTGGCATCTTTAGGGTTTTCTATGTGTAGTATTCTGTCATCTGCAAACAGTGACAGTTTTACTTCTTCCCTTCCAATTTGATTCCTTTTATTTCTTTTTCTTCTCTGATTTCTTTGGCTAGGACTTCCTATACTGTGTTCAATAAGAATGGTGAGAGTGGGCATCCTTGTCTTGTTCCTGATCCTAGAGGAAATACTTTTAGCTTTTCACCATTGAGTGTGATGTTAGCTGTGGGTTTGGCACATATGGCCTTTATTATATTGAGGTATAGTTCCCTCTCTGTCTACTTTCTGGAGAATTTTTATGAAAAATTGATCTTGAATTGTGTCAAAATCTTCTGTGTCTATTGAGATGATCACATTATAGACAAATGATACCTTTGTCTAGTTTTGGTATCAAGGTGATGGTGGCTTCATAGAATGAATCCTTGCTCTGCAATATTTTGGAATAGTTTGAGAAAGATAGGTGTTAACTCTTCTGTTAGTGTTTGGTAGAATTCTATCTGGTCTTGAACTTTCATTTGTTGGGAGTGTTTTAATTACTGATTCTATTTCACTACTGGTAATTGGTTTGTTTACATTTTCTATTTTTCCTGGTTCACTCTTGGGAGATTAAACCTATTTGAGAGTCTATTCATTTCTTCTAGGTTATCCATTGTATTGGCATATGATGAACAGGAGATATAGCAATAAATAAAATGGGAAAAGTTCTTCTCTTGTGTTCTTGTGAAACTTGCATTCTAACAGTGGAGATATGCAACAAATAACAAAGTAATACCTATTTCTATTAATTTTTTATATTTCTTACTTAGAGTTACTTTTAAATATCCCTATTAATTATGCAGAGTACATCATGAGAAACGCTGGACTGGAAGAAACACAAACTGGAATCAAGATTGCCAGGAGAAATATCAATAACCTCAGATATGAAGATGACACCACCCTTATGGCAGAAAGTGAAGAGGAACTCAAAAGCCTCTTGATGAAAGTGAAAGTGGAGAGTGAAAAAGTTGGCTTAAAGCTCAACATTCAGAAAATGAAGATCATGCATCTGGTCCCACCACTTCATGGGAAATAGATGGGGAAACAGTGGAAACAGTGTCAGACTTTATTTTTCTGGGCTCCAAAATCACTACAGATGGTTTCTGCAGCCATGAAATTAAAAGACGCTTACTCCTTGGAAGGAAAGTTATGACCAACCTAGATAGCATATTCAAAAGCAGAGACATTACTTTGCCAACAAAGGTTCGTCTAGTCAAGGCTATGGTTTTTCCAGTGGTCATGTATGGATGTGAGAGTTGGACTGTGAAGAAGGCTGAGCGCCGAAGAATTGATGCTTTTGAACTGTGGTGTTGGAGAAGACTCTTGAGAGTCCCTTGGACTGCAAGGAGATCCAACCAGTCCATTCTGAAGGAGATCAGCCCTGGGATTTCTTTGGAAGGAATGATGCTAAAGCTGAAACTCCAGTACTTTGGCCACCTCATGCGAAGGGTTGACTCATTGGAAAAGACTCTGATGCTGGGAGGGATTGGGGGCAGGAGGAGAAGGGGACAGCAGAGGATGAGATGGCTGGATGGCATCACTGACTCAATGGACATGAGTCTGAGTGAACTCCAGGAGTTGGTGATGGACAGGGAGGCCTGGCGTGCTGCGATTCATGGGGTCACGAAGAGTTGGACACAACTGAGCAACTGATCTGATCTGATCTGATTAATGAAAATGGAGAATATCACAGGGTAGGGAAAATTTTATTCCTTTTCCTCAATACTTTCCATAATACCTGGTCCAAGGTAACCATTCTATAAGTAGTTGCTGAATAAACTCATTAATAAATGAATGATAACTATAGAGTCATAGAATTTCCCCCACATTTTTAATATATAACTTCTGACTCATTCTCATATGTATATTGGGTGATGTCCCAACTCTGTACAAAATATATTTATTTTGTAAGTTTACATATTCAGGATTGAAAGGTTTACAAATGCTGTACACTGTTGTTGTTCAGTCACCTAGTCATGTCCAGCTCTTTGCAATCCAATGGACTGCAGCACACCAGGCCTCCCTGTCCCTCACCATCTCTCCCAGAGTTTGCCCAAGTTAATGTTCATTGCATCAGTGATGGCGTCTAACTGTCTTATCCTCTGATGCCCTCTTCTCCTTCTTCCCTTGATCTTCCCCAACATCAGGGACTTTTGCAATGAGTCGTCTGTTTGCATCAAATGACCAAAATACCAGACCTCTGCTTCAGCATCAGTTCTTCCAGTGAATATTCAGGGTTGATCTCCCTTAAGATTGACTGGTTTGATCTCCTTGCTGTCCAAGGGTCTTTCAGAAGTCTTCTCCAGCACCGCAATTTGAAGGTATCAATTCTTTGGTGCTCTGCCTTCTTTATGGTCCAGCTCTCACAACTGTACATGACCAGTGGGAAGACCTTGGCCTTAACTATACATACCACTGTCAGTAATGTCTCTGCTTTTCAACACACTGTCTAGGTTTGTTATTGCTTTCCTGCAAAGAAGCAATTATCTTCTGATTTATGGCTGCAGTCACCATCCACAGTGATTTTAGATCCCAAGAAGAAGAAATCTGTCACTACTTCTGCATTTTCCCCTTCCATTTGCCATGAAGTAATGGGGCTGGATGCCATGATCTTATTTTTTTTTAATATTTGGTCTTAAGCTGGATTTTTCATTCTCCTCCTTCACCCTCATCAAGAGACTCTTTAGTTCCTCTTTGCTTTCTGCCATTAGAGTGGTATCATCAGCATATCTGAGGTTGTTGGTGTTTCTCCTATCTATCTTGATTCCAGCTTGTAACTCATCCAGCCTGGCATTTCTCATGATGTGCTTAGCATATAGATTAAACAAACAGGGTGACAGCAGACAGCCCTTTGATACTCCTTTTTTGATCTTGAACCAATCAGTTTTTCCATACAGGGTTCTAACTGTTGCTGCTTGACCTGCATACAGGTTTCTCAGGAGACAGGTAAGATGGTCTGGTAATCCCATCTGTCTAAAAGCTTTCCACAGTTTGTCATGATCCACACCATCAAAGGCTTTAGCATAGTCGATGAAATAGAGATAGATGTTTTTCTGAAATTCCCTTGCTTTCTCTATAATCCAGTGAATGCTGGCAATTTGATCTCTAGTTCCTCTTTCTTTTCTAAACCCAGCTTGGACATCTGGAAGTTCTTGGTTCACATAATACTGAAGCCTAGTACACAAGATTTTAAACATGACCTTACTAGTATGCTGCTAAGTCACTTCAGTCGTGTCCAACTCTATGCGACCCCATAGACGGCAGCCCACCAGGCTCTGCCATCCCTGGAATTCTCCAGGCAAGAACACTTGAGTGGGTTGCCATTTCCTTCTCCAATGGATGAAAGTGAAAAGTGAAAGTGAAGACGCTCAGTTGTGTCCGAATCCTAGAGACCCTATGGACTGCAGCCTACCAGGCTCCTCCGTCCATGGGATTTTCCAGGCAAGAGTGCTGGAGTGGGCTGCCATTGCCTTCTCCTATTAGGATGGAAGATGAGTGCAATTGTCCAATAATTTGAACATTCTTTGGTACTACCCTTCTTGGGAATTGGGATGAAGACTGACCTTTTTCCAGTCCTGTGGCCACTGCTGGATCTTCCTGACATAATGAATGCAAAACCTTGATGGCATCCCCATTTAGCGATTTGAATAGTTCTGATGGAATTTCATCACATCCACTAGCTTTATTAACAGCAGTGCTTTTTAGGGCCCATTTGACTTCATATTCCAGAATGTCTGGCTCTGGGTGACTATCCACACCATCATAGTAGTCAGGTTCATTAAGATCTTTTTTATACACTTCTTACATGTATTCTTTCCTTCTCTTCTTGATCTCTTCAGCATCTACTAGGTCTCTACCGTTTTTATCCTTTATTGGGTGGAATGCTACCTTCATATTTCTATTTTCCTGAAGAGATCTCTAGTCTTTCCCCTTTTATTGTTTTCTTCTATTATTAAACACTGTTCATTGAAGAAGACTTTCTTGTCTCTCCTAGCTATTCTTTGAAGCTCTGTGTTTAATTGGATATACCTTTCCCTGTCTCCCTTGCTTTTTGCTTCTCTTCATTCTTCCACCATTTGTAAAGTCTCCTCAGATAAGCACTTTGCCTTCTTGCCTTTCTTTTTCATTAGGATGTTTTGTCTGCTGCCTCCTGTATAATACTATGGACCCCTGCCCATAGTTCTTCAGGGACACTGTTAACTAGATCTAGTCCCTTAAGTCTATTCATTACCTCTACTGAAAATTCATACAGAATTTAAGTCATACCTGGGTGGCCTAGTGTTTTTCCCAGTTTTCTTCAGTTTAAGCCTGAATTTTGTTATGAGAAGCTGAAGATCTGAGCCACAGTCAGCTCCAAGTCTTGTTTTTGCTGATTGTCTTCTCCATCTTCAGCTACAGAGAATGTAATCAATTTGATTTCAGTATTGACCGTTTGATGATGTCCATGTGTAAAGTCATGTCTTGTGTTGTTGAGAAAGGGTATTTGCTATGACTAGTGCATTCTTTTGGCAGAATTCAGTTAGCCTTTGTCTTGCTTCATTTTGTTCTCCAAGGCCGGCATATCTTGACTTTCTACCTTTGCATTCCAATCCCCAATGATGCATAGAATACTTTTATTTTTTTTTTTGGTGTTAATCTTAGAAGTCTAATCTAGGGCTTCACAGAACTCATCAACTTTAGCTTCTTTGGCATTGGTGGTAGGGGTGTATAGGCTTGGATTACTGTGATGTTGAATGGCTTGCCTTGGAAACAAACTGAGATCATTCTGTCATTTTTTTAGTTTGTACCCAACTGCTGTATTTCAGACTCTTTTGTTGATTATGAGGGCTACTGCATTTCTTCAATGGGATTCTTGCCCACAGTAGTAGATACAGTGGTCATCTGAATTAAATTTGCCCATTCCCATCCATTTTAATTTTCTGATTCCTAGGATGTCAGTGTTTATTCTTACCATCTCCTGCTTGACCACATCCAATTTTCCTTGATTCATGGGCCTGACATTCCAGGTTCGTATACAGTGCTAGTCTTTGCAGCAACGGATTTTACTTTTGTTACCAGCCACATCAACAGCTGAGCATTGTATCTGCTTTGGCCCAGCCACTTCATTCATTCTGGGGCTATTGGTACTTCTCCTCCACTCTTCACTAGTAGGATATTGGACATCTTCAGACCGAGAAACTCATCTTTTGGTGTGATAGCTTTTTGGCCTTTTATACAGTTTATGAAGTTCTCATAGCAGGTACAGTGGGGTGGTTTGTTATTCCTTTCTCCAGTGGATCACATTTTGTCAGAACTCTCTGCTATGACCCGTCCGTCCACCTTGGGTGGCCCTGTACTGCATAGTTCATAGCTTCATTGAGTTACACAAACCCCTTTGCCATGGCAAGGCAGTAATCCATGAAGGGGACAAATGCTGTATTCTTTTTTTTTTTTTTTAATTTTATTTTATTTTTAAACTTTACATAATTGTATTAGTTCTGCCAAATATCAAAATGAATCCGCCACAGGTATACATGTGTTCCCCATCCTGAACCCTCCTCCCTCCTCCCTCCCCATACCATCCCTCTGGGTCGTCCCAGTGCACTAGCCCCAAGCATCCAGTATCATGCATCGAACCTGGACTGGCATCTCATTTCTTACATGATATTTTACATGTTTCAATGTCATTCTCCCAAATCTTCCCACCCTCTCCCTCTCCCACAGAGTCCATAAGACTGTTCTATACATCAGTGTCTCTTTTGCTGTCTCGTACACTGGGTTATTGTTACCATCTTACTAAATTCCATATATATGCGTTAGTATACTGTATTTATGTTTTTCCTTCTGGCTTACTTCACTCTGTATATGCTGTATTCTTAAGTGTAATTTTCAACAAAAACATCAGTAATATTAAAATGGATATTTCTGGATCTCTACATCTATATATTATATATTTCTAAGTCTGTGTGTGGGAGCACATAATTCCAGAAAAATATAAATATCTATGAAATAAAAATGAGTATTTATGACTGATCATACAGGTGGGAAAAACTAAGGGTTGAAATATACAGAGAGAAATTGGTACATGGTTGTCATCAATTCTGAGTGTTATCTTTTATCCTGAACAAATGTGATTTCCCCCTCACTTTATAGTTAGAAAAATAGTTCACCATTTAAGACTCTAATCCTTGCTTTATTAGAAGGGAATCACAAAATAAATGTGCTCATATTAAGAGATTACTATCCTACATTAGAAAAGAAAAAAAGGTTAGCAGAGAGTCTATTATATGCAAGTGAGTGGTTGTACTCATCAAGTTATAATACCACAATGAATTTATAAGCATTTGTATCATGTTCTTGGCAAGATGAGCTTCTGTTTATCTACCTTTCTTATCAACATTCAGTTTGCATTTGCTCTCAGGTTGTTTTCTTTTTCTATTTATTTCAAGCAAATCTATAGAAGTTAATTCTTTACTACTTGCAGTAGGAATGTGAATCTTAGTAAACTAGATCTAAAAACTTCAGCTTATTAGGAAGACAGGGTATGCTAGGTATCCTTCTCCCTTCTCTATCCATCTATCACCAGATTGACCTATTTATATGAGTATATTTATTCCCTCACCTCTGGCTCCTCTTTCAGTTCAGCAAGTGGGGAACAACAAAAAGTGTTCTAAGTGAGGGAGGAGAGTGATGCGTTGGGATTTGTTTTCCCTCCTTTGCAGGTCTGGCTTCATGGGTGTGACACCTGTGCAAATCACACATGGTCCCCCACTATAAAGGACTGGACATTGATTCAAGCATTAACTCAAGGTGAAGAAAGGATACAGTATATTTTTAAGCAAATGCAAGAAATTCCAAATGTCTAAAATGGTTGTTCTCACTAAGTATGTTTTGGTAGGCTGTTGTGTCTCCATTTTTTTCCCCACTGAAAAGTAGAATGAAGCTTATCAGAATAAGATTTGTAAATCTGCATGACATCACCATACACACACATGCACACATAACAAGGAAAAACTTTGCCTCTAGAGATTTGTATGGCTCAATGGGGCATCTCACTGCTAAAAGATGACAAGAGTGACTTGTGTTCTCAAAGTTTGTGTAAAGTATTTGAGATATTATACTGCATTAGAGATTGAACTAGAATCACTGGTGCTGTTTGATGTTGATGTGAGTGTTTTATACCTTTGAATGTGCTACCCAGAGCCCTTGATTTTGAATGTGCCACATATCAAAAGAAGTAATCAACCTCTGGTCTATAGTATATTCAATTATGACTGAAAATAACTAAAATTTATTCCTCAATGTTGGACTCCAGCCAAGATCTAAAGAGTTTTCCTGACTATACTAAGTAGCTTGGAGTCCATCCTGTTGGCATAGAGAAGACACAGAAAAGTTCTAAGCAAAGGAGAGCAATGAATCATTTTATGCTGTGGGAAAAATAGCTCTGATATATGAAAAATAAAATACTAATTCAGAAGACTTGGAATTTCAGATCTGTGACAGTTTCCATGCCAAATAATGGTATAATAATGTTTGAAATTGTCGTCTAGCCTAAAAAGGAAAGAAAGAAAGGGAGAGAAGGGAGGAAGGGAGGGAATAAAGAAAGAAGGAATAAATGCATTAACTTGCATATTAGCTGATGTGAACACAGTGTTTTAGAAAGACAAGTCTTACTTCGGTCTTTATTCTTAACTTGGAGAAAGGTATATTTTACAGTATTTGAAATCTCTCCCTTTCATTCACAATTCAGTCTCTCTCTCCATATATATATATATTTATTTATAAATATACATATATATATTATATATATATAATCATTCAAAGATATCCTGGAAAATGTTTCTAAATAAATATTATCAGGAACAAGGTCCTAAATCCAATAAAGTTCTTCATATCCTAGTTCATCTTCAGTTTTCCCAGACATTCCATTTTTACTTCATATTTATCATTTTTGAAATCCTTTTCTTCAACAAACACATCTCAGCATGACAGCTTTTCCCTTCCAGTAGTTCAGCTTTAACCTCAGTGTTATTTATTTGACAAAATACCCCAGAAACTGCTGTTGTTCCATTGATTCCTGGTGGATTGATAAAGTTGTCATCCTTCCTATCTGTGTCCAGTAAATGGATTCTTATCATAATTGTCACAGGACATTCGAGCCAGAGTAACTCTAAGGGCGTAGAGCAGGTCTCACTTCAGTTTGTATGCTTGGCATGGTTTTGAAAACTAGATCTTATATAGTTTCTATAAATTTCAGAACATAACAATTAAAAAAATTGATAAAAGTAATTTACTATTGCTATGATTTCCTAACTTCTGTCTCACTTCTTCTGCAAGGTATTTCCTTTTCCCATAAAAATAATAGTAGATAAAGAGATGCCCTCTGTAAATAATGTCTGGTTATATACAGGTTATGTCTAAATCTTAGAGGAAGTTTTATGCATATGATGTGTTAGGAAAAAATGTGAAACAAAAGAAATAGAATGCATTTATTAATACCCTTTATTTGAAAGAATTAAATGTATAGATTTTGACAATAGGGAAAAATGTCTTTGTTGGGAAAAATTTATCAGTCAAAATGCTTAATTTATTAAGGCACCCTCTGGTTTTCTCTACTGATGTTATCACAATTTACAGCCTGGAGACTTTATTCTTAATACTGATGATTATATATGGCCTATTTTTCTTAAAGGCTACCACTCTACAAAATAAAAACAAAGGATGAGAAAACTCTAAAAAGGACTGTTTTTTGGTTATATATCCTTTTTAGACAATATTTTTTGACCGTTTTAGCAGAGAACACATGCTATACTAATATATTTCTTCCCAGAAATATATCCTTAATTTAATAGTTTCATCTTTTTGAAAGAGTGTATTCACATCAGATCAGATCAGTCACTCAGTCGTGTTCGACTCTTTGCGACCCCATGAATCGCAGCACACCAGGCCTCCCTGTCCATCACCAACTCCCGGAGTTCACTCAGACTCAATGTCCATCGAGTCAGCGATGCCATCCAGCCATCTCATCCTCTGTCGTCCCCTTCTCCTCCTGCCCCCAATCCCTCCCAGCATCATAGTCTTTTCCATTGAGTCAACCCTTCCCATGAGGTGGCCAAAGTACTGAAATTTCAGCTTTAGCATCATTCCTTCCAAAGAAATCCCAGAGCTGATCTCCTTCAGAATGGACTGGTTGGATCTCCTTGCAGTCCAAGAGACTCTCAAGAGTCTTCTCCAACACCACAGTTCAAAAGCATCAATTCTTCGGCACTCAGACATCTAATAAATAGAGCATCACCTTTCTTTTTCAAAATGTGATCAGTTTTGATTACCTGACCACATTTGTAAAGTAGAAAAGGGGAAATGAGGAATCTATTTGTAAAGAAGGAAAGGCCTTCTGGGTAGCAGTCAGGGGCAACCAAATTCTTCTCAGCTATGTTCTCCCTTGCAGAACTTTAATAAAGTAAAGAACTGATTTATTTGCCTCTTTGGGAGACAAATAATTAAGACTATTTTAACTATTGTATCCTGGGACTTATATATATTTATATTTTCAAGCAGTGAACATGTATGGCCCTTTTTTGTTCGTCAGTTTTACATATTATCCATTGACTTTCTATGATTACAAATGACAACTGTTACTCTGTTGTCCTCTCTGCATTTCATCCAGTATTCCAGATATCATTATAATATAATCTTTGTTTCAATGTATATTTCATGTTTAGGCTTCTTAGGTGACTCAGTGATAAAGAATCTGCCTGCCAAGAAGAAGAGGCAGGTTCAATTCCTGGCTCAGGAAGATCCCCTGGAGAAGAAAATGGCAACCCACTCCAGTATTCTTTCCTGGAAAATCCTGTGGGCAGAGGAGCCTGGTGGGCTGCAGTCCGTGGGGTTGCAAAACAGCCAGATACTACTGAGTACACAAATAATTGATGTTTATATTTTTATGTCTTCCTAAATATTATTCACAACGGAACAGTGGTGTTTTATCATTATTTTTCTCTTGTTATTTTCTGTTACACTTGAAGTTAAACATTATCTTTCTTTTTCTCATTGAATTTTCCTTTTGCATGCATGTGTGCTAAGTCACTTCAGTCGTGTCTGACTCTTTGCAACCCTATGGACTGTAGCCCTTCAGGCTCCTCTATCCATGGGACTCTCCAGGCAGAAATACTGGAGTGGGTTGCCATTTTCTTCTCCAGGGAATCTTCCCAGCCTAGGGATCCAACCAGCATCTCTTACATCTCTGGCATTAGCAGGTGGTTTCTTTACCACTAGCACCACCTGGGAAGCCCTATTTTCCTTTTACCTATTATTAAAGAAGATTTAAATAGATAAATCTTCTTAAACTGTCTGATATCATTTCAGTGCAGCTTTGCAGAAAAAAAAATCATGTCTGCTAATCAGTTTGTTTTTTTCTTCTTTGGAGATAGCTCTTTTCATCTCAGAGCAACCTATTCCCTTTGTCTCAGGATTGGAGATCCTACTTCCCTAAATTTAGGATTTTTTCTTTGTTGATTTTCTTGTTTGTTTTGGAATAAAGTAGTCAATGGTAGTTTTTCAGGTTTAAACTATGGCACAGGAAGGCAATAAACCTCTACTTCCATGTTTATTGAATTACACAGACATGATCTAGACTGGTGTCCTTTCTGCCTGAGGTACAACTTTCACTTTATCATCTTGGGAATGATCTAGACCATCAAACTGAAGATCCCCTTTACTTCTTTCCTTTACTGGCTATTTTAAAATTAGACACCATAGGTTTCTGAGCAAAGAGAAGTTTTGGGAACGAAGAGGGACTTTCATGGCATTAAAGGGGTCAATTAATTGGCGGATTCATTTTGATATTTGGCAAAACTAATACAATTATGTAAAGTTTAAAAATAAAATAAAATTAGAAAAAAAAAAAAAGAAGATCCTTAATGTTTCCTAATAGACATTTCAAAATACAGAAAGTCAAACTCATAGAAATAAAAAAAGGAATTAACAAGCTCTTAATTACAGTCAGATTTTAATATAAGAGATTTCAATACTCCTCTAGCAATGGCAAACAGAGCAAAACACACACAAACGCACACATGCACACACACACCACTTAGAAAACAAGTTTGAAGTTTCTTTAAAAATTAAGGACACATCTGTCATTGGGTCCATTCTTCTTCAGAATGAATCCCTCATGGCTCAGTCAGTAAAGACCCACCCCCAATGCAGGGGATGTAAAAGACCCGGGTTTGATCCCTGGGTTGGGAAGATCCCCTGGAGAAGGAAATGGCAATGCACTCCAGTATTCTTGCCTGGAGAATTCCATGGACAGAAGAGCCTGGAGAGTTTACAGTCCATGGGGTTGCAAGAGCCAGACACGACTGAGCAACTAAACCACCACCAAACCACCACATTCTTCTTCTACACCAAAGTGATGTCCACCTAAAATAAATGTCCATACCAACTTTATTTGTAAAAGTAAAAGCAGGAAAGAGCCTACATGTCCATCAATATGGTAATGGAGAAGCAAATTATGGCTTTTACATATAATGAAATAAGGTCATCAATAAAAACTAATAAAGACATAACCCTATGGGATGACCATAGAGCTAAAGTGCCTTCTTTTTCATATTATATCAAGGGTACATGCTTTCAGCCCTTATCACTGCTTATGGTGACCTTTGTTACCTGACTGAGATAGTGCTTGACAGGGTTCTCCACTGTAATATTACTCTCTTTTTCTGTTCTTCATTCATTCTCTGGAAAGAAGTTAGTATGCACAGGCCGTATTTATGGAGGGACAATTAAGCTTCACCTCCTCTAGGGCAAGTGTCAACATAAGTTCTTTGGTAAGTCTATACAAGTTCTTACGGTCCATAGGGTCGTAAAGGGTCAGATGTGACTGAAGTGATGTGCTTTTTTATTTAATCTTAGACTATTTTCCTTTTGTTTGTGGTGTTTAACAGAATTTGTGTTTAATATGATTACTGCTATGATATATTCAAATCTCTCATTTTTCTATTTGATTTATATGTGTCCTATTGGTTCTTTGTTCCCTTTTTTATCTTTTATTCTGCCTCTTTCATATTGAGTACTTTTGAAGGTTTTATTTCACTCCCTTCATAGGTTTCATGGGTATACCTTATTTTCTTAGTGTTTTTATGATTATAGAATACACAAATAACTTATCTCATTTGACTTTCTAATAATATCATCGAATTTTACATAGGGAATAAGCACTTTACAACTATTTACTCTCACTTCTCCTCTCCTAGCCAGTATGGTTTTGTTGACATGCAAGTTATTGATTCAATTTTGAAATTATCTGTGATAAAAATTAAGGTGTTTTATTTTTTTTTCTGCCAGCAAATATATTAAAATGGATATTGAAAGAAATGGGCTTTGAGAAGAAAAAAACATGGGGCAGAGAGTTATGGAATAGAAAATAAATAAGTATATATATATTAGAAAATTGTCATTATTTTGCCTTAAAATGTCAGTTTTCTTTAAAAGGATATTTGAAACACATGTATTGGCATTCCTCCCTGTTTATCTTTATCAACGCTCTATTGCTTTGTTGTGGTCTGTATCAGGTGTCATCTTTTCTTTTTTAACATTCTTGGCATACTACTGCTCTCCTATCAATAATTTTTTAGCTATTTTATTTCTAAAATAATCAGCATTTTGCTTTTGTTTTTAAAAGATATTTTGCCTGAAACTACAATTCTAACTTGATAGTTTTTTGTCTTGTTTTAATTCCAGAGCTTCAGCATTGTTTCTGGCTCACCTTCCAGGTTTTGCTGTTTCCAACAAGAAGTCAGCTGTCATCTTTATCTCTGTTCCTCTGTGTAAAATGTTTCTTTTACTGTGAATTCCTTTAAGATTGTATCTCTGTTTTTTAACCAACTTGATTATGATATTCCTTGATAAAGTTTTCATCACATTTCTTCTACTTGGGGATGGTTGAGGTACTTCAATCTCTAAATTCATTATTTCCAACAGATTTGGAAATTGTAGTTACTTTTCCTTTCAGTATTTTTTCCTGTTCCTGTCCTCTATGAGATTGACAGTTATATCTTATTATTTCTTGAAACTCTGATACTTTTTTAGTTTTTTCTTCTCTTTTTCATTTTAGATTGCATTTACTGTCATGTTCTCAGTTTCACTAATTTGTTTCAGTATTTCTTCTGCTGTTTATCATATCCATTGAGTTTTTTATTTCCATTATAATTTTTATTGCTATTTTTTAAATATCTGCCATGTCTTTCCTTAATAGACTCACACCTTCCTTTAACGTAACAAAATATGGAGTATGTTTATTATAACTATTTTAATTTTTTTTTACAACTCTTTTCACATCCTCATCTATGTACCATCTGTGTCAGTTCTTCATTGGTTTTGACCAATTGCTTTTCCTCCTTTCATCAGTTATATTTTTGAGCTTCTGGTATTTTAGAGTATATGCTAGAGATAATGAAGTTGATTTGTTGGTCTCTGTTCATCTTCCTATTACTATAACTATTAATGAGCTTTCTTCTGGGATGCAGTTAATTGTAAACAGTACTATTTTTTTTAAAAGATTTGTTTGAAATTATTGGCAGGTGGTACCAGAGCAACCTGGTATGCGAAGAGTTGACTCATTGGAAAAGACTCTGATGCTGGGAGGGATTGGGGGGCAGGAGGACAAGGGGATGACAGAGGATGAGATGGCTGGATGACATCACTGACTCGATGGATGTGAGTCTGGGTGAACTCTGGGAGTTGGTGATGGGCAGGGAGGCCTGGCGTGCTGCGATTCATGGGGTCGCAAAGAGTCTGACATGACTGAGCGACTGAACTGAACTGACCAGAGCAACCTGTAGTCAAGGGCTACACTGAGTCTACACTGAAGCAGCATACTTCCAAGTACTCTTCCCAGTAGCCCATGTATTATGAGAATACTTCAGCAGCTGGAAAAGTGAGTTATATCCAGTCCTGTGTAAGTTTCTTATATTGTTTGCTTTGTTCCATTTCTGTTATTCCTTTTCAAACTTCAAATAGTTGTCTCACATACACGCACTTATCTGTATTTAGATGCTAGCTTAAGAGGTATTCTCTGAAGATTCCAAGCCATCACTCTAAACTGCTTACTTTCTTCAAGTACACTGCATTGGGAATTCATTCTAGCCACTTTGGTCTTCTCAAATCCTCAACTCTGTCTTCTTAATTGAGGAGGCCCAGCAAGTTCTATGCTTTCTCTCATTTCAGTATTACCTGGAAACTCTGACGATTATAAACTGAGGCAAATGTTGGGCTCTTCGGGTTTGTTTCCCTTGTCTTAGTGGTTGCTGCCCTTCACTACTTGATAGTCAATGTCTGAATAATCATTGTTTACATACTGTCTGGTTTTTATTTAAGAAGGTAATAGAAAACCTGATCTCCTTTGTTCAAACTTGTCTAGATGCAAAAGTCCTCATTCTTTCGTTTTGATAATATGAGAAATTAATCTATTGCATTAAGCTAGTAAAATTTTGAAATATCTTTATTATATCAGCTAATATTAATGGAACTTAAACATTATACCTAATCTATGTGTCACGGAGTTCTTAGAATGTGTCTTGGCATATATAAACTATCATTAGAGCTCAATGAACTCTAATTCAGCATCTGTGCCTTAAATAATTTGTACATTTTTGAAACATTTGTTTAGAACATTTGCTTCAATGTTTCTTTTTTCTCTCCAATGAAACTAACATCTCTTAAAGGAAAAAGTTGAAACATTCTAATTTCCTATATCAAAACAGACTTAATTTCTGATTCCCAAAACTCTGTTCTCTTGGTTATAAACATTATCAGATCAAGATGATTCCATAATAAAATAAAAGCAAAGTTGCAATTGAAAGTCTAAATTAACTATTTGGTTGACAGAACAAGAATAAAGGAGTTTTAAAAGGGACAAAGTTTATACAATAATATATTATAATACAATTATATATATATATATATATGGGCTTCCCTGGTGGATCAGATGGTAAAGAATTTATATATATTATAATATATTATATTATATTACATGTATTGTATAATATTATATATTACGTTTAATTTATAAAATGTAATCATATGTTATTAATAGTTACAGTGGAAAGTCAAGGATAAATCATGTCTAAAATACTGTTATCTTTCCTGGATGGGAAGCTGTGAGGAAACGTTATGTATATTTTTATGCCAGGGTGTACCTGCTGAATTTTAGACGTTGTTTTTCCTTATTACTAATATAAAGTGTGCTGTGTGCTAAGTCCCTCAGTTTGTTTGACTCTTTGCAACCCTAGGGCTTGTAAAACAATTACATATACAAGTGTAGGGACTGGATTTTTACTGTGACCCTGTATTTAGTGAAATTTTGTGAGGAAAAAATGGAGTCAGTACACTTATTTCATGCTCATTTCCCCTATATCCACCTTTGAAAACCTAGTCCATTGGTAATGTAACAGTTCAAGGGGCATCAGAGGTAGTTTCAAGTCGAAAACTTGATTGATTTTGAAAAGTTAAAAGGAAAAGAAAACAGGAATGGGGATAATCGAAGGTACTAAGCCAGCCAGAACCGCAGATGGTTATAAGGAAACAGACTTAAAAGACTTGCTTCCTCATCTGATTTTCACCCAAGACTTTAGAACAAGATAACTGGGTTATATTCCAAGATTCATGCTAAAAATAGGGCCTGCATGAGAATTTCCATTACTGGTATATTACTAGAGAAACTAGCTTTTTCAGCACTGGGGACAGAAGAGACTCCATGTTTCCTCAGGGCCTATATAGCAGGATTGCTTTTCTCTGTAGTCTGTTGAGCAGCCAACATGAATCCAGTGAATTCTGGACTTAGTCCCTGAAAGAGTGCCAAGTATGTTAAATAAGTTTCACATTGGGAGCATCTAAGATCGAATGATCATAGCATCATTAGATTTAAAATGCTCATGAGGCCAAGCTCTAAAGGAAACAACACAAAATTATCAGACTTTTTAAAATGCCAACTGTGAGGACGAATTGATTTAAAGAATGCTTATCAAAAGCATGGTATATGTAGGATTCATCACAAAAGAAAACAAAATAGAAAAAAAAAAACACTTATCAAGCAACGAACAGGAAAAGAAAAAAGAGTACGATTTAATGTATTCTATTAAAATCTGTCTGTACTAAAACACACAAAAGGTCCAATGAGGTGTTAGGGACCACATAAAAATGAAAGAGAGTTGTTGAAATCTACAAAGAATAACAAGGAAGTTAGGTAAGCAGCCGTCTCATTGAAGTGAAAAAGATTAGCTAATATCTACCAGTTAAGAACTTCAAAGTGTGGCTTAAACTCTCCCTCTATTACTTCCTTTCTGATTGGGTTTTAGGGAAACCTGTTTTTGTGGATAAAGTCTGATCAAGGTCAGCCCAGGTGGTGGCCCACACGCTGCAACTTAAAAATGGTTGGATTAACCTCATTTCCTACAACCCCAAAAGGACACATCTCAGGAGACTCAGTTGTAAGCCTCTTTTTAAAAATGTTAACATAACTTCGAGCGTGAACTTTTTAATTCCAGCTCTCTTCATTCGCAATTAAGATGAATAGATTCATATTTAGATAGTTTTTCCTCTTTGCTCAGGGAAATCAGTTTTCTAAAGTAAAGGAAAAGGTGTTTTGATGAAGTCGAACTACAAATTAATCAACTGTTTTTTAAGTATACCAAGGAGCCAGAGAGAATAAATCTTCTCAGGGAAAAAGCAATGGAGGCTATTAGCCAAACAGACTATAAACACACACACACACACACACACAACTTAAAAAGCAAGAACATGCAGGCACGGCATCCTAGGTCCCTGAGTGATTCAAGGAAGACATATGAAAATAGGTGGTTGGAGAGGGGTTTTTTGGAAGAAAGGAGTTCAGGAAAGAATGTAAGAAAAATAATTCTTTTTTACCTCACTTTTTCCTAGAAAACCCATTTTCTGTTTCTTTCTGTACATGAAAAGATGTGGCAGGGGGTTGATATGGAGACTTAGAGTTTTGCTGTTCAAATGCAGTCTGAGAACTAGCAGCATGGATACCACTTGAGAGGTTGATAGAAACAGAGAATTCGTGCCATGCTCTAGACCTGCCAAGTCCTAAAATCAGTAAGATCCCTTAGTAACTGGTGGGCATATTTAAACTAGAGAAGCACTGATTTCAAACCTTGACTCTGCTGTCAGAAAAACCTGGGTTTGAGTTCCTGTTCTACAAATTATTATGTAACCTTGGATAAAGTATTTAACTTCTAATAATTTTTCTCTGCCAGAAAAATGGAGATAATAAGGACATTGAACTAATGAATGTATTGGTTTAAATGAAATATCATCTTAAAATTACCACAATGCCTGGTATATCAAACAAACTCTACATACACTGGATAGCAAGACAACAGACTTGGATTAAATGATTAGAACAAAGTTAGAAAATATGTAAGAGATAAAATTAACTCTTTCCTTTGTTGTGTCATTTAGTGATCCTGGGTCTGGTGTGGGTGTGAACTCCTAACCAGGCTTCGTGCTATATTCCAGCTCTGGCTGTAAAGCCAGAGTGATTACTTTATTTGTCCATTCTATCATACAAGTCAGATCAGCTTCTCAATATAACTAAATAACTGGGCAGATATTGGTCATTAAATAACAGAAAAAAAAGTAACAATAAAGAGAACTGATGCTGCCAACAGCCTTGCTTAAATGAAAAAACTGAGTGGAAAGTTAAGGTAGAATGTAATTACATGGCTGTTGGAGATGCTGTCTAAAAGCAGTAAAGTGTGTTGCTATTCTAAATCTCTGACTTACCTATAATATTTTATCTCCAACTACTTCATTCTTTGCATTGACAAATTCTATAGCATAATTTTGGTACTTCCTTTGTAAGTATAGAGGGAAATTGTTTCACTGGTCCATAGGTTTAAAATCATTCTGATTGCTCTGGGTTCCAGCCAAAATTAGAGTTGCTACTGTATTTGGGCCAGTCCTTGCTGGTCAGAAAGCTTTAAAAGGTAGGATATACCTGCATTTATATATCCATGCCCGAAGAACCATCTTCATGATAATCCCCTTTTTACTGACTTTGATGCTTGGAGAGTTGTAGTACGGAGAGATAACAGGTGATATTTCTCTGACTTAAAGGAGATGAAACCATGCTGATGATCAACTTGTTAATAGATATTATAGTAACATATAACTAAAGCTCTTGGGCCTTCATTTGGAAAATGAAGGTTGATGATTTCACTTAAGAGAATTATTATGGGTCTAAAATCAACTAAATGTTAAACTACCTGTCAAGTGCTTCCCAAGGAAGGAGTCCAATAGGTGTTAGTTTTCCTCCACTCTCAGTGAAGCATATTGTTTCATATCAGTTCAGTTCAGTCGCTAAATCACGTCCAACTCTTGGCGACCCCATGGACTGCAGCAGGCCAGGCTTCCTTGTCATCACCAACTCCTGGCGTTTGCTCAAACTCATGTCCATTGAGTCGGTGATTCCATCCAACCATCTCATCCTCTGTCATCCCCTTCTCCTCCTGCCTTCAATCTTGCCCAGCATCAGGGTCTTTTCCAATGAGTCAGCTCTTAGCATCAGGTGGCCATCAGGAAACTTCAGCTTCAGCATCAGTCCTTCCAATGAATATTCAGGATTGATTCCCTTTAGAATTGACCGATTTGATCTCCTTGATGTCCAAGGTACTCTAAAGAGTCTTCTCCAACACCACAGTTCAAATCATCAATTCTTCAGTGCTCAGCCTTCTTTATATTTCAACTCTCACATCCATACATGACTCCTAAAAAAACCATAGCTTTAACTAGATGGACTTTTGTTGGCAAAGTAATGTCTCTGTTTTTTAATATGATGTCTAGGTTTGTCATAGCTTTTCTTCCAAGGAGCAAGCACCTTTTAATTTCCTGGCTGCAGTCACTCACCATCTGCAGTGATTTTGGAGCCCCCCCCCAAATAAAGACTGTCACTGTTTCCATTGTTTCCCCATCTATTTGCAATGAAGTGACAGGCTTGGATGCTGTGACCTTAGTTTTTTGAATGTTGAGTTTTAAGCTAACTTTTTCACTCTCCTCTTTCACTTTCATCAAGAGGCTTTTTAGTTCCTCTTTGCTTTCTGCCATAAAGGTGGTGTCTTCTGCATATCTTAGGTTATTGATATTTCTCCTGGCAATCTATTGTTTCATATACGTATGCTATATAATATACATCATATTTTGAGCTGGAAATATTGAACAAAATATACTTTACAGTGCATGTTTTGTGACCTACCATGTAAGACAAATAGCACTTTAATCCATCTGTTTCTGTTTTAATTCCTAAATACCTCCTGCCTCCCATTTTATCCCATCTCATAAATGAACAGTGATGACCAAAACCTTTCTGGCACAATTTGTAAATTAACTAATTAATTTGCTAATTTTAAACTTAATTTCCAAAACAATCTCTCAAGTTTCTCCTATCCATGGATGATAATGTGAGTCATTGACAGAACTACTAACTTCTTTCTGCCTATTGTAGCTATGCAGAGTTTTCAGCTAGCTTCAAAAATTAGAGTACTTAAGAGCAAATAGAAAATTCAGGAAGAATTATTTCACACAAAGATGGTGAACATATCGAATAAATTGCTAACTTAGACCAGCGGAGCAGATAATATAATTTAGTTTAGCATTACAGAATTTATTTCTAAAGGAAGGTGAAGATGGCAGTAAGGAAGTAGAGAGAATTAATGCCAGTTGGCTTGGAGAATGTCAGATAAACCCAGATGAAGATTCTTTAATGCTCACATGGCCTTCCCCCACCTCTTGTCTTGGTATTCTTTATGTCCTTAGGACCTTTTAATTTTGTGGAAATGAATATAACTGTGACTAGCTTAGCAAAAATTGCTGCTGTATACCATAATGCATGCTATAAACCATGCCGGGATCTTAAAGTGCATAATCGGGCTGCAGATGGCACTGTTAATTTCTATTACAGACTCTAAAACCATGAGGGAGTTAGTTCTTGCCTCACTGCCTCACTGTTCTACAAGAACGATTTTTGATAGTTTTCCTTACTGCACAGCTTTTCTGCAAAGTGTTTGTCTTTTAGAAAGGCCAAAAGGAACTTACTGCTTTTTAAAAAAAAACCTATGCAAAACTCCCAACCTGCTCTGAGCCCGGCCTCCTGGAGTTCCCAGTTTGCTAGCCACCTTTAAGAAGGGACAGGTATCTGCCCCTGTCAGAGTGAAACAGGCTTTTCACTCAGAATGAAACAGCCTTCTTCTGGGCTTTGAGAATTTATGAAAAGACCAGCTATCTGCTTCATACCAAATGTACAGCATAATATTAGTTTCTAGCCAGGAAGGTTCTTTTGAGGATGGCAAAGTTAAATAAGAAGGTAAATATTAGAATATATGTGTATACATATATATCCATGCACATATAAAAATGAATTTTGCATGTTCTGACATATGATTCTGTATCCTTTAATGGTGTCTTACTTGAAATTATGTGCATTATCTGGTTTCACCCAATAGGTTACACATTTGTAAATTCTGTTTTAATTTTGGGTTTCTGTGGTTTTGAAACCTCCAAACGCTTGTCAAATCCAAGAAACCAACCTTCTAGCCCACCTCTAAGATGAATCACTGGCAGCACATATGCTTTGTATCAGTAAACCTCACTTAGATTCTTAGAGATATCACATAATAAGTTTGTAATATACAGTCCTTCTAACTTTTTTATCTTTGTTTCACTATCTAAAATATCTAATTATAAGATAAAGTGAATTAAAGAATAAATGTATAGTGCTAACCATAAAGCAAGGCATGCAGTAAACCCACAGCAATTTTGACTGTCTGCTCCTGCATGTTTCTTTCGTAAGAAAGTCACTACTATCACTTCCCAAAAGTTTTAGGCAACCTACAGGTCTCCCATACCAGTCAATATTTTAAGATTGGTGGTGGTGGTTTAGTCACTAAGTTGTGTCTGACTCTTGTGATCCCATGGACCGTAGCCTGCCAAGCTCCTCTGCCCATGGGATTCTACAGGCAAGAATACTGGAGTGGGCTGCCATTTCCTTCTCCAGAGTTTTTAAGATTGAATATTCTTAGAACTAAAGGATCTTGAGTATGACTTCACTAATTACCAACATCATATCAGTAGTTAAGTACTTCAGTCTTTGTGATTAATCTTTTACAATGGATGATTAGATGATACGAGTTAAGAGTATGAGTGCAACTTCTTAAATTATTTTGTTTTCCCACAAAATAATATTGTATAGATTTATAATATGCCTCTTTTTCCTCAGTTTTTCATGCTTAAGTTAAATGGTTATATTAAGAAGCCGTTGCTTTTGCTTCTTTCTTGACACACAGGTTCCTAATAACAATTTGCATTGAACAGCCCACCTTGATGTACATTTAAACAGTGTAATATATTTAAAAGTTAGTAACCCCCTATTGAGAATCTAGTCCATCTCCTCATTTATCTATTGATAAATGAGTTTTGGGGTTTTTTTGTTTGTGTGTTTTTTGAAGACGTATTCATTCAACAGATTCATCCATTATATTTGTTTTGTATAAAAATTATCTTGTTCTTTTTTATATCTTCAACATCCAATACAGTTTTGGCATATAATATTAGCTTCATGAATTTGGTTGAGTAGGAGAGAAGTTCAAGAGGTATGGGACATATGTACACCTATGGCTGATTCATGTTGATATATGGAAGAAGCCAATACAGTATTATGGAGTAATAATCCTTAAATTAAAAAAAAAAAAAAAGAGAGAGAGAGAGAGAAACTGTCCTTGCCCTTGAAGATGTTACATTCTAAAAGGAGAGAGAAGCATTAAAAAAATTACAACTCAAAGGAACAAATAATCCAGCCAAAGAAAGATATTTCTGAAAGATTTATGGAGATACAATTTACATACCATAAAATTCATCTGTCTAAAGTGTGCAGTTCAGTAATGTTTAAATATTTACAGAATTGTACCAGCATAACTATAATCTAATTTTGCAGTATTTTTTTTTTTCACTTGCCATTGACCACTCCATCCTGTCTTGTCTTAGGCAACTACTAATTTTCTTTCTGTTTCTACATACGCTCCTTTTCTGTATATTTCATATAAATAGAATAATAAAATATGTGCTCTTCTGTGGCTGACTTTTACCATGCCACACAGTGTTGCAGTATCTATCATCACTTCATTCCTTTTACTGTCAGATATATATCCATTGAAAGGATATACCAAATATTTGACACAGCAATTTTGAATTTCCTAAATCAACGTGTATACTCACCAGCATATGTACGTTTGATAGTGTATATGCACTGTTTTCTCTTGAATGCCCAGTGAAATCTCCTTCTTAAAGATCTTGATGCGCCAAACTTATCAAGGATTTAAAAGATTGATAATACCCACTGCTATTGGGATGCATACCTTTAGGAGACAACTTGACAGTATGAACCACATTATTAACTGTTCTTAATCTTTTGATATACCTTAAATAAATTATTTGAAATGTATAAAAAATATGTACAAAATTATTTTTGATAGTGATGTTTGGAAGGGTTTAATATTACAAGCCAAGTTCTCTACAAAATCAGATTGCTTACAAAAGTACAAACATATAGTCATATCATTGATACACTTCACTGATAAAAATGACAAGGTAGATCCCTATTTTTGGCCTGGAAAGATTGAGATATTTTAATGTAAAAAATAAGCATGCAGATAATGCTCACAGTAAAGTCATAAGGACACATAGATATATAGATTGATATCTTTAGCTAGTTAGGTAATCAACTATATGTGTTCTTATGTATAAATGGAAGGTTAATGAGTATATGTGGGGTTGGGGTGGTTATTGGTGGAGGGGAGTGGCATTAACCAATAAGCTTAGTTTATGAGAGACATACAAGGTGAAAGATAGAACATTGGGCCTGTAGAGGTGAAGTCAGGGTGTTGTAACTTAGGCACACACTCCTTGCCCTTTACATAGAGCTGTAAGCCCATCAGAGAGTATGTAGACCTTGATGAAAGGACAGAAGAGGAGGAAAAATAAATATGTACGTTACTGCAGTTTTTGAGCTTGTAGTTGACTAGTGTGAGAAAAGCTAGGAAGCAGGTGACAAGCATGACTAGGTCCTAATGCAGGGCATGGCTAGAACGTTGACTCCAGAATGCTGACAGACAACTAGCACATCATTGTGAGCCTCTGCTAATTTGTGGCACTGGTGTGAACAAACACAGCAACTCACTGGTGTATGAGGCATCATGTGCTCATACCCACTCATGTCTAACTCTTTGTAACCCCATGGACTATAGCCCGCCAGGCTCCCCTGTCCATGGAATTCTCCAGGCAAGAATACTGGTGTGGGAGCCATTCCCTTCTCCTGGCGATCTTCCCGACCCAGGGATCAAACCCAGGTCTCCTGCATTGCAAGCAGATTCTTTACCATCTGAGCTACCAGGGAAGCCTTCTCAATAGGAGGCTCAGGAAGCAAAAGGGGGAAACCTCACCTCTGTCACCCAGGATTCCAGATAAGTGTGAGCTCCTCCCAGGCTGGGAGTTTCCAGTAACAAACTTTCTTGATAAAAGTCCACACAGGGCTGGTCAGGTACATCTGGCCACTGGCTCAGAATGAAAATTGGTCTTGCTGACAAGGCAAAGATCACCTCTAACAGGAGGATAATTTGCAGATCTGAAAATCACATCCTCCTCAAGTTTGAGTCTGGCAGTTATCAGATCAGAAGGTAAGTAATGAAGGAAGCTGAAGAGAACTCCTAGGTAACGGGCTTCCTGACAGGTGTCTCTGCTCTTGTGGAGCAAAACTTTGTTTCTGGATAAGAGTTTAGAGTATGCAAAACCAAGAAAGCTGAAGAGTGTCAGTTACTAAGATTTTGAATGTGAAAGAGATGTTCAGGGAGCTATATTTTAAGAATTTATTATGTGTTAGGCAAAATTCTAATTCCTTGTGTGTATCTCTACATTAATCCTTATACCACTCTACAAAGTGGGTATGAGCATGATTCCCAGTTTATAAATAATGGCCAAGTATGGTGAAATAAGGTGATTTGTCCAAGGTCACATAAACAGAGGCAGGGATAAGATTCAAAGTGAGATTCTTCACTGAACTTTATTGAACAAGATGAAAAGAGAAGACTGGTGCTTTGTTTTAAACTGCGTTGTTATTGTTCAGTCACTAAGTCATGTCCAACTCTTTGTGACTTCATGGAATGTAGCCCACCAGACTCCTCTGTGCTCCAGCTCCACTATCTCCTGGAGTTTGCTCAGATTCAGGTCCATGGAGTCAGTGATGCTACGTAATCATCCCATCCTCTGCTGCTCCTTTCTACTTTTGCCTTAAATTGAAAAGCACTTTTTAAATGCATGTGTTCAAATTACCTATGGAAAGCAAACCTATTATTTATTGGTAATACTTTTTCCTCGATTGTGCCAATATATTTAAGAATATTTAAGGAAATTTAGTGTGAATGTATTTCAGAGTTTAGTTAAATGTGCGCACAATTTTTTCACTTACAAATTACTGTTATTGTTTAGTTGCTCAGTTGTGTCTGACTCTTTGCAACTCCTTGGAATGAAGCACCCCAGGATTCCCTGTCCTTCACGATCGTACAGAGTTTGCTCAAACAAATGTCCATGGAGTCCATGATGCCATCCAATCATTCCATCCTCTGTCACCCTCTTCTCCTCATGCCATCTATCTTTTCCAGCATCAGGCTCTTTTCCAATGAGTTGGCTCTTTGCATCAGGTGGCCAAAGTATTGGAGTTTCAGGAAGATTATTTTAAAAACGTATTCTTAAAACAGAGAGAATATAGTGGCTGGAGCCCTATAAATTAACCAGTGTTCAAAATAATTTCTTCAGCCTGCTACTTATAGTGTACCCCGATCCTGACCTTCAGTGTGTCTAGATTGGATTTTACCAGAAACACAGCCCAGGCCTGTCTTCTTCCAAGAGTGAGTGTAGAATGAAGAGTCAGAGTGTTCTCTCTCGTTGTATGCCTTTAAGCCGTTACAGTCCACTCATAGCCCAAGAGAAGACCAAAGTTCCTATTTCATCTTCTGAAGTGTGTGTGTGTGTGTTAGTTGCTCAATCATGTCTGACTCTTTGAGACTCCACGGACTGTAGCTGGCCAGGTTTCTCTGTCCATCGAATTCTCCAGGCAAGAATACTGGAGAAGATTGCCGTCCCCTTCTCCAGAGGAAATTCCCAACCCAGGGATTGAACCCTGGTCTCCTGCATTGCATGCAGATTCTTTATCATTTGAGCTACAGGGAAGTCTGATTCCTACAAACTTTGCCTTTCAACTCATCACTTCACTCAGGAGCATCCCATGCTTTGTGTGTTGGCTTGTCGTTTTCAAGGTCTACTTGGGATTTAGTTAGTTGGTTTAATTCTAAGTCCTTCCTCATGCCACCTTGCCAGAAGCTTCTCCCATATGCAGACCAATCCTTCTATCATAACGTGTGTGCGTGCTAAGTCACTTCAGTCAAGTCCAATTCTTTGTGACCCCACGGACTGTAGCCCACCAGGCTCCTCTGTCCATGGAATTCTCCAAGCAAGAATACTGAAGTGAGTTCCCATGCCCTTCTCTAAGAGATCTTCCTGACCCAGGGATCAAACTCGCATCTCTTACATTGCATCTCTTACATCTTGTGCATTCACAGGTGAGTTCTTTACCATAAGTGCCATCTGGGAAGCCCCTTCTATCATAATACCTGTAATATAATCTCTGTACATGGAATTTCCCAATATTCCTAAATATTCTATATTTTCCTTCCTCCTTTCCTTCATTCTATTCTTCCCTCCCTCCTTCCCTTTCCCATTTTCCTTCTCTCTTTCATTAACATGTAAGTTTCTATCTTACAGTTGTCAGTTCTGCTAAGAATTTTACCCTACTTCTCTGCCTAGAACACTTCCATACATCTTTGTATTTCAGTTGATCTCTAAAGCTTATTTCAATCTCTCCAATGTTTCCATTTCTAAATAATAAATACATTATATATTTTTGGTTTGTACTATGTCCATTACATAAATTTCCCTTGTTCTTAAACTATGGAAAGTGAGATTTCATATCTTATGCATTTTCATATTCAATACACTAGCTAGAAAAATATCTGACAAAGAGTAACTATTCAATTTCTTTCCTAATGAATAAATCAGTGTCACTGCATCATGAGGAATTATGATTATTGGCATTATTCAGAATACTGGCCCAGACATATCTTTTTTTATATCCAAATAACATGAATCTGTATTCTCAATTATATTGGCTTAAATATTCACATCACATAACTTCAGAGAAGGACTCATACTTGTAATGCGAAGAAAGTATTCAAAGAGTGCATTGATATATGTTAAAAGATACACAAAAATGAGAATGTGACCTGAAAAATCAAAACAGAATAACCCCTACCAAGTATCCATTATACAAGACATTATGAATGAGAACTCTAGAGGAGCAACATATTTCCCACATAAATGATAAAATATTATGGTTGACTGTGATCTCAAATGAGATATGTAAAGTTGGCTATTGAAAATGATAACTTTTAATTTCACAATTATATGTGTATCAATTATGCTATAAAAGTCATATGGTCCCTTTGTACACATAACACTTGAGTAATTTTTATTTTTCTGAGTGTTTTTCATAGATGGTTCTTAAATAAGTTAGTCTTTCTGAGGAAAATAAACAGAAATCAATCACCATCCTAATCAGGATAATAACAAGTACAAAATTCATGCTGGCTAGAGCTTTTAATAGTACCCTTAAGTCTGTGGGTTGCTGAAATATTTGCTTCTGATAGGAATGGAAGCATATTTAATCATTACACTCAATAATTTATTAGGGCCATATGATCTTCACCATTATGCATGTGGAAAAAGCAAAGGGCAGTGGCAAGATTCAGAACTAACTTAGGCATCTGACTCCCTGCAAATAGAAGCTAAAGTAGCTATAAATGTAAGCATGAAGCATGAATTTTGGAAAGGAACATTAAAAAAAAATAATCTCTGGGAAGATCAAAGACTGTTAGGAGGTGGTATTGGTGGCACCATGGTTGTAAGACTTGTGGAGAGTGTCGCAGTCTGCTCACATAGCCATAACAAAATGCCGCAGACTGGACAGCTTAAACAACAGACATACATTTCTCCCAAGTCCAGATTGGCTGGGGAGTCCAATATCAAGGTGCCAGTCAACTCGGCTCCTGGCGAGAGTCTCTTCCTAGCTTCCAGATAGCTGTCGTTGGGGTTGTATATTCACATGCACCTTGGCATGTGCAAAGAGACAGAGAGATCAGGCTTTCTAGAGTCTTTCTTATAAGGAAACTTATAAAATAAGATTTAGGCCCTACCTTTAATAAAACAATGACTTTATTGTGTATTCTTCAGTCACTAAGAATAAAATAAAATAAATAAGAACAAAGTAAAATAAAGAATAAGAATAAAATAAGAATAAAGAATAAAATAAAAGAATAAGTCACTAAGAATAAAATAAATAAAATAAAACCCTTCAATAAAACAATGACTTTATTGTTTATTCTTCAGTCACTAAGCCATGTCTGACCCTTTGTGACCCCATGGAATGAAGCATGCCAGGACTCCCTGATCTTCACTATCTCCCAAGTTTGCTCAAAATCATGTCCACTGAGTTGGTGATGCCATCCAACCATCTCACCTTCTGTCATCCCCTTCTCCAGCCCTCAATCTTTCTCAGCATCAGGGTCTTTTCCAAGGAGTTGACACTTTGCATCAGGTAGCTGAAGTATTGGAGCTTCAGCTTCATCATCAGTTCTTCCAATGAATAATCAGGGTTGATTTCCTTTAGGATTGACTGGCTTGATCTTCTTGCTGTCCAAGGGACTCTCAAGAGTCTTCTCCAGCACCACAGTTCAAAAGCATCACTTCTTTGGTGCTCAGCCTTCTTTATGACCTTATTTAACCTTGATTACTCTGGAAAAGCCCTAACTTTAAATATAGTCACATCTGTAGGTAGGGCAACATTTGAATGTTTTGCATTTGGGAGATATAGACATTCAGTCCATAACAGGGAAGAACTTCTTAATTATTTTCTTGTATCTCCCCTTATTGGCTTGGAAAAATTGAAGTCTGCCTCTTTTCAGGAAAAACAGACAGACATTTAAATAAGCTGAATTAAATGTTATTTCAAGAATAGGTGACACTGTTTACTTATAACAGGAGGCATACAATGATTTGGTTTCCCAAATTTTAGTGGTGTTTAAGATCGATCAGTGCTATGGATGTTTTTGGCCTGATCAATCCATTATTAATTCTTCATCAACCATCTATTAGATCATTGTTTTAGCAGCTATTGATAAGTGTTGCCCACATGTGTTATTTCTTCAGCAGGATGAAAAGAAAGTGAGAGAAGGATATGAAATTAGTTTTCATCCACACCTGAAATATACCAATGCCTGGTTACACCTCAGCAGTTAAGATGTCTTCCTTCCTGCCTCTGCCTTACCCCTTTGCTCAAGCCCTATGCTTTCCAGTCAGAAGCAGCCCATAGATAGCAAATTGAATACAGAGGGAAGTTGGAGCAATAAAGCAGAGAAATGGTTAAAAGAAAAAGACAGTCACACATTCCTCCTCTTCCACAGTCTGAATCACTTTGTGATTAAGAAGCTTTAAATTGAATGAGAAACTGAAGCTTTGACATAACACTGGATTGACATTTTAAAAACCTAAAAAATGAGATTGATCCTTGATGAGTGAAAATGATCTGAAAGATATGGAGTGTGTCAGGAAGCAGGGAAAGAAAGTGAAAGTGAAGTCGTTCAGTCATGTCTGACTCTTTGTGACCCCATGGACTGTAGCCTACCAGCCTCCTCCCTCCATGGGATTCTCCAGGCAACAGTACTGGAGTGGGTTGCCATTTCCTTCTCCGGGGATCTTCCTGACCCAGGGATCAAACCCGGGTCTCCTGCATTCCAGGCAGACACTTTAACCTCTGAGCCACCAGGGAAAGAAAAGCAGAGATTAAAAGAATAATGCTTTTGTTTTTCTCATACCCAACAGAGTCCAGTTTGTTAAATAAACAAGTTACATTAATATGAATTTGCCAAACAGTTTCCCATATACTGATTGGCCTTCATGATTTAAAGAAAAATTAAAGGAGTTCTTAATCAGCTGTTTTATAAACCAGGAATCAGCTAATTTCAGAAAGCAGAAATCTGCAAAACATATTGTGGATGTCAGAGATTACTGAATTAAAACAATTTTCTTATTTGGGCATGCCACAATATTTTTTCTTAATTAAAATATACTCTATATGTCACAAAGTTATTTTTTGGTAAAGATTACTAAACATTTACTTATTTATATATTTACTTATTTCCTTATGTGGATATTACTAAATTGAAGTAAGCCTGGAAGGAATGTCAAATAGGTGAGCGGATGGTTGTGAGGGGCTCACAAGGATGAAAGTGAGCAGATGTGGGAGGCAGAATCATTTAGAGCAGGGAGAGCTGGAGGAAGGGAAAGGGTCACTACCAATGAGGCAAATTTGGCAACTTAAAGTGGAGCAAAGGATCAGAATTGTGAAGCCAAGCAGAATGAGGTCATAATTACTTAAAGCTGGAAACAGCGACTGAAACAGGCATATGTATTTTAAATTCCATATTTTAGAGTAGAATCAAATTGTGTATATTGCATTTTTAACCAAAATTGACTTTTTAGGTGAGTCCCAAGCCCAGGTACTTGTGAAAATGACCATAATTAGTTGATGCAATCAATTGAAAGATGGCACAGTGGAAAAGAATCTGTCTGCCAATGCAGATGAGAGGCAACAGACATGGATTTGATCCCTGGTCAGGAAGATTCCCTGGAGTAGGAAATGGCAACCTGCTCCAGTATTCTTTCCTGGGAAATCCCATGGACAGAGGAGAGTGTCAGGTTACAGTCCATGGGGTCGCAAAGAATCAGACATGACTGAGGGACTGAGCACACACAGTCAATTACGATGCCATATCCATACAAGGAGAGCCCTATAATGGACAGAACTATGAGAGAATGCATTTTTATAGTCTTAAGTACCCAGTTTGTGATACTTTGCTATGGCAGCCCTGGAAAACTAAAACAGTTATATATTATTATCAATTACTTAATAACTGATAGAAGTGGTCTTTGAGTAGAAATGGAACCTGAAAAAAGAAAACAAATATATAAGTATCTATTGCAACTTCTAAGCTAATAATTTTAAAACACAATTCACTAAGTTAACATTTATATAAATTCTTTGGAAGGAATGATGCTAAAGCTGAAACTCCAGTACTTTGGCCACCTCATGCAAAGAGTTGACTCATTGGAAAAGACTCCAATGCTGGGAGGGATTGGGGGCAGGAGGAGAAGGGGATGACAGAGGATGAGATGGCTAGATGGCATCACCGACTCAATGGACATGAGTCTGAGTGAACTCCGGGAGTTGGTGATGGACAGGGAGGCCTGGCGTGCTGCAATTCATGGGGTTGCAAAGAGTTGGACACGACGGAGTGACTGCACTGAACTGAACTGAAATTTAGTGAAATATATGTGATTTCTTCTTTAAAATATTGAAATTAACACTGATAAAAGCCTAATAATATGCTCTCATAAGAACATATATTGTGTTTCTTAGATTATTCCAGCATTTACAGTGATATACTTTTTTGATAAATATTTACTGACCATCAATATGCTTTCAGGCACTGCTCTAGACACTGTATATACAACAGTTTTAAAAACATAGAAAAATATCTTTCCTGGTGGGGCTTCAATATGATGAAAGCAGAAAGATAATAAAATAAATAAATAAAATATATAGTATGTCAATGGTGATAAGAGTAATGGAGGAAATTTAAGAGAGACAAGGATTTCCAAAAGTGTGGCTTAATTTTTCAACCTAAGTTTTACTAGGCAGGTAGATTTGAACAGACTTGAAGGGCAAGAGGGAGAGGACCATGCAGTTCTGGGTGATGCACTCGGGCACACATTTGAGGGAGAGATTATACCACATGTGTGACTAGCGGACTGGGCAGCGTTTCAGCTAGACAAGAGTGCTAAGTTAGTTCATATTAGTTAAAGGATACACATGTCAATGATACACTTTCGAAGTCAGTAAAAGATAAAGAGCCTTTTCTCTGAGGAAGATATGGCAGTCACTGTTTTAACATGGCCAAATGTGAGTCAGAATTGTTGGGTGACACCATGTACGGAAAATAAAAAGGCAAAGACACAGTAAACCTACCTTAAATTTGATCAATCCCTGAGTTTCTTAGTTGCTGAGCAAATAAATTCATTTTCTATTACTATAGTGTAGCCCAATTTGAGTTGGATTTGAGTCACTTGCAGTTAGGAAATAAAAAATACTTTAACTGATCCATTGAATAATGCTGACTCTTGTAAATGCAAATCATACAGTTACCCTGAATCCTGTCTATATGATCATTTCACCTTCGTTTGCCCTTGTGCATTAAAGAATTACATATCCTAAAAAGGCATAAAAGATTTTTATAGGGAATGTATAGCAATTCATATCTACAAAAAGTTACATGAGAATAATATGCCACTCAGTGCATTACTATGTTTTTGTCTTTAGCAATATTCAAGCTTTAATTTTAAATTAACCAAGTATTGCTTCCAACATCCCCTGTGAATACAAAGATATTGAACAAAGAAAAAAGTACACAATAATGGCTCTCTTTGAGACATATTTATTAGTTAAATTAGTCTATGTATACTCTTTCCACTCTACCACCCAAGAAGAGTAAAAAATCTTTGAGCATCTACCTTAAAGTCCGTTTCCTCCTTGAGCCAATTCTGCTATTTAAATTCCTTCTGCTTTCTCCATTTTTCTTTCATAGTATGATCTTTTTTCCTGTCATGTTGCTATTTGTTGTTCATAAATTCCAAGGCATAACCAGTGCATGCAAATCACAATGTTTTTATGAGAAGAGGGGTTTAGTGCCAGTACAAAGATTTATGACACCATATATTTTTTTACTTGCTATTAGTCACATAGGCATTTTAATGTTGAGATTAATTTTTAATAACTCTTCCATTTGCATCTCTGGACTTATTGATTTGAAACGTCATGGTGGTGATCATATCTTTTCATAGTCAAAGGAACTTTAAATAAGCCTTTCCCATAAGACCACACATTTCATATAGTCATATTCACTGAGCTGAAAAATGCTTTGTTGTTTTGAAAATTATCAGAGTGGACATATTATGTGAATGATCAAAATTCTACTTAATTTTGAAGAGGCTGTGTAATATCATTTGACAATAGGAAGAAAGAAACTCATTTTATCTTTTCTTGGTATTTAAAATCACAAGCAAAATAAATGCAAAAGGCTATAGCTTAGTAAGACCCAGTTTATTTAAGAATGTAGAGACATCATTGTGTACCTTCTTTTATTATACTCACTCGAACAAAAATGAACTCTTATTTTTTAAAGTTACCAACATAATATGGGTCAATAAAACAATTAAGATCCTTCTAGAGAATCCCAGGGACGGGGGAGCCTGGTGGGCTGCTGTCTATGGGGTCGCACAGAGTCAGACACGACTGAAGCGACTTAGCAGCAGCAGCGGCAGCAGTGGTATATTCTTAAATTTATTTCTCCATGGAATTTGGCATGCAAAACTTATATTTAAATGGAGAAATAAACAAATAAAAATGAAGCAATTAGAAAGCCAGTGTACACACACACACACAAAAATTATCATGAAAACTTTTTAAAAAGTTTAAAAATATCTGACTGTCTAAATATCTAACAGCTGTGAGTGATTAATGGTGCATTCATGAAATGACATATTATGCAGTTTTTCAGTATATGCTATAGAATAACATTAGTGACAAAAAATCACATTTGAGGTTAAAGTATCATTGATACTTGAAAGGAGGAATGTATATATGTATGTGCAGAGAACACTATTGTAATCCATTATAGTATGCTATAGTATGTTAGTAATCATTATCGCTTGGTGGTATGATTGCAAATGCTTTTATGTCATTATAATTTATTCATACTTTCTATGTTAATATTGGATAAATTACCTTAAAATGTATATACTCATAGGCAACTTGAGGGATATACAGTAAGAAATAATAAATCCTTACATTTAAGGAGCATGAGAAGAAGGATGATCTATGAAGCTGCACAGAAATGGAATAAACTCCTTTTAGAGGTATCTTCTTTCTGTAGTACTGTTTTTTTTTTTCTTTTTAAAAAAATTAATTTATTTATTTTAATTGGAGGCTACTTACTTTACAATATTGTAGTGGTTTTTGCCATACATTGACATGAGTCAGCCATGGATGTACATGTGTTCCCCATCCTGAACCCTCCTCCTACCTCCCTCCCCATCCCATCCCTCAGGGTCATCCCAGTGCACCAGCCCTGAGCACCCTGTCTCATGCATCGAATCTGGACTGGCAATCTATTTCACATATGGTAATATACATGTTTCAATGCTATTCTCTCAAATCATCCCACCCTCACCTTCTCCCACAGAGTCCCAAAGTCTGTTCTGTACATCTGTGTCTCTTTTGCTGTCTCGCATATAGGGTCATTGTTGCCATCTTTCTAATTTCCATATATATGTGTTAATTTTTAATTTTGTATTGGGGCATAGTTGATTAACAATGTTGTGATAGTTTTAGACGCCACAGCAAAGTGATTTAGTTATACATATACATGTACTGGGGCTTCCCTGGTGGCTCAGACAGTAAAGCGTCTGCCTGCAATGCTGGAGACCCAGGTTCGATCCCTGGGTCGGAAAGATCCCCTGGAGAAGGCAATGGCAACCCACTCCAGTATTCTTGCCTGGAGAATCCCGTGGACAGAGGAGCCTGGTAGGCCACAGTCCACGGGGTCGCAAAGAGTCGGCCACTACTGAGCGACTGCTTCACTTATTCATGTATTATTTCCCGACTTCTTTTCCTATTTAGGTTGTTATATAATATTGAGCAGAGTTCCCTATGCTGTCTATCCAATAGATCCTTGTTAGTTATCCATTTTATATATAGCAGTCTGTACATCTCAATCCCAAACTCCCTAACTATCCGTCTTCTACCCTTCCCCCCAGTAGCCATAAGTTTGTTCTCTGAGTCTGTGAATCTGTTTCTAACCTAGTCATTAAGTGCAAGATCATTAAAACTCATTTTTATGACATATCATATTAAATAATTCAGAAAGTTTTCAAAAACTGAGCAACCTAGCTGTTATTAAAAAAAGTATATTTCCCTATGCTTTTTAATGTTCCTGTCAACTTTTTTAAGAAAACAAATATACTTGATACTTTTATTAAAGTGAGATAGTGAAATAGAATTGACTTAAACCCTGTTTCATTGTATCAATAAATAATATTCATGAACTGATAAATGATGAAGATATATAAAGTTCAATATATGTCAGAAAAAAGTCATTTCCCCCCAAATTGCCTTTTTTATATTTCCTGTTTATGTATCAAAACATGTAATTATTAATATTTTTGATTCATTGGCTATGCTTTGTAAATGAAATAGTGATTTAAGTTACAAGAATTTTATTTTAATAGTATCGGGAATTTTAAAAAATGACTGTGCATATTAATGTTTAAAAGAAGTAGGAAAAATGATGGATATTGTGACAGACCCTTTAATGGATTTTATCAATGGAATCAGGGTTTCTAGCATACATGTGGGAAGAAAATTCTGTGCTAAGGTTGGAAACTTTGTCCAGCTTTTGTAAAACTTTGCTCCAGAACACTTCATTCTTTGACAATAAGCAAGCCTGTCACCCAAGTTACAGTAAATCTGAATCTAGAATGACTAAAAGAGCCTCCCTAAATCAAGGTATTTCAATGCGTATGTGTTGAGGTGAGAGTGAGGTGATCTTTAATCTTGGCAATGTGTGGATTCATGATATGTGAGGGGTTATGTTCTTTTTTTGAAAAATGATAAAAAGAATGGCAAAAATGATAAAAAGGAAAAAGGAAGAAGAGGGACTGTTTTATGCCAGTTATCAGACAAATCAAATTTAGAAAAAAACAGTATGAGAGGTGAAGATTTGAAAATTGATTCCCTAAATATTCACTTTGATGTGAGGCTTTTGAACTGTGGTGTTGGAGAAGACTCTTGAGAGTCCCTTGGACTGCAAGGAGATCCAACCAGTCTGTTCTGAAGGAGATCAGCCCTGGGATTTCTTTGGAAGGAATGATGCTAAAGCTGAAACTCCAATACTTTGGCCACCTCATGCGAAGAGTTGACTCATTGGAAAAGACTCTGATGCTGGGAGGGATTGGGGGCAGGAGGAGAAGGAGACGACAGAGGATGAGATGGCTGGATGGCATCACCGACTCGATGGACGTGAGTCTGGGTGAACTCCGGGAGTTGGTGATGGACAGGGAGGCCTGGCGTGCTGTGTTTCATGGGGTCGCAGAGTCGGACACGACTGAGCAACTGAACTGAACTGAACTGAAATATTCACTTGGCAATATTTCCATGGTATAATACCATGTGTGTGGTATATACCATATGGTATAATACCAGTGTGAAGACTTGCTCATAAGGTTAAGAACACCCAGAGCTGTTCGTACCTGCAATTTATGTTAAGAGAAACTGATTAGCAGTCATACTTTAGGTCAATGTTTTTCTAATTATGTATCTTTATTATATCATTAAATTGCTTTGGTAAATCTCATGTAAATATATTATAATTATGATAATTTGAAATAGAAAATATCAAAATACAGAGTTTGTCATAGTAAGAATAAGCATTAGTTTGGAAAATTTGTTACTGGGAAATTTGATTTTATATATGTGTATATGTACACATGCACATACATATAGATATATAGATATACGTAGTAGATTATATTGTGAAATATATTTCTTACTACGTATAATATTCAAAGACTATCAATGCAAATACCTGATTCCTTAGGCAGTAAAATATAGATTAATACTCAGTTTTCATCATATGGCTGTGAAATTCATCTCAGAATACTTTTCTTATTTTTTTTTTCTCTCTCTCTCTATATGACAAGCGCAAAAAACTGAAATTTAAACAAACTGACCTTAGGGCTAATATACAGAATGGGTTATGAGAATCTCATTTTGCAAGAACCAGTTTACCTAGTTGATGTTTTTAAAATAATCTTAGTGGCAAGGAAAATCAAATGAGGTGCCTGAGACAGGTTAAAATCAAATGAGGTGCCTGAGACAGGTTAAAATTTTACAAAGAGCACAGTAAGTTGAAGCAAACCTTGTAACACAAGGTCACTTGGCTTAGTGTTGCATGCTATTTAAACAACTCTTATATACAGATGTCTGCAGGACTTTTCAGTAATGATGACTGACAATAATTTTCCTGCCTCTGTTTTCCAATTGTGGTACTCATATAAACCAAAAAGAATTGTAAAAATTTAAATATACTGGAAACTGGTGAAAAACTGCAGAATCCCAGAAGGAGTTCTCACTATCCAAAGAAAGAAAGAAAGGTGAGGAGTGAAGGATGAGAAAGATAAGTAACAGGCTGCCCATTACAGATAAATTCTATCTATTGGAATTACACCACATTATTGCCTCCTGTAATCCCAGTATTTGCTTACAAGATTTGCTTACCCCTGCCCATAGCAATGGGCTTCCCTGATGGCTCAGATGGTGAAGAATCTGCCTGCAATGAAGGAGACTGGGGCTCGATGCCTGGGTCAGGAAGATCCCTTGGAGAAGGAAATGGCAACCCACTCCAGTATTCTTGCCTGGGAAATCCCATGGACAGAGGAGCCTGGCAGTTTACAGTCCATGGGGTCGCACACAGTGGGACACGGCTGAGCATGAATGCACACCCACACCGATAGCAATACCCATAGATACGTACACATATATCTCAAATCAATAGATCTCGAAGTACAGTTTTCTCAATAATATAAAGTGTATCTACTAGTAAAACAAATTTTAAAAAGGATTTTAGTGTAGTGTGGGGAATACCAAAGGAAAGTAGATATTCTGCTGTTGGATAACACATAGCCGTCAATGAATCAGTCCTCTTTTCTCAGCATAGAGCATGGGGACCAAACAATTAATGAGTATATGAACATACATATGAAGAAGTGCAATGCATGAACATAGGGGTGAATGTATCCTTTTGAATTACAGTTTTTGTTTTTGCTTTTTTCCTGAATATATGCCCAGGAGTGGGATTGCTGGATCATAAGGTAATTCTGTTTTCAGTTTTCAGAGGAACCTCCATACTGTTTTCCATAGTAGGTGTACCAACTTACATTCCATCAAAAGAGTAGGAGGATTCCCTTTTCTCCACATCCTTTCTACTATTTGCTATTTGTAGACTTTTTAATGATGGCCATTCTGACTAGCAGTACCTCATTGTAGCTTTGATTTGCATTTCTCTAATGATAAGCAATGTTGATCATCTTTTCATGTGCCTTGTAGCCATCTGTGTTTCTTCTTAGGAGAAATGTGTATTTAGGTATTCAACCCATTTTTCATTTTGTTTGGCTGAGTTGTATGATCTGGTTGTATGTTTTGGAAATTAACCCCTGTTGGCCACATCATTTGCAAATATTTTCTCCCATTCTGTATGTTGTCTTTTAATCTTGTTTATGGTTTCCTTTGCTGTGCAAAAGCTTGTAAGTTTGATTAGACCTCATATATTTATTTATTTATCTTTATTTCTAGTGTCTTGGAACACTGACCCAAGAGAATACTGGTACTATTTATGTCAGAGAATGTTTTGACTATGATCTCCTCTAGGAATTTTATGGTATTATGGCTCATGTTTAAGTCTTTAAGCCATGTTGAGTTTATTTTTGCATATGTTAAGAGAGCATGTTCTAGCTTTACTGATTAACATGTAGCTGTACAACTTTCCCACCATCACTTGATGAAGAGACTGTCTTTTGCCCATTGTATATTCTTGTCTCCTTTGTTGAAGATTAATTGATCTTAGGTATGTGGGTTATTTCTGGGCTCTCTATTCTGTTCTATTGATCCGTATGTCTGTTTTTCTGCCAGTACTATGCTATTTTTATTAGTATAGCTTTGCAGTATTGTCTGAAGTCTGTGAGGGTCATACCTTCTGCTTTGTTCTTTTTCCTCAGGATTGTTTGGGCAATCCTGGGTCTTTTATGATTCCATATATATTTTAGGTTTATTGTTTCTAGTTCTGTGAAAATGTCATGGGCAATTTGGTGGGGACCACATTAAATCTGTAGATTTCTTGGATAGTATGGCTATTTTAATAATATTAATTCTTCCCATCCAAGAACATAGGATATCTTTCCATTTGTTGGAATCATCTTTAATTTCTTTTATTAATGTTTTACAGTTCTTTCACGTCCTTGGTCAGGTTTAGTCCTAAAGTGGGAGGTTGAGGTTAGCCAATGTAAGCTTTTGCATATACGTATATAGGTAATTGTTGTTAGTTTATATTAGTTTATAATTGTTGTTATACATATATAGAATTGTTAGTTGTTGTTAGTCCATTATATACATATAATATATAAGGTCCTGCTGTACAGCACAGAGAAATATATTCAGTATCTTATGAGAAATCATAAAAATAATTTTAAAGGAATATATACATATATACATAAAACTGAATCACTTTGCTGTACAGCAGAAATTAATACAACACTGTAAATCAACTATACTTCAATGTTAAAAGATAAAGTGAAAAAAAAAGGGAAAGAGATATTCTTAACAGTAGAATATGGGTAGTAGAATATGGGAATAACATAATAATGGGCTTCCAGAATAGAGACCATGAATAGGTATATTAAAAGGGTGATCAACAATGTCAATCTTGAGTTCATAAATAAGCTATTTTATTTAGGAAAGAAATAGTCATGATAAAAAAAAAAAATCTTAGTTATTTGCATGCTTCTTCCAATCAAGAATTAGGCTGTCAAGAGAGATTCAATGAGAGTGTTTGTAAAGGCCTGCAAGTTTTTCCTAAATCTCTTCACATGGCTCATAAAATAAAGAAATAATGTGTTACGTAACATTCTTATTTGTAAAAAGTCACTTTTTGTCTTCAGAAAACCTGAGTAAACTAAATATATTTGTTTCACATCTTTAGACAGTATAATTGCAATTCAAATTTGTTAACATTTATATTTCATGAACATTGGTTTTTCTATCTTTGCTAAAGATAAATATGAACTAGTTATATGTAATAATTTGCCTATGAGGCAATGTCAAAAGACAGTACTATTTTATATAGCTAAGTGGATTATTAATATATACATAAACAACAATCATCTTTCAGTGTCAGTGGTCTTATTTTAAGTACAATGATACTTATTGTGTTTTTAATATAGTGTATAGACTATACTTTCCAAATTTCTGTAATTTAAAAAAAATTTTGTAATTTACCTTGATTTTTTTCCCCTGTATTTTGGATGAATCACAATAATTACAGTTCTTCTTAATAGTATTAAAATAAAGTAGTCTTAATATGTATGAAAATCACATACATTTTTATGCATTGTTTCTGGGCATATTTCCAATAACTTACAGCTTTAGTAAAAGTTATTAATTTCAGAATGTTCCCATGTATTTATTTCCCTGGTAGCTCAGACACTAAAGAATCCACTTGCAATGCAGGAGACCCAGGTTTGATCCCTGGGTCAGGAAGATCCCCTGCAGAAGGGAAAGGCAACCCACTCCAGTATTCTTGCCTGGAGAATTCCATGAAAGAGGAGCTTGGTGGAATACAGCCCATGGGGTCACAAAGAATAGGATACAACTGAGTGATGAACTTACACCTTCACTTTTTTCTTTTTCCCATGTATTTATATCCTTGAACTCCTGTCACATGGAATAGTTTATTTTTACATTAAAGATAGAGATACACACACACACACACACACACATACATATATATTCTATTCATTTATATGACATAAGGCTAATAGTTGCAAACAATTAGCTAACCCTTATAAAACTAGCATTTATATTAGTAAAAAACTATCAAAATAAAATTGATCTTTGTATTTCACAAGAGAAAATACATGTCACAGTTTTGATTTAAAATATATGTGAAACACCCAAAAACATACACATGCATCATGGAACATAAACTGTGAAGACAGTGGTAGGGATCAGAGGTAAAGAATAAATAAAATCACAGCAGACATGAAAGGGGTCCACCTCTGTGTGAAAGTCAGCCCCATGGATATCTAATGCACTGGATGTACTGGGGATTGGGTCTAAATACATATTTTCTGTAGAATTTAGTATTGAATGTAGCCTTATGTACAATAAGATCAAGGATGCTTTCTTCATCTCATTCTGCCTTTTAAAGTCACCAAATATAGGAGAATAAGAATTTCATAGATATGGAAATATCAGTTGGAGAGAATTTTACCCTTTTCAAAAATAGATATGCACACCAATATTCAACACCTTCAATAAAAAAAATCCTATTTTCAGCTCTAATAAACCCCCATTAAATCGCAGTAATCATGTGCTAGAGAACAGGTGTTTTAAATCACTAAATTTGGAAGTGGAGTGAAGTTGAGGAGCATGTTGGAAGCTTTTCATTGGCTGAGTCTGACTGCAGTTTCCATGGCAATTCCACATTTACCCTGGTTCCCAAATCTTCTTCTCACTCTTTCAAAATGCAGTGGAAAATACTATTTAGTGTGAGGAGAACAAATTGGGTCAAATTATCATCATTTATGTAGCTAGAAACAGGAATAGGAATAAAGAGAACCATGTGTGGACTCTCCTTTACAATTTGCTCACATTTTATTTCATCTATATTCATTTATGCATAATGTCTACACCCTCTGCTGTTAATCAACATATGTTACAAAAGAAAAATATCCATAGGGCAACAGCTTGTTACAATAACCATCATTTATGGAGAGAAAATGCCAGTCATATGAGTGGTGTTTGTGCCTAGAGTCTTACATATTTGTTATTGTTCAGTCACTCAGTCGTGTCCGACTCGTTGCAAGCCCAAGGACTGCAGCTTGGGCTTCCCTGTCCTTCACCATCTGCCAGAGCCTGCTCAAATTCATGTCCATTGAGTTGGTGATGCTATCCCACAGTCTTGTCCTCTGTCATACTCTTCTCCTCCTGCTTTCAATCTTTCCCAGCATCAGGGACTTTTCCAATGAGTCAGCTCTTCCCATCAGGTGGCCAAATTATTAGAGCTTCAGCTTCAGCATCAGTCCGTCCAATGAATATTCAGGACTCCTTTCCTTTAGGATGGATTGGTTTGATTTCCTTGCAGTCTAAGGGACTCTCAAGAGTCTTCTCCAACACCACAGTTCGAAAGCATCAATTCTTTGGCACTTAGCCTTCTTTGTGGTCCAACTCTCACATCCATACATGATTACTGGAAAAACCATAGCCTTGACTAGACAGACCTTTGTCGGCAAAGTAATGTCTCTGCTTTTAAATATACTGTCTAGGTTGGTCATATCTTTTCTTGCAAGGAGCAAATGTCTTTTAATTTCATGGCTGCAGTCACCATCTGCAGTGATTTTAGAGATCAAGAAAAAAAAGTCTTTCACTGTTTCCGTTATTTCCCCATCTACTTGCCATGGAATGATGGGACCGGATGCCATGATCTTTGTTTTCTGAATGTTGAGTTTTAAGCCAGTTTTTTCACTCTCCTCTTTCATTTTCATCAAGAGGCTCTATAGTTCCTCTTCACTTTCTGCCATAAGGGTGGTGTGCAGAATATCTGAGTTTATTTCTCCTGGCAATCTTGATCCAGCTTGTGCTTCATCCAGCCCGGCATTTTGCATGATGTACTCTGCATATAAGTTAAATAAGCAGGGTGACAGTATACAGCCTTGACATACTCCTTTCCCAATGTGGAATCAGTCAGTCCTTTGTTCCGTGTTTGGTTCTAACTATTGCTTTTTGACCTGCATATAGATTTCTCAGGAGGTAGATCAGGTGGTCTGGTATTCCCATCTCTTGAAGAATTTTCTAGTTTGTTGTGATCACACAATCAAAGGCTTTGGCATAGTCAATAAAGCAGAAGTAGATGTTCCTCTGGAACTCTCTTGCTTTTTCTGCCAGTGGATGTTGGCAATTTGATCTCTGGTTACTCTGCATTTTCTAAATCTAGCTTGAACATCTGGAAGTTCTCGGTTCATGTACTGTTGAAGCCTCATTTGGAGAATTTTGACCATTACTTTGCTAGCGTGTGAGATGAGAGCAATTGTGTGGTAGTCTGAACATTCTTGGCATTGCCTAGAAAATACTGTTTTAGAAAAGGCAGTGAGAGTTATCAAGGTAGAAAATTATTTCATAGGGTTCCTCTATCTGGGACTTTTCCTGTGTATCCTCCATCATTGTGGCTGACACCACTTGTTTCTGTTTTCAGCAATAAGTACCTAGTTATTCAGAGAGGCTGAATGTACATTCTCTGTCTTGGGAAGTGGGGTCTAGGAGCATAGAAACTCCAAAGATTTTTTGTGTTTTTTTTTTCTTTTTAATTGAAGGATAGTTGTTTTACAGTATTGTGTTGGCTTCTACCAAACATCAATATGTATCAACCATAGGTTTACTTATGTCCCCTCCCATTTGAACATCCCTCCCACCTGCTTCCCCATCCTAAGAACTCCAAAGTTTTGATAGTCAGTATCTCATGCCATCTTAGAACTTTGTGGAGGTGGATCTAAAAGTAATGATAAAAGTGAGCTGTTAGCTTATCTTACTTCAGCCAAATAGTTTCCCCATAAAGTCTAATATCAACACTGTGATCTCTGGAACTAAAATGCAAGACATAGAGCAGCAAACTTACATTCCATTTCCTAATAGAGTTCCGATCCTGAACCTCTATCTCTGCTAACCTTTCTTATTCAGAGCCAACAACCATATTTAACCATTTCACATCCTTTCTATATTTTCCCTGGGCCATGTCCTTCTCTTGGTATTTTCCAGAACTAGAAGCTGGTGTTTTACCAAGTCCCAAGTTTTACCACCTCATAATAGTTATTCCAAAAAGGGAGAGGTATAAAAAGGCACAACAAGACAGGGCTTTTACAATTCCTACTCCCTAACAATGAGAGGTTTTATACTCCAGCCCTAAGGAAGGGGATGTGTTATTCCATCTTTTAAGGAGCCCCCCCTTATGTTTCCTCTAAAAAGAGACTTGAGGAATTCAGGGAGGATATTTATAATGAATAAGAGAGTCTTCCATTCTTAGCAGACTTGTCTGCCTGTAGTTAAAGACTATCCAAAGGCAACAATTCATTCTTCCTTAATTCTGCTTCCTTAACAATTTACCTAATTTTATCTATGTCGTCCCAGGTGGCACCAGTGGTAAGGAATCCTCCTGCCAATGCAGGAGACACAAGAAATGTGAGATCCCTGGGTCAGGAAGACTCCCTGGAGAAGGGGAATGGCAGCCCATTCTAGTATTCTTGTATGGAAAACCCCATGTGCAGAGGAACCTGCTGGGCTGCAGTCCATGGGGTCACAAAGAGTCAGACACGACTGTGCAGATATGCACATATTTACACACTCATGTGTGCGTGCATGCACACACACACACACACACACACACAACTGATGCACATAGCCTTCTCAGAGCAGCTAATTTGAGGGCTCTTAGGGAAGTATTGGGAGCACAATGGCTGGAGGAAAGCTTGGGTGGGATTCTTATATCCCCTCAACTCTCCACAAATACCGACAGAACCACACCTTACTGAGAACTTGTCCTTGTAAGAATATCAAGGTTCCATGAACATATAGAGATCCCTGAAGGACTCTCTCATCATTCTGCATGTGTAGCTGCATGAGAGATTCCAAGTAAAGCAATATTGCAAATGTGATTTATTATAATCCATTATAGGTCTGAGATTTTATGGCACTTCAATACATACTGCAATTATGTTGTTTAGGTCTCTGTGCTGAAGTTATTTTATTGCATATATCTTTTCCACATTATTTTCTATAAAGTCCAGGAAGGCAAGACATTAGTTTATGTTTTGTTTGTTTTAATTTTCATTCTGTGTGTCTGGATCCATTCAACAAACATTCATTTAGCAAGTTCTATAGGACAAACAGGTTTCCCTGATGGCTCAGATGGTAAAGAATCTCCCTGCAATATGGGAGATCTTGGTTTGATCCTTGGGTTGGGAAGATCCCCGGAGAAGAGAATGGCTACCCACTTCAGTATTCTTGCCTGGAGAATTCCATGAACAGAGGAGCCTGGCAAGTTACAGTCCATGGGGTCACAGAGAGTCAGACACAACTGAGTGACTACTACTATAGAACAAACACTTAGCAAAAAGATAAATACAATATGATCCCTTCTCTCTAGAATTTCAAACTGGTGAGCCATTTGGGCACTTACTGTGTACCAGAGGAGTCACTGTTTCTCAATTACACATTTACCTTAAGGAGGAAAAGTTTTATCCCATTTTACATCATAGAAACTAAGAATCAAAGAGAATTCCAATCAAGTGGTTTCCAGAAGAAATCTTAGGTAAGGATGGGATGCTTATAAAGAGAAATCTAAAAATCCATCTACTATACAGAAAAGGAAAATGTGATTCAGAAAAGTTAAAAAAAAAACCAGATCAAAAAAGAAAAGTCTAGAGAAAAATATCAGGGAAAAAAAATGAGCCAAATGAATTATCTGAAGTTCTTGCTTTATTTTACATGCTGTGTGCTAAGTTGTCTCAGCTGTGTCCAACTCTTTGCAACCCTATGAACTGTAGGCTGTGGACCCCAGGCTCCTCTGTCCATGGGATTCTCCAAACAAGAATATTGGATAGGGTTGCCATGGTCTCCTCCTTCCCCGCTCTGGGATCAAATCCATGTCACTTACATCGCCTGGATTGGCAGGTGGGTTCTTTACCACTAGCGCCACCTGGGAAGCCCATTTCACATGCTACCAAGATAGTAAATTGGCAGATAGAAAGCTCTTCTGAGAAACACGCTGGTAATTAAGCAAGAACCTTAGTGTATGGGTCTGTTTAACCCAGATCTATGTCAAAGTTGTGAAATGAAACAGGAGATATTTCTCAAAAATCTTTGTCTTTAGGTAGTGTTTTCCCACCATGTAAATAGGTTGCCAAAGGGATATCACCTTTTATTTCCTGTGTAACTCACTGACACGTATTTGAGCAAAGAATTCTACTTATTTTACAACTTAGTAATGAAATAAGAAATTATAAATGCTATTTATTCCATTGCTACTACTATTACCCAGTGATGGTGCCATACCAAAAATGTGTATATATTTTTCTATTATTCTGTATTTATTCCTTTTTTAATTGGAGGATAATTGCTTTAAAATTTTGTGTTGATTTCTGCTGTACAACAATGTGAATCAGCCATAAATATACATATGTCCTGTCCCTCTTGAGCCTCCCTCTCACCCAGCCCCTCATCTCACCCAAACCCTCATCTCACCCAACCCCTCATCCCACCCCTGTAGGTCATCACAGAGCACCAGGCTGTGCTCCCTGTTGTATAGCAGTTTCCACTAGCTCTCTATTTTACACGTAGTGAAGTACATATTTCAGTGCTACTTCCTCTCAGTTTGTCCCGCCCTCTCCTTCCCCCACTGTGTCCACAAGCCTGTTCTCTATGTCTGTGTCTCTATTCTGCCCTGCAAACAGGTTCATGGTATCATTTTTCTACATTCCATATATGAGTTAATATACAATATTTTTCTCTCTCTGTCTTTCTTCACTCTGTATAATAGGCTTTAGGTTCAGCCACCTCAGTTCACCTGACTCAAACTCACTCCTTTTTATGACTGAGTAATATTCCATTGTATATACGTACCACAGCATCCTTATCCATTCATCAAAAATGTATATCTTCAAACCTTGTTATTTCAGAACTCTTTGTGCTGTCCAGAGATCTAAGATTGAAGATCAATTAAATTTCTCTTTTTTGAAAAGTCAATATTAATGCCACTGTTTCATCCTAATTTATGAGGGGCAGTATGAGATCTTTATTATGTCTGAGCTAGTATCTCTTAAAGAGTAATAATAATATTTTCATATATTTATATTTATTTTATAGAACTAAGAAGTTTTAGATTCTTTACAACTTTCCCCTTTTTTCTTTCTTTTTGTTTTTCTCAACTAATTGATTTTTATTTTTTTTAATTTTATTTTATTTTTAAACTTTACATAATTGTATTAGTTTTGCCAAATATCAAAATGAATCCGCCACAGGTATACATGTGTTCCCCATCCTGAACCCTCCTCCCTCCTCCCTTCCCATACCATCCCTCTGGGTCATCCCAGTGCACTAGCCCCAAGCATCCAGTATCGTGCATCGAACCTGGACTGGCAACTCATTTCTTACATGATATTTTACATGTTTCCATGTCATTCTCCCAAATCTTCCCACCCTTTCCCTCTCCCACAGAGTCCATAAGACTGTTCTATACATCAGTGTCTCTTCTGTCACCTCCCCCATAATTGCTCCCACTTATTAATATGCACTGTGTTGAAATCAGCTTCCAAGGTGGCTCAGTGGTAAAGAATTTGCCTGCCAATGCACGAGCTGCAGTTGGTGTGAGTTCAATCTCTGCATTGGGAATATCTCCTAGAGGAGGAAATGGCAACTCTCTCCAGTATCCTTGCTGGGATAATCTCATGAACAGAGGAGCCTGGTGGACTACAGTCCATGGGGTTGCAAAGAGTTGGACACGACTGAGAACAGACACACATGTTGAAAGCAGCAAGCTAAGTATACACCATTTACCTCCTCACATCCTGCTTGTGTACGATTAGTAAAGTTTCTCTTCCCATTATCAGGGAGGCACTACAATGAAGGGAAAAGAGCAGGGTCTGAATTTAACTCACCTGAGTCCAGGTCTAATTTTGGCTTCTTCTGTCTGTAAGACTTTATGCAAATTATTTAAACACATGAGCCTCAAATATTTTTAAAAAATCTTCCAAAGTGAATAGCATCACTATTCTCTAAATGTTTTGTGAGAAATTCATGAGACTTCCTGACCTACTGTCAGATCATACAGTTGTTAAATGAATACCTCCCTCTTTTTCCTTAGACCTCACTCCTGGGCCAATGTTTCAGTTTATTAAAGAGCCACTGAATAGGGACTCATGCCCTCTGCTATTTAGAGAAACAAAGGATATTCTGAACCACTAGGGGTGTGCTGGAGCCAGCTGGCAAAGTCGATCAGGTCCCGAGAACGTGCACGGCGGGGCTAAGAAAGAAACTATTCAGCTTTTACCTAGCCCAAGCTCTTTAAAGTATGAAGTTGACCCTGATCTTGTATGTGAGACAGTCTGTTTTAAAGCATCAGAGAATTTGGCTCTCAGTATTTATCTACTGAATCTAAAATTACAACCACTAGATTCTGTAGAAAGGGGATTTTACTAGCTCTCTGACTTTAGGGAAGAAACATAGTCAATCTGTATAGTTTTCTAATGAGTAAAATGAGATATTAGGTTATATCAAGCAGGTCATGGTGGAAACCCATGGTACTGCTGCTCCCTCCAGAGTCTCTAATAGAAACATTTGATCCATTACAAAGCTCCCTCCTTCTGGGACAGGGCCTCAAAATTCTGTTTAACACAACTTTTGTGTTGGGGATGTAATTTGATTGTTATTTGTTAGTGCTTGGGTTATATATTTCCTTATCTGCCTTCCAGTCTTTAATTGCACATTCTATGATTATTATTAAAATTAGACCCATTTGTTATCCTATGTTAGAGTTACATCCTCAAGAGTCAATTGAGTGCTTTTGTCTCTTTGTTCCAGCCTACTGTGCTTTTTCATTCTTTTGTTTGCTCTCTAAATATAAAGATTATTAGCCATAAAGCAGTCAACATTTGGAGAATGGTTGCCAAAAATCATCATTAGTTTTATAACCAATGATCTATAGTCCTTCTAGCAGTTAATTAGACATACCAATCCATGCTTATGAAAATAATAAAACCATGTCTTATAAAGAGGAAAAATGCTTGTTTTTTTCCCCTATAGAATGATATTCAAATAACTGAAACAGTGATATCAAATCACTGTGATATAAATTTTAACAAGGGTAAGAACCGCTTAGAATTCATCTTTGATATGTGTCCTCTATAGTTTCTAACCTTCTCATTTAAGCTATCTTTCTATTGAACTTCCTTAAGTTTTAAGCTTAGGATCAGAATCATCAGAAGGGGTCAATGTTGGGGTCCCGCAGTTTAGTCCTGGCTTGTTCCTATCCCCTGTACAGTTCCGTGCATTTTGACAACTGTCACGTGGCCACCATGACAGTATCCTAAAAGTACTCACATTGCCTTAAAATGTTTCACACTTTAGCTATTTCCCCTACCCTTGCAAAACTCTGGGCAGAATTGCTATTTTTATTGCCTCTATAGTTTCACCCTTTCCAGAATGTCAAATATTTGGAATCATGTAGTATACAGCCTTTATAGACTATCCTTTTTAACTTACCAATATGGATTTCAAGTTCTTCTATATCTTTTCATGACTTGATATATCATTTCTTTTGATCAGAAACATGTGCCATTGCATGGATATACCATAGTATTGATGCATTCATCTATTGAAAGGCTTCTTGGTTGTTTCAGTATAAACACTCATGATTAAGTCATACATAAATTTGCGATCAGTATTTTTTGTACATATGACTTTCCAAATAAATCTGATAAATACCTAAGAGTACAACTGCTGAATCATACGGTAGGGTTATATCTGGTTTTGTTAAGAAACTGGCAAATTGTCTTCCAAAGTGGCTGTACCATTTTGCATTTCCACCAGCAATAAATGTAAAATTCTTGCTGTTCTACCTTCTTGTCAACATTTGTATCGATAGGCTTTAGATTTTAGCCATCCTCATAGGTAGGTGTGTAGTGGTATCTCATTTTGTCTCACTTTTCAACTCTTAAAAGTAAATGATGCTGAGCATCTTTTCATAACTTTTTTTACCATCTGTATATCTCCTTTACTGAAATGTTTGTTCAGATCTTATACTCTTTTTTTTTGTTGTTGTTGTTGTTGTTGGGTTGTTTCCTTATCATTAAATTTTCAAAATTCTTTGTATATATTGGTTAAAAATTCTTTATCAACTAGATAATAGCAAGTATTTTTCCCAGTCTGTGTCTTGTTCTGCCATTCTTTAACAGTGCCTTTGTAGAAGGTTTTTATTTTAACCAAGTCCAGCTTATAATTTTTCCTTTCATGGACTCTGTTTTATGTTGTATCTGACAATGAATCACCTAACTGAAGGTTACCTAGATACACAGGTATCCTGTGATATTTTCTAAAAGTTGTTTAGTTTTTGCAAAAGGAAAAAATAAGTTTATGATATATTTCTAGTTAACTTTTAAAAGAAGTGTAAAACCTTTGCTTTGATTCTTTTATTTTAGTCACATTGCTTTTTTTCTTGGCTAGATAGACTGTTACTAATTTTATATATCTTTTCAAAGAACTTGATTTTTATTTATGGGCTTTCTGCAGTTTTCCTATTTTCAATTTTTTTTTTTTTTAATTCTTTCCTACATTGTACAGTTTCTGTTTGCTTCAGGCTTTATTTTTCTCTTTCTCTCTTGTGGTCTAAGATAGAAGCTTAAGTTATTGGTTTTAGATCCTTCATCATTACTAATAAATGCTTTTAATGCTATAAATTCCCTTTAATAACTATTTTTGCTGCATTCTACAAGTTTTGATGAGCTGTATTTCCATTTTCATTTAATCCAATAAAAGCTGTCTTTTGGGACTTTTTTGACTCATGTTTTATTTAGAAGTCTGTTGTTTAATTTCAAAATGTTTCGGTATTTTCTGTCTTTCTGGTTTTGATTTCTAGTTTAATTCCATTGTGACTTGAAAAAATACTTTGTATGATTTCTGTTTTTAAATGTATTAAGTTTTTGGGGGGCTTGGGTATGGTTTGTTTTGTAGGAAATGCCATGTGAACTTGAGAGGAATGTACATTCTATCCTTTTTTGATTGAATATGCTATAAATATTTATTACATCAAGTTGATTAATAGTGAATTTTTGGTCAAGTATATCCTTTCATACATTCTACCTGTGGACCTTCCAACTACTGAAAGAGGACTGTGAACGCATCCAACCATAGTAGCAGATTTCTTGTTGCATTCCGTCAGTTCTTGTCTCTTGTATTTCAGGACTCCATTATGAGGTGTATGCATATTAAGATTGTTATGTCTTTTTGGAGAATTGAGCCCTTCATTATTATGTATAGCAAAGTCGCTCAGTCGGGTCTGACTCTTCGTGACCCCATTGACTGTAGCCTACCATGCTCCTCTGTCCATGGGATTTTCCAGGCGAGAGTACTGGAGTGGGTTGCCATTTCCTTCTCCAATTATTATGTATACCCCTCTTTATTTCTGATAATTTCCCTGTTCTAAAGTATGCTGTGCTTGGAATTAATACAGCTTCCTTTAATTTACTTTAGCTACTTATTAGGATGGTATCTCTTTTTCCATCCTTTCAATTTTTATCTAAATGTGTCTTTAATGTTTTTTCAGTCAGATAAACTTTGTGTTTAATTGGTGTATTCACATTTAAAGTGATGATTTATATACCTGGATTAATGGCTACTATTTTGTGACTGTTCTCTTATCATTGCAGTTGCTCTTGGTTTATTTTTATATTTTCTTCTCTGTTTCTGCCTTCTCTGATTTTAGGTGGGAATTTTATATAATTCCATTTTCTCTTCTCTCTTAGCATAATAATTATGATGTTGTTGTTCAGTCACTCAGTTGTGTCTGACTCTTGGCAACCCAGTGGACTGTAGCACAGTAGGCTTCCCTGACCATCACCAACTTCTGGAACTTGCTCAAACTCATGTCCATCAAGTTGATGATGCCATCCACCATCTCATCCTCTGTCTTCTTCTTTGCCTTCTGCCTTCAATCTTCCCCAGCATCAGTGTATTTTCCAGAGTAAACTCTTCCATAAGGTTGCCAAAGTATTGGAGCTTCAGCTTCAGCATCAGTCTGTTCAAAAAATATACAGGACTGATTTCATTTAGGATTGACTGGTTTGATCTCCTTTCAGTCCAAGGGATCTCAGCAGTCTTCTCCAACCCAAAAGTTCAAAAGCATCAATTCTTTGGTGCTCAGCCTTCTTTATGGTCCAACTCTCACATCCATACATGACTACTGGAAAAACCATAGCTTTGACTAAATGGATCTTTGTTGGCAAAGTAAAGTCTTTGCTTTTTAAAATGCTGCCTAAGTTTGTCATAACTTTTCTTCCAAGGAGCAAACATCTTTTAATTTCATGGCTGCAGTCAACATCTGCAGTGATGTTGGATATCAAGAAAATAAAGTCTGTCTCTGTTTCTATATTTTCCCCATCTATTTGCCATGAAGTGATAGGACCAGATACCATGATCTTAGTTTTTTTTTAACGTTGAGTTTTAAGCCAGCTTTTTCACTCTCGTCTTTCACATTCATCAAGAGGCTTTAAGTTCTTCTTCGCTTTCTGCCATAAGGGTAGTGTCATCTGCATATCTGAGGTTATTGATATTTCTCAGAGCAATCTTTCTTCCAGCTTGTGCTTCATCCAGTCTGGCATTTCTCATGATGTACTCTGCATATAATTTAAATAAGCAAGGATGATATACACCCTTGATGTACTCCTTTCCCAATTTGGAACCTGTCTGTTGTTTAATGTCTGATTCTAACTGTTGCTTCTTGACCTGCATACAGGTTTCTCAGGAGGCAGGTAGGGTGCTCTGGTATTCCCATCTCCTGAAGAACTGTCCATAGTTTGGTGTGATCCACACAGTCAAAGGCTTTAGCATAGTCAATGAAGCAGAAGTAGATGTTCTTCTGGAATTCTCTTGTTTTTCCTATGATCCAACAGATGTTGGCAATTTGATCTCTTTTTTTCTAAATCCAACTTGAACATCTGGTAGTTCTTGGTTCACATACTGCTGAAGCCTAGTGTGGAGAATTTTGAGCATTACTTTTCTAGCATATGAAATGAGTGCAATTGTGCAGTAGTTTGAACATTCTTTGGCATTGCCTTTCTTTGGGATCAGAATGAAAACTGACCTTTTCCAGTCCTGTGGCCGCTAAGTTTTCCAAATTTGCTGGCATATTGAGTGCTGCACTTTCACAGCATCATCTTTTAAGTTTTGAAATAGCTCAGCTGGAATTTCATCACATCTACTAGCTTTGTTTGTATTGATGCTTCCTAAGGCCCACTTGACTTCACAGTCCAGGATATCTGGCTCTAGGTGAGTGATCACACCATCATGGTTGTCTGGGTCATTAAGGTCTTTTTTGTATAGTTCTCCTGGGTATTCTTGCCACCTCATCTTAATATAATTATACTTCTTAAAAAATTTAGTGGTATCCTAAACATTTGTAATATATTTTAAGTGAATATGAGGATACTTTAAAATAAGATTATATTATTTCACAGATATCCAGATATTTGTAAAAGGGTATTTTTCCCAATTCCTCCCTTCCTCACCTGACAATGTTGCTGTCATTTACTTCATATACTGAAATCTCACAATACACTTTCCTGTTATTACTCTGTAAAAAATACTTTGAAAATTCCCTTAGATTAAGAATAAGAAAACTAAAATATTTTATTTTTACCTTCATTTTATTCCTTCTCTGATATTCTTCCTTCTTTTATGTAGGTATACGTTTCTACATCATTTTCATTCTTCTTGAAGAATTTTTCTTAACATGTTTGCAGATCATATACGCTGATGATGACTTTCCTCAATTTTTGTTTGAAAAAGTCTTTATTTTTCTTTCACTTTTGAAAGTTGTTTTCTCTGTATAATTTGAGTATTCTGGCTTTTGCTTTTTCTTATCAAACTTTAAATATTTTACTCCAGTTTCTTCTTGCTTTGTGTGGTTTTTTCCTCCATTTCTCTGTAGGTAATGTATTTTATTCCTCTTGCTTCATTCAAGATTTTCTCTTTGGTTTTCTGTAGTTTGAGTAGGATATGCCTTAGTTTAGTCTTTTTTTTTTTTTGTCTTTATTCTGTTTGGGTTTTATTTATTTATTTTAAAAAAGACAAAGTATAATGTATTGGGTAATAGAAACTGAGATAAATAGACCTTCAGTGTAAAGTCTATGTTTATCTGTCTGGGTGTTAGGCTCTGTTTAATATCTTGTGTAGCTGCAGATGAAGGCAATGGCACCCCACTCCAGTACTCTTGCCTGGAAAATCCCATGGACGGAGGAGCCTGGTAGGCTGCAGTCCATGGGGTCGCTAAGAGTCGGACACGACTGGGCAACTTCATTTTCACTTTTCACTTTCATGCATTGGAGAAGGAAATGGCAACCCACTCCAGTGTTCTTGCCTGGAGAATCCCAGGGATGCCGGAGCCTGGTGGGCTGCCATCTATGGGGTCGCACAGAGTCAGACACGACTGAAGCAACTTAGCAGCAGCAGCAGCAGTGTCTTTGTCCACGTCTCCTGTTGTCTTTGGGTTGTTGTAAGACCACTCTCCTAAGTAGAGTCTGTTTCTTGCAGCTCCTTCATCTGCGAATCGACTGCTATTATACTAGAGCTCTCATGATTTGGTAGTAAGATTGGGGGAGGGGAAGCATATTTTAATTTTGTAATTCAAATTTTATCTTTTAGTGGGCCTTCATCCTTCACCAGTGTTTCTTAGCTTTATCCTTTGCCACCTTAGATGTAACAGGAAGGCAAAGGGGTTGAACATGGGTAACTGCCCTTCTCTTAGGTTGGGTAAGTTTATGGTATAGTTTTCTCTTGGAGGGAGACTTTTGTTTTTGATAACTCTCTGGGCGTACTGCAAATGATTACTTTTTTCTTACCCTGTCAGAAATGAAAGTGTATTTCCCTTGACTCTTCACTATGAGAACCTTGTATAGTTCTTTGACTTAAAACTCATGAAAGTGTGGGATTTCCTCTAAGACTGAACTTTAGGAAATATATCACTCTCGAGCTAACCTGTACTCAGCCTCCAGCAACTAGTGAAAATTACCATATAGGTGTTTCTACCAGTTAATGTCTTCAGAAGGTTCTGCTTCAAATAAACTGATCTTGGCTCTGTTTCTCCATATTCGACTATCTTTCTAGATTTCTGGTTGGGTTTGCCTTGTGATATCAATTCTCTGAAAGATGCAAAAATAAAATAATTTATTTTCAGTTTTCTCAACTCTTTTCTTGTTTTAAGAGTGGAAGCGGTGATTTTTAAGTTTTTTATATCTCATAGTTGAAAGCAGAAATCTGTTGGAATTCATTTTTTGATAGAAAGTCTAATGTTCTAATAACTAGTTCTCTACTTTCTGGATTAATACCAATCATTACAAATTTGGTTACAGTATGTACATCATGAACTGTTATGCAGTTTTTATAAAAAATTAGGAATTAGATATTTCTAATTACTATACAGGATAAAGAGAGATTTCCAGAGTATATTGTTTTGTGAAAAATAATATACAGAAAATTATGTAATAAGTGACCATTTGGGAAAATCAGGGGAAATATTTCATGTTTGCTTATATAAAAATAAATAATCTTGATAAATCTATGAAAATATCACAAGTAGTTACTTATAGGAAATAAAGATAAGGTGATGAGAAAGAATGAACAGAGGAGGATACGGAAATTATCATCATATACCATTGTAAGCCATATCCTTATTTTTGGATGCTATGATTATATTTTTCTCTCTCTCACACACACATACATACACACACACACACACACACACACACACAATTGAGCTATTAAGATGATGCTGTGAAAGTGCAGTACTCAATATGCCAGCAAATTTGGAAAATTCAGCAGTGGCCACAGGACTGGAAAAGGTCAGTTTTTATCCCAATCCCAAAGAAAGGGAATGCCAAAGAATGCTCAAACTACTGCACAACTGCACTCATCTCACATAGTAGCAAAGTAATACTCAAAATTCTCCAAGCCAGGCTTCAACAGTACATGAACTGTGAAATTCTAGATGTTCAAGCTGGATTTAGAAATGGCAGAAGAACCAGAGATCAAATTGCCAACATCTGTTGGATCATTGAAAAAGCAAGAGAGTCCCAGAAAAAAAATCTGCTTCTGCTTCATTGACTATGCCAAAGCCTTTGACTGTGTGGATCACAACAAACTGTGGAAAATTCTTCAAGAGATGGAAATACCAGACCACCTAACCTGCCTCCTGAGACGTCTATATGCAGGTCAAGAAGCAACAGTTAGAACGGGACATGGAACAACAGATTGGTTCCAAAGTACATCAAGGCTGTGTACTGTCACCCTGCTTATTTAACTTATATGCAGAGTAATAATGAGAAACACTGGGCTGGATGAAGCACAAGCTGGAATCAAGATTGCTAGAAGAAATATCAATAACCTCAGATACGCAGATGACACCACCCTTATGGCAGAAATCAAAGAAGAACTAAAGAGCTTCTTGATGAATGTGAAAGAGGAGAGTGAAAAAGTTTGCTTAAAACTCAACATTCAGTAAACTAAGATCATGGTGTCCTGTCCCATCACTTCATGGCAAATAGATGGGGAAACATTGGAAACATTGAGAGACTCTTTTTTGGGCTCCAAAATCACTGCAGATGGTGACTGCAGCCATGAAATTAAAAGACACTTGCTCCTTGGAAGAAAAGCTATGACCAACCTATACAGCATATTATAAAGCAGAGACATTACTTTATCAACAAAGGTCCATGTAGTCAAAGCTATGGTTTTTCCAGTAGTCATGTATGGGTGTGAGATTTGGACTGTAAAGAAAGCTGAGCACTGAAGAATTGATGCTTTTGAATTGCGGTGTTGGAGAAGACTCTTGAGAATCCCTTGGGCAGCAAGGAGATCCAACCAGTCCATCCTACAGGAAATCATTCCTGAATATCCATTTGAAGGACTGATGCTGAAGCTGAAACTCCAATACTTTGGCCACCTGATGCGAAGAACCAAGTCATTAGTAAAGACCCTGATATTGGGAAAGATTGAAGGTGGGCAGAGAAGGGGACAACAGAGGATGAGGTGGTTGGCTGGCATCACTAACGCTATGGATTGACTTTGAAGAGGCTCCAGGAGTTGGTGATGGACAGGGAATCCTGGTGTGCTGCAGTCCATGGAGTGGCAAAGAGTTAGATATGACTAAGCGACTGTACTGAAGCATACAGTATTTTCTAACTAAATTTTAAGTTAAATATTTCCACTACAATATCTGTTTAAATAAGTGGCATGATGACAAAATCGACAGACTAAATAAATCGAAGCACCAAAATAAAGGGAAGGCAAAAAGCAAAATATGCAGGAAAAGTATCTCAAAATTTGCAATATAATATGCATATCTCCCCTTGCTTATTTAAAAGAATTCCCATCATAGCCTTTATTCCATTAAAAAGGGTAAGTATTATGACATAGGACAGGTGGTGTGTTTACATCTTTGATCATACTATAAACTTAATTTTCATTGCAGAAGAAACTATTGGAAATGTAATAAAAACATAATGAAGTCAACATTGTTGCTTACCAAGTGGGATTTTGCCTCGCAGTTAATTGGATGTCATTGTGAAATGCTGACAGAGAACAGAATGGAGGGAGAGACTTAAAGAGAAAATGATTTTATCTAAGCATTTGTATTTTCAAAAGTAGCTTTTACCATCTGGATATTTGCAACCATATAGATAAAATACATAGCTAGGTGAGGTTTTTGCTTTTCATCTAGATTTCCCTGTATCCTCTCCAGGGCTTAGACAGAAATGGACATTCAATAGGTACTTGATAAATACTCAATGATAAATATTTGCTATCCCGTAGCGAAAATCACAGGCTCTCTCTGAGAATGAATCGATTGGAGATTCGATATAAAAATGTCAGCCAGCTTTTTTTCATTTATTTTTCGTCTTTGTAAAAGGTGGAGCTTTTTTGAATTTTTAAAGTTTTATCTAGATATAATTCATATACATACCATTTGCCACTTAAAAGTATACAATTTAGTGTTTTCTTATTCTATTCACAACAGTCATTAACAATCAAATTGACAGACATTTTAGTTCCCTCAAAAGAAATCCAGTACATGCTAGCAGTCCTAACCAACCACTGGTCTACTTCCTGTCTGCAATCATTTGCCTATTTTTGATATTTCATATAGATGAAATCACAAAATGTATGGCTTTTGTGATACCTATATTTCATTAACATATTATTAATCTTCACCCATGTTTTAACATGTATTATCTATGTGTATTGCCAAATAGTATTCCACCTGTATAGATATATCAGATTTTATTTATCCATTCATCAATTGATAGACATTTTTGGATTATTGTAAACAATGTTGCTATGAAAACTGACTACACATTTTTGTGTGGATATTTGTTTTCATTTCTCTTGGATATTTACTTAGGAGTACAGTTTCTGGGCCGTACAATAACTCTGTTCTTAACCTCTTGAAGAACTACTAGACTGTTTTCCAAAGTGGCTATACCATTTCTAAATCTCACCAGGAGTATGCTGCTGCTGCTACGTCGCTTCAGTCGTGTCTGACTCTGTGCGACCCCATGGACAGCCCACCAGGCTCCTCTGTCCACAGGATTCTGTAGGCAAGAATACTGGAGTGGGTTGCCATTTCCTCCTCATCACCAGGAGTACATGAGGGTTCTAATACTTCCAGTATTATAGGCCTCCTGTGCCTGGAATAAAGAGTTTTCCCTGTGAGTGGGGGAAGAGAGAGACAGTCCATCAGGCCTTCTCTGCTTGTCTGAAATTAGAGCTTTTGTAAAATGGAGTTGGTAGAGAATGAGAAAGGCCAGCAGCCTGCTCTTTCTGGGGTGAAACCATAGGCCCAGGCTGGAAGCTGGGGAGGAAAGGAACCCTTATGTTCTTAGCTGTACACATTGAAAGTAGAACTTTTGAGGCAAAAGAGGTGAAGGGAAAGAGTGTCCCAAATGCCACAGACTCCCTATTCTTACCAAGTTTAAGTAAATTTTCTTGAATAAATGATTCTCCATTCTCTATGTGTCTTTAGGACAATTCCAAAGACTTAGAATGGTGGTTTTCCGTATCTATAATTTTCACCAGTTAAATTGTTGATTAACAATGTTGTGTTAGTTTCAGGTGTACAACAAAGTGATTCAGTTACATATATAAGTATCCTTTTTCAAATTCTTTTCCCTTTAAGGTTATTCCAGAATATTGAGCAGAGTTTCCTGTGCAATGCAGTCGGCCCTTGTTGGTTACCTGTTTTAAATATAACAGTATGTATGTATCAAACCCAAACTCCCAATCTATCCCTCCCTTCGGGCTTTCCCTCCTGGTAACCACAAGTTCATTTTGATGAGTCTGTTTCTGTTTTGTGCATTTCATTTTTTAGATTCCACATATAAGCAATACCATATGCATTTTTCTTTCTCTGTTTGACAGTCCACTTGGTATGAAAATCTCCAGGTTCACCCATGTTGCTGAAGATGGCATTATTCCATTTTTTAAATGGCTGCTTAATATTCTGCTGTATAAATGTACCACATCTTCTTTATTCATTCGTCAGTGAACATTCAGGTTGCTTCCATATCTTGGCTGTTGGAAATAGTGCTGTGGAGAACACTGGAGTGTATGTATCCCTTCGAACCTGTTTTTCTCTGGATATATGCCCAGAAGTGGGGTTGCTGGATCATATGGTAGCTCGATCTTTAGTTTCTTAAGGGGATTCCCTTACTGTTCTCCTTAGTAGCTATGCCAATTTACATTCCCAACAACCGTGGGGGAGGGTTCCCTTTTTTTCCACATCCTTACCAGTATTTATTGTTTGCAGACTTGGCTGATGGCCATTCTAATTGGTGTGAGGTGATACCTCACTGTAGTTTTGATTTGCATTTCTCTAATAATTAGCGATGTTGAGCATCTTTTCCTGTGCCTCTTGGCCTCTGTATGTCTTCTTTGGAGAAATGTCTATTTAGGACTTCTGCCATTTTTTTGATTGGGTTGTTTGTTTTCCTGAGCCACATGAGTGGTTGCAAATTTTGGAGATTAATCCCTTGTGGGCCACATTATTTACAAATATTTTCTCCCGTTCTCTATGTGGTCTTTTCATTTTGTTTATGATTTCCTTTGCTGTGCAAAAGATTTTGAGTTTAATTAGGTCCCATTTCTTTATTTTTGTTTTTGTTCCGTTACTCTAGGAGACTGATTGAAAAAGATCTTGCTGTGATTTGTGTCAAAGGGTCTTACACCTATGTTTTACTCCAATAGTTTTTTATAGTATCTTGTCTTACATTTAGATCTTTAATCCATTTTGAGGTTATCTTTGAGTTTGGTGTTAAAGAATGATGTAATTTTTTTTTTTTTAACATATAGCTGTCCAGTTTTCCCAGGACAACTTATTAAAGTGATTGTCTAAGCCATTATATAGTTGCCTCCTTTACCATAGACTAATTGACCATTGATGCATGGATTTATTGCTGAGTTTCTATACTATTCCATTAATCTATACTTCTGATTTTGTGTTAGTACCATACTGTTTTGATGACTGTCTTTGTAGTGTAGTCTGAAGACAGAAAACCTTATTCCTCCAGCTCTGTTTTTGTTTTTTCCTTCTCAAGAGGGCTTTGGCTATTCATGGTCTTTTTTTGTCTCCATACAAATCTCAAGAGTTTTTTGTTCTAATTCTGTGAAAAATGCCATTGATAATTTTACAGAGACTACATTGAATCTGTAGATTGCTTTGGGTAGTACATTTTGGCAATATTGATTCTTCCAATCTGAGAACAGAGTGTATCTTTCCTTTGTATCATCTTTGATTTATTTCATCAGCATTTTACATTTTTGGAGCATTGGCCTCTTTGTTGTTTTTCTTCCATTGCCCAGTTATGTCTGACTCTATGCAGTCCCATGGACTGCAGCACATCAGGCTTTCCTGTCCCTCACTATCTCCCAAAGTTTGCCCAAGTTCATGTACACTGCATCGGTGATGCCATCCAGCCATGTCATCCTCTGATCTTCTCCTTCTGCCCTCAAATTTCCAAATATCAGGGATTTTTTCCAATGAGTCAGCTGTTTGCATCAGGTGACCAAAATACAGGAGCTTAAGCCTCAGAATCAGTTCTTCCAATGAATATTCAGGGTTGATTTCCCTTAAGATTGACTGGTTTTTGATCTCCCTTATGTCCAAGGGACTCTCAGGAGTCTTCTCCAACACCACAATTCAAAGGCATTGATTCTTTGACACCCTGCCTTCTTTATGGTCCAGCTCTCATGACCACTGGGAAGACCATAGCCTTGGTTATAAGGACCTTTGTCAGCAGAGTAATGTCTCTGCTTTTCAACACACTGTCTAAGTTTGTATAGCTTTCCTGCCAAGAAGCAGTGCTTTCTGATTTCATGGCTGCAGTCACCAGCCACAGTGATTTTGGAGCCCAAGAAGAGGAAATCTGTCACTACTTTCACCTTTTCCCCTTATATTTGCTACAAAGTAATAGGGTCATGTGCCATGATCTTAATTTTTAAATATTTAGTTTTAAACTAGTTCTTTCACTCTCTTCCTTCACTCTCATTAAGAGGATCTTTAGTTCCTCTTTGCTTTCTGCCATTAGAGTTCTATCATCCACATATCTGGGGTTGTTTGTGTTTCTCCTGCCTATCTTGACTCCAGCTTATAACTCATCCAGCCTGGCATATCTCATTATGTGCACAGCATATAGGTTAAACAAACAGGGCAACAGCAAACAGCCCCGTCATACTCTTTTCTCAATCCTGAACCAGTTTTTCCAGACAGGGTTCTCACTGTTTTTTCTTGACCCACATACAGGTTTCTCAGGAGACAGATAAGATGCTCCCATATCCCCATCTCTTTAAGAGGTTTACACAGTTTGTTATGACCCACACAGTCAAAGGCTTTAGCATAGTCGATGAAACAGAGGTAGATGTTTTTCTGGAATTTGTTGCTTCCTCTATGATCCAGCGAATGTTGGTGGTTTGAACTCTGGTTCCTCTGCTTTTCTAATCCCAGCTTGAACATCTGGAATTTCTTGGTTCACATAATGCTGAAGCCTAGCATGCAAGATTTTAAGCATGACCTTTCTAGCATGGGAGAAGAGTGCAATTGTCTGATGGTTTGAACATTCTTTAGTGCTATCCTTCTTGGAAATTGGGATGAGGGCTGACCTTATCCAGTCTTTTGGCTTCTGCTGGGTCTTCCAGATTTGCGGAACATATTGAATGTTAACACTTTAATAGCATCATCCTTTAGGGTTTTGAATAGTTCCACTGGAATTCCATTGCATCCACTATCTTTATTAATAGCAGTGCTTCCTAAGGCCCACTTGACTTCACACTCCAGAATGTCTGGCTCTGGGTGACTGACCACAGCATTGTAGTTATCCGATTCATTAAGATCTTTTTTATACAGTTCTTCCATGTATTCTTTCCATCTCTTCTTGATCTCCCTAGCATCTCCTAGGCCTCTGCCATTTTTATCCTTTATTGTGCCTATCTTTGGGCAAAACGTTCCTTTGATATTTTCAATTTTCCTGAAGAGATCTCTACTCTTACCCTTTCTGTTGTTTCTTCTATTTTTATATGCTGTTCATTGAAGAAGGCCTTCAATAATAATAAAGTGTCATATTTTATACTAAACCTACCTAAAGTGTTGTTATTGTTGTTATTCAGTCATGTCCGACTCTTTGTGACCCCATGGGCTATAGCACATCAGGCTTCCCTGACCTTTTCCATCTGCCAGAGCTCGCTCAACTCATGTCCATTGAGTCAGTGATGCCATCCAACCATCTCATCCTCTGTCATCCCCTTCTCCTCCTGCTTTCAATCTTTCCCAGCATCAGGGTCTTTACTAATGAGTCGCTTCTTCATATCAGGTGGCCAAAGTATTGGAGTTTCAGCTTCAGCATCAGTCCTTCCAATGAATGTTCAGGATTGATTTCCTTTAGGATTGACTGGTTTGATTTCCAAGGGACTATTTGCATTCCAAAGGACTCTCAAGAGTCTTTGCCAAAACCACAGTTCAAAGCATCAAATCTTTGATGCTCAGCCTTCTTTATGGTGTAACTCTCATATTCATACATGACTATTGAAAAAAAAAAAACATAGCTTTGACTATATGAACATGTGTCAGCAAAGTAATATCTCTGCTTTTTAATATGATGTCTAGGTTGATCATAGCTTTTCTTCCAAGGAGCAAACGTCTTTTAATTTTATGGCTGCAGTGACCATCTGAAATAATTTTGGAGCCCAAGAAAATAAAGTCTGTCACTGTTTCCATAGCTTCCCCATCTATTTGCCATGTTCCATCCAGTTTGGCATTTCGCATGATGCACTATGCATATAAGTTAAATAAGCAGGGTGACAGTACACAGCCTTGACGTGCTCCTTTCCCAATATGGGACCAGTCCATTGTTCCATGTCTGGTTCTAGCTGTTGCTTCTTGACCTGCATATAGATTTCTCAGGAGGCAGGTAAAGTGGTCTGGTATTCCTATCTCTTGAAGAATATTCCAGTTTGTTGTGATCCACACAGTCAAAGGCTTTAACATAGTCAACGAAACAGAAGTAGGTGTTTTTCAGGAATTGTCTTGCTTTTTCTATGATCCATGGATATTGGCAATTTGGTCTCTGGTTCCTCTGCCTTTTCTAAATCCAGCTTGAACATCTGGAAGTTCTTGGTTCACGTACTGTTGAAGTCTAACTTGAAGAATTTTGAGCATTACTTTGCTAGTGTATGAAATGAGTGCAGTTGTGTGGTAGTTTGAACATTCTTTGGCATTGCCTTTCTTTGGGATTGGAATGAAAACTGACTTTTTTCAGTCCTGTAGCCACTGCTGAGTTTTCCAAATTTGCTGGCATATTGAGTGCAGCACTTTCACAGCATCATCTTTTAGGATTTGAAATAGCTCCACTGGAATTCCATCACCTCCACTAGCTTCGTTCATATTGATGCTTTCTAAGGCCCACTTGACATTGCATTCCAGGATGTCTGGCTCTAGGTGAATGATCACACCATCACAGTTATCTAGGTCAGTAAAATCTCTTTTGTGTATTTTGCCACCTTTTCTTAATATCTTCTGCTTCTGTTAGGTCCATACTGTTTCTGTCCTTTATTGTGCCCATCTTTGTATAAAATGTTCCCTTGGTATCTCTAATTTTCTTGAAGAAATCTCTAGTCTTTCCCATTTTATTGTTTTCCTCTATTTCTTTACATTGATCACTGAGGAAGGTGTTCTTATCTCTTCTTGCTATTCTTTGGAACTCTTCATTCAGATGAGTATATCTTTCCTTTTATTCTTTTCCTTTCACTTCTCTTTTTTTCTCAGCTACGTGTAAGACCTCCTCAGAGAACTATTTTGCCTTTTTGCATTTCTTTTTCTTGGGGATGGTCTTGATCACCACTTCCTGTATAATGTTACAAACCTTGTCCATAGTTCCTCAGGCACTCTGTCTATCAGATCTAATCCCTTGAATCTATGTGTTACTTCTACTGTATAATTATAAGGGATTTTATTTAGGTCATACCTGAATGACCTAATAGTTTTCCCTACTTTCTTTGAATTTAAGTCTGAATTTTGCAATAGAGTTCATGAATCTAAGCCACAGTCAACTCCTGGTCTTGTTTTTGCTGACTGTATACAGCTTCTCCATCTTCACTGTAGAAGACAGGAAGAATAAAAGAAAAGCAGGCCCTGGCAAGGTCCACAAAAGATATTTATAATTATTGATAAACTGGATGCTATAAGGCATGAGACTCTTGGAACAAGTGCAGAGGGAACAGTTCATAATCTTGAAAACAAGATATGATCCTGGGGCCAGAAAATCGACCCCAGACTCTTTCTCAACTGGCATCTCAGAGTCACATGTTTTACGTATCTGGTGGAAAATCTATAGATAAGAATATTAGTCTTAGTTTCTGATTTGTTATTGATTACTGTTTCTTGGTAATCAATGTTTCTTACTGTTTCTTACTCAGTGGTTAATGATCACTTTGTTCTTTGGCCCTGAAGGCCACATGAGTTATAGCTTAACTCCCCGCATATTCTTTCCTTCACGGCTGAAAGTATAGTAAAGCTGGCTTGGGTTCAGTTTCGGCACCTTCACCTTGGAGCCATGTTGGTCCCCTGATCCTCGCTTTTCACTGAATTTTTGTGTCTTGTTTCTCATTCACCTGCCGTATCTAGCTTTTGGAAACCCTGCTTGTTGAGCCAATCCTGACAATCGCCTCAAAGGATATAAACAGTCTGACTTCCTTACTGATCATCTGGTGAGGTCCATGTGTAGAGTCATCTCTTGTATTGCTGAAAGAGGGTGTTTGCTATGACCAGTATGTTCTCTTGGCAAAACCCTGTTAGCCTTTGCCCTGCTTCATTTTGTATTCCAAGGCCAAACTTGCCTGTTACTCAAGATATCTCTTAAGATCTATCCACCATGACCCCTCCGTCTTGGGTGGCCCTACACGTTATGGCTCATAGTTTCATTGAATTTCTAACTTTTGCATTCCAGTCCCCTGTGATGAAAAGGACATCTTTTTTGGTGTTAGTTCTAGAAGGTCTTGTAGGTCTTCATAGAACCATTCAGCTTCCACTTTTTTGGCATTAGTGTTTCAGGGATAGACTTGGATTACTATGATACTGAATGATTTTCCTTGGAAATGAACAGAGATCATTTTGTCATTTTTGAGACTGCTCCCAAGTACTGCATTTCAGACTCTTTTGTTGACTATGAGGGCTACTCCATTTCTTCTAAGGGATTGTTGCCACAGTAGTAGATTTAATGGTCATCTGAATTCACTTTGCCCATTCCAGTACATTTTGGTTCACTGATTCCTAAAATGTCAATGTTTACTCTTGCCATCTATTTGACCATTTCCAATTTACCATGATTCATGGACCTGACATTCCAGGTTCCTATGCAATATTGTTCTTTACAGCATCGGATTTACTTTCACCACCAGACACATCAATAAGTGGGTGTTGTTTCCACTTTGGCTTAGCCTCTTCATTACCTCTGGAACTATTTCTCTGCTCTTGTCCAGTAACTTATTGGGCAGCTACCGACCTGGGAAGTTCATCTTTCAGTGTCATCTTTTTGTCTTTTCATACTGTTTATAGGTTTCTCAACCCATAAACAAGAATGCTGAAGTAGTTCCCCATTCCCTTCTCCAGTGGACCATGTTTTGTCAGATCTATCCACCATGACCCCTCCGTCTTGGGTGGCCCTACACGTTATGGCTCATAGTTTCATTGAGTTAGATAAGGCTGTAATCCATATGATCAGCTTAGTTAGTTTTCTGTGGTTGTGGTTTTCACTCTGTCTGCCCTCTGATAGATATGGGTAAGAGGCTTGTGGAAGTTTCCTGATTGGAGGAACTGGTTGTGGGGAAACTAGGTCTTGCTCTGATAGGCAGGACCATGCTCAGTAAATCTTTAATTCAATTTTCTACTGATGGGTGGGGCTGTGTTCCCTCCTTGTTGTTTGGCCTGAGGCCAAACTATGGTGGGGTAATTGTAACCTCCTTCAAAAGGGCTTATGCCAGCATGCCCTGTGGCTCCCAGGACTGTTGTACTCAGTGCCCCTGAATGTGGACCCCGCCTCTGCTGGAGACTCCTGGACACTCACAGGCAACTTTGGCTCAGTCTCATGTGGGGTTGCTGCTCCTTTCTCTTGGGTCTGGTGTGCACAAGGTTTTATTTTTGCCCTCCAAGAGTCTGTTTCCCCATTCCTGTGGAAGTTCTCTAATCAAATCCCACTGGCTTCCAAAGTCAAATCCCCTGGGGGTTCTCAGTCCCTTTGCAGGGGCCCTAGTTTGGGAAATGTGTGGGGGCCCTAGAACTCCTGCAACAGTGGAGATCTTCTTTGTTATAATTGTTCTCCAGTTGTGGGTCTTTTGCTCGGTGGCTCTATGGTGTGGCTAATGTTGACCTCCTCCAAGAGGACTTAATGCCACACACCACGCCTCCCAGATCTGCTGCAGCCAGAGCCTCTGTCTCTGTGGCAGGCCACTGCTGACCCATGCCTCTGCAGGAGACACTCAAACACTCAAAGGCAGGTCTGGCTCTGTCTCTTGTGGGGGTCACTACTCCTTTCCCTAGGTCCTGGTGTGCACAAGGGTTTTGTGTGTGCCCTCTGAGCATCTCTGGTGGGTATGGCAATAGATTCTAAATGGGATTTCGCCCCTCCTACCATCTTGTCAGGGCTTCTCCGTTGCCCTTGGACACATGTCATCTTTTTCTGGTGGGATCCAACATTCTCCTGTCAGTGGCTGTTTAGCAGCTACTTGTGATTTCAGTGTTCTCACAGGAGAAGATGAGCACACATTATTCTACTCTGCCAGCTTAAATCCTGAAGTATTAATATTAGGCCTTCTTGTCTCTCCTTGGTATCCTTTGGAACTCTGCATTTAGTTGGATGTACCTTTCCCTTTCTTCCTTGCTTTTCATTTCTGTTCTTTCTTCAGCTGTTTGTAAAGCCTTCTCAGATAATCACATTGCCTTCTTGCTTTTCTTTTTCTTTGGGATGGTATTGGTTGCTGCCTCCTATACAATATTACAGACCTCTGTCCATAGTTCTTCAGGCATACTGTTTACTAGATCTAATCCCTTAAATCCATTTGTCACCTCCACTGCAGATTCATAGCTTTATTCCTATGTATATTTTATTATTTTTGATGTGATGGTGAATGGGGTATTTCCTGTAATTTTTCTTTCTGAACTTTCATTTTTAGTGTATAAAAGTGGAACAGATTTCTGTTTATTAATTTTGTATCCTGCAACTTTACCAAATTCATTGATGAGCTCTAGTAGTTTTCTGGCAGCATCTTTAGGATTTTCTATGTACGTATCATGTCATCTGAAAACAGTGATAGTTTTACTTCTTCTTTCCCAAGTTGGATTCTATTTCCTTTTCTTCTCAGATTTCCATGGCTAGGACTCCCAAAAATATGTTGTGAAAATGGACATCCTTGTCTCGTTCCTAATTTTAGAAGAAATGCTTTCAGCTTTTGTCCATTGAGTATGATATTAGCTTTAGCTTTGTCATATATGGACTTTATTATATTGAGGTATGTTTCCTCTATGCCTACTTTCTAAAGAATTTTTATCACAAATAGATGTTGAACTTTGTCAAAAACTTTCTCTGCATTTATAGAGATTATCAGGTTTTATTCTTCAATTTGATGATGTGGTTTATCACATTAATTGATTGCTTGATCATCATGTATGATCAATTTCATGTATTATTGCATTGGGTTTGTTGATGGCTTTGCATCTATATTCATTGGTGATATTGGCCTATAATTTTCTTTTTTTACTGATATTTTTGGTTTCAGGATTAGGGTAATGGTGGCCTCATAGAATGAGCTTGGGGACATTCCTTCCTCTGTAATTGTTTTTTGGAATGGTTTAAGAAGAACAGGTGTTAGTGCTTCTCTAAATGTTTGATAGAATTCACCTGTGAAGCTATCCTGCCCTGGGCTTTTGTTTGATGGGCGTTTTCAAATCCTAGTTTCAATTTCAGTACTTGTGAATGGTCTGTTCACATTTTCCATTTCTTCCTGGGTCATTCTTGGGATTTTTTCCCTTTGTAAGAATTTGTGCATTTCTTCTAGGTTGTCCATTTTATTGGCAAATAGTTGCTTGTAGTGTCTTATGATCCTTTATATTTCTATGGTGTCCATTTTAACTTCTTCTTTTTCATTTCCAATTGTATTGACTTAAGGCTTCTGACTCCTCTTCTTGATGACTCTGGCTAAAGGCTTATGAATTTTGTTTAACTTTTCAAAGAACCAGCTCTTAGTTTCATTGATCTTTTCTGTTGTTTTCATTGTCTCTATTTCATTTATTTCTTCTTTGATCTTTATGATTTCTTTTCTTCTGCTAACTTTGGGTTTTATTTATTATTCTTTCTCTACTTTCTTTAGGAGAATGGTTAGGTTGTTTGAGATTTGTCTTGCTTCCTGAGGTAAGATTGTTTTGCTATAAACTGCCCTCTTAGAATGGCTTTTGCTGCATGCTATAGGTTTTGGATCATTGTGCTTTCATTTGTCTCTAGGTATTTGTATCTATCCTCCGAGAGTGGAATTTCCATTTACCCCCACTCTTGTGAAATTCCTGTGATCAAACCCCACTGACTTGCAAAACTGGATGTTCTATGGACTCCTCATCCCATTGCCAGATCTCCAGGCTGGAGAATTTGACATGGAGCTCAGAACTTTCATTCCTGTGGGAGAATTTCTGTGGCATAATTACTTTACAGTTTGCAAGTCACATGCCTGGCAGGTATGGAGTTTGATTTTATCACAATTGCACCCCTCCTATCATCTCATTGTAGCTTCTTCTTTGACTTTCTTTCTGGATATAGGGCATATTTTTTGATAGGTTCCAGAAGTTTTTTGTTGTTGTTGTGATGACTGTTGAGCAGTTATGGTAAGTCCCCTACATACTAATGAATTTTGTTCTGAGAGTGTCTTCATAAGTCCAACTAAGTTGACCTAGTTACCCAACTAATGTAATCAGATATAACAGGTTTATAATACTTTTCACACAAATAATACACAAAAAACAAACATGAAAAAGAAAATAATTTTAATCTTATAGTATAGTATCTTGAGCCGTGTAATACCAGCTTTATCACCACTGCTTTTACACTTGCTTCCAGATATCCTAGGCTTGAAATAAAGCTGCTGTACTGCTATACTTTATACAGTGCTATACGATAAAGTATACAAAGCACAACCACTTGTAGGGGATGCATGCACATCACAATATGCTCCAGACACAAGAACTAACTTATGTGATTGGATGTATGAACTCACACTCACATTTTCAAAAGTTCACAACTTGAAGGTTCATATGCAGGAGACTTACTATAGTTGTGATTTTGGTGTTTTTGAAAAAACAGGTGAGCTCATGTCTTTCTACTCCATGATCTTATTTCCTTTCTCTAAACTGTACTCTTCTAAATAACTCATAGGGCAAATAAGAATTCACACAAGAAAAATATGTTTAAATTATTGCAGTTAAACAAATACTTAGTAAGAAATTTACAGTTTTAAACCTTTATATGTGAAAAAATGCAAGATCTAAGTTTCCACTATACTCCAAAAATGGAGCAAAGAAACCCAAATGGTCAAAGAAAAGAATAAAGAACAGAAATCAACAGAAGAAAAATCATAGCTAAAATAATTCTATTACCATATACATACAAAGATATTGTAAAAAAAAAAAAAAAAAAGGAAATCACAGTACAAAATTCCTCAGGCATATCAATGCAAAATTCTGTAACTATATTAGCAATGAAGACATTAAGATCACATAATAAGGAAGATGTGAATACCAATAATATGTGTATTTAAGAAATAGATGGTGATTTAAAATAACCCTGTTGTTCTCTTTTCTGATGGATTCTTATCTGTGATAGAAAGGTCAATGTGATTCTACAAGCTATTAAGGTAGTGATTGTGAAAAATGAAATATTGAATGCATTCTTAATGGGAAGCATTAAATGTGGGAAACTGGGGACTAGAAAATCTGAGATTCTAGAGTAAAACCTAGAGTAGGATCAGGGAAATGGTGATAGGGTTTGTTCTAAGGTCATGATTTAATAAATATTCTGCTAGATTTCCTTCTAGTGGGTCTGGCCTTACTTTTATCTCAATTCAGTTAGACAAGAAACTAATTCTGAAGCTTTCTTATGAAAAGGATATATGTTTCAACCTGAGCACACATACTAGCATGAAGAAAGCATTTACAGAGATACATAGTAAACAGAAGAACATCACGGATATTTGAATTTTCCCCACATTATGACTTTCAGAAACCTGAACATAATGAAAGAACGAAAACTTAAACTGGCTGTTGGAAAGTGCAGATCTTCCTCAGCTCATGATGGGTTACAATAAACCCATTCTAAACTGAAATTGTAAGCATATGGAATGCTTTAATTTTAATAAACGTTTAATAAATTTTAATAAAATTTAATAAACGTAGCACAGGAAACACTGTAGCTTAGCCTGCTGCTGCTGCTGCTACTAAGTCGCTTCAGTCATGTCCGACTCTGAGCGACCCCATAGATGGCAGCCCACTAGGCTCCTCTGTCCCTGGGATTCTCCAGGCAAGAACACTGGAGTGGGTTGCCATTTCCTTCTCCAATGCATGAACGTGGAAAGTGAAAGTGAAGTTGCTCAGTTGTGTCTGACTCTTAGCGACCCCATGGACTGGAGCCTACCAGGCTCCTCCATCCATGGGATTTTTCCAGGCAAGAGTACTGGAGTGGGGTGCCATTGCCTTCTCTGGTAGCTTAGCCTAGCCTACTTTAAACATGCCCAGAATACTTACATTATCCTAAGTGGGGTAAGACAATCTGGTACGAAGCCTATTTTATCACAGCATTAAATACATTGTGGGCATTTATTGAATAATATGTTGAAAGTTAAAAACAGGATGGTCGTGTTGGTAGAGAATGATTCAAAGAGTGTTAAGCAGTTCACCCTTGTAATCCTGTGGCTGCCACTGCCTAGCACTACAACGAGCATCATATCAGATTAGTCTGGGGAAAAGTCAACATTCCAAATCTGAAATTTGGTTTCAACTGAGTGTCACTTTCACACTAAAGTCAAAAAATCATTAAGTCAAACCATCATCAGTCAGGGGTCGTCTGTACTGGTGAAACTTATCTGAAAATAAGGAAGGAGTAAATGAATACATGTAGGGCATTTGGAATTGGACATTAAGTACAACTAATGCAGAATTTCTTTAAAATTTCAGGTTTTAAGAGAATTTTATTTCACTATATAAAGAGTAATGTTTCAATTTTATTTACTAGTTAAATTGTTTAAGGCCTTGTCCCTCAGTCATGTCTGATTCTTTGTGACCCCATGAACTCTAGCCTGCCAGGCTCCTCTGTCCATTGAATTCTCCAGGCAAGAATACTGGAGTGGGTAGCCATTCCCTTCTCCAAAGGATCTTCCCAACTGAGCGATCAAACCCAGGTCTCCTGCATTGCAGGCAGATTCTTTACCCTTTGAGCTACCAGGGAAGCCCCTCACCAAATCTTCAGGTAAAGTGCAACTTCAGGATTGTGTGCCATTTTATCTTATAGCATCGGATAAATCCTGTTCCTGCACCACATGCTTCCAGGGGTGTTTATACAATGAGAAACATATGAAGCAAAGTTCTGATATTTTAGGAAAGCAGAATAAAAGGAGAATATTAAAATTAGGGCTATGCAATGGTATAATGAACTGCTATGAAAGTAAAGACCATAAATTCTAGTTATTTTTCATCCACAGTGTTAGACACAGGAGTTCTCAATATGAATAACTGGTTACTTTTTTTAAAACCAGTTTTTCTCCCAATGCTTTGTCTCAGTAGCCCATTGATATTTTGTGTAAAGTTCACATTAGAGTTAAACCTTCCCTTCAATACAACCTTTTAATTTAGTGAGTCTAGAAAACACACATTTTTGTTTAACAAAAGTCTTGAAACAGCAGGTTTCTATTTGGAAGTTAAGACTCTACATCATGTACCTGTGACATGAAATATATCTATTGTAAGGACGAGAACACTGAAACAATGTTTTACTGTACTTTTAACTTTTTTATTATTCTGAAATGTATAGTTCTTAGAGTAAATTATTGTGAAAATAGAGATATTTCCATAAAACTACACTGTAGTTTATTCATATTTACAATTATAATAAATCTTTTCAAACTCAGCTATAATAATCTGATTGAGGCAAAAAAGAATTGCAGAAGAATGGCATCCGCAGCATTGCCACAATTTTATTGCAACATGTAAAAAGCAAAGTAATTATACAGTAAAAATAAACTTAAAGAATTATGAGCCAGGTTTACAGATTAAGGCATTAATTATTTCAATATATGAGCAGTCAGTGGTGGTTTTAGTTATCTATGGCAATTCCTCAACTGCACAGTAAGAGTTGTAAGTCGTTGGTTACTAGGGATTTACTAAGGCCCAAACATTTACATTTCCAGTGCAAAGGAAGGTGGAGCTAATGAGCTCATAACCAACAGCAGGACCTTAGTACCTTGTTAACAGACTGTATTTGCAATGGCCAGAAGGCTTAAGCTTATCACTTAAGAAAGTTTGTTTGTTTCGACCTCAGTTGGTTCTCCTAAGTCCTCACTAGAATGCTGTGGTTATCTTTTCCCTAGAGTTTATCCCTCTTTTTTGCAATTTTCTTCTTAAAAGCCTGACTCCTCTACCAGACTGAGTTCAAATCTGCTGTGTTCTTTTTGGTGTTACTACCATAGTGCCATGGGTATCTGTGGTGGCTCAGACGGTAAGGAATCTGCCTTCAATGAGGGAGACCTGGCTTCAATCCCTGGGCTGGGAAGATCCCCTGGAGAAGGGAACAACTACCCACTCCAGTATTCTTGCCTGGAGAAATCCACAGACAGAGGAGCCTTGCAGACTACAGTCCCTGGGATCACAAAGAGTCAGACACAGCAGAGAGACTTTCACTCACCATAGTGCCAGCCATTAGGAAACGTGGTCCATAAGGATGGAGCAAACATTATCTCAATGTCGCAAGCATGTATTTATTCTGGATATATAACCAAGGAGATTTTGATGTTTATGTGTGACGTTTTTAGACAACTTTGGTCAGTTTACCTAGCCTGGGACCATATCTCCTTTTTCTAGTGCTTCCTTCTGTTTTTCAGCCCCATTCCCCACCCAGGACCCCACCAAAGGAATAAACCCCTTGGTAGAAAAAAGTCCATGGGCTTCTCTGGTGGCTCAGACAGTAAAGAATCCATCTGTAATGTGGGAGACCTGGGTTTGATCCCTGATTGGGAAGATCCCCTGGAGGAGGGCATGGCAACCCACTCCAGTATTCTTGCCTGGAGAATCCCATGGAGATAGGAGTCTAGTGGGCTACTCTCCATGGGTTCATAAAGAGTCAGACACAACTGAGTGACTAAGCACAGCACAGCACAGCACAGCAAAAAAAAAAAAAAAGTCAACAGAAGAGAAATGCAGGGATTATTTTCCCAGATCTTTAAGACTGATTTTAGTCTGTATATTAGAGTTCTCCAGAAAAAACAGAACCAATTTCTCATCTATCTATCAACTGAGAGAGGTTTATTATAAAACATTGGCTCACATGATAATAGAGACTGAGAAGTCCTGTGATATGCACTGTGCAAGCTGGAGACCCAGGAGAGCTGGTGGTATAATTCCTGTCCAAGTTGAAGACCTGAAAAGGAGGAGAGATGATAGTGTAAATTTTAGTTTACAGAAGAAGAGGAGATAAAATGAGATGTCCCATCTCAGTTTGGTAGGCCAGAATGGGACACATCTTCCTTCTACTTTTTTCTACTTGGGTCCTCAATAGATTAGGGCCTGAGTAGAAAAAGTGGGCAGTAAGACTGCCCACTTACACCAGGGAGGGCAGTCTACTTTACTGTGTCCAACAATTCAAATGCTTTTATCATCCAAAAATGGCCTCACAGACACACCTATAAATAATGCTTAATCTGGGCACTCTGTGACCTAGTATGTTCACATATTAATAAACCAGCACAGTCCCACCTTGAGATCGTATGTATTCCTGCCCCTGGGTTCAATGAAGCATTTCTTCTTTTTAATGATTTGCCTGTTTGGTTTAATCAAAATGGTTTTATTACAAGTAATGAAGTATTTTATCTAATGTATCATAACATAACTTTTAGCTTGAAGTGTCAGCAATTAAGAAGCTGTATTTTTCAAACCAAATGGTTTTCCCCCATTTATCTATATTGCCAGAAGATCATATAGTAAGTGGATTTATCATGGGCATTGCTATAGCACAGTTAAATCTCAGTTAAATCTCATTCTGCTAAAAAAGAGAGGTTGGGATTGTCTGTTTATTATCTTCCTTAATCTTTTTGTCATTTACATAAAAATCAACTTATTTGTTTACATAGCCAAATTTAACTTCAAGCCATAAGATAGGCACTCTTTAGAGTACGAACTTTAAAAAAATGATATTCCTGTTGGAAAAGACTCTGATGCTGGGAGGGATTGGGGGCAGGAGGAGAAGGGGACGACAGAGGATGAGCTGGCTGGATGGCATCACCAACTCGATGGATGTGAGTTTGAGTGAACTCCGGGAGTTGGTGATGGACAAGGAGGCCTGGTGTGCTTCGATTCATGGGGTCACAAAGAGTCAGACACGACTGAGTGACTGAACTGAACTGAACAGATAGAGACAAGTTGGTATCTTAGCACTGAGCTTGTTTCATCGATTACATGATATCCCAAACCACATCTTAGGAGCCCTTTTTACTGCTGACATCTGTGATTTGGGCGAGTGGCCAGTAAGAAGCAGCAAGTGGTGATAGATGTTTTGGAAGCAAACTGAGGCTTTCACATATAGATCCCAACGCTCAGTAACTCCTACACTTGCCCTGATACTCTCACTCAGGATATTTCTTTACAAGTAAATTTCTGTTCATTCTGGTATTCATGCATGCTTTGTGCTGATCTTTGCAGTGTGGCCAGAGGAAAGATGTGTGTCCCTGCTCTCCTGTGATGATTCTGTTATAAACAGCGTGACATAATCAAAGAAAACAGTGAATTGACAACAGAGAGGAGGAATATAAGATCTGTGTTTTTTCATGATTTCACAAATTATTCATGCAAAATTTTTAAAGTTTTAGTTACCTTAGATGCATTGAGTACACTCAACTCATAAGTGAGGAAACTGAGGACCAGAGATCAACCCAAGATTAAAAGTTACTTGAAAACTACCAGTGAACAGGTTGTGGAGGTTCTGATTTCCTGTTTAGTAATCTTCCTACCTCAGTGAGGTTATTTCAGGTATAACAATTAGACAAACATCAAATTTATCTTGGAGAAGGCAATGGCACCCCACTCCAGTACTCTTGCCTGGAAAATCCCATGGATGGAGGAGCCTGGTAGGCTGCAGTCCATGGGGTCACTGAGAGTCGGACACAACTGAGAGACTTCACTTTCACTTTTCACTTTCATGCATTGGAGAAGGAAATGGCAAACCACTCCAGTGTTCTTGCTTGGAGAATCCCAGGGACGATGGAGCCTGATGGGCTTCCGTCTATGGGGTCACACAGAGTTGGACACGACTGAAGTGACTTAGCAGCAGTAGCAGCAAATTTATTTATTAATGGGAAAAAAAAAATTTGTGGATGGAAAGTAGTCTTCTAAAACTGTATAGGTGACCAGGTCATTTAAAATAACAGTATCTGAACCAAGACATCTAGGTGCAGGAACAACTAACACACTGCCCACACTCTGACACTAACCAACCTGACTCCACTGGCTATAAAGTGTTTACCTGCAATGCGGGAGACTCAGGTCAATCCCTGAGTCAGGAAGATCCCCTGGAGAAGGAAATGGCAACCCACTCCGGTACTACTCTTGCCTGAAAAACTCCATGGACTGTCGCCTGAGGAGCCTGGTGTAGGCGACAGTCCCTCAGGCGACAGTCCAGGGAGTTGCAAAGAGTCAGACACGACTGAGAGACTTCACTTTCACTTCAAAACAATAACAACAATGCAACTAAATAGTATGACTAAAACCCTCAATATTTTTTATCAGTGTGAATAACCTCCCAAGTGACATAAGATTTTCTTTTCTAACATGTCTCAAATTAATTACTTTAAACATTCAAAGCATCAATCTGACTAAAAACATGGAGCATTCCAAGGTGTTTCCAAGCCCAACATACTTATAGTATTCAATTACTATCTTATTTTGTTCTATGAAGACCTACAAGACCTTCTAGAACTAACACCAAAAAAGGACCTTTTCATTATAGGGGACTGGAAGGCAAAAGTAGGAAGTCAAGAAATACCTTGACTAACAGGTAAATTTGGCCTTAGAGTACAGAATGAAGCAGGGCAAAGGCTAGCAGAGTTTGGCCAAGAAAATGCACTGGTCATAGGAAACACCCTCTTCCAACAACACAAGAGAAGATTCTACACATGGACATCACCAGATGCTCAATACTGAAATCAGATTGGTTATATTCTTTGTAGCCAAAGATGAAGAAGCTTTATACAGTCAGCAAAAACAAAACTGAAAGCTGACTGTGGCTCAGATCAGGACCTCCTTATTGCCAAATTCAGACTTATATTGAAGAAAGTAGGGAAAACCACTATACCATTCAGGTATGACCTAAATAAAATCCCTTATGATTATACAGCAGAAGTGAGAAATAGATTCAAGGGATTAGATCTGATAGAGTGCCTGAAGAACTATGAATGGAGGTTCATGACATTGTACAGGATGCAGGGATCAAGACCATCCCCAAGGAAAAGAAATGCAAAAAGGCAAAATGGTTGTCTGAGGAGGCCTTACAAATAGCTGTGAAAAGAAGAGAAGCAAAAGGCAAAGGAGAAAATGAAAGATATACCCATTTCAATCAGAGTTTCAAAGAAGAGCGAGGAGAGATAAAAAAGCCTTCCTCAGTGAACAGTGCAAAGAAATAGAGGAAAACAATGAAATGGGAAAGACTAGAGATCTCTTCAAGAAAATTAGAGATACCAAGGGAACATTTCATGCAAAGATGGCCTTAATAAAGGACAGAAATGGTATGGACCTAACAGAAGCAGAAGATATTAAGAAGTGGCAAGAACGCACAGAAGAAATATACAAAAAAAGATCTTCATGACCCAGATAATCACAATGATGTGATCACTCACTCACAGCCAGACAGCCTGGAATGCAAAGTCAAGTGGGCCTTAGGAAGCATCACTATGAACAAAGCTAGTGGAGGTGATAGAATTCCAGCTGAGCTATTTCAAATCCTAAAAGATGATGCTGTGAAAGTGCTGCACTCAATATGCCAGCAAATTTGGAGAACTCAGAAGTGGCCACAGGACTGGAAGAGGTCATTTTTCATTCCAATCCCAAAGAAAGGCAATGCCAAAGAATGCTTAAACAACTGTACAATTGCAACATCCCAAACCCTAGTAAAGTAATGCTCAACATTCTCCAAGCCAGGCTTCAACAGTGTGTCAACATTCCAGATGTTCAAGCTGGATTTAGAAAAGGCAGAAGAACAAGAGATAAAATTGCCAACATCCATTGGATCATCAAAAAAGTAAGAGAGTTCCAGAAAAACATCTGCTTTATTGACTATGACAAAGCCTTTGACTGTGTGGATCACAATGAACTGTGGAAAATTGTCAAAGAGATGGGAATACCAGACCACTTGACCTGCTTCTTGAGAAATCTGTATGCAGGTCAGGAAGCAACAATTAGAACTGGACATGGAACAACAGACTGGTTCCAAATCAGGAAAAGAGTACATCAAAGCTGTATATTGTCACATGCTTATTTAACTTATATGCAGAGTACATCATGAGAAAATTGGGCTGGATGAAGCACAAGCTCTAATCAAGATTGCCGGGAGAAATATCAATAACTTCAGATATGCAGTGACACGACCCTTATGGCATAAAGCGAAGAAGAAATAAAAAGCTTCTTGATGAAAGTGAAAGAGGAGAGTTAAAAAGTTGGCTTAAAAATCAACATTCAGAAAAACTAAGATCATGGCATCTGATCCCATCACTTCTTGGCAAACGGATGGGGAAACAGGGGAAACAGAGACAGACTTTATTTTGGGGGGCTCCAAAATCACTGCAGATGGTGACTGCAGCCATGAAGTTAAAAGACGCATGATCCTTGGAAGAAAAGCTATGACCAACTGAGACAGCATATTAAAAAGCAGAGACATCACTTTGCCAACAAAGGTCTGTCTAGTCAAAGCTATGGCTTCCCAGTAGTCACGTATGGATGTGAGAGTTGAGCTATAAAGAAAGCTGAGCACTGAAGAATTGATGCTTTCGAACTGTGGTGTTGGACAAGACTCTTGAGAGTCCCTTGGACTGCAAGGAGATACAACCAGTCCATCCCAAAGGAAATAGGTCCTGAATATTCATTGGAAGGACTGATGCAGAAGCTGAAACTCCAACCCTTTGGCCACCTGATGCGAAGAACTGACTCACCGGAAAAGACCCTGATGCTCGGAAAGATTGAAGGCAGGAGGAGAAGAGCACAACAGAGATGAGATGGTTGGATGGCATCATGGACATGAGCTTGAGTAGGCTCTAGGAATTAGTAATGGACAGGGAAGCCTGGCGTGCTGCAGTCCATGTGGTCACAGAGAGTCAGACATGACTGAATGACTGAACTGAACTGAACTGATCTTGTTTTGGGACTATCTTTGCCTCGGGTGTCAAGTAAGAAGATTTCTATTTGTACATATGAGACATGAAGAATATGTAAAGTGTCCCTGTTGAAGGTGTTGTTGTTTGTAGTGACCTTACAAAGTATAATAAAAGAGTCTGGGTATGCATGTGGCTGAAGTTTCCTAGGCCTTCTGTTTTGGCCACTATTCTACCACTCTTTTTAATCCATATCTATGTGGTGATGGAATATCGTTATTTGCAATATAAGCACACCTAAGTCTTCTGGAACTAGACCTGTTTAGAAACAGGAAATTCATGTGTGGAGAGTTCAAGATCTGAGAGTGATGGTCCAGACCAGTTTCTAGCTCTGCCACTTGATTTAGCCAATGGACTTGGGCAGTACGACTTTAAAGCTTGACTGGACTCTATGTTAAATCCACAGTTGTGAAAATCAAATGAAATTGCCATGAAGACACTTTATAAAAATAAAAATTACTTAATAAATATAAGGTATAGGCCCCAGGAAACAACTCATATCAAGATAAGTAAATGTTTACTTACTCTCACAATTAAAAAAGATCTTACTTAATAAATATAAGGTATAGGCCCCAGGAAACAACTCATATCAAGATAAGTAAATGTTTACTTACTCTCACAATTAAAAAAGATCAAGAAGATATTTCTTTTAAGTTCGATTTAATAAGACAAAATGCTAAGAGAAAAAAAAAATTGGAAAGTGCTTAATAACAGACTGTGATTAATCACTTTAACAAATGGGTTGATGTTGGCTATGCTACTGATCATCAAACCAATTTCAGTAATTCCATTATGCAGTAAAGATATTCCATCCAAATTTTCTCAGCCAGTGGTTGGCTTACATTCAGATATGGACATTTCTGCTTGTGTTTTAAAATACATTGTGTCTTGTGGCAGTAAAAAGGAAACAAGACATCCTCAATTTAATTAGTACAGTGATTTTCTAATGGATCTTAGGTACAAAATTTTTATCCAAAGGAAACCTTAATAGGAAGCCCTTTATGTACCAATAAAGCAACTTCATTTTCACTTTTCACTTTCACGCATTGGAGGAGGAAATGGCAACCCATTCCAGTATTCTTGCCTGGAGAATCCCAGGGACAGCGGAGCCTGGTGGGCTGCCGTCTATGGGGTCGCATAGAGTCGGACTCGACTGAAGCGACTTAGCAGCATGACCATTTCAGTTGTTTTCAGAGGGCTTCCCACAAACCCCACCCAAGCTTCCACCTGTCCTCTTTGCTCTAGAATACTTGGGGAATAGCCATATGATGCTCCTAGGAGCACAGTTTGAAAACAATTTTTTTTTTAATTGTAACAAAGCACTTTGAAGAATTTGAAATACAGTTTAATCATGACGCAGTCTCACAATAATGCCAAATGTTACCTTTGGCTCCATGAGATCTTGGGTATTTATCTGTTGATTGACTAGCTCTGTGGGTTCATGTAAGTAAACAATATAAATTATATTTTCTTTCCTCACACTTCTCATTGATTTAAAAATCCTGACCTCAGTGATTTTGGATACTTTTTAATAGTACTGGCTACTCCCTACAGTACATATAGGAACTAACCAGATATTGTGCTTATTAGTTTTTTGGTATAGCTTCCAGTTACAATCAGTTTTCATTCACTTTGATAATTTCTTTAATAAAATGCTGTACATTTTATAAAGAAGATATATTCTCCCCATTCATACAAACAAAACAGTCTTGATTTGAAATATACTCTGGATGGAATTGTAGAGCAAAAATTTATATTTGAGCATATGTTTCAGAAACATTTTGACATTACAGCTATTTAAACCTGGGAAACATTCCTAGCACTCTGGTTTGATCCAAAAAAATTGAAATCATGAGAATAAAGGGTGAACTCCTGTTTCCATAGACTTTCATGCTCAACAGGACAAAAAAGAGTGAGAACTTTAAGTGAATTAAAACCACTTCATTTGAGAATGATAAAGGTGCCCATAAAACTTTTCTTTGTCAGTTGATTCTGAATAGAGCCTGCTCTTGGCAGAATATGAAGGGAACCCTCTTTCCTCAGATGGTAAGACTTCTTCTGAATCCAGGGTTTTTAGGAAGCCTTTGTGATCCCTATTCCCAGAATTCAGCAAACAGAGAAAGAGAGAAAATCAGCAAGTGTTGTCATATAAGTTTCCTTATTTTTCCATATCCATCTTAGCTTATTGGAACCTCTTAATTGATGAATGAGGACTTTATCAAGCCTGGCAGGAGTCATTATGTCTCTGATTTTCCTTGAAATGTATCTGTCGTGCAGCTCAAAATTGAATAGCCAGTTTGGGGCTTAACCAGAGACATGGCACTGACTTAAGACACTCTGAAGGGAATGAATGATTAATGCAGTTTATAGACAGGCTAGCGCTTCTTCTGTCTCATGTGCTTTTTGTATGTAATCTCCAGTGGTTCAAGTTCAGATGGATCTAATGAAAAAGGACTAGATGTTTTCCACCTTCCCTTCAGAGCATGCTGTACGATTTATCCACTGACAAAATGTGCTAATGAAATGTCACCTTGGACAGCTTGCTAAAGGATTGATGGGCTGAAAGTTTTGCACTTTATTTAACTTTTGCAGGAAAAATGAATAAGTCCTCCAAACTCTGTATGATATAGAGATCCATTATGGTTTTCTAACTCAGGAAGTAGCTATACCACTGACGGGACGGAGGATAGAGAAAGATGCTGATGGGGTAAAGTTTATAAATAAGCAGATTGAGGATGTGTGGCTTTATTATACCTCCATTCTAAATTATTGTCAAGTTACTTGATTTTATGAAGGCATTTCCTTCTATATACTTTATACAATTGTTTTCAATCTATTAGTCTATCAAAGGGAAATAAAATCATCAACCTCTGTAACCAGTTATCCTATTTCTTTATCTGTTCTTTTGTTCCTTCATTACCAGAATCCCAACTATAAAACCTATCCTGAGAATAGTTTTAAGCCTTTTAATTTATTCCACTCATAAAAACTTCATAATCTGTGAGCAATGGCCACTAAAGATCATTAAAGGGAATTGAAAATGGCAGACCAAAAAAAAGCCAGGATATGGAAGGAGATAAAACTGTACATAATCAGAGAGTCTGTTGATAGCGGTAAAAGGGCAAAATATACAAAATGGACTAGCACTGAAATAAAATAAGGAAGTAAATGAAAACTAAGCAAAAATAATGGAATGCAGATAATGCAGTTATAAGCTATGTACATCTACACTAACCAAATAAATAAAAATAACCACACAGTGACTCAATACTCACACAAGAGAGAAGCTTAAAAATATATAGATCTACAGAAGGTAAGTTAATGCTTACTTTATCTAGAATGGTGAATGGAAGTATAAAGAAGGACATTTTCTCACTCCTTGCTGGTGCTGCTGCTAAGTTGCTTCAGTCATGTCCGACTCTGTGCTACCCCAGAGACAGCAGCCCACCAGGCTCCTCTATCCCTGGGATTCTCCAGGCAAGAACACTGGAGTGGGTTGCCATTTCCTTCTCCAATGCATCAAAGTTAAAAGTGAAAGTGAAGTCGCTCAGTCGTGTCCGACTCCTAGCGACCCCATGGACTGCAGCCCAGGCTCCTCCATCTATGGGATTTTCCAGGCAAGAGTACTGGAGTGGGGTGCCTTTGCCTTCTCCATCTCACTCCTTAGTCCAAGGCAAAAATTTGGTAGAATCTACCTTTGGTGGTTCAGATGGTAAAGAATCTGCCTGTAATGCAGAAGACCTGGGTTCAATTCCTCAGTCAGGAAGATACCTTGGAGAAGGGCGTGGCTACCCACTGCAGTATTCTTGCCTGGAGAGTTCCATGGCAGAGGAGCCTGGCAGACTACAGTCCATGGATTAGCAAAGAGTCAGACATGACTGAGCAACTAACATGCTAAGGGAAGAAAGCTATCTGGTTTTTAATTTCCATAATTGTTAAAATGAGGATGAGAGTATTATTACGATAACACTAGTTGCTATAATAATTCTCTAAATTTCAGAGGCTTAATAAAGTAGAAATTGATTTTTCACATAGAGTCAAACTCAAAACAGTGGGGAGTTAACCTTATCCTCTGCTAAGATTGAGAGATCTTCATTTTTGTCATCTTGGGGCTTCTCTATTTTTAATATATAGGTCTTTTAAGATTGTTTAATATAAAACTCCCAAGAAAAAGTAACAAAAGTGTCAGCATATGAGAGGTTTATGAGGCTAACCTAGTAGAGATCCACTACTCAGTAGGCTATATGACTGAGCCTAACTACAAGAGAGACTGGAAAATGCAGACTAGGTGAATGTATAGAAAAAGGAGGAAACAAGACAGGTAATCTTGTACAGTTCCTTTCACTTCTATTGGAAAAATCAAATAATATAATGCTTATAATAAGCTCAATATCTCATATGCATTTCTTTTTTATTTTACTCATCCCTTTAATATTAAATGACTAATAAGTATAAACCTTTGTTATTACTATTTGGTTCTACTTAGGATAGCTATTTTTGTAACCATTGGTGGGGAAGAAAGCATAGCTAAAAGACAATAGACTTAATAAAACTGAAAACAGATTATGCCCTTTGACCTTTACAGTCATTTCAGAACTGAAAATATGTTTGTCTTTGATTTGTTAATAATTTTCTGCCACATTTAATTCCTTCAGCACATATTCTGTGTATTGTATCTCAGCATGATTTAATTTTTTTTATTATGTACATACCTGGATGACAACCATGACATAAAAGTTGCTCAAAGGTATAGTAAATATTTACACTTGTTTCATTTTTAAATCCTAAATTATAATCTGTTTTAAATGCATTGTTCTCAAGTTTTTTGAAGCATACCAAAATAAAATTTGAAAAAATTACCACTTTGGTGATTAGAAATTCGAAGTCTAGGACTGTTTGTTTATTATCTTATGTTTTATGTGCTAGGTATTTCCAACTTTTGAAACTCTTATGTTTTTATGATGTAAAAAATGAGGGTTGTCACTGTGGCCTATACGTTATTCTCCTTATAATAGTAGTGTGATTAGTACATGGATACTGACTCAATTACTGATGTTTATGTAAGTTTTTGTGATTTTATATACTTGTAAGAATTATGATTACTCTTAATTAAATATAAGTGGATATAAAGATTACCGAAAACATAACAAGATTTAGAGTTAGCAAGACTTAAGTTTGAATCTTGGGCTTCCCTGGTGGCTTAGACAGTAAAGAATCCTCAATGTGGGAAACCTGGGTTTGATCCCAAGGTTGGGAAGCTCCCCTGGAAGAGGGCATGGCAGCCTACCCCAGTATTCTTGCCTAGAGAATCCCCATGGACAGAGGAGCCTGGCAGGCTACAGTCCATAGGGTCGAAGAGTCAGACATGACTGAGCGACTAAGCACAGCATGAGTTTGAATCTTACATCTACTTTAAGAAACACTTAAATTAATTGAAACTCAGAATCTAAATGTATACATGTACCTGAAAAGTAGGGAAAATAATATTAACTCTGCATGATACAGAGGGATTCCCTGGTGGCTCAGCTGGTAAAGAATCTGCCTGCAGTGTGGGAGACCTGTGTTTGATCTCTGGGTCAGAAAGATCCGCTGGAGACGGGAATGGCAACCCACCCCAGCATTCTTGCCTGGAGAATTCCATGGGTAGAGGAGATTGATGGGCTACAGTCTATGGGGTTGCAAAGAGCAAGACACAACTGAGCAACTAACACTTCACTTTCTTTCTGCACTGTACAAGATGGTTATACATTTTATAGGAGAAAACAAATTTTAATGGGCTTAGAATGTTTTCTGCCACAAAGTTAATTCTCAATAAATATTTCAGGAATGTGTCAGTTATATTCCATACTATCAAAAATCTGTGAATATAGTTTATATAATAATTTTGACACTAATTTATGTATGTTATAGGGCTGAGTAAATGAATATTGTATGTTATCACTTACATGTGGAATCTAGAAAAGCTGAATTCATAGACACAGAGAGTAGAATGGTTGGTGGTTACCAGGGCTGGGGGTTGGGGGAATGAGCAGATCTGAACCAAATGGTACAGATGTGCTGTTAGAAGATAAGTAAGCTCTGGAGATCTATGTACAGCACTATGATTATAGTTAACGATGCTGTAATGAATATTTCAAAGTTGCTAAGAAGTTAGATCTTAAATATTCTCATCACAAAAAGAATTAACTGTGTGACATAATGGGGGTATTAGCTAGCCCCAGAGTGTTAATCTGGAGAAGGCAGTGGCACCCCACTCCAGTACTCTTGCCTGGAAAATCCCAGGGATGGAGGAGCCTGGAAGGCTGCAGTCCATGGGGTCACTGAGGGTTGGACACTACTAAGCGACTTCACTTTCACTTTTCACTTTGATGCATTGGAGAAGGAAATGGCAACCCACTCTAGTGTTCTTGCCTGGAGAATCCCAGGGACAGGGGAGCCTGGTGGGCTGCTGTCTATGGGGTTGCACAGAGTCAGACACGACTGAAGTGACTTAGCAGCAGCAGCAGAGTGTTAATCATATGCAATCTATAAATGTATCAGATCAAGATTGTCCACCTTAAACATACACAATGCTGTACGTAAATTTTTTTTATTTGTTGGTTTAGTCTGATCCCAAGGACTGTAGCCTGCCAGACTCCTCTGTCCATGGGACTTCCCAGGCAAGAATGCTGGTGTGGGTTGCCATTTCCTTCTCCAGGGGATCTTCCCCACTCAGCAGTTGAACCTGTGTCTTCTGCATTGCAGGTGGAGTCTTTACTACTGAGCCACCTGGGAAGCCCTATATGTAAGTTACATCTCAATTTAAGAAAACATAAATGAAGGTGAGAGAAAATAATAGAAATGGCCTTCCCCCCAAATACATACAATCTATTTTTAAGAAAAATAGGCTTCCCTGGTGGCTCAGATGGTAAAGAATCCACCTACAATGTAGGAAACCTGGGTTCGATCCCTGGGTTGGGAAGATCCCCTGGAGGAGGAAATGGCAACCCACTCCAGTATTCTTGCCTGGAGAATCCCAATGGACAGAGGAGCCTGGTGGCTACAGTCCATGGGATCACAAAGAGTCGGACATGACTGAGCAACTAAGCACAGCACACAGCCGGTTTCAAGTATAACATTCTGAAATTGAGTACTTCTCTACTGTTTTCCCAGGATTATTGCTTTACTGTCAGACTCTGGTTGCTGAATTATGAACCTCTTATAGATTAACTTACGTGCCCAAGGTATGATAATATTAATAAAGCACCCCTTATCAAACACCCAAGAACAATTTTGCCTTGTGCTTTATCTAATTATTTCATTTAAATTTATAATTATGAAGAAGCTAACGAACCATGTAAGATAAGCAGTTCGTATATAGTGGGGGTTTCTAAAAAGCTGAGAGGGTCAGAATGAGACAAAAGAGAGATATTAAATACAGAATAAGCACCTAGCAGGTTAAAGGTATTTTAGGGATTTCTAGCTAGAGTTTTCATCCACACTATGTGGTTAGGAAAAGAAACAGAAGTGCTTCTAAACAAACAGGATTTGCTCTGAACCTCCCTGGACTGTGATCATGGAAATGCTGAATTTGGCAAATAATGAGTAGTATGAAATAGTAAAACAATTATTTTTGAAGAAGTCTGTAGAAGGTTGCTGGAAATGGGCTTCCCTGATGGTTCAGCAGTAAAGAAGCCACTTTCAAGGAGACAAGAGTTTTGATCCCTGGGTCGGGAAGATCCACTGGAGAAGGGAATGGCTACCCACTCCAGTATTCTTGCCTGGGAAGTCCCATGCACAGAGGGCCCTGTGGGCTTCAGTCCGTGGGGGCTGCAGAGTCAGACACAGCTGAGAACTAAGTACACACGCTGGAAAGGAGAGTGTGTAGGTGGTTGCAATTTCACTAACTTATACAAATAAACCTCCTTTGTTTTCACTGTAGAGTGTCGGTAAAGGAAAATAGAGTCCATTTCTTAGGTCAGATTCCCTGGGAAGAGTAAAAATTAGGCAGAGGAATTAATGGAACTGAGATGCATTTGCAACAAATTCCTAAGGCAGTCTAGCTGGGATGACCCCCAAATGGAGCATGGGGACAGGGCCTTTGTTCCTCAGTGGAGACCAGCCACTGACTACAGCCTTGCCCCCAGGGATGGGTACAGGATATTACAGCCTAATATTTTCTACAGAGGGTAGATTTCCTACTGTAAAAAAGTGAAAAAAAAATTCTTAACCCAAACGAAATTTTCAGACATTTACCACAAAATATTTAAGAGCAAGAAGGAGAACTGTTAAGTTATATAAAGGACTTGAGAAAATGGTAAGAAATAACTAAAGTTAACATTATTTAAGAAGACTCAGATGAAATATATGAAATATGTATAAAAAATATAATAGAAATAAGCACTTCATGGATCACAGCCTTGTCTTGATGACGGGGTTTGCATAACTCAATGAAGCTGTGAGCCAAGCCATGCAGGGCCACTCAAGATGGACATGTCATAGTGGAGAGTTCTGAGAAAATGTGTTCCACTGGAGGAGAAATGACAAACTACTCTAGTATCATTGCCGCAAAAACCCCATTAATAGTACAAAAAGGCAAAAACACATGACACCAGAAAATGAGCCCCCCACGGTCAGAAGATGTTCAATATGCTATTGGGGAAGAGCAGAAGGCCATTACTAATATCTCCAGAAAGAACAAAGCAGCTGTGCCAAAGCAGAAACAACACTTCAATTGAGGATGTGTCTAGTGGTAAAAGTGAAGTCTGATGTTGTAAAGAACAGCACTTCATAGGAACCTGGACTGTTAGGTCCTGAATCAAGCTAAATTGGACGTGGTCAAACAGGACATGGCAATAGTGAATATTGACATCTTAGGAGTCAGTAAAATGGAAGGGAATGGGTGAATTTAATTCAGATGGTCATTATATCTACTACACTGGGCAAGAATCCCTTAGAAGAAATGGAGTAACCCTCGTAGTCAACTAGAGTCTGAAACGCAGTACTTGGGTGCAATCTCAAAAATGACAGAATAATCTCAGTTTGATTCCAAGGCAAACCATTCAACATCACAGTAATCCAAGTCTAGGCCACAACCACTAATGCTGAGAAAGATGAAGTTGCCCGGTTCTATGATGACCTACAAGACCTTCTAGAACTAACACCAAAAAAAGATGTCTTTTATTTCATAAGTGACTGGAATGCAAAACTAGAAAACCAAGATACTTGGAGTAACAGGCAAGTTTGGCCTTGGATTACAAAATGAAGCAGGGCAAAGGCTAACAGAGTTTTGCCGAGAGAATGCATTGGCCGTAGCAAACACCCTCTTCCAGCAACACAAGAGGTGACTCTACACATGGACATCACCAGATGGCCAATACCAAAATCAGACTTATTGTATTCTTTGCAGCTGAAGATTGGAGAAGCTCTATATAGTCAGCAAAAACAAGAACTGGAGCTGCCTGTGGCTCAAATCATCGGCTCCTTATTACAAATTTCAGGGTTATATGGAAGAAAGTAGGGAAATATATTGAGATAATGGAAATAAAATAGGTCCCCTTGTTGTCAGATATTTGTAATAATATGTGGATTTGTGGATTATTGAGTGTCTCATAATGAACTAAAAAATATGTGGATTTGTAATTTCCTGCATTTGTTGTCCCTATCTTTACTGATAACTAGTTAAATTAAATATTAACTTATAAATCTTTCATATCTATATATAATTATAAAATATCCCAAGCTTGAGATAAATATAAATGGATTAATCATTTCCTTTAAGCTCTTTTCAGTTGCAACAAAAATGCTACCACACAAGTTACTCTGGATACAAAATCTCCAAGAAGACAAAGATTTGTTGTGCTCCAGCTTCAGAAAGAAAATAAGTTGAGCTGGAAAAGAGGGACTCAAAGTCTTGAGATGATCATAGAGAGAAGAATAGAAGATAGGTTATGAAGGATTTTGTTAATCAGACAAAGGTCTTGGATTTCATTCAGTAGGGTGATGGAGCTGCTCAAACTGGTTTGTGAGAATTGATCACTAACTTTCATTAATATTGTGAGCTTGTTTTTTAAACATCATCCATATCAAAGATTAATTAATTATTTAAATTTATAACTAAATGAATTGTTTTGGAAACAAAGCTTACCACTTCCTAAGTTATTTTGCTATAGTTCCCTATTATCACAGTAGACATTTGAAAACTATGTTATCTACATGCCGAGCGTGCAATGCAATGAAATGCTAATACCCATCTCTTTCCAGTTCCACATTCTCTGACATCACTTATGATGCTAGCTTGAAATTGGTGGGAGTTTTGAAACAAAGAAAATAATTATACTAATCCATACAAAATATAGTTGTTGGGTTTTTTTTTTTTTTTTTAGCTCCAGAGATTTGGTTGCTTAACATTTATCACCAAATAATCTAATTGAAATACGAAAATATAGATTTTTAAAATACCTAATTGAAATAAGAAAATAAGTTTAGCAAGGCAGTGGCATAATTAAACTTTGTTTTGTCTGCTTATTTTTTTGGGGGGGGGCTTTATGTTTAAGATAAGCAGAGAAAAGACTTGAGAGAAACAATGGAGAAGGTTGGAGGGGTTTTATTATAGTATGCTCATCTCAATAAGGCAAAGAGAAAAATTAAAAATAGGATAAATATTGTTGTCAGACTTGAGAAAGAGAGAAGGATCCAGGATGACTAATATTCTGGCTTGAACCATGTGTGTCTGATGGTACAATTTACAATGACCATTAAACTAGAGGAAGAAGCAGTAACAGAGAGCTGGTGACAGGAGCAGAGGAAGAAATAGTGCAGTTTTGAACATGCTAAATCTGAGGTACATTTTAAATATCCCACTTATATAGCCTGGAGGATCATGCCAGGGAGTTAAAGGGACATCAAAAGCATCGAGAGCCTTGAGAATGCATGAGATCACCAAGGACAGAGGATGACATAAGAGTAAAAGTCCTAGATCTCTCTTTATGGCACTGACGTCTCACATTTTTGCTTTGCATTTGATGTTGACAGAATATCTTAAATCTTTCCTACTTTTCTATCCTCCATGGACAAAACACACCACAGCCTAAATGTTTTGGTCTCTGTTTTACTCTGATGAGCTTTAGCCATATCCTAGCTAACTCTCTTCCTTTCAGTCTTGGCTTATTCTAAAATTCCTCCATCTTGCACACATTTTCCCTAATGAGGGGCACATAGCTGAAAAGAGAGATAACTCAATGATCCACTGACAAAATCTATGGACAAATTATGTAGAGACAAGAAGATGAGATTAAACAGCAAACCACCTTGATGACAATCATTATTATTCTTTTGTTTCTTCTTTAGAGAACAACCTCGTCAAGTTTCCATAATCATTGTCACCTGTAATTGACTCCCTTGATTCCAGTTGTTCTCTCAGCAAGTATCCTAGCCTTTACTGGGTCCTTGAAGAATACATGCATAAAAGCTCGAGAATTAGGCAAACTTTTCTTGCACTAAGACTTGAACATCCCTGCCAGAAGTCAGTAATGGTCTGACATACACTACAGACTTCAACTGTACAGAGAACATACTGTAAAATATATATTACTATTTCAGGATTCTTACATTTGCAAATCTCTTGATATATACATAATGTATTTTTATCAAGGATACAATTGTCCAGATGTTAATTTTGAAAACAGATCCAAATCATCATGCCTATACCAGAGTGCTCTGTTGAAAGATCAGGTTGTGTAAGCAGCTTGATCATCAGCTGATGAAATATGCCATTAGAAGCAAAATAGAAATTATTGTTTGAAAATGTGAACATCTGGAAAGATCTACGTATCCTACATACAACCTCTTTGGTTTTGAACGCTGAGTTCTTACTAAAATTCTAAGTCTGTAGAGTACTACAGATCTTCAGTAATCAAAGCAATGTGGTACTGGCACCAAAAACAAGCAAACAAACAAAAAACGAACAGACATAGGGATCAATGGAACAGAATAAAGAGCCCATAAATAAGCCCACACACCTATGGTCAATTAACCTTCAACAAAGCAGCTAAGAATACACAATGGGAAAAAGTCTCTTCAACAAATGGTACTGGGGAAGTTGGGCAGCTGCATGTAAATCAGTGAAATTAGAACACACCCTCACACTATGCACAAAAATGTACTCAAAATGGCTGAAAAGACAGAAACATAAGAATGCCACCATAAAACTCCTAGGAAAGATCAAAAGCAAAGCATCCTCTGACATAAATCATACCAATGTGTTCTTAGGTCTATCTCCCAAAGCAATAGAAACACAGACAAAAATAAATTAATGAGACCTAATAAAACTTCCAAGCTTTTGCATGGAAAATGATAGCATAAACAAAACAAAAAGACAGCCTACAGAATGTGAGAAATATTTGCAAACAGTGTGGCCAAGAAGTGCTTAATGTCCAAAATAGACAAACAGCTCATTGAACTCATCAACAACAACAAAAAAACAACCCTATCCAAAAATGGGCAGAAGACCTAAGCTGAGATTTCTTCAAAGAAGAAACACAGATGGCCAAGAGCACATAAAAAGATGATCAACATCACTAATTATTAGAGAAATGCAAATCAAAGTTACAATGAGGTACCACCCTACACCAGTCAGAATGGCCATCATTAAAAACTCTAAAATAAAAGGCTGGAGAGGATGTGGAGAAAAGGGAACCCTCCTACACTATTGGTGGGAATATAAGTTGGTGCAGCCACGATAGAAAAAGTATGGAGGCTCTTCAAAAACTAAAAATAGAATTACCAAATGATTAGTAATCCCACTCTTGGGTATACATCCAGACAAAACTCAAAAAAAAAAAAAAAAAGATACATACACCCCTATGTTCATAGGAGCAATATTCACATTGCCAAGACATGGAAACAACCTTAAATGTCCATCAGCATAAGAGTGGATAAAGATAATGTGGTGTATATACACAATGGAATGTTACTCAACCAGAGAAAAGAAATAATGCCATTTCCAGCAACATGGATACAACTAGAGATTATCATACTAAGTGAAGCAAGTCAGAAAGAGATATGTGAAATATAAAATATGATCTAGTTATAAGACAGAAACAGACTCACTGACATAGAAAACAGAATTGTGGTTGCCATGGGGGAGGGAATTAGGGGAGGGATGGACTAAGAGTTTGGAGTTAGTAAATGCAAATTATTACATATAGAATGAATAAACAAGGTCCTACTTATTAGCACAGGGAACTATATTTAGTTCCTGAGATAAGCCGAAATGGAAAAGAATATTTAATAAAAATTTTATGTATGTACAACTGAATCACTTTGCTGCATAGCAGAAATTAACACAACATTGTAAATCACCTGTATTTCAGTAAAAAATAAAATTCTAAGTCTGTAAAATAAAGTCCTTGTAAAATAAAGGTAAATCTTAAATCAGTTTTGCAAGCCATATATGCCTATATGGAATTAATTAATTAATTTTTTTTTTTTTTTTACTATTTTAGCCAAGAAACAGAGTTGAGCCCAATTCTCACAAATGCACCTACTATCTTCCATATATATAGCATTCCTTTCACTGTGCTTGACTTGTGACAATCTTCTGCATTTTACTAAGACTATATGTACCTGCTTTGATAGCTATTCTTTTCCTTGGAAAATTATAATTCATTAGAACATTTCCTGTTTATTAATTTCTATTTCTTTGTCTTTTCTTTAACTTTCTGGATGCTCATGTATCCAAAAATAGGTAGCACAACTTAATAATGTCTATCTTTGGAAAGCACCACTTAAATCTCAAAAATAATCTTAATTGATTAACTGGGGAAAAGAAAAGATATCCCAAATACTCAAAACTTTAAATGACATGTCTTGAGTTTTCTTTCTTTTTTTTTTTTGTCTTGAGTTTTCAATGGATTTTAATGTAAAAATTAAAATGAGCTGAATTTTGTTGCATAATGAATTTTTTCCTAAACTCTTGAATTCCCATCACTGGGAAGTAAAGACTTGGTAAGCATCTGCCAAAGGAACATTGGAGGATATTTCTTCACTGGTTGGAAGGAGTCTACTTTTTCATCTCTATTTATCAGTGTACAGATAAGGAAAAACTTGACCAGTTCACTTCTCTATGGAAGGGAAAGAGGCAAGAGACCTCATCCTATGAAATGTAGCATACTTAATGGAGATGAACAGCAAACTTTGCTCTTTCTTGCAGCAAACATGAAAAACACAGTCTAATATGATTTATAAATTCCATAATTCCATGGACTAATCCACCAGATTAAAATTATATATAATTCATTATATAATTTAAACTATTTTATATAAGTATATAGTTATATATATTATATTACATATATATGTATGATACATGCAATATATATATACATATATGATACACACACTTATATATATATGCATTCCTGACTCATGACACTGGGAAAATTTTTTCCCAAGGGTCTTTAATCAGAAACAGATGGTGGTGGTTTAGTTGCTAATTTGTATCCAACTCATGTGATCCTGTGGACTCTAACCTGCCAGGCTCCTCTATCCATGGGTTTTCTCAGGCAAGAATACTGGAGTGGTTTCTATTTCCTTCTCCAGGGGATCTTCCTGACACAGGGATCAAACCCAAGTCTCCTGCATTGCAGGTGGCTTCTTTACTGACTGAGTCACCATAAATTATATAATTTCATGGACTAATCCACCAGATAAAAATAAATTATACATATAATTTATTATGTATTATAACTATATACTTACATAAAATATATATTTTATATTTGTATGTATATATATACATTATATACATTCCTGACTCAAGACACTGAGCAAAATTTTTCACAAGGGTCTTTAATCAGAGACAGAAGTATATAATTCAAAATGTCTTCATAGCAAATATCAAAACTAATTCCAAGTTGTTCCCAAAGCAATATGAAATCTAACAAGGTAAAGCACTAAGACATTTTCATATTTTGTTAAGAAAAGATTTGAGTATCAAGTGTTCAAATTTCCAGATCTTATGAAATAGTTTAGACAAAAGAAGACCAAAAATGTTTAACTATACTCAGTCTGAATTTTATTCTGTACATATGTTATCACTCAGTCATGTCTGACTCTGCTACCTCATGGGCTGTAGCCTGCCAGGTTCCTCTGTCCATGGGATTCTCTAGGCAAGAATATTGGGAATCTTCCTCTACGGAATCTTCCTGACCCAGGGATTGAACCCAGGTCTCCCACATTAAAGGCCAATTCTTTACCATTTGAGCTACCAGGGAAGCCTGCTATTCTGTATATTTTAGTCTAAGTATAAAAAAATCTTTTAGTTTGGAGATAAAGAAAATTTCTGTATACTTTGCTCAGTTCCCTTAACTTTTCTCCAACCTTTGCCGTACCTGCAATTTATAAAATTAAACAAAACACTTTTCATCATGTTTGTGGTTGTTTACCTGTGCTTTGGATATGCAAGAGAATGTAGCGATGAGATTACTGCATGGAGAATCCAACTCAGCCTTTAAAATACTTGAAACAATTTAAAGAGTAAACAGGAAGTGTCAATGTCAGTAACATCATGTTTCAGTATTGCTCAGAACAGAGAAAAGCTGGGAGTTATGCCGAGTCACCAGTCACAACAGAGAAGAAAGCACTGAACCTGAGTTAGTACTAGCTTTGGAAGTCTATTTAATATTCACTAAGGGTATTCCAAAAATGTCAGGTCCTGCTCTTTAAACTTTTATTGTGCATCTGTGCATTTTCTGCCCTTTTAAAGCCCTGATTCACTAACTTTTTAAGCCAGTGGTGAAAATATTTCTAGCTTCCACTGAGACATATTGGGGGAAAATGGCATTTAATTTAATAATAATTAGTTGGAGAATGTTTCACATTTAGAATAAAAAGGAAATTCTAGGAACTTTTCTAAAGGGGTAGGCACAATATATGCTAAAATAGCTAATGATCTCCATAAAATAAACTGTGAGGGGAAATGATAATCTAAATGTTGTAACTTCATCATTCAAAAATTCTTGTTAAAAAAAAATTGCTTCCTGACTCTTCAGTACATACGAGAGTATTTGATGTGTGATTAAGTTGTTTTGTCACTAAGTTGTATCCAACTCTTTTGAGACCGCATGGACTGTAGCCCACCAGGTTCCTCCGTCCATGGGATTTTCCAGGCAAGAACTGGTTGCCATTCCCTTCTCCAGAGGATCTTCCCAACCCAGGGATTAAACCTGCATCTCTCTTGTATTCGCAGGTAGATTCTTTACCACTGAGCCACCAGGGAAGCCAAATTAAACAATAACAACTAAATAAAAAACACTGTTGTACATATTGTATTATCTTTCTACTTTATGTAAGTTTGTTTGACTTGAGTTTTTCAATTATCTTATTAAAGTGGATTCATCCACTCATGAGGCATTTATCACTAGCAATACAATCAGATATACAGGTCAGATGCATTATGCTTTATTCAAAGAAATGGTTGTCTTCATGAAGAAATCAGACATGTAGATAGTAATCAAAACTTTATAGTATGAAAGAAGGATAAATAGTGTCATGTGAGAACTGAGAAAGAAAACCTAAACTAGTCATCTAAGAGGATGTAAATATGGACTTGCTCTAAATAAGTGCCTAACTAGAAGAAACTACATTGGCAAAGATTATCAAGATGGCAGGCACTTCATCTTGATTATAGCCTTGACATCTTACCTTCTATTTTAAATAAAATTTGACCATGATGTGGCCTCCTCCTTGGACTGCATATCTGTTTAGCCCCTTAAAGACTCATCTTGACTGAATTAAAGTGTAGTATTTTCTTTTTTAAATAATTTTTTAATTTTAAAATTAAAAATGAGATTCATTTTTTATGATTTAGCCACCTTAATTCCATTTGCAACCTACTCCTTCCTTGCTATGTAATGTATTCACAGACTCTGAGGGTTAATATATGGGCATCTTGAGAGGGGGGCAATATTCTGCCCACCACACATGCCTGTTAAAATTAAACACTGAATAAAGGTACATGATCATCTGGTTCTCTAGAAAGCTCAAAATGAAATGTGAGCTATGCTAACATCTGCACCATAGGTTAATTCATCAAACATATACTTACTAAATGTCTACTCAGTGCCGGTGGCTCAGTCGGTAAAGAATCTGCCTGCAATGCAGGAGACCTGGGTTCGGTCCCTGGGTTGGGAAGGTCCCCTGAAGAGAATGGCAACCCACTCCAGTATTCTTGCTTGGAGAATTCCATGGACAGAGGTCCTAGCTGGCTACAGTCTATGTAGTTGCAAAGAGGATTAACACTTGTACACAGTGCCTGACACTGTTTTAGGTAAAAATTTTCTTGGGGAAACACATCGGAAGAAGGAAGAGTCCTTGGAAAGAGCAGGAACTGGATATTCCTGGAAACCTTGTTTTATAGCCACTGAACAAATATCATTGAGATACTATTTTGTAGTAGATACGATTCTGGATATTGGATGCAAATTGGTAAAAAAAAAAAAAAGCAACAGGCTGGTTCCCTACTTTTGCAAAAATTACAATCTAATCCAGCAAATATCAAACAAATGAATAAAAAAATATTTGTCAAATCACAAATTAACTAATAAAGCCCAGGTTTCACAAACAGCAAAGGATCCTACATTAAAATGTAAAAAATATCTCAGAGAATTGACAGCTAAGCCAGGGTATGTAAAATGACCTGCTGCTGCTGCTGCTGCTAAGTCGCTTCAGTCGTGTCCGACTCTGTGCGACCCCATAGACAGCAGCCCACCAGGCTCCCCCATCCCTGGGATTCTCCAGGTAAGAACACTGGAGTGGGTTGCCATTTCCTCCTCCAGTGCATGAAAGTGAAAAGTCAAAGTGAAGTCGCTCAGTCGTGTCCGACTCCTAGCGACCCCATGGACTGCAGCCTACCAGGCTCCTCCGTCCATGGGATTTTCCAGGCAAGAGTACTGGAGTGGGGTGCCATTGCCTTCTCCCGTAAAATGACCTAACGACACCTAAAAAGTCTCTCAGTGTGTTCCCATGAATATCTGCATCACAAACACTGAGTGTTCCTGCTTAAAATTAATATCCTTTGACCTCTTTATAGGCTTAATAAAATCAGATTATCTGGTACTAGGACCAAGGTATCTATATTTTAACAACCCTGTCAGATGATCCTTCTGAACATTGAAGTTCATAAATCTTAGCACAATACTTAATGTTAGAAGGGTCAATCATTATAGTTTTTTGCTGTAATGCAAACAACAGTATTTCTGCCATAGAAGAGTCATATTTAATGATCAGAATATTTACCCACACAGTTGAAAACTGTTGTCTCCAGGAAGAAGGTTTTTGGATAAAAAGAAGAAACCCCTCTGAAGCATCAGCAAGAGTATTAGTCAGGGTTCTCCAGAGGGAAAAAAAAAAACTGATAGGAGGGGTGGATAGGGTGGGGAGACATGTAGATTTAGCATAGCTATTGACTCACAGGGCTACAGAGACGGAGACGTACCAGGATCCGCTGTTTACAAGCCAGAGAACCAAAACAGTTGGTGGAATAACTGAGTCTAAGTCTGAAGACGTGAGAAGCAGGAGAAGACCTTCAGGGGCAGAACAAGGGAAAAGCGAGAGCATTTGCCACTCCTTCCTTAATTTTTTCTATTCAGGCCCTCAACGGACTGATGCTGCCACCCACAATGGTGAGAGCAGATCTACTTTATTCACCCTACTGAACCAAATGCCACTCTCTTCTGGAAATATCCTCACAGACATACTAAGAAATAAAGTATCATCTGGGCATCCCTTAGCCCAGTCAAGGGGCTAACCACCACAGGAATGGCACATGTAAATTGAAGATGGTTAAATGATGCTTTGACTTTTCTGTGATCCATGATAAAACTTGGGGAGTTGTGCTATTTTAGGTCAAGTGTAAGTGGCCTGTGAGATTATTAACTTTATTCAACTAAAATAAAATATCACTTGAGTTTTGCAGACCCAAGTAAACCTCTCAAACAATGGTTATGCCATTACATGATAAATGATGATAGTAAACATTTTAGAGTAATTTCATAGTGATTTATTTTATTTCTTAGGCCTTTTGGTTTTGTGCTCTACTTATTTAAATCTCTCCCTTCAGTGATAATATAGTTATTCTTATTTAGTTTAAAAAAAGCAAGGTAGTAGAAACACTGAAAACCAGAAACTATATTAGGAATAACAGGAAGATTTATCAAGTATAAGCATAAGCACATATGTAATTGTTAAAGATCTATTTTTGTCCAATTAATAATTGCTCTCCATGTCAACTGGGATTCCCTGGTGGCTCAGATGGTAAAGGGTCTGCCTGCAATGCAGGAGACCCAAGTTTGATCCCTGGGTTGGGAAGATCCCCTGGAGAAGGAAATGGCGTCCCACTCCAGTATTCTTGCCTGGAAAATCCCATGTATAGAGGAGCCTGGGGGGCTACAGTCCATGGGGTTGCAAAGAGTCAAACATGACTGAGTGACTTCATTTCCATGTCATCCAAGGTCCATCTAGTCAAAGCTATGGTTTTGCCAGTAGTTATGCATGGATGTGAGAGTTGGATTATAAAGAAAGCTGAGCACCAAAGAATTAATGCTTTTGAACTGGTGTTGGAGAAGACTCTTGGGAGTCCCTTGGACTGCAAGGAGATCTCACCAGTCAATCCTAAAGGAAATTAGTCCTGATTATTCATTGGAAGGACTGATGCTGAGGCTGAAATTCCAATACTTTGGCCACCTGATGCGAAGAACTGACTCCTTGGAAAAGACCCTGATGCTGGGAAAGATTGAAGGCAGGAGAAGAAGGGGACAAGAAAGGATGAGCTGGTTGGATGGCATCACTGATTCAATAGACATGAGTTTGAGTAGGCTCTGGGTGATGGACAGGGAAGCCTGTCATGCTGCAGTACATCAGGTCCCAAAGAATTGGACATGACTGAGAGACTGAACTGACTGACTGACTTCCATGTCAAACTAATAGTAAAAAATAATTTGAGGGAAAAGAGCACATATAAGCAAAATCCATTTAGTACACAGAATCAGAATGGTCTTCCTGTGAGAAATTCCTTAGTTCTGTGATTTATAACCAAACTAAACTGAAATTTAAATACAAACTTAAATGAAAAAAAAAAAAACTGTAAGAAAGAGAGGAGGGATGTTAACACTGGCACAATGTCTTAATCCAGGTAAACTATCGCACAATGGCCAAATCTGACCAACCACCTATTTTTGTACAGACATGGTGCTTCGTTGGAAAAGCCCTGATACTGGGAAGGATTGAGCGCCAAAGGACATGTGGGCAGCAGAGGATGAGATGGTTAGATAACATCACCAACTCAATGGATATTAATTTGAGCAAACTCTGGGAGATAGTAGATGATAGAGGAAGAGTCTGGAGTGCTACAGCCCATGGCGTCGCAAAGAGTCGAACATACCTCAGCAACTGAACGACAACAGCAACAACATGGAGCGAGAAATGGTTTTTACATTTTTAAATGGTTGGAAAAATATTTAAAAAAAAAACTTCATGATGTGAAAAATAGATAAAACTTAAATTTCAGTGTTCATAAACCTGAATTGGAACACAGCAGAGCTCATTCATTTATGTATGGTCCATGGTTTCTAGGCTGCTACCACAGCAGAATTGAGATGCTGTAATAGAGACCTTATAGCCCACAAAGCAGGACATATATACTGACGGGGTCTTCACAGAAAAAATTCATCTGTTCTGTTTTTAATTCATTACCTGTTTGAATATTAATGTATATGTTTCTATCATGTTACCATGTTAAATTATGGTAAAATATTTAATGAAAATGTTAATGCATTTATGTTTCTATCCTGAGGCCTTCCCTGGTGGCTCAGAGGGTAAAGAGTCTGTCTGCAGTTTGGGAGACCTAGGGTTACAAAAAGTCGGACACGACTGAGTGACTTCACTTTTCTTTCTTATATCATGTTAGTTAAGTTTTAGTAAAATATTTAATAAAATATTACACATATAAAATATGCATGGCATATAGTATAAATATGAGTATGTAAATATATATATATGTATATTTATATACATGTGTGTGTATATATATATATATATATATATATATATATATACACACATTACCCCTTACTATTGTCCTGTCTGTGCATGTTGCATGCATATCTCATTTATTCTTCCATGCAGTATATGCAATATTTGAGTTATTTCACTTAACTCTTGAAATAGTCATGCAAGGATGTGCTAGAATTAAACCCATTTAACAAATGCATATATTGAAGTTTACATAGACTACCTGATTTCCAGAGTCACACAGCTCGAACTCAAGCCCCATTTAGCCTAACTCCAAAATATCATACTCTCATTCACTGTTAATACTGGGTTGGCCAAAAAGTTTCTTCAAGCTTTTGCATATATGAGAGTGCAGAAAAATCTGAACAAACTTTTTGGCCAACCCAATGTTTATATTTAGTTACATATTTATACAAATAAAAATTTATACACACTTAAACAGTGACTAACACATCAAAGGCTAAAGTACTTTTTTAACACATTTGTTTTAATTTCAATTTAAATACATCTTTTCCTGTTTCAGGAAAATCTTTCTTCAGAACTGTAATAAGTAACACATCTAATATTGCTAGACAGAGCCTGCTAATGCAGACAAAAGGCAGTTTCATAGAGGGCCAATATATTTTTTAATCTTTGTCTCCTGGAATATTTTCTATCTAAGTGGAGTGAGTAGGCACACGGAATATCCTTCATTTTATAAACCTCCAGTGAATACTCATGAAAACACTGGTGAGTTAGGGGATGCAAACTGAAGGAGGAGGGGAACTGAGGGAGTAGAAAGCAGAGGAAAACTGGCCATCTGCTTACCAATCTGAAATTACTCCAGTTTTTGTCCCGTTCAATTTGCAGATTCCGTTTGAACGATTATATTGTACCCAGTGGGGATTCATAACCCTCCTAATTCTGTGAATCAGGAATTAATTACTGGTGGGAATATTTGTCCAGACTGTCCTGAGGACTTCCCTGGTGGCTCAGTGGTAAAGAATCCGCCGCCAGTGCAGGGGACATGGTCCAAGAAGATCCCACTTGTCACAGAACTAAGCCTATGCATCACAGCTGCTGAGCCCACACACCCCAGAGCCTGTGCTCCGCAACAACAGAAGCCACTGCAGTGAGAAACCTGTGCACCACAACCAAGAATAGCCCCCACTCGCTTCAACTAGAGAACGCCCACCACAGCAACAAAGACCCAGCACAACCAAAACTAAACAAATCAATTAAAAAAAGAAAAAAAAGCTGTCCTGACATTTGGACCTACAGAAGGCTCTTCCCCAGCCATTCTTTTAAATATGTTCCTGGGGGAAAAAATTCTCCATCTGGATCTTGGGTTGTAAATGACTCAATAGAATTAGAATACTTGACGAGATTTTAATAAAATTTTAACCTATAAAACTATACATTATTTGAGACTAAAACAGTTTGTGAAAACTTTACTCAAGTGAATTTTATTTTGAAAGGGAAAAGGGAGACACAAAGAAAAAAATAATGCCACATGTATAAATCTAAGATGTCAAGTCTCCATTTTTTTCTGTGATAAATGACATTTAACTTGGTATACAAAAGCTAAAATTTAAGAAATTTCTACATTTCCCAGGGTCTTTATTAGATGTTTCACATATGCTATTTTGTATAATTCCTACAGCAGCCCAGTGAGACATACATTTTTCTCTCATTTAAAAATTGATCTAAAAAAAAGAAAGATCAAACAAACATAGCTGTTGTAGATTAAGTCCTTGCTCATGATCATTATTCATTTCCTTTCCCCTTTATCCATTCAGAGGGCTACAGTCCAAGGGGTCGCAAAGAGTCGGGTATGACTGAGTGTATGGCACTTAGATACTGGATAGTGTTCATCCTTTTCCCTTGACTTTAGGTTTGTCCATGAAACTTGCTTTGGCAAACGGAATACCGCATTAGTGAACTGATGACACAGGAGACTTAAAATATGCTTCAGTTTTGGCTTTCTCTTTTGTGCTCATTCCCTTCTCATGAGAAGTTTTCCCTGGCATCTTTATACCCTTCAGCTGAGCCCATGAACTGACCCTAGCTGACCCAGGCTGTCCCATAGACCATGGGCAAGAAAGATGCTTAATGTTGTGTGCCACTGAGATTTTATGTAAGACTTTTATGTAGGAAAATATGACTATGAAAAATTGGTTATGGGATGAAGCTATAAGACAGAACAAAAGACACAAATGGGAAAAACTAAAGTAAAATATGTGCAATTTTAGGTAGAATTGCATGGATAGCCACCAAGAGACTCTACCGAAAGCTGGAAGAATGATCCATGGGGTAGTGGTAAGACATTCAAGAGTTACGTAAAAGAGAGAAAACAATTTTGAGGTGAAATGCTGAATGCGTGAGTCAACTACTTAAACTACTACAAGAAAGTGATGAGCTCATTGAGGGAAAAAAAAAACAAAATTAAAAACTGGCCAGTTAGCTAGCAAAACTTAGAGAGCTCAGAGATTGCATGGCTGGAAAAGGAACTGTCTGTCTTCAGATCAATGGTGTACCCTAACAAAGATGGCCTTCATCTTCAGCTTGACTAAACTTTATAGAGGTGTCTTCCTGATTTTAGGCCTCTTGCCTCCATTTCCTTAGGGCTTTTACTTTAGAAAACTTTCTACTGTAAATTCTTTCTCTGCCCTTTTGAAATGTAAATATTCTCCCAGTTTCTTGCCAGTTTTACAGTCCAGAAAGATTTTTCTTATGGAATCTTAAAAAAAAAAAAAAAGGTACAAACGAACTTATTTACAAAAGAAACAGAGTCACAGATGTAGAAAACAAGCTTACGGTTACCAGGGAAAAGAGTAGGAAGGGAGAAATTTGGAGATTGGGATTGACATATACACACTACTATAAATAAAATAGATAACTATAATAAGGACCTACTGTATCACACAGGGAATTCTAGTCAATACTCTGTAATGACCTATATGGGAAATGAATCTAAAAAAGAGTAGATATATGTATATGTGTAACTGATTCAGTTTTCTGTATGCCTGAAACTAACACTACATTGTAAATCAACCATAGTCCAATAAAAATTTAAAAAGGAATGTTTTTAAGACTTGTAGCCATCCCTTTGAAATATAGTCATCGAGGAAGATAGTGTTCCTACCTCTCCAGTTTCTGTGGAAAGGTAGGAGCCTAGATTCTTCAATGAGCATCAGTAAGCAAACACAGATGGCCTAATCATAGAGAAAAACATTTGCAAAGTCAGAAACAGCTCAATGTGATGACAGATCCTACTGACTAATCTCCTTCCCTAATGTCCTTCAGTACTTTTCCACTAGATCACTCACCTCAGCACTTAAAAACACATTCACCTTGAGTTCAATCTCTTTCCTCTGTTGCAATAATCTTAACTAAGCCTTTTTTGTCTAACTTTGTCCAGTGTAATTTTTCTTTGACAGTCCATTGAACAATAGGCTCAGATAAAGGACAATTACTCTAAGTGTTACAGTAAGACATGACCTCAGAGCAAAGACCAAATCAAGCCTGTGGCTGTGACATTCTTTGCTGCTGCTGCTGCTGCTAAGTCACTTCAGTTGTGTCCGACTGTGCAACCCCATAGACGGCAGCCCACCAGGGTCCTCCACCCATGGGACTCTCCAGGCAAGAGTACTGCAGTGGGGTGCCATTGCCTTCTCCGAAGCCAAATAAGGCTCCTAGAAAACTTAGGGTCATAAGCACATAGAATCCTGATATAAACAAACTACTAGTAACTAAGGAGAGAGAAGTATTTTATAAAATAATTTTAGAAGTAACATTCAGCACATGGAGTTGACCAGAATCAAATACATAGAAATTCAGAATGTTTTAAGAAAGTTGTGCTGGCAAAAGTGCCTCCTGCCTACACTATGAGATTTTTGAGATATTAAAAGACATTCACCAGGAAGCTGACCAAGAAATCTGCTCAATGCCCTTTTCAAAGGCATCAAGGAGAGTGATGCCAAGGAGAGATTCCCAGAGAGTGGAGTCAAGAGCTATAAGCAATTGACTGGACTGAAAAGCTTAGTCAGAGAACATTTCCTATCCCCAAGGTACAAGATTCCGGCAATATTTGCTCATTAAGATCTCAGAATTGTTGTAGACTCATAACTGTTTGCCTCTTCTTCTTTGCATTTTGAGTTAGGGATTATCCTGCCCTTGTTCCACCGTCGTATGTTGGGTGCATGGGCTGGGAGGGGTGCAGACTATCTAGCTTTACAGATGCTGTTGCTCCTGCACCTGGTTGAGCCTGATGCCATGCAAAAAATGGGCCCATGGGGATATTTTGTAGAGAAATTGAGTTCTTTTTTCCACATGGGGAAATGAAGTGAATAAATATTTGTGACCAAAAAAAAGCTCAAGTAGTAGCCACAATACAGACATCCCATTCTTATCTCCTGATTGTGGGGAGGGTGAATGTGATGCTGGATTATATGCAGATGACTATGAAATGACTGGTGGTCTGCTTGAAATAGGTTGACGACCTCCTCCCTCCCAGTCAGAGGAGCTCAGGGGTATTGAAGTAGTTCGAGTTTTTTATTTCTCAGCAACATCTAAAGGGGCTTCCCTGGTGGCTCAGACACTAAAGAATCTGCCTACAATGCAGGAGGCCTGGATTCAATCCCTGGGTCTTAAGATCCCCTGGAGAAGGGAATGGCTACCCACTCCAATATTCTTGCCTGGAGAATTCCATGGACAGAGGAGCCTGGCAGGCTATATAGTCCATGGGGTTCCAAAGTGTCAGACACAACTGAGTGACTGGCAATTCACTTCAAACTTATTTACTCAGTAAGTAACAAAATCCTCAAAGAGATAAAGTAGATATTTACATGCTAATTGTTAATAAATGATTTAAAATGTTATCCTACTTCCATGACAACATATTTTAATTAAGTTGTGATTGCATACCAATTGGTAAATCTAAGTTGAGTAGCGTCTCCTTGGAAATGTACATTTAATTTTACGTAATGTTTTAAATAGATTTATCTCCCTGCATGTTTGAAATAAATTGTGTTAAAATCAGATTTTAATATTGCAGATATTATCATCACAACTGGTTAATATCTGTAAGGAAAAGAGTACTGAATTTGGAATGAGATGTGCTACTTACCACCTTTGTGGCCTGACATGTATTTAACTTCCCTGAACATCAGTATCATTTTCTATTACACAGGGCTGATATTAAATGTATTGTAGAGTTAGTGTGAAATTAATTGCTATAGTATATGTCAAGTTTCTATTGAACAGTAAACTCTCAGAAATTTAATTTCACACCTGCCCCTCTATGAACAGCCACACACACTCTTTCCTCAGTGCATAAGAAATTGTTTATCTGACATGAAATACAAAGTTGGAATTTTTAAATCAATCTGTGGGCTTAGGACACAAAATACTCACTCCATTCACTCTTAATTTTCAGCCTGTCCTTTTCACAGTGCTGGTCAGTCATATCAGAACTAGTTGCTCTATTTTATGGCTACTTCTCTTCTATACCATGGTGGCTTAGAAGATCAAATATTAGAAAATCAAATTAATTGAATAAAACAGTAAGTTATTTGAAAATAAAGAGACTTTGTGTGTGTGTGTTTGCATCCATTGGGAGCAAAGTTTTTATTTTTAACTGGAGGATAAGTGCTTTCCAATGTTGTGTTGGTTTCTGCCATACAACAGTGTGAATCAGTCATAAATATATATGCCCTCCCTCTTGAACCTCCCCCCACCTCACCATCCCATCCCTCTAGGGAGTCACAGAGCACCAGGCTGAGCTCTTTGGGAAGAAGCACAGCAACTTCCCACTAGCTGTCGTTTTACATATGATAATGTGTATAATTCAGTGCTACTCTCTCAGTTCATCTCACCTTCTCCATCTCCTGCTGTGTCCATAAGTCTGTTCTTCATGTCTGTTTCTCTATTCCTGCCCTGAAAATAGGTTCATCAGAACCATTTTTTTTTCTAGATTCCATGTATCTGCATTTAATATATGATATTTGCTTTCTCTTTCTGCCTTACTTCACTCTGTGTAACAGGCTTTAGGTTTGTCTACCTTTAGATTTAGGAGAATGTAAAAGTGAAACTGAAGTCGCTCAGTCGTATCTGACTCTTTGCAACCCCCTGGACTATAGCCTACCAGGCTCCTTCGTCCACGGGATTCTCCAGACAAGAATACTGGAGTGGGTTGCCATTTCCTTCTTCAGGGGATCTTCCCAACCCAGGGGATCTTAAGACCCAGGGATCGTACCCAGGCCTCCCGCATTGCAGGCAGACGATTTAACCTCTGAGCCACCAGGGAAGCCCAGGAGAATGTAAGTCGCTGAGCAAAGAGGTGTCCGCTGATCTAAACCTTGTCAAAATCTTATCTACTGGTTATATCTTCAGATCACTCCCCTTGTGTTTTGTGGTAGCTAGTTGCCACATTAGGCTGGAGATGGTATGAGGAGGGTAGATATAAGGCTTAGCTCATGCAGTGATGCCTATAAAAGGACTAGTGGTCTGTCTGAAATGATTGATAATCCTGAGGTGACATCTCTTCAGTTGGAAGGACTCAGGGAACTTGACTCATTCTACTTTTTCATCCTCTATCCTATGCAGGACCTGCTTTGCTGCCCTGCCTTCTAAATCTGTTGCTCTCTATATCTGGACCTATCTCACTGGAGAATGGGGTTAGATAGATTTAGCTTCAACTCCCAGCACCACTATCCAAATAATCATATGATCTTGTATGCTGCTGCTGCTAAGTTGCTTCAGTTGTGTCCGACTCTGTGCGACCCCATGGACTGCAGCCTACCAGGATCTTCTGTCCATGGGATTTTCCAGGCAACAGTACTGGAGTGGGGTGCCACTGCATTCTTTGGATCTTGTATAGATTTCCTAAAATCTCAGAAATCCCCTTCCTTAGCTATTAACTATATTAAAAAAAAATCCAGCTCATGAAATCCACACCTCTTCCCCAATAAAATGAAATAACATGTGTCTGTGATGTAGTATAACCAATCTTTAGTAGTCACTCAATAGAAAATAGCTAATATTAGCATTTTAGCTACATCTTTTTAGAAAAAAAGTTGCATATAAACCTGAGGCAAACATTATGTTGAAGGTCTATGTGAAAAATTTATTAGACATCCTTTGGAATTAAGAAATAGAAGAGAATCGGTAATTGACAAATTTCACATCTGGTTCTACTATGAAAATAGAACAGATTAATTTCTGAGTCAAGGAAACACACAAGGGGATCACTTCTACTGAAAGTGTGGTCTTCAGTATTAATTATTTGTATGACAAAGTAAGTTTCCTTTCATCAGTCTCTTTTAAAATCCTAATATAATTTGTTTGAAATTGTTTTAAAAGCATTTGTTTCTGGTGACAGTCTAGCTAGAAATAGATAGGATGTCTTTATAAAAGATATTCTGAGAGCAAATATATCAGAACTAATCTTTTGAGTTAGACCTACAAAAAGATATACCGATAGTTACCTTAACCATTGCATTTTAAATGGTCCATAAATGTCTGTTAAGTAGAAAGTGTAGTAAATATGTATGAGAGAAGAAACATAAAGACTTGAACTTTGGCAAGAAAACTTATTGAGAATACCAGAGAAAACAAAGGGAGACCTATTCTGAGCTTACCAAAAAGTTGTCATAAATACATATTTTTGTACACATACACACAAAATACACATTTGGCTCCAAGGAATTGAAGTACTGCTGGTAATACATTATAATAAGAAAACAAAATTTTAAACAAAGATTTTTTTTTAAATCCCTAATTATTTCCAAAAGAACATTTGAGTCTAAATTATTAATTAATTTAGAGATGGAAATTTGTCATTTGATATGGAAAACTGAAAGGGAGGACAACAGATTATTATTTTTCTAATATTATTTATTTTTCTAACACAGTGTTCTGTGTTAATATAGACTGCTAAAGAAAATAATCAGCAGGTTAAAAGTTTATTCAAAGGCCCAACATCAGAATGAGAGTTTTAAAATGTTGTACACTGGAAGTAGAAACAAGGGAATAGACACACTTAAATCTCCAAGGTCAGCAAGAGGCAGTTGTAGGCATATTTCAATTTAACCAAGGTGGGTTATTTATAGGAATACCTACACTATGTTAATAATATAAATGAGAGTAAAATATGGGGAGAGAAATGTGATGAACAGACTTTACCACCCCAACTGCTGTGTTCTTGTCCTTGTATTATTCCTCTACTACCATACCTTGATTTGTTTTTCTTCATTTCACATATGATATTATGCATGTTTCAATGCCATTCTCCCAAATCAACCCACCCTCGCCCTCTCCTGCAGAGTTCAAAAGTATGTTCTATACATCTGTGTCTCTTTTGCTATCTCGCATACAGGGTTATCGTTACCATCTTTCTAAATCCAATATATATGCGTTAGTATACTGTATTGGTGTTTTTCATTCTGGTTTACTTCACTCTGTATAATAGGCTCCAGTTTCATCCACCTCATTAGAACTAATTCAAATATATTCTTTTTAATGGCTGAGTAATACTCCATTGTGTATATGTACCACTGCTTTCTTATCCATTTGTCTGCTTATGGACATCTAGGTTGCTTCCATGTCCTGGCTATTATAAACAGTGCTGCGATGAACACTGGGGTACACGTTTCTCTTTCAGTTCTGGTTTCCTTGGTGTGTATGCCCAGCAGTGGGATTGCTGGGCCATGTCGCAGTTCTATTTCCAGTTTTTTAAGGAATCTCCACACTGTTCTCCATAGTGGCTGTACTAGTTTGCATGCCCACCAACAGAGTAAGAGGGTTCCCTTTTCTCCACACCCTCTCCAGCATTTATTGCTTGTAGACTTTTGGATCTCAGCCATTCTGACTGGTGTGAAATGGTACCTCATTGTGGTTTAGATTTGCATTTCTCTGATAATGAGTGATGTTGAGCATCTTTTCATGTGTTTGTTAGCCATCTGTATGTCTTCTTTGGAGAAATGTCTGTTTAGTTCTTTGGCCCATTTTTTGATTGGGTCATTTATTTTTCTGGAGTTGAGCTGTAGGAGTTGCTTGTATATTTTTGAGATTAATTGTTTGTCAGTTGTTTCATTTGCTATTATTTTCTCCCATTCTGAAGGCTGTCTTTTCACCTTGCTTATAGTTTCCTTTGTTGTGCAGAAGCTTTTAATTTTAATTAGGTCCATTTGTTTACTTTTGCTTTTATTTCCAATATTCTGGGAGGTGGGTCATAGAGGATCCTGCTATGATGTATGTCAGAGAGTGTTTTGCCTATGTTCTCCTCTAGGAGTTGTACAGTTTCTGGTCTTACGTTTAGATCTTTAATCCATTTTGAGTTTATTTTTGTGTATGGTGTTAGAAAGTGTTCTAGTTTCATTCTTTTACAAGTGGTTGACCAGTTTTCCCAGCACCACTTGTTAAAGAGATTGTCTTTTCTTCATTGTATATTCTTGTCTCCTTTGTCAAAGATAAGGTGTCCATAGGTGCTTGGATTTATCTCTGGGCTTTCTATTTTGTTCCACTGATCTTTATTTCTGTCTTTGTGCCAGTACCATACTGTCTTGATGACTGTGGCTTTGTAGTAGAGCCTGAAGTCAGGCAGGTTGATTCCTCCAGTTCCATTCTTCTTTCTCAAGATTGCTTTGGCTATTCGAGATTTTTTGTATTTCCATACAAATTGTGAAATTATTTGTTCTAGCTCTGTGAAAAATACTGTTGGTAGCTTCTTAGGGATTGCACTGAATCTATAGATTGCTTTGGGTAGTATACTCATTTTCACTATATTTATTCTTCCGATCCATGAACATGGTATATTTCTCCATCTATTAGTGTCCTCTTTGATTTCTTTCACCAGTGTTTTATAATTTTCTATATATAGGTCTTTAGTTTCTTTAGGTAGATATATTCCTAAGTATTTTACTCTTTTCGTTGCAATGGTGAATGGAATTGTTTCCTTTATTTCTCTTTATGTTTTCTCATTATTAGTGTATAGGAATGGAAGGGATTTCTGTGTGTTGATTTTGTATCCTGCAACTTTACTATATTCATTGATTAGCTCTAGTAATTTTCTGGTGGAGTCTTTAGGGTTTTCTATGTAGCGGATCATGTCATCTGCAAACAGTGAGAGTTTTACTTCTTCTTTTCCAATTTGGATTCCTTTTATTTCTTTTTCTGCTTTGATTGCTATGGCCAAAACTTCCAAACCTATGTTGAATAGTAGTAGTGAAAGTGGGCACCCTTGTCTTGTTCCTGACTTTAGAGGAAATGTTTTCAATTTTTCACCATTGAGGGTAATGTTTGCTGTGGGTTTGTCATATATAGCTTTTATTATGTTGAGGTATGTTCCTTCTATTCCTGCTTTCTGGAGAGTTTTTTTTTTTTTTTTTTTTTTTAATCATAAATGGATGTTGAATTTTGTCAAAGGCTTTCTCTGTATCTATTGAGATAATCATATGGTTTTTATTTTTCAATTTATTAATGTGGTGTATTACATTGATTAATTTTGGATATTGGAGAATCCTTGCATCCCTGGGATAAAGCCCACTTGGTCATGATATATGATCTTTTTAATGTGCTGTTGGATTCTGATTGCTAGAATTTTGTTAAGGATTTTTGCATCTATGTTCATCAGTGATATTGGCCTGTAGTTTTCTTTTTTTGTGGCATATTTGTCAGGTTTTGGTATTAGGGTGATGGTGGCCTCATAGAATGAGTTTGGAAATTTACCTTCCTCTGCAATTTTCTGGAAGAGTTTGAGTAGGATAGGTGTTAGCTCTTCTCTAAATTTTTGGTAGAATTCATCTGTGAAGCCGTCTGGACCTGGGCTTTTGTTTGCTGGAAGATTTCTCATTAAAGTTTCAATTTCTGTGCTTGTGATGGGTCTGTTAAGATTATCTATTTCTTCTTGTTCAGTTTTGGAAAATTGTACTTTTCTAAGAATTTGTCCCTTTCTTCCAAGTTGTCCATTTTATTGGCATATAATTGTTGATAGTATTCTCTTATGATCCTTTGTATTTCTGTGTTGTCTGTTGTGATCTTGCCATTTTCATTTCTAATTTTGTTGATTTGATTTTTCTGCCTTTGTTTCTTGATGAGTCTGGCTAATGGTTTGTCAATTTTATTTATCCTCTCAAAGAACCAGCTTTTGGCTTTGTTGATTTTTGCTATGGTCTCTTTTGTTTCTTTTGCATTTATTTCTGCCTTAATTTTTAAGGTTTCTTTCCTTCTACTAACCCTGGGGTTCTTCATTTCTTCCTTTTCTAGTTGCTTTAGGTGTAGAGTTAGGTTATTTATTTGACTTTTTTCTTGTTTCTTGAGGTATGCCTGTATTGGTATGAAACTTCCCCTTAGCACGGATTTTACAGTGTCTTACAGGTTTTGGGTTGTTGTGTTTTCACTTTCATTTTTTCTATGCATATTTTGATTTCTTTTTTGATTTCTTCTGTGATTTGTTGGTTATTCAGCATCATGTTGTTCAGCCTCCATATGTTGGAATTTTTAATAGTTTTTCTCCTGTAATTGAGATCTAATCTTACTGCATTGTGGTCAGAAAAGATGCTTGGAATGATTTCAATTTTTTTGAATTTACCAAGGCTAGATTTATGGCCCAGGATGTGATCTATTCTGGAGAAGGTTCCATGTGTGCTTGAGAAAAAGGTGAAATTCATTGTTTTGGGGTGAAATGTCCTATAGATATCAATTAGGTTTAACTGGTCTATTGTATCATTTAAAGTTTGTGTTTCCTTGTTAATTTTCTGTTTAGTTGACCTATCCATAGGTGTGAGTGGGGTATTAAAGTCTCCCACTATTATTGTGTTATTGTTAATTTCTCCATTCATACTTGTTAGCATTTGTCTTACATATTGCAGTGCTCCTATGTTGGGTGCATGTATATTTATAATTGTTATATCTTCTTCTTGGATTGATCCTTTGATCATGATGTAGTGTCCTTCTTTGTCTCTTTTCACAGCCTTTGTTTTAAAGTCTATTTTATCTGATATGAATATTGCTACTCCTGCTTTCTTTTGGTCTCTATTTGCATGGAATATCTTTTTCCAGCCCTTCACTTTCAATCTGTATGTGTCCCTTGTTTTGAGGTGTACCTCTTGTAGACAGCATTTATAGGGTCTTGTTTTTGTATCCATTCAGCCAGTCTTTGTCTTTTCATCCCCTTGATTGTGAACAAAACTTATGATTTGCTTCTATCAATAGAATATGACAAAAGCGATGTCCCTGCCCTGATTAAGTCATCTGCTGGATCATGGAAAAAGGAAGAAAGTTCCAGAAAAACATCTATTTCTGCTTTATTGACTATGCCAAAGCCTTTGACTGTGTGGATCACAATAAACTGTGGAAAATTCTGAAAGAGATGGGAATATCAGAGCACCTGACCTGCCTCTTGAGAAATCTGTATGCAGGTCAGGAAGCAACAGTTAGAAGTGGACATGGAACAACAGACTGGTTACAAATAGGAAAAGGAGTATGTCAAGGCTGTATATTGTCATCCTGCTTATTGAACTTATATGCAGAGTACATCATGAGAAACGCTGGGCTGGAAGAAGCACAAGCTGGAATCAAGATTGCTGGGAGAAATATCAATAACCTCAGATATGCAGATGACACCACCCTTATGGCAGAAAGTGAAGAGGAACTAAAAAACCTCTTGATGAAAGTGAAAGAGGAGAATGAAAAAGTTGGCTTAAAGCTCAACATTCAGAAAACTAAGATCATGGCATATGGTCTCATCACTTCATGGGAAATAGATGGAGAAACAGTGAAAACAGTGTCAGACTTTATTTTGGGGGGCTCCAAAATCAGTGCAGATGGTGACTGCAGCCATGAAATGAAAAGACGCTTACTCCTTGGAAGGAAAGTTATGACCAACCTAGATAGCATATTGAAAAGCAGAGACATTACTTTGCCAACAAAGGTCTGCCTAGTCAAGGCTATAGTTTTTCCAGTGGTCATGTATGGATGTGAGAGTTGGACTGTGAAGAAAGCTGAGCACCGAAGAATTGATGCTTTTGAACTGTGGTGTTGGAGAAGACTCTTGAGAGTCCCTTGGACTGCAAGGAGATCCACCCATTCCATTCTAAAGGAAATCAGTCCTGGGTATTCTTTGGAATGATTGATGCTAAAGCTGAAACTCCAGTACTTTGGCCACCTCATGTGAAGAGTTGACTCATTGGAAAAGACTCTGATGCTGGTAAGGAATTGGGGCAGGAGAAGAAGGGGATGACAGAGGATGAGATGGCTGGATGGCATCACCAACTCAATGGACATGAGTTTGAGTGAACTCTGGGAGTTGGTAATGGACAGGGAGGCTTGGTGTGCTGCAATTAATGGGGTTGCAAAGAGTCGGACACGACTGAGCGACTGAACTGAACTGAATCCCTTTTAAGGTGCCTTAGTAGTTCTGGTCTACATATTATGCTGAAAGGGCTCATTGAATGCCAAGTAACTATATGACATGGCAGAGAAGCCTGGCGTGCTGCAGTTCGTGGGGTCACAAAGAGTAGGACATGACTTAGAGACTAAACAACAGTTATGAAGTTATGCTCAAGGTCCCAGTTCAAAATAATGAAGGATGAAAAGGGAAAACCTATCAGATTGATTATCCAAAGAACTTCATAACAAATTATAATTCAAAGCAAATTATAAATTACAAAGATAATTACAACACCTTACAGAGGTCATGTGGATGTGGTCATGGGGTTAAACATGGATGTGAGGGTCCTTCAAAAGGTAAGCTCCTTACAGTAAACTTACTAAGTCTGCATTTTCCAGACAGCAAGTGTCTTCTGGATATTTAAGGTTTTAATGCAAGAAGCATGCATGTCATGGCCTGTTAATGTTATAAGAAGTCTTGACTTTTGTGTAGTTTATTTTGGCTGTAATAAAGTCTGCAACTTACATTTTGTATGCAATAAATGCATAGGCTCTATTTCTTTCAGGAGTTTTAACATCTATCTTTACTACCGAATCAAAGTATTTGAGTGAAAATGTATGATTTGTCGCTGCTCAATGTGGAGATAGGGTAAGGGACACAGTGGCGTCATGGGCCATGTTGTATAAGAAATGCATTCTTTGGTTTACTGGGTGACCATTGCTCACTGGAAATTAAATTAAGGTCATATAGTCATAACTTTTCAGAGCCAGAAATATAGAACCATAGAGAAATAAGCCCATCAGGGCTCATTCTTTTAGTCATATTGGCCCCAACAAGACTCCTAAACAGTGTATGTAACAAGCACAGTACAAATCGATACTGAACATATCCCTTTCCTTCTACCTTTGCTTTTCCTCTAACTTTTCTTTTCCATTATGAGGTGTGCTTAGCTATTCAGCAAACAATTATAGATGACAAACTATTGTACTAGTTATGTCATGAATAGCTAAAGAATATGTTGGCAGGGACATGAATAATGCTCAGAATTTTTCACTCAATCTTTAAGTGGAGTATTACTATTAATTCATTCTGGAATTATACAGACATTAGCAAGGTTCATAATTATGGTTGTAATTTTCTTTAATGTTATAATGTCATATAAATGTTAGGATTGCTTTTCCAGAAGAGGGAAGATAAAAGTTTCCATTATTCTGAACTTAATCATCTGTGAACGAGTTACCACAATTGCCTTCCCCAAAGTCAAGCTATGGAATTGAGCTAGAAAACACATGTCTTACATAGAAGCTAAAGTTATTTGGCTTCAAAATATCCTTCTTGTAAATAAGAGGACTTATCCAGGAGATTTGCAGCATATTCTTGATAAGACAGTAAAAATGAAAGTGAAGTTGCTCAGTCATGTCCCACTCTCCCTGACCCCATGAACTGTAGCCCACCAGGCTCCCCTGTCCCTGGGATTCTCCAGGAAAGAACACTAGAGTGGGTTACCGTTTCCTTCTCCTGATGAATATAGCAAAGGAGCTAAATCTAGAGATTTTGCTGTATATTATAAACATGTAAATGGAAGGTCAATGATTTACTATTTTAAGTGAATCCAAGTGAAGAGGTGTGTTTTATTTTGTAAATAATTATGGCCTTACTTAAGTTCAAATTCCCATATGTCAAGTTTTATTAAATAGAGCACATCTTTATGAGATATAAATGGAAAAACTGAGAAGAGTTTATGTTTAATGTAGTGATGATTTAGTGAATGAATGATTCATTTGTATATTGCGTATTAACCATCATTTACCTAGAATCTATGTTGTTCTGAGTAGATTAGATCTTACTGCAGGAACAAATAACCACCATAACTGACTTTAAACAGACCCAAAATAAAAGGTTTACCTCCTATATTATACTAGCTATCAGTTCAGGTCAGTTCAGTTCAGTCGCTTAATCATGTCCGACTCTTTGTGATCCCATTGACTGCAGCACACCAGGCCTCCCTGTCCATCACCAACACTTGGAGTTCACTCAAACTCATGTGCATTGAGTCAGTGATGCCATCCAACCATTACATCCTCTCTCATCCCCTTCTCCTGCCTTCAATCTTTCCCAGCATCAGGGTCTTTTCAAATGAGTCAGCTCTTCGCATCAGGTGGCCAAAGTACTGGAGTTTCAGCTTCATGGATGTGAGGGCGATCTGGTTGCGACATCTGTCACCCCATTGATCACCAGGGTTGATTCAGCTGATCTGGCTGGCTAGGTGGGTGTCCCCTTCCTCCCTCACCGCTCCATGTGCGTCCCTCCCGAAGCTGCGCGCTCGGTCGAAGAGGACGACCATCCCCGCTAGAGGAGGACCGGTCTTCGGTCAAGGGTATACGAGTAGCTGCACTCCCCTGCTAGAACCTCCAAACAAGCTCTCAGCTTCAACATCAGACCTTCCAATGAACACCCAGGACTGATCTCCTTTAGGATGGACTGGTTGGATCTCCTTGCAGTCCGAGGGACTCTCAAGAGTCTTCTCCAACACCACAGTTCAAAAGCATCAATTCTTCGGTGCTCAGCTTTCTTTATAGTCCAACTCTCACATCCATACATGACTACTGGAAAAACCATAGCCTTGACTGGATGGACTTTTGTTGACAAAGTAATGTCTCTGCTTTTTAATATGCTGTCTATGTTGTAGTATAGTATGCTAGTTACATGTTGGTGACATGATACGTAGGTCCTCTGTTTATTATCATGTTGCCTTCTCTCTGGGACCCAGCCCGATGAAGCATTCATTAGCCACATCATGCCAGACAATATGGTAGAATGGAAAAAAAAAAAATATGTTGAAGCCTGCACTGTCTCTTAAAACTTCTACTTAGAAATGACACATATAACCATGACTCACCTTTCATTGGCCAAAGCAAGGCCCGTAATTTTGAGTCTGAAGTGCAGTATGAGAAATGCAATAAACCAAATTTCCTATTCCTATATTTAGGAATGACTTCTTGTCCCTAACTAAATACAGAAAATGAGCAAAAATCACTGTTACTTGTTCCAGAGAACACTTGATATGCATGTTAATCAAATAACTTGTTGACCAAAACTAACAGCCCATTGTCAAGAATGGCTTCAAGACTTTCCCTTTTTGTGGGCACCATACAAAGCCATTGTATTATAAATGTTTCCTGATCTCAACTAATTCCCATTTTGCAAGATGAAACTTAAAATCACCTAGCTCAGAGCCCAAAACACCATAAAAATACTCCACTCTCTTCCCCCATCTCACACAATATTAAAAGTCTTTCAGAAGTGTTTTCTCTTACTGCAGCCGGTCAAAGAAACTTGCCTTGCTAAATCACTAGATTTTTATATTGGCCTTTTAGAGGAGTAATTATTTGACACAGGCCTCCTCCACACCTGGAAGGAGACAGGAAACCAAATATCACTGAACTGCACTAATGGTAATCATAGTATTTATATGTCAGGTGTTGCCATAGGCATTTGAAATACAAGTCTGAATAAGTTCCAAGCCTTGGCATATGATAGTTGTTTCACATTTGTTAAACGAACAACTGGAATATAGAAAAGAAGGCAAGCATGTGTGGAACTTATAATACTTTATGAAGAAAATGATAGTCATAGAATTAGCAAGGTAAACAATTAAAATATATACGGACTCACTGCCACACGACCCCATGTTTTATCCAGGGTTCATTGTTTCCTAATCCACTTGTTTCCCTAGCATGAGAGAGACAGAGAGTACCCTACGGAGAGGCTCACAGTTTCTCCTCAATATGGTTTGAAAGACATCACTTCATAAGAATTGAAGAACTTGAAAGAAAACCTTGTCTACAAGAGAATAACATATTTGACTGTTTCTCAAATTTCATTCTTTTCCATATCTTCAAAACATGAAGACAGACTGTTTTTACCTCCTAACGCATAGCATATTGTATGGATGTACAATAAAGAGTTTTAATGAGGGAATGAAGGTCAACCCCATTCGTTCTTGTGGCATGTATTGTGCTTACACTGCATACAAAACTATGTGCTTGGCAGCAGCAGCACCTGAAGCTTCCTTATCAAAAGGAGCATAGATGCTGAAGACTAGCTGGGCCTTCTTTTAACCCTAAGAGGCTAGGCACATTTCCTAAGAAATAATTGTATGACAGGCAACATGATACAGTGGAAAGAGTTCTGAACTTAGAATCTGTTTCCAATGCCAGCTCTCACTTTTGATTCTCTTTGCGAATTTTGGCAAGTCTTTGTGTGCCCCAAGCTTGGTTTCCTAGCCTACAAAATGGGAGATGATATATCTACATTTTAAATGCGTTATGAGCAAGCAAATATGTAATACTTGGAAAATAACTTAGCACCCTCTGCATTTAAACCTAGAAGAGTATTTCTGTGTCTCTCTCTCTTATCTCTCTTTATCTTTTGTCTGTGGTCCTTCCGCATTCTGTGGCATTTTATATCCTGCAGTGAGTTGAAATTCTCTCCTGATTTGTCAGTATACTTCCCTTTGCAACTTACCTGAGGACAAAACTATTTTATTAATTTCTACATCCCACACTTATTACAGAGCATGATGTATAGGAGATGATCAGTAAATGTTTGCAAAATGAAAGTATATATAATGTATAGAACTAATAAGTAAATGAATGAGTACATGAAATGAGCTGTACAATTAATAACTGTAAACAAAATTTTTGATGAGTAATTAAAGAGGGTCACTGGCTCCTCTCACCTGTGCAGCATTTTAAAGAACAAAGATGCAAATAATGTGCAGCAAAGGATGAAAATGAACCCTCTAGAGCAACTTCCCCAAACTCCTCAATGATATGAATTACTTGGGTATTTATTAAATATACAGCTTTCCAGATCTTTGCCTTAATGATGGCAATTTTCCAGTCTGGAATATCACTAAGTAATTTGTATTTCTAACAGGCACTCCTAGGTAATATATAACACTGAGGAAAGTTGGTAAATACTAATTTAGAAGGTAAAGTATAATAACAGCTGCAGCAAAACATAGAGTGACTGCTGGGTTAAATTATTTCACTCCATTAATTGACTTCATTAATTTACAGATATTGACTCATTTAATTTTCATGGCAACCCTACCATGAAGTTATTATTATTACTTCTGTTTTATAGATGAGTAAAACTTGGGTACAGAAAAGTTAAATAACTTACCCAGGTTATAAAACCGTATATGGAATAGCTGGGATTTGAAAACTGGCAACCTGACTTTTGAATCTGTACTCAATTTTTCTCAATTATTTCCTCCCCAACATTGAAAACAGGGCATAGTGGTACACAACTTAAAATATATTATTTTTGCTACTTCTAAGAGCAAGTGATGCTCACAAAGATCCAGTAAGAGAATTCCCAAGGTGCATACCACTGAACAGAGTCTTTGGAAAACTACTGTATTAGATTCCCACTGCTGCTGTAACAAATGACGACAAACTTAGTGGCTAAAAAGCACATAAATGTATTATCTTACATTTCTGGAGATCATAATTCCAGAATGAACCTTTTTACAAAGCTACAGTCAAGGTGTTGGAACAGCTGATTCTTTCTGGACACTCCAGAGGAGAATCCATTCCTCACCTCTTCCAGTTTCTAGAGGCTGCTGGGAAGCTTTGGCTTATGGCTGCAGCACTTTCATCTCTGCTTCCACTGTCATAATGCTCTCTCCTGTTTTATTCCCCCTTCTTCTCTCTTGTAAGAGACCTCATGATAACACTGATTCAACCTTGACAATCAGGATAAACTCACCATTTCAAGATCCTTAACTTAAATCATCTCCGCTAAGTCCTTTTGCCACACAAATTCACATATTCACAGGTTCTGGCACTTGGATACCTTTGGTGGCCTTCTGTTACCCTGGCAACACCAAGAGTAACATTACAACAGTTTCTTAGTCCAGATGTCACCGTGTCTCCAGCTATACTCTGTGTCAACCAAAGGATGGGGATTGGGTGAAACATGTTTTAATACCTTGGCTAGAAGACTGCATGCATGCTCAGTCATATCTGACTCTTTGTGACTCTATGGACTATAGCCTTCCAGGTTTCTCTGTCCATGGACTTCTCCAGACAAGAATACTGGAGTGAATTGCCATTTCCTACTCCAGGAGATCTTCCCCACCCGGGGATTGAACCCATATCTTCTGAATTGGCAGACAGATCCTATACCACTGTGCCACCTGGGAAGCACTTGGAGGGGATAAAAATAGAGATTTTAATTTGATTAAGAAAGTGAAAGTCACTCAGTCATGTCTGACTCTTTGTGACCTCCCCGCCTCCCTGCCCCCAACCCATGGACTATACAGTCTATGGAATTCTCCAGGTCAGAATACTGGAGTGGGTAGCCATTCTCTTCTCCAGGGGATCTTCCCAACTCAGGGATCAAATCCAGGTCTCCCACATTGCAGGCAGGTTCTTTACCAGCTGAGCCACAGGGAAGCCCAAACCATCCCTTAAATACCTATGAAGAACATTGTACCCAACTAATCTCAGTCAGCAACACCTTTTCTTTGTTACAGTTCTTACAGTTTCATCATCCTGAAGTAAAAACCATCCACTGGGAACTCGATGCTCTCCTGGAAGCCTAAAACCAACTAATTTTCATATTCCACAAGAGCTTACTGGACAAACTAGTAGCAAATCACCCAAAATTTGAAGTAAAATAATACGTAGCAAGATAAATCAGGCCTGATTGAAAGATTCTACCTGTCTAAGACAGAAGTGTTTTTGTGTAGCACAGAGAAAATTCTGTAAAGGACTGTCCTGTATCTTAATGATAAATGCTTCTCTCCTGTTGAAAATCCTGCAGCAAGCTTTAGAAAACCGAATCACAGAGAGCTTGGGGAGCTGCTGGAGGTCACAAAGAACTAAAATCTGTAATAATTTGCATGTCTCTATCAGATAATAGGAAATAAGACGTTGACTGAAACCGTTTCATTTCAAATAATCTCTGTGATATTGATCAAATTGTGAGTATGCCAAATAAAAACATGTTTTCTTATTAATTCTTAAATTGCTTCTCTTGTTTGGCAAATTTAAGTTAATTCGTTGACAGGAAGAAAAATGTTACTTGAAGTAGAAACAAATATGAAGTAGAAACAAATCAGTTAACAGATGTGAGATGCTAAGTAGCAGTCATTGTTAAACTAATGTTTCTAGGCTTTGCTAGTTCATATTTTATTGAGCTAAGAAGAAAGTTTTGAGTTTTCTGATCACAATTCTCAACTGAAATTATTTCCAGAATAAGCATCACCTTCTGTTGTGGATCTTGCAGTGCGGTATAGGACAGCATTGAGAATCCTCTGAATGACATGTGAGCAGTGAAATTAAGTTGTTTGCAAAGTTGCCTTTGGGATCAAGGCAAATGAATTGATCTGAAACTAATGGCAGTTTGGCTTAAGTCCTGGAACATTACCCTGAATGGCTTGGAGGTGTCTCTTGAAGTAAATGACTTAAATATTTTGTACTTGAATCTCTCCATTCGTATGACAGATACTATATATCTGCCATGTCTTTACCTAAAATCCAAGAGCACCTTAGAGACTTGTAAGATTTCCTTTGGTTTTTAAGGAATTCCAAAAGAAAAGTTATAGAAATGTAAGAGATAAGTATGAAAATAAAATAATAAAAATATAGGAAATATTTAATATAATCTTTTCATGCCATATTCTATATAAATTAAAAAAAATATTCCTATCCTTACGTTGACTAATATCATTCTGAGGAATTTATCTAAAGGAATTATCCAAAAGACAAAACATCCTATGGTCAAAGAACAAAGATGTTCTTTTGAGTATTACATGTAATGAGAAATGAGCTCAGTCACTTAGTCATGTCCAACTCTTTGCGATCCCATGGACTATAGCCTGCCAGTCTCCTCTGTTCATGGGACTTTCCAGGCAAGAATACTGGAGTGGGTTAACATTTCCTTTTTCAGAGATGTAATAAGAAATACATGAAAACAATCAAATCTTCCCAACTGTCAATATTTGATTATATATAATAAATAATAGAAATGTGTTTAACTGATGAATACTTTCATTAAAAGAAATGATAATAAGGTCTATGTGGCACCATTAAAAATTACCTAGTATTACATGGAATTTGTTACTAATATTCAAGTATGTTTTCAATGTGGATGAAAACTGGATATGAGATAGACACACTTTAAAATGAATGCTGTGTTTGGGTAAAGGTCTGAATGACATGTATTTATCTATTTTCACATTTATTAAACATCCTCTAATGTTATATAAGATTTAAAATGTTTTAAAATATTTAACTTAGGATTTTAAAAGGAAAGACCTACGAGGGAACACTCACTTTTTTGCTCTTGCCATCCTGTTTTTCCTTGTTTGCATTCTCTAGACTTAGCCAACACTACTATCATCCCTGGAAGCTCTCTCTGTAATTCACAGGACTCTTTAAAGGTTTATCATTCACAGTGTTCTCATAGTTCACTGTGAGCACTCTAGAGGGGCCCGCAGGATCTGTCTAGCTGATCCTCTCCTGGCTGCCCTTAGGTCATCCACACCAGTGGCTGTAAAATGCCAACAAGAAAATTAATGTAGCGTCCACATACACCCTGATTCCTTCCTTAGGGAGCCTGCCTCTGGGGAGCAACTGAAAGGGCAGGAGAAATGTGCAGAAATCTCATGAGAACAGAAAGATGTGAAGACAGCTGGTGGATCTGGCAAATCTACATCCCTGCAGAAACCTGTCGTTCAGAAATAATGTGACCTGATTCTCTATGAATATGTATTTTATGAAACTGAAAGTGGAGGAAGCCTTTCTCTGAACACAGCTGTTTTAAAAAGAGTGAACCAGACATTGTGGTCAAAAATATGCATGCATGGTGTCATTTAATTCTCACAACAACCCAAGAGAGAGAGAACATAATCTCCATCTTACTAGTAAGGAGGATGGGGCCCTGAAAGAGTTAGTGACTTTCCCGGTGGCACCCAAGCTTACTAGAAAGTGCTGCAACCTTCTACAGTTTCATTTAGTCTCTGAAGACTAGCTAGGATTATGTAGACAATATAGCAAAACAAATAGAAACAACTTTTCCTCCATAGCAGATCCACAGTCATGTCATTGGGTCTTTGGTCCAAGGCCTTCATATTATGTGCTTCAATTGATTAATTGGTTAGCCTTTAAGAATAAAAGCTTTTCTAATCAATCTAGCAGATGTTGACACCCCATTTTGTTTTTCAAACCCCTTAAGTTAACACTCCTGAGGTGAAGAAAAGCATACCATGTATATGACCTTATCTTTGGATACTTTATTGTGGATACCATGTCTTAGAACATGTGCGAGTGGTAAATGTTTATAATGATAAGTTTAGCCTGTGACCTCATGACCCATAATGGATGCTTGTTTTCTACTTGCCTTCTTAAAAACACAGTTAATTTGTATTTCAATTTCTGGATACTCCTTTTGTTTTAACATCTTTTGCTATCTAGGCCAGATCACTCTGATGAAGTGAGAGTTTAGGCAGATTACATAGATGATGAAACCGTAAGGGCAACAAGAATTCTAGTGGGTAACATATACCAGGCATGGTTCTGGACTCGTTACATATTTATTTTACTCTTTACAACTGGCCTTCATGATAGATACTGTTATTCCCATTTTTGCTTTCTGAGAATATAAAGGTTTATTAATTTGCCCAAGAGCACACTGCTAGTGAATTGTTTGAGCCAAGATTCTGATATAGATTTTCTAAAGTCTTTTTCGAATATACCAGTATTCCTTATATTCCCCAGAAAATCTCAAGCACAATGATACTGCCAGGCTCTTACTTCCCTTGCTGGCCTTGAAATGGTACATGGGTTAGTTGTAATCAATAGAAACTGACTCTGATTGATTTGCTTTAAAGGGTGTTAGATAACCGGAGGGATCACTAGCAGGACTGCAGACTGAGACATGGGAAAATAACAGGAACAAGAACAGCTCCTAAAACCATATCCACAATCATCCTACAGAACTAGTCTAACCCACTCCAGTATTCTTGCCCATGGTCAGAGGAGTCTGGCCAGCTATAGTCCATGGAGTTGCAAAGAGTTAGACACAACTTAGTGACTAAAACAATAACAAACAAAAGATACCATTGCTGCCACCATTATCCACCGGATGACCCAGCTTGAACCTCCACCACCACCCCTGGCACTAGCTGCTCAACACTAGACACCAAATTCGAGCTGTTGCCTCTTCCACTGCAGCATATATCCGCATGGGTTCTTCAATGCCTCTGTTCTTTGCCTGACATTTCTTGGTTCAAAGTTAAAGTGCGGTCAGGAGTGTCTGATTAGTTGAGCCCACGTTTCATTCCTATAATTTAGTCACGCGGGGTACTACAAAATCAAGTACCTGATATTCTCAGATTCTTTCATGATAGGCTATTGCAGTTCAGTTGCTAAGTCGTGTCTGACTCTTTGCGACCCCATGAACTGCAGCATGCCAGGCTTCTCTGTCCTTCACTATCCCCCTGAGTTTGCTCAAGTTCATGGCTATTTAGTCAGTGATGCCATCCAACAATTGCCTTTCACCAAAATTCAAAAAATGCTACCCTCCCATTAGCATTAAGAGAGGACAGCTCTCCTGCATTCCCACCATCCCTGATAAATGTCAACTAGACATCTGAGTTTCTATTTCTCATCCTTTTGCCTTCAGAATTTAACAGTTTCCTGTTAAAATAGAAACAAGGATCACTTAAAGAGGACTCAGTGGACCTGAGTTTGAGCAAACTCCAAGAGATAGTGAAGGACAGGGAAGCCCGGCATGCTGCAGTCCATGGGGTCACAAAGAGTCAGACATGACTGAGCGACTGAACCGACACAAAGAGGACAAATGTTTCTATCAACAAGCCAGACCTTTAGAGCCCTCTAGTTTAAATGAATATTTCAAGTAAAATTCAAAGTTCAAAAAAGGTGGGATATAAAAAGATCACATTGGTTTAGGTTCAAGGGTAAGAAGAGAGTACAGGAAAAGAAACACTAATAGAGAAAGGCAAAACTACTTTGCTGTTACTGTTGTCATTGTTTTACAGACCTGGGAGGTGATTCTAGGAAGTGACTGAGATGAAAAAGGAGGCACCATGACTAGAAATTACTTAAACAACACATGGGCATGCATTCATTCATTCTTTGATCCAACAAATATTTTTCAGTGTCTAAACTGCCAGGCACATCACTAAGTATTAGGAATACAAAAAAAGTGTAAGATCTGCTCACTTTTTTTTTCCCCACACTGCTTGCTTTCTTCCTGTTGAGGGTGCTCAGTAGCTCACAGATACAAGGGGCTAATTCTCAGGAACTCAAACATGATCATTTTCTTCTAAAAATCTACCTGGCATGAAATGAAACTAGATGGCACTACTTCAGCCTGTATTTAATATTCTGAAATCATCATTTGAGCCATAAATTCTGTTCCTTTCAAATGATTGCTGTCTGGGGACTCTCGCAGCAGCCTGGAGTTTGGGAGAGCTCAGCTCCTTTCCTGGCTGTCACTGGCTTGTTTAACTGACCCTGAGCAAATGAGTTAAGCATCTCTGGGACTTGGTTTCTTCATCTCTAAAAGACAGATAAAAATACCAGTCACCTGTTGGGAAGATCAGGGAGCTAATATGTCTCAGAAGCTTTCAAATCTCTGGCTCTAAGCCTTTTGCTATCTATGCCTAAGAACAAAGACAAGTCCTCACTGCTTTCACCCAAATGCTGCATTCAAAGGAATGCAAAAAATATATATACAATATTTGAGCTCTACAAGACTTGAAGGTTATTTTGTATTAGTTTGAATTTCAAACTGTTTTTCTCTGTTGTACTCTTGGCACTGCCATTTTTTAAATACAGCACTTCATTTGCATAGTAATTACAAAGTTTCACAAATAGCATTAATGTCTGAAAGAAAGAGGTACACTCCATTTAAATTACTGACAGTATTGCATGACACATTTTTAACCGCACTTAAAAAAAAAAAAAAATGAAAGCTATTCCATTCTAATGTGCTGTACAGATTCCCAGAGCTCAGCAATATTTGTGCTTTAAGAAGGTAAAATCTTTTCCTGTGCTCTTTAGTGACTTCTAAAACCCTATTCATAAATACTGATTAGGCACTATTTCACCGTAGGACACAGTGCTGTTGGCACAACTCCCTACTCAGAGCCAAATTGGAAATGTTAGTACAGTAAATTAGGCCAGATATCCTAGTTGTACTGCACAGGAAAGATCACCTTTAATAAATAGATGCTAATGTAGCACTTGGATCACTTATGGCTGTAAATGTAAATCCTTGGTCTTGATTTCAGGAAGTTAAAAAAAACAAAAGGAAAGGAAAAAGACATTCAAGGAATGTGTGGTATTTGAATGAAAAAAGAATAATAAAGAGCAAATATGAAAGTATAATCTGTTTTTTTGGAATAATTGTAAATTTGAACAAAAATATGCTGCTTAATAGTAGTATGAGGGAAGGGAAAAAAGAAAGAAGAGGTCTCTAATTCTTTCCAGTTATGTCTCTGTAGTATATGTTTTTGGAGAAGGCAATGGCACCCCATTCCAATACTCTTGCCTGGAAAATCCCATGGACGGAGGAGCCTGGTGGGCTGAGGTCCATGGGGTTGCTAAGGGTCAGACACGACTGAGTGACTTCACTTTCACTTCTCACTTTCATGCATTGGAGAAGGAAATGGCAACCCACTCTAGTGTTCTTGCCTGGAGAATCCCAGGGACGGGGGGGGGGGGCCTGGCGGGCTGCCATCTCTGGGGTTGCACAGAGTCGAACACGACTGAAGTGACTTAGTAGTAGTAGTAATATTTGTTTTCCTTTGTTTTTATCTAGGTCTGTTCCTGTATGCATTCTATACTATGTATTTTTAACTAGTTTTCCTTTCTCTTCAATTGTTTGTACATAATTACTCTGAACAAATTTTGTTCCTCTAGAAATAAAGCATCCTTGATGAAGGATTCCTGACTTAAACATCCTAAGCTCTTCACTCATATGCTTTCTGTATCAAATTAACACACACAAAGAAGAGAAGTGAAAAGCAAAGGAGGAAAGGAAAGATATAGCCATTTGAATGCAGAGTTTCAAAGAATAGCAAGGAGAAATAAGAAAGCCTCCCTCAGTGATCAGTGCAAAGAAATAGAGGAAAACAAAAGAATGGGAAACACTAGAGATCTCTTCAAGAAAATTAGAGATACCAAGAGAATATTTCATGCAAAGATGGGCACAATAAAGGACAAAAATGGTATGGACCTAACAGAAACAGAAGATATTAAGAAGAGGTGGCAGGAATACACAGAAGAACTGTACAAAAAAGATCTTCACGACCCAGATAATCACAATGGTGTGATCACTCAACTAGAGCCAGACATCCTGGAATGTGAAGGCAAGTGGGCCTTAGGAAGCATCACTACAAACAAAGCTAGTGGAGGTGATGGAATTCCACTTGAGCAATTTCAAATCCTAACAGATGATGCTGTGAAAATGCAGCACTCAATATGCCAGCAAATTTGGAAAACTCAGCAGTGGCCATAGGACTGGAAAAAGGTCAGTTTCATTCCAATCCCAAAGAAAGGTAATGCCAAAGAATGCTCAAACTACCACACAATTGTACTCATCTCACATGCTAGTAAAGTAATGCTCAAAATTCTCCAAGCCAGGCTTCAGCAATACGTGAACTGTGAACTTCCAGATGTTTAAGCTGGATTTAGAAAAGGCAGAGGAACCAGAGACCAAATTGCCAACATCTGCTGGATCATCAAAAAGCAAGAGAGTTCCAGAAAAACATCTACTTCTGCTTTATTGACTATGCCAAAACCTTTGACTTGTGTGGATCACAACAAACTGTGGAAAATTCTGAAAGAGATGGGAATACCAGACCACCACAGCATTTCAGAAATCTGTATGCAGGTCAGGAAGCAACAGTTAGAACTGGACATGGAACAACAGCCTGGTTCCAAATAGGAAAAGGAGTACGTCAAGGCTGTATATTGTCACCCTGCTTGTTTAATTTATATGCAGAGCACATCATGAGAAATGCTGGGCTGGAGGAAGCACAAGCTGGAATCAAGATTGCTGGGAGAAATATCAGGAGGAATTTGAAATTCTTTATGAAGGTCAATATCTAGAAGAAATCTTTATTTTTATATTATATTGCTTTAAAAAAAAGAATGTAAACCACAGAACACACACTCTTTGAAATATAATAGTACAATTTGAGTATCTGAACTCATTTGTCCTTCAGCCCTGGAAATTGTTCTAGAAAATACATTTCTATTTACTTAAGAGCTCCCTGTTATTTTATTCTTGATCTTTCTGCCATTTGCTGGCACACAAGCATAGGTTACCATTCGCTCTAACAAGTTTTATTTTATTTTAGAGAGGAACAGTGTTAATAAAATGCCTTGAAGTTTGAACTCTCTACTTTCACACTTTCCTGGTAATTATCCATTCAGGAAGACACCCCAAGAAAGAAGCATCTTTCTGAAATCAATACAAAAGGAAAAACAAACAGTTGTATAATAGCATTTCTGCCAGTCCTGTCAACAGATATGCTTAAAGCATAAATGTCAATTAGTTTTAGAGGGATTATGGTATCACCCTTATAAATAGAAGCTAGAATCATATAAATAGCTGTCTGCACATGCTTGTTGGCCTTCCCAGTTTCCATCTTTCCCAAAGAGACCTAATCCTGAGAACATGAAATATCCCAAGAAAGAAACTCTGAAAAATAAAAAAATGTGATCCAAATCAAAATGGTTAAAGACTAGAAGGGCGTTAACAAATCTGAGAAATAATGAGACCAATTGTTGATCTCATTAGATTACCTCACTGAGAACGCTATGCTGCCACTATTACTACTAATGCTGCAAATTATTATTATTATTGCATTGTTGCTGCTGCTGCTATTGTTTTTATTAGGTTTCAGAGCAAATCCCTTTTAACCTAAAAAATCAGGGTTGGAAGGTCGTCACTGGGGAAAAGACGGAAATTTATTTTTCATTAATCATTTTAAATACATGACATTTAATTCTTATATCTAACTTGAGGTAGAAATTACTCTCATTTCATAGATGAGGAACAGAGATCTTAAATGACAATGCCACATTCACAGAACTAGAATATGAAGAAGTAAGGATTTGAACTCAGGAATATTTGACTTCAAAACTTTGTCATGTTTCCCGCATACTGTAATTTTTCTCATGCGAATCTCAAATTCACTGAACAAAGTAGATTTTATTTTCTATATTGCCTATATTGCCTATATTTCAATATATATTGAAAATATATATTCAATTTTCAATGTCTTTTTTAATATGCAATGACAATTTTTATTATTTTTATTCACTATTTTAATATTTAATATTAATAAAGTTAATATTTAATATTTTTAAATATTATAATAATGTTTATTGTTTTATTTACACTAATTATATTCTACTGTCAGATCAGGGTTCACAGGTCATAGGTCGCTTTCCTATAATACAAGTCTATTGTGTACTGCATTAAATTTTGATTAATGAATCTATCCATTCATTCACTCACTTAATTTTATTCAAATAGGTTTCCCAGGTGGCACTAGTGGTAAAGAATCCACCTGCCAATGCAGGAGACATAGACATGGGTTTAAACCCTGGGTCGAAAAGATCCCCTGGAAGAGGGCTTGGCATGGCAACCCACTGCAGTATTTTTGCCTGAAGAATCTCATGGACAGAGGAAGACTGAGGGCCTACAGTCCATAGGGTTGCAAAGAGTCAGACCGAAGACTGAAGTGACTTAGCATGCATGCAAGTACTGTAATATTGTCAAGTAGTGAGGGTATGTAAAAATGAATGAATCACAATATTTCCCCTCAAGGAGTCCACAGTAGCATGGGAAAAACACAAACAAAGCAAATAATGGAAATATCTGAACATAGAAATGGTGTGGATAAAGAGATATAGGAGAAAAGAGAATGGAAAAGAGCCAAGTATGACTTTCGGGAAGATTTTGCAAATGAGACAACGTTTGAGCTAGAATATAAAGGATGGGATTTTAAAGTGGAGGGCATAGGAAACAGATGTGCACAACCAGTTATGGTTCAAGGGTGTTTCTGCCTCTCTGTGGCTGAAAGACCATAAGAAATCTGCTCAGCTTCCATCAGTCTCAGTTTCATTATCTCTAAAATGAAAAACATCATGGTTCCTACCACATAGGGCTACTGTGCAAAGTAAATTAAATAATTCATGTAAAAGTATTTTTCAGACTACCTAGCCCAGAAAGAACACTCATTAAATATTAGCTAATATTACTTTACAATACACTGTAGCTATGCTTTCATTATTTAATAAGCACACTGTCTAGTATGGTAAGTGGAAATTCTGGTTAAATATTCTAGTTAATAGTTATGTTTCATTTGTGAACATGCAATTTTCTAAAAATTAAAATATTGAAGATGACTTTGGCTTCAGAGAAGATTGAGTAAATCTTTTCCTTGTCCCTAAACCCAAGTGCAACTAGAAACTTTGGATTACATAAAGTAAACATAAGAATACTGAAAGACAGAGACAAGAAAGCAACCAGCTAGAGACTCTAGGACCCAAGAAACTACATAAGAGTGAGCTTTCCTTTAGTTTGCTTTTTGCTTTATATATCCTAGACTTCAAGCAGGAGAAGCCAGAAAACTGGAAACACCAATGGGTAGAGACAGAGAAAGTCCCAGAAGGGGGCTGCTCTCGCTGAGACTTGGAAGGGGGCAGCCTAGTGAGATGGAAAGCATTTAAGATACTCATTGCTTTTATCCAGTCAAATATCACAGAAAAAAATGATGCCTCCTCCACCTGTGACAGCAAAGGCCAAGTGAGGATCCTGGACTTTCAACCTTCAAAAAGCCCTAATCACTATCCTTCTGATGTGGATCTGCCCCTCACAGCCCTCATCCACCACCCCTGACATTTGTACGAGAGAAGGACAAGTAAAAGCCTGGAACATCCAGCCCTACTAGGCAGTAATGATGCCTCCAGTCCTGCAATGTCAGTTGAGAGCCATAATGAGATTGGACTTACATCCCTACCCAGCAGTAATGAGGCCCTCCTCTTACTCCCCACTGGGGTGTTATTGGCTGAGGTCCAGTGAAACATCAGGATTTTGATGACTGCCCGGTGATAATGAAACCACTTTCCTCCCACACCCCATTCCTCTACTGGCAGCAGAGGCCAAGTAGAGACAGTGAGGTGGCGTTCCTACACTTCCTAGAAATGGAGATATTAGTGGTGCCTAGTTGAGTGGGAACTGGAACTTCCACCCTTACCCAGCAGTAACACAAAGCTCCCACCTCAGGTGTCAATTGAGACCTAGTAGGGGGCCTGTCGGAGAAGGCAATGGCACCCCACTCCAGTACTTTTGCCTGGAAAATCCCATGGACAGAGGAGCCTGGTGGGCTGCAGTCCATGGGGTCGCTAGAGTCAGACACGACTTAGCGACTTCACTTTCACTTTTCACTTGCATGCATTGGAGAAGGAAATGGCAACCCACTCCAGTGTTCTTGCCTGGAGAATCCCAGGGACGGGGGAGCCCGGTGGGCTGCCGTCTATGGGGTCGCACAGAGTCAGACACGACTGAAGCGACTTAGCAGCAGCAGCAGCAGAGGCCCGTACTGCAACCCCCACCTCCTCTTGCTAGAGCAGCATCAGAGGAATCCAGCTAAAATGGAAGGTTTAAATAAGATTCAGAGTCTTATAAAACCCAGAATATCAAGTTTCAATTTAAAAATGTACTCATCAAAAAGATCTCAAAATGAATGAAAAAGATGTCAACACTAGGATGACAGAGGTATTAGAATATGATGTTTATTCTGACAATGATGTTTAAATAAGCATTATAAAAATACATCAAGAAACAATACACTTGAAGCAAATGAAGAAATAGAAAATATTAGTATAGAATTAGATAATCATAGTGGAGAAGTAGAATATATGCAAAAGAATCAGATGGAGATTTTAGTGAAAAAGACACTAATCAGAACAAAAGCTCAGTGGACGGGCTTGGCAGCGGGTTATAGAGGACAGAGGGAAGAGACAGTAGACTTGAACGTAGAACAATAGAAAGGACTCAAAGTAAACAGCAGGGAGAAAAATGAACAAAATATCAGGGACACGTGAGACTATTAAGAAAAATAAAAGTATGACATTCAAATCACTGGAATCTCAGAAGGAGAGGGGCAAGAGTCCAGTGCTGAAAACTCACTGAACGAAGCGATGGATGTGGTGGATTTGGTAAAATTATAACCCTAGTGCTGAACCAATACCAAGCAGGCTGCACACATGCATGCTGCCATGTCTGACTTTTTATGACCCCCATGGACAAGCACCCACCAGGCTTCTCTGTCCGTGGGATTTCCCAGGCAAGAATACTGGAGTGGGTTGCCATTTCCTCCTCCAGGGAATCTTCCCAACCCAGGGGTCAAACTCGCATCTCCTGTGGCTCCCACATTGGTAGGCGGCTTCCTCACCACTGAGCCACCTGGGAAGCCCCCAAGCACACAAAACCCAAAGAAATATACCAAAACACATAGTATTTAAAATAGAAATCTAAACCATGGTCAGGAAGACACAAAGATTAGAACAGAGAAATAAGAGAGAGAAAGAGAACAAAGGGGGAAAACAAAAAAAGAAAAAACAGGCAGAAGTTTACTAACATCAATAATTAAATTTTATGGGGATGATCTAAACACATAATTAAAGCACAGAGATGGCCAGAGTATGAAAAATCATGAACTATCTACTAGAACCTTACTGAAAATGAAATAAAATGGTCAAGTTGGAAGTAAAAGGACTGGAAAAGATACACAAACAGTAACCAAAAAAAAAAAAATAGTAGTGTCTATATTAATATCAAGTAAAATTGATTTCATATCAAAGAAAATTACCAGAGACACAGAGAAACATTATATATTGATGAATCAATCCATTAAAAAGACATGGCAATTCTAAGTGCTTATATACCAAATGACAGAGTTGCAAATTATTTGATGCAGGAACTGGTAGAACTGAAAGGAGAAATAGACAGACTGAAAATTAAAGTTGGAAAGTTCAACATCTCTCTCTAAACAATAGAGAGAACTAGACAGAAATCAGCAAGGATCTAGAAGAAATCAGCAATACCATCAAACATCAATGTCCAATCAACTATAATACTTCACCCAATAACAGCAGAATAAATATATTTTTAAAGGGTCTATGAACACATACCAAGATCATATCCCAAGCCATAAAATAAACCTAAACAAATTTAAAAAACTGAAATCATACAAAATTCATTTTCTGATTACAATGGAATCAAACTAAAAAGCCGTAACATATACCAGGAAAATTTCCAAACCCTTGGAAACTAACAACTCACTTGTAAATAATTCATAGGTCACAGAGAAAATCTCACGGGAAACACAAAATACATTGAATTGAATGAAAACAAAAGTATGCTATATCAAAATTTGTGGGATAGTGTGAGAGCTGTGCTGAAAGATACATTTATAGCACTGAGTATACATTAGAGTAGAGAAAATGTTTCTCATCAGTAATCCAAGGTTTTAATCTCAAGATTCTGGAAAATTAAGAGTAAAATAAATCCAAATCAACTGGAATGGAATAGTAAAGAAGCAGTTGAAGATGAACACACACACAAAGAAAATCAATGAAACAAAGAGTTAGTTTTTTGAAAGGATCCATAAAGTTGACATACCTATAAGAGTGACAAAAAAGAGAAAATAGAAGTCTGTCATATCAGGAAGGAAATAAGAGATATTGCTATAGACCCTGCAGACATCTAAAGGATCAATTCATAATATTATGGACAATTCTATATAAATTTGAAGAATCAGATGAATTGAGCCCATTCCTTGAAGAACATATTACCACAACTACCCAGCATGATCATTTTAATAGCTCTGTAATTATTAAGTTAAATTCATAACTTAAATATTTCCCAAAAGGAAATATACGGGCTCAAGTGATTACAGTAGAGAATTCTAAATATTTTCAAAAGGATTAATATCAATACTACAATCTCTTTCAGAAAATAGAAGAGGGGCCACTTCCAATTTCATTTTATGAAGCTAGTAATAACCTGATATCAAAAGCAACAAAACACACCATAAAAAAGAAAACTACAGGCCAATATCTTTCTTCAATATAGATGCAAATATTCTTAACAAATATCAGCAAATAAAAAAGTGGGATTTATCCCCACCAAGTGGGATTTTTTTTCTAAGCGTGAAAGTCTACTTCATATTTGAAAACCAATCAGTAAAATCTCAGTTCAGGCTGCTGTAAGAAAAATACCAGAGGCTAGGTGGCTTAGACAACAAACACTTATTTCTCACAGTTTTGGAGGCTGGAAGTCTGAGATCAGGATGCCCGTGTGGTAAAGTTCTGGTGAGAGCCTCTTCTAGGCTGCAGACCACCATCTCTCCTTGTATCTTCACATGGCAGAAAGAGAGGGTCAGACAGCTTTCTGGGGGTCTCTTTTATAAGGGAACTAATCTCATAGAGGAGGGCTCCACCCATATGACCTGATTATTTCTCAAAGACTCCAACTCCTATCACAATAGAGGTTAGGATTTCTACATATGAATTTGAATAAGACAAATATTCAAGTAATTGCACCACCATATTAACAAACTAAATTGGAAAAATCATATGATCACACAAATCAAAGTAGAAGCATGTGAAAAAATAACAGACATTCATGATAAAAGCTTTCAGAAAAGTAGGATTAGAGAACTTTCTAAACTGATAAAGTATATCTACAAAGCACCTCCTGCTAACATTGCTATTAATGGTGGAATAAACTGTCCTTATTTATGATTGTCTTTGTAGAACATATCAAGGAATCTACAAAATAAACCTAAAATGAAAAGGTGATTAAAGCTATATCACAGGATAAAAGATAAACATACAGAATCAATGTAGTTCTGTGAACTACCACAAAATACGTGGGCATTGCAATTAAAATACAGTACTATTTATAATCCTTCAATAAGATATGAAATATTTAGGTATAAATATAGCAAAGTTTCTACAGGATTTATATGATAAAAACTACAATGTACTGATTAAAAAAATCATAGGAGATCTAAATAAATGGAGAGACATTTCACGTTTGTGTACTGGAAGATTCAACAAAGTCTCAAAAAATGATTTTTCCAATTTAGTTTGTTAATACGGTGGTGCCATGACTTAAATATTTGTGTCTTCTCCAAATTCATATGTAGAAATCCTAACGTCTATTGTGATAGGAGGTGGAGCCTTTGAGAAATAATCAATTTCTTCCCAAATTGATATATAAGTTTAAAATGATTCATATAAAAACACAAGCAAGATTTTTGTGGATTTATATAACATTTTTCAAAAATTTATATGGAAATGCAAAGGAACTAAAACAGTTAAAACTATTTGGGAGATACAATGAGGAATAAAGTAGGAGAAATTCATTTATCTGACTTTAAGACATATTTAGTCATAGTAGCAAGATTGTGTGGTGTTGGCAGAGGGATGGACAAATAAATCGAAGGAACAGAATAGAGAACCCAGGACTGGTCCTGGACACATATGCCCAACTAATGTTTGTCAAAAAGGAAAGTAGCCTTATGAAAACTGATGCCAAATTTTATGGGACACCCATAAGCCCCAAACTGTCTGAACCTAAATATCAGACCTTTTACAAAAGTAAATTAATTCAAAACAGATTTTGGATTTAAATGTGAAACAGAAAACTATAAAATGTTTACAAAAACTCTATAGGGAAAAAATCTTTAGGATCTAGAGCTAGCAAAAAGTGCTCAGACTTGATACCAATAGCACAGTCCAAGAAATGAAACAGTGATAAGTTGGACTTTATCAAGTTAACTTTGTTATGTGAAACACGCTGTTAAGAGAATGAAAGACAAACCAAAGACCAAGAGAAAATATTTGCAAACCACAAATACAGCAAAGAACTAGTATCTACAATATATAGAGCATTCTCCAAACTCAACATTTAAAAAATCCATTTAGAAAAATAAGCTAAAGATACGAACAGTGACTGAAGTGAATGCACAGATCCCAAATAAACACACAAGGAGATGTTAAACATCATTTTCTAGAAGGAAAATGAAAATTAAAACCATGAGATACCATTACATACCTATCATAATGACTAAATTTTAAAAGTGTGAGAGAACAATTGCCAGGGATGGCATAAAGACACTGAATCACTCACCCATTGCTGTTGCTGGTAGGAATCCAAGTAGTACAGCCACCCTGGAGAATTATCTGGAAGTTCCTTCCCCTTTTTTAAAAATGTTTGATGCTAGTAGACAAAATAGAAGGTAAGTCCAGTGACAGTTTAAATTATACATCTTGGAATAAAACACCTAAGTGGTAGATACTTATGCGACATCTTCATATGCACTATCTCATTTAACACTAACAGCGTCAGGAAGAGGAAGGTATTATTAATATCCCTATACTAAAAATGTACCTTTTTTACAAATAAGCAAGCTGAAGCTCAGAGAAGTAAACTTACTAAACCAAGGTCACACAGTTTGCAACTGACAGTGCTGGAAGCTTGCTTTGAAAACTGTATCAATTCAAGACTCCATCCACCAAATTAAGAATCAGTTCATTATAGCAGGCAATTACTTTAATAACAACAACCAAAAGCAAACAAACAAACAAAAACTAAATGAAGCTACTCTATAATTCAGCAGTTTCACTCTTGGACACTAACTTCAGGGAAATGAAAGTTTGTGTTCACACAAAAATCTTTACATGAAGCTTTAAAACACCTTTATTCTTAGTAGCTAAAAACTATAAGTAATCTGATTTTTCTGCAAATGACATTTTTGGGTCAACAGAAAGAAAAAAAAAAAAAAACTATTAACACACACAAGCTGGATGAATCTTGAATTACGCTGAGTGAAAAGTCTGTCCTAAAAGGTTACATATTGCAAGATCCCATTTTAAAAACATTCTTAAAATGGACAAATTGTAAACATGGAGAACAGATTAGTGATGACCAGGCATTAAGGAGGGAATGAGGGAAGTAGGCAGTGAGGGTGGCTATGAAAGAACATCATGGGAGATCCCTGTGGTGATGGAAATACTTTCTGTCTTGACTGTATCAATGTCAGTGTGCTTACTGTGATACAGTACAATACTTTCACAAGATTCTGTCTTCAGTTCAGTTCAGTCGCTCAGTCGTGTCTGACTCTTTGCAACCCCATGAATTGCAGCACACCAGGCCTCCCTGTCCATCACCAACTACCAGAGTTCACCCAAACTCATGTCCATCGAGTTGGGGATGCCATCCAATCATCTCATCCTCTGTCGTCCCCTTCTCCTCCTGCCCTCAATCCCTCCCAGCATCAGAGTCTTTTCAAATGAGTCAACTCTTCTAATCAGGTGGCCAAAGTATTGGAATTTCAGCTTCAGCATCAGTTCTTCCAAAGAACACCCAGGACTGATCTCCTTTAGGATGGACTGGTTGGATCTCCTTGCAGTCCAAGGGACTCTCAAGAGTCTTCTCCAGCACTAGTGTTCAAAAGCATCAATTCTTCAGCCCTCAGCTTTCTTCACAGTCCAACTCTCACATCCATACATGACCACTGGAAAAACCAGAGCCTTGACTAGACGGACCTTTGTTGGCAATGTAATATCTCTGCTTTTGAATATGCTGTCTAGGTTGGTCATAACTTTCCTTCCAAGGAGTAAGCATCTTTTAATTTCATGGCTGCGATCACCATCTGCAGTGATTTTGGAGCCCAGAAAAATACAATCTGACACTGTTTCCACCGTTTCCCCATCTATTTCCCATGAAGTGATGGGACCAGATGCCATGATTTAGTTTTCTGCATGTTGAGCTTTAAGCCAACTGTTTCACTCTCCTCTTTCACTTTCATTAAGAGGCTCTTTAGTTCTTCACTTTCTGCCATAAGGTTGGTGTCATCTGCATATGTGAGGTTATTGATATTTCTCCCAGCAATCTTGATTCCAGCTTAAAGGGTAAATGAGATCTCTGTGTATTATTTCTTACAACTGCACGTGTATCCACAGTTATCTCAAAGTTTAATGCAAAAAAAAAAAAAAAAAAATATATATATATATATATATATATAGAATGCTATGAAGTGGATTGGGCTACCCTAGTGGCTCAGATAGTAAAGAATCCACCTGCAATGCAGGAGACATGGGTTCAATCCCTGGGTTGGGAAGATCCCCTGGAGAAGGGAATGGCAACCTACTCTAGTATTCTGGCCTGGAGAATTCCATGGACAGAGGAGCTTGGCAGGCTACAGTCCATGGGGTTGCAAAGAGTCTGACATGACTGAGAGACTTTCACACACACACATGAAGTGGATTAACTTTGTCTTCATGATTTTTATTTTCTTGATGCTTTTCTCCCATTTTAATTTTTCCCTTCTTGCCCCATACATCTCCCTGTTTTTCTTAGACAGATGTTTCTGACCACTTGTACTCTACAGGTTTTGGGTGTTTTTTCAGTCTTAACTACTATCCAGATTTTCAACCCACGGTCTGTCTTGCTGCATCTGCAGTCAACCAGCTACATTCCTCTTCTAAGTTCACTGATCACGTGACCAGAGTCTTGGCCCTTTGTCCTGCCACTTCTGGACTCCGATGAAATGGTATACTGCTTGATGCCACCCTGAAATGTGGATGAGTTGCCTCTCATAGGCAGCAGGGCCGAACAGGAGAGACCTAGGCATGTAAATTTTTTTAGTCCACCTAGGAGATTGCTCAAATCTACATGTGGTTTATAAAACAGTGGCTGTTGTGGTAGGATATTTTCTTGTTTTGTCTATTCTCCTTCCCTGCCTTGCTTTCTTACCTTCTTCATTCTTGCTGCACTGAGATTGAACACTGCTGCTGCTACTAAGTCGCTTCAGTCGTGTCGGACTCTGTGCGACCCCATAGACAGCAGCCCACCAGACTCCCCGGTCCCTGGGATTCTCCAGGCAAGAACACTGGAGTGGGTTGCCATTTCCTTCTCCAATGCATGAATGCATGCTAAGTCACTTCAGTCATTTCAGATTCCGTGCAGCCCCATGGACAGCAGCCCACCAGGCTCCTCTGTCCACGGGATTCTCTAGGCAAGAATACTGGAGTGGGTTGTCATTGCCTTCTCTGGAGATTGAACACTACTCCCCTCAAAAAAAAAAAAAAAATGTTTTGGCAGTTAACTTCTATCTGCCTTTGTTTTTCAGAAAAAAAATTTTTATAGTTCCCACTCCTATATACCAAGTATCTTCTTTGAATTTCTTGACTAAAGCAGTCAGGCAATGATTTAAATGTGTTTAATTCTTTGGGCTTATTCTTGCCATTCTTTATGCCAACAACCAGCTAATTTGGAAACTGCATAGCATAGTGGTTTAAAGAACAATTTTTGAAGTCAGACAAGCACTTCTTGCCGTGACATTTACATTTGTTTGCATTTTAAACAAACTATTCAAAATTTAGAAGCATCTGTTTCATGAATAAATTGGTGATAATATCAGTAGCAAATAATTTTTGTGAGGATGAAATAAATGATATTTAGAAGTACTGAACAGACCAACTAACCTGTAATTAATATTATTGAATGCTCCAGTCTTCTTGTCGTCTTCTCAACAGAGATTCTAACCAATCACAGTGGTTTGACTTCATTATTTGGGGTATTCTTGCTTCTCCAAACAATTTTCCCTACCTATACTTTTTAGTGTATATATATATATATTTTTTTTTTTTTTAATTTTACGGCCCCTTCCCAAATCACCATGTTGGCAGCAGACTGCAAAGGAGCAGTACTTGAGTGCCTGATAGCCAAGTGTTTATACTGCTAATGATGAAAACATAGGCCAGTGACCTCACCTCTATTAGCTTTACTCTTCCTGTGTGTAAAAGAGAACAATGGGATATTATGTGGATTAATTAAGACTGATCCTAATAAATACCCATAAGGATCATAACATTCTAACAAACCCTCTTTTTTTTAAAAAAAAATATTGTATCTTGCCACAAGGGGATAGATCTGTACAGGTAAAATTTCAACATATGAATTTAGTTTAGTAATTCAATAACTGATAGTCATGGATTTATAGCTTAGAAATACACGTTTATGGTATTGTTTAAATTCCATGGTGCTAGAGTGAGGTACTAGTATTTTTTATATATTATTACATAGATATATGCAAAGGAGGGCTTCCCTGGTGGCTTAGATGGTAAAGAATCTGCCTGCAATGTGGGCGACCAGGATTCAGTCCCTGCCTTGGGAAGATCCCCTGGAGAAGGGAATGTCTACCCACTCCAATATTCTTGCCTGGGAAATCCCACGGACAGAGGAACCTGGCAAGCTATAGTCCATGGCGTCCCAAAGAGTCAGACATGACTTAGACTCTAACACTTTTACTTTCAAGCAAAAGAAATCAGGATATATGATGTTTTATGTTTTTATGTATTTCCACCACAGCAGTTTTCAAAATTCATTGTCATAATCTTTCTTATTAATGAATAACAATATTGTACAAAAGGATATCATTGTCTAAAACAAATTACATGACCTCTTTGCTGTGTTGGGAGAAAGAAGCAAAATAGTTGCATAGCTACTGAATGTAGCAAGGATTGCCTGTAGTGTAAAAAAATGATAAAGGTAGAGGGAAAAACTGAATAAAATTAATCAACAAAAAGATAAATAAAAAGAAACCACTTAAAGAAGCATTCTCTAACTGTTGTTCCTCACCAGGCTGAAATGTGATATTAACCATAACTACCAATCATACAGCTTCATTCAAGTACATTAGCCACAGAGGAGTGTAATAAATTTAGTACTAACTTGTTTTTCATATTGAGTTACTTACTAATGTTAGTGGCAGTGGAATTACCGTGATCAAATGAACACATTTACGTGCACGTGTGTAATTCAAGCGAGACATTAAATCACAAAAATATAAACAACAGTGTGTGCTATTTGTCAGAAACGTCCTGGGAAAATTGTCAACCAGGACTTTATTACCGCTCTGAGAAAAAAGTGTGCTCTGCCAGGGTAGGCAGCTGCCTCCCTCCAGAACCTCATGGAGAGGCCTCGCCCCACTCCTGCTAAGACACCAGGAACCATCACCTCATTTCCGGTGTACCACTTCCGGCTGTGCTTCTGGCAAAGAGACTTAATTTTTTCATTAGCTAGCCTAATTAAAATCCTCTTTGCCTTTTTATTTTTCACATCTGGACTTTATTTAAAAATTAAATAAATAACTGGGAAGAAATATTTATAATATAAATATTTAGGCTGCGTCTATAACCATGAGTTAATTTGATCTTCTACACAAGGTTAACAGTCTAAAAACTGATAGGAAATGTTAGTAAGGAGCACAATTACTATAATCAAAGAAATTTGTTCATCTAGAATAGTACTGTTGAATAAAAGTATAATATGAACCACGTAATTCAAAATTTTCTAGTAGTCGTATTTCAAAATTTTTTTTTTAAAAAGTGTATTTTAGAGTTTTAGAACATCTCAATGAAGACTAGTCTTGTTTAAAAAGTTTAACTGACATGTATGCCTAATGGCTACCATATTTAAAAGTACAGACCTCTGGCGAGAGTATAGATATAATATAAGCTTAAGTGGCAAAGAATTCTGAGAAAGGACTTTGGGATAGTTCTGAATAACTGCAGACAAACACAATCTTAACCAATAATTTTTAAAATGTTTGAAACAATGATCATTCAAAATTTCGGTATTCCAGAGGCAGAGACTGAGTATGAAGTATGTGGATGGAAAGAAGGCTATAGTATAGGAGATTACTTGCCTTAAGTTTTAAAGTTAATGATTTATCAAGATGACAGAGAAAGAGGCAATCAGGCTGAGCTGTGGGAAATAATTCATGTCACTGAATTTGCAACTCAATGATATCAGGGTTAAAATTAGAACTGAATTGAATTAAATTTTCCTGGTTAGCTCTCATACACCATACATATGGGAATATAAAGATAAATGAGGAAGACAAAATTCTTGTTCTTGAATGACTCACAATAAAGTGGATACAGAATATGATCTAATTGAAAAGGACAATTTAAAACAAACAAACAAAAAAGCAAAATCCAGCTAAGTCCAAAAAAATTTAATTCATGAAATGGATCATTTTAAAAATACTGGATGCTTGGGGCTGGTGCACTGGGACGACCCAGAGGGATGGTGTGGGGAGGGAGGAGGGAGGAGGGTTCAGGATGGGGAACACATGTATGCCTGTGGCGGATTCATTTTGATATTTGGCAAAACTAATACAATTATGTAAAGTTTAAAAATAAAATAAAATTTAAAAAAAATAAATAAAAATGAGTAAGGTGACAGTAGGAAAATTTTATTTTCCTATTTTTTCAGGATTAAAAAATATTTTTATACTGAGACAAAAACATTTTATTTGTGGATGTCTGTTTTAATAAATAACTTGATATGTAGCAAAGATATATCCAAATGTTATCATATACACACTTATTTTTAAATTCACGTATTTGTAAGATGATTTGCTTTATAAATTATGCAGAAACCTGTTTATCCACAATTAATATAGCAGCAATGACTAGTCATATTTTTAAAGAAGGACCCCCAAAATATCAAAATTATAAAATAGTGGTTACTACACTTGATTTTTTTTCTTTTTCTTTTTTTTTTTTTTTGGCCAAGCATCAGTAAGAGGAGACTGCTCCAATTTTTTTAATTTATTTTTTTATTGAAGGATAATTGCTTTACAAAATTTTGTTTTCTGTCAAACCTCAACATGAATTAGCCATAGGTATACATATATCCCCTCCCTTTTGAACCTCCCTCCCATCTCTCTCCCCATCCCACCCCTCTAGGTTGATACAGAGTCCCTGTTTGAGTTTCCTGAGCCATACAGCAAATTTCCTTTAGCTATCTATTTTACATATGGTAATGTAAGTTTCCATGTTACTCTTTCCATACATCTCACCCTCTCCTCCCCTCTCCCCATGTCAATAAGTCTATTCTCTATGTCTGTTTCTCCATTGTTGCCCTGTAAATAAATTCTTCAGAACCATTTTTCTAGATTCCGTATATGTGTGTTAGAATATGATATTTATCTATCTCTTTCTGACTCACTTCACTCTGTATAATAGGTTCTAGGTTCATCCATCATTAAAGTTTTAAGTCAATAGATATTGAATCCAATACTTTATAAATGACACTGGAGCTAATGATAAGTTTTTTAAAGCCTTTTTGAGGGCTTCTTTAAAGCAAAAGGCTGAAAATCACATAGCATGAGAAATTCATATCATTCCTGGCAAGGTAAAAATGGTTAAAATAGTATGTGGCAAACAGTATGGCAACAATTTGAAGTGCATTTTTATTAGTAAATAGTGTTTGAATAGGTAGAGCATCACCGCTGTTGACTTTGTCATCAACATAACAGCAAAGAAACTACTTGACTAGAAACTTTTCTAAATGTTGCTTATATCAGTCAGGCTTCAACCAGAGAATCAGAAAACTGTATCAGTTGCAAATATATATATATATATATATATATATATGTATGAAGTGAAGTGAAAGTCGCTCAGTTGCGTCTGACTCTTTGCAACCCCATGGACTATACAGTCCATGGAATTCTCCAGGCCAGAATGCTGGAGTGGATAGCTGTTCCTTTCTCCAGGGGATCTTCCCAACCCGGGGATCAAACCCAAGTCTCCCACGTTGCAGGTGGCTTCTTTACTAGCTGAGCCACAAGGGAAGCCCATATATATATATACATACACACACACACACACACACACACACACACACACACATACATACATACACACAGTGCTTGTGCCCAGCTGTTAAGTCATGTCCAACTCTTTGTGACCCCATGGACTGGAGCTCACCAGGTTCCTTTGTCCATGGGATTCTCCAGTCAAGAATACTGGAGTGGGTTGCCATACTCGCCTCCAGGGGATCGTCCCTGACCCAGGGATTGAACCCACATCTCTTATGTCTCTTGCACTGGCAGGTGGGTTCTTTACCAGTAGTGTCACCTGGAAAGTCCCATGTATATATTCAAATATATTATCTATCTATCTATACACACACACACACACACACACACACACACACACACATAGTAAATAAACTCCTTGCACTACACAGAACAGCCTTCTACATTCTGCATCCTCTGGTCATGTTTGTATGAGAGTACAGACAAGGAGGCTCTTTTCCCCCTCTGCTGGAAACTCGTACAATGGCTGATTCAAATGTTTCACCATTCTGCACGTGTCCACAAATGACTGCAAAAACCCCACTGGTATTGATTTGGAGGTTATCAATACATTTTAGCAAGTAGACAAATTCACAAATACAGAATTCACAAATTTTTAGGGTCGACTCTATACATGTTCGGTAAACCTAAGTCAGTAAAATATACTTTGAAAGATGTAACACATGCAAATGTCAAAATTTATTATAGACATCAGATTGTGGATAAATGTTAACTATTTTATGCTTCATTTTCTAAAATGGAAACACACTAGTTTCAAACTAATGTTTTAACAAATAATGAATTCTGTGTTCTTTGGTGAAGAGAATAACTTAAATGTCACTACAGGCATCTAACATTTTAAGGTTTTTTAAAATGTAAATGAAAATTGGTATTGAACTATCCATTTTAGAGTATTCACATTTAATCACATAGTGTTGATAACCAAAAATTGTTAACTTTATGTTATACAGAAGAAAGTCAAAAAGTAAATGAAGAAAGATACTGTAAGTATTTCAATGAATATTTTTACTTTTGGCATATAGAATTCTGTATACATTCCTGATATGTTGTTTCAATGGTTTATATTTTTGTGAATGTGTGTATCTGTGTGTATGTGTCTATGTGTGTGTCTTCCACTAACAAAGAAAGGTGACATTTAGAAGGCAAAGAGGAAAATGAATAAGAAAAGAAGCAAAAATCCCACAAGTGGCATTTCACTAAAACATTTAATTTTTATTCTAATGTTCTAAGCAATATATGGAAATGACAGCTTTTTGAAAAAGCAATTTCCTTTTTGGCCGGATGAAAGCAAAAATTCCTATATGTTCAAATGTATTTCAAACTTCAAAGGACAGAACAGCCTTGGCATTGGCGTGGTTCTCTCAAGCAGTTGGATCAATTGACTACATAATGAGTCCTTGGCTGTCCCTAACCAAAACTTTGCTGGACAGGTTCATTTACAATCCTCAAACAGAATGACCTTCCATCTGGCTTAATGGCCCCTGGATTGTTGCAAATGCGACCTGACATTTCCTTATGGGTGAGTTATTAAATTATATCACAGAGCACAATAACATAATTTGGTTTCAGAGCCTAAGTGAAAGTGATAGTCCAGCAGATTAAGATGTAAAATTCCTTTGCAAAATTAAGTTATTTATAATCTGATGCATACCCCCTTGTTTTATCTGCCATATAATGTAATTACTTTCCACAGTACAGTAGCCGCATACACTGACAATGCTGACAGAACAGAAACAGCATTTGAAAAGCGGAAGAGAACTTCAGCAAGCAGGTAACTGACTTTTATGGCCATCTTTTTAAAGTGAAACCACTTGCAATTTTTGCTTTTTTTTTCCCTCCTAATGGAATTGATCCATTAAGCAGTGCTTCTCTCTTTCACTTAATAGTATTAGACATACTTAACTCTATGAGCTACAATTCCTTAATATAGCCCAAAATACCTGCTTTGAGATGACTAATACCAATATATTTAAATTTGGGGTTTTCATATATTTAGCTATTTCTAGCAGCCATGACTGGGTGAAAAGTAAAGCAGTGTCTCATCCATTACTCTATCAGACACTTGAATTATTACCTCTAATTCTCTAATAGTCTGGATTAATTTCAAAGACCAGTAAAGCTCAAAGAATAACTTACTTTTATACTTATTCATAGATAATAAAAATTTCCTTTGGATATTCTTTTGCCAGTAGAAAAAGAAAGATTTGAAGGTAAGATTTGCCTGTTGGTACAACTAGAATTTCCATTCAAACAAAGAGATTCTTCTGGTACATTTTACAGTCAAGAACTCCATTCTGCATGGTGTCAAATCTCTTTCCTAGAATTTCCTAACTTTGTAAAGCACTTTCCTTTATTCTGTTCACTCATGGGTGCTGTTTATTTGCCATCAACCAAGCTTTAGTTGAACGTTCATTCAGCAACTTCTTTTGAGGGCTTACTAGTCAAGTCACTCTGCTGGGTTTCATAAAAACAAAGATACCACTGGAAACCACAATAATGTTAGCTTAAATGCGACTAAATACGAGACTTACAAGACCTACTAGACACATATATATATTTGAAGTGCCTAAAATACATCTGAAACCTATTAGGAGCCCAAACATTGTGGACGGTGCTCAATGAGTGCTTCACATGTCTGTTCTCATCTAAACATGCCCTTGCCGGATACTGTTATTTCTCCTTGTTCCACATGAGGAAAACGAATAGGTTTAATCGTTTTTGCAAGTCCATGGAACTAATAATGGCCAACCATGTCTTGAAGTCAGAGAGAGTGGTTCCAAAGCCTACCCTTTGAGCAGTTATGTACGCTGTTGTTTGTGCCTGCCCTTACTTAGGAAGTTCAATCATATGCAGGAGCTTATCCACAATAAAGGCATCTGGGATTAACCTACTTGGTGAGCTTTGTACATTCATGACAGCACTTTTTGTACCCTGCCCTCATCATTCAGATCCATGATATAAATTACACTATATTATATAGTGTTATATATATGTATGTATGTGTGTATATATACATATATGAGAATTTCAACTTTTTAATGAAACCAGTTTGGGTCAATGAGAGCTAGCAACTTCACTTGAAGGAATATCATTCCCACATCACTGGTTTTATCAACAGTTAATTTGTCTCACATTCTGTCATCCAAGTTACATCACTTAGAGCTTTAAATCCAAGATTGAAGCTAATTTCCTGCATTAAACCTTCCCTCATTTAACAGTATTTACCAGTTCATGCGTCTCTTAATCTAATTGGGCTGTGTCTATATAAATCTGAATAATCTTATGCCAGGATGAAAGCATCAAACTGACATAAAGTCACAGAAATGCTATCAAGTGAATATTTCCTTCTAAGTTGTTGAAGAACACCATTTCTATTGATTACTTATCTTTTTTTTTCCTTCAATAAACTATACATAAGTTTCTCAGCCTTATGTGCTCTTGTTTTATTTTTGAGGGGACAGGAATTTGAACTCAATAACCCTAAACTCTTAGATGTTACCACATACCCTCAATAAGTGCAAAAAAGCATTCCTTCTCTATACTGTTAACATTTTCACATGGTTCCTTCCTGAGAGTTAGAAGAACTCATGGGGTGTTCAATGAATGGCATAGTCATCGTGTCATTTAAAGCTTGCCAGTTGTTTTCCATACTAAAACTAGTATCTTATTTGTAATTATTTAAGAATACTACAAGGCCAGTGCTATAACCTGTATTTTGCAGTTTAAGAAATTATCAGAAATTTCAAAAAAATATGACTGGGGTCAGCTATTTATTGGAGTGTATGAATTTACACTTTGCCTCCCTTTTAAGATGAAAGATATAGCCAAGAGTACCACTCAGTTCCTTGTTGGCTCAGACGGTACAGCGTCTGTCTACAATGCGGGAGACCCGGGTTCGATTCCTGGGTTGGGAAGATCCGCTGGAGAAGGAAATGGCAATCCACTCCAGTACTATTGTCTGTAAAGTCCCATGGACAGAGGCTACAGTCCATGGAGTCGCAAAGAGTCGGACACGACTGAGCGACTTCACTTACTTACCACTCAATTACAGTGCACAGAGTCCTCTACCTATTCCCCAATCCTACCATAAATCCACATATCATGTCTGCTCAAGCCAAATGACAGTGTCCAACTCCAGGCTTTTTTTCCTGCCCCAGGGACTGTGCATTTGTCTCTCCTCTTATTGAGGGTCATTGCTCCCACCCCTCCTTCCTTCATAAACCTCCACAGATTGAAGTCCTACTAGCCCTGAAGGATCAAATTCAAATACTAACTACTCTTGGGTATCTTGTTTTACCAGTTGAAGGTGAATTTTCCATGTGCTACAGACTCACGACCACAGTGTGCCCCTAACAGAGGTGACCTCAAACTGCCTCGTGGTGTAGTTTTCCCTTTTGTCAATGTTGTTTGCCTGCACAGTTCTAAGTCTCTCCAAGGTTAGAAGAGATATATATGCCCTGCCCCTCTCACCATGTACTTACCCTCACACAAATACATACCCAAGGCGGGGGGGCGGGGGTGGGGAACTGGCTCTCCAGAAAGAAAAACAAGAAAATCAGTAATGTGCTGTGCTTGCCTATTTTAGTGATGTAAATACTCCTCCGTGCTCAATGTCAAGCTGCCAGTAGTTTAACAAGCAGTTCACAAAATGTCTTAACGTTGGAAAATTGACTCTTGATAGCTTTAGGAGCTGGCTCATATACACACATTTACACTTACTAGCATAGTTCCATGTACACAGTCAATAATCAGTGGTAAGCAATAAAAGAAGCCAGCAAGAAGGAGTGTAGTACAGAAAGATAGGAAAGCAGGAAGCTGAGTGTGAAAATCTCAGTGTTTCAGATTTCCTATAATACGAATAAAGCAGAACCAGCATAATATTATAGTCTTGTTTCCCATTATTCTTGATGAAGGGTCCCCTTGTTTTTCTCAGGGTCTCTCTCTCTCTCATACACACACCATTCTTTGCCAGCTAGTTTTCCTCTTTCCTCAGACCCTCCCATCCAGTAACTAAAAATTATCACAGCAGGACGAGAAAACCCAAGGTAGTGGACTTTGAGAAAGAGAGCATTTGCATCCGCCACAATTCACACAGCCCCTCAACAGTCCATTCTACACTGTTTTCATTAATCCAGGCTGGGAAGCTCAAGTCTGAAGGAGTTCAAGCATTTTACATCTCCAGGAGACACCCACCTTACTGCTTTCCACTGGTGGCTACGCTGACCTGGATGTCTCTGCAGCTAATGGTCCTTCAGAGAATTCTTGAAACGGAATTACTAAAATCTCATTTGGCTTTGTGTAAGTTCTTGACATTGGGCAGAGAGAGGTTACTCAGGAACACAGCATTCAATTCCATGTGGACCAGCCTGATAGCTGGAAGGCAGGTGTAACATTTGTTTAGTCTTTCAGTTACTTTATATCACACCCATGAGGAAAATGCCCCAGGAATAAACCAAGAATTAGCATATTAATTATAAATAAAGCATTATAGAACAACAGCAATTAACAGTTCAAACTAGTTTTTTAGTGCTATTAATCATGCTGAGCCACTAATAAAAAAAGTAACAGGAATGACAGAAGACAGTATAACCAATAAATTGTCTGTCTGTCTGTCTGGATGTCTTCTATCTCCCTACCTACAATCTTAGTTATATTATCTCAGGGTTGTTTTTTTAATCCTGATTCTGCAGCTTTCTACCTCTGAAATGCTATGCAATTAATTTAAATTCTCCAATTTTCTATATTCTCTACAAGGATGATGTCTAATGTACAACAGCAGTGTTGCTAACTTCTGTCTGTATATTGTTCTCTGTCTTCGTTTTGGTTCCCATTTCCTCTGACTTGTAATAAAAATGGCATACTTTGAAAATCACATATAATCGTCTACTTCCGTTCAGACGGAAATAGCCAAAACCTGCAGCCTAAGATATTTAGGCTAGGTAAGTGGGTGAATTTTACAACAGTAAACATTTAAAAATAAAGTAAGGATTACTCTCTTCATAGAAGGGAACAGAGAATTATCAAATCTCTCTAGAATTCTTAGAAATAATTCTCTATATATTAATGAATTTATTGGTTCCTTTCTCTACAGCCATTCTAAATATCAGGTTTTTTCCTACCCTTCTCCAAGGCTTTCTACAAAGATATTTCCTCCACAATTAGATACTATCAGCTCCTCAGAGTAACCAGTTCTTACCAGTTTCCTAGTGTTGGTGTCGAGGTTCATATTATTTTGTCTGTTAATGCTCACCACAGTGTGCTATTATATTCTGTTCTTGTTTCTCCTTTTTATTCTTTTTGGTAGCTATTACACACTAGAATATTAACCTCTGCCTGGGCGATTTAAGTGTGTAATGATCATCTTTATATCCCCAGAACTTATTATAATTCCTGGTAATAATAACTGCTAGTTGACTGAAGGGAAGAAGGAGAGAATCTAATAAATGATCATTTTTTGATGGAAACCGAAAGTTCATTGTTCTTATGGAAGTAAAGAATATACCATTTTGTGTCTAGATCATACTGATACACCCAAAGCAAATTAATGTACCAAATAAGAAAGGTCCCAACTCTCCTAGGTCTCTCAAAATTTCAAATATTCAAGCAAATATAATTTCTAGATCATTGCCGAAAATTGATTCTACATATAATTTAGAGAAATTCATGGTGCTCTATTAAGGTCCCACAATTAATATTTCCTTGAGAGGTAAATAAGGGTGTTTTTATGACCCTAATATAATGTACAGTGCCTATACATTTCTTCATACCTCAAATGATAGTAAAAATAATTAATTTGATTTATGTTAAATTTTGGAAAATTAATTATATACATTAAGTCAATCTTGTTTTTCACTTAAATCTAGTGTTCTTTTTCTTGACATTAAATAGCCTCCCTGCTTCGAGGGTAGGGAAAGATTAAACAACAACAAAAAATCCTTCCACTTTCACATTTTCAAGTGAAAAAGATCTCTCAGTCACTTGTAACACATCTTAATTGCTTCATTATATTTTTATAGAGCACCTGAATTGCTTGGAAGCAGCTTAATTACAATGGTGCTTGTTTTATAGTTAACGGAAATGCAAAAAACACATATCCTGCTGCAAATCAATCATATTTTTTCTTGGCTGCAGTCTTAAAGACAGTGTAGACTGGGCAGATTAATAAGGCACTGAAATGTTTCAGCACCATCAGAATTTAGATGTGTGTATCTTCTTGGACCTCAGCTTCTCATAAACCTTAATGTGATCTTTCCTTAGATCTACTACATCATTTAATGCATCGCGGACCATATTATATTTTGTGGTCTGACTGTATATTCACCAACTCCGTATGTTATGAAAGAAAAGGACTTTTCAATAAAGCAGCGGTTGCCATTAGGCATAATTCTATATTGCTTTTGTAGTTAGTTTACCTATTATTTTCAGTAGAAGTAATTGGGAAACTAAGAGACACTTTTGAATCCTAATTCACTGGCAGGCATGTTGCATGGTCTCAATTAAATCATTTAATTTATCTATGCTTATTTCCCTTTTCTAAATAAAAATGGGCTTCTTCCCTGGAGATACGTAAAATAAGCTTTTTTGCGTGATTGTGATTTATGACTCTTAGAGGGAGAAAGGATAGAGTGTAGAACTTGAGAAGGTCTGTACAGGAAAAAAGGTGCTTGCAGTACCAGTGGGCAGCATCTGCATGGCAATTGCCAGAAATTTCTGAAATGACTAAGTAGCTCACCGTGGGACTCTTGCAACAGTGCTGGTCTGACCTGCCACTGATATTTTTCTTCCTTACAATCACAATCACGTTAGACTTTCCAAGCTCTTAAAGGTCTATGCCAGAATCTGCCTTGTTTCTCCTATGGGAGTGAAAAATGGGGGGACTTTTTAGAAATTCTTCTTACTTTGAATTTTGTTCCAAACCTAAAACATAGCATTCGGTCATTCACTGGATACTCATTCAATCAGTCAGTTCAGTCACTCAGTCCTGCCTGACTTTTTGCAACTCCATGGACTTCAACATGCCAGACATGCCTGACTATCACCAACTCCTGGTGTTTACTCAAACTCATGTCCATTGAGTCGGTGATGCCATCCAACCACCTCATCCTCTGTTGTTCCCTTCTCCTGCAACCCTCAATCTTTCTCAGCATTAGGGTCTTTTCCAGTGAGTCAGTTCTTTGGATCAGGTGGCCAAAGTATTGGAGTTTCAGCTTCAGCATCACTCTTTCCAATGAATATTCAGGACTGATTTTCTTTAGGATGAATTGGTTGGATCTCCTTGCTGTCCAAGGGACTCTCAAGAGTCTTTTCCAACACCACAGTTAAAAAGCATCAATACTTCAGTGCTTAGCTTTCTTTATAGTCCAACTCTCACATCCATATATGACTTCTGGAAAAACTATAGATTTGACTAGATGGAACTTTGTTGGCAAAGCAATGTCTCTGGTTTTTAATATGCTGTCTAGGGTGGTCATAACTTTTCTTCCAAGGAGCAAGCATGTTTTAATTTCATGGCTGCAGTCACAATCTGCAGTGATTTTGGAGCCCCCCAAAAATAAAGTCTCTCACTGTTTCCATTGTTTCCCAGTCTATTTGCCATGAAGTGATGGGACCAGATGCTATGATCTTAGTTTTCTGAATGTTGAGTTTTAAGCCAACTGTTTCACTCTGCTCTTTCACTTTCATGAAGAGACTTTTTAGTTCTTCACTTTCTGCCCTAAGGGTCATGTCATCTGTATATCTGAGGTTATTGTTATTTCTCCTGGAAATCTTGACTCAGCTTGTGCTCTTCTAGCCCAGCGTTTGTCATGATGTATTCTGCATATAAGTTAAATAAGCAGGATGACAATATACAGCCTTGATGTACTCCTTTCCTGATTTGCAACCAGTCTGTTGTTCCATGTCCAGTTCTAACTAACTATTGCTTCTTGACCTGCATACAGATATCTCAGGAGGCAGGTCAGGTGGTCTGGTATTCCCATCTCTTGAAGAATTTCCCATAGTTTGTTGTGGTCCACACAGTCAAAGGTTTTGGCATAGTCAATAAAGCAGATGTTTTTCTGCAAGTCTCTTGCTTTTTTGATGATCCAGCAGATTTTGGCAATTTAATCTCTGGTTCTTCTGCCTTTTCTAAATCCAGAAAGTTCACAGTTCACATACTGTTGAAGCCTGACTTTACTAGTGTTTGAGATGAGTGCAATTGTGTGGTAGTTTGAGCATTCTTTGGCATTGCCTTTCTTTGGGATTGGAATGAAGACTGACCTTTTCCAGTCCTGTGGCCACTGCTGAGTTTTCCAAATTTGCTGGCATATTGACTGCAGTACTTTCACAGCATCATCTTTTAGGATTTGAAATAGCTCATCTGGAATTCCATCACCTCCACTAGCTTTGTTTGTAGTGATGCTCCAAAGTCCCACTTGACTTCACATCCCAGGATGTCTGGCTCTAGGTGAGTGATCACAGCATCATGATTATCTGGGTCATGAAGACCTTTTCTGTATAGTTCTTCTGTGTATTCTTGCCACCTCTTCTTAATATCTTCTGCTTCTGTTAGGTCCATACCATTTCTGTCCTTTATTGTGCTAGTAACTCAGTTGGTAAAGCATCTGCCTATGATGTGGGAGATCCTGTTTCGATTCCTGGGTCAGGAAGATCTGCTGGAGAAAGGATAGGCTACCCACTCCAGTATTTTGGGGCTTCCCTAGAGCCTCAGTTTGTAAAGAATCCACCTACAATGAGGGAGACCTAGGTTCGATCCCTGGGTTGGGAAGATCCCCTGCAGAATGGAAAGATTACCCACTCCAGTATTCTGGTCTGGAGAATTCCATGGACTGTATAGTCCATGGGTTTGCAACGAGTCAGATACAACTGATCGAGTCATTCAATATCTGCTTACTAAACATTTACTATGTTTCTGGCACAATTGATGTCAGATTTTATTGTTTTTGACATCAGTGACTAATTATAAAATATAGATATGAAATACAGGATGTAGATAATGTGATAATTGGAGAAAGAAAGAACCTTTGAACATTAAAATATGTATATTTTCAAGGGAAAATTCATAAACAAAATTTTTGACTAAGTAGTATTGTGTTACATGTTATGCTACGAATACAGTGATCAGCTGTGATTTACTAAAATACCACTGCACAAAGAAGTCATAGAGTTATATAAATGTCAGGGCCAGATTAGTAACAACAAACTTTTCCTGTAGTTAATGCTGAACTTTAAAATACAGTACGTAAAACTGATAGTACCCATCCCCTCCCCTAAATACACCCCCCCACACACACACATAATTTAGTTAACATAAAATAGAATGAAAAGAAATAGAATAAGCTTAATATACAAAAACACATGTTCCATTGACCAGAATAATCCACCATAATGGAAAAACTACCTCTAATTAGATTAATAACAGTTCTGGTTTGCTGGGTTGAATGGTAGCTGCCAAAAATATATTCTCCTATCCCTGGAACTTGCAAATGTGACCTCATTTCAAGAAAGTTTTTGCAGATGTAATTAAGTTAAAGATCTCTAGATGAGATGATGAATTATCTGGGTGAACTCTAAATTAAATAACAAAGTGTCCTTATAAGAGATACACAGAGCAGAAACTCACAGGGAGAAAGAAGAGAAGGCCATGTGGAGAAGGAAGAATAGGGGTTGGAGTGATGCAGTCAGAAGCCAAGGAATGTCTGGAGCTCCCTGAGGCTGGAAAAGTCAAAGAAGAATCTCCCCTAGAGAATGTGGCATTGCAGGTACCCTGACTATAGACGTCTGTCCTCCAGAACTCTATGAGAATAAATTTATCTTGTCTCCAAACTACCAAGTATGTGATAACTTGTTATGACAGTCCTAGGAGAAGGAAATGGCAACCCACTCCAGTATTCTTGCCTAGAGAATCCTGTGGACAGAGGAGCCTGGTGGGCTGCCGTCTATGGGGTCGCACAGAGTCGGACACAACTGAAGCAACTTAGCAGCAGCATCAGGAAGCTAATACATGTGACAAAATTTTGTCTTTTCACTACACAGTGAAGTGAGCCTGTATGAACCAATCATGTTGTAAATTGATTGGTGTGACTATGAATTTGCCTAGAAAATTTTAGGAGCATGCCAAGAAATCTCAACCTCATACATGATGGGATCATTTTCTTCAGTTTATTTGCTTTTTAATTTCCTTGATTTTATAATATACGAGCTTCAGTGTCCTCCAGCTAAAATGAAAATTAAAATGATAGTTGCTTAGTTGTGCAGAGTTGTTTGACTCTCTGCGATCCCATGGACAGTAGCCCACCAGTTTCCTCTGTCCATGGGATTTACCAGGCAAGAATACTGGAGTGGATTGCCATTTCCTTCTCCAGGAGATCTTCCCAACCCAGGGATCTAACCTGTGTGTCCTGCCTTGGCAGACAGATTCTCTACCACTGAGCCATTGGAAAACCTGTCTTATCCATTATCACATGCTATTTTCTTTTTCTGTTAAATTTTTTAAGAGTACTAAGCATAATGCCTAAAATTTCTTCATTTTTCCATGGCAAAACTTTTTACTCAAAGATATATTCTTTATCTGGCTTTTGCATTTCTGTGGTCACCACCTTATTTTATATTTCAAAATCATTTATTAGTTTCCACTAATGTTTTATTCTGTTCATTGTCTTTGAATAAAGGGCAAAAAGCTACCTATGCTTTCTATTTGCCTCTAAATAGCTTGTATGAATTTTTCATGGGTCCCTCATTTTATTACCAAAAGCCATCGTCAACTTTCTAAATATATCACAGTACAATCATTCAATTTTCTCAATAACCATGTAAACTGAGTACTGCAAGTGTCATTATTCTCCGTTTTTATTAGATGAGGAAACTGATGTACACAGCATCAAGAGATTTATTTAAAGCTTCACACCTTGAGACTACATCAAATGTAGGATTGGACCTCAGGCAGTTTGTCATAATCCATGTTTTTTGGTGTTTTTTTTTTTGACACACCATCATTTCCTTGGAAGACCTGATAATGAAGAGGTATATTACCAATTACATTCTTTAGAAGTCTAGTGAATAGGAAAACAAAGTGGTGAACAATCCCAGCAGAAAAACCTGTCCCTTCTGTGTTGCAGAATTCCTATAGTCCTATCTGGTAACAACTTCTAGGATATGAAAGCCCATCTCCCATAACCTCCTAGGTACACCATTTATATAGCAGCTCCCTCTGTCTTAACCTTCCCATTCCAGAACCAGGCCTAGTTTGCTTTTCATAACCAAAATGTTCAGAAGAACAATTTTATAAAAAAGAGGAAAATATCTATCTTTCCTCTTCCAACCCCAGTTGTCCCATGAAGATAGAAATCTCTCTCACCCAATAATCAAAGATTGCAGTCCCAACTGCAGCCACCAAGAATGTGGGGAGTGACTGCACCAGCTTTTACAGTCGCTTTTTCTTCTTGTCCTGGCTACAGCTATTTCTACCTTACAATATTCATTCCTATGAGAGTCTGCAGCAGGGGTAGCGAGATGTGTATGTTTAAATTATCTCATATCCTGAATTTTCAAGTCAGCCTTTTTGAACTAAATTTCACCAAGTGCTGGCAGCTCATCTTTGAAATCTGACACTGCAAGATATCCGTTGCTTTGAAGTTCATTAACAAAACTTTATCAATCACTTAGTCTCTCATTTTCCAAACCTAAGGGATCATTTAGCTCTCATAGATGTCTATAAACTTGAATGAATATTTGCATAACTAGTTATGTAAATACCGATTTCTCAATATTTACAAGAATTCTTAGAGGGGGAGTTTCTAGCTCTTACTGATGTTTATACTTTCTCTACCCTGTTTCGCTTCATGAATAGATAGATGGAGAAATAAAACTTAAAGTGATCTTGTCATTTTGGCCTCATTTGCTCAAGAAGCTTTGTGCTTGAAATGCTTTCCCTCTCAATAACCTTCTTGAATAACTGCCCATCTTTCAAGGTTAATACAAAGGTTTTCTTCATTATCAGTAATTTCCTATCTTGACTGAACGTAAGAGTTACAAGGTTACACCGTGGGAAAAAAAAAATCTCAAGTCCTCTAATCAGAACACCCAAAGGCAGGCATTTTTAATAAACACTTCAAATGAGTCATGATCAAGCACTTTTGGGAAAAGTTGAATCGCATGAAATCTGTAAATGCCAGTGAGAAACATTCTCTCCAATAGTTTTATACCTTCTTCAGAATACATTTAACATTCTACTTTAAAATATACTTTTATATGTATAATTTAACTCTGCAATAAACTGCTCCCCTTTCAGAGTTAGAAACTTGTTTGAGTCAAATTTTGAATTCACTGTAGGTGAGCATAGTGCTTTGCAAAATCTAAATATCTGTTGAGTTGAATCATTGCACAGACTCTCTGCAAAGTCATCTCTCCGAACTCAACTCAAACAGATTTTCTTAAAAGACAGATTTTAAATGTGTAGGGTAAATTCATATTTTTATTATTTCTAATATATAAAAACAACACAATGCTTAATATAAATTGAATCCCAATGATATTTTGTTATAAACATTTTAAAGCCTGATATACTAAGTAAACTTTTCTAGTGTTCAATCATTATTTACAAGTTTTTCTTAATTTTTGATAATAGTCAAAAAGCACCCAATTATAAACTTACCTCTTCTAATATATTAATTAAATAACAGATACCTGAGAATAGATTTTAGAAAAACCTACAATGAATGAATGATCACAGAGACTGAAAAACAACCACAAGTTGAGGGTTTTTTAAAAAATGGATCTTCTAAGGCACAGAACTTGACACAGAGCAAATGAAACATACTGTTGACTAAATGCAAAACATAACGTATCAGTCAGGATGCCCAGACAACCAGAACCACAGCAGCACACGGGAAGTGCAAAGGAATGAGACCTTCAAACAAGCACTCTTCTCCACAATTGTACTGAAAATTAGGGGTCTATTCTGACAATTCAGAAAAGAAAACAGAGAGAAACATGTATGTTCACATTTCAGACTGCACGTAGGGGTTCCTGTGATGATAAGTTCAGGCCATATTATTAAAATGACAAGAGTGAGTCACGTCACTGAAATCATACTTTAAATTTTCTTTACATTTTAATTTTAGGTTTTAAAATTCATTTCTGTGTCTTTGTCTTTATGTAAACGTCAAACATACAGAAAAGCAGTTTAGCATAGTAGTTAAAACCCTAAATTCTGAGGACCTTCCAAAGGCGCCTAGTCTATATCTATCCCTCTATAAAAAAAAATTTGATATTAATGCCTAAATCATGGGGTCATTACTAGTTAAGTGTGTTACATGAATTATAGTGATTATTTCTGTAGAGAACTCAAGTGATACCAATTGGTAGTAGCAGCTACAAGAAAATAAAAAGTAATATGTTAAGATGATGTAAGTACACATAACAGAGAGCCTTAACCATCTAGCTTAAACAACAGGTCGATTTCTTACTATTGTGTCAGCCAATTTAACTGCTCCCCAAAGATGCTTTTTCTAACCATAAGAACCTGTGAATATGGCAAAGGGAATTAATATTGCAGACGGAATAATTACAGTTGTTCATCAGCTGTCCTTGAGATGAAGAGATAGTCTGGACTATCCAGGTAGGCTTATTTTTAATACAAACACCCTTTTAAGTGAAAGAATGAATCAGGGGAGTCATAGTTAAAGAAAAGTGAAAAAAGCAATAGAAGTTAGAATGATGTGATTGCTGACTTTGAAGATGAAAAACAGCCAGCAGTCAGAACATACAGTCACTTTCAAGACACTAGAAAAAGTAAGTAAATAGATTCTGCCCTAGAAATTTGAGAAAGTAACAGGGCCTGGCCAACTGCTTGATTTTAGTCCACTGAGACAGATTTTGAACATCTGAGCTCCAAAATTGCAGGATAATAAACTTTGTTATATTAAGCCATTAAATGGGTGATCATTTGTTACAACCACCATAGGAAACTCTTCAGTTAAGATCATTTCAGGCATTCAGTCGTGTCCCACTCTTTTCAACCCCAGGGACTGGAGTATGCCAGGCTTCCCTGTCCCTGACCAACTCCTGGAATGTACTCAAACTCAAGTAAATTGAGTCAGTGATGCAATCCAACCATCTCATCCTCTGTCATCACCTTCTCCTCCAGCCTTCAATCTTTCCCAGCATCAAGGTCTTTTCCAGTGACTCAGTTCTTCGGATCAGGTGGCCAAAGTATTAGAGTTTCAGCATCAGTCCTTCCAATGAATATTCAGGACTGATTGCCTTTTGGAGGGACTGGTTGGATCTCCTTTCAGTCCAAGGGACTCGCAAGAGTCTTCTCCAACACCACAGTTCAAAAACATCAATTCTTCAGTACTCAGCTTTCTTTATATTCCAACTCTTACATCCATACATGACTACTGGAAAAACCATTGCTTTGACTACATGGACCTTTGTTGGCAAAGTAAATCTCTCTGCTTCTTAATAAGCTTTCTAGGTTGGTCATAACTTTTCTTCCAAGGAGCAAGCGTCTTTTCATTTCATGACTGCAGTCACCATCTGCAGTAATTTTGGAGCCCTCAAAATAAAATCTCTCATTGTTTCCACTGTTTTCCCATCTATTTGCCATGAAGTGATGGGACCAAAGGCCAGGATCTCAGTTTTCTGAATCTTGAGTTTTACGCCAACTTTTTCCACTCTCCTCTTTCACTTTCATCAAGAGGCTCTTTAGTTCTTCATTGCTTTCTGCCATAAGGGTCATATCATCTGCGTATCTGAGGTTATTGATATTTCTCCTGGCAATCTTGATCCCAGCTTTTGCTTCATCCAGCCCAGCATTTCTCATGATTACTCTGCTGCTCTGCTAAGTCGCTTCAGTCGTGTCCGACTCTGTGCGACCCCAAAGATGGCAGCCCACCAGGCTCCCCTGTCCCTGGGATTCTCCAGGCAAGAAGTGGGTTGTCATTTCCTTCTCCAGTGCATTAAAGTGAAAAGTGAAAGTGAAGTCGCTCAGTCATGTCTGACTCTTAGCGACCCCATGGACTGCTGCCTACCAGGCTCCTCCGTCCATGGGATTTTCCAGGCCAGAGTACTGGAGTGGGGTGCCATTGCCTTCTCTGGATTACTCTGCATATAAGTTAAATAAGCAGGATGACAGTACACAGCCTTGACATACTCCTTTCCCGATTTGGAACCAGTCTGTTGTTCCATGAACAGTTCTAACTATTCTTGACCTGCATACAGATTTCTCAGGAGGCAGGTCAGGTGGTCTGGTATTCCCATCTCTTGAAGAATTTTCCACAGTTTGTTGTGATCCACACAGTCAAAAGTTTTGACATAGTAAATAAAGCAGAAGTCACTTGTTTTTCTGGAGCTCTCTTGCTTTTTTGATGATCCAGCAGATGTTGGCAATTTGATCTCTGGTCCCTCTGCCTTTTCTATATCCAGCTTGAATATCTGGAAGTTCACAGTTCACGTACTGTTGAAGCCTGGCTTGGAGAATGTTGATCATTACTTTACTAGCATGTGAGATGAATACAACTGAATAGTTTAAGCATTCTTTGGCATTGCCTTTCTTTGGGATTGGAATGAAGACTGACTTTTTCCAGTCCTATGGCCACTGCTGAGTTTTCCAAATTTGTTAGCATATTGAGTGCAGCACCTTCACAGCATCATCTTTTAGGATTTGAAATTGCTCAAGTGGAATTCCATCACCTCCACTAGCTTTGTTCATATTGATTCTTCCTTAGGCCCACTTGACTTTGCATCCCAGGATGTCTAGGTTAGTGATCACAACATTGTGATTATCTGGGTCATGAAGATCTTTTTTGTACAGTTCTTCTGTGTATTCCTGCCACTTCTTAATATCTTCTGCTTCTGTTAGGTCCCTACCATTTCTGTCCTTCACTGAGTCCATCTTTGCATGAAAAGTTCCCTTGGTATCTCTAATTTTCTTGAAGAGATCTCTAGTCTTTGCCTTTCTATTGTTTTCCTCTATTTATTTGTATTGATCACTGAGGAAGTCTTTTTATCTCTTTGCTATTCTTTGGAACTTTCCTTTCCTCCTTTGCCTTTCACTTGTCTTCTTTTCATAGCTGTTTGTAAGGCCTTATCAGACAACCATTTTGCCTTTTTGCATTTCTTTTCCTCGGGGATGGTCTTGATCCCTGCATCCTGTACAACGTCACAAACCTCCATCCATAGTTCTTCAGGAACTCTATCAGATCTAATGCCTTGAATCTATTTGTCACTACCACTGTTTAGTCATAAGGGATTTGATTTAGGTCATACCTGAATAGTCTAGTGGTTTTCCCTACTTTCTTCAATTTCAGTCTGAATTTGGCAATAAGAAGCCACAGTGATCTGAGCCACATTCAGCTCTGGGTCTTATTTTTGCTGACTGTATAGAACTTCTCCTTTTGGCTGCAAACAAAATAATCAATCTGATTTTGGTATTGACCATCTGGTCATGTCCATGTGTACAGTCTTCTCTTGTATTGCTGGAAGAGGGTGTTTGCTATGACCAGTGCATTCTCTTGGCAAAACTCTGCTAGCCTTTGCCCTGCTTCATTTTGTACTCCAAGGCCAAATTTACCTGTTACTCCAGGTATTTCTTGAGTTCCTACTTCTGCTTTCCAGTCCCCCATAATGAAAAGGACATCTTTTTTGGGTGTTAGTTCTAGAAGGTCTTGTAGATCTTTATAGAACCGTTCAGCTTCTTCAGCATTACTGGTCAGGGCATAGACTTGGCTTATTATGATAATGAATGGTTTGCCTTGGAAATGAACAGAGGTCATTGTGTCATATTTGAGACTGCGTCCAAGTACTGCATTTTGGACTCTTTTGTTGGCTATGAGGGCTACTCCATTTCTTCTAAGGGATTCTTGCACACAGTAGTAGATATAATGGTCATTTGAGTTAAATTCACCCATTCTTATATCACTCAGTACAAGATTCCATAATAATGAGTATCCATTGCAGCTCACATCATCATCAGGAACTCAAATTTCTTCCATCTTTTGCTTGGCTATTATAACACAAAAGGTGTATATCAAGGTGTTTAACTAGCACCTCTGACCAATATAAAATGCCTTTGCCAGCTTCCAACTCCCTGACAGCTTTGCAGACCTACACAGTGCCGATCTAAGGGCAAATAGGTTATGTGTCTCCCTTTTATTTCTGTGTGAGGCTTGTCAGTCTATTTTTGGTATCTTTGTCATAAAGTTTTCTATTCTAATCTTATAAATACACCAATCTTTCTCCCTGTGATTTGTCCTTTATCTTGGCCTTATTTGCAAATTTCTACCACAGAGATAATTTCTCTAAAAGGTGTAAATTTTCTTCCTTGGGTCATACTTTGAAATCAGCTTGAATTTAACTCATGTACGGTGTGAGGAATAGATCTAATTTTTTCATAGATATCTGAGTTTTTTAATGTTACTTATTACAAAGCAACTCCTTTCCTCAGTGACTTGTCATATGCAACCTTTGACTTAAAGTTCTGTTTATAATGTATATAGATTTGGGGGCTCTCAAGTGTGCTGCCAGATCAAATACTATATTCTTGCATATTCTACATTTTCATTGCTATCACCTTGAAAAAATTATTTATATATGGTAAGGCAGTTTATTTTTCCATCTTCTTTTTAAGAATTTCAACACAATTCCTTCCAAGTGCATTTGAGAATTAATTTGTCAAGTTTTATGAAACATCCTATTGGAACTACTTTTAGAGTTATACTGTGTTTGCAGATTAATTTAGAAAGATGTGTTATCTTTCTGATTTTTTTTAAAAACTAGAAACATGTTTCTCCCCACATATTCAGATTAAATTTTACTTTGTACTATTCAAAAATGTTTATAATTATTTCCATAATTTTGCTCTCTATCTTGACACATTTATTTCTAAGTACCTTATGATTTTTGTTGCATGCATTTTTACATTTTTGAAGGAATTTAAGTTTTCTTTTTAATTTTCATTGGTTATTGCAAGATTATGAAAATACTTCTTATATTTGTATCTAGTGAAATTGACTTCTCATACTCTGAAAAAAATTTCATATATTCTATGTAAATAATGACAAATTTTAGTTATCTTTCATCTAAGAAACGAAAGATATTTCTTATTGATTCTTATGCCTCTTACTACTGTTTTTAGACTTACACTATTTAGTGTGATTTTTAGGGAAAATATTAAGGGTAATAGTAGGAAAACTTATCTTGGTAATGATTATAAGGGAAATTCTATAATATCCCTACTAAGTACAACATTTCTCTCTTTCTCTTTTTTTTTTTCCTGGTTATACATTTTCAGTTTAAGGAGGTTTATATTTCCAGGATTTTTATGCTCTTGTTTGTGGTTTCAAATCATGCTTGACCAAGATAAATTGTTTCCTACTATATTTTTACTTGAAACTCATTTGGAACAACTTTATCTGCGTGAATCTCATCAGAAAGTTCTTGTATTTGTTTTTTCCAGGTAACCCAGCTAGACACCACTTTTATATTAATTTCCCAGGTCAAAAAGTTAATCTAAATGCAGTTGTCAAATTCATATGAGGGCACACCTGGTGTAAGAATTCTCAAGGAAACAAAATTTTCTTTTTCACCCAGAGCTTAAGCTGAGGCTTAGAAAGTTCTCTATAGTCTTCATTTGCAGGACATATTTTATCTTGTCTATTCTTTAAGAGTCCCAGATTTATTTATATACCTCATTCTAACTCTCTGACTTTTGTAGACCTAATGCTTTTACCCCTGTCCTTTTTTTGGCTAAAATTCAAAACTATAGGTTATTGAGACTGATACATATACCTGAGGAGGTGCAAAGTACATTATTATTACTATATGATTTCTATTTTCTCTTCCTTCTGTGGATTTTCCCTAATTTCCTACATATTTTAATTAATGTTTGTTGCATTTTAAAAGCATATTCAGTGTTTTGAAAAAGGCAATTTTGGGGACTTCCCTAATGGTCCAGTGATTAAGATTTTGCTTTTTGATTCCAGGGATGCAGATCTTAGCTTTCTTGGTTGGGGAGCTAAAATCCCACAGTCCTCATGGCCAAAAACAAAACAAAAACACATAAAACATAAGCAATATGATAACAAGCTCAATAAGGTCTTTAAAAATGGTCCACATCAGGAAAAAAAAAAGGCAATTTTTCAACATATCTAGTTCACATACTTCATAAATGAAAGCCTCATCTCTATCACTTGTTGATAAGCTTAATGGTTTTATATTTATTTAATTATTGATTAATCAATAAAAAGCAAGTTTATTCCTCTTGATGAAATATATCATTCATTACTTGATAAATCTACATGTTCCTGAGTTGTTTTGTTGAGAGAGATACTCGGGCCAAATAACTCAGGTGTCTTCTAAAAGAACATATGCAGTTCAGCATCTAATTATATAGAACTTCAAATTTCAGGGAAAGAAGATGCCAGAGATCAATTCAGCTTCTTTCACGAACACATTTGTGACATCTTTAGTTATGTAACTGTAAGGTCACTAATTGGGCTTCCCTGGTGGCTCAGATGGTATAGAATCTGCCTGCAATGTGGGAAGCTGAGTTTGATATGTAAGTTGGGAAGATCCCCTGGAGAAAGGAATGGCTACCCACTCCAGTGTTCTTGCCTGGAGGATTCCATGGACAGAAGAACTTGGCAGACTACAGTCCATGGGATCACAGAATTGGACATGACTAAGTAACACTTTCACTTTTCAAGGCCAGTAATTACCCTGGAGTCAGGGCACATCAAAATCTTTTCTGTATATTCAAGAAGGTTATCCTTCCCAATATAAAATATTTTTTCTGATCAGCCCACTGGGAGATAAAAAGATAAGAGTATTTGCAAAACCTGAGTATAACTCTGAAGTAATGGTGTTATTCTCTCTTAAAAGTACTACCCCAGTGCCTTTGTGGGAATCTGCACCAGTAATGGAATCAACTCAGCAATCAACAAGTATAGTCTTACTGTATGTGTTTTCAAGAGGGGCATTTGTGTGGCAGAATCAAAGTAACTATAGTACAAAATGCAGTTTCTATTTTTGAACTGTTATTAGAATTGATGTGTTTTCTTTTTTTTCTTCAAAAATGAGGCATCTGAAAACATGAATACCTGTGTAATGCTTAAGTCTGTAGGATTCTAGAACAATATTTGGTGAAAAAAATGGAACCAAGAGAGACATTTAAGAGACCATTGAGTGTTTAAACAACTGATTCAAATTTCAAAATGAGATGAGACCTCATTTATATGTCAAGCACTGAAGTGGGACATACTGGTTAAAATGTATCATCTCATGAATAAGTCAGAAAAGAAAGAAAAGAATTCTTTTCAATGTATATCAGGAAAAAATGAGTATAATAGCAATGAATGAAATAGTAACAACTACAGACTCATACTATTTGAATAGCACTTTTTGAATGATTAAAATTCTCAGACTCTCCTAATTTAACTCTCAAGGGTTTTGTGTATTGTGTTGAAAAAGTACCATTACATTCAACTCTCTGATACATCTTACCCAAGGGCACATGTTGGTAGATTTCTGTCAAATAACTCTACTTAAGCTTAGTAATAAGTATTGGAAAAAGTCACTTTGCAGTGGTCTAAAACTGAAGAGGGGAGCAGTCATTTCTAATCCATCACAAAAGGACATTGGAAAATGTCTCCTGTGAAGTTAGCAAAACTGTGAGTGTAAAGGAGAAATGAGTAAAGAAAAAATAAAGCAGGTAACCACTATAGATAAAACTTTTAGCTCTATAAATAATGAATATGGAAATATGGAAATCTTCCAAAGAGTATTTAACTGACAGTTCTTCTGAAGTATGACCTAGCATTGCTCCATGTTTAGTAAATACCCTACGGATTATTTAAACTAAAGATATAATATTTCTTAACCAAGTTCTAATTGCTGTGCCCATAATATGTTAGGCTTGTATGTACTTAATATTATACTTATTTTTTTAATTTAACATCTATACAAGTGATATATTATTCAACAATGTATGTAAATCAAATTATATCATTCAAATTTAAGGCTCTTAGTAGTATTTTACAATCCTTAAACTCTAACAGATTGATATTTCCATAGTGAAATAATTTTAATCTCAAATTTCTGTATTCCTGACACATTTTGCCAAATATATGTTGTCTCATTCAGTACAAGACTCTTCATGACTGTTAGGCTTTGAGGGCAACTTTGTGAATACAAACTGACCCTCTGCTGCTGCTGCTGCTGCTGAGTCACTTTAGTCGTGTCCAACTCTGTGCGACCCCATAGACGGCAGCCCACCAGGTTCCCCATCCATGGGATTCTCCAGGCAAGAACACTGGAGTGGGTTGCCATTTCCTTCTCCATGCATGAAAGTGAAAAGTGAAAGTGAAGTCGCTCAGTCGTGTCCAACTCTTAGCGACCCCATGGACTGAGGCCTACCAGGCTCTTCTGCTGCTGCTGCTGCTAAGTTGCTTCAGTTGTGTCCAACTCTGTGCGACCCCATAGACAGCAGCCCACCAGGCTTCCCCGCCCTTGGGATTCTCCAGGCAAGAACACTGGAGTGGGTTGCCATTTCCTTCTCCAATGCATGAAAGTAAAAACTGAAAGTGAAGTCGCTCAGTCATGTCCGACTCTTAGCAACCCCATGACTACAGCCTACCAGGCTCTACTTTCTGTTAATTATTTCTGTACTAAATTTTATTTATCTATTAGTGTTATTCTTTTTAAGTTTGCCTGTGTTAATCTCTACTTTTAGTTTTCCTATTCATTCTGTTTTATATGCAAATCTTGTGACCAGAGACAGCTTTAATAGCAAACTATAAAATGTCAATTTCAGGAACCTTCCAAAGCTGTGTGACAGATTGTATTTATAATGCTACACTCATTTTCTTAAAGTCAGCCACAAACTTTTATAAGCGTTAGGTCCATCAGACCTGAATTTTACTGCTTGCTAGTAACACATAGCTGGTTTAAAACCCAATCTGAAATTCTTTATTTTAACAGGTATTTAACATGTTCATTGTAGTTGAGATATTGTCTTATTCTGGTCATATTATTTTATAATATTTACTGTATCCTTTTAATATGGCCTCATCCTTTCCTTGAAACTTTTGCTTACTTTCTGTTTGTTTAGTTGCTAAGTCATGTCAGACTCTTTTTTTTTTTTTTTTAAGGAATTCAGAATGTCTCATTTATTTATTTATTTTTTGAAATTGAGTAATGGAGCTTTATTAAACCATTCTTTTTACATATTCTGGGTACCTTTTGACTCCTTTGCCACCCTGTGGATTGTAGCCCATCAGGCTCCTCTGTCCATGGGATATCCCAGGCAAGAATACTGGAGTGGCTTGCCATTTCCTTCCCCAACTTTCTGCTCTATCCATTTTTAAATCAATTGTCCTCTTATTAGCATATGGTCAGAGTTCCTTCTATATTGTGCATATAAGTTCTCAGTTAGGTCCATGTTTGCAAACACTTTCATCCAATCTCTATCTTGATTTTTTTTTTTTGCTTAATTGTGTCTTATGAAGAACAAACATCTTTAATCTCGATGAAATGAAATTCAACAAACTTTTCTTTTATCATTTATGGTTTTTGTCTTATTTTGAAAAAATCTTTGCCTAACCCAATCACGAAGATTTTCTCTAGTTTTATTCAAAAAGTCTTTTAGCTTTAGTTCTTATTGGGGTCAATAATCCATTTCATGTCAATTTTTTATATATTATGAGACAAAGGGAAAGACTCATTTATTTTTGCAGACTTCAGCAAGTAAAAAGGCCTCATAATACAGGAATTGGGTAGACTCCTGTAGAGTAGGAGTACACTCCAGAGGGATACTGCCTTAGTCGTAGAGCTGAGTTCTAAGAAGTCCATTTTAAACACACTCTTAACAACAACAACACCACTTTAAAACAAACCTCAAAGTGATCAAATTGATTCCAAGTAACTGTCAAGTAGGAAAACTAACTGTTCTGAGCCCTCTGTAACCTTTGGAAATTCTTTGCCATCTTTGCCCTGGCCTCAAGTACCTCAAGTTATATATGCAAAAATTAATAGTCAAGCAAAGGCTGGAAGAGACATCTCTTTGGATCTCAAGAACTGAAGATACACTTTCTCCCTGTGAAAGTACCTTCTCTCTGGTATTCTGCTTTGCAAATTCTAGCTTCCTGGACTCCTCATACTCTGAGACTTCTCTTCAATCAAGAGACCTCTGGAATCTGTTTCCTTACCCTACAGATGCCTGAAAACTGCCTCCAGGAAGTAAACAAGTAGAGTTCATCTTGCTTATATCCAATCACTTAGAGATATACTTCCTGCTCTGTACCATACCTGAAAACTGATAGTTCTTACATATTGTCTGGTTTTCTTTTTTATAAAGTATGTGTGTGTTGGCAGGAGGGGGCGGTTAGTAAATCTGGTCCCTGTTGTTCCATAATGGCCAGAGCCCAAATATGTCTTGAGCAACGTACAAGGGTGACCATTGTCCAGAGTAAAACTCACTGAAATGTTTATATTTTAAATGCATTAGTGATCAGGAAATATATCTCTCTTTAAAGAGCCTTACTTTTTACTTATATTTCAGAAAAGTCTTGCCATTCTTTCTAGTTGTTTGCAAATGATTCCTTTATTGATTTGGTTAACTTTCAATTTGGAAAGCTTGAGAAGCCTAAAATAAGAGGTAAATTCACAATTAAAATTCATTACAAGTGTGTAATACAGTATACTAACGCATATATATGGAATTTAGAAAGATGGTAACAATAACCCGGTGTACAAGACAGCAAAAGAGACACTGATGTATAGAACAGTCTTATGGACTCTGTGGGAGAGGGAGAGGGTGGGAAGATTTGGGAGAATGGCAATGAAACATGTAAAATATCATGTAGGAAACGAGTTGCCAGTCCAGGTTCGATGCAAGATGCTGGATGCTTGGGGCTAGTGCACTGGGACGACCCAGAGGGATGGTATGGGGAGGGAGGAGGGAGGAGGGTTCGGGATGGGGAACACATGTATACCTGTGGCATATTCATTTTGATATTTGGCAAAACTAATACAATTATGTAAAGTTTAAAAATAAAATAAAATTAGAAAAAAATAAATAAATAAAATTAAATTAAAAAAACAATAAATTGATTTATCGTAAAAAAAAAATAAAATAAAATAAAATTCATTACAAGTGTGTAAATGTCACTGTACCTGGCATATAAGCAATTGTTGAATGAAGAAGAAGGATTATTAGAAAGTGGAAGTAGTGAGAGAATTCAGGAAGAAAAGAAGTTAGAATGTCTTACAGTAAATAAGATAATTTGAGGGATAAGCTTCAAAATAATGGGAAAAGGGAATTTAAAGTATTTGCTGTCGTGAAGAGTCAGACACAACTGAGCAACTTCACTTTTACCTTTCGCTTTCATGCATTGGAGAAGGAAATGGCAACCCACTCCAGTGTTCTTGCCTGGAGAATCCCAGGGACGGTGGAGCCTGGTGGGCTGCCATCTATGGGGTCGCACAGAGTTGGACACGACTGAAGCGACTTAGCAGCAGCAGCAGCAGCCAGCCTACTGATTCTCATTCTAGATTCTTTTCCTTACACCACCCAATTTTTTGTCTTAATAAATCTTTTAATGGGCCATTTACATTAAGTTTTTTTAGAATGATTATAATTTTATATTGTCCATAGAATAACAATTCTTGCCTGACACAACTGAAATATTTCAATTCAAACAAAGGAATTCAAACTAAGAATAAATAAAGACCGTAATAATAAAAACATCTAAAATATCATTTGTTCTAGCTTAAGTATTTAGGGAACTTAATTTTTGGCACAAAGGTACTTATGGAAACTTAGGAAGATTACAATAAGCATCATATATATAAAAAACTGTAGTATGAGAATATAACAAACAAACAAATTAGGTAGAGACATGGATGGACCTAAAGACTATCATACAGAGTGAAGTAAATCAGAAAGAGAAAAACAAATATCCTATATTAATTTTATACGTGGAATCTGAAAAAACTGGTATAGACAGTATTATTTACAATGCAGAAACAGAGACACAGACAGAAGACAAACATACCAACACCAAGGGGGAAACGGGTGTGGTCGAATGAATTGGGAGACTGGGCTTGACATGTATACACTACTGATACTGTGTATAAAATAACTAATGAGACCCTGCTGTATATCACAGGGATCTCTATCCAGTGCTTTGTGGTAAACTAATGTGTTTAAAAGAAGAGGCATTACTCTGCTGACAAAGGTCGGTATAGTCACGGCTATGGTCTTCCCAATGGTCGTGTACAGTTGCCAGAGCTGGATCATAAAGAAGGTCAAGTGCCAAAGAATTGATGCCTTTGAACCGTGGTGCTGGAGAAGACTCCTGAGAGTCCCTTGAACAGCAAGGAGATCAAAACAGTCAATCTTAAGGGAAAGCAACTGTGAATACTCATTGGAAGGACTGATGCTGAAGCTGCATATTTTGGTCACCTGATACGAACAGTCAACTCATTAGAAAAGTCCCTGATGCTGGGAAAGATTAAGGGCAGAAGGAGAAGAAGGCATTAGAGGATGAGATGGCTACATGCCATCACTGATGCAACGGACGTTGAGTTTGAGTAAACTCCGGAAGATAGTGAAGGACAGGGAAGCCTGGCATATGGGATCTCAAAGAGTCGGACACAACTGGGTGATTGAACAGCAGCAACAAATGGGAAGGAAATCCAAAAAAAGGGGGGATGCATGTATATATAGAGAGGATGCACTTTGCAGTACAGTAGAAGCTAGCACAACATTGTAAAGCAACTATACTCCAATGAAAATAAAATAATAATAATAAAAAAAGAAAACAACACCAATAGTGATGAATGCAAACTAAATCATCCATCAGCAGTTATGAACACATTTGGTCTATATGAGGGAGCCATTCACAGGTAGCCAACTTTTTAAAATCATACTCTGAGAATTCATGTATATTTTGAAAAAATCTCTTTGAAATCTAACTGAATTTCCTCCATGTATTCAAGTTTGTTTAAGACTAATAGAGAGAGTGTATTGACAAAGGTCCGTATAGTCATGATTATGGTTTTATGAGGACAGTACAGTTAATATGATTTCTTATTTACGTAGACATTTTGATCCAGCTTGATTGATTTAAATGTTTCAAATACTGGAAGTATGAATGAAGTTGACTGTTAGGAACAGGATTCCAAAACCACAATATATTCTCCAAAACCACAAAATACCATCTCATCCACTGATGCCCTCTTCTCCTTCTGCCCTTAATCTTTCCCAGCATCAGGGACTTTTCTAATGAGTTGGCTGTTCCCATCAGGTGACCAAAATGCTGGCGCTTCAGCTTTATTTTTTATTTTTTTAATAACTCACTTTGTTTATTCCTCAGTGTTTGCATACCAGTTCAGAATAATATCACCAACATTAAAACCAATGTTTTTAATTGTTACTGAAAATAAACTTAAGATTGCTTTTTAGCTTTTAAAACAATCTTGGAACTGCGCTTCAGCTTTAGCATCAGTCCTTCCAATGTGTATTCACAGTTGATTTCCCTTAAGATTGACTGTTTTAATCTCCTTGTTTTCCAAAGGACTCTCAGGAGTCTTCTGTAACACCATAGATCAAAGGCATCAATTCTTTGGTGCTTGGCCTCCTTTACGGGTCCAGTTCTCACGACTGTACATGACCACTGGGAAGAGCATAGCCATAACTATACAGACCTTTGTTGGCAGAGTAATGTCTCTGCTTTTCAACACATTTAGGTTACCACAAAGCATTGGATAGACAGAATATATTGAGCCAAGATGACACATGGCTCATGAAAATATTTCATTGATTGTAGCCACAATGCAAATCACCCTATATGGTGATTTTTTTCCTCTCATTTTTAAGAGAAATGCTGGATCAAATTGCCAACATCTGCTGAATCATAAAGCAAGGGAATTTTTATTTTTTATTTTATTTTAAGGGAATTTTTAAAAATCTACATCTGCTCCCCTGATTATACTAAAGCCTTTGACTGTGTGGATCACAACAAACTGGAAAATTCTTAAAGAGATCAGGATACCAGACCACCTTATGTGACTCCTGAGAAATCTGTATGCAGGTCAAGAAGCAACAGTTAAAACTGGACATGGGACAACAGACTGGTTCAAAATTGGGAAAGGAGAACATCAAAGCTGTATATTGTCACCCTGCTTATTTAACTTATATGCAGTGTACATCATGAGAAATACTGGGCAGGATGAATCATTAGCTGGAATCAAGATTGCCAGGAGAAATATCAACAACCTCAGATATGCATGATACCACTATATGGCAGAAAACAAAGAGCCATCAAGTCTCTTGATGAGGGTGTAAGAGGAGAGTGAAAAAACTGACTTAACAATTAAGCATTCAAAAAACTAAGATTATGGCATCTAGTCGCATCACTTCATGGCAAATAGATGGGGAAACAATAGAAAGAGTGACAGATTTTATTTCCTTGGGACTTCCCTGGTGGTTCAGTGTTTAAGAATCTGCCTTCAAATTCAGTATACATAGGTTTGATCCTTAGTCTGGGAAGATTCCACATGTCATGGAGCAACTAAGTCCACGTGTCACATGGGCTACTGAGCCTGTGTTCTAGATCTATGAGCCACAAAATGAAGCCACCACAACAAAAAGCCCACACTCCACAACCAGAGGGTAACCCCGACTTGCTGCAACTCAGGAAAGCCTGCACAGCAATAAAGAACAGCAGAGCCGAAAGTAAAAAAATAATTGAACAGGTGAGTGGAAGAACACGTAGAATTAAATATCCAATGAAAATAATATAAACTCATAAGGGAAAGTAGCATCTTAACCACAAGTCACGTTTCCCATACACTTTGAAAATTATCAGAGTAAATAAACTAAAACAAGTATGACTTAGTAAAATATATTTTTATTGTAACTATTCAGTTCAGTTCAGTTGCTCAGTTGTGTCTGACTCTCTGTGACACCATGGACTGCAGCACACCAGGTTTCCCTGTCCATCACGAACTCCCAGAGCTTACTCAAACTCACGTCCATCTCATCAGTGATGCCGTCTAACCATCTCATCCTCTGTCGTCCCTTTCTCCTCCTGCCCTCAATCTTTCCCAGCATCAGGGTCTTTTCCAATGACAGAGTTCTTTGCATCAGGTGGCCAAATTATTGGAGTTTCAGCTTCAGATTCAGTCCTTCCAATGAATATTCAGGACTGATCTCCTTTAGGATTGACTGGTTGGATCTCCTTGCAGTCCAAGGGACTCTTGAGAGTCTTCTCCAACACCACCGTTCAAAAGCATCAATTCTTCAGTGCTCAGCTTTATTTATAGTCCAACTCTCACACCCATACATGACTATTGGAAAAACCATAGCTTTGACTAGATAGACTTTTTTTTGGCAAAGTAATGTCTCTGCTTTTTAATATGCTTTCTAGGTTAAACATAGCTTTTTTTCCAAGGAGCAAGCATCTTTTAATTCCATGGCTGCAGTCACAATCTGCAGTGATTTTGGAGCCCAAAAAATAAAGCTTGTCACTATTTCCACTGTTTTCCCAACTATTTGTCATGACGTGATGGGACCAGATGCCATGATCTTAGTTTTCTGGATGTTGAGTTTTATGCCAACTTTTTCACTCTCCTCTTTCACTTTCATCAAGAGACTCTTTAGATCTTCTTCACTTTCTGCCATCTGCATATCTGAGGTCATTGATATTTCTCCTGGCAATCTTGACTCCAGCTTGTGCTTCATCCAGCCCCACATTTCTCATGATGTACTCTGCATATAAGTTAAAAAAGCAAGCTCACAATACACAACCTTGATGTACTCCTTTCCCGATTTGGAAACAATCTGTTGTTCCATGTCCAGTTCTAACTGTTGCTTCCTGACCTGCATACAGATGTCTCATGAGGCAGGTCAGGTGGTCTGGTATTCCCATCTCTTTCAGAATTTGCCACAGTTTATTGTGATCCACACAGTCAAAGGCTTTGGCATAGTCAATAAAGCAGAAATGTTTTTCTGGAACTCTCTTGCTTTTTATTTGATGTCTGGTTCCTCTGCCTTTTCTAAATCCAGCTTGAATATATGGATGTTCACCGTTCACATACTGTTGAAGCCTGGCTTGGAGAATTTTGAGCATTACTTTACTGGTGTGTGAGATGTGTGCAATTGTGCTGTAGTTTGAGCATTCTTTGGCATTGCCTTTCTTTGGGATTGGAATGAAGACTGACCTTTTCCAGTCCTGTGGTTATTAGTTTTATACAATTCATATAAAAATTTCCTACTAAAAATCTTCATGGCATAAAAAACCTTTTATGTCATAGTGTCCACCCTCTTTTTAAGTAACATTTTTACTATTCTTTTATGTGCAGTATGGTATGGTTACCCAGAATGTCTCTTGATTTCCCTCCATGTCATGTTCTTGCACTTCTGTCTCTGTATCTCTGCTTTGAAAGCCCACCTCAAACTCTTCTCTTTTTTTTGGTGATGTTCAATACAACATTTCAAATCAACCTTAGTGTTTGCTCCCTCTGTGGTGATGACTTTCCTCAGACCACAGAACAGATTAGTGTGATCAACCCTATCTCCTGTAGATCATCAGAATTTTAAACAAATCTCCAAGATAGTTCCTCTCAAAACCCTTGTAGTAATTTTTGGATGCTTATTAGCTTTAACAGACTGAGATACAGAGAATATATCTGGTTAAGTTCTATAATCTCAACTAGGAGCACCTTATAAACGAATATTCTGTGAGTAACAGATACAGAGTAAATTGTGGGCTCCTTTATATTAGCTTAATGATGGAGCTCACAGTACAAGTGGGTGAGAATCAATGAGGAGAAAAGCCAAATAGGAGAGAGACAGATTCATGTGAAGACTGATTGCTACAACACCTCAATGAAAATCATGATTTTAGAAAAATAACCTTATAAAAATATTTCCTTAATCTGAATTAATCTCATAATTAGTTCAGTTCAGTTCAGTCACTCAGTCGTGTCCAACTCTTTGGACCCCATGAGTCTCAGCATGCCAGGCCTCCCTGTCCATCACCAACTCCCAGAGTTCACTCAGACTCACGTCCATCGAGTCAGTGATGCCATCCAGCCATCTCATCCTCTGTCATCCCCTTCTCCTCCTGCCCCCAATCCCTCCCAGCTTCAGGGTCTTTTCCAATGAGTCAACTCTTTGCATGAGGTGGCCAAAGTACTGGAGTTTCAGCTTTAGCATCAGTCTTTCCAAAGAAATCCCAGGGCTGATCACCTTCAGAATGGACTGGTTGGATCTCCTTGCAGTCCAAGGGACTCTCAAGAGTCTTCTCCAACACCACAGTTCAAAAGCATCAATTTTTCTGTGCTCAGCCTTCTTCACAGTCCAACTCTCGTATCCATACATGACCACTGGAAAAACCATAGCCTTGACTAGACAGACCTTTATTGGCAAAGTAATGTCTCTGCTTTTGAATACGCTATCTAATTAGTAGATTCATTTAAAAAATCCACAGGAATATGGTAACATTTTTGGAAATGTTAGTATTACCAGTCTAATCCATATAGACTTCACCTAATGTGAATTATATTTTTAAAGGAAGTCACTTCCCTTAGTTTGCACATTGAAGGCATTTTTATTTTATTACATATGGCCTTTCTTTGTGGTTGTGACAAGCTAACACAGTCCAATTTTCATCCAATTATAGAGTACAGAGAATTTCTCCTAGGAGCTGCTTTTGAAGATTAAAGCATATAAATAATTTTATTAATGCAATTTTATTTTATTATATAACAGCAAAATTCAGCAAACCTAAATGCTTCATGAATATCAGCATTATCTGAATAAAATTTAATTTACCAATGGTACAATGTGAAAATGCCCTGGTTAGCTGTTGCAAAATGAGTAGGAGTGAGTACCCTAACAGTTACTGCTTGCTATGAGTCCTCAAAGTTTCACCAGAGATTGAAAAACTAGAAACTCTGGGCTCAGAGGCACCCTTCAATTGTGTCCATTTTCTGTTTTACAAACTGGTTATCTGAAACTATATTTAGCCTTACTACAACTCTGTAACCTAAATAAATTGCCACTTTATTTTGTGTAAGTGGGGGAAAGAGACTCAGAGATTTGAAAGTAACTTTCCAGGGTCATGAAACAGAGAAGGGCAGAGCTGGGTCTAGAACTTAGATTATGTGAGTCTTGGCTCAGTACTGTTTCTCCTCTTGAATAATTCTATTTAAGCCCTGGAATGGTTTATTAGAAGCTGTGCTGTCAGGTTCAGAACTGTGAAATAAAAGGGAGTACAAAAGACATAGAGGGAGCTAGAAGAAAATTTTTAAAAATCACTCAGATTTGTATTCATACATAGATTCTTGCAAGAAATACTGGACATCTATTTTGAGCCTTTCACTCTTAGTTATATTAAATTTAGCATTTAACATATGTATTATTTAAAAGATCTCATTTTCAAAAAAACTATGACACATACAAAGAAGTAGGAAAGTCTGGCTCATGTACAGGGGGAAAATAAATAGTCCATACAAACTTCCTGAGGTGGCCCTGAGATTAGATCTACTACCAAATACTTTAAATCAACTTTTGTAAATATATTCAAAGAACAAAAGAAATATCTATATCAATACAAGGAAACATGGGAGTGATATATCACTAAACAGAGATTATCAGTAAAGAGACATTATTTTAGAAAATAAGCAACGGGAAACTACGGCATTAAGAAGTATTCTTACTGAAATGGAAAATTCATTAGATAGGCTCAAAAGCGAATTCGAGCTGGCAGAAGAATCAGAGAACCTGAAGATAGGTTAATTGACATTATATTGCCTGAGGAAAAGAAAGAAAAAAGGAGAAGAAGAGAACAGAACCTCAGGGGCCTATAGGACCCCATTAAGCAATCAGATATGCTTATAATAGAGCAAAGAAGGGTGACAGAGAATAGAAGTGGGAGGCAAGAAAGAGCATTTGAAGTATAAGAAAAATATTGAAAAAGCTCAACTGTGAAATGGAAAAATTTAGAAATATATACCTAGATACTGCAAAATAAAGCCTGAAAAGACAAAGAGAATCTTGACAGCAGCAAAAGAGAGGACTCGACAAATGCTATGAGCCACGATAAGATTAACAGCTCATGTGTCATCAGAAGCCATGGGACTAGAAGGCAAGTGGTATTACATATTCAAAGAGCTGTCAATCAATAATTTTATATTCAGCCAAACCACCCTTCAAAAATTAAGACAAAATCAAGACACACTCAAATAAACAAAGATCAAGTGAATCTGTCTTTAGCAGACCTGTCCTACATGAAATACTAAAATAAGCCCTGGGCTGCCATGAAAGACCACTAGACAATAACCAGATTCCTCCAAAGAAATAAAGAACAATAGTGAAGATAATATAAAGTTATACATAGGTAAATATAAAGGATATTATTAAGTGTTTTTTGTTTGTAAAGCTTTCTTTTCCTGTGGTTTTTATTTTTAATACCATCTTCAGAGCAATAATTATAAAACTGTGCTGATTGGCTTATGTACAAAAATGTAATTCATATGATAATAATAGTCCACAGGATTAAGAAAGAAAGTTACATAGGAGGGAAAGAAGGTACATAACATACGACATAAATAGTAAAAATGTCCCCAGATTAAAAGATATATTCAAATTCTAAATTTGCTTTAGTGTAATAGGCAGCAGTGATTCAAAATTAATATTTACAGTTATGGAGTAATAAAGGTTGGCTCAAAAATATTCTGTTCTCCCTATGTGTAGAACTGTACTTATTTTCTCTCTTTGACTTAGGCAATCATGTCTCTTTGAATGAGTCTCCAACTGTGACAAAAATGACTTGATTCAGCTCAAGGCTATAATATTATAAACCAGAGTGTGGGTTGTACACTTTTTTGCCTTCACATTAATGGAAGCATGTGTAGAAACTGAGTCTTCATCAGTGCTGTATCTCTGGGTGGCCATGATATTCAGAGACCTTAGCTAATACACCTTAGACCTATGCTGGTGGAAAGAGATTTTCATTGAATTTAGCCATTGAATTTGGAGGGTAATTTGTTATCGCCACATGACTAGCCTATTATGAAAAACAGTACAAGAAGAATTCATTGCAAAGCCTTTCTCTAGGATTAGTCACTCCATGATTATACCTGTATTTGACAAAAGATTCAGATATTAATAATTTGAGAAAAAATAATTTTAATTATTCTACGTGATCTTTAATAGGTGGCCCATATGACATCCAAATTTATTATCAAATTTGTTATTCTTTCAAAGAATCTTTTACTCTAACAGGACAATTTATTTTTCTGCTATCTCCTAAAGCAAGGCTATGGTTTTTCCAGTGGTCATGTATGGATGGGAGAGTTGGACTATAAAGAAAGCTGAGCACTGAAGAATTGATGCTTTTGAACTGTGGTGTTGGAGAAGACTCTTGAGAGTTCCTTGGACTGCAAGGAGATCCAACCAGGCCATCATAAAGGAGATCAGTCCTGGGTGTTCATTGGAAGGACTGATGTTGAAGCTGAAACTCCAATACCTTGGACACCTCATGCGAAGAGTTGACTCATTGGAAAAGACTCTGATCCTGGGAGGGATTGGGGGCAGGAGGAGAAGGGGATGACAGAGGATGAGATGGCTGGATGGCATCACTGACTCGATGGACATGAGTTTGGGTAAACTCCGGGAGTTGGTGATGGACAGGGAGGCCTGGAGTGCTGTGATTCATGGGGTCACAAAGAGTCAGACACGACTGAGCTACTGAACTGAACTGAATTATAAAAATAATATCTATTTCACTCATTTTTGTGATTTATTTAAAAACATGTTATTTATTTAAAAACAGGTTCTAAATCCTATCTAAATTTGGTCTGTTGGCATCAAAACTGAGTTTGTTTGTTTAGTAAAATGGTTAAGCAGAATCACTTTAGGAAATTAGATTTGCCTCTTAAGCATTATTAGTACAATAAAAACAAGGTATTTTTATAGAGAAATCAGAATATTTTGGTGCATGTCTTCAACTCATTAAGATTTTTATTTTGGAAAATATTTACTATGCTGAGTTACAGCTATATTAAATATGGTGAATGAATATCTCCTAAGGGGACAAACTAAATTAAATTGGGAAGAAACCAAATCTAATTGTATTACATCTTTATAATCAAGCAGCAAGAATCCTTAGTCTCTCTCTCTTTTTTTTAACGGTAACATTTATACTTTATCATTCTGACTGATACTCTCTTTTTTTAATAAAAGGAAATAGTAAATAAAACATTGAAAAATAAAGTTCTCTGTTAAAAATTTACTAATTACTTATAATCATTTCTTAATAATTTGCATGATTTTCTTGATAATTCAGTCCCTTTATGTTTTAACAAACATTTATTCAACAAATATTCATTAAGTAGTAGCTATTGAGAACACAGAGAATACCATATGATCCCTGTTTTCAGGTCTTCCATCTACTTAGGCAGATTTATAAATTAAAGAAATAAGTAGATGAGTAATAGACAGATGGATCAATAATAGATAGTAAAGCCATATAGGAAGCACTTTTTAAAGAAAAAGCTGGTGAATTTGTCTTTTTTCCCTGGGGAAAATCCAGAAAAATATAACTGGGGAACATTGAGTTTTTGAAATTTAGTAAAGAATAAGAAGACCAATCTAAGCAAAATACTAGCTAATACTTATTGAGCATCCAATATACATTTACATGTGCAGTAAAACTGAGGAGTAGAGAGGCAGGTAGCACAGCAAGTTTACACAGCTGGTGAGTGGAAGACTTAGAACTGGAATTCAGGTAATTTGACTTCAGAATCTACATACATTCTAGATAGCACTGCAAATCAGTGGTAATATGAAATCTAATAGGTCATCCTGGGTCATAGAATCTGAGATATTTGGGAGCTGATGGTGATGAGACTAGATGTTACTTATGGTTTATTATGAAAGCCCTAAAGTGCTTCACCAAGGAATTTAGATTTAATCCATTAGAAAGTATCAAAAGCTCCTAAGCAGAGAAATCATAAGCTCTGAGGAGGGTGGTTATTTAACAAAAATAACAACCACCACCTCAAATTTAGAATTTAAAAGTAAGAGACTAGGCACTTATTTAAGGGACATCATAGATTCACTGCAGAAAGGAAGTGTGGGTGCACAGCAGTCAGAGTCTGGAATGAGCACAGACTGTCATTATTGTTAACTCAGTGTGACTTCTCTGGTAGCTCAGATGGTAAAGAATCTGCCTGCAATGCAGGAGATCCATGTTCATTCCCTGGGTGGAGAAGATCCACTGGAGAAAGGAATGGCAACCCACTTCAGTATTCTTGTCTGAGAAATCCCATGGACAGAGGAGCCTGGTGGGCTACAGCCCATGGGGTCACAGAGTCAGTCATGACTGAGTGACTAACACTTCACTTTCAGGGTGTCTGTGTGGGAAGGAGGGCCTGGAGTGCCCTAGTCTGCCATCCTTCTGACATTGAGCAACTCACTTTTTAAGTCACAATCGGTTTTAATGTAATATTTACCTAAACACTTCAATATTACCTAGGATGAAGTCTGTATCTCAAAATTCTTCAAGGGCTCCTCCTGCCTTTTGGATATAAAACTATTTAAGTATAGATGATGGGACTGTTCATGATCTAGCCTCCACATAGAATTCCAGGTCATTTCTTTCTTGAACTTGAACTCTGCAATATAGTCAAGATGGAATTTTTAACCAACACACTGTTTGGAGTTTCTCAAAGTTCTGGAGAAACCAGGATCAAAGTGCCAGCTAATCAGTTTCCAGGGAGGACCCTCTTCTTGGGTTGCAGATAGCCATCTTCTCCCCACCTCTTCATATGGTGTGTCTTTAGTGTGTGCACACGGAGAGAAAGAGAGAGATACCCTTCTTTCTTGTAAGACCACTAATCCTATCATGAGGGCCCCACTCTTAGGACCTGATCTTACCCAAGTGCCATCCCAGAGACCACATCTTCAAATCCCATCACATTGGGAGCAGAAGTTTCAATATATAGACTTTAGGTAGGGAGTCACAAACCAATCCATAACACACCTCTGTCCCAATTCTACTTTTCCTTTGCCTAACTAACCTCTTCTCAGTTGTTTTTCCAATATATCATTGCCACCAATTTCTAATATTTCCTCTGAAACTCTAATTAAATTTAATTTAGATCTCTTAATTTTACTGCCTATACCTCATCATCTGTCATATTTCATCTTTTTGTCTCTTCTCCATTAACTTCTTCAGATTTCTATACCAGTTTATTTTCTCGTGTGATAACTTGTGCATTAAATTTTCAGTTTGTAATGATTTTTTCTATTTTTAAAAATTTCTTTTCACATTTTGTCTATGTTTTTAAAGGACTTTGATTCATTGTTTATATATTAACTGTCCTTTTCTATCTTCTTAAATATTTTACACATTGTCTATGCCCTTGGGCTTTAGGAAATACCAGTTTATATCTGTCTGATCATTGTCTCTTACAGTAACTTATTTTAACTTTGGATTTTGAGCTAATATTTGTTTCATCTCAAGCAGAGAAAATGCTGAGGGTCTTTGTTGATGGTGAGTTCCTCTAGTGAGGATTTGCATTGGCTCATGCCAAGTGTCCAAGGAGTTCCTATCTCGGGATATATTTAGTTAATTTTATTGACTTTAGGTTCTCTGAGATGCCTTTGTAATGTAAATTTAAGCCCAAAACATTGTTGGTAAAGAGACTGAGTTACAAACTCTCTCAAGTTATTATTTTTATTTTTCCTATCCAGTGCTGTGGCTAAAAAAAGTTATTATGATCATGTTTCTGTGTTGGACTAAATTTTTTCCTGATTAACATTTTTCTCTTAAGATTCAAAGCTAAATATGAGAATCTGACCTGTGCCTTTTATCTTGTACCTGCTTAAGACATTGTCACCTTTCATAGTAGTGAAAAATGAAAGTCACTCAGTTGTGTCCAAGTCTTTGCAACCCCATGGGCTCTAGCGTGCCAGGCTCCTCTGTCCATGAAATTCTCCAGGCAAGAATGCTGGAGTGGGTTTCCATTTCCTCCTCCAAGGGACCTTCCTGACCCAGAGATTGAACCCCAGTCTCCTGTATTAGGCAGATTCTTTTCCATCTGTTCCATCTGAGCCATCAGGAAAGTAGCTTTTAAAACGACTCTTGGCTTCCTGACAGGTCAACTACAAATTAGCACTTGCCATGGTGCTTGGCATCTACCTCTCTACAAGGAATAAATCATGTACTGATGCTACTGACCTTCAGCACCCACAGGAGGAGTTCACGGTGGAGAGTGGAAATAAGGCACTCTGGGAAAACTGGTAGGACAGCTCTTCAGATAGTTAGATGTTCTCAGTCGCTGATTTTGTGAGCCCAATTTTGTATCACCTCATATCTAGAAAAGCACTAAAATCCTTCATGGTGATGACTGTTTCTCATGACTAGCAGAAGTTTCATGAGACCAGCAGAAACTTTCTACCAAAAAAAAAAGAGAGGAAAAAGTAATGCATGTACTCTCCCTTTACCAAAATCACATATATACTGTCCTTCCCACTGCCTCTTTGAAGCAATTTATCAGAGCTATCTGAGATGCTGTCTTCTGAACTACAGGCCTCATTTTGGCCCCAAATAAAACTTAACACACAAGTCTCACACATTTTTTTTTAAGTTGACAGCTATTAGCAAATAACATCAGAGAGCCCAGAATTCCCTCCTGTTTACTACTCAAATTGCATTTCTTAATTTATGCCCCCAATAATTCCTTGTGTGTGTGTGTGTGTATCTTCTCTTACATTTTAAGAATGTAACCAGCCCCTCTTCACTCCAGTCCTCTGTTATGCTTAATTATTGTTTACATTAAACTTACAATTCCCACTCCTGATTGGACTCAGACTGATTTACCATCTAATATCTTCTCATAAGATATTTTTGTCTCAATTTACTCATAACTTTGTATTTTAAGTTCATTTTGAAGTCTGTCTTACCCATACTATGCTAGCTACTTCATAGAAAGTGCCTAATAAATATGTAGTAAGTGAAAGAAAGACTGAAAGCACTGCCCAATATTTGGCTACATTATGTACAACTGAAAGTTTAATTCTCTAAAATACCCAAGTTCATATATATATATATATATACACACACACCCTATATATAGAGAGAGTGTGTGTGTATTCTTCTCTTCATATATAAGTGGGTGTTTTCCCTATGTTTTAAAAAGTTTAATCCAAATTAACCAAAGGTATAAAAGGTAAAAATAAGAGTAAAAATTTTGAATGCAAAGGTGTAGAAACTTAACACATATATTCTGTCAATGCAACTAGTCTTACTAACATATTCAAATTAGGACATTACAAGAACACCCAAGTGGATAAAAAAAATAACTATACTTATACAACATCTTGCTTCTCACTGAAACAAACTTTTAATATTGAGATATTTCATAAAAATCCTCGTTGCAAAGAAAATAATATAATATAGTTGTGTTATACCTAACTTCATCTAACTAGCTTCTGATTCAGCTCTGTGGCAAAGAAAAATGGCAATAGTAACAGAGGGAGGAAAGAAAATTTAATAAGATCATATGTAGGAGGATGATATTTAGAAAAACAATTGCTGTATTTTTTCCTTAGTTTCCTGTGCCCATGTTCTTCTTAAAAAAAAAAAAAAAAAAACCCGCCATCAGTATCTTAAGGAGACAGAACAAAACACAAAGAAAAATGGACTATATATTTTAAAACATTTTTTTCAGGCATAAAATAACAGACTTGGAATAATATGTGATTATTCAAATCAGTATTCCTCATTAATACTATTATACTTCCAACCTGGAAAACTAGATAGAAATTTCCTGTACTGGCAAACCGGGAAAAAGAGAGTTATACAAATACAGAGTTATCCCTCTGTATTTGTGGATGTGAAACCCATGTACCACATCATTTTATAAGAGGCTGAGCATCTTCGGATTTTGGTATCCTTAGGAATGAGCAGGAACTAACCTCCTGCAGAAACTAGAGGGACAACTGTCCAGGGAAAGATGTAAGCTTATAGTCTAGTGGGTCTCTGATAAAAGTCTATGCCGTGTTCTTATCCTGCTGCTGCTGCTGCTGCTAAGTCACTTCAGTCGTGTCCGACTCTGTGTGACCCCATAGATGGCAGCCCACCAGGCTCCCCGTCCCTGGGATTCTCCAGGCAAGAACACTGGAGTGGGTTGCCATTTCCTTCTCCAATGCATGAAAGTGAAAAGTGAAAGGGAAGTCGCTCAGTCATGTCTGACTCTTAGCGACCCCATGGACTGCAGCCTACCAGGCTCCTCCGTCCATGGGATTTTCCAGGCAAGAGTACTGGAGTGGGGTGCCATTGCCTTCTCCGGTTCTTATCCTACCAAATACAAAAATATAGGAATGCCAGGAAACTCATAACCCAAGTTGAGATAGTCAACATAGATGTGACAGAAATTTGTAATAAAAAATGAGCTAATTAGAGTCAACTTTAAGTTCAAATCAAGAGCACAATCTTCAAAAATTCTTTAAAATGTGCTTAATTAAGTATGGTCAAGGAAATAATATTAAAGGCAAGAAAATCTGCCATTGAAACCTGAAACACCAGTATCTTGTAACTAAGTCTGGAAAAAGAGGCAGCTATCAAAAAGAAAGGTGGGTGTCATTATTGGCACACAGAATTTACTGGGATTAAAAACATATAAAACCAACTAGCTTTCTTGAGAAACTTGTACTAGTCAAAGAGCTCAAGGGGATTAAACAGGATTGTGATTGTTCAAGACAGTTAGGTTTTACCCAGATTCCCATTTCTGTAGGGAGGCAACAGCTCTCTCCATATAAGTTTATTCCAACAAAGATAATATACAGAAAAGGTCAGGCAGTAGGTGGAACCAGGAGAAAAGTGGTGGATCAATGGAAAAACAACTATGGGGGAACATTGCTAGAGCTTCATTACTACACAACGTTGCCAACAAAACTTTAGAATAATTATGGACAAATGACTACTGTATGCCTCCTACTTTACTCTTTCTTCATGGAAGCATTTATAGCAATTAGGTGAAAGTCAAATAACCTAACATCTATTTCATATTAATTATTACAAATCCTAAATTTTGAGTCTTTTGCAAATCTTCCTAGTACAGGAATAAATATATTATATATGCTTTAAATGGAGGAAAATAACACTTGTAACCAAAAGTTAATCTATGACAAATTGTATTATTATTTCCAGTTATTTGTTATTTAATTGTAATAGGATTATATATCTCCCCCTAATATCATGTTGCTTCTATTAGCCATCTGTAAAAGGAATATTACTATTTTTTCCCTGTCCCATTGTCATAAGTTTCAGTCATGTGACTTGCTTTGACCAGTGAAATAGAAGAGATGACAAAAGTCATTCTAATTAGAAACTTTAAGATCCATCTTGTGATCCCTCTAGCCATTCTGCATTTCACTTCATGTCTCCTGAAAGAGCATGTCCAGATTCAGCTGGATCCTAGAATACAAAAAGACTCCCTGAGAGATGGCTAACTGAATACAATTGGCATCACTTTCAATCCAGAGTATGAACAAGTATTAGAGAGTCTATAATCTTTATACACTAGTAAATTGGAGAAATCTAACAATTTTAATCCCAAGCACACATGGTGCTTTTTATCCCTGATATATTTCTTAATCTATGAATCTTTATTGAACTTTAAATACTTTCAGATTAGAAGCTTCCACGGGGGACCATAAGAGTTCAGTACTATTTCTTATATTTTCCTGACTGGTACATGACAGTGTATCCAGATCAATTAATGTCTGAAAAGACTCTGATGCTGGGAGGGATTGGGGGCAGGAGAAGAAGGGGATGACAGAGGATGAGATGGCTGGATGGCATCACTGACTCGATGGACGTGAGTCTGAGTGAACTCCAGGAGTTGGTGATGGACAGGGAGGCCTGGTGTGCTGCGATTCATGGGGTTACAAAAAGTCGGACACGACTGAGCGACTGAACTGAACTGAAGGCTTCTGTGAAGTGCTTAAGAGTTTAGGACAAAACTAAGATATCGAGTACACAATCTTAGAGTTAATGATCTCCTATTTAACACTCAGAGGAAGAGTAAAATGTCAGAATGGGACTAATTTCCTAAAAGGATTGAGGAACAGTAATCAAGGATAGTATTCTAGGAGGCAACAAAACCATTTTTAAAGTAAATTGCAAATTGTTAAGATGAGTTCTAAGTAAGAAAAGTCAATAGACATTGGTAACATGCTGAGATTCTGTAGGAATGACATTGAGTCACTAAGAATTTTGTGAATAAAGCCTGCTGATTTAGGTCAACATTGAGAAATTACTGGAAAAAAAAAACACAATAAAGATGATAATCTTTAAAATCTTTATTCTTCTACTGCATGAGAACTGATCATCATAGTTGCCCACTTACAAGGAAGAATTAGCACTTGAATTTTCATCACACCTTTCTGAAACTGGTAATAAGGAATGTGTAATGTTTAGTCATCATAGAATCTGACTTATATATGCATGATAATTTCCCCAAAGTTGATAATTTACTAAAAAGTGGCTATTCCCAAAACATGTGAAGTAGTTATTTTTTTAATGCAAATTTAGTTTTGAAACACTGTGTATTGAGCAACAATGCATTTTAACCTAAATTTTCCAATTCATATTCTTCATACCATAACATAACATTTGCTAAGAAAACAAACAGAAAAATAGGTGTTTAGATAAAAGAAATTCAGATGTATTGAATATGTTGATAATTTATCTTTTAATTTAATGTTATCTTTCCTCCTATTAGACCATGAGCTGTATCAGGCCAAGTGTTATGCCTTTTTTATTTTATTTTTTTTTATGTTACAATATAGCACTATTTCTAGAACAGAGGGGGTTGTATGAAGGACATATAAACATATAATACATATGTATATACATTTAGCAAATGCTGCATGACTGAATTGATGAACTTAAGAGTAAACAAAGCTCAATAATCTTGCCTTGATGACCCTTCTGTAAATAACATACACATATTAACCCAAGGAAGCTGCTTCTTCATTTTCTCTTTAACTGTTATGGAAGCATTGAACTTTAGAGTAGTGAGTATATTTTGAGGTATTTCCCTAATATATTTTGCTTCTATGAATAATTTTTATGTGAGTTCAACTAGTATAATTATGACCACTCTTGAAATTCATATAGTAGAAAAGTGGGAGAAGTGTAATTTAGCTCTTATGAAGTATTTATTAAAAAATACTGCACCAGGAACATAATACTAATGGGCCATGGCAGCTTGAATAATTCAATAGCATGACACTTTTTTAAGGTAGCACAAAAGTGGTTTCTAATATCCTATTTTTGTTTATTTCCAAGCTAATATATTTATTGTCTCCAAAGAAGGGAGAAACACCTGTGGGAGCTGGAAAATTTTTACTTACAAAAAAAAAAAAAAGAGAGAGATATTGCTCTGTCTTCCATAAAGTCCATAAAGGTCCATATGTTGAAATACTTTTATAAAGCAGGTCATAGGCAGAAGCATAGTGAATATTATAATGGTAGGTGACTGAGATATCAGATATAAGGCAGAACCAGAAAACATTTCTATGAAGCTCTGATGCACGGTACAATGCCTGCTAGTGTCTAAGCCTGAGCTAGTATAATAGATCTAGTAAGTATCCTGTCCAATCTAGTTCAAGTTAGAAATCGTTTTGCTAAAGAGAGATACTGTATAACAATGGAAAAACCAGGATTGGGAATAAAGACTTGGAGGTAGGAAGAAGGAACGGAACTAAAATTTGTTCAATAACTGGCCACATGTCAAGCACCACAACAAATGTTATCTAATTCAACTTAATTCCTCCCAATAACCTAGAGACAAATGTAGTTCACCTTAAAAAATAGGAAACAGGTTTGGAGAGATGATGGAAACTACCAGACATCACATAGCTGTCCAGTTGCTGTGCCAATAAATGCATGCCTGTCTTATGCCAGGTTCCAAACTCTTCCTGCTTCTGTAGCTAATGAGCTCCATGAACTTCTGTGATTTACATTCCTGAGGGCTATACTCTGGTTTTCTCTTCTGTCATATTTAGATAATACTATTTATTGTTATATTATATTGTTGTAATAGTATTATGTATTTAACTAATGGCTACTGACCTGGGGTTTCCCAGGTACCTCAATGGTAAAGAATCCATCGGCCAATGCAGGAGCCATAGGAGATGCAGTTTCAATCCCTGGGTGGGGAAGATCCCCTGGAGGAGGAAATGGCAACCCACTCAAGTATTCTTGCCAGGTTAATCCCATGGACAGAGGAGCCTGGCAGGCTACAGTCTACGGGGTTGCAGAGTCAGACATGACAGAGCACACGCACATGATGATAACTGACCTGGGAGCTTTAAGAATTGTTTTGATAATACTGAGATAAAGTATTTTTAACAAAGAGAAGCACTATGCAATGTAACTTATTTATAACTTAGAGTGAATTTACCCACAGTGGAAAGACAGCCAGCATACTAACACTCTTGGCTTCTCTGTCTCCTCATCTCTCATTTAGCACATGTGAAAACACAGTCTGACTTGGCCATCATTTGCAGTAAAGTTAAAATGTGATTCTATATCATTCTAGAATGTAAGAAGGGGGGAGGTTATTTTTTTCTTCTTTTTCTGAAATTCATAATTGCCATTCCTGTTGACTCATCTTCTAGCTTCAACTAGCAATTCACATACATAAGCCCTTTGAAAATGTCCTGTTTTGGATGTGACATGATTTTGTAACCTTATCAGTATCTTTTAAAGTAGTTTTATTTAGTCACGTAAATTTTAGGTTTTACAAACAGGTTCAGCCCTGGCATTAGAAAAACAGAAAACAAATGTCTGAGAACATATAAGTAACTGTACAATTTTATGTTTGTTTGTTTGTTTTCCAGGCACTAAACTTTAATGTGTGATAGCAACAAGATATACTTGCAATCTTTGGAAACAGATGAAAGATTAAATATATGGTTATTAAAATATCCACTTATTGTTCTCTAGTACAATATATTTTCCTGAATTTGGGCTTATTATGGTGATTAATGTGATAGTTAAGTACACTAAGTGGCAAAAAAAAAAAATGTAGAAGTTCAGTAGGCAACATCTTGTATACATGAAATCTCAAGGAAAGCTTGCCATATAAAAATACACCCTTGCCCATAAATACATTTGGAAGTTCTTACTAATCTCAGAATAAAATAACAAGTAGCACTGCTTTCCTGTGTACTCGCTGATACTAGGACAGGATATTTGCTTATCTGGAGAGTTATTTTTCTTTCGGATATTTCAAAAATATTTCCTATTTCTTTTGGTTAAGTTGAAGTAAAGGAAATGTCCTAATTACTGTTGCATTCTTGGAGCTCTGATAAGTACTTAGTGGTTCAGATTGATGTGACTGGGCTGTCTGCACTCATTTTCCTCTACTTTATTGTGATTGTAAAAAATATTTGTTTTTTTGTCCATGATATCTGACACAAAGCACCTAACTCTTAGAATTTCCTAAGTGCTAGGAACAATCAAGGTATTAACAGCTTCAGTTATGTTAATAAGGTGAATTTCAGAAAGCCCCGAAGGATGGGGGAGACAAACAAATGGTTAGAAGATGGAACTTTCAGTCCCACCCCTCCTGACCTCTAGGTATGGGTGAGGGGCTAGAGGTTGGATCAGCGGCCGATGGCGGTGATGTAATCAACCATGCCTATGTAATGAAGTCTCTATAAAAACCCAAAAGGACTTTGTTCAGAGAGCTTCCGAATTGGTGAGCATGTACAGATGTGGGGAGAATGGCACAAGAGAAAACGAATGGAAGCTCTGTGCCCTTTCCCACATCCCTGGCCCATGCATTTCTTCCAACAGGCTCGTTCTGAATTATATTCCTTTGTAGTAACCAGTGATCCAGCAAGTATACTGTTTCTCTGAGTTCTGTGAGCTGCTCTGGCAAATTAATTGAATCCAAGGAGAGGGTACTGAAAACCTGATTTTTAGCTGGGTATCATAAGCATAGGTGATAACCTGGACTTGTGCCTAGAGGAAGAAGGAGGGCAGTCTTGTAGCTCTGTGGCCTTAACCTATGTCATCGGGTGCTATCTCTGGATAGACAGTGGCAGAATTGAGTTAAATTGTAGGACATCCAGCAGGTGGTCAGAACTTTGTTGTGGGTAGTGGGGGGGAACCTCCCCTGCATTGGAACTGGTACCAGAACCCCCTTTTAGGTATATATTCTGAAGTGAGTCTCATGTATATATGTAATAAGTACTTAGTCCTGTTATAGCCAAATGCTCTGGGAAACAAACTCAGTCAGAAGGACAGCGTGGATAGTGGAGTGCAGTTTATTACACCGGCAGGTCTGAGGAAGAGTTTCCTCTTTAGTCAGGGACCCCGACTGACTTTTGTGAAAACCTTATATACCTTAAGTGTACATGCTCAAGCCCCCATCCCCAAATTCCTTAAACCTAGCCTGGAAAATGTTAAAGAGAGATACAATCAGGTTATAGCCATGATTCATAACCAGAAGGGTCAGTGGGTTGTACTTTGTAGCCTACACCAATGGGTGCCATAAAGATTACAAAGGCGATTGCCTACTGCTACTGCCGCTGCTAAGTCACTTCAGTCATGTCGGACTCTGTGTGACCCCAGAAACGGCAGCCCATCAGGCCCCTCTGTCCCTGGGATTCTCCAGGCAAGAACACTGGAGTGGGTTGCCATTTCCTTCTCCAATGCACGAAAGTGAAAAGTGAAAGTGAAGTCGCTCAGTCGTGTGTGACTCTTCACGACCCCATGGACTGCAGCCCACCAGGCTCCTCCGACCATGGGATTTTCCAGGCAAGAGTACTGGAGTGGGGTGCCATTGCCTTCTCCAGTGATTGACTACATAGGGGATTATTACAGTCTTTCTGGCAATGGGAAATCTTGGTATGGAATCTGGTGTTTATCAGTCCCGGAGGCCTGTTCTGCCTTAGGTATGCTATCTTCATGGCTACCAGGCACACAGTCCAAAGTTCACTGAAAAGGCAAGTAGGCGTATAGTCCAAAGTTCACTGGGAATGTAAGATGGAGTTTCCTTCTTTTTCAAGATGGAGTCAGCTTGGCCTGTTCCTTTCCTCCTTCAGTCCCAGAGAAATTAGTCACAGTCCCTTTCAAGATTCTCTTGATATTCCAATTTCTGATGATGCATGAGTTTGAAGGCCCAGGTTAGGTGCTACTTAAATACCATTCATAGGATCATAGAATTTTAGGTTCTTAGGGAATTATATAAACATCATCTTGTCTATCAATGTGTCAAAGTTTAATGTTTCCCATACTCCCTTTGGGATTTCCCCTTTATCCCGAATCATCTTTACCACTGTGTACAAATATTTTTTGATAAATTACTTATTTTAAATGAATGAATATATATATATACATAATTAAAATAATTATATCAAAGATATAATATAATAAAAATTTAACTCACTTAAGATAAATCAACATTAAAATAAACTGTGTATATAAAATTAAACTAGTTTATATATATGTATATATACCCATATACATATACAAACTCTGTAAGTCATCTTTGTTGTAGCAGTAGGATATTCACACTTCAAACAGTAATTTTCTTGAAAACTACTCAGTGATTTTCTTGAAAACCTTTCATCCTGTCCTCCATAGTAGGACATCTCTGAGAACAAATAGAAGCAAATACCTGTATCCCTATAGGATTTATTTATTGATCATAGGTCTATGAGGCTAAATAGAGAAGGTTAAATATTTCTTCCGGGTAATATCTTTTAAATATAGATTTAAATGGAGTCTTAGAAAATTATAAGATTGTTTAAAACAAATTCATTTGTGGGTAAGCTATGAAAAAGTATACTCAAGTAAACATAAAAGCATTGTCTCTAGCCAGGGATCAAAGATCAAGCTGATTGGTGACAGAATTTGTCACAGAGTGGCATAGCTTTTGGAATGAGTAACTAAAGTTTGATACCACACTCAGTAAGAAAGCCTTGATAACTTTTACAACACTGTAAAAAGAGTACATTTTTTGCAAAATGCTACTCATAAGCTAGTCTCATAAACAAGGAACATGTTTAAGGTCTCAGATCTTTTTCTTTCCTTCCTATTTCAGTCCCTATTCCAAAACATCTTTTTTCTGATTACTATTATTATTATTTTTTAAGAAATGGCACTTACAGAACAATGGCGCCTGGCCAGTTAGGTTCATTCCAGATGGACAAATTTTCAGCACATTCACTTCACACTGTAACTTTTTTCTTCCTAAGCTTACAATGAAGATGTCTACTGAAGAGCCTGTGAATAAGCCTGCAGTGATGTGAGGGTCTAGGATGAGAGAATCTATACACCCTTACCTCTATAGCTACAATCTTGACAGGCCTCTCTTGGAACACGTTCCTGCATGTTCACTATCCTTCAAAATCCTTCAGCCTCTAAGCCCATCAAATGCATGAATACACATACTCATTAAGTTGACTATAGATATAAAAATACAATTTCATAAATTTCATAAAAAGATCAATTTTCTTGGAATCTTCACTCATAAAGAATCAACATCAAAAGGCCTCTATATTACCTAATGTTGGTGACAGACAGTAATGGTTTCATATGTCTCCACTTATCCTTGTTTATTATAAGTCTCTCATTCAGATTCCATAGTTGTATTCTTATTTAAACACAAACGCACAGGCATGCACATAACAATACAGCATAATGGCAATGAATGCTTGCCCAGTGTATGTGAACCACACAACTGTCATGGTTGCTTGGCAACCACTGACAGGTACCATATACTGGAGAGCAAGGGATACAAAGCAATGAGTGAAAGACTTATCGCCTGCTCTGATTTCAGATGGAAGGGACTGTCTTTAAAGCAAAAATGACTCCTTTGGGTTATGAAAGACAAACAAAAGGAAAAAAAACTTATTTGCCTGTTTTTTTTTAATTAAGCTAAATAAACAGATGTATTGTTATAGGATAGTAAGTTGTTTCATGAAGAAATAGCTGATTATTGGTCAATAGGAAAGATGGATGTACCCAACAAATTAGCTGTTGAGTGTACTCTCATTGTGGTAAGGTGAACTTCTGATACTGCTTTGCATGCATATCTCTTTTCCCTCTTATTCCAAGATCAAAGAAAATCTTATTAGACTTGAATTTTTAGCATGGACCTTTTAAATGGGCTTCCCTAGTAGGGGAATGGGCTCAGCGGTTAAGAATCCGCCTGCAGTGCAGGAGTCACAGAAGACACAGGTTCCATCCCTGGGTTGGGAGGATGCCCTGGAGGAGGGCATGGCAGCCCACCCAAGTATTCTTGCCTGGAGAATCCCATGGGCAGAGGAGTCTGGCAGGATACAGTTCATAGGGTCACAAAGAGTCAGACACGACTGAAGCAACCTTGCACACTGCACACACACCCCCTGGTGGCTCAGCTGGTAAGGAATTTGCCTGCAATGTGGGAGACCTGGGTTCGATCCCTGGATTGGAAAGATTCCCTGGAGAAGAGAAAGGCTACCCACTCCAGTATTCTGGCCTGGAGAAATCCATGGACTGTATAGTCCATGGGGTTGCAAAGAGTCAGACATGACTCAGCGACTTTCACTTTCACTTTCAAATGTCAGTCAAAGGAAAAACTTGCTTCTTTAAAATACTGCATTTTTCTCTCCACAGTGTCTATCATATAGTTGGCTAATATTTTAAATATGGGCTTCCCTTGTAGCTCAGATAACAAAGAATCTGCCTGTAATGGAAGTGATCTGGGTTTGGTCCCTGGGTTGGGAAGATCCCCTGGAGAAGGGAATGGCAACCCACTCCAGTATTCTTGCCCAGAGAATTCCATGGACAGAGCTTGGGGTTGCAAAGAGTCAGACACAACTAACTAACATACACACAAATATGTTAAACTTAGATTCTAAAGGAAATAAGCATAGATTCAGTCATTACTCTTGGTAAAAATTCTTAGTTTTGTCTTCCCTGAGTCACAAAATTTCATGTCTTACTGATGTGGCTATTTTTCATAATATGCATTGATATCTCTGCTTATACATTTTGTACCTTTTAGTTTCAGAATATGTGTTTCCTCCCAAATAGTCACCTTTTGTTCTTCGGGTAAGATAAGTCAAATATATCTTACTCAGATCTCTATAGAAAAATAATTTTGTTTTTTTCAAACATGCTACTGTCAAATGTTGGCTTTCCTGGTAGCTCAGCTGGTAAAGAATCTGTCTGCAATGCAGGAGACTTGGGTTCAATCCCTGGGTTGGGGTTTTTAGACAGGGATATTTGTAGACAGGAGGGTCTCTGAGGAGCTGATGGGTAAGTATCAATAGAAACCTGAAATTTGTGAAGGAGAGAATTGTGCCAGGAGTTGTGAGCATTCCAGACAGAAGGAGCAGCCAGGCATTGAGGTCCTAGTCCAGGGACCAACCTTGAGAGGTGGAACAGCAGCAGAAGTCACTGTGGCTGGAGTATATGTGTACAGGGAAAGAGGGAATGTGAAGCAGAAGTGTGAGGTGTAGGGATGGGTGGTTGGCTATAGAGCTGGGAAATGGAAGTGCGAGGCTGCTGTGTCCACAGGTGTCCACAGGACTGAATCTTGTAGGTGGGGCTCACCAGCGCCCAGAGGTTTTGGCCTTGCCACGGGCAATTGAACTGCAAACCTGACTCCTGGCAGCCTGCCTTAGTGCTAGCCCTGCCACTCAAGTTTACTCCAGCTACCCTGACCATCATCTCAATTAGAAATAATCAATGACTATAGTAAAGTTGCAGGATATAAAATCAACACACAGAAATCCCTTGCATTCCTGTACACTAATAATGAGAAAACAGAAAGAGAAGTTAAGGAAACAATTCCATTCACCATTGCAATGGAAAGAATAAAATACTTAGGAATATATCTACCTAAAGAAACTAAAGACCTATATATAGAAAACTATAAAACACTGGTGAAAGAAATCAAAGAGGACACTAATAGATGGAGAAATATACCATGTTCATGGATTGGAAGAATCAATATAGTGAAAATGAGTATACTACCCAAAGCAATCTATAGATTCAATGCAATCCCTATCAAGCTACCAACAGTGTTCTTCACAGAGCTAGAACAAATAATTTCACAATTTGTATGGAAATACAAAAAACCTCGAATAGCCAAAGCAATCTTGAGAAAGAAGAATGGAACTGGAGGAATCAACCTGCCTGACTTCAGGCTGTACTACAAAGCCACAGTTATCAAGACAGTATGGTACTGGCACAAAGACAGAAATATAGATCAATGGAACAAAATAGAAAGCCCAGAGATAAATCCACGCACATATGGACACCTTATCTTTGACAAAGGAGGCAAGAATATACAATGGATTAAAGACAATCTCTTTAACAAGTGGTGCTGGGAAATCTGGTCAACCACTTGTAAAAGAATGAAACTAGAACACTTTCTAACACCATACACAAAAATAAACCCAAAATGGATTAAAGATCTAAACGTAAGACCAGAAACTATAAAACTCCTAGAGGAGAATATAGGCAAAACACTCTCTGACATACATCACAGCAGGATCCTCTATGACCCACCTCCCAGAATATTGGAAATAAAAGCAAAAATAAACAAATGGGACCTAATTAACCTTAAAAGCTTCTGCACATCAAAGGAAACTATTAGCAAGGTGAAAAGACAGCCTTCAGAATGGGAAAAAATAATAGCAAAGGAAGCAACTGACAAACAACTAATCTCAAAAATATACAAGCAACTCCTACAGCTCAACTCCAGAAAAATAAACGACCCAATCAAAAAATGGGCCAAAGAACTAAACAGACATTTCTCTAAAGAAGACACACAGATGGCTAACAAACACATGAAAAGATGTTCAACATCACTCATTATCAGAGAAATGCAAATCAAAACCACTATGAGGTACCATTTCACACCAGTCAGAATGGCTGCGATCCAAAAGTCTACAAGTAATAAATGCTGGAGAGGGTGTGGAGAAAAGGGAACCCTCTTACACTGTTGGTGGGAATGCAAACTAGTACAGCCACCATGGAGAACAGTGTGGAGATTCCTTAAAAAACTGGAAATAGAACTGCCTTATGATCCAGCAATCCCACTGCTGGGCATACACACTGAGGAAACCAGAAGGGAAAGAGACACGTGTACCCCAATGTTCATCGCAGCACTGTTTATAATAGCCAGGACATGGAAGCAACCTAGATGTCCATCAGCAGATGAATGGATAAGCAAGCTGTGGTACATATACACAATGGAGTATTACTCAGCCATTAAAAAGAATACATTTGAATCAGTTCTAATGAGGTGGATGAAACTGGAGCCTATTATACAGAGTGAAGTAAGCCAGAAGGAAAAACATCAATACAGTATACTAACGCATATATATGGAATTTAGAAAGATGGTAACAATAACCTGGTATACGAGACAACAAAAGAGACACTGATGTATAGAACAGTCTTATGGACTCTGTGGGAGAGGAAGAGGGTGGGAAGATTTGGGAGAATGACATTGAAACATGTAAAATATCATGTAAGAAATGAGATGCCAGTCCAGGTTCGATGCACGATACTGGATGCTTGCGGCTAGTGCACTGGGACGACCCAGAGGGATGGTATGGGGAGGGAGGAGGGAGGAGGGTTCAGGATGGGGAACACATGTATACCTGTGGCGAATTCATTTTGATATTTGGCAAAACTAATACAATTATGTAAAGTTTAAAAATAAAATAAAATTAAAAAAAAAAGAAAATCAGTGCTCTAGCGTTTAACTTTTTTAGAAGCAGATGAAAAGTGTGTTTGATGATGATACAGTTTTTAACAGCTTTATTGAGTTCACATACCAGTGGCTTTTAGCATAGAGTTATGCACGCTTCCCTGGTGGCTTAGATGGTGAAGAGTCTGCCTGCAACGCGGGAGACTCTGGTACAATCCCTGGGTCGGAAAAATCACTTAGAGGAGGAATTGGCAACCCACTCCAGGATTCTTGCCTGGGAAATCCCATGGACAGAGGAGCCTGGTGGACTACAGCCCATGGGTCACACAGAGTTGGACACAACTGAGCGACTTAACACCACACTGATGAATGTTACCAGATATATGAAACATGATATCTGAGTAAATTTCATACCTAACATCTTCAAACTGTATGTGTATGTATGTATATATATATATATATAAATTAAAATGCTTATACATTTGAAATTTGTAGTCCCATTACTGATATTTTAAATTACCATCATCATAATTCTTTCAGTTGTAGGAAATATCATGAGTTACATTTTAAAAAATGATTAGGTAAAGCAGATGAAAAAGCCAATGAAAGAGCAAACTCTACATGTGCTTCCCTGGGTCTAAGAGAAGTGGAGATTAAACTGATGGAGAGAGGCAGTAATCTTTTCCTTATTCTCCAATTCCTATTGGCTTTCCCATGATAGAGAAAACAGATGATTCTAAAAGATGCTTTCATTTAACAAATATTAAGTGTTTCCTACCTCTTAGTACTAACTTCCTTTTCTAAATAAGAAAGCAGGACCATAGATAGGTTAAATATTTTGACCATAAGAAAATGCTGGCCAATGGTAGTACACAGACAAAATGAAGTCTCTCAATCTGAAACCTAAACACGTAATCTCTGAATTCATTGCCTCTTGGGATCCATTAGCTTACCTGAGTGTTCAGTTAAAGGGGTCACAATATCTCTCTGTAATACCAGCTACTTGACCATAAGAAGGGCTTTCTGGTGGCTCAGATGGTAAAGAATCTGCCTGCAATATAGGAGACATTAGTTTGATCCCTCAGAGAAGGCAATGGCACCCCACTCCAGTACTCTTGCCTGGAAAATCCCATGGATGGAGGAGCCTGGTGGGCTGCAGTCCATGGGGTCGCGAAGAGTCTGACACGACTGAGCGACTTCACTTTCACTGTTCACTTTCATGCATTGGAGAAGGAAATGGCAACCCACTCCAGTGTTCTTGCCTGGAGAATCCCAGGGACGGGGAGCCTGGTGGGCTGCCGTCTATGGGGTCGCACAGAGTTGGACACGACTGAAGTGACTTAGCAGCAGCAGCAGCAATTTGATCCCTGGGTTGGGAAGATCACCTGGAGAAGGGAATGGCTACCCACTCCAGTACTCTTGCCTGGGGAATCCCATGGACAGAAGATCCTGGCAAGCTACAGTCCATGGGGTTGCAAAGAGTCAGACACAACAGCAACTAACACTTCTTCTTTTTTTTTTTTTACCATCATACACTATAGGAAACTAAAATTACCAATTCCAACACTCATGGGACATTTCTGGGAATTAATCTGCATTTACAACCCACATTTGTGAGTTCACCTACAGTGTAATGAGCTGACCTTACCTCTTCAAACTTTCCACTTTTGCTGCTTTCTTTCTTTTTTTTTTTTTTCTTTTTTTCATTTCTATGTTCCATTGGAAAGATTTGTCTTGACCATTCCCCATTGGACAACTTAACCTAGAAGAGTTTGACCCTTAGTCATCCAATCACTATTCAGATTTTCTTGAGCATCTCACAAAACAAGCTATAATTTAAGCAGGTGTAAATTTTAGAAATTTCAGTCCTTTTAAAAATGTTGAACTTCTCAGTAGTCCACTTTTTAAAAAACTTGATAGAATATACCAAATCATTAACATTGTTATGGAAGATATCAAGGGATGCTTTAATAAATCAAGTTTACAGTAGCCCCCACTCCTTATCTGCAGGGGATACTTTCCAAGACCCCCAAGATGCTTGAAACCTTGGATAGTACTAAACTCCATATACACTATTTCTTTTTCCTATACATACACACTTGTGATAAAGTTTAATTTATAAATCAGGCACAGTAATAAATTAACAACAATAATAAAATAGAACAATTAAAATAATATAATGTATTAAAGTTATGTAAATGTCATCTACCTCTCACTCTCTTAAAATATCATATTGTACACATTTAATGCCTTTTCCATCTTACCTAAGCACTTACCACACACAGTGGCCATAACTATTGTAGTTTGAGATGCAGCAGCAAACGCAATTTTTTTCCTTCTTTATAATTTCTTGGGTAGAAGATTTATTATTGTAGATCTTAGCAACTTCAGCATTTGACTTCTTTATTAAGTCAGTATCTTTCACCATTTCACTTAAAGGAAGGACTTAATGGCTTCTCTTTGGCATATCAAATTGCCAGCATCACTACTCTTATCCTTTGGGGCCATGATTAAGTAAAATAAGGATGACTTGAACATAAGTATTGTGATACCATGGCTGCTGACCTGATAACTAGAGGCTACTAAGTGACTAATGAGGACGATGCATTGGACAAAGGGATGGTTCATGTCCCTGGTTGGATGCAGCAGGACAGTGCAAGATTGCATCACTGCTACTCAAAATGATCTGCAGTTTAAAATGTATGAATTTTTTCTTTCTAGAATTTTCCATGAATATTTTCAGACCACAGTTGACCATGGGTAACTGAAACTTTGGAAAGCAAAGCTGTGGGTAAGTGCTATTGGTTTACTGTTTCTGATGTAGGTGGCTGAAAGTTCCTCAAGGGGAACTGAAGTTCTCAGTCTAAAGTTTTCCTATTACACATTTATGTTATCAGACTTAGAGAGAGGAAACTGTTCCCAGAACAGTGTGAATTATTTTATTTTGAAATTTTACTAATACTTTAATAAGGGAAAAAATGAATAGTTCCATTTAACATTAAGAATTTTACCTTTCAGCTTATAACTATAAACAGAATTCTATGGAATTTCCTGGAGAATGCTAGTTAAAAGAAAATCCTCTACCTGTAAAATTGTGAAGGAAGCTACTTGAAATAAAGGCAGAGAAATTAATAGAGATGATTAGTTTTTGCTTATATGAATCAGCAGTGATTGGTGGTGTTTTTTTTTTTTTCTCAAAAAAGTAAAGCAAGAATTTATGTACACAAAAGTATACTCTCAAAGGGAGACCAGACAAGCAAGCAAGTAGTTGCCCTGAGTTTTCTTAGCAAGGTGGTTATGTAGGGCATACAGATGAAGGGGCGGTATATTCATTGAGGAATGCAGGGTTGAGGGTTGTATTCCCTGATTTTCATCCCAGCTTCACCTTTGATTGCTGTTTCTTGATATACAATATTAAAATCAAGAGAAATTAATTTATGTTTAGATCATAGGCAATGATATATATATATATAATATCTTTAAGTGAATAAACATTAAGGAATTCATATTTTCAACTTCAAAACAATGTATATCTTGTTATAAAATTTATTATGTATTTGATAGCATAATCAGAAAAAAAAGAATATCTTCATCTGTCTATAAATGTGGCTTAAAAAAAGAAATAGGGCATTGATATAGGAGTTGCAATAGTTTTTTTCATTGATTCCCAAGTAAAGTAAGAGCTATTACAATTAAAAGTAAAATATTGAGAGGTGATAGAAAATCATCCATAATTTAAATACAAAATTGAAATTCTATTACAATGAAAACAAATATTAGTTATATTAATATATTCAGTTCAGTTCAGTCACTCAGTCATATACGACTCTTTGCGACCCCAAGAATCGCAGCACGCCAGGCCTCCCTGTCCATCACCAACTCCTGGAGTACACTCAGACTCATGTCCATCGAGTCCGTGATGCCATCCAGCCATCTCATCCTCTGTCGTCCCCTTCTCCTCCTGCCCCCAATCCCTCCCAGCATCAGAGTCTTTTCCAATGAGTCAACTCTTCGCATGAAGTGGCCAAAGTACTGGAGTTTCAGCTTCAGCATCATTCCCTCCAAAGAAAGCCCAGGGCTAATCTCCTTCAGAATGGACTGGTTGTATCTCCTTGCAGTCCAAGGGACTCTCAAGAGTCTTCTCCAGCACGACAGTTCAAAAGCATCAATTCTTAGGCGCTCAGCCTTCTTCACAGTCCAACTCTCACATCCTTACATGACCACAGGAAAAACCATAGCCTCGACTAGATGGACATTTGTTGGCAAAGTAATGTCTCTGCTTTTGAATATGCTGTCTAGGTTGGTCATAACTTTCCTTCCAAGGAGTAAGCGTCTTTTAATCTCATGGCTGCAGTCACCATCTGCAGTGATTTTGGAGCCCCCAAAAATAAAGTCTGACACTGTTTCCACTGTTCCCCTATTATTTCCCATGAAGTGCTGGGACCGGATGCCATGATCTTCGTTTTCTGAATGTTGAGCTTTAAGCCAACTTTTTCACTCTCCACTTTCACTTTCATCAAGAGGCTTTTGAGTTCCTCTTCACGTTCTGCCATAAGGGTGGTATCATCTGCATATCTGAGGTTATTGATATTTCTCCCGGCAATCTTGATTGCAGCTTGTGTTTCTTCCAGTCCAGAGCTTCTCATGATATACTCTGCATATAAGTTAAATAAGCAGGATGATAATATACAGCCTTGATGAACTCCTTTTCCTATTTGGAACCAGTCTGTTGTTCCATGTCCAGTTCTTATTGTTGCTTCCTGACCTGCATACAGATTTCTCAAGAGGCAGGTCAGGTGGTCTGGTATTCCCATCTCTTTCAGAATTTGCCACAGTTTATTGTGATCCACACAGTCAAAGGCTTTGGCATAGTCAATAAAGCAGAAATAGATGTTTTTCTGGAACTCTCTTGCTTTTTCCATGATCCAGCAGATGTTGGCAATTTGATCTCTGGTTCCTCTGCCTTTACTAAAACTAGCTTTAACATCAGGAAGTTCACGGTTCATGAAGCCTGGCTTGGAGAATTTTGAGCATTACTTTACTAGCATGTGAGATAAGTGCAATTGTGCGGTAGTTTGAGCATTCTTTGGCATTGCCTTTCTTTGGGATTGGAATGAAAACTGACCTTTTCCAGTCCTGTGGCCACTGCTGAGTTTTCCAAATTTGCTGGCATATTGAGTGCAGCACTTTCACAGCATCATTTTTCAAGATTTGAAATAGCTCAACTGGAATTCCATCACCTCCACTAGCTTTGTTCATAGTGATGCTTTCTAAGGCCCACTTGACTTCACATTCCAGGATGTCTGGCTCTAGGTCAGTGATCACACCATTGTGATTATCTGGGTTGTGAACATCTATTTTGTACAGTTCTTCTGTGCATTCTTGCCACCTCTTCTTGATATCTTCTCTTGGCACTGCTCCCTTATGTAAGTGGTGCTTGAGTTCAGTTCAGTTCAGTCACTCAGTCCTGTCTGACTCTTTGCGACCCCATGAAACACAGCACGCCAGGCCTCCCTGTCCATCACCAAATCCCAGAGTCCACCCAAACCCATGTCCATTGAGTCGGTGATGCCATCCAACCATCTCATCCTCTGTCGTCTCCTTCTCCTCCTGCTCTCAATCTTTCCCAGCATCAGGGTCTTTTCAAATGAGTCAACTCTTTGCATCAGGTGGCCAAAGTATTGGAGTTTCAGCTTCAACATCAGTCCTTCCAATGAACACCCAGGACTGATCTCCTTTAGGATGGACTGGTTGGATCTCCTTGCAGTCCAAGGGACTCTCAAGAGTCTTCAACACCACAGTTCAAAAGCATCAATTCTTCCATGCTCAGCTTTCTTTATAGTCCAATTCTCACTTCCATACATGACCACTGGAAAAACCATAGCCTTGACTAGACGGACCTTTGTTGACAAAGTAATGTCTCTGCTTTTTAATATGCTGTCTAAGTTGGTCCTAACTTTACTTCCAAGGAGTAAGTGTCTTTTAATTTCATGGCTGCAGTCACCATCTGCAGTGATTTTGGAGTCCAGAAAAGTAAAGTTAGCCACTGTTTCCATGGTTTCCCCATCTATTTGCCATGAAGTGATGGGACCAGGTGCCATGATCTTAGTGTTCTGAATGTTGAGCTTTGAGAGTAGTTCCCTTCAAATACTCAGTAATAAAACTTACAGTAAGTAAGGACGGATGTTCTCACACAAGTTTCTGTCTGTAATAGGAATGCATTTCACAAATCAGTCTTCTGGATAATGTTCAGCATGGATGTTAGCAGTTATTTATACTGCACATATTAGAATTCTTTTGGAGAACCAACTCACGTGAAGGCCACGGTACATTAATGCCTAGTGTGCATGCTTAGTTGCTTGGTTGTGTCTGACTCTTTGTGACCCCATGGACTGTAGTCCACCAGTCTCCTCTATCCATGGAGTTCTCCAGGAAAGAATACTGGAGTGGGTAGCCATTCCCTTCTCCAGGGGATCTTCCCAACTCAGGGATCAAACTACTGTCTCCTATATTGTAGGCAGATTCTTTACCACCTGAGCCACCAAGGAAGCCCGAATGATGCCTATTAGCCTAAGAAATAGTTCAAACTTCTGGTTATCCATTGGCTGCCCTTGGTTGGCATTTCCTTATCTGAAGGCCTGCATCTCTCTACCTTCTAAATGGCCTCTTGATGACTGGGAACTCACTTATCTATATAGAGACCACCCACATGACCAGTATTTGCTAGCTAAGACCTGTGATTCCCCTGATTAATTTCTTACAATTGATCTCCACTTACAATAGTCAGTTCACCTGTAGAAACATGCTGCCTCTACACCTTAAACTGTGACTTCTGCCATGATGTAGAAACTTCTGAACTGTATAAATACCATACCTCTCCCACTTAGCAGAACTACTCCATGGGTCAGATCTACTCCATTGTGTTTTCTTTTTTTTCTTCCTAGTTAAGAGTCTTTTATTTCTTTCATTACTTATATTGTTGTGCATCAAACAAAATTTATAACTGGTCTATGAGTTCAGAGTCTTGGAATGTCTTTATACATCTCTATTAATGCCAATGTATTAAAATTGTCATTAAGTGTGCTAGGCACTTTTCATACACACACACTTTTTTAAACCCTACAACTGTTTGAGATTAGTGCAAATATTCATTTTTATCATATGAGGACACCAGGACACAGAGTTTATAGACATTCTATAAGCCAGCATAGTAAGAAATTGATGGTCAGGATTTAAATATAGGTGTTTTGACTTCTGAGTCTAAACTCATATGCACTATATTTCAATTGCTTTTCAAAGTAAGTTTTTAACAGGGTTACTAATCTAGTAATTCAGAGAATGTGATAGTGTAGTCTATCTAGAATTCAATATAGCATTTGATGATATGCCATGGAAATATTTTTCATCTCTTTTTGAAATGGAGAAGTATGCACTGAATACTTATTTAATCAAGTAGATTTTTACCTGGTTTTAGGATTAAAGGATCAATGCTAATCTGGAGGGAAATGTGCTGTTATGCCATAAAATTCATTTCAATCTCAACAGTTAAGCATATTTATTAACGACTTATGTTTACATATGCAAAACACAATGATCAGACTTACAGATGAGATGAAACTGGAAGAAAGAGTAAATGCTTTGAATTTCTGTACCAAAAATATCTTGATAGACTGCAGCAAAGGGCTGAATATTAAAAGATACCATTAAATCAGGAAAAAAAATTTAAGATTTGGTACTTTCCTTAGATGTTCAAGGCAGCTAAGCATAAGTTTACATAGTGGAGGTGTGGACAAGTAGCAGCATCCACGGAAATGGTTTAGAGACATTACATCAACAAACCAGGCCCATGTGAATTACCAATTTGCTATGTGAAAGTGAAAGTCGCTCAGTCATGTCTGACTCCCAGGCTCCTATGTCCATGGAATTCCCCAAGCCAGAATACTGAAATGAGTAGCTGTTCCCTTCTCCAGGGTATTGTCCCAACGCAGGGATCAAATGCAGATCTCCCACACTGCAGGTGAATTCCTTACCATCTGAGCTATCAGATAATCTGAGCATGAGTATGGAGAAAATAGGACAGTACCTACAATGAAAGAAAGGCTAGTGCCACACTGCTCAGTTCTCATCAAACCATAGATTTGCTTTTTTTTTTTTACTGTTTATCAATAACTACACTTGAATGACAGTGTGAATACCATGGGCATATTTTTTTTGGGTAAACCAAAGTTTGGTGAAGGATGTCATGTAACGTGAGAGTGCCTGAAGAAGGTATAGATGCTTGCATGACAGAGAAATGGAAATATGTTTGAACTTAAATATTAAAAACTCTTTTTTTTCTGAAAAATGTATTTTACAAATATTCTAGTCTCCCAAGAGTTACCTTGGGGGGAAAAGTATGGAAGCAAAACGGTAAGACAAGTTTATGAACAGAAAGAAGTATCTTGAAATATTTAGAGCTAAGAAACACCTTATGAACACCCAAACATAAGACTTGCTCTATTATTATAGATGAATTTTAAGGGTAAACTGTGGTGTTGGATTTTATGCTAATGAAGATTCCCTTCAAACTATGGAAAGTTAAAGCTATTTCCTTTCCCACCCTTTTGTTTGTCTGTTTCTAAAAATTGAGATCAGAAAGGAAGGTTTCTCCTTGGAAGAAAAGCTATGACAAACTCAGATAGCATATAACAAAGCAGAGACATCACTTTGCCCACAAAAGTCTGTAGAGTCAAACCTATGGTTTTTCCAGTAGTCATGTATGGATATGAGAGTTAGACCCTAAAGAAGGCTGAGCACTAAAGAACTGATGCTTTCAGTGGTGCCGGAGAAGATTCTTGAGAGTCCCTTGGACAGCAACAAGATCAAACTGTTCAATCCTAAAGGAAATCAACCCTGAATATTCTTTGGAAGGACAGATGCTGAAGCTGAAGCTCCAATACTTTGGCCACCTGATGAGAAGAGCCAACTCACTGGAAAAAACCCTGATGCTGGGAAAGATTGAGGGCAGGAAGAGAAGGGGATGAAATGGTTAGATGGCATCTTTGACTCAATAGACATGATTCTGAGCAAACTCAGGGAGATAGTGAAGGACAGGGAAGGCTGGCGTGCTGCAGTTCATGGGGTCACAAAGAGTTGGACACTACTGAGCGACTGAACAACAGGGAAGGTGCTAGAGAAAAAAGACGGCTGTTAGTAAATCTACAGCAACTCAACACCATGGACAGCACAGGCCTTTGAAGCAGACCTGGCCTCCTTGGGGAACAGCAGCCTCTGCCTGCATTAAACTTTTATATTCCATTCTGTCTTCTGTTCTCTGCCTCCTATACACTTAAGTCTTAGTTCAATTTTTAAAGATATATTTTTTTAAATGTAGCTCTTTAACTTCTATGACAGAAACAGGGACCCCATTATTCCTCTGTACATCATTACATTCCTTGACAAATATTGTCCCTATGCTAGAAAAATATTTAAAGTAGTGTAGGGGGATTGACCATTTCAGTGGTTCCCATTGACTCTTTTAATATGACTCCAAAGATAACTTTTTTTTTTCTTTTTTATTAAATGCAGGGTCTTCTCAGTTGCTGGAGCAGAGTGCTTCATGCTTACAGTAATAATATCTTAGAGTAGATCTGCACTGACTTCCACTGTTCTGTCTTTCAAAGAATCTTATCTTCTTTCTCTGAAAACTGGCTAAAAGATAGAGGCAAACAAAGGTAGGGCATTACCATCACATAAGTGCCTACTTAAGTTCTAAACTATGAGTCCCTCTTTCCCGTTGCATTTGGTCCTCATACCAGTTTGGGAGAGTAGGTGTGGCTAGTTAATTTCACAGATAAGGAAATGGAGAGCGGTTCAGCTATGAAGAGAGGCTGACTCCAAGGCACAGAGTACAGACTGGTGTTAGAAAGAGTTGGCATCCATAATTGTACCCTCTTCTTTTCTCCCCACTGAGGAGGGTGGAAATACACAGACAAGAAAGGAGTGAGCTCTCACAGTTCTAGTCCTTAATTGCACAAATCTACTCCCTGTAAAGATGTGCCATTTATAGGCACAAGAACACAAACAACCCCAAAACAATTAGCATTAGGCCGCAGGGATTCTGGGAAAGTAGCACCATAGGAAGAGAAAGGAAGTCTTCAGGCTTTTTTTGGCACTCCATGTTAAGAACTGTGAAAATACAAGTTTTCAAAACTTCTGAAATAGTTGCATAACTTTTGATATCAATTTTACCACAATTCATGTTTTCCTGAAAAGAAGAAACCTAGTGGAACTACAGAAAACATATATGCCAGGTTTTTAAACTTTGGCCACTAAAACCTTAGAACAGTCTTATCTACTTATGACATATTCTACTTTTTGTAGACTCCAGGTTGAAAAGATCAGAGTCTAACTAAACTTAATGCTTCAATCATATATGAGCCTGAGAAAAAATAAAATAAAAAAATATATTGTTTTAATGATGGTATTAGATTGGTGCAAAAGTAATTGCGGTTTTGCATTGTTGAAATTTGCCATTTAATATTAGAATACATTCTTAAATATATGTGGTTATTTTATACATCATTTTAATATGTATTTCTCACTTTATGTTTTTCTGCTAATGACTTAGTACTTGCTATTTATCTTTATTTTACACTAGGGAAATGATGTTAGATAAAAAGCAAATTCGAGCGATTTTCTTATTCTCGTTAAAAGTGGGTCATAAAGCAGCAGAGACAACTTGCAACATCAACACATTCCACCCAGGAACTGCTAACAAACGTACAGTTCAGTGGTGATTCAAAAACTTTTGCAAGAGATTAGACCTTTGAAGATGAGAGTGCAGTGGCCAGCCACCAGAAGTTGACAATGATCAATTGAGAGCAATCATCGAAGTTGATCCTCTTGCAACTGCACAAGAAATAAGAACTCATTGTCAACCATCCTATGGTCATTCAGCATTTGAAGCAAATTGGAAAGGTGAAAAAGCTGGATAAATGGGTGCCTCATGAATTGACTGCAAATCAAAAAAATTGTCATTTTGAAGTTTCATCTTTTATTTTTATTGAGCTTCCCTGTAGGAGACATGCATTCAATCCCTGGGTCAGGAAGATCCCTGGAGGAGGGACTGGCAACATACCCCAGTATTCTTGCCTGGAGAAGCCCATGGACAGAGGAGCCTGGTGGGCTACAGTCCATGGGGTCTCAAAGAGTCGGACAGACTGAGAAATTAACACTTCTCTTACTCTAGGCAACAACAAGAAATCATTTCCTGATACCAAATTGTGACATAGTATGAAAAGTGGATTTTATACAACAACAGCTGACAATCAGCTTAGTAGTTGGACCAAAAAGAAGCTCCAAAGAACTTCCCAAAGCCAAACTTGCACCAAAAAAAGGTCATGGTCACCATTTGGTGGTTTATGGCCTGTCTGATCCACCACAGCTTTCTGAATCCCAGCTAAATCATTACATGAGAAGTATGCTAAGCAAATTGTTGCGATGCACCAAAAACTGTAACACCGGCAGCTGCATTGGTCAACATAGTGGGCCCAATTCTTTTCCACAACACCTAACCACACTTCACACAACCAACACTTCAAATCAAAAGCTGAACAAGTTGGGCGACAAAATTTTACCTCATCCACCATTTTCACCCAACTCTCGCAACCAACTACCCCTTAAGCATCTCGACAACTTTTTGCAGGGAAAACGTTTCCACAACCAGTAGGAGGCAGAAAATGATTTCTAAGAGTTCATTGAACCCCTAGGCACAGATTTCTACACTATGAGGCTAAACAAACTTATTTCTTATTGGCAAAAGTGTGTTGATTATTGGTTTTTATTTTGATTAATAAAGATGTGTTTGAGCCTAGTTATAATGATTCAAAATTCAGTCCCAAACCACAATTACATTTTCACCAACCTAATACATCTACATGAAAATGATAAAGAATTTTGAAATGGAAAAGATTTCCCACTTTGAAACTCAAGTTACTGTTTTACTTCTTTGGAAATAAAAATATCTATTTAAAGGAAAGCAGTAATAGAACCATATATTTCTTTGCTGCTCTAAGTTCCTTTTGAATAAGTTACAGCTTTATCAGACAAAAGGACAACCACCAGATAATTTCTATATTCTGTACAAGGCATAGCTTCATAGTCTATATATGTGCAAAAATACTGCCTATAACTGTAAAGTTTCTGCGTAAAAGAGAGGTCAATCACGACCACCCACTATGGCCATTGATCATGTTGGGCAATTAACTGAGATCCTGTGTTCTTGCATGGAACAAGGGAGCTGGACTAGCTCTTTTGCAGACATTTATCAGGCCTGATATCTTATGTGACCTCATGTTTTCTCTGACAGTACTTTTGGTGCAACTATTCAGGACATATGATGCCAGAGAACTCCCAAAACATAACCAAATGCCATCCTTTCTCTCCATTTTGTGAAACAGAATATGATACACTTTCCTTAGTTTACAAAGGTACTTGACTTTTATTTTATATAACAGAACTTAAAGCAACCCTTTCACATAAAAAGAACATAGTGAATATTTCTTAAACAAACAAATGAGTCAATGAATTCATAACAGTAGTTCATTTTGGACCGTGAATTCCTGTCAACATTTCAACTACCAAACTACTGTTTTCTAAGCTCACACTTATATCATTATACTAACATTTTAAAATGTTACATTTAAATGTTACATTTTAAAATTTAAACATTTTAAAACATTTTAAAAATGATACCCATCTAACAATGTTTTATGAGACTTCCCTTGAATCAGTATAATTTAGATAAACGAAGTTTCAGTGAGTGTCATTATATGCCTCTGCCTGGTTCTAGATGTGGGGACAATGGAACTGGGAAGAAATAGTATCTGCCCTCAAAAATTTCACAATCAAGTCAGATGGGTAGGAGAAGGTCACTGATAACCAAGGCCTCAACAAAGAGGGAGACTATCTGCCACATGTTCAGAGCAAGAAGAATATGCATCCATTTTAAAGATTCAGAAAACTTTTTAAGAGCATTAAAGACATGTCTTAGGATCAGGCAGAGTTTTGACAAAGACTGGTGGAAAGAAGTTTCTAATATTTTCCTATTTTAACTTGAAAGGTGCTTGATCCATTCTGGACTGAGTCCATAAATTCCTTTATATGATTACAAACAACAGGGGCCTGAGTGGCTTTTGTGATCTTTAGACTTCATTAAGTCATTTCATAACTTCATAGTACCCAACCCACATGTCAGGCAGAGCGGATACTATCACACCCATTTTGGAGATAATGAATCAGAGTTCTGAGATTTCCAAAGTCACAGAAAAAAACAGATGATTTAATGGATAAAAATACCTTTTACCTTGGAAAACCAATGCTATTAATGCTGCTATACTCCTAGGATAAATCGTTTGTAGAAAACGGTCACTCAAAGCAAGGCAAGCTTTTCATGGGAGTAAAGTATGCCCTAAGTGATACAATTTAACCAAAAATTTCTTAATTATCGTCAACCACACTATAATATTATGTTGTGGGTGATAATAGCACAGACACATGATTAGGAATTAGATCATATCAAAGGTGTATAGAAAGGAGTGGGGTGGGGGTGGGAGGTGGAGTACTGGAATGTTTAGTGAGAATTTGCCAGAAGAGTAACACAGTGTATGTCAGATTCTACAAGTATATGTCAACCCACTGAAAGGACATCACAGGCAGAGTACTGACGCAAAATATTATTAGACACCTAGGGTAGGCAAATATGTATTTAAACGAAGAGCTCTGTAGTGCTTTCTCCAATAAAAATCCTGTTCCTAGATGGGATGGGATGGTTTCCTGGGTTTCTGGACTAAAATCTATCTGTTCTGGGAAGACTGAAAATTTATAAGGAAGAGGGGGCACAGTATGGGAAGCATAGCTGAGAGGAAACGAAGGCCAAGGAGCAGAGTTTAAATGTCAGGATCACTCTCCCCGTGTATCCTTAGCTTTAATCGACTACAGTAGCTGCAGACTCAGTGCTGACTTTGTTCGAACCTAGGAGACAGTTAAGGGAAGGAAAAATTGAAGACTTATTTTCTCTTTAGCTTGCACAATCAAATTTATCTAAATTAGCAATGAATTCAAGAGAATATATGTAAAATTACTAGAGTTTGAGAGAGCCCTCACCACACTTCTCAAAAGTACACGCATTGCATTTGAAATACTCAGATGTGTGACTTTGATATTGTTGATACCCAGTAGGATTCTAACCATTAAGTCCAAGTATTCTCAGGAAAAATCTCAGCCCCCACATCCCAGATATGACTTTCTCACTTGTCTTTCCTTACAGAAACTATGTTTTGACTTCTTGAAGCCATCATAAGCCTGTGTTTCTTTTCTGTCTGGAAAATAACAGACAGTGTGACCCTGGCTGTCATCTTGTTTTTCAACTGCTGATCTGATCCCACCTAATAAGTAGCAACCAATGGTGACTATCGCAATTCAGATTAAAAGGAGGAGAGGGGCATGATGTGCAGACAAAGCTCAGATGTGGGTTTGTTGATATTTGTAGCAGGAGGTTAATTAGCATTAACAGAAGTATCAGCAGTCGCTTGGACTCACTCATAAGGTACCGGCTGCTCTCAGCAGTAAAGTACAGAGGAAAACAAGTCAAAATAGTTTTCTTTTTTCCTCTTACAGAAAAACCATTTACAAAAACAAACATAAAGTAATTGGATTCTTTTTTGTTTGCTTTCTGTTTCTCCTTTCCAGCTAAGTGTTTGATTTAGCTGCTTCTTTTGCTCCTTCCAAGTCCTACATAGTTTGAGTAATGATAGCGTTACTTGTACTTTACTTCCCCATCCTTTGGTGGTTATTTTCCTTCTCTTTAAGTAACAATTTTATGTTACTTTTATTTTATTTTATTTTCAGTGAATGATGAGTGTATATTTATGGGTGGTTTATACCTTTGGGATTATATAAATAAATGCAGGGCACACATTTATCCCTCTGATCACTAAACCCATAAAACTCTTGAAGGCCCTACTTTTCCCTTTTCTATGCAATGATCAGAATTAACATATCCAATGTTTCAGCCTTAAACAAAGCCCAGAAAAGGGATTTGTTTGTTCGACAGTATATTTCTTTTCCATTTGCTCTCCAATAAAAAAGAAACAACTTTTTTAAATGCAATTTTCTTGTATTTGTATGCAGGAGAGCTTAAGGTCATTTGAAAAGCTATTCCAGGTATTCCAAACATAAATGTCCACTGTTTAGTAACTGTAGAATTATTTAATATACACATGTCAGTCTATTATTATTTCTTCTTTGATGTTTTATAGAAAGTTTACTATTTTAAGGTATTAATGAAGGATTAATAAATAATAACCATAATGTGATTAAAATATTTTCTTCTTTGCAAGACTGATGTTAATAATTTGATGAGAACCTTTAAGATTAATTTCTTTGGTCTTTTCTTGCTTTGCAAGACTGATGTTAAGAATTTTGATGAGAACCTTCAAGATTAATTTCTTTGCTCTCCTTCTTTGGTAGAAGGAGCTGGAAATGGATTCAAAGGAAAATTAAGGAAATATGTATATATATGTATTTAAAAATTCTGACCACAAAGCAAAGACAGCTTAAAATTCTTTGAGGAAAATTTACTCAGTGGTGATAAGAGATACGAGACAGGGTGTCCTGTCATTGTTTTGTACAAAAACATAAAAGGAAGTTAACTGTAACATCATTTCAACTTAAGACTAGCCAAATCAGATGGAATATATCTATCTATACCCAAATATACCTATCTAGACAGACAGACAGATATAAAGACATTACTGTAGATTATTTTATAAATGGTACCATGTATGAATCATAGGTAAGTGTTTCTCATCAAGTATCATGGCTCACTGGATAGACAAGATGGATTAGACAAATACCTCAATTTACCCAACCCTATCATATAGTAGGGTTACTTGCTTTTTGGAAGAAAAGCTATGACAAACCTAGAAAGCATATTAAAAAGCAGAGACATTATTTTGCTGACAAAGGTCTGTATAGTCAAAGCTATGATATTTACAGTAGGCATGAATGGATGTGAGAGTTGGACCATAAAGAAGGCTGAGCACTAAAGAATTGATGCTTTTGAACTGTGGTGTTGGCGAAGACTCTTGAGAGTCCTTTGGACTGCAAGGATATCAAACCAGTCAATTCTAAAGGAAATCAGTTTTGAATGTTCATTGGAGGGACTGATGCTGAGGCGGAAGCTCCGACACTTTGGCCACCTAATGTGAAGTACCAACTCATTGAAAAAGACCCTGATCCTGAGAAAGACTGAAGGCAGGAGGAGAAGGGGACAACCGAGGATGATAGATATGGTTTGATGGCATCATTGACTTAAGGATATGAGTTTGAGCAAGCTCAAGGAGATGGTGAAGGACAGGAAAGCCTGATATGCTACAGCCCATAGGGTTGCAGAGTCAGACATGACTGAACAACAAATCATACAGTAGAGGATACTGAGGTACACAAATGCTAAGTGAGAACCCAAACAGTAGTTATTTGGTGACTGAACTGGGGATAAAATCTAAGTCCCTGGCCCTTTATTCAGTAGCCTTTCCTTAAATATACAGTGCCATTCTTGGAAATCAGAGTAAAGAAAGCTTCAGTCTTGATGATCTTCTACTCTTTCTCTATAAAAATGCATCATAGGAATACAATATGTAACTCATGGGCTGAGGAACTGGACATGTGTTAAAAGTGAGGAGATTTTAAGATTCTATTCTTCTCAAATTTAATTTCAAAAGAGGATCCATATCTTGAATCCTCATGATTGAGGAAGAACAATGAAGGAAGGAGAATTCTCATTTATAAGTATATTCTGTTATTTTAGTGAGGAGATAGCTGCTATGTTTTCTTCAGTTTGATGACAGCTAATTATCCAAATCATTAGGACAAAAGGAGATTGGACGTGGATGTATGGATAAGAGGTACATGTCTGCATCTTATTTGTCTTGTCAGTGGACTAGTTTTGTGTGCTCAGTCCCTCAGTTGTGTTTGACTCTTTGTGACCCCGTGGACTCTAGCCCGCCAGACTTCTCTGTCCATGGAATTTTCCACTCAAGAATACTGGAGTAGGTTTCCATCCGGGGGATCTTCCTGATGCAGGGATTGAATTCACATCTCTTGCGTCTCCTGCACTGGCGGGTGGATTCTTCACCACTGCGCCACCTGGGAAGCCCTTGTCAGCGGAGACCCGGCAACATTTGGGTGTTTGGGATACTTTTTTGCTATTTTTTAATGATATGAGTAGGCTTTGGCAAGTGGTCATCCTAAAAGAGAATTTAGACTGCTCAGTAATTGAACACTGAATTATCACAGGAAGGAAGAGGATAGTCTAGGCTGATAAAGTCAGAGTGCAGGTGTGCACACGTGTGTGCAAGACAGAAACAAGGGCATCAGCCTAGGTAACAAATGCAGGAGTTTAGAAAAGTCTTGGTGGAAGTAAAGAATCAGACTTTCTGGAGTCTGTTGATTTTTCAGTGATAATTTTAAAAATTAACATTTTTGAGCATTTTCCTGCCAATTTTTTCCAGTATCCTAAGGTTTTACATAAGCCATCTCAATTCTTATAACAAATTAGAATAGTATCTATGATCATTTTCCAGAGGATAAAGAATAAGCTATGGCGGCAAAATAATTTCCCCAAGGTCACTTAACTAAAAAGTGACTGACAGAGGCTGGATTTGAACTCAGGAATTTCTATATCAAGAACTCAAAGTTCTCAGACATTACAATACAGTGTCTCCAGTGACCATTTGCCCCATATCCAAGACCAAAAGTTATATGATTTATAGGTGATTTGGGCTGGCACAAAGAACTGAGTGCCTGCTGAAAGACAATAACGCAGAAAAGCAAATGAAATTCTCCTATAGCTCTGCTATTTAAATATACATTATGGAGAATAACTTAAAAAAAAAAAAGACAAGTGTCTTTCTCAAATTTTCTTAAATGCCTAGCAAGCTGATGCTAGGAAATGTGCCATTTCCCCATTCTTTAAGTATATTCTTTCTCATCATAATGCCATCCTCCAAATAGTTAGCACATGGTAAATGAGGGGGAAAATCTATATGAAAAAATGTGGCAAGAATATTGAAGTAGTGATGAAGAACAGATGGATGTTTCATAAGTAAAACAGTTTTAAAATAAATGAGGGTTCACAAGAGGTTTGCGAGAACCAGTTAATAGCCTATTCTAATAGTGAGACACATATGTAAAAGTCCTCCAGGTTCAGATGTTATTTGTGAGTCACCAGCAGAAGGACAGAATATTTTTGCACAATGGCCAAATTTAAGTACCTATTTTTAATCCTCATGTCACAACACTTGTTAGATATAATTCACCCTTATTTCCCAGCCCAGGGTTCTGACTGACAGTAACTTTTCTACTTGATGAGCAAGCACCCGTCAATGTCACAACACAGGGTTTATAGTAACCTATAATCTTTGACTTTGGGTCACTGTGGGTTCTCACAATCACAATTCACCTCCAATCAAAGACACTGGGACCAGCAGGTCCAGATGAAGAAACTGGAGCAGAGGAAAAGTGAACCTCACCTAACATAAGAAGATCTTAGTTATGTTTTGTGTAGAGAAACAGGAAGTACATGAATGAAACCGCTGCTGAACAACAAAACTAGAAGAACACGTGGATCCAGGTTCAGTTTATTTGGATTGTTTGCTTGCTTGGTTGACTTTTTAAAATACTGTGACTCCAGTCACTAGCAAAATGTGGCCTGGTGAATATAAAGATGCCAACATCATTTTCTTCAAAATTTCCCTCATAGAAAGGAACAATGTTGAGCAAATATTATCTCCTTTTGATGAACAGAGATCAAAACAGGGAGAATCTAGTGCAGCTCTCTCCATTTCAAAAGAATCATTAGTGCAAATGGCAGTCCTTAATTCTATATGCTCCCTATTAAGATGTGGAGTAAAAATAATTTATTGATGGCTCCTCAGAAAAAAAGACGTCTAGATTTGGAAGCATCTAGATTACCAAAAATAATATGTAATTATTGAATAGTTACCTTGTATTAGGTATTATATTAAGAGTTCCATGTATAGTATTTCATTTAATCTTCATAGTGTTACATTAGAAAGTATCATTCTATCCATGTGACAGACACAAAAACTGAGGAACAGAGATGTTGAAGAATTTACTCTATCAAAAGAAGAAGTAAATGGACTGCAAACTGACTCTAGGCAGTCATGAAATTCCATTGAAGAGTAAGGATTATGATAAAAGATACAATTTACTTTATGAATTTAATATGCCATCGATATTAATATTTAACGTGACACTGTTAAGAAGAATAAAGTAGCACTTGGGATATGTAATCAGATATAACTCTATGTCAAACTTGAATATCTGATTTCAAAATACTGTCCCTTCTGCCTTGCAGCATTTGCAGGAGGTGCTAATTCAGGAGGTAATGAGCTCTTTTCTCTTTCCTGTCACAGTGAAGCCACCTATGCATGCGTACCAGTAGACTCATCTCTGGGACAAGATGGCACATGGGAAGAAGTTGGGGAAGGCAGAACCACTGAGAACTCATAGTATGTCATAACCATGCTCTCTTTGTAATAGTGTGTCACTGGCTTTTTCTTCCCTGGTTAGAATCAGAGCACTGAGACTTTGGAGCATTTATCTTGCTGGTAGACAGGGGAGATGTAAATGCCAGAAAGAAGGAGTTAAAGGATAGTATTTTCCTTCTCTGATAAAGGTCCACATAAATGATAATGTACCCAGGAAGCTTTTTATTCTGTCTCCTAAATTTTAATCTCAAAATAGTGTTTCTTCATATATTTGTCCTTTGGTCATTAATTTCCTTTGGCAGGCATGTTTTTTGGTCTTACCTCAGGGTGTTCAGATCCCTGGGTTGGAAGATGCCTTGGACAAAAGAAGGGCTACACACTCCAGTATCCTTGCCTGGAGATTTCATGGACAGAGGAGCCTGATGGGCTACAGTCCAAGGAGTCGCAAAAGAGTCAGATATGACTGAGAGATTAACACTTTCACTTCCACAGGGTGTTCAACTGCAAATTGTTTTTGTATCCAGAGTTTGGTTTGCAATACTTCAGGTAGTAATTTCTTAAGTTTTAACAAAGATCATTTCCTAGAATTTTCTTTCAAAGAAGAATATTAGTAAAAATATCTCTGGAATCTAAATATTCAGTACAAAGGGAAGGTAGTAAATTTACTCAGCCAATGATGGTTGCCGAGTGCCTTGTATGTTTCCAACAATGTCCATGGAATTGTAAATTTTCAGAAAAAGTAATGGGTTTTATCCCATTTCTACAGGACTGTCTTTCATTATCCTATTCCTCTATTTGTCCATCAAAATAAAGTTAAGAGTCTGTATATATTGCTGCAAAGATTATGAGGGTTTGATCAATGGTCATTCATCCATTCTGCAAGCATATGCTTTAAATTATGTATTAGGCATATGCTAAGTCCAAGATATTCAATCTTGAGTAGGACATGGTGTAGGAATGGTAGCAGAAAATCAGTTGACTTATGAGGATATAAAATGGAAATGATTTACTGAGTGGCTGTGACTTGAATTTGAATCTTTGGTCTATCTTGTTTTACAGCAAACTAACCAAACTGATTACTTGAATCACAGCCTTGTCTAACTCAATAAAACTACAAGCCATGACGTGTAGGGCCACCCAAGATGGATGGGTCATTGTGGAGAGTTCTGACAAAACTTGGTCCACTGGAGAAGGGAATGGCAAACCTCTTCAGTATTCTTGCCTTGAGAACCCCATGAACGATATAAAAAGGCAAAAACAAAAAAAAAATATGACACTGAAATATGAACTGCCCAGGTCAGTAGGTACCCAATATGCTACTGAAGAAGAGTGGAGAAATAACTCCAGAAAGGATAAAGAGGCTGAGCCAAAGCAAAAACAACACCCACTTATGGATGTGACTGATGATGGAAGTAAAGTCCAATGCTGTAAAGAACAATGTTGCATAAGAACCTGGAACGTTAGGTCCATGAATCAAAGTAAACTGGAAGTGGTGAAACAGGAGATGGCTAGACTGAACATTGACATTTTAAGAATCAGTGAACTAAAATGGACCAGAATGGGCAAATTTAATTCAGATGACCATTATATCTACTACTGTGGGCAAGAATCCCTTAGAAGAAAATGGAGTAATCCTCATAGTCAACAAGAGTCCAAAATGCAGTTCTTGGGTGCAATCTCAAAAACGACAGAATGATCTCTGTTCATTTCCAAGGCAAACCATTCAATATCACAGTAATCCAAGTCTATGCCCCAACCAGTAATGCTGAAGAAGCTAAAGTTGAATGGTTCTGTGAAGACCTACAAGACCTTCTAGAAATAACACCAAAATAGATGTTCTTTTCATCATAGGGGGCTGGAATGCAAAAACAGGAAGTCAAGATACCTGGAGTAACTGGCAAGTTTGGCCTTGAAGTACAAAATGAAGCAGGGTAAAGGCTAACAGAATTTTGCCAAGAGAATGCACTGGTCATAGCAAAACACCCTCTTCCAACAACACAAGAGATGACCCTACACATTAATTTCTACACACGAATATCACCAGATGGTCAATACCGAAATTAATTATATTCTTTTTGGCAGAAGATGGGTAAGTTCTATACAGTCAGCAAAAACAAGACCAGGAGCTGACTGGCTCAGATCATGAATTCCTTATTGCAAAATTCAGACTTAAAATAAAAAGAATAGGGAACACCAATATACCATTCAGGTATGACTTAAATCAAATCCCTTATGTTTATACAGACAGTGGAAGTGACAAATAGATTCAAGGGATTAGATCTGATAGACAGAGTGCCTGAAGAACTACAGAAGGAGGTTCATAACACTGTACAGGAGGCAGTGATCAAAATCATCCCCAAGAAGAAGAAATTCAAAAGGCAAAATGGCTGTCTGAGGAGGCCTTACAAATAGCTGAGAAAAGGAGAGAGGTGAAATGTTGCGGTCCTTTAATGGACCGGAACCTGGTGGTCCAGAGTCAACGATAAGAAATTGAAAGAGAGAAAGAAGCTAATACTCCCTGGTTTAGGCAGAGAAACAATAAAACCCTAGAACAGGGCTTGCACTGCTCATGAAGGCACAGGGTGCCCTCTCAAGGGGGTCTTGAAAGCCCAGGCAGGAGAATGAGCTTGGTGGGTTTCCATGCTCCAGAGAATTAGCCTCAGGGAGGGGGAGAAAGAGAGAGAGAGAAAGAAAGAAAGACATGGGGACCCAAGCTCTGATGGATCAAAGGTGCTTTATAATCTTTCTGTGAGTATATATAGACTGTTGTACAAGGAATTTCTTTTGACAATGATAAAGATCAGAAAACCAAATGTACAGCAACCGTTACCAAGGGAATAAGGGATTAACAATGGTCATAAGGTCAGGAGACAATCCATATCTCAAGAAAGAAGATCAAGACTAAGCAGTTTTGTCGTAAGGAGAATGTTTACTGAAGGAGATTCATGCATGTCTCATCCTCTGACCTCAGTCCTGGGAGGGGCGTGCCATTCCACTCATTTCTGTTGCCAGAAACTGATAAGGAACAGAGGATTTATGAGAAACAGCATGTAGGAATCCTCCTGTTAAACATTCCCTGACAGTGAAAGGCAAAGGACAAAAGGTAAGCTATATCCATCTCAGTGCAGAGTTCCAAAGAAGAGCAAGGAGAGCTAAGAAAGCCTTCCTAAGTGATAAATGCAAAGAAATAGAGGAAAACAATAGAATGGGAAAGACTAGAGATCTCTTCAAGAATATCAGAGATACCAAGCGAACATTTAATGCAAAGATGAGCACAATAAAGGACATGAACAATATGGACCTAATGGAAGCAGAAGATATTAAGAAAAGATGGCAAGAATACATAGAACTATACAAAAAAGATCTTCATGACCCAAATAATACTGATGGTGTGATCACTCACCTAGAGCCAAACATCCTGAAGTTCAAAGTCAAGCGGGCCTTATGAAGCATCACTACAAACAAAGCTAGTGGAGGTGATGGAATTCCAGCTGAGCTATTTCAAGTCCTAAAAGATGATGCTGTTAAAGTGTTGCACTGTATATGCTGTCAAACTTGGAAAACTCAGCAGTGGCCACAGGACTAGAAAAGGTCAGTTTTCATTCCAATCCCAAAGAAAGGCAATGCCAAGGAATGTTCAAACTACTGCACAATTGCACTTATGTCACAGGCTAGCAAAGTAATGCTCAAAATTTGTCAAGCTAGGCTTCAACATTATGTGAACTGAGAACATCCAGAATTTGAAGCTGGATTTAGAAAAGGCAGGGGAATCAGAGATCAAATTGGCAACATCCGTTGGATCACAGAAAAAGCAAGAAAATTCAAGAAAAACATCTACTTCTTCATTGACTTCATAGACTATGAAGCTTCATTGACTATGCTAAAGCCTTTGATTGTGTGGATCACAAAAAACTGTGAAAAATTCTTTAAGAGACAGGAATATCAGACCACCTGACCTGCTTCCTGAGAAATCTGTATGCAACTCAAGAAGCAATAGTTAGAACTGGACATGGAAAAAAGGGCTAGTTCCAAATTGGGAAAGGAGTAGGTCAAGGCTGTATATAATCACTTTGCTTATTTAACTTATATACAGAATACAACATGTGAAATGCAGAACTGGATGAAGCACAAGCTGGAATCAAGAATGCTGGGAGAAATATCAACAGCCTCACACATGCAGATGACACTACCCTAATGGCCAAAAGCAAAGAGGAACTAAAGACCCTCTTGATGAAAGTGAAAGAGAAGAGTGAAAAAGCTGGCTTAAAACTCAGCATTCAAAAAACAAAGATCATGGCATCCAGTCCCATCAGTTCAGTTCGGTTCAGTCACTCAGTTGTGTCTGACTCTTTGTGACCCCATAGACTGCAGCATGCTGGTCCCATCACTTCATGGCAAATAGATGGGGAAACAATGGAAACAGTGACAGACTTTATTTTCTTGGGCTCCAAAATCACTGCAGATGATGACTGCAGCCATGAAATTAAAAGATACTTGCTCCTTGGAAGAAAAGCTATGACAAACCTAGACAGCATCTTAAAAAGCAGAGACATTACTTTGCTGACAAATTTCCATCTAGTCAAAGCTCTGGTTTTTTCAGCAGTAATGTATGGATGTTAGAGTTGGACCATAAAGAAAGCTGAGTACAGAAGCATTGACGCTTTTAAAATCAGTTGAAGACTCTTGAGAGTCCCTTGGACAGCAAGGAGATCAAACCAGTCAATCCTAAAGGAAATCAGTCCTGAATATTCACTGGGAGGAGTGATGCTGAAGCTGAAGGTCCAATACTTTGGCTACCTAATTCAAAGAACTGACTCATTGGAAAAGACCCTGATGCTGGGAAAGACTGGAGACAGGAGGAGAAAGGGACAACAGAGAATGATTTGGTTGGATGGCATCAATGAGTTGATGGACATGAGTTTGAGTAAGCTCTGGGAGCTGGTGATGGACAGGGAGGCCTGGCATGCTGCAATCCATGGAGTCACTAAGAGTCAGACATGACTGAGTGACTGAACCATGTATTATATGTATGACCTTGAATATGGCATAATTTTTTTAAGCTCCAGCCCCACACTGGTAGAATGAGTCATCAATTCATCTTTCACAGGATTTTTATGACAGTTTAATGAAATTAATATATAATATATATATTATATATATAATATATAAAGTATCTACCACCTGGCAACTTTTAATAAACATCAGTTCTTTCTTCATTTTAACTCAGCCACATACAAACTTGTATGTACAAGTTTACAGAAATAAAGCTAATTCAGAAAGGTCACTTGAGTTTTGTAGGTAGAAGGAGACTAAAAACTTTGGGGAAATAAGTTCTCTGTTGAAATAATCTCATTTATGAGTCTAAGAGAGGGTCTCTTAGGAAGGTCTCACTTTCTTTCTCAGCCTCAACTCTTTAATCTATGCTAATCAGAGCACATAGGACCAGAAAATATCACTCTGAACCTCTGATAATTTTGGCTTATTTTTCCACAGAGCACAACCCAAATGTGTTTTCCTCAGCATCTTTTGATTTCTCATTAAACTAATAACTTCTCTTTTGAAGCCAGGTTAATAATTCTATTTATTATGACATAGCTATATGCCAAAGACTCTACCTTTGGTCTTCACAACAACACTGTGAGCTAGGTATATAATTATTTTTACTTTATACAAGCAAAACGTGAGACTCATAAAGGAGGAATGATTTGCCCAAACTCACATGTCTACTATGAAGGACTAAATTTTTTTCTGGCTGTAGTGGTTACACTGCTTTGAAATTGCAAGAAAAAATAATTATTCCACTTTTTAAAGCAATTTCACCAAGAAATAGAGGACAGCGGCCCTTGCTTCTTTACTTCAAAGGCTCTTGAAATGATGTCACTTGGCTGATACTCCTAAATTGGTTTATCCTATGGGAACAATTAAGCAATAATCACTTATAAATGGCTTCAGGGAAACGCTGAAGATGGACTTTGTTAGTCTACAACTCCTAAGCAAAATAATTGCAAATATGGCTATGGTGTTTCTGTGGAATATAAGAGAATAAATGAAATAAACTAAGGCACATTTGTCTGTATTAGAGCATAATAGACATTTGATACAAAACTGCTGTTCAGGGCAAGATTACACTGTTTTTGTCCTGATAGATAATAATATCTAAAAATAAGAAGCCATATAAAGCAGTAGTTTCTAAAATGGTTTGTTTTAATAAATTTTAGTAAAAATGAATGGATTATTTTGTTATCATCTGAACAAAGGATTTGTTCTTGCTTCTTTATGGAAACTAAATTACCGTTTCAAGAAAATATAAAGTAGTGTTATTAAATGTGAAATTATATAGGTCAAATTAAATGTGTGGGATATACTGATGTAAAACTCATAACAAAGGAACTTCATAAATCCTGGCATTCAAGGACTGTAAACAAGAGATGTTGCATCCAGCTTTTAAACAGTTTGGGTTCTCCTGGTGCCTACACTTATAAACAAAAATGCAAGTTACAAATGAAACAAGGAGTTGCACTTTGGGGCATGATCGGGTAACTGACACCAGACTAGCACTTCTGCCATAAAAACAAACAAAACACAAAACAGAAAACAAACAAAACCCAACCGGTACCCACCCACCCCACCCCCCAGAAAAGCCCTAGGAAACTGGATAAAATATATGAAAAATATATCCATATATTGGACAAAACACCATACAGGGTTGTTATTCATAAGAGGAGAAGACAAAGGAGATGATTCCTATGATCATGCAGGCTTTCTGTCTGGAGGCATCTACCAGAGTTTAACACACAGGAGAGAGAACCAAAGCAAAGCAGTTTCACTAAGCAAGAGAGACAGATATCAGAGGTGAGGGAATCAGAGACATCTAGAATTTGCTGGGCATAGTATTATACAGAAGGGAACTATACAGATTAAAAGCACCTAAGATCTATGCATGTGTTCCATTGAGTTCTTGCCTGAATACTAAACTGTGCATGTGTAGAGTGAGATGCTGCAGGTCTGATTTCAAATAATTTTGAACCTTCTGGTAAAAGTTATTTTTAAATGACATATTCTTAAAATTTACTCATCAGATGCTCCAATTGCAAAATACAATGTCATTTAAAAAAGAGAATACATTGAGAAACTAAGGAAAAATAATGAAAAGAGATGAAGCAAAAGGAAATGTACTGCCCAGGACATTGTCAAATGAGAGCAGATTTTCAAAAGTATACTTGACCATTTTGCTAAGTATAGAACTGATTGAATATAGGTAACTGCAAACTCAAGAAATGCTAGGTTTTATGAACCCAGAGCAAAATGGTCCAGAGCTAAGTTATTCTAATGTACTTTGAAGCCAGTATTTCAGTACAGAATTGAGTTTTTGTCGTGTTATATGCCTTAGCAACTTTCCAGATTTAATACATTAAATTACCTTTTATTTTATTCCCTGTCAGTTATTGCCTTCTGTAGCAACTTCCACCTAGACTCTCTGGTTGTTTTTTTTTTTCCCCCTATTGCAGAGTTTAGCTAAGACCAGACTCCAGGCTTCAGTCCCACCAGCTGTGGATAGAGTATAGCATGGGTCTTTGTGGGATCTAATGTGTCTGCACAAAATCCCGGACATCTTTGGTGTCAAGTTCCCCATCTAGCTGTCCAGTTTCCAAATGCAATCAGAGCACTGTGCTGAGCCTCCACTCATTTTTCTAGGGCACTGACTCCTTAAGAGGTTCTTGATTATTTCCAGGGAGCTAGATTCTATGTCCTCTACCTCATGGATGAAACTCTACTCCAGCGGGAACAATTTCTGAACGGGTTGATATTCCCCTACGATGATACCACAAGTGACACATTATAATCTTAAACAACTTTAAAAATATATCTACATACATTACAAGCTTCCTAGAAACCAGAGTCCAAAGCAAGCTCAATTTTGTTGAGAAAGAGAGATGGAACAAGAGGAAGAAATAATGAATGTTTAAATAATAATGAATTATTCTATGACTCAGTGTACAATAAATGTAGTATTCTAATATTTTTATCAAAAGGCTTATTGTCAGGATAGATGAAAATTCTAATATATATCAGCTTTCAGATTGACCATCATCTCTTATGTAACAAAAGAATTCAGAGGCTTCTTTGGATTAGAAATATAAAAAGGGACCTGGTCTGTAACCTACTCATTTGCCTTATTATTTCTGCTACATTGAAACCACTGTGTGGCAATGGTTTCTACCAATAATGATGGATGATCACTGTGAGCCAGACACAGAGATGTCCTCACAAGATACTCTCAGCCCTTCGTAATTCTGACTTTAGAGATACCCCCTGAGTTTCTAAGCCTGAGAAGCAAAAGATATGCTTCCAGAAACATTTACACAGCCATTCCACAGTAGAAGTCCTAGGTCACTAAGTGTGAGCAGAATAAAGAACTACCACAGCCCAGTTGTCATAGGAAACTAGAATTTTGCAGAATTCCATCATACCCCCTGAAGTCCATTTATATTTTTCTTTCACATGGATCACCTACCTCTATCCCCATTTCTTGAACAATTCAACTTTGTCATTTCAATAGGCCCACATTTCCCCCAAAAAGGCCTTTTTCAAATCTCACTTAAAACTACTGGAAGCTCAAACTTTAAATAGGAAGGCCTCTTCTCTTTAAAATACTCTTTTCACTATTCTTGATGAAGCAAGAGTAGCAACAATAGCATCAAAAATGGTATAAGGCCCCACATCTATTGTAAAATTATGGATATTTTACAATAGCAGGATATTTTACATATCCTGCTATTGTAAAACGATGGATGATTTTTGTTGAAATTTATTGTGTTCTTGGTATTCATCACTATCTGCACTTCTGCTTTTTTTATTAGATTATTTATTTTTGCTGGAATCTTAGGCTATATTCTCTTTACCATTTTGTTCATGATTCTGTCCTCAATACCAAGAAATTTTCCCATATATAGGAATATTCAATACATATTTATTCTATTCAACTCCTTTGCACTTGTACTCATTCTCTTTAGTAAAACTAATAACCATAATAATAAACAGAAACCTCAATTAAATAGAGTTGGGGGAATAAAAGAAGGAGTTCTCACATCCTACAATGAGAAGCAGAGCCTAACAGGAAGAAGAAAGACACCTCTTTTCACCCAGAAGGAGCAAGCCTATGAAAAGTCATGAACTCTTTTGTTTATTGCAGCCCTCCCAACTTCCTTTTCTTCTCTATAAAAGCATTTGTTTTTCCTTGACATGTGAACACTTGCTTGTGGCTTGCCATGATTGCAGACCCCAAACTGCAATTCTCTGCTGATCCCAAATAAACCCATCTTTGCTGGAAAAATACCTGGGAGTCTAATTATTTCAAGTCAATACTTTCTATTCCCCTTCCAAACTGTTGCTGAATATTTTTTCCTACTCCTGCATTAAACAGTATACCTAAAAATCTCCCACTGACTGTAGTCCATTGAGTTTTCCTGGCGAAAAGTGAAAGTTGCTCAGTAGTGTCTCACACTTTGCAACCCCACGGACTGTAGCCTGCCAGTCTCCTCTGCCCATGGAATTCTCCAGGCAAGAATATTAGAGTTGGTAGGCATTCCCTTCTACAGGGGGTCATCCCAACCCAGGAATCAAACATGGGTCTTCTGCACTGCAGCTAGATTCTGACTGCCTGAGTCACCATTCTGTCTCCTCAATCCAGTCATTGATTATTTAAATTATAAAGGTGTTACATATGCACAAGCATATTTTTCTGTTTGTTATTCATTGTTCAGCCAAATTACTTGACTTTTTATAATACTTTGATAAATGTTACTCAATTGAAACTGTCAACAAATGAAATTATGTCTTTCTACTTTTCTTCTCTATTATCCTAAATTCTCACATTTGATTTTTCACTATTCAGTTATTTCCTTAGAAAGTCATTTTTGTGTTCTACCCACTGTAAAAAATGTAGTCCTTTTTTTCCCATTAGGTTTATTTTCCCATAAGAGAGCAGAGGATATTAAATAGTGCACTTTTGTTTTAATATACAGAAGGGATATATATTATGGGAACCAAAGACTGACGCCACTGTAATAACACAATTCCATAACAGATTAAAAACAAAACAAAAAAAAGCACAATATTAGGAGATATGCAACCTGGTCCTAGTCTTGGCTTTGCCACTTTCGGCAGTTTTAGGTTATTTATAATATGACTAGTTTCGTGTAGTTTTCAAACATTTTAAACAGTGAAGTCAATTTAAAAAATCTTTCAATAAAATGCATTAAATAGGTAATCCAATTGAAGTGAAGAGGGAGATCTGGGGGCCTGGAGGCCTACAAAGTGGTATGTCCACCTACTCTTTCTGCAAGGCCCACCTTTCTCTTAAAGCAGCTTTCAAAGCAACTCCATGGAATACAGTTTAAATGAAAGGCTCTTTAAAGTTTCTTCCATCTAACATTTTAGGATAAACCACAACAACCATTAATACATGTATTGCAGAGACTTATTTTTATTAGCTATTTGCTTTACTTTTTAAAATTTATTTTTTATTTGCTTTACTTGCAAAGGTGCAGTACAATTACAATTCATTAGGAGAAGGGACGCTATTCTTTTTTTCCTCTAATCAATTATATGACCAGTTGTTGTTGTTGTTCAGTTGCTAAGTTCTGTCCAACTCTTTGTGAGTCCATGGTCCTCCACTCTCTCCCAGAGTTTGCTCAAATTCATGTCCATTGAGTCAGTGATGCTATCTAACCATCGAATCCTTTGATGCCCCCTTCTCCTTTTGCCTGGCTTCAGATGGTAAAAGCATCTGCCTACAATGTGGGTGACCCAGGTTCGATCCCTGGGTAGGAAAGATCCCCTGGAGAAGGAAATGGCACCCCACTCCAGTACCCTTGCCTAGAAAATCCCATGGACAGAGAAGCCTGGTAGGCTACAGTCCATGGGGTCACAAAGAGTCGGACACTATTGAGTGACTTCACTTTCACTTTCTCCTTTTGCCTATGACCAGAAGAGATGTCAATTCATTGCCTCAAGTCCAGGGGGACATTTTGACTGTTAGCTAGAATCCCTTACCTTTGAACTGCCCTGGCATAAAATAAGCCCAGATTCCAATGCTTTATTTTGTGTATGCAAATATTTGAGAGACAATTCAAAGGCAAAATTAGTTCTGATCATTTCTCTTTCCTGGGGTTAGGGGGAAGAAGAGAGAATAAGGGTGAATGTTCATTCCTGTAAATTAGTGGCAACTGAAATAAAATTGAAGATCCCTTTGAAATGTACAGTGTTCAATCTTTAAACCATCTGCAGCAAATTTTCAGCAAACACTCCTGCATCCCTGGAAACAGTTTTATGCCACAAACAAGGAATTTCTCCAAAGTTACAATTATATGATTCAAAACAGGTAATTTTCACCCCAATCTCAAGTTTTCATTCCAGGTCTTAGTTAATGCTGTCTTGATGGTTGCTGTTTGATGAATCAGCTTTCCAGTTAACTAGAGGTACAGGGCCATCATCTAATGAAAACACTCTGTATTTTATGGCTCCCTGGGCTGCAGTTCTGCATATTAAAATGGAATTTCAATCTCACTGTTAGAAATAAAATCAAAACTAGCATCTGTGGTTTGAACAGAACTGAGAAAAATGCTGCTCATTTAATTTTAACAATATTTTTCATGCTAGACAGTATAAAAAAGAGGGCCTGGATATAATTTTAGAATACCTATAAATTAGAAATAAATTGGTAGAAATCAACACAATAGTTCAGTGCAGGGGTTAGTTCATTATATCTACAAATTTAAATGCTAAAAGTTTTCTCTTCTCATTAGAAGTTTGCCAAAATGTTCACAAATTAAGGTTTCCTACTGTTCTTCATTCACAATGGTAACAGATCATTTTCTATTCCTCCTGTTGCAAATACTGAGCCTCTCTGGTCACTCTCTGAAAGTTTGTTCTCTCTCTAGGAATGATTGCACATTCAGTCAGGAAGAATTCAAGAGGAAGATGAAGGAGAAATCAGTTAATTGCTATAAAGATCAACAAGCAATGCCAGCAAAGTTACAAGTGTTTGCAAGTAGAAAGACCTTTTTCTCTTTTCTTGGGCAAGTGGGAGGGGTGTAAAATTGCGCAGTTAAGTGTCTTCCCAAAAAAACCCAAAAAGAGAATATTTTGAATGTAGGAATTATTAATATTTTTTTTACAGATGGGGAAGTCTAGGCTCAGAAAAGTTAATTTGCTTATCAATGGTCAAACTATAACCTTTCCTCACTTTTAATGCCTAGGAGCTTTGTACATGATAGCCGCCATACTAAAATATTCCACCATAATTAATTTAATACCTCTGCATATAATAAAGAAAAAGTAAAGTTTTTCTAACATGTTTTGAAGAAAGCAAATATAACTAGACATTTCAGGAACTCTCATAGCTTTATCAATATTCCACATAAACTTGATTTGCCTTGTTAAACACAGTCAATGCAATAATTTCCTGGAGTACTTAACAAAAATGTTTAGACAACAATTTGAATTCAAGCATGAGTTCAGCTTGTTGCAGAGTGACATAATGAGACATGATCTCTAATCCCTATACGCTTAGAGTCAAGTTGGAAAAAATAAGTATGCAGGTAATACAAAATCATTTAATGTTAAAAAATGTGGGTCAGCTTTTAAGTACAGAAGAAAGCGATTCATTGGGTATGTGCCTTCACAGGATTCAAGCTGTGTTTTAAAGCAAGAATAAGATTTATGTATGTGAGAGTGGGAATAGGGTTAGATTTTTACATAATAAGATGATATTGAGATGATGAACCTCGTACAATTCCATCATTTCCAATCTTCAATTCTGAAATCCAAAAAGTTGTGAAAAGGAAAAGTTTTTATAACTTATTTATTGGTAAAACAGGGCCTAAACTGATGTAAGGATTTTAATAATCTTTATGGATTCTACTTGGTGTGAATCTTTATATATTTTGCTGCAGAAATATTAATGTTGTGCTGTTTTTGTTTAAAGATGTTGCTCGTATCCAGCGGGACTTGTTATATAATATACAGATATGCCTCCATTAGTAATCTCTCTTAGGCCTAAAATATTCAAATTCTTTTATACATTTGACACCACTTTTCTGGGTGAGGGCTTACGAACTTTTAATTGTATTGGGAGGAAGAGAAGGAAAGAGGACTGAGACACTGAGGAGCCAAAGGGGATGCTGTACAATGAAGGAGATGACACAGAGCCTTAAAGATAGGCTGATGATAACAATTGATGTAGGGACTTCTCTAGTGGTCTCATGGCTAAGACTCTGAGCTCCCAATGCAAGGGACCTAAGTTCGATCCCAGGTCAGAGAACTAGATCCCGCATGCCACAGCTAAAGATTCTGAATGCTGCAGCTACAAAGACCCTGTATGCCTCAACTAAGACCAGGCACAGCCAAATACATATCCAAAAAAGAAAAAAGAAAGAAAGAACTGATGCAGTAAGTACTAGGTAAGTGTTAACTGATTCTTCAGGATGAATATAATGTGGTAAGATCGTGGATAAGGTATCTAAGTTCCCCCCTTAGCTCCCTTATACATGAAACTTAGGCTGTTGTGAACATCAATTGTTTTAATACACTCCTACCACCTAGGAGAGTTCCTGACTTATATTAAGAGTTTTGATAAATAGTACCTTTGACTGTCATTGTCATTATAGGACTGGCCACACTAAGATAATTAAGGATAGAAACAAATGACAAGGTTGACCCTAAAGTTTATTTTCTGAGAGACTGGGGAAAGATGGCCTTGTTACACAAGAAGTATAAACACTTTTATGGCTTCATTTGTTCACCTCGGAGCCTGAGGGTAGATGATCAGATTTTTAAAAAGGAACAGAAAAGCACCATGAAAATCACTGCCTACTAAATCAAATGCAGGGGAAATAATAAAGAATGTATTAATAGAATTATACAAATCTCTAACAGATGTTGGTTTCATGATATCCACATGGATATGGAATAGGCAAGTTTTAACTAGATGGAAAGTTTGCAGCATAGTTTTGTCTTTATTTTTCCATAAAATGATAAAATAATGGGATGACAAAAATGCAGTGCCTTAATTCCGTAATTCAAATATGGTCAATTTTGTTGAAAATAACCAAGAAAACACAAGAATATGTGTGTGTGTGTGTATCTCTCTATATATATCTATATATTATCTATATCTATGTGTATGTGTGTATGTTAGTTGCTCAGTCATGTCCGACTCTTTGTGACCACATGGACTGTAACCCACCAGGCTCCTCTGTCCATGGAATTCTCCAGGCAAGAATACTGGTGAAAGTGAAAGTTGCTCAGTCGTTTCTGACTCTTTGCGACCCAATGGACTATATAGTCCATGGAATTCTCCAGGCCAGAATACTGGAGTGGGTAGCCCTTCCTTTCTCCACTGGATCATCCCAACCCAGGGATCGAACCCAGGTTTCCTGCATTGCAGGTGAATTCTTTACCAGCTGAGCCACAAGGGAAGCCCAAGAATACTAGAGTGGGTAGCCGATCCCTTCTCCAGGGGAACTTCCTGACCCAGGGATTGAACCCGAGTCTCCTGCATTGCAGGCAGATTTTTTACCATCTGAGCCACCAGGGAAGCCCTATCTATGTCTATTATCTATGTTTATATTTATATCCTGGATCATCACAGAGTGAAAATCCTGGGAGAGTAGGGAACTGTCCAGGAGTAGAGAATAGAGAATTGTTATAGTGGAAAGTTGAATACCTTATTTTAGAGACCCTGCATTCAACTTTAGAATTCATCTTCTTTAAAATACCCATGACAGGTAATGTCCATAATCACTAGGTAAGCTACATTTATCTTACTTGGATGCTATCAAGGATTGAACCCATGCTTCCTACATTGGTGGGCAGATTCTCTAACCCTGAACCAGCAGGGAAGCACTTGAGTACACCTGGAGGGCCATTATTTGGTCTGTAACATACATTTTCACTTATATTAACTCCCTACAATTACATGAATAGGAAATTTATTTGGAGAAATGTATACTGGAATTAAATATGATCTTCGAAACCAGTGTTACGGTCTTTGAACCATAACAGGAATTTTGTGATTTATTATCTACCAAATGGGAAAAATATCTTTCAAAGTATTGAGTGACAGAGAAGCACTAAATTAAAAAAGCAGGGTTGCTTAATGCATAGCATTTCTCTGTACATAAAATAACAGATTTCCCTCCAACAGATTTCTTGTTAGTGGAATGGATGTATTAAAATAATAGCATTTCATATAACAAGGTTATATATTACTTAGATTGTTTCTGCACTCTTCTTTTTTCTATACAAATACAATATATTACTTTCATGTTCAGCTGTATTAGCCATAGTTCCGAATGTACTTATTTATCTGATGCAGGGTTAACGTGGTATCAAGAAATTTTATGAAGTTAGAATTTCTGGCTATTGAACAAGAGTTACAGCAACACCAAAGTCTTTATACTAGATGTGATACAAAAAGAAGGAAAAAAAAAACTAATATAAACTAGGGGAGAATATTCTGATAATGACCTTCTTACATGCATTTCATATTGTGCAGATTATGAACTGGGCCAGCATGTCAGAAAACTGTATCTTTAATTGGTCTTTATAATCATCTTTCTAACCTCTGAAAGATATTAGCTAATAAAGGAGAACACGGCTTGCATTATTTAGGGCCCGAATAATTAGGAAGTCAGTCTCCATATCAGAGCTGATATGCTTTATTATTGTAAAAATCTAGGGTACCATATTAACTACATCTTTGCTATCTGAAAGACAGACATTGAGGTGGTTGGCAGAGATATGCAATAGCTTCTCAGATCTGAATTGTTCATTTCCATTGTAAAGCAAACTTGTTTTTCTTTCATTTAAATTTAAATAATGGTCTCTACCAACTGGTTGAGCAACATTAATGTCTTCAGTTTCCTTTGGGATAAAAGAAACTAGTTTACTTACCGCAGACCACATCTAATTCATAGGCTCTCATCTAGTCAATAGCAGCATTTGCTATTAAATGCTCTGAAATGGAAAAGTGCTGAACACAGGAAAAAATAAATTAAAAGGAAATTAAATACTCTCTAACAGATGGACCAATTAGTTATAAACTTCAATGAGGTAAAAAAATGCGATCTGTGTTCAGGATTTTGTGTGTGTTGTTTGTCAGTGTGTATGCACGCACGTGCATGTCTATAGTCACTCAGGAAACTTCCAGGCCTCCAGAAGATGTCGGCATTGAATGGACAGCAGGCTGAGGGTGGAGCGCAAGGTCTTAACTACACAGAGACACAGAGATGACACCATAAGCCCATGTTTAGGTGGAGACAGGAAGAGCTGTATCTACACTTGGATTGTATGGACAAGTTTTCAGTGGTTCTTTACATTTCAGTTCAGTGCACCTCAAGAAACTGGTTCCTATTATGTGAAAAACTCCTAACTGAGTCCTAGGATATGTTCAGCTATATAAGATATAGCCTTTGCATATAATTCATACACACTCTCAATACACATACACACATACGTAATGCACACACATATTAGAACAGTCATGTTATAAAATTCAGGAAATGCTGGGGAGACTTTAAAAGGACAATACTCCAGACACATTTTCTTAAAAATAAGTGTTATACAAATGGAGAAATTGTTAGGATAACTAGAAGACATTAAAAAACATAAAAAATATGTGTGGAGTTTGTTTTCATTCTAACAAACCAACTATGAGCAGATATTAAGACAATCCAAAAAAAGTAAACACAAACTCAGTATTAAAAGATATTGAAAAGAAACATTATGTGGACTGTAGCCCAGCAGGTCCTCTGTCCATGGGATTCTCCAGGCAAGAATACTGGAGTGGGCTGCCATTCCCTTCTCCAGGGGATTCTCCCAACCCAGGGATTGAACCCAGTCTCCCGCATTGCCGGCAGATCCTTTACTGTCTGAGCCACCAGGGAAGCCCAGAATTCCCCATTAAAATGCACAATGATCTAAGTCAAAGTATCAGATAGTGTTACAAATACCAACATGAACTTTGTTGTCAATGAAGACAGACTACACCTGCACCCCTCCCCTACAGAAATGTCCTCCGATCCCTTTGGCTTTAGATTATTTGGCCTTTTCTTTGCATTTGAATTTCAGAGAGGTGACATAACGTGTTGATGGAGAGTGTGGGCTTTGGAGTCAGAGGGCAATTGCTGCCAGTGTTGGCTTCCTACTTATCAGATGGCTAACTTGGACCAAGTTACTCAAGAAGCCTCTAGAGGTCTCATTCTTACCATCTGTAAATCAGTTTATCCCTTGTGGGACTGTGGAGAGGATTTAATTAGAGGGTGTCACACAAGGCAAACAGCTTAGAAGAAACAAATTAGGAGGAACATCTCAACAGAACTATCTTTGAATTTTGAGCAAATGTTAAAGTAGCACTGATTTCTCATTATATGTACTTTCAACTCTCTGTCATGTGATGTGTAGAGGAGGCTGAAGTTAGGATGAAGGTACTATGGGAAAACACCTAGGTCAGACCATCTATTTTGAAAGCCAGGAACATCAGAAGTTTCACTCCCCAGGGTTCTCATCGTCAAGACATCAAAAAAAAAAAATGTACTCTGTTTCTGTAAGTTGAACTGATGTCTTTCAAATTATCGCAGTGACTCAGAGAATCCTGTCTTCTGAGAAAAAAAAAAAAGTGATTTTTAATACTGTGAACTGGGAAAGAATATAAATATCATCAGAAAGACGCATATTAGCGGCTTACAGAGATTCAAAAGAACAAGAAGTAATTTTCAGCTTGTGAGAACAGTGAAGCCTACATGGGAGAAGTGGCTTTTGAAAGGAGCTTCTAGAAAGCTTGAGGAAAAAGGGGGCTGTGTCAAATGTAGGGAGAAGTAGAAACAAAGGCACACAGAACCATTGTGAATAATAATTATCTTCTGTATTTCCGTAAATACTGTGGTAGTAAATCATGAAAACATCACTGAAAGATCTTTTTTTTTTTAATTTGACTTTGAAATCTTATGAATTTATTTTTAAATTATATTTTGAGACATAATTGATGCATAATAAGTCACACATTTTGAATTGTGCAGTGTAATAAGTTTGACACAGGTGTACCACTGTGAAATGAACATCACACACAAGAGAATAAATGTGCCCATCACTCCTAAAAGTTTCCTCATGACTCTTTGTAATTTCTGTCCCTTGACATTCAGCCCTCTAAGCCCTAGTAACTACTGACATATTTTCTGACACTGTCAATTAGTTTTCATTTTCTAGAAATTTGTAAGAATGGAATTATACACAGTGTACTCCTTTATCCCTGTTTCTTCCACTCAGCATAGCCATCTTTTGAGATTCATCCATGCTGTTGCTTATATCAAGAGTTTAGTTCTTTTTACTACTGAGTATTAAGCTTCCCTGGTGGCTCAGTGGTAAAGAATCTGCCTGCCAATGCAGGAGACGCAGGTTTGATCTCTGGGTCAGGAAGACCCCTTGGAGAAGGAACTGGCAACCCACTCCATTATTCTTGCCTGGGAAATCCCATGGAGGAGCTTGATGGGCTACACAGTCCATGGGGTCCCAAAAGAGTTGGACATAACTTAGTGACTAAACAAGTATTTCATTATATGAAAACTCCACAGTGTATCCATTTGTCTGCTGATGTTCATTCATATTGTTTCCATTTTTTACTATTTCACATAAACTTGCTATGAACATTTATGCATACATTTTTACATATGCTTTTCCTTTGGGTAAAAACTTAGTGGAATGGCTGGATCATATGGTAGGTGTGTAATTAACCTTTCTTTAAAACTTCTATTTTTTTTCTGCCAAACTGATTGTATCTTTTGATATTTCTATCAACAGTGCATGGGAATTTTGTTTCAAATTCTCACTAACATTTAGTATTGTCAATCTTTTAAATTTTATCCATTCTAAAAAAAATATGTATTGATGTTGCCTTGTGCTTTTAATTTGATTTTTCTAATAACTGATATAGAATATCTTTTATGTGCTTTTTTCCCCAAAAGTATACATTTGGGGGGAAATGTCTTACATTTTGCTAATTTTTTAACAAGATATTTGGTCATTAATGAATTTTTAAATGTTCATGGTCTGTAGCTTTCTATTTCATATTTAGTTTGTAAATCATATGGTTACTATAAGTGCATTTCTTATGTTCATAAAGTTAAGTAGAGGCAAGAAAAGCATAAAAAGACAGAAATAGATCTTCTAGAGATAAACACCACAATGTCTGCTGTAAAAAATATCTTGGAAGGGATTAATGATATTAAACACTGCAAAGAAATGAATTCTACATTGTAAAGTATTAGTCGCTCAGTCATATCTGACTCTTCGAGACCCCCATGGACTGTCGTCTGCCAGGCTCTTCTGTCCATGGAATTCTCCAGGCAAGAGTATTAGAGTGGGTTGCCATTTCCTTCTCCAGGGGATCTTCCCAACCCACGGATCAAACCTGAGTCTCTCACATCGGAGGCAGATTCTTTACCATCTGAGTCACCAGGAAAGCCCTCTACATGGAAACTAAAAGGCATATATGGTTGGAAATATTATTCAAATCTCTCTAAAAGATATTTGATTGTCTAAACAAAAATTTTTACTGTTTTTGGTGCTTAATATTTTGTATTCTTTCTCATAAATCTGCTTCAGGGGTTTTCTGGAATTCAGTTAAATTACCTGGAAAAATATGATCCTTTGAGTCTTGTTTTTTAAACTTGTTAGGCACCACCAAAAATACTTACTCCTCACTGCTTATGCAAGACCCCTTTAAGTACTTCACCAATGCCCAGTGAATTTTTTCAAATTTAAGTCTTAGGAACAAGCACTACTTTAGCATTGTGTGACCTCTGGACAATATTTCGCTTAATTATTTTGTAAGGTTCACTACCAGGGCTTTCCCAGTGGCTCAGCAGTAAAGGATCTGCCTGGTATGCAGGAGACACAGGAGACATGGGTTCCATCCCAAGGTCAGGAAGATCCCCTGGAGGAGGGCATGGCAACACACTCCAGTATTCTTGCCTGGAGAATCCCCTGGACAGAGGAGCCTGGGGGATTATGGTTTATAGGGTTGCAAAGGGTCAGACACAACTGAAGTGACTGACCATGCACACATGTATATGTGTGTGTGTGTGTGTATTATCAGATCAGATCAGATCAGATCAGTCGCTCAGTCGTGTCCAACTCTTTGCGACCCCATGAATTGCAGCACGCCAGATCTCCCTGTCCATCACCAACTCCCAGAGTTCACTCAGACTCATGTCCATCGAGTCAGTGATGCCATCCAGCCATCTCATCCTCTGTCGTCCCCTTCTCCTCCTGCCCCCAATCCCTCCCAGCATCAGAGTCTTTTCCAAGAGTCAACTGTTCGCATGAGATGGCCAAAGTACTGGAGTTTCAGCTTTAGCATCATTCCTTCCAAAGAAACCCCAGGGCTCATCTCCTTCAGAATGGACTGGTTGGATCTCCTTGCAGTCCAAGGGACTCTCAAGAGTCTTCTCCAACACCACAGTTCAAAAGCATCAATTCTTCAGTGCTCAGCCTTCTTCACAGTCCAACTCTTACATCCATACATGACCACAGGAAAAACCATAGCCTTGACTAGACGGACCTTTGTTGGCAAAGAAATGTCTCTGCTTTTGAATATGCTATCTAGGTTGGTCATAACTTTCCCTCCAAGGAGTAAGTGTCTTTTAACTTCATGGCTGCAGTCACCATCTGCAGTGATTCTGGAGCCCAGAAATAAAATGACACTGTTTCCACTGTTTCCCCATCTATTTCCCATGAAGTGATGGGACCGGATGCCATGATCTTCATTTTCTGAATGATGAGCTTTAAGCCAACTTTTTCACTCTCCACTTTCACCTTCATCAAGAGGCTTTTTAGTTCCTCTTTACTTTCTGCCATAAGGGTGGTGTCATCTGCGTATCTGAGGTTATTGATATTTCTCCCAGCAATCTTGATTCCAGCTTGTGTTTCTTCCAGTCCAGCATTTCTCATGATGTACTCTGCATATAAGTTAAATAAACAGGGTGACAATATACAGCCTTGACATACTCCTTTTACAATTTGTATATTATACGTTCTTTAAATTTATGAACTAGTAGTATTCTGCAAATACTTGATAGTGTGTGAATGCTCAGTCACCTCAGTTGTGTCCAACTCTTAATTCTCTATTTGCACAGCTTTCATTTCCCCTGTCTTCTGTGCTCCAAACTCCAGCCACCTTGGTCTTCCTCAGTTCTCAGCTCCACCTCAACTCAGGAAGAACTTCAAGCTTCACCTGAGTTCCCCCTTCCTATGCAGCCTCAGGGAAATACTCTCTAGGCCCTAACCTGGTGCAATTATTGAACTCATTTTGCAGGTTTTAAATATTTAGGGTCCCCTGCTTTTCATTGGGCTTCCCTGGTGGTTCAGCTGGTAAAGAATCCACCTGCAATGCAGTAGACCTGGATTCAATCTCTGGGTTGGGAAGATCTCTTGAAGAAGGGAACAGCTACCCACTCCAGTATTCTGGCCTGGAGAATTCCACAGTCCATGGGGTCACAAGTCGGACAAGACTGAATGACTTTCACACTGCTTTTCATTGTCTAAAGGCCATGGTCAGTTTCTTAAAAATCACTGTTTCTCACATTTTATCTGTTTGGTTTCAGGAGGGAAAGCGTATCTAGCCCCTGTGACTCCATCTTGGTCTGAAGTGCAAGTGTGGAACATTCTAACAGAAAGACCTCACACTTTCCTAAATTATGCTGAAATACCTATTTATATTAGGGAAGACAATCCCAGACTTCTTTTGCCAGCTACTTATCGATAGCAGGTTTCTTTTCTTATAACCTGGAGCCAGACATTTGAAAATGCCAGAAGCACTGGGGTAACTTGAAAGGCAGTGGCTTTCAGATTCTTCAGCCTATAAAAATGGAACACCAACTATATAATCTGAGCCTTAATAATGAAAATTAATCTAGTTTGGGTATTGGAAAAAATAATTCTATAAACCTATTTAATCCTGACTGGCTAAGGTATATTTTCTACATTAAAAGGATATATCCTGGTTCTGAGAATGTCAAAATATGGTATACATTTTTTTCTTCCCTTCCATTGCTTTTGACCAAAACCTTCTTCCTGCATTGTGTCTGTTAGTCCACTGTGAAGCAGCCAAAGCAGCTTTACCTATTCAGTACTGTAGGCATTTTACACATGTACTTTCTTTCCTCAAAAATATGGGCCTTGAAACTCATCCTTGCTGTCTGCTTAGGGTGTCACGTATTGAAGCCAGTCAAATCTTTGGCCTTGAGTATATATCTATGAAATTCATTTTGTTCATTAGTCAGATGGGATAATAACCACTCCTGTTTGTTTTGAAACTGGGTAAACGTCATTTGTCATATACAGGCTTTACAATTCTAGCTGAGATTTTCAACATTATTCTTATTTATTATATTAGAATTTTAAGTTTCAAAGACTACGCCCTTTCAAGATAAACACTTTTAACATTGTCCTTGCTGATGACTTTTAAAATAATCAGAAAGGCTAACTGAATTGCCATCTTCCATGTTCAAGAAATTATCTCCAGGAGCAAGCTCCAGGAGTTGGTGACCAACAGGGAAGCCTGGTATGCTGCAATCCATGGGGTCACAAAGAGTCAGACATGACTGAGTGACTGAACTGAACGGACTGATGGCCTTTGTTCTTCCATCAACATCTAGTTGAAATGAAATGAAATCTGTTTCATCAAGTGCAGTACCGAGTACTTTTTTTCTTCCCTACAGAGTAAGAAAGTTTAAGTTTCATTTAAGGATAAAGACCAAAAACCAAAGAAAAATATGAGCAGTAATAGTTCCTATTATCATGAATGAAAATGTTTGGCTTTTAGTAAGAACAGATTAGAATATGATGGCAAAAAAAAAAAATTGTAATGAACAGCAATTATTTTTTTTCCCCTAAACTGGCCAAAGTCAGGAAAAAAAAAAAACTGCATGCTAGCTATGTTGTCAGAAATGAGAATAATAATTAGTTAAGCAAATCACAAGAAATAAAAACTATCTTTTTTTTTAAAAAAAAGCATGAGTCAAATTTCCCACCTAGCAAGAAAACAAGCTTTTTGGGGGGTCAGTTGCTGTAATTTCCAGAGTATATGATTTTTTGAATCCAAAACAAAGAAGACATGTGAGTTATCCCTTAACACATGGTCTGATTTTTATCAAATTCATTTAACAAAATTGTGTTATTCATGTTGAAGTACAATAACTGTGCATGCATCTATAATGAGGCATGTTTAAGAAAAAAGGGGGATTTTGCTACCAGTGACTGGAGAAAATGGCATCAAGGCTGGAAAAGCCCATGAAAATGACGTACATGGCATTCATTTTTCACTTCATCAGTACCATAAACCTTTCCATATATATCAACTGCAAATGTAGCATATGTTATATTTGAATAGTAAGTATTAAATTAAGTTTTTTGAACTTGCCTAGGGGCAGCAATCAGCATATTCAACTTTTTCATAGAGGGAAAAATATATTTTGATTTCCAAATGAATACATAGAAAGCAATGTATTTTGAGTTATCAAAGAAACTTTAGAATTCAAACTATTTACAAATGGGAATTGACTGTATTCTGATCTTATGGTAGCTTAAGAGAGAAAGCAAAGAAGCAATATCTTATCTCCCTACTTTATCAATAGACATATCAATTTGGGGAAAAATGATATTGTTAAGAAATAGAAGGCAATATTAAAAATTTAGAAAAATAATGTATCCTTTTCGTTTGCTGAATTCAGATTTCAAAACTATTTAGCTTTTTGCTGTTGTTTGTGTTATAACAAACAAATTAAAAAGATAAATATGATAATTTTAAAAACTGGTTATGTTTTGTAGGCAAGATTTCTAAGTAATAAAAAATAGCATAATTTTGAAAAAAAAATTTCTCAGTAATGATTTCATATGATTTTTTTTCTTCTAGCAATCTCTCCAACAATTTCAGTAAAAAATACAATCCTTAACAACTATTGAGTATTTGTTACAAGCCACATCTAGTGTTAAATAGTATACCTTTACTATCTCACCTAATTTTCCTTCGAAGAATTGTTACTAAATTATACTTTACAGACAAGGAAACTGAGGCTTAGATCAAGCAATTTTCTTAACATCACACAGTAACTAGGAGAAGCAGGCAGAATTCAAAACTAAGACTACGACTAGCAGACTGGAAGATGCATTTAACCAAATGTCTCTTCTATGGATCCTATGAAGGGACAAAATAAGTTGTTCTAATAATGGGTAACGTTTATTGAGCACTTACTGTTAGGCTAGACAATCTTCATTTCACTTTACATGTGATAGCCCATTTAGGTGTCATAACAATCTATGAGTGAATAGCATTACCAATCCAATTAAAAAGGAAATTGTAACAAAGCACAGAGGTGGCTCGGATGGCAAAGAGTCTGTCTATAATGCAGGAGACCTGGGTTCGATGCCTGCATTGGTACAATCCCTTGGAGAAGGGACTGGCTACAGTCCACAGGGTCACAAAGAGTTAGACACAATTGAGCAATTAACACTCATTTTTCACAGAGATTTTAACTCTCTTATTTGCTAAAGATCATATAGCTGATAAGTGGAGCATTAGGGCTCAAATCTTGGACTGTAGAGTTCTCATATAATATTAATTTTTATATCTAAGCTTTGGACAGTAGGGCAGCAAGAAGCTTCAGGACATATTCACTGTCAAGAATTTAGAGATTAACCATAGTACAGAGATGTGCTTTAAATGTGGAGATTTCAACTCAGTGAAAACCACGTAAAAGGCTTTTGCAGTTATCCAAGCATGAGGCTGCAGATAACTATTTTCATTATAGTGAAAACTGAAAGAAAAGTAATATATGTATATTACAAATTAAAGAACAATCACAATTTATGAACCCAGTTTGAGAAGCCAGTGAAAGTGACCACAAGTTTTGGAGTTATGCTGCTGGCATTGGCATATGGTAACAGGAAAGTTTTTGAGAAAATAATGCATTGGTAATTAATATCTATATTAATCAACTTATTTTGTTTCTATATCATCACTTAAGTTGATTTGAAGCTTGTGCAATATTTACCATCTATATAAAGGACATGGGGGAGGATGGTGGATGCAATGATTTGGGAGATTGCGACTGACATTGATACACTAACATCTGTAAAACAGATAGCTAGTGGGAATTTGCAATAGTGGAGAGAGCTCAGCTCGGTGCTCTTTGGTGACTGAGAAAGGTAAAATGAGGAGACGAGGTGGGAGGGAGATTCAGGAGGGAGAGGATATATGTGGACATAGAGCTGATTCCCTTTGTTGTACAGCAGAAACTGACACAACAATGTAAAGCAATTATACCCCAATTTAAAAAAAAAAAAAAAAAGAGTAGAGGAAGGCATTAGAGAGGAATGACTGTTAGAAACCAGTTTTTGTTCCATATCCTGAGATTCCCTAAACATGACACTAGCTAAATCACTAAATATTCCTGAACATTGCTATGTAATATGCAACCTGAACTTATATAAGGGCTATAAAGATCACAACATCTCATATATAGGGTATGGCTTTGTAACAGGCAGAGGAGAAAAAAAAAAAGATTATCATTATTTCTATGTAGAAATCCCTACTCTTAGATTGTACACACCCTTGTTGCACTATCTGTAAATACTATTCTTGATGGTGACATGGGTTCATATCTCAGCTCAACCACTTAACCTCATGTTTTGGGATCTTGAACAAATTTCTCAAATTCTGTGCCCACTGTGTAAATGGAATACATAATAATATACAACTCAAAAGATTGTATCAAACATCCATGATACAATCAGTGCATGTAAAGTGCTTATAGTTGTACCTGAAATACATACTAGATCAATGACAGTCATTATTATTATTAATACTAACATCATTATTATTTTTTTTGTTCAGCCATATAATGCTGTTCTTATGGGTTATCATGGTCATTTGGATTTCACTAATTTAATATGTACACAGATAAAATTAACAATTTTCACAGGTATTGAAATATTTAAAGATAGGTATAATGATTTCCTAAATGTAACACTTCATCACATAATATTTGTGCTGTTTTTAATTATGCAAATAGAAAAAAGTTGATACAATGCCCTCAACATGTATCCAAAATGTGCTGTACTTATTTTTTGCTGAACAACAATAATTATTTATTATCCAGTTGTTTAAAGTGTTCCTCTTACTATATAAGTGAAGACTGGTACTGGTATGTCACAGTTTGATTTAAAGGTACAATGACTTTTTGTATTTTTTCTTTATTTTCAATCAGTGTGTTAAAATAAGCCAATGGGGAAGGCATTTTCCTCGACAGATATTTTTCATAGTAAAAAAAATATGCTGAGATTACAAAATATTTTCAAATGTTACCATGTGACTATCATTTCAGTGCATGTATTTCTGTGTAATGGCATTTGCCATCTGGCATTCTTGCAAGTAAGTCTTCTTTCTTAACACACTGTACATTTTTTGCCTATCTTTCTCAGTTTGTCTCTATTCATAATTAATCTCTAAGTTCACCTCATAGACCTCTCCCGCATGTTCTCTTAGCTAAGGAAACAAGTACTCAGGAGTGCAGCATCATAGGCTGGGAACAAAGGATTCGCATTCCACTCTCTGTGTTAGAGAACACTGATGTGATTCTCAGGAGCCAAGCTTCTTAGCAACGAAATGAAGGATTTACAGCCCTCCAGCTTTCTCAGCTACCAAAGCTCTTGAAGGCTTTCAAGAGCTGACCTTTTTAGCAAAGAGCTGGATTCTTTTAATGCACTCACTTTCAAAAGGTAACATACCTATTTTCCAGTGTAATGTGAATGCTATTAAAAGGGAGTTTACATGGACACGAACGTCAGTGGGAATGAAATAGGATTGTCCTCTTCTCAAACTCATTGTTCCTCCAAATATTCACAAAACCAAGATCATGTCACTCCTTTTATTCACATTTTTTATGGCTAGCTTATTTGTAGAGCACTGTCAATAGTAATTAATGCCTTTTTAAGTGTGTAGGTTCAAACAAGATATTTACGAGAGATGGTGTAACATTGCTGGAGAAGAGGGCAGCTAAGTACTAAAGACTTTATTGAGTGTGAGTTTTGTTATGGCTCTTTTATATATAACTCTAGAGAATATACATTCATTAGAGACACCATCCATTTCTTTGAAGTAATACAGAATTTGTCAAATGCTCCTAAAATAATGTGAATTTGAAGTTGCATCATGACACTACCAAGTCCCCCTTCCCCTTCTTTTTGTATTTTGAGTGATTTTAAGTGTATACAATGCCCTTATAGTTACCCATTTCAGGAATATTATGGCTAAAGAATATCAAATTCTCTTTACCAAGACACAGTTACATGTCCAGTGTGGCCAAACAGGTTCATTTGTTGAATACTGAAATGTGTAAGGTAATATTCTTGTCACTGGGACTTCTACAATGAAAAGGTATTAACTTTCTCTGAAGATCTCACAAAGGAGTCATACCATCACCTCTTCATGGAGTTGTAAGACCTACCAGTAAGTGTTCCCAGACTCGAGAAGATGGTTACATACTATCTGAGCAATTTGTCATAAATCTATGGTTCTGGAAGTTCTCATATGGAAAGGAGGAGGAGAAATCCCTGAAATGAGGACAGAATTATGAAAATAAGCTATTGGGTAACTTTTCAATTGAGAAATGGTTCTTCATTGTGTACCAATGTTCCAAATTCAGGTCAGCAGCATCAATTATTTAATAACCCCTCAATAACTGAGGGGGAAAAGTCAGCCTCATCTTAAAAGGTAATGCTGACCAAGTTGATCAAAAATTCAGCTGAATTCACTGAGTTTCAAGGGAATTTAAGGTTGTTTATTGGCTTTTGCTCCTATTACATTGGCTTTTGGTCAAACAAATATAGGATAAACCATATTTCTCATGGTACCATGTTTTTTAAGTTTCTTATAATAATAAGCTGAAATTGTTAATTGGTGTAAAACTTTAAATCAATTTGTAAAGTAAGAAAATTTCACTTTTTTAATCTTCCAATAATCTTCTGGTCTCTTTTTTCGTTAAATGTGTGTCAAATCACTTTATTTCATTTGGTGCTTAAGAAAAAATCAAGGAATTGAAACATCATTAGTTTTCCTATAACTACTGATGCCCCCATATTAAAACATATGCCCCTAAAAATATGCATCTAACTTCTAACAAGTAACCTAGAAATTCAATGTAATCTTATTAATTTGTTAATTACTATCTGTCAGTTTAACCACAAACACCAGTAATTTCCATAGAAAAATTATATATGGTATTTTTATTTTGTTTTCTACCTTGGCATTGAAAAAGCTAAAAATTCAAGTTCATGTTAAAGAAGGCTTATTGTTATACCTGTAATCAAAAATTCAATGTTAACCTTCAAATTATAACTTCAAAACAATGGGCAGATTGAAAGAAAAATATTATTTTTTTAAAGTGAAGACAAAAGGATAACTTATGATTTCCAAATGGCCTTTGAAGAATAGTAGTCATCCTTAACAAAAAAAATGTAACTAAATAACACTATTTAAATTTCAAATCATTTCCCTTCAAACTACAGAAAACCACCAACAAATATTTATTGTTATCAGAAAGATCCACAAACTTAAAAGCTTTTGCAAAACAAAGGAAATCATAAACAAAATGAAAAGACAATCTAGCTACTGGGAGAAAATATCATCAAACCAGGCAGCTGACATGGAGTTAATTTCCAAAGTATGCAAATACAGATGGCTAAAAAGCACGTGAAAAGATGCTCAACAGTGCTAATTATTAAAGAGGCACAAGTCAAAACTTCAGTGAAGTATCATCTGAACAGCAGTCAGTACAGTGATCATCAAATAGTATACAAATAATAAATGCTGGAGAGGGTATGGAGAAAAGGAACATTCCTGCACTGTTGGTAGGAATGTAAATTGGTGCAGCCACTGTGGAAAATAGTATGGAGGTACTTTAAAAAACTAAAAATAGTTTTAAATTTGATCCAGTCATATGATCATACTGACCCAGCAAATCCACTCATCTGCATAAACCTAGAAAAGGCAAGAAATTTAATTTAAAAAGATACATGTACACCCAAGTTCATAGCAGTACTATTTACAACAGCCAAGTCATGGAAGCAACTTAAGGGTCTAACGACAGATGAATGGATAAAGAAGATGTGGAATATATATATATATATATAATACATAATATATGTGTATATATGTTGTTTTGATGTTTAGTCACTAAGTCGTATTCGACTCTTTGCGACCCCATGGACTGTAGCCCACCAGGACAGCCCCATCTGTCCATGGGATTTCCTAAGCAAGAATACTGGAGTGGGTTGCCATTTCCTCCTCCAGGGGATCTTTCCGACCCAGGAATTGAATCCACAACTTTTGCATTGGGGGCTTCCCAGGTGGTGCTGGTGGTAAAGAAACCACTTGCCAATGCAGGAGATATGAGATGTGGGTTCTATCCCTGGATTGAGAAGATTCCCCTAGAAGAGGGCATGGCAACTCATCCCAGCATTCTTGCCTGGGGAATCCCCACAGACAGAGGAGCCCAGTGGGCTACCTTCTGTAAGGTCACAAAGAGTTGGACATGACAGAAGGGACTTAGCGCAAATGTACTTTTGTACTGGCAGGTGGATTCTTTACCACTGAGCCTCCAGGGAAGCCTATGTATGTATGTATGTATGTATGTCATAAAAGAGAATGAAATATTGTCATTTGCAATAACATGGATGGACCTAGAGAATATCATACTAAGTGGAGTAAGTTAGACCAAGAAATACAAATATATAGGATATAACTTATATGTGTAATTTAAAAAATAATACCAATGAATTTCTTGATAAAACGGAAATAGACTCATAGACATAGAAAACAAATTTATGGTTCCCAAAGGGGAAAGAGGGGAGAGGGATAAATTAGAAGTATGGAATTTATGGATACAAACTACCATAAGTAAAATATAGAAACAACAAGGTTTTATTGCATAGGTAAATAGACAGAGAACTAAATTCAATATATTGTAAAAACCTATAATGGGAAAGAATATGAATATATATACATACATACATATATATATATATATATATATATATATATATATATATATACACACACACACAGACCCATGAATCACTTTACTGTATACCTGAAACTAACACAATATTGTAAATCAACCAGACTTCAATTACCAACAACAAAAAATTCCAGCTTTTAAAACTTTACTTAATTGCTCATCAGAAACCTACATTAAATTGGACCCTGAAATTGAAAGATAATTAGCTTCAGATTATAACCTTTATTTTCATTAAATTTTTGATAAGAAGTCAGTTTTTAAATACTTTCAAAAGAAATATTTAACATATGCTTTCTTCACTATTGCTATTTTTGCCTTTCAGAAAAAAGATGAGAAAAGATTAATTATGCCCTTAAATATCTACCTACATTTCAGCCCAAAACTTTTAAAGGGTAGGGAAAGTGGAGAAAACTTTCAGAGAAATTCATAAACCCTTCAAGTGCCACAGATGGGTTTTAGGTAGCATGAGCAATTTATTAGATTTATTGCTTGTACTTGCTCACATGAAGGAAGTTATAAGGTATTCCACAAAAGAAGATAAAATTGAAGGTTGTTGGTAGAAACTGTTATTGTTGTAAACTATACAAATGAGGGATGTGACCTAGGAATAAAAAAAGAAGTTATTTTCTCTTTTCTGTCACCTGGAGACATCTCTCCTTTGAGTCATTTTTGAGTCTTTTTCATTGTTTTATTTTTCATCCTTGTAAAAGCACTCTTACTGTTTAGTAAGCAGAATTAGGGTAGCTGAAGTTTATAGAGTCAATGGCTGACAAACAATAAGGTCAATGTCTGTCCCATCCTGGAAAAATTGAGGTTAGAACAGGTGAAATTATCATTCTGTTTTGTTTTTATGGCTCTAATAGAATACCAGAGAGTCCCTGACCTCTGCTGCCAGTCATGTCTTACTCTAACAGCAACGTGTAACCTTTGACACTCAATTAAAACAGGAAATAAGACAAAGAATGGGTCAATATGCATGTTTGGCCAATGCAAGCCTTCAAAATAAATTCCAAGGGGCTTTCAAAGGAGCCATAACCCCTATTCACTTGGCACACTGACATTAAAGTTATGGTCAGTAAAGTAAAAGAAAATAGAAACAAAAATATAAGCTGTATCATTTATTTTCTTTCTGACCCTAAGACCTGTGTATTAAGGTATCTCACAACAGAACAATTCACTTTACACTTTCTGGTTACTGAGGGTGAGGTTCTTGCTGCTAACTGGCTGAACAGGACAGGATAGATGCCAAAGGCACAGAAGGTTGCTGACTTGAATAGTCAGATCATTTTATTTAATGTGAACTTATTTTGTAAATAGAAGAGAAACAGAGAGTACTTTCTTCATATGGAATAACAGCAGCTTTTTTTTTTTTTTTTTTTTTTTTAGAGAAGTTAAATACATCAGAGCTAGTAATAGGCTTTGGTGATCACTCAGAGAGGCTTTCCAGAGAAGGCAATGGCACCCCACTCCAGTACTCTTGCCTGGAAAATCCTACGGATGGAGGAGCCTGGGAGGCTGCAGTCCATGGGGTCGCTAAGAGTCCGACATGACTGAACGACTTCACTTTCACTTTTCACTTTCATGCATTGGAGAAGGAAATGGCAACCCACTCCAGTGTTCTTGCCTGGAGAATCCCAGGGACGGGGGAGCCTGGTGGGCTGCCGTCTATGGGGTCGCACAGAGTCGGACATGACTGAAGTGACTTAGCAGCAGCAGCAGCAGAGAGGCTTTCACACTAGGGAAAACAGGTGTGCCATAATTCTGACATGTCCTGCAAAGCGACAACTTGTTAGTGGGTGTAAGTTCCACATGTATACTCCAAGATATTATCTCATGTTTTATCAGGAAGCAATGAGGAAAGTGCAGGAGAAAAGACATATGAGGCAAAAAGCAACAGCAGACACACCATGGTCCTGGGATTGGTTAGGTCTACATGCCAATTCTGTGCTTCCCTGGTGGCTCAGAAGGCTTACTGCCTTCAGTGTGGGTGACCCAGGTTTGATCCTTGGTTTAGGAAGATCCCCTCAAGAAGGGAATGACTACCCACTCCAATATTCTTGCCTGGAGAATCCCATGGACACCATTTTCTAGGAAGCAGGGATAATACTATATACCTCTTGATACTGTGTTTATTTTCTTCCTATTATTGTTTTTGACTAAATGAGATGGTTCTTATTTAATTATTCAGTGACTAGCATAAAACAGGCATAAATATTTCTTGTGAAGTGTTAGTTGCTCAGTTGTGTCCAGCTCTTTGAGATCCCATGGACTGCAGCCTGCTAGGTTTCTCTGTCCATGAAATTCTCCAGGCAAGAATACTGGAGTGGGAAGCCATTCCCTTCTCCAGGGTATCTTCCCCACCCAGGGATTGAACCTAGTTCTCCCACAATGCAGTCAGATTCTTTAAATTTGAGCCACTAAGGAAGACCCTCATTAATTCATTATATATATATATTTCTCTACTGAACCAAAATGATTTGATCTAATGTGGCTCAGTTGTAAAGAATCTGCCTGCCAGTGCAAGAGACACAAGAGATGAAAGTTCAATGCCTGGGTTGGAAGAAGGAAATGTCACCCCACTCCAGTATTCTTTCCTGGGAAATCCCATGGACAGAGGAGCTTGGCGGGCTACAGGCTATGGGGTTGCAAAGAGTAGGACACTACTTAGCAATGAAAAAACAACAATGTAATATTAACTGTTAGAACTCCAGAAACACAGTACCAAGGTGTACAATTTCACATAAAGTGGTCATATATTTATTTTCAAGTAAAATAGTTTAGACAGGCATTTGTATGCATACAAAACACACACAGATACACACCAACCCACGTACATGCATATCAGAAAAGATCTGGAAAGATATACATAAATGTCAATAGTAGCAACCTGTGGTGGTAGGAATATGATATATGTTTCTTATATTTGGGCTTCCCTGGTGGATCAGTGATAAAGAATCCATCTGCCAATGCAGGAGACCTGGGATTGATTCCTGGGTCAGGAAGATCCCCTGGAGAAAGAAATGGCAACTCACTCCAGTATTCTTGCCTGGGAAATCCCATGGGCAGAGGAGCCTGGAGGGTTACTGTCCATGGGGCTACAAAGAGTTGGACACAACTTAGCAAACTAAACAACAACAATTTGTTGCTTTTATAATAACAATATAAAAGGACATTTTAATATTTGCAAATCATCTACTTAGTTTAAAATTATAAACTTGATTACTGATAATCCTTCTTAGATAGGCTTTTTACTTAAAAATATTAGCGATATTATCTTTGCACCATCTCTTATTTCTAGCATTCACAGATCCATTAATTTCTGAATGTGTATATTAATTGATGGAAAATGTGATTTTCTACATGCCAGCTGATACTATCTCATCCCATTTTAAAGGAAAACATTCATGTGTTACTGCTTTAATATGATGAAGGCGATATTGAATTCTGCTAGTATTTTACTTAGGCATTAGACTTTGTAGTGTGGGAAATTAAGATTGGTCTTTAGTTTTCTTTATGGTATAAGATTATGATGTTTACTATAAGTACTTTACTTGTTTTTATGAAGAATTTGGATGCTTTCTCTCATTATATATGCTTTGAAACATTTTCAGTAACATTGTGATTTACATTTGTAGAATTACCTTGATTATTTTAATAATCCCTGATTATGTGGGGGTAAGTTTCCATAAATTATATTTTCTATAAAACATTCATAGAACTTATTGCACAGTTTTGTAAAATATTTAAAGCTTTTGGGATTTGGGGGATATATCCTTTTTGTCACTCATTGTTTTGTTTCTGTGTATTCTTCTTTGCTTTCTTGAATAGATTATTCCTAGTTACCTTATTTTATTTTCTCCAATACAAAATAAATATAATAGGATAGTTTATACTATTAGTTCTACTGCTTTCTAGATTAAATTCTGATTTTATTTTTATTTTTAATGATTTGCGCTACATACATAATGAAATAATTGCCATGATAAGTTTAGTGAGCATCCTTCATCTCATATAGATACAAAATAAAAACGTAATTTTTTACCTTGGATGAGAACTCAGGATTTACTCCCTTATTTATTTTGATATTAAAATAATTTATTAATTATCTCCTTTTTAGGGGACCAAGTTCATCATCGACCTGTAAGATTTACTTTTATTTCTTATGTTGTTTAGGTCTTCTACATCCCTGCTGTTTTGACTATTTAATCTATCTTTGGCAAAGATAGTATGTTAAAATATTATATTATGTTTGTGTTTCAGCTTATTTACTTCAGATTTCTGATACATTTTGCTTTATGACAGTTTATGCCTTGTTATTTGATGGATAAATATTTATAACTGTCATATTATCATTATAAGCTGTAGCCTTTAAAATTATAAACTGCCTTTTGTTGGTTTAATATTTCTATGGCTGAATTTTCTACTTTGTCTCTTGCCAATATTGTATCCTCCTTTTCATATATCTACTATGTCCACAACCTTCAAACTTTTTCAATTACTTTGTTTACTATGTCCCCTGTACACATCAGATAATTGAATTTTTCTTTGAGTAATCTGAAGATCTTTTCTTGTTCTGCTGAACAATTTAATCTCATTTAAATTGCTTTACATGACAAATTCTTGATCATTTTTGTCATTATTTTAGGCCATGCTGTTTTAGATATCTTTCACTATGTAGACAATTTTCTTATTTTTCTTTTACTATTACGATATACAGGCTATTCTATCATTGTGTCCTCTTAATAGCCTTTATATTAATACCAAAATAAGATACTCTGAGCTTCTTCTTTTTAGACAGTATCTTTCAGTTCCCTAAACTGATAATAAAATTAGAGTATATCCTTTCCTCACCATCCTCCTTTCTACACTTTCTCTGACTTAACTATCTGATACAATGGCATCATCTTTTAGGGTACTTTGCTACTATAGTATTACTTAGAAAATTCTGAATGTATTTTTGGCTTGCAAGTGACAATATCCTTTCTTCTTTTTTATAGTTTCCATAATTTTATCAGTAAATACTTTGGTATGTATGAATCTCCTATACCAGAGATAAATTCTCCTTGACAGAGTATGTCTTTTCAAAATGAAGATTCTAATCTTAAGGACATCTCCTGAATTATAATTTTAAATACTTGCTCCATTCCACTGTTTTTCTCTTCTTTCAGAGCTCCAATTATGTGATTGTTGACCATGTTTGCTTTGAAGATTGATGTAACTTCAATATTTATCACTTGGTCCTATGGCCCCTTTATATTTTCTTTTATTTCAGTTTTGTTTTCTTACTTCTATGCATTTGATCTGTTCTGTACCTTACTGTGTTGTCAATTTTTTTTTCTTTTAGCTCTTTGTAATGTAGTCATTACTTCAGAAGTAATCTTATGTTTTACATCTACTTTTATTCCCAATTGATATCCAGTGAATGAATAAGACAAATTTTCTGGTTTCTCAACTCTAATGATGTTTCAGTGACTGGTAATTCTTTTTGTACATGGTATTAATGCCTCAATACACTGTACTTTCTATGCACTTTTTCTCTCTACCTTGTTGTCCTTAGATCAATCTAGAACCTTTCTACCAAAGAAATTGGAGCACCTGACCTGCAATGTTTGATACTCAGGAATAAAAAAAAATGGAACTGCATCTTAAAAGCTACAAATATCATACGGGAAATTTAAGAAAATACTTTATTATTGATAACAGCTGATTTGAATGCCTCTGTAAATAATATTTATGAAAATGTTATTAGAACATAATCTAGATATTTTTAAAATAAACTGGAAGATAAATTTAAGAAAATTAAAAGGAATTTTTTTAAAAAGGAGAGAAAAAGTGAGACACAGGGACTAAATTCAGAATATTTGTAGTTAATAATAATTTGAGAAGAAAAGCAAAGAGACACTAGAAGCGGAGGAAAATATGCATAAATATCTCAAGTTCTCTTGGGATTAAGAAAGACTTAATTCAGGCTGAAAATATTTTCCAAGCACTATTTGCTATAAGTGAATAAAACAAGAACACTTCATAAGTTTAAGGCATAGTCTTATAAAACTTCAGTGTTTCAAGAGAGAGGAAAAGTCTTAATAAAACTTAGGTGAGGTCAAGTAAAGGATGCTGGAAGACTTAGTTATACTAGAATAAGAGTCAGATTGGTATTAGACCGTGTACTCAAAAGCAATGGGACTATATGTCTACAATTATAAGGGAAATGTGATTTTGAACCTAGAATCCCTTACCAAGAAAAACTAATAACCAAGAATGAGAGTAAATATAATTTCAAACATAAAACACATATAGATCAACCTTTCATGACCACTTTCAAAGGAGGAAATATTAATGTACTTCATAAAAGGAACAGAAACCCAAAGAGGAAGATATAGATTCAAAGAAATAATCTATTTAATTTAGGAAAACAATGTAAGTAAATTCCAAGTTGTCAGCTCTACAAAATCCTTAGAATACAACTGGACTATATTGAAAAGTTAAGTCAAAGGCTCTATGAAGACTAACTTGAAAAGAGTCACAGATTTTGTTTGAAACAAATTGTCTATTTAAGAATCTCTATGATATTAGCAATTAAAGGATAACATGTTACTTTATTCAAGGAGGAAATGGTAAGGAAATGAGAAACTTCAGGGGATAAAAGTATATAAATTAGTTAAATATGAACTAGACTAATATAAACCATGGGTTTTGAGACAATAATATGTCATAAGTGATGATAATTTACTTGACTTGATGTTTGAAACCTTCTCATTTGAGAGGCATGGACATAGCAAAATGAAATCACACTTTCTTTTCCATATGACGTAGCTCAACAGGCTATAAGAAAGATATTTTCAGATATAATCCCAGTATAATTATAAACATTTTAAAATTAACTCTTTTATAATACTATTATCAATCTATAGGGTCTATCCAGACTTAACTGTCACATTAGCGTTCTTCATAACAAAATAAAATCCTAAACTGTGGGTTGTATTGAGCTTTCACATCCTTGACAATAACTTCACAAGTTAGTTTTAGTGATCACCTTGGTTCATTTTGTACTTTGCCCCTTGGGTCCACTTCTGCTAGTGCATAAACATCACACATATCCAGTTATGTTTGCCATTTATATTCCATCTATGACTCCTGTACCTTAGAGGTCATTAGAGAACTTCTACAGTAGCCAACAAGTTTCTTTAAGTACCACCGATTTTCTCAGAGGAGTAAGTCAGAATTAATTGTTTTTAAAATTTCCTATGCTTTTAAGTCATCATCCATTGCAGAATTTCATGCCATAGAATTGTGCTTATTTGTTTCAATATTTTTAAAACTGTCTTCTCAACATCTAAGATGTATATCTGACTACACTCTGCAGCCTATTCTTTCAGTGCCATATAGACTATAAGATAACATAATGTCTTCGTCCTAAATTTCCCATTGTCTTCTCTTTAGCAATCAATTCTGCCCTGCCCAAAAGAATCAGATCCATTCTAACTGTTTGATGAGTTTTTCCCTTTCACCTCTGTGAAACTGACTTTTTCAAAGTCAAGTTAAGAATCTTTTTTTTGTATTTGAATGAGACTTTCAGTAAATGTCCAGATGGTTGAAGCCTCAAATAACTATTATAATTTGCATCTTAGCCAATGTGAGCTACATGTACAAAAAGTGGTTTCTACTCCCTCTATACAGCAGATTACTCTAATCTAATCTTTCATAATGGCATCACTTCTGTTTCATCCTCTATGCTTGTTTGAATTTTCATGGATTTCTGAGAATGTATATATTGTTTTGAGTTTGAGATTTTCTCTGTCTTCTGATATAACAGATGTTTCTTTTGAATAGGGCATAATTTTCCATTAGGGTATTCTTATCTTATCCCACCAAGTTTTGGAGAATACTAAAAGACGTTATTTGCTATTTTATCCTATAATGTCAGATTTGCACTACTTATCATTCATTCTTTACATTTCAGGAGTCTACAGTTTCTCAAGCTTAGTGCTAGGTAATATATATTTTAAGATATAAGTGGATATATTGTGAAAAAATGGTGTCAGGGTCAAATACTTTGGGAAGCATCATCTACCATAACTTCTTAGCAATTCCCAAGCTGAATAACAAGTGAACAGCCCAGAAAAATACCACATTAAAAAAAAACAAAAAGCTAAAAACTTGCTTAATTTTGTAAATCTTAAATGTTAAGCATGCCCCATTCAAGATACAGATAAAACACAAATACAGCATTGTTCTCCCCTTTAAAATTTATGCAATGAATTTAACCTTATCCTGGTCCTAAGTGAAAACTTCAGCACGTCCACAAGCCCTGTATGTTAATTACTATTAAGTGATTATTAGAGTAACCCTGGAGAATCCCAGGGACGGGGGAGCCTCATGGGCTGCTGTCTATGGGGTCGCACAGAGTCGGACACGACTGAAGCGACTTAGCAGCAGCAACATCAGCAGCAGAGTAACCCTAAAGTTGCTGTGCTCTGCTCAGTAGCTCAGTCGTGTCAGACTCTTTAAAGTCCAATGGTCTATAGCCCACCAGGTTCCTCCGCCCACGGAATTAACCAGGCAAGAGTAATGGAGTGGGTAGTCATTCCCTTTTCCAGAGGATCTCTCTTGTATCTCCTGCACTGGCAGACAGATTTTTTCCCACTAGTGCCACCTGGATGGAGAAGGTGACGGCACCCCACTCCAGTACTCTTGCCTGGAAAATCCCATTGACAGAGGAGCCTGGTAGGCTGCAGTCCATGGGGTCGCAAAGGGTTGGACACGACTGAGCGACTTCACTTTCACTTTTCACTTTCATGCATTGGAGAAGAAAATGGCAACCTACTCCAGTGTTCTTGCCTGGAGAATCCCAGGGACGGTGGGGGGGCCTCCTGGGCTGCCGTCTCTGGGGTCACACAGAGTTGGACACGACTGAAGTGACTTAGCAGCAGAGCAGCAGCCACCTGGAAAGTCCAGCCCTAAAGTTACTTTCAATTAAAAACAAAATATCAATATATAACCAGATTGTCTATTCCAAGATGAATCAAAGAGCTTAATTTAACATATATCTTCTTCCTAACACCAGACCAAGTCTGTTTCAGACTGAAAGGAAAGATTATTTCCATCAACTTACAATTCTCCTACTTCTCCTTCCCAGGAGGTCCAGACACCTCCAGGGATTTAGGGGTGGATAGAAGAGTGATAAGGGCTTAAGAAAGGACTTAATCAAAGGCCAGTTCCTGTTCCTTAAGACTGGCAAAAGTTTATAGCTGTTGATCTCATGAGCATTTTTTGTTGGTGGTGGTGGTGGCAATCTTTGGTAAAAGTTTATCAGACCCACTAACTTCCAGGTGCTCACTTAAGGACATTTCCTGTTGTTTCTAGATATCCCATAATCACATCCATCTTCACTGCTGGGCTCCTTCTGCCCACTCAAGTGGCTCTACTAGCCAGGACTCAAGAATACTCTACCCTGACCCTCTCTCCTACATGGTCACATCTATCTACACGAAACTCTCAGGCACTCCCTGCCCTGATAAACTCTGATTGTACAAGTCAGTCTCAACACAGCCTCCTCTCACAGGCCACTTTCATTTTCTCACAGGAGTCAGGATCCAGTCTTCAGAGTCCCTAGATTTCAAGGAGCACATTTTAAGCTTTCTGAGAGCTTCATAAGAGCCCTCCTCACTAGATTTGCCATAAGAAGGCAGCACAGCCCACCACTCCCTCTTGGTGAGCACAGGACCACTAGAAGCACTGTACTGCACAGCAGCAGGGCTTCCCTGATGGCTCAGATGGCAAAAAGAATCTGCCTGCAGGGTGGGAGACCCAGGTTCCATCCCTGGGTCGGGAAGATGCCCTGGAGAAGGGAATGGCAACCCACTCCAGTATTCTTGCCTGATGAATCCCATGGACAGAGGAGCCTGGCAGGCTACAGGCCATGGAGTCACAAAGAGTCGGACACGACTGAGCAACTAGCACTTTCACTTTTAACAGGAAGTGAAACGACCTATATTCTGTGTGAACAACTGAGGGTTGGAATGAGCGTGTTTTTCAGAGGAAGTACAGCACCCTCTGGAATTGTGCAACATGGAAAACTTCGATGGGGGGAGGCTGTCAACACAGCAAACAGATATTGTCAAAGTTATGCATTCAAAGTCCTCCCTCTTTACTAGTTGATATTCTTTCATTGTGTCAGAGAGTTCAGAGGTCACTGAACTTGTTTGTGGACATTTCCTTTGTAAATTCTGCATGTGGAAATCTGTCTGCCTCATCTCCTAGCATCTGACATCTGTCATGTTTGCACCTTACTAAATAATAAGGAAACAAGGAAGCAGTTTTAATATCCTGTTATTCAAATATTTCTAAAATTATTTGTTTACAGAAGATATTTTCCCCCACAAAACACTGATTAATATTTCATGGGACAATGATTATCCATGTAACAGAGTTTGGGTGACATGAATCTGTAGTCATCTGAGGTCAGATGTCATAAACAAGATAACTATAATTTTTATTTGCCCAAGACACCTTTCCATCCTCTTCTTTTGATTCTGTGGGAGAATTTCACCCTCTTTCCCTGTCTCAGTGGCCTTTTATCAGAAAATAAGAATGGGCAAATAAACAAAGAAAAACATAAATCAAGCCCACATAAATATTTTGGATAGAATGAAAATGTTTTCCTGCATTTCTTAAGAAGAAAGAATATTAATCTGGGGGTAAGAAATGAATGGAATGTATCTGCAGAATAAAAAGGAGTCAAGGTCAAGAAAGGAAATTTCTGAGTTCCTGGAAATAGTTGAGTCTCATTAGACAATTATACCACCAAACCTGCTAGTTACATGAGAAAATACATTCCTCTCTCCATTTTTCCTGTTAGATATTTTGGAATAGTTCTCTATCACTTATTATTATTTTTTTACTTTCTTTAACCTTAACACTCTAAATATACTAGAAGCTCCTTCTCAGTTGTTTTTCTTAAGAAAACAGATACCTCTTGTTTGTGTATGTGTGTGTGTGTTTTCCAACTTTGAATCCATAGGCATATCACAGGTCAGTATTAGCAGGCTTATCATTTTCTGTCACTCAGCCTCCTATTACCTATGATTCTTAATATGAAACCAGAGACCCTGCCAGATAATCCTGGTAAGCTAATATAATGCCACATTTGACCCTAATATATCTTACTCTTAACTGGATGTAATAATGAAATATCAAGATAATATTAAATCATTTGGAAAAACTCAAGAGCATAAGTTTTATTTTGGGGTTTATATCAATTTCTGAGTGTAACTACACTAATGCTAATGACTTTTGGACCTAAAGCTCATATTTGGAAATGAGCAAGCACATTCGGTTCTAAAGGAATTATGCACAGGTAATGGTTCCCACCAGGCCCTTCCGTTTTATGTGTTGATAGATTTGGCATGATTTGCTACTATCCACTATTATTCTCAGTGAATGATTTACATGCTCACTAAAATTAAAATATATATTTTAAATATGGGAGAATATGGAGAGTTCACTTTAGAAACCTACTTGACATTAAAGGCATCCTTGTATTAAGACACAATACGAGCAACCAAGGGAAATCAGACTGAAAATAAGCATAAAATTAAATGAACTTATGGACTCACACTTTATTAAATCCAACCACTATGAAAGATTATCATAGTTTACCTTACTCAAGTGAATATACTCTTAAGAAAAATTCGCATTGGTAATAAACTGGTGTTATGTGTGTGTGTGCACACACATGCAAGAAATATGTAACTTCTTTAAGAATTAAATGTGTTTCCAGATGAAGTGTTATGTAAGAAAAGGTAAGCATATAGGATTATATTTCCTTTCCAAAATTCATCCTCACCTCATCAAGCAATAACTATGATCAAGCTAAGTTGACACATAGTCAACTTAATCAAAAGAGAAAACAGGAAAAGGACAAAAGAGATACAGAAAGAGAATAATATAGTAAAGCTAAGCAAAGGATAGCAGCCCTTAGAAGTGTATTGAATAATATCTTTGTCAGGTAGAGACTCACAGAGAAGCAACATCTCTCTCCAGTGAAACATATTCACAAATCTTTCTTGTTATACTTTTACAATCTTTGAGTCAGTCTGTTCAAAATTATTTTAAATGGATAGAAACCTGCTGAGTTGCATTTCATAGCTGTGAATGGTCACACTAGTTCTGTAGAGAGAATGGGTGGCTATTAACATCGACACAAGAACACGAAGGATAAATTGAAAAATATATTTTCATTCTAATTTATGGGTTTTTTCCAAAGACTGAATTCAGTTCATTCTGAGGGTCTTAAATTGATCTCTCTCTTTCTTGGCAGAACAACAAATGTTAGAGGCAAAAGAAAGTAGACGGAGTTTTCTTGAGAGAATTTGACTACATAGTTATGAGTGATGGAAAAGTCATGTCTATCTCAAAGACTCATACTTCTAGAGAACCTCCAGAGCTAAGAAAATATATATTCACCAAATACCACTCCTTAGTTTACAAATAGGAAAACGAAGATCAAAAAGTTGAAGTGATTTGCTCAATGTCATACAGAGAGATACTAACAGATCTATAACTGAAATTTAGTTGTTAGGCTTTTTCTATAAAATTGTGAACCTGCATTGTCTGTCAATTACTGGCATCAAATACCCTTCGATCTTCTCTGAAGTGTTAAACTCAGAATCTAAGGCTGGCAATGAAGCACATAAGAACATTTAATCCCATCTAATCAGTGTGCATCATGTGAAAGATCCACTCTCACTTTCCAAACAAAATTCTCAAATACAATAATCAAAATTAAACTATTCCTAAAAATGAATTTGCTTTTGAAAAGTCTAATATCTTGCATAATTTTTGTAAAGGCACACTTAAGATGAATTTTTTTGCATGCAATAATTTCATAGAAAGAAAATGCATTAGGTGTCATTTTTAAAACTGGAAGCAACCATCAAACTGGTAAAAACCATTACAGAGGAATTTGCCTCATATCCACACTTGTGCTGCTGCTGCTAAGTCGCTTCAGTCGTGTCCGACTCTGTGCGACCCCACAGACTGGCAGCCCATCAGGCTCCCCCGTCCCTGCGATTCTCCAGGCAAGAACACTGGAGTGGGTTGCCATTTCCTTCTCCAATGCATGAAAGTGAAAAGTGAAAGTGAAGTCGCTCAGTCGTGTCCGACTCTTCGCGAACCCATGGAGTACAGCCTACCAGGCTCCTCCATCCATGGGATTTTCCAGGCAAGAGTACTGGAGTGGGGTGCCATTGCCTTCTCTGCACTTAGCTTATGTTTATTCAACTACACACAACCATAAAATAGAGTGTGAACAATGTAACTAAGTTGAGCTATATGAAATCAATATTTTTTATAGTTTAAAAAATATCACATATCAGCAACTTTATATCACTGAGCCCACTTGCTTCTGAATGATCATGAAATGCAAGATAGTAAACCTGATCTTATTTCTTGCATGATATGAGTATTTTGCTAAGCTAAATGTGACTCATATTAAATTACTTCCCCTTTTTTTACCATAGAAGTCTTAAATACAGTCCACTGGCCTTGTATTTACATAAATTCATGTGCACTGCACTTTTTGAGAATGAGCAATTTAACAGCATTATTAAAGTTAATTTGAGGAATGAACATTTATCACATTTAAATTTATAACTTTAAAATGTAAATCTGAGTAAGATATGAATTCACTTATCTCTGGGGGTTTTAAAGTAAAAAGATTTACTTTGATCATTAAACATTAATATCTTTTTTTTTTTTTCTCCAATTTTATTTTATTTTTAAACTTTACATAATTGTATTAGTTTTGCCAAATAAACATTAATATCTTTTACAATCTTTTACAACAAATATGGCATTTATTTTATTATATGAAAGATATCAAAGACTACTACCTGAGAAATTACCTAGTCTACTGCTAAAGCTGAAACTCCAGTACTTTGGCCACCTCATGCCAAGAGTTGACTCATTGGAAAAGACTCTGATGCTGGGAGGGATTGGGGGCAGGAGGAGAAGGGGACAACAGAGGATGAGATGGCTGGATGGCATCACTGACTTGATGGACGTGAGTCTCAGTGAACTCCAGGAGTTGGTGATGGACAGGGAGGCCTGGTGTGCTGTGATTCATGGGGTCGCAAAGAGCTGGACACGAATGAGAGACTGAACTGAACTGAACCCTCCATATTATTTCAAGGATTCTAGAGGATAATTTAGGCTTCTTATGGTAGTTATCAGGCTTCCCTGGTGGCTCACATGGTAAAGAATCTGCCTGGAATGCAGGATACCTGAGTTCAATCACTGGGTTGGGAAGATCCCCTGGAGAAGGGCATGGCTACCCATTATAATATTCTTGCCTGGAGAATTCCATGGACAGAGGAGTCTGGTGGACTACAGCCCATGGAGTCACAAAAAGCAACACTTTCACTTTTGATGATGGTATCACTATAAGACGACATATCTTTAGTTTTAACCTGCTGCCCTTTCTACTACTCATCACTACAGTTTACATTCACCTCCAATAAATGGATCCTTTATTCTTCAGTGTTTGATTTTATATTATATGAAGGCTGTTTCAACCTAAGAAGTACCTGTCAATAGCTATGCACACTTCTTACTCTTCTGTACCTCAAATGTGGGAGCAAGAGAACCTAAATTGAGAACTTGTAATGGTGAGCACAGAAGACCTTGAGAAATCAAGCCAGATTATTTCCACAGCTATTTACTACTCTTGGTTTACAGGACTTTGACATCACGATCAGTTCTTCGTTTTAAGCACTGGCATCACTTGCCAGAAGAAACAGGACAAAGAATCTAACAACAACAGCTGAAGTCAGGAGGGCTGAAAGTAGACTGATGGATTGAGTGTCAAAACTTCCCGGTGGATATCTTTCCCAGTATTTAACAGAATAAGTGATTTGCAAGCAGAGCAACCTGATTTTGAAATCCGAGCAGTTTCACCTTCCACTCTGGATCTTGACTGTGCAAAATTAAATCACAATAAAGATTAATGCAATGTGTTAAGTTGTCCCTGAGCTATCGGAATCAGATAAGAGGCGTGTGGCATTGTGGGGAGATCACATAAGATTGTGATAACTCAAACGCGCAATTTGTCAAATGGCTCCTTCTGTTGGCACAAAGAGCTGAAGCATTTTCATGAGCTTGAGCTCAAGATCTGAGCAAGGGCGAGAAATAACTATTTTGCTTTGTGGATGAACAAAGATAAATGCGTTCTGAATTATGAAGAGGAAAAACGAAGTGTGATTAAGCTTAGATATTTTCAAAGTATTTTTCTTAAGAAATAAAGCTAACACAAACATTTCAACTATCCCTACACCTCGTCCCTCTATATCGTATCCTCAGTCTCTGTAAAGGGAACGACAGCACTTTGCATTTATATAGCACCGTATGTCCAAAAACTCAGTAATGTTATGAATAGAAATAGTTTAATTTATCCTTACAATGTATCTCTTACATGAATAAAGGGCTATATATCTTGTTTTTATTTTTTGTTTAAGTCTAGAATAAGTCAAGTTCAGAACTATAAAGTCATGCAGACCATGTAGCTGTAATAATTGAAAAGAATGGCCCTATTTCATCATTGGATTTCCATCAGAGCCAAGGATTGCAAATTTTTTCGGCTGAAAATATCATAATAGAAGTTTAAAAACACTCTATCTACTTTCAGGGCTGCCACTTGCTAACATGCAGCTTTTCTTACCAAGTCACTATGTCTATCTTATAACACTCTCTTGGTTTGAAGAAATGCAAATCTGTATCAGTAATTAATTATATTGAATGTTCAGTGTGGTCAAGACAAGATTTTGAACCAAAATGAACGATGATCCCCAAGCTGGAAAAGGCACATTTAGTTATTAACTCATAAACCAAACAAAAGCCACTTTATATGAACAGTGGGTTCTCCAAAAAGAGTCAAGTAGAGAGAAGACCGGAGAAGACAATGACACCCCACTCCAGTACTCTTGCCTGGGAAATCCCATGGGTGGAGGAGCCTGGTAGGCTGCAGTCCATGGGGTCGCAAAGAGTTGGACACAACTGAGTGACTTCACTTTCACTTTTCACTTCCATGCACTGGAGAAGGAAATGGCAACCCACTCCAGTGTTCTTGCCTGGAGAATCCCAGGGACGGTGGGGGGGCCTGGTGGGCTGCCGTCTATGGGGTCACACAGAGTTGGACACGACTGAAGTGCCTTAGCAGCAGCATAGAGAAGACATTTAATAATTAAACGTTTCTATAAATATACATTATAATAGCCAGAAATGTTGTGAACTAGACTGGGGCTTCCCAGCCTCTGGGCCTCAGACCACACCTTCTGTCAGATCAGCAGTGGCATTAGATTAGAAACAAAAAGTACAATAAATGCAATGTGCTTGAATCGTTCTGAGACCATCTTTCCCCACCTAGGTCTGTGAAAAAATTGCCCTCCATGAAACCACTCCCTGGAGCCAGAAAGGTTGGGGGCCGCTGAGCTGGATGAAACTTGAGTATCTCCACAAGTGCAAAATGGCTCAGGGCTATCCCCAGAAGAACTGATGGGAGGAAATGGTGAAGGAATTCAGGAAATAGATCAGGAGCAGTAGGGGCTTGATCAGGGACTCAAAAGTACTTGGGCTAGGTGACAGAACTTTGGACAACTCTAAGTTCAGTGAATATTTTCCAAACAGATTTTTCTCCCTAATAATTGAACTCTCAATGGCATCAAAAGTAACAAGCTTCCCCTACAAAGGGAAACTCTTCTGAAAGTTTTACTCTTTTCAGAAACAGTGATTAATTGGATGTGGTCTAGACCTCTTGTGTATATAGCACATATTCTCTGACTCAGGAATCTGTGTTCAGGCTATCCAAGCATGTCTTAATTTTCTTTGTCTTTCTCTTCTATGATATTTATTTTTGGTTTCCATATTTTCTCATAAAGAGGAAAATCCTCAGTAGGAATTCTGAAAAACATTGTTTTGTATAAATGAAAAAAGATAGCCCAACTTCAAGGCCTTACATAAATAACACTGATAATGATCTACATTAAAAAAAAAATATATATATATATATATATAAGCTTTGAGTGTATTTCAGAAGTCTGAAGAAGCATGGAGAGAAGAGAAATACCCCAATAAAAAAAAAAATTGCTGCAATTAAGTATCATGGCTGCCTATATTCAAGTGTCCTAGCAAGTATAAAAGGAGTGGTAGTAAATAGCCCTTATGGACCTCCAACAGCATAGATGAAAGTGAATTGAAAGAATGCCACTGAGTGGGTAGGAGTGTATGTGTGTGTGTCTATATGTAGTGCCATTATGTTTCGCCATTGAGTGTTGAGACCATTTCAAATAATGTTAGGATATGAATAGACTAAGAAAGTTCTGCTACATCAGCATCTATACTGAAGAGAGTGATTCATAATCTGAAACTGTAATTCTTTAAAATATGTCATTGCCCAAAGTCTTAGAGTGTACAAGCAATTAGATTGTTAAGTAAAAGCAATGTGGTCACCTATCTGCTCATAGGTAATGCCAAGAGACACAAGTTAGAGATGAAAGGTCAGTATAGCATGTATTATAAATTAAGGCAGATTTTAATTAAAAGTTTTAATTTATTCAAATACACATTTATTCAATAGCTAAAAATATGTACTGAACATCCACTATGTGAGCTATTTTCTAGGTACCCAGAACACATCGGTAAATAAAACAGAAATCTGTTTTCATGGAGCTTCTATAAAAAAGTGAATTTAAAAGTCAATAAATCTATACAGTAACTTAGAAAGTAAATGCTGCTAATGAGAAACTAAAGCAGGGAAGGAGGACTAGAAACCCAGATGGGGTAGCATGCACGCTTAGGTATTCAGTTGTGTTCAACTGTTTGTGACCCCATGGATTGTAGCTCACCAGGCTCCTCTGTCCAAGGGGTTCTTCACGTAAGAATATTGGAATGGGTTGCCACTCCCTTCTCCAGGGGATCTTCCTGACACAGAGATCAAACCTCTGTTTCCTGCATCTCCTAAATTGGCAGGTGGATTCTTTACCACTGAGCCATCTGAGACATTAGAAAGGGTAAATTTGATGATGGGGATCAGAGAAGAGACTGAATAGAGTGATATTCTTTAGTAGGCAAGAAAGAATGAATCTAGTATAGCTAAGCCGATAAGCCTTAAATAGGGGTATGGGGTGGGTTCATCTATAGGAACAGTAGGGGAGAGAGAACACACGCACACAGATTCAGACAGGGGATTTGAGGTAGGAGCTTGTAGGATTTCTCTCACTACTTTCAATTTTCTTAGTGAACTGGGAGTTCAGTCGCTGCATAAATATACGTGGAAACTTGAGAGAGGAGATGTTTGGAATTGTCTCAAATTACACTGAGACAGTGAATGAAGTAAGTAATTGTATGATGGTGGATGTGTTAAACATTCATTTGAAGTTACTAGCTATTAATTTCAGATTAAAACAATTTGGTTCTAAATCTTTCTCCAGTCATAGTCAATTTCATGAATCCAAATGTATGCAGTCAGATCAGCAGATCAGATCAGATCAGTTGCTCAGTCATGTCCGACTCTTTGCGACCCCATGAATTGCAGCACGCCAGGCCTCCCTGTCCATCACCAACTCCCGGAGTTCACTCAGACTCATGTCCATCGAGTCAGTGATGCCATCCAGCCATCTCAACCTCTGTCGTCCCCTTCTCCTCCTGACCCCAGTCCCTCCCAGCATCAGAGTCTTTTCCAATGAGTCAACTCTTCGCATGAGGTGGCCAAAGTACTGGAGTTTCAGCTTTAGCGTCATTCCTTCCAAAGAAATCCCAGGGCTGATCTCCTTAAGAATGGACTGGTTGGATCTCCTTGCAGTCCAAGGGACTCTCAAGAGTCTTCTCCAACACCACAGTTCAAAATCATCAATTCTTCGGCACTCAGCCTTCTTCACAGTCCAACTCTCACGTCCATACATGACCACAGGAAAAAACATAGCCTTGACTAGATGAACCTTTGTTGGCAAAGTAATGTCTCTGCTTTTGAATATGCTATCTAGGTTGGTCATAGCTTTCCTTCCAAGGAGTAAGTGTCTTTTAATTTCATGGCTGCAGTCACCATCTGCAGTGATTTTGGAGCCCAGAAAAATAAAGTCTGACACTGTTTCCACTGTTTCCCCATCTATTTCCCATGAAGTAGTGGGACCGGATGCCATGATCTTCGTTTTCTGAATGTTGAGCTTTAAGCCAACTTTTTCACTCTCCTCTTTCACTTTCATCAAGAGGCTTTTTAGTTTTTCTTCACTTTCTGCCATAAGGGTGGTGTCATCTGCATATCTGAGGTGATTGATATTTCTCCTGGCAATCTTGATTCCAGCTTGTGTTTCTTCCAGTCCGGCGTTTCTCATCATGTACTCTGCAGTAGGCAGCTGTATTTTTCCAGGACCGGGGTTTCGCCAAGTGTTTTTCAATAAAGTGAGAGGGAGGCAGAGAAGAATGTGTCTAAGATAGAATGGTTTTAGCAATGGTAGATAAATTCAAGTTGGGTGAGAAGAGCTGATAGGACATGAAGAGGAAGACAGGCAGTGTAAAGGTATCAGAATCACTGGACTTTGGGACCCCAGGGTCGAAAGTGTTCAATAAAATCCTAGAGGATTTTACACTTGAGGTTGTAGAAAGGTTCAGTAACTTATAATGACAGAGTCTAGGTGTATACCCAAGGTAAGTGCAGAAGAAGCTTTCCTGTAGGTTGGGGAACTGAGAAGCGAGGGCACAGGAAGGATCTTATTTGTGAATGAGACAATCATCAATAACTAAGGCAAGAGTAATTTTGGCGATTGAGACAGGAGTTAAAAACCTTCAGAGTGAGAAGATCACTTTGGAGTAGAGGGGTGAATGATCCAACAAAGAGGGATTCACAGGTGGTCTTATCTGGTGTGGTGACTTGAGAGTCACACTGCAGTGCTTCAGGAGAGAGAGAGGAGACACGGACTGGAAGCAGCAGGGGTGAACTAGGAGACCTAACCCAGCTCTAGGCCACCTGGTAAGGAGTCTGGGAGGGAAAAAACTTCACCACATAACAAAATTACAACATGTCCTTAGGGGAGCCAGGTTATTACCAGCAATAAAGAGGAAGGGAAATTCTTTCTGAGATTAAAATAATATAGAGAGGATTTTGCTGATGATGAAAAGTGCACTATTTTGAAAATTGCAAACATTTTATTTTCATATTGAAAATTGTAAACTTATATTTCATTTTCATATTGGTATCTTGTTGTTCCATTTTTGGTATTTATGATTTTGCTTTGGTATAAAGTTGCTTTTGTTTGGGGAAAATTGACTTTTTTTTTTTTGCATCTTCCACAGTCATTGCCCAGAAAAGTGTATCCTTATAAGCTTAAAGTTATCTAACAAATTTTTTCAAATCCAATTGTCTATCATTTTGATAGAAAAATAAAACCCCTAATACACTGAAAAGGTTTTAAAGACACTTTCCAGTGAAATCCTAATGGCAAACCTTACAGACTGTAGAGAAGAGAACCAAAAAATGATTCTGGGAGTGTCCACTCAGATAAGATGAGGCAAGAAGCTGAGGATACGGAATTCTTTGTACTTTTTTCTTTACGTTTCCTTACCCTCTCTATTTCTTTCCTCGAGTTTGTCTCTTGTTCTTTGTACTTCCCCCTACTTTTCCATTTAATTTCTGTCTTTCTTTCCTCAACCTCTCAATCTTTGATCCCCATGTTTCTCCTTTTTTCTCCTTTTCCAAAATTCTTTCAAATAGAAAGTAATCCAGCACTGTTATTCTCCACCATCTTCCTTACTTTACCCTTCCTATCAGCTTTGCAGGACATTCGTCATCTCATCTGAGATTCCAGCAATGCACATTCATTTGTACTTACAGAAAAGTACTGTTCACTGCCCCTAGCATTTGTTGGCAAAGGTCTCTCATTAATAATTCTGACTCTACTTGGTACCAACAAGTTGGTAAATAGTGTGCAGTGACATTTCAGATATATTTACAGAATTTATAGCAATTGCAGAAATGAAAACAGTTCTCCTCTATCCATTTTATTTTTTTCTTAAGTTAGAACCAAACTGAAACTGATGATGAGTCACTGAAAAGTTTGTGTTGTTTTTTTTTTCTTTTAGCGAGTAAAAATATTAATACAAATCAAACAAATATATTTTAGACAAGTCTTTGGAATATTTTAAGTACCTTATTCTCACTTTTCAAAAATATTAATTTTTTGAAAATATGAATAAAATCACAAATATTAAAATATCTCATAATCACTCAAAAATATGTCCTGTAATAAATCTGACATGATACATGCAGAGATGGTATTTTTGAGATCCTGGTGGTTAATTACCAGTCCTCATGAGACTGATTTCATAATGAAATCTGATATGTCACCTGCTAGTTACATATTTTTGGATGAAGTATTAACATCTCTTTTTGTAACACAAAAATAAGGGCAACAGTACTCTCCTCATAAACTTGTTGGGAGGATTCAATAATACACACAAAGCACTGAAAACCGTGTCTGCCTAATAAACAATAATGACTCAATAAAAGTTTGCCATTAATGTTGCAGAATACTTTCATGTTTCGTGTTCATAGATGACCAATAAAAGGAGAGGTTTCAGTATTATCTGTGACATTTCTCCCCCTCTCTTTTTTTAGTGGATAAGCTTTGATAAAGATAAACTGGTAAATGATCAGTTAATTAAATGAAAGCCACGTCAATTTGTATGACTTGTCAGGTTATGATAGGCACTTAAAAGCAAAGGATGAATGAACCGAATAAAATGAAATGAAATGTCTTCTATTTCTAAAAGAACCATTTATTTGTATTTGTATTAATACTTAGAAATGTTTTCTCTTGTTCAGTCAAAATATAGAAAGTATGTTATGTGCTTTTTATTACAAACAGACACACTTCTATTTTTAAGTATGTTAAAATATTTAAGACACATTATATTATCAGATTTTCAAATTTTGTAAATAAACATTATAATGCCAAAATTTAAACTATGGGTCAATTAAAATTATAACTATTTTATAAATTTCAACTTACAACTATATATGAATAATATCTTAATCAATGTATTGAAGAGTGACTTTTAAAATGACATTCCTTGTTCTTTTTGTCACATATTATATAAAACGTGTGTGTGATGTCACTTTCATGGTTATGTTTTCAAAACAAAAATCAAGATATACTATCTGATAAATCTAATTATACCTTTTGCACTGAATTGAAATAAAGACTATAGAGAAAGATCAACATATATGATAACTTGATTCCAGTCTTCCCTCTTGACAAAATATCTGAGTCCAATTTTTGTTGATAAACCCCAGTATATAAACAAAAACATGACAGACAGGTATAATAAGCAAATAATGTTTCTCAGAATCTACAGAATTTGATGTAGCACTTTTTTTTCCCTCTATAAGTACTGCTTAATATTCAATGAACTCAACTCCAGATAAGGTCTTCTATCCAGTTGTCATCTTCCTACTTGGCCAATTATGAATTGTCAAAGTACAAAGAAGATTTTAAAACAAATTAATTTTAACTTAATTAACTTTATTAACTACTTAATCCTTAAAAAAAAATAAATAGCAATTTGATTACAGATTAGAGAAGAAAACTGAGATTCTTGGGATTAGATTGTTTGTCCATGATCGTAAATGCTGAATTTGAACCCTAGAATCCTTGTTATCAAACATTGTGGTCTACTGCTATTCCAGCTTGGCTATGAACTGTTTGACTATAAAATGAGCAGAGATGGAAAAATAAGATAACTGGGTCTCACACATCCTGTTTCTGAGGATTATCTGATTATATTAGGAAAGAATAGACCTTAGCTTCTTAAAGTACTAGTTCAGTTCAGTTCAGTTGCTCAGTCGTGTCCGACTCTTTATGACCCCATGAATTGCAGCACGCCAGGCCTCCCTGTCCATCACCAACTCCCGGAGTTCACTCAGACTCATGTCCATCGAGTCAGTGATGCCATCCAGCCATCTCATCCTCTGTCATCCCCTTCTCCTCCTGCCCCCAATCCCTCCCAGCATTAGAGTCTTTTCCAATGAGTCAACTCTTCGAATGAGGTGGCCAAAGTACTGGAGTTTCAGCTTTAGCATCATTCCTTCCAAAGAAATCCCAGGGCTGATCTCCTTCAGAATGGACTGGTTGGATCTCCTTGCAGTCCAAGGGACTCTCAAGAGTCTTCTCCAACACCACAGTTCAAAATCATCAATTCTTCGGCACTCAGCCTTCTTCACAGTCCAACTCCCACATCCATACATGACCACAGGAAAAACCAGACCCTTGACTAGACGGACCTTTGTTGGCAAAGTAATGTCTCTGCTTTTGAATATGCTATCTAGGTTGGTCATAACTTTCCTTACAAGGAGTAAGCGTCTTTTAATTTCATGGCTGCAGTCATCATCTGCAGTGATTATGGAGCCCCCAAAAATAAAGTCTGACACTGTTTCCACTGTTTCCCCGTCTATTTCCCATGAAGTGATGGGACCAGATGCCATGATCTTCATTTTCTGAATGTTGAGCTTTAAGCCAACGTTTTCACTCTCCTCTTTCACTTTCATCAAGAGGCTTTTTAGTTTTTCTTCACTTTCTGCCATAAGGGTGGTGTCATCTGCATATCTGAGGTTATTGATATTTCTCCCAGCAATCTTGATTCCAGCTTATGTTTCTTCCAGTCCAGTGTTTCTCATGATGTACTCTGAATAGAAATTAAATAAGCAAGGTGACAATATACAGCCTTGACGTACTCCTTTTCCTATTTGGAACCAGTCTGTTGTTCCATGTCCAGTTCTAACTGTTGCTTCCTGACCTGCATATAGGTTTCTCAAGAGGCAGGTCAGGTGGTCTGGTATGCCCATTTCTTTCAGAATTTTCCACAGTTTATTGTGATCCACACAGTCAAAGGCTTTGGTATAGTCAATAAAGCAGAAATAGATGTTTTTTTCTGGAACTCTCTTGCTTTTTCCATGATCCAGTGGATGTTGGCAATTTGATCTCTGGTTCCTCTGCCTTTTCTAAAACCAGCTTGAACATCTGAAAGTTCACGGTTCATGTATTGCTGAAGCCTGGCTTGGAGAATTTTAAGCATTACTTTACTAGCATGTGAGATGATACTGTCATTAAACATATATATACATTTTCAAAAGAAATGCTGTGTCACTGGGCCCTAATGATGACTTTTAATCTTAACTCATTCCACTTTATAGCCAGAATAATCAGTTAATTTTAATGAGTTTATAAAAAAATGTAAAGATTACAAAATATCATCAATGATCAGTCACCACTTTTTCTGATCTCATTCCCCAATCTCTCTCTCCCTCTCTCCTTTTCCTCCCTCACTATCCACACCCTTCCCTCTCTCTGTTCACTAGAAACCTGTATCACCTTATAAATCCTTACTTTCTTATCCTCTTCAAACTAACCTTTTCCCATTAGCTCTTCAGATTTTTACAATGCTTTACTCACAAATTTATCCTTTCCAGACTATTTAGGGGGGAGAAAAGACAGTTGTAAGTTGAAATTAGAGTATGCATACACACATTGACATATATTTGCCCTGCTACAATATTTGATAGTTTCTTCCTAAGAGGAGATTTTATAAAATCTTCAATTTAATTATCTGTCCCTTCTCACATTCGTAAGTTGGTTAAGTAAAGAAAGTCAGGGGAAAAAGAAAGGAGAAAATAAAATGTGGGTGTTTTGCCAAATAATAATAAAAATAATCTCATAGTTTCAAAATTTCTTCTCTTGGGGACTTACATTTATAGCTGTGTTTGAATAAGTGACTCAGAAAAAATTAAAGGAGAAAACTGATGAATTAATAATACATGATAAAGAATAAATCATGCAAGTTGCAAAGCAAAAACTAAATGAAGGACTGATGGATAATAGTTAAATTGTTTATAATAAAATCATAATAACCACACTGCTGCTGCTGCTGCTAAGTCGCTTCAGTCGTGTCCGACTCTGTGGGACCCCATGACGGCGGCCCACCAGGCTCCCCCATCCCTGGGATTCTCCAGGCAAGAACACTGGAGTGAGTTGCCATGTCCTTCTCCAATGCATGAAAGGGAAAAGTGAAAGTGAAGTCGCTCAGTCATGTCCGACTCTTCGCGACCCCATGGTCTGCAGCCTACCAGGCTCCTCCATCCATGGGATTTTCCAGGCAAGAGCACTAGACTGGGGTGCCATTGCCTTCTCCAATAACCACACTACAAAATTTAAAAACTCTGATTTTGAGGAGAGATTTATTCTTTTATAAATGGCTCTTTAATTGCCCTTAATTGTAACTACTTTCATAACTTGGATTAGAGAGTGAGACTTTCCACAACAGAATGCCTCATATTTTTACTACCTTTCTGCATTTGAAAGAATATTAAAAATTATATTTTCCCTATAATAGTTAATTTGACTGTCCATGACACAAACTAAAGCTATGATCATAAATAAAAATAAAGAAGGCAATGAATGTGATGTAAAGATTTGGGACATTTCTGTTAAGAGTTGCCACTTATTGTTTAAAGTGTATTACACTTAGTCATAGTTCATTCTTTCTCCCTAGTTCCAGTTTGTTCCTAAAAAAAAAGAATGTAGATACCTTAACTTTGGAAGATTCACTGAATTTAATGTTTCAGTAAAAAAAAAATAAAAATAAAAATTTAAATCCTTACTGATGAAAATGAGTTCTCCTTGAGTCAAAATCCTGGAAGAAACCCAGGAGAAGAGTATACTGTCATAAAAAGAACAAGACAGCTATCTATTACATAATGAAGGCAAACTGAAAGTAACTCCATTGTCTTTCGAGTCATTCAAAAATAATCTTGTTCTAGTTTGGACTCTTTTCATGAAATAAGGAAAAGTCGACATTCTATATAAAAGTGATAATATCACACAGAGATAACAATAAGGAGGAAATAAGAGGATAAATGCTATCACCAAAAAGAATAAGGAAATCTGTGTGTAGACACATGGAGTAATTTCTAACTTATACTGTTAAATGGAGCAAAAATAGATGCAGACGGATATGCTACTGACTGCAAATAAAGGGAAATGAAGATATATACGTAGGCATCTGTGAATTCTTGTATTATTTCTGAAAGAGTTTATAAGTTATTTCCTTCTAGAGGACAGTACTAGACAATTTCCAGATATGAATAGAAGGCAGACATGGTCTGTGCTGTATATGATGTTGCGGTTGTTTATTCACTAAGTTATGTCCAACTCTTTGCGACACCATGGACTGCACATGCCAGGCTCCTCTTGTCCTTCACTCTCTCCCAGAGTTTGCTCAATTTCGTGTTCATTGAGTCAGTGATGCTATCTAACCTCTCATCCTCTGCCATCCTCCTTGCCTTTTGCCTTCAATCATGTATACACGTCTTTATTTTTTTTTTAAATTATTAAGTGCATGTATTTACTATTGAAAACTAAAAATTTATAATGAAGATGACTGTCAGTATTCAGAAAAGGTCTGGCACTCATCATTATTGAGAGTCAATGCTAATGGTATAGCCTATCTAGGTTTGGGAGAGATCTAAGAGTTTTGCAAACTCTCTGAAAGTGCCCTTAATTTGTTGTAAGCACATAAATATATATATATATAGATAATGTTATATAAAGCACATAAAATACATATAATGTTAGTGCTTATTTTATATGTAAGCACATAAAAATATATGTGTCAGTGCTAAATACATATATATATATATTTAAAAATACAAGCACTCACATTCCTATGTAAAATATAACTTGAATGAGAAATTGCTTTGATGATGTATTAAGCTATACATCATCAGAGCCAACAGTCACTCTGATGATGTATTGGTGCAATATATCTACAGCTATGACACACTGAAAAAGTATTACTCAAAAGAGAATGGTCTTCAAGTTAAAAACTGATTCAACATAAAATTCAAAGAGAAAACTATAGAGAAACAATTTATCTGTTGCCAAGAAGTGATATGCAAGCAAAGATGTCTTCTCAGGGCACTTCTGTTTTGAGCATTACAACTTTAGCAGGCTCAGGGGAAATCAAAACAGTGTACCCATTCTTCCAGCAACCAAAATTAATCCTGGAGATAAGTGGTTAAAAGCACACTCAGGGCATCATCAGAGGATAGAAGGCTCTCTGAGTACCAAAGATTTAAAGGTGGCCTAGGGTAAAAAATAGAGGCATAGGAGGAATTTCAGAAGATGATCCATATATAATATAAGTGAAAATTTGCTCTGAAGGCTGAAGAGCTCAAAAACTGCAATGGAATACATAGTCCAGGTCCAGAACAGGTGAGCACAAAGTGCCTGTCACAGGTCAACTTCAGAGGCAGTTTAGGGAATCCTCCCTGGTTGATAAACTGACACAGAGGAGGGAATTTTATAGGTTGATTCAGAACTTTTCTATTTATTATTCACACAACCTTGGAAATTTTGAAATAATCTTTTGACATTCAAATTAGAAAGAGAAATTTATGGTAGAGATGGAAATTGCTCACTTGCATCCATTTCAAATCACTAAAGGAGGTGTCTGAACAAATTTGTCTGTGGTTGTTTTGTTTCTTTGCTTGAGAGTCTTTAAGCAAATACAGAACGTGATCTTTTAGTTGCTACTCATTTACTGGTAATCAAAGTTTAGGGAGGTACAGACATTCTGAGGATTAATTTTGCAATATACACCAAGAGCCTTTAAAATCAGCAATTCTGCTTCCAGGAATTCTACTAAAATATATATGCTAAGGAAATAATGAGAGAGGTGTCTGAAAACATGTACTAGAATGCTAAGATTTTCATTCTTCTTCCTTCCCTCACATGTGTATAGAAGTTTTTAAATGTAACATATGCTCATTGTAAAAATGTTCAGAATATTTACAAATGTATAAAGTAGTAATACTAAAGTCCTTTCTCCTTCCATTAAAAAAAAATGTGATCTTTTAGATGTCACTGTGTGTGTAAGCAATGGGAACATCCCCAGTTAATTCATTAATTCAGTGAGCATGTATTTATAGATGACCTACCCGTGCTTCCCTAGTGGCTCAGACGGTTAAGCGTCTGTCTGCAATGCAGGAGACCTGGATTCAATCCCTGGGTTGGGAAGATCCCCTGGAGAAGGAAATGGCAGCCCACTCCAGTATTCTTGCCTGGAAAATCCCATGGACCGCAGAGCCTGATAGGCTACTGTCCACGGGATAGCAAAGAGTTGGACACGACTGAGCAACTTCACTTTCACTTTCACCCGTGCATCAGGTACTGTGGACCTTGAGGATACAAAAGTAAACAAAAGAAACATAGTAACTCTCTGCCTTTATCATGTTTTGTCCCGTTTTCATCCCTTGTCTAACAGCATCCTCTTAATATTTCATGTGCCTCATATAATCATCATGGCCACTCCATCCCAAGTTATGATCACTCTCTTCTGAATTTCACTGAATTTCACAAATGGATGAAACATCATAATCTAGTTCAACATTTTCAATTTAGATGAGCCTATTGTGGCCTATACCAATCAAGTGATTTAAATGCTCAGGTTGTATATATCAAGTTGTATGTATATGACTTGAACCAAGTCTTCTAACCTTTTTCAAGATTTTTCACTGGTATCGTCTGCATATTTACATGTCTGTTCCACTCATTTGGTACACAACCTACACTGTGTTGTTTTTAACTCTTTGTGTGTAAAGTTTATGATTTTCACTACTGAAGAGAACTTTTGAGTCTAAGGACTGTGTCTAATGTATCTACGTATTCTTCTCTCTCCAAACCTAGGACACCTCACTGTCTTCCTGATATAGAAACATGACTGCAAATATTACTCTTTCTAACTTTTCTCGATCACTAAGTTCTGAGATAAGAGCCATTTCAACTAGTGCTCTGCAAGTGACTTGATCATGTCACTTTTAAAAAATAGATTGTAAAAAATAAAATAAAAAAAATAAAAGATTGTGCGTCTCTACTAATGTCACATTCTAAAAAGGAATTCCATCAGATTTGAAATTGTGGCAAAAACATTTTCAGCAAAGGCAGTGAATTCCAGGGAAAGTACTAGTAGACGGACTCCTAATCTGCTTAGTTCTTTCAGATTTATTTCTTTTTTTAAAACACTTTCTTGGATTATTGTTGATTTACAATGTTGTCTTTAATTTCCACTGAACAGCAAATGACTCAGTTATAATATTGGGTTGGCCAAAAAGTTCATTTGGGTTTTTCTGTAGGATAGTATGAAAAAACCCAAATGAACTTTTTTTCAACCGTATATATATATATATATATACATATATATATGTGTATATATATTCTTTCTCAAGTTCTTTTTCATTATGGTTTTTCACAGGATATTGAATATATTTCCCTACACTACATAGCAGGACTTGTTGATCCATCCTATATATAATATACATACATAATACTTGGCATCTGCCAATCCCGAACACTGCATCCTTCCCTGTCCCTCCGCCTCCCCTTTGGCAACCACAAGCTATTCTCTATATCGGATTGATTTCTTTTGATCTAGGTGGGGCGGGGGAGAGGTGAAAGTCCTAGGTATGATTTAACAAACACACTGAGTAGAATGGTCCCTGAAAATGTGAATGCTGAATCTGACTGTAATATTTGAGATAGGAAAGAAAGACAGTTCAGTGACAACAGATAGGAAGCCTTTAGTTGTAGGATGCTTTTCTTTTTTTCCCCAAGGATTAGAGTGAAGAACTCCTATAATCAGCTCTGGCTAATGAAATTGAGGATATTGTCACAAATTCCTATAAACTTAATACAAATATTAATTACTTTTGCACATAAGAAACACTCTACACTCCTCCCCCTTTTCCAGGTTTCATTTGAAAATCCAATTATACAGAAATGCAGTTTTAATTATAATATTGATTTTACTTCTTTGCTAGGAGTGGGACTAATTCAATTAGTTCTAATTATGTGCATAGAGTGGTCTGACTAATCTTGCAAGATGTTGGCCCACTCCCTAATTTCATACCACTTTTCTTCACATCCAAATCCAAGAGGAAAATTAAGGCTCTGAGAAGGCTGAAATTGTGCAGACCTTTAATAAAGGAACATGAGACAGGAGATACAATAGTCTGTTAAAGAATTTGACAATTTGACAGTGTTTTTTTTAGATGCAAAACTGTGCAAATCAGATTTTGTTTAGTCTTTGCAATTAGCAACTGCAGCAGGATTTAGAGAACTTTCATGAGAATCAGGAGGAAGACTAATGAAATAGTAATAAAGAAATGTTCAGTGGTAACAATCACTTTCCTATTAAAAATATTAAGGTAGGATCAAATAATAAATTTAATCATTTATATAAAAATCAGCAGGATGTTTTGTAGAAATAAGAGGTGTTATGATCATTATAAAATGTCCATGACTATTAAACAGGTGGAGAAGACTTTATTCAAAGCTATTTTAATAGAGCAAAGAGATCTTTTTACTCAACTGAAACCATGAGCAGAATGGGGAGATGTTTAGGTCACCTGTGTTTTTCAGCTGGTTTTACTCAAAGGAAAAGTAAACTTTATGTCTTCATGACAGATGGTAGTTTTATAACTTGAAGCAAGGTGCTCACTAAAGTTAAGCTCTTTCACTCCCACAGAGGTCAGGAGATAGAAGCCTTGATGACTACATACCAAAGGGTTGTCTCCCAGGCCATTGAATAAGTAGTCCTAGGTATAAAAGTGACAATTTGTTGTTGTCTAGTCATTCAGTTGTGTCCAATTCTTTTTTACCCTAGGGACTATAGCCCACCAACCTCATATGTCCAGGAGATTTCCCAGGCAAGAATACTGGAGTGGGTTGCCATTTCCTTTTCCAGGGCATCTTCCCAACCCTGGAATTGAACCCATGTCTCCTGCAAATCTCCTGCATTGCAGGCAGATTCTTTACCTCTGAGCCACTAAGGAAGCCCACTTACTAGCTAAAATACTTCATAAAAGTAAAGTCATTTTCTTTCTCTGATTTTATTATCCCATATATGAGACTTAGAAAGGCCTGGCCTCGGTGATAGTTTCAAGTCTCTTCCAGGTTGTGTATTATAGAAGTCTATGTGTGGTCTTTACAGAAACATTTATAACTCTGATAATCTCATTTACTGCTCTTTTCAACTGAAAAATATGTACCCTAATATCCTGGGATAAATTTTGAGTGATTAACTCCTTCTCTAAAGGAGATATAAGAAAGCCTTCTTAAGTGAACAACCCAAAGAAATAGAGGAAAACAACAGAATGGGAAAGACTAGAGATCTCTTCAAGAAAATTAGAGATATCAAGGGAACATTTCATGCAGGGAAGGGCATGATAAAGTACAGAAAAGGTAAGGACTTAACAGAAGAGAAGAGATTAAGAAGAGGTGGCAAGAATACACAGAGTTCCAAAGTCTATGCTCAGTTGTGTCTAGTCTATGCTCAGTTGTGTCTAGGCTCCTCTGTCCATGGAATTTCCCAGGCAAGAATTCTGGGTTGCCATTTCCTACTCCAGTGGATCTTCCTGGCCCAGGTATCAAACCTGTGTCTCCTGCATTAACATGTAGATTCTTTACCACTAGTGCCACCAAAGTCCAAAATACACAGCAAACTATACAAAAAAAGAAAAAAAAAGGTCTTAATGACCTGGATAATCACAATGGTGTGGTCACTCACCTAGAGCCAGGCATCCTGGAGTGTGAAGTCAAGTGGACCTTAGGAAGCATTACTATGAACAAAGCTAGCAGAGGTGATGGAATTTCAGCTAATGTACTTACAATCCTAGAAGATAATGCTGTTAAAGAACCTCACTCAGTGCGTCAGCAAATTTGGAAAATTCAGCGGTGGTCACAGGCCTGGAAAAGGTCAGTTTTCATTCCAATTCCAAAGGTGGGCAGTGTCAAAGGATGTCCAAACTACCATTCAATTGCACTCATTTCACATGCTAACAAGGTAATGCTTAAAATCCTTCAGGCTAGGCTTCAGAAGCATGTGAACTGAGAACTTCCAGCAATGTGTGAATTAAGAACTTGCCTTTCCTAGAATAGGCAGAGGAACCAGAGATTAAATTGGCAACAATCATTGGAACATAGAGAAAGCAAGAGAATTCCAGAAAAATAAACACTGACTTGTGCTTAACTGACTATCCTAAAGCTTTGGGAAATTCTTAAAGAAATGGGAATACCAGACTACCTTACCTGTCTCCAGAGAAACATGCATGCAGGTCAAGATGCAATTGTTAGAACTGGAAATGAAACAATGGACTGGTTCTAAATTGGGAAAGGAGTATGTCAAGGATGTATATTGTTACCCTGCTTATTTAACTTCTATGCAGAGCACATCATGCAAAATGCCAGTCTGGATGAATCACAAGCTGGAATCAAGATCACCAGGAGAAATATCAACAGCCTCAGATATGCAGATAATACCACTTTAACGGCAGAAGGTGCAGAGGGACTAAAGAGCCTTGATGAAGATGAAAGAGGAAAGTGAAAAAGTTGACTTGAAACTCAGCATTCAAAAAACTAAGATTATGGCATCTGGTCCCATCACTTAATAAAAGGGGAAAAAGTAGAAGCAATAACAGATTTTACTTTCTTGGGTTCCAAAATCACTGCTGATGGTGACTGCAGCCACAAAATAAAAAGACACTTGCTCCTTGGAAGAAAAGCTATGACAAACCTAGACAGTATATTAAAAAGCAGAGACATCACTTTGCTGACCAAGGTCCATATAGTCAAATCTATGGTTTTTCCAGTAGTCATGGATATGAGTATGGATATGAGAGATGGACCATAAAGAAGGCTGAGCACCAACGAATTGATGCTTTTGAATTATAGTGCTGGAGAAGACTCCTGAGAATCCCTTGGACTGCAAGGAGATCAAACTAGTCAATCCTAAAGGAAATCAACCCTGAATATTCATCAGAAGGACTGATGCTGAAGCTGAAGTTCCAATACTTTGACCACTTGAAGTGAAGAGCTGACTCACTAGAAAAGACTCTGATGCTGGAAAAGATCAAGGGCAGAAAGAGAAGGGGCGACAGAGGATGAGATGATTGGGCATCATCACAGATTCAATGGGCATGAGTTTGAGCAAACTCTGGGAGATAATGAAGGACAGGGAAGCCCAATGCCCTGCAATCCATGGGGTCAAAAGAGTTGGATGTGACTTAGTGAATGAACAACAACTGTAATCAAATGGCAAGTAAAATAAGCACTAGGGGAAATAATGTTTCTGTAACACACTCCTTTTCCCCTAACAGACATACAAGAAAAGATAAAAACAAAACTTCAGGTTATTTCCATTTAAACCTCAGCTGTCTTCTGCAAACCTATTGTTGCCTGACCTCTTCATCAATTAAAATAGTTTCAGAGTATCAGATCAATCAAAAAACTTCCTGGATTCTCTTAATGAAGCTTCCCAGCTGGCTCAGTGGCAAAGAATCTGCTTGCCAATGCTGGAGACAAGGGTTTGATCCTTGGGTGGGTAAGATACCCTAGAGGAGGAAATGACAACTCACTCCATTATTCTTGCCTGGAAAATCCCATAGACAGAGCACCCTGGTGGGCTACAGTCCAGGGGGCTCACAAAAGAGTCAGACAGGTTCTCTCAATCGTTGGATAAGATCATGACTCTGAACTGCAGTGTTTTACTTTCAGTATATTCCAGGATGTACACATAACTTATAGAATTTTATCTATTTGGAACAATGTCCACTTATCACTGAGATCTTTAGCATTGACTTCGATCCCAAAGTTACCATTGTTTCTCATACGTCTTACAGTACAATCACTATAAACCCTTACATTAAAAAAAAAAAAAAAGTTTTTTTTAATTTTTTTTTTATTTAAACAAAGTCCAGAACTTTTTATTTTGTACTGGGATGTGGTGGTGGTGGTGGTGACCAACTCTTGTGACCCCATGGACTGTAGCCCACCAGGCTCCTCTGTCCATGTGATTCTCCAGGCATGAATACTGGAGTAGTTTGCCATTTCCTTCTCCATGTATCACGATATAGTGCATTTAAACCCTCAGATTTGATGCCACGGATAAGACCCCATTATTAAAGTAACCAAATACATTAAAGTATTTAGAGGAAGACTCCCATTAGGTCTCTATATAGTCACTTAAGACCAATCTTTCTCTGTATGTTGGTGACAGAAAAATTAACTAAAAATATGAACTCTTCCAGGAAAGAAGGAAACTTAATATAGATAAGCAACGTTTCTTTAGAAAGCCTATGAATTCCAGTTTTAGAATACGGCTTTTTGTAGATCTGAAATTTTATTACACTGGTACCTACTCATACTAAGGAGTTAATGTTTATAATTAAAGAAAAACACATAAATTGGAAAAACTTAGCTTCAATGCCAGAAAGGTCTACTTATTACAAAAAATATAATGATGTCACTGATGATTATCAGCTTTATTCTAAGCACTTTACCTGTATTAACTCATTTAATCTTCCTTTTCATCATTTTACATAAGTGAAAACAATGAAAAGGAAGATTAAGTAACTTACCCAATATCACAAAACTAGTAAATAGCAAAGTAAATAGTTATTCAAAGGTCAGAGCTCCTACACACTAAGCCTTCTTCACACTGCCACATCAGCTTTCAGGAAAGACTTACCAGTTTTTAATTCTAACAGCCATGTAGCTAATATCGCGTTTTATTCTCAACTAAAGTGGGATAATTACTTAACAAAATATTTATAAATATTTTCTCAATTTAATTAGTAAAAAGCAGTCTTTAATTGTTATTTGAATTTGAATTGGTTAATACTGAGTTTGGGCACTAACAAGCAACTCTCTGTTTAATTATTTTCAATTACAAGTTGCCTGTGTCTTTGACCTTTTTTTTCCCTATTGAGGTAATATAGTATATATATACAGGGCTGGTGGCTGTATACAGCCTGGTGGCTCAGCCAGTAAAGGATCTGCCTGAAATGTGGGAGACCTGGATTTGATCTCTGGGTTGGGAAGATCCTCTGGAGAAGGGAATGGGTACCCACTCCTGTATTCCGTCTGGAGAGTTCCATGGACAGAGCAGCCTGGCAGGTTACATACAGCCCATGGGATTGCAGAGTCGGACATGACTGAGTTCACACATTATATATATACATGTAATATATATAACATATAGAACTGTAGCTATGTATATAATATACATAAAGTATGCATATAATGACTTTTGTTTTGTTTATAGTATGTATTTTTTCTTTAGAGTTTGCATTTTTATATTGTTAAAAGCCTTGAAGTTGTCTTTATGATTACTCACTTAATACTTTACTCTTGAAAAAGGCTTCATTGTTCTAAAATCAGATAAACATTTTCTTCTATCTTCTGAGATATTTATGTTTTATCATCTTCACATTTGAAGTTTCAATACATGTAGAATATACTAAGGTCAGGTAATCTAAATCTCTCTCTTTCTCTCTTCACCTAACTAACAAATTGTCGGATAGCTATTATTTAACTTTTCATGTTTTCATTAAATTGAAATAAGATTTTCATACATAGATTTTTTTCTAACTTTTAAAAAACTTTTCTTGACTGATATATCTATTCCTGTGCATTTCCTTTCATACAGTTAAATTACTGGAAATTTATAATTAGCTTTAATTATTTCTATTAGTATTATTTTTTCAAAATATATTTGTCTCTTTTAGACTATGTATACTTACTAAATAATAGACTGATACATTAGACTAAACACTAAATTATGTTCAGATTCATAAAAAATGAAAGAAATAAGAAAAATCCTACTGATTAGAATTGAATTTAACTTAAAATTAATTTATGAAGAATTGACATGATGACATAATTTTAGATCCCAAACATGGCATTTATTTCCATTTAGTCAAGCTCTTCATATTGGTCCTGTACATTTCTTATAAATTTAATTTGTCAGAATTAAATACTCTGGTCATGATAAACATATATAATATGTATGCATATAGATTAGCTATTTTTATTTTTGCATACACCAATACCCTTGCTAAACCTTACATTAAATTTTTTATCAATTTTATTGTATTATCCTTATTATAAAGTCATTTTCTTAATAATAACAGTTCAATGTTCAACTTTTATCTTAGTCCTGATTTTATGAAAACTTGTCTAGAATATCACCTTTATATATTATGTTAGAATTTGTTGGAGACTTATAAGCATATTGTTGTTTTTCTTATCTATTATCTTATGTTTTAGGTTCACTAGCCTAAGGAGGGAATCTGAGGTCTCCTTCAGCCCTTACCTTGCCCTGAAAATATTTTTTTTTTTCTGGATGGTCCTCAGAAGCATGAGTTTCTTCCCTTGCCTGCGTGTATGCTAAGTCTCTTCCGTCATGTCCAAGTCTTCGTGACTCTGTGGACAGTAGCCAGACAGGCTGCTCTGTCCCTGGGATTCCCCAGGCAAGAATACTGGAGTGGGTTGCCCTGCCCTCCTCCAGGGGATCTTCCCAACCCAGGGACCGAGTCCACTGTCTCTTGTGCCTCCTGAATTGGCAGGTGGGTTCCTTACCACGGGCTGCACCTGGGAAGCCCAAATTCATCCCTTTACAGAGTAACTCTGAAACATCAATCTGCAGGACTTGGCTCTGACGAAATTTCTGGATTCATCTTTCTTCACTGCCAATTTAGCAACTGCATAAACATCACTGCCCTTTGTAGTATTGAGTGGATATAAGAAGTTTTAGATTTCAATAGAGGATGAGGATAAGGGACAGGAAAAATAGTTCTTTTGCCCTTAGGAAGTGTATTAGTAAGGAAAGTAGCATCTGAGGTAAGAATCCAAAGTTACAGTGATTGAATAGCAATTTCTTACCTTCATTTTTTTGGATGACCATACTTTTTCTCCTCAATAGTTCATTCTCACTTTAAAGAATAGAAATTCCTACTGAGGTATGGAAAATCACTGAGCCCTGAAGCTTTGTGTTTCCCTGAGCAATTCAGCAACTCCATGGGAAAGGTATGGATGCAAAGCTAACATTGTTGATTTCTTTGTTAAAACCAAATTTTATATATATATATATATATATATATATATATAATTTTCATCTAAATATAATTCCGCATCAACATTTCTCTTAAAGATGAATTAACTTCTTTATTTTTTTCATGTTTCTCTCATCCTCTAGCCTGTAATTCCATGCTTTTCTATCTCACACCAAATATGTACAATTCTTCTTTGGCAGTGCCTCTCCAAGATTATTATCAATGATATTGTGGTGTAAGTCTGTGAGATTGGACTTTCTTACTGTCATTTTTCAAAGTGCTGCTGACTGTGCTATCTAAGGAATGGTAACTCACAAATTACTTTTGTGACTGAAGATAGAAAAAAAAATGTTGTCAATTTCTCGAATTAATTAAGAGATAACATTGATATAGGAATGGGCTAGTGCCACAAATAATTATCACTTGAAATTACACAGTCAAAAAGGCCAATTAAGGAACCAAATATAGCTAATGAGAAAATTTAATTGATAATTTTTCAAGCTGCTGGCCTGGCCCTGCATTTTTTTTTCCCCAACAGTTCAGCAAAAATCACAACAGAAAAAACAACAACAAAAAGCATTAGAGGCTCAGCTAACTTTAAATATTCAAGTTTCTGGATGTTAGTTGAAATTTGTTTTTAGCTATTTGAATCCACTTCACCACATTAATACATAGTTTATTGTTAACAAATAATAATAATAATAATCTTTCCTAATTAAGCATAGTTTCCTCCACTTTGTAGGAATCCTAAAATTCAAAGTAAAAGAGGAGTTTCTATACTTTAAACCTCCTGCTTAAAAAACCAATTCAAATTTACCATGAAGGCTTTATCCTTCACATTATTTTTGGTAGTATTGTAGATTATATCTTCTGACTGACCTTCCTGAAGAAAATATCTAAAAATCCTGGTGAATATATAAAAATGATCTTTTGAAAATTAATTGCTAAGCAGACAATATAGGAAGGAATCTTTATAGCCCCAATCAAAATGAGACAAGGAAAGAAGGGCGGTAAGAGAATTATTCAAGCTGGCTTTCATCTCGAGGATATTTCCAATGTCCTCTAACTCTGAGTCTATTTTTAAAGCTCCATGGAGCATGAATAGTAGAAAACCTTGAGTTTATTCAATACAGAGTGAATAATAGGAGATACAAGCATAAAATCCCACTGAGGAAACCGAAAATAATCCTGCTCTCCCAAAACAGGAGACTGTAGAAGCAACAGCAATGCAAGAAGGAAAAGAGAGCAAAGAGAAGGCGGAGGAAAGAAAAACTGCACCTTTCAAAAAACCTGTTTTTAGAATTCACACATCAAATCGAGACCTTATAAGGATTTGCAGCTTGAATTTACATTTGTTGCGTAAACTAATTTAAAATTAGTATTCAAAAGAAGTCCTAGACTGAAAGGGTCCCCAGGGGTCTGGCAGGAGAAAATACAGGTCTTTTGACGGCTCCACAGAACTCAACTCATACCTCAAATATAAGGGTTCGTGGAATCAATCTTATAAATGCAGAAGAAAACAAGGCACCATGAGTCAAACAGGCAGAAACAACTGAAAAGCAAGTCAGATCCACAAAGACTTCAGGTATCAGAATTACCAGGTTCAGAATTTTTTAAAAGAAGTTTCATTTATTTTAAAGCGCTAAAGATGGAAAACAAAAGTAGGATAATAGAGAAAGAGAGCATAAAAATGTTCACTCAGATTTGAAAAATGTCTATATATGACTTCTGGATATTAAAAATATTACAAATAAAATGATAAACAGTGTGATATTGAACAACATATCATGAAAAATATAGAAGAGAAGTTAATACCTTGGAAGACAGATCTGGACTATTAAGAATGCTGCACAGCGAAAGAAAATATGGCAGATATGAAAGTTATACTACCTCAAAAGTAATGACTTTCAGCTAACTTCAAAATCAGAAGATAGTACTATTGCTAATGCTGTTAATGTTATTAAATATAGTTTACATTTAATGTTATTAAAGATATTCTATCTGTTAGGACAACTGTCAACCCAGAACACCACACAGAGTAAAAATATCTTTCAAAGTGATTTTTCAGAAAAGCAAAAATTGAGTGTTGCCATATTTTCTCATGGGAAGGATTTCTAAGAGATTTAATTCCATTAGAAGTAAATGATGCTTGGGGCTGGTGCACTGGGACGACCCAGAGGGATGGTGCGGGGAGGGAGGAGGGAGGAGGGTTCAGGATGGGAACACATGTATGCCTGTGGCGGATTCATTTTGATATTTGGCAAAACTAATACAATTATGTAAAGTTTAAAAATAAAATAAAATTTAAAAGAAGAAAAAAAAAAGAAGTAAATGAAACACAGAATGGAGGCCTGAGATGCAAAAATGAATGAAAACTAAGATAATATTTTATATAAATCTAAACAAATGTTGACTATATTAATTTATGATAAAAAGTCCATCTTTTTTTAAAAATGAATTAAATCTTCAATAAAATAGCAACAAAGTGGGTGGGAGTAGTTGAATTTAAAGTGATTAAAGACATTTTATTCTTAAGATGGGCAGAGATATTTATTAACATTTGAATTATATTAAGGAACTATCATGAAATTTCTAAGTTATCAGTAGAAAATCATGCACACAACCTTCTGACATGTAAGAGTAAATTATGGTATAATAAATGATAACCAATCCAAAAGAAGCTAAGTGCAAGAAAAAGAAAACTACAAAATTAAATGGTGCAATTAAATTCAAATATATTAGTTATTCAGTTCAGTTCAGTTCAGTCATAGCATGCATGAATGAAATAAATTTTCTAATAACAAAATAGATCAGGCAAACAGAACTTTAAAAATCCAAGTATATGTTCCTTATAAAAGTGATCTAGAAAATACAAAGATGTTTTAATTGACTTAGGAAGATAAAATAATGTGAAGTAAATACATACTTAACAATATGGACTCAAAATACAAATGGAAAAGTGGCTTCATTGCAAAGAGAAAATTAGATGATCATAATAATGAAGGATTTAACACCTCCCTAACAACTGAAAGATCAGGCTGACTAAAAATCAGTAAGTATAGTATTTGAACAATATAATTAACAACTGCTCACATATATGGACACTTCTTAGACTACTAACTGAAAAAAAAATGATTATTATTTAAAATAGGAAAATAAGTTGACAGAAAAGTAACAAATGTAATAGAATGATTCTTTAAAGTTATATAATTCTTAGTTTTTAAAAGTTTTATTAAAGTATGTATAGCTCCTATTCCTCCCTAATGAACCCTCACTGAATGCCCAACTCAAAGGCATTTTTGTATTGAAGGTACTCATTCCAACTCCCTTTGAATTCAGCACTTTCTTCAGTTTTGTCATTGCCCATATTGTTGGTTAATAACACATTTGTCTCCTAGTCTAAGTCTGAGCTCTTCATAAGACGGAAAGGAAATTGCCAGCTTTGAGCTTGAGGTAGGATTCTCTCTTAGGCCACCAGGGATATAGAGAGGTTACTTCCTACACCATTAAGGATCATGCAGTTTCCTTGGGAAGCCCCCTAATAAGTCATTCCTTATGTGATTCCAGGACTTAAGTCTATTAAAGAGAAATGCCCCATAAGTCTTTCTCTTATTGAGGATATTATTGGTCACCAGTGTCCCCTGGCAAAGTCTTTTGTTAATTCTCTAACCACACGGCCTTGATTCCCAGGGTACATGTCGGAATGCTTGTCTCCCTTCATTCTTCTCTATCCCACTAAGGGACACCACTATCCTTTTGATTCCTTATGAATGAACTATTAAGTCTTTTTAATTTTATGTTTTTAAAAATATATCTCAGTTTGTTTATTTCTCCACTCCTAGTCATGCTTGTCATAATTTACTTTAAGTACTGCTAAAGACCCTGATGCTGGGAAAGATTGAGGGCAGGAGAAGGGGATGACAGAGGATGAGATGGTTGGATGGCATCACCGACTCAATGGACATGAGTTTGAGCAAACTCCAGGAGTTGGTGATGGACAGGGAGGCCTGGTGTGCTGCAGTCCATGGGGTCTCAAAAAGTCAGACACAACTGAGCGACTGAACTGAACTGAACTGAAACCTCTTAACTTCCACTGTGTCTCTCTATCAAGTATTTGCTATTATACAATCTCCTGAAGAGACTTGAAAAAATATGTATGAATCAGATTAACCCCTTGCCTAAAATCTTGTATTGTGTCTTCGCATACTTGGAATTAAATCCAATCCCCTTATTTTAACCTGGCTTGGCCTTTAATATCTCCACCTTCACCTGGTAGTTTTCTCCTTGTTAATTTCAATTCAGCAATAGGGGTCTTTTCCTTGTCCTCTGTCACACAGAACTCATACTCCCACATTAGGACCATTGCTTTATCTTCTGTGCCCTTCCCCTGGCTCTTTACAAAACTGCTTCTTATCTTTCATGGTCTTTGTTTAAACATCATCTCCACCGAAACCTTATCTGAAATTCCTCATCTACTGGCTTTTCCATCCAATGATTCTATCAGGACCTTTAAAAATTTTCTTTAGAACTAAAAATCTACATTTATTTATTTAAAAACACGTTTCAAAGTGTATCTTCCTCATCAGACTAGAAGCACCAAGGGACTTAGCAGATCACATTAGCTTGGGCACACAGCACACATAAATGCCAAATAAATATTTTGAATCAAGTAATTAACAAATGGATAACTCAAACGTCTAACCACGTAGAAGTCCTCAACAAATGATAACATGCATATTTTGCATATCTATCAGTTACACAGTGATATATACATACACTAAGCATTGGATGGGCTATGGTGAGCAGAGTAAAATATGCATTTGATGAATACAAGAAAGAGCTACGGTAGAGATGGCTATGTATTCACCAAATCTTTCATTCATTTCCTGGCAGTTAGCTACAGTGTACTTTTCAGTCTCCCATATAAGCAGAACTCTCATGAGACTGAGTTCTGAAAAACTGGATACATATAGAGGTGAAATATGCCATTCCAGGCCTAGCCCATAAAATTCTCCAACACAATCTTCCCCTGTCTCTCTTTCTTTATGCCTGGGTAATCAAGATAACTCAGAATCTAAATTTAAAAATAGGCTTCGTTCCTGATGATAGCATAGAATGGTTTCTCCCACACCTCTCTCCTTACCTTGGACTATGATGTGAGTGAGAAGTAAACTTTCATTATATTAAGCCACTGAAATGTGTGATTGCTTTTAGAGAAGCTGACCTACGCTTATTTATATACCCTCACAAAATTATAATCTAGTAGGGTTATAATGCTGTGTGACAATGTCTTGCATTGTTTTGCCCTTCCGTTAGTTTTAGAATAGTTCCTGTATTAGAACTTATAAACTGAAGTCATAGTCTTGTAATAGAAATGAAATGTCATTCTCTAAAATGAAGCTAAACTGCAGATGAAAAAGGAAATCACAGAAATGTAGGATCACAGAGGAGGTTACTAAAGACTTAAAAAAAAAACTTGTTAAAACAGTCCTTTTCAGGCTCTCTTTTTATGAAATTGTAATAAGAATCTACTTTCTGTCCAAACCTGCTTCTTTATGCTGCAACTTGTCACTTCATTCTGTCTTTTCCAATTCATTCAGTCATTTAAAAGCTGAAAGTATACCTGATTTGCCATTTCTAGGAACTAATTGGTACCTGTGCTAATTGCAGGAGGTACAATATCGGGATAATGGCAATCATCTTATTTTGGGTTATAAGGTTACTGGTACCCTGGGCTCTATAACAAGTCTTTTCATTACCATGTAATATCTTTTAAGTGGGTTTTTGAATTTTATTTTCAAGTATGAAATGGTGCCCCCCTTAAGTCTAAGAATTGGAATGTCAAGAGTGACAGCAGTTATTTTGTTGGTTGTTCATTTCATACTTCTTTTCCCTTTCACTACCTGAATATTCTCATTATCTGATTATTTCATCTGTTGTTCATTTGGCACAGTACAAAACTCCTGTTTTTGCAGGCTGGCCTTTGTACAGGAAATGTGTACTGTAGAGCTGATATTTTTAAAGTTTAATGAGAAAATGGAACCTCCAGAGCATGAAAATGAATTATATATTTTTAGTGAGTTCAGGATAATTATGAAATTGGAGCAACTGCTATACTTACAAGCCTTGGAATTTTACCTTTCGGTAATGTTTGAGGTTTATGTCTTTTCCTAAAATGTTTTAAAATATTTTGCCCAATATTGTAAACTTATTGATGTTTTGAATCCAAGAAAACCAACAGTATTATTTATTGTATTTTTCTATACATTCTATGGTATCATTTATGCCAATTGTTTTTGCTTATCACATGTGACAATTTTTGACATGGATTTAAATATCTGCTGATGTTCCATTTCACAAAATTCTCAGATAAAATTTTGTGGTGACACTAAGAAAGTTCAATTCTGTTTTTAAATATACAAATCTTAGAGGACAAAAGTATTACTCCTCCTTATATTTATCTTAATGTATAATCTCACTTTACTCTTGAAACTTGTTCATTTCCATGAAGAATAGTTTTCAGAAGAAAGTGTCTCAAAGGTAAATTATTTTATGCTAAAAATAAGAATTGTGTCAGAATACAAAACTTACTGAATTAGAAAACTGATGACTTACTGTGATGTACAGCATGATAATTAGAGTTAATAATACTGTATGGTATACTTGAAAGTTGCTAAGAGCAGATCTTAAAAGTTCTTATTACAAGAAAAACATTGCAACTTGTATAAATACAGATGTTAACCAAATTCAAAATACATACAAATATCAAATTATTATGTTGTACACCTGAAACTGTTACCCGTTAATTATACCTCAATTATAAAAATATATTTTTTAAAGACACAATCTGTTGTAACACAGCTATTGAAAATATTTCATGAATGCCAAGACTCAGGGACACACAACAGGCTCTTATTCTCCTTTCATTTCAAACTGGTTCCTTTTATGTCCCGTTTCAAGAGAGTATCCTAAATAGGTCCTCAGAGGATATCTTCAGCTCCTGTGGTTTAAGAATCTCTTGCAAACATGCTTCCCTTGATCCATTAATTCCTTCTTTGCCCAAAATGCTTTGCTCCTAAATTTCCGCGTATATCACTGAATCTATCTTTTCAAGACCTTTGGACTCCAGAGATAGTTTTCAAGAGATAATGTAAATTCTCACACTAACAGTATTAATTTTGAAAATGAGAACTACAAAATCTGGATTGAAGAAAATAATTTTCACTGTGGCATTGTAAAGAGTGATTAAAAGAACCATTTTGCAGATGAGGGAATAAAAATAGGAAGGACAAATAGCTCACCCAATGGTAACCTGTTTAGGAGCCAGAATGTGAATACATGATGGAATCAATTTTTTCTAATCTTTAAAAGTATGGTTATTTGACATTTTGCCTTATATTTTTAATACATTGTTTTGTGATCTATATATAGTATTATACCTGATTTTAAAACTGTTTTTATTCCTTAAGCATGTGTATATGGTTGACTAGTAAAACAAATATTTATTTTTGTTTGGTTATCATTTTTATTCTATTTTATAGCAGAGGATCCTAGCTGGGCATCTTTGGGAAATTTCTATTATTACTATTGTGTTCAGATCCAGAGAGTTTCAGTTTTCTCTTTTTTTTTTTTTGGAAATTCACCAGGATGGGTTATTAACTACAAAGGCAAGCCCCTACTGCCTGCTCCTGAAGATAGATTGGGTGGGCCGTTTCTGAACATAATTCTGCAAACTGAGATATTAACGGCTCTGTTATGTTAAAGGAAGGCAACTTTGGGGACTGGCACTTAAAAACTGATGATAGATTTCTAAAACGTACTTTCTCTGAAATGTTGATCCTAATGCATTGCAACTACGAAAGGTTATGAAAGAAGAGAAAATCTGGGGGGCTGTTGTGATTGTGAACCATTGTCACTGCCTTGGTTGAAACAAAGAGAATATCCTGATTTCCGTACTACTGAGTACTGAGTGAGAAATTATTTCATTCTTAGTGGTGTCTAGAGGCAGAATTCTTGAGTTCATCTAAGTGTTTTGCTATTTCAGATCTAACAGTGAAGTCCATAACCCATTTCATGTAAATTCTTGTTAGTGGTAAAAGAAAGGGGTATGATTTCATTCTTTTCAATGGGTATATCCAGTTTCCCCAACACAATTTATTGTAGTGACTATCTTTTCTCCATTGAGTATCCTTGGCTCCCTTGTCAAATCTTAGTTGAGTGTATAACTTTTTCTGGGCTTTCAATTTTGTTCCATCAGTCTATGTGTCTATTCTTACTGCTAGTACCATACACTTTGGCTTACTATAACTTTTTTAAACTAGGAAGTACAGTGCCTCCAGCTTTGTTCTTTCTCAAGATTATTTTGGCTATTAAGAGTCTTTTGAAGTTTCATATGAATTTTAGGATTTTTTTCTGTTTCTGCAAAACATACCATTGGAATTTTGATAGAGAATGTGTTAAATATACAGATAGCTCAGGGTATAATGGGCATCCTAACAAAATTAACTCTTCCAATCCGTGAACATGGGATATTTTCTTATCGTTATGGGTCTTTTTTAATTTCCTTCAATGTCTTAGAGTTTTTTTGGTGTGTGGATATTTCACTTTCTTGGTTAATTTTATTCCTAAGCATTTTGTTTTGCTTTGTTTTTAATAGTATTGCTTTCTTTGTTTTACAGATAGTTCAGTGTTAGTGTATAGAAATTAAACTGATGTTTGTATGCTGATTTTATATCATGAAACTGCAGAAGTTCTTTATTATATCTAACAGTTTTAGAGTGAAATTTTTAGAATTTTCTATATACAATATCATGTCACCAGTACGAAAGACAATTATACTTCTTCCTTTCTAATTTGGATGACCTTTATTTCCTTTTTCCTTGCTTAGTTACTCTCGTTAGGAAGCCTATTACTGGGTTGAATAGGAGTGGTGAGAGTTGATACACTTGTCTTATTCCTGACCTTAAAGGGGAAAGCTTTCAACTGTTCACCATTTTGATGTTAGATATGAGTCTGTCATATGTTTTTTATTATACTGAGATAGGTGTCCTTAACATTTGTCTTGGCAATGATTTTTTTGAATACAACACTGAAAGCACAAGCAACAAAAGTAACAATTAACATTTGGGCATACATCAAACTAAAAAGCTTCTGCACTGCAAAAGAAACAGTCAACAAAATAAAAAACCAACCTATTGAATGGGAGAAAATATTTGCAAACCAAATATCTAATGAGAGGTTAATATCCAAAATGCATAAGAATTTATAAAACTCAGTATCAAACAAACAAACTGATTAGAAAATTGGTAGAGGAATTAAATAGACATTTCCCCAAAGAAGACTTACAAGTCTCTGTTCCCTGTGCCTTAAGACTATATTCTGAAGAGTGTGAGTTAAAATGGATGAGTTCTCCATGGGTGGTCCCTTCAGGGTGCTTTGGGAGCACGGAGTAAGGAATGGCTAAACTCCCTATTTACATGAACTAATAAGCAAGTTAATGTAATTTATCTGAGACTCAGTTTCTTTAAAATGACTATTCTAAAATATTCCATCCTAAAGGAGATCAGTTCTGTGTGTTCTTTGGAAGGACTGATGCTGAAGCTGAAACTGTAATACTCTGGCCACTTCATGCGAAGAGTTGACTCATTGGAAAAGACCCTGATGCTGAGAGGGATTGAGGGCAGGAGCAGAAGGGGACGACAGAGGATGAGATGGCTGGATGGCATCACTGACTCGATGGACGTGAGTCTGAGTGAACTCTGGGAGTTGGTGATGGACAGGGAGGCCTGGCGTGCTGCGATTCATGGGGTCACAAAGAGTTGGACACGACTGAGCGACTGAACTGAACTGAACTATTTCCCAGACTTCCCTGGTGACTCAGTAGTAAAGAATCCTCCTGCTGATGCAGGAGGGGTTTGATCCCTGGGTTGGGAAGATCCCCTGGAGAAGGAAATGGCAACTCACTCCAATATTCTTGCCTGGGAAATCCCATGGACAGTGGTGTCTGGTGGGCTAAGATCCTTAGGGTCACACATGAGTCAGACATGACTTAGTGACTAAACAACAACCACCACCTAATATATATAATGTGCTTCTCAAAATCCTCATCAATGGCTGCCCACTGAGAAGAGTATAACATCTCAAATCTTGAGCCTAGCATTCAAATCAGTTTGACCCAAACTTATTTTCTTCATCTTTCACTTCCCCTATTAAACATACTCTCTTGCAGATTTTGAAATTCTCCTCCAAGAAATCTCTCTTTTTTATTTTTTTTTTTCTGAACAAATAAATAAGTAAACAAATTCTCCCGGATAAGAATTTCTCAAGATTTAGAGTTATCCTCTTCCTGGCACAAAGAGAGATACACTTACAGATGGAGATTTCCTTTATACCAATAGTCCCCAGTTTATGGTTTGACATATAATTTTTAACCGTATTATTGTATGAAAGTGATAAGTATTCAGTAGAAATCATACTTTGAATTTTGATCTTTTCATGGGCCAGCAATTTTCAGTAAGATACTCTCTAGTATCTTATCTGCTGCTGTAGAGCAGCAGCAGAGCGCCAAAGCTGCCAGTCAGCCACAAGACCGTAAGGGTAAACAACCATAAACTAAAAAGCTTTCTGTATTCATACAGCCATTCTGTTTTTCACTTTTAGTACTTACAGTGTATTCAATAAATTACACAATATATTCAATGCTTTATTATATAAAATAGGCAAAAAGATGCTATTACCCAATGGTAGGACAATGTAGATCTTCTGTTGTAGGTTTAAGGTAGGCTAGGCTATGATGTTCCCTTAGGTTAGGTATATTAAATGCATTTTCAACTTGCAATATTTTCATCTTACAACAGGTATATTAGGACAATTAAACCCATCATAAGTCAAAGAAGATCTATAATTGTAAATGTCTCTTATAAAAGGTTTATAAGAGTTTTCAGTTTTCAGAGCTTCACCTGTGCCAGCTGTTTCTTAAAAAAATAATCAGATGTCAAAGAGGCATATTTTGGGGAGATATATTTTACTCCTCTTCAAGACCCACCTCAGTCTAATGGCCTTCTTCTTTAATTAATTTAATACCTGAAAAGTCTACCTTTGATTATTAAATAAGCCAATATGTTTATTGCTCCCCCCCCCACTTTCTTTTTTCTGTTCATGTAACCAGGAAGAGATAATGCTGACTCCATACTGCATTTGTTTTTTGTGATTTTAATCCTTGTTTTTTGCAGGTTTTGTTATTTTAACATACAAAATGGCCTGCCTCAGGGAACCCTGCTCCCCTCTCCTAAAGTGCCTTTTTTTAAACTCACAGGAAGATAACCTGACCCTGCCCACCTGTGAAAGACTGTGACATTCCTAAGTTCCTCGTGTGGAGAAAGGAACCATTTGTCTGCTACTTGCTGGTGTGAATCAGAAATCCACATTTGGCAGGGGAGCGGGAAGGGGCTGTCGGTGAGGGGATAGCAAATAGCTGTGGCATCCTACTTTATTGATATAGTAGGAGATATTCCATCTGTGAAATGGCTGTAAGGAAGTGAAACTAGCACATCCCCCTACATGAGGTTTGCCATTCTAGGAGATATTTGTAAGAAGTAAGTGGTCTTTATACTTTGTTTCCTCACCCCACCCCCATATCTGATCCATAAAAGAACATGGCATCCAGACACTAGATAAGATGGTTATTTTGAGACATTAGTCTGCCCATCTTCTCTGTCAGCTGGCTCTCCAAATAAAGTCATATTCCTTGCCTCCACACCTTGACTCTCAAATGTATTGGCCTATCTTATGGCGAGCAGAGCAAGCTTGGACTCAGTAACAATTTCTTTCCTGCTTATAGGAAGCTTGCATCTCTTTTGCAATACATGCTATATACAAATTAAAAGTGCACTAAGAATACAATACAATTTATAAGTCCAAATAAGGAGTTGTGGCAATAGCATCAAAGATGGTTAGGGCAAAGATTTGAGATGGGCCACAAAAATATAGTAAGATTTAAGCTAAAATCACTAAATATTATTAATATGTGATCCAATAGATACTTAAATCTACCCTCAAACTTTTCAGTTTTTGTAAACTTGGTTTAAATAAGCTGACATACTTTTTCTTTGTATTGTAACATTTAGGATTATATTTAATCTGGCATCAGGGAAAAAAGCAACTTTTTTCATTGACTTTTAATGTAGTTTTACTTTTATATTTGACATCTGATTCCAGGAGTAATTATCATACCATTTGGAGAAATATTTATGTTTACCATGGTGTTTTCAACAGAATGCCTCCTTAAAAAAAAAAAAAAATCCATAAGTTAGCCAATCAAGAAGACAAATGGTCTGCAGCTGTTTTTTTTTACTCCTATTAACACTCTAGCCTTACCCAACTCCTTCATTTATCCTTCTGTTTTCAAAGGAGCTCTTAATTACTTCCATTCCCATTTCAGTTGTAAATGCTTCTTTATTGCCATTCTTTCATTAGAATAAATCCTCCAACCTATTCAAGGACCTGACACTTCACCACTGATTTACAAATGATCCAATCTTATTAATCAGATGTTGGCCCTGGCTTTGAGGTATCTGTATTGCCATTGCTGATAACTGTTGATGAAAGACCCTCTTTCTTCCTCCCCATTTCTTGGAAAACACAAAGGTATATTTTCAACATTTTATTTCAGGAAGGCTGAAATTAAAAAGAACTAGGGAAATAGAAAATCATGTAATTGTTTTGAAAAGAGTTATTATTTCACACTGTTGGCTAAGCAGACTATGGTTGCAGTGGGGATAATTGTGGCTTATAAAAGATTTGTCTGAAATTTTCCATTAGAAATTCTTTCTTCATAGATTTCAAGCTACTTCTGAATTTATTATCATAGGACCAAACCATAACACCACTGAACAGTGTTCTAAAAACAAAATTAAACAGCACACAAGAAACCACATTAAATAAGTATGGTGGTTGACTTTAGTATTTCTTCTCATGTTCAGGAAACTACACTTTAAAGTACCTTTACCATAAAGAGTATATATGGACTATGTATTCATAAACTATATATATAATTACTATATATATTAATTATATATATACTGGGCCTCCCAGGTGGCCCAGTGGTAAAGAATCTACCTGCCAATGCAGGAGATGCGGGTTCGATCCCTGGCTTGGGAAAATCCCCTGGAGAAGGAAATGGCAACCCACTCCAGTATTCTTGCCTTAAAAATCCCATGGACAGAGCAGCCTGGTGGGCTTGTCCATGGGGTCGTAAGGAGCTGGAAATGACAGCCACACTAGCCAGTTCTGGGCCCAATGAGCTCTTTTCCTCAGGAGATTTGCCACTGTTTTTCTAGCTGTCTTATCTTCCCCAAAGTCTTTCCATTGTTAGCTCCTGTGCTTCAGGTCTTCACTTAAAAGTATCATCTTCCAGAATATTTCTCTGACTACCCTCCCTAAATTTGAGCCTTCCTATCATTATCTGCGGATTACTTGCATATCTCCATAATCTTCCCTAAAATGATGGTTCCATGATTTCAAGAGCTCTTTCTTATTTTTATTATATCCCCAGCACTCTTCATAGCACCTTATACATAATGGGTAACCAATCTGTATCTGGCAAAAAAATGAATTAATAGATGCATAAATTATGAAAGGGAGAGAGTTCACCTTATTCCTCTCAACACTGGTTTTTGACTCTCATTCCAAATTTACATATCGTACAGATGCAAAAGCTATGTTGGAGAAAGAGATGAGGAAGATATATAATCAAAGAGAATGTCCCACAAAGCAGAAAAAAAGTCATTTCCAAATACCTCACCCGCTAGTTATGACATTGCAACTGGAGAAAACTCCTATGCAAATTCAGTCATGCAAGCCCCATTTAGCTCAGGAAAATGTGTAGAAATTGATTGAGTGAGCAGCTGGTGATATTGTAGTCAGGCTCTCTGGAAGTTAATTGGGAAGCGTTGTGAAAAATCTTGACATCGTACATGTAGCTATACTGACTTCCATTGTGCCCTAGACACTCATCACACACAGTTGCTCTGCACTATTACAAAATAACGGGATGCCTCTGCATCTCTGATGACTCTCATCAGTAGCCTGCTAAGAAAATTGAGTAGGAGGGAGTGATGAGCTGAAGCTTGAACTTTTTAATTGGAATGAAAAAGCCCCTAATCTTGTGAGTTTTCATTTCATGAAATATTTTTATTCTGCAAACAATTTCTTTTCAGATCTCTTTTTATATTGTTCTTATGGAAAATCTAGAATTGAGATTAAATGACTTTCTTTTCCTGATGTTTTATTTACATATCTGTATCAGTTACTGATGGTCGTGAAACAAAACATACCAAATCTTGGGCTTAAAACACCATGTGTATGTGTGTGTGTGTGTCTGTGTGTGTCTGTGTGTCTGTGTGTGTATGCATGCTCGTTCATGTCCAACTCTTTGTGACCCTATGGACTGTAGCCTGCTAGGCTCCTCTGTCCATAGGGTTTTCCAGGCAAGAATACTGGAGTAGGTTGCCATTGTCCATTCCAGGGGATCTTCCTGACCCAGGGATTGAACCCTTATTTCATGTGTTTCCTGCATTGGCAAGGGGACTTTTTTACCACTAGTGCCACCTGAGAGGCCCCAAAACACCACATGGCTGAATATTATTTCTTACAAGTCTGCAGTTCAACTCAACAGTGCTGCTGTTCTAGAGTGGGCTTATTCATATGTCCTTGAGGAGCTGGTAGGTTGGCTAGTGGCCTGGACCTCATCTGGAGGAACATGGCCATTCTCCCTGTGTTCCTCACATAAGTTATGTCTATTATATTCCAGGCATTGTGCTCTGTACTGAGGATACAAAGGGCAATCAAACTTTGTGATCTTAAAGAGTATAGGGTGTAAAAGAAGAATAAGGATGTGTGTGTGTGTATATGTGTGTGTATGTATGTATGTGTGTGTATATATATATATATATGTATATATATATATATAAATGCAGGACTTAAATACTAAGAGCACTATGAGAGAAATTTGTGGTTTACAGATAGGACATCAGAGAAAAAATATTCAATCCTGAGTAGAATGAGGAGGAAGAATCAGGATAGACTTTGGGATATATGCCTCTTGAATCAAATCCTAAAACATGAGAAACATTCTGTTAGGTCTTTAAGCTAGGACTCCAGGCAGGAAGAGTAGCTGAGGAAAAGCACCGATGTATGAGACATGCAATGGTTCATCGGGCTTCAGGACTGTGAGGTGTGAATAGAACAGAGCAAGATAAAACTGAAGTAGCAGATAGTGGCTGTGGGAACTGTACATGACAGAATGAGTTTGAATTTTGCCTTAGACACTAAAATGGTAATAATAATAATAGTAATAATAATAAATTACCTCCAATGTTTATGTTTTTTCTACATAATAGAAACTCTTATAAATCTTTTGCATGCCTTTTCTCATCTAGACCTCCTTATACCTCTATGACATGGGTATATGATATACCTCTACAATATCTCTATTTTAAGATGTGGTTATTAAGGAAGGTTATTTAGGATAGAGTCTCTAAATAAACTTATATAATCCTTCAATCCTGAAGATCAAATCCTTCAAGTGCAAAAAATTAAATCTTGCCCTATTTCATCTCTTACACCACTAATTCCCAGTCAATAAAATATATACAAATCTCATTTTCTATTACTGAGAGCATAATATTAAATAAAATTGAAAGTTCCATAAATGATGAACTCCCAACTTAAGCTGCTTGCCATGCTTCACAGCATAAAACAGGGTAGTGAACTACTAATAAGCATACAAGAGATATTTACTAAATTTAAATAAACCATTCATGATGATGAAAAGATGTGAAATGTTTGCAGGCTACTTAATTTGGGGAATACAGTGTTTGTATATTTACCATAGTGCTAAATGATTCTAGGGAAACAAAAAAAGACTTGACAAACTCAGTATGCTTCTTTAGCACCTTGATTAACTGTTGCATTTGTATTAACATCTTATTGAGGCATTGTCTGTCATTCAAAGCATCCTATTTACAATTGAGTTTTAAGTTATTTATGTATTTCTTTCCCATGAAGAACAGTTATGGTTTTTACTTTCTAATAGCTTGAGTTATGCATCTTATGTATATTTTCCTTTTCATTCTGCCTTCCTGAAAACTTAGAGACAAACATATTTTATATGCAGTTTTAAAAAAAATAAATGCCAGTCATGTCTCTCAGCCTAACATAAAGGCAAATAAGGAAATCTCCAAGCATATCATTCAAAGTGATGTCAATGTCCCAAGGCTCTATACAATCAATAATGCACCACTTATCTGTGAAATGACTTTGTGTTGTTCAAAATATTATTTTTTGGTATTTTCTTATTTAAAACATTTGTGATGAAAGAAATTAGAAAATAAAGATCATTAGTGACAGTTACCTAAATAATCCATTAGTTAGAGATGATTTCTAATAATATTGTAAAACATATATCTTTTTAGTCTTTTTTAACATACAATTTCATTTAAACAAAAATAAAATCATATGAAATAATGTTTCCTATATACCCTACAAAACACCATGAATACCTTTCTATGGTATTTAATATTTTTCTACACTATAAGCCTATATTAATGATACATTATAACTTACATCAAAAATACACTATTTGTGGTGTAATAAAGAGTAATAACTGACTCTCACGTTGTTTATATATTACCATTATTACAAACAATGCTCTGACAAGCAAGCTTTTGTAAAGATCTTTCTGTACACTCCTCATTGTTAGAATAGATACCATGAAGCAGAATTATCAGGTCAAAAGGTACATACATTTTCAATGTTTTGTATAGACTATCACACATCCATGAAAGCTGATCAAAACATACAATTCCCCAAGAATATAAAAGTGTTCATTTCCTATACTTTCTCAAACATGGAACATTGTGATATATTATTTTCTTTACTATTTGATTGCTAATGTGTGTTTCTATAATTGTTAATGGAGTTGAGTTTGCTTTGTACATCAGAATTAGCATGCTTTGGACAAAGCATATTACTTCAAAGAAAATAAGTCTTTAGAGGTTAGGACCCTTACCTGGGTCATATTTTTAATTACTGGAATTAGGTACTATAATTGGCAGTTTTTAGTTCATTGTTATAGTATGGAGAGTAACCTTTTCCAAGGGAAAAAATACTTCCAATCAAAAGAGAAAAGTTGGTTAGTCAACTTAGATGTAATAACTACATCCCACTTATATCCATTCTCCAAGCCCTCCGTTGTGAAGGTCCTGACAAACAGTATTCCAGTGAGTCTCTTGCATGTTTTACATCTGAAGATGAGGGGAAAACAACCACTTGTTTGTACATGATTTTCTGTTGTGTTTGGTTTAAACCTTTGTTTAACTGAAATCAATTAGACAGCTCATCCTGCTGAGTGCTAGAGATATAATAGCAGAGTTTCACAGGAATTTGGGAATGAAGGCATTTCCTTTACTCATCGACCCAGAAGTGAAGATGAGATTCAGGGACCAAGTCTGTATGATTCAGAATAATGTGTTCGGTTTTAATGGACAAATAGACTTCATCCAAACAAAATCCATGGATGTGTCTCTCAGATCTGTCATAAAACCAGCACCAGTTGGCAAAGATAAAATAGGAGAATTGGCATCACTGTATGGGTTCTACATACTTGTATAGCTACATGTAATGTAGTAGCTAGGTTTCATTTATAAAGTTATATAGAATCTAAGCTATACTATCGGAGAAGGCAAAGGCACCCCACTCCAGTACTCTTGCCTGGAAAATTCCATGGACGGAGGAGCCTGGTAGGCTGCAGTCCATGGGGTCGCTGAGGGTCAGACACGACTGAGCAACTTCACTTTCACTTTTCACTTTCATGCATTGGAGAAGGAAATGGCAACCCACTCCAGTGTTCTTGCCTGGAGAATCCCAGGGACGGGGGAGCCTGGTGGGCTGCCGTCTATGGGGTCGCACAGAGTCGGACACGACTGAAGTGACTTAGCAGCAACTTAGCAGCAAGCTATATTATCCATTTTATATTTTCAAAACTTTAAGTCATTACTAACATAAATTTACTGCTAAGTGAACCATAGCAAATCCTCTTCCACTCAATTGGATATTTACCTAGTTGATTTAAGTTACTAAGAATCAAAAATAAAACTGAAATTTTTAATACAAAGAATTGTTCTCACAGGCTATACTACATAATTACTCAGTAAAAGAGCCAGAGATCACCCTTGTATGAAACACATTATCTCATGAGCATCATCAATCTTAAAGTAATTGAATCATACACAATCTTTATCCTAAAAGTCCTAACCAGCTTACAACTCTGTTCATATGAATTCCCCATGTTTGCTCATACATGACCCAGAAGATAGATACTCTGCTAAAATCTAGGAATCAAGAATATAGATGTCCATTATACAAGTCTTGGTCTAAAGGTTACAAGTTCAACTCCAATACAGATTAATAATGATGCATTATCATTATACTTTGAAGGTCACTGGAAAGAAGTCAACAATTTGATGCTAGCTTCCAGGAAAAAAATGATACAGAGGTCTTCTCTTCATCAGTAAAAATTGGCCTAATTCACATAGGAAAAAGCTTTCATAGAAATAGAAACCAAAGCCTTAGAGAGATCAAACTAGACACAAGAGTAGGGAAAAAAGCACAAAACACAGTGCTCAAGCTCTCACCATCTACTTATATGAAGAAGCATGCTTTTACTTGATCTGTTATCAGTATGCAACCTTAGATGAAATACACTTAGTTTATGCTACATATGCTGTTTATTAATAACCATCTAATATTTCAAAGTTATTAATTTCAAATAATAAAAAATACAATATACAATTACATGTGTCTCTTTGCAAATAATCAATTTGAAAACTGTGTCTATTCAGTCATCTACAGAGAATAAATCATGCTAGGAGATTCAGATTCTATAGAATTCATCCAGAGATCATAATTAGACAACAGTTGAAAAAATTTGATTTCAAATTTGAAACTAGGCAAACAACATAATTGAGAACAACCAAACTAAAGTGAAAGGATTTATAATGATCTATCAAACTACATAATTGCTATAATTTATAGCAATATATTTGGTGCAAATTAATTCCTCTTTATTTGTTAACCCCTCCCTACTAAGAATTAGTAAAATACTAGCAAATGGCAAATCATTTCTACGAGTTCCCCGCTTAACCTCACATGAATCTTTTTTTTTTTTTCTGTCCACAGTAATAGTGCTTGAAGCATACTGAATCTAGAAGCTTTTGAAATTCTGTTGGCATTTACTTAGAATCACTTTCAAATATGAGAGTCATTTTTCCTTAAAAATTCTTGATATTGTTCTGCTCTTATTACCCTTTAATCATACTCAACTTGTCTGCAGCCTTATATTATTAATTTAGTCCATTAATATATTTCAGCATCCATTATGTATCAATCAGTGTGCTAGGGACCAAGAATACAGAGTCAAAAAGATGTGAGCCCTTTCTTTAAGATCCTTAATCTGTGGTGAGAGAGAGAAAGTGTGTGTGTTTGGGTGTGTGTGTGTATGTATGGGGTGTGTGTGTGTGCACGCGCGCGTGCAGGCATGTGTGTATGAAGTGTTGTGTGATGGCATATCTAAGGTCATTGAAAAATCAAATTTTGCTGTTCCTTGGAACACAATTTGAGTGCTTCTTGAACACTTATCTCCCATAGAAAAGTCTGTTAAAACCCCAAATATACACCTTTTTACTTAAGTCTTCATTTCTAAAATTTTGGTTAATATAGCAGAGGCAAAGGAAGGAATGACTCTGCTTAAGAATTGGGGGAATGAAAACAAGTGAAGCAAAATGACACTTTCCCTCAGATTTGAAGGATAAAAATGAGTCTTTATGGTGGACAATGGGGATAAGAAAAAAGTTTCCCCAGACACAAGGAATGACATCTTCTGAGTCTCTCTTACACACAGCCTGTAATAAGCCCTAGTTTTCTCATGAAATATGAACAGTGGGAAACATGGATGTGTATGCTTTTCACAGGCCCCACTTCTTAGTAGTTTCTCAAGGATGTTCTCAAAGCCGTATTCTCCTAAGGACCTGTCTGAGAGTTCACATTCTTAGACCCACACTGGTCATCTGAGTTACTGAGCTACTATTTGGCTTTGCTGACCTCTCTGATTCCACAAAGCAGACATCACATTACTCCCTGGATTCGTGGCCAGTGGTGCCTCACCTTGACCACCGCACCTTACACAAGTGTAAGACATAATTATCCTTACCAACTTTTCTCAGCCAACTAGTCTTCTGGTCTCAGTATTCTCCCCTCTTTAAGTGGTTGTTTAATTGTATTCAATGACTTTTTTGAAAAGGTGAGCATTTATTTAGAAAACTGACAAAAAGGAATGCCATCCCCCGTTGCAGAGGTAAGAGTTTTATCTTTATGCTCTTTTAATATGTCCTTTGGGCTTCCCAGGTGACTCAGTGGTAAAGAAAATGCCTGAAAATCAGAGACACAGGAGATGAGGTTTTGATCCCAGATTGGGAAGATCCCCTGGTGGGCTACAGTCCATAGGGTCCCAAAGAGTTGGACACAGCTGAGCACACATGCTCATTACACTATGTCCTCTGTATATAACCTTTCTGCTTCTCTTACATTTGAAGGAAATTGAGAAGAAAGTGATTAAATACTTTTTAATGATATTAAAATTCAAAATGCTGCTCTTATTCTTGCAGCAAAAATATATTTAAATTCTTTATCTTGTTCACGTTCCACTGTATGGTCCTCATATAGCACTGACTTGAATGGAAGACATGAAGGAAAATCAGTTTTAATGTGTACTATCCATAAAGGTTGAAAACTTACTACCTAAAATTGGAAATTATATATATGTGTGTGCGTGTGTGTATATGCATGCACATATATAATATTATTTATATATATATATATATATATATATCTCACACACTAAACTGGTAAAATGAAACTGAAAGTGAAAGTCACTCAGTCGTATCTGACTCTTTGCGACCCTATGAACTATACAGTCCATGGGATTCTCCAGGCCAGAATACTGCAGTGAGTAGCCTTTCCCTTCTCCGGGGATCTTCCCAACCCAGGGATTGAACTCAGGTCTCCCACATTGCAGGCGGATTCTTTACCAGCTGAGCCACAGGGGAAGCCCCAAAACTGATAAAATATCACTTTTTAAAATGCTACATGTAATACTGATAGTATTGTGAGTTTTGAGAGCTTTACATTTTTAAGAAAATAAAAGGTTACTAATTGAGGAAGGCAAATGACTTTTATTTTAATACTCAAATTCTTTATAACACTATTTTTAGAGGTAAATTTTGGCCATTATGATTTCTGATTTATTCTGATATTTCAGCAATGTGTGTGTTCAGTCGCTCACTTGCTTCCGACTCTCTGTGACCCCGTGGGCTGCAGCCCACCAGGCTCTGCTGTCCATGGGATTCTCCAGGCAAGAGTACTGGCTGTTGTTCAGTCACTAAGTCATGTCTGACTCTCTGTGACACCATGGACTGAAGTGGGTGGCCATTTCCTTCTCCAGGGGATCTTCCCGACCCAGTGATCAAACCCTCATATCCTGCATCTCCTGCATTGGAAGGTGGATTCTTTACCACTAATGTCACCTGGGAAGCCTATATATTTCAACAATTTATTTTATTTAATTCATTCATTATTTTTACTTAAAAAAAAAAAAAAGCTCTCACAGACACAAATCTCAATCATTGGTTCCTCTTATAATGATTTTAGTACCACTGAATTGATATACTCTTTAATTTGGAAAGTTACTCTTCTTAATTCTGTAGACTGATTTTTCAAAGCTCATCTTTAAGTATCTTTGAAAAATATGGGTTTGAGATTTTAACTATGTTCAAAGGCCAGTTCATTATTTTTGGTATCAAGTAAATACTCATTAAAATCTGGAGTCATTATTTAAAAATATTAAAATAATTTGCACATAACTCCCATTCTCTTCCAATACACAATGCAAGATTGAATGAGACTAGGTTAATATGTGGCTGAGTTGTACTAAAATTCTTTTTACATTAACACAAGTAGCCTTTTAGAAGTTAGGAAGTCAATTCCCCCAGCTCTCTGGTATATTACTTCTTAACACTTGCTATTAATTTTAATGAAAATGATTGAAAGTAATATTCACTAAATGTTTTGGAAATTTTCCAAACTGTGTTAATACTTAATTGAAATGTGCCTAAGGCACTTAATATATATTAACCTTACAATGATGGTTGTTTGGTTTTACATAGGATAAGAAAAATTGTAAATAACAGCAATGCCTTTGGGCAGAGAGGCTGGAAATTACAAACCTAAGGTTAATGAAAATGACCTTTCTGCACAAATGTTACTGTCAGAGGTAAAAAGAATGATTTATTTGTTAGTTATGAAAAATAAACAAGAAATAAAAGGTGTTCGCATATCCCACTCCTAATTAGCAGTGTCTTGACCTTTTACTTTTTATTCTATACGATACATTTCTTTTGTATCAAATGTTGTTCTAAGTTACAGTAGTCCCCTTTTACCTAATTTCTAGTTTTGAGTTTTTCTCTGTCAAAATATTGGATTGGTCAAAAATGTTTGTTCAGGGTTTTAATCCCAAACAAACTTTTTTGGCCAAGCCAATATGTATCTTGTCAATAACATGGTAAAAAGTTTCTTTTAGGTACTTATATAATACAAGTTCATTCATTTTATTCAATTAAAAACATTTCTGAGGATTTTCTTACAAGATATCATAAAAATGAATTGGGATGAATTTTGAATTACACTTAAATGATAGAGAATTAAGAGAAACAGCAAGATATGTAAATGTAGAAGATTCTTTTGGATCTTTTCAACAGATATTCAATTTGTTATTGTATTTCATGTGTAAGATATTGTCCTATTATAAGACTAATTTTTTTAAAAATGGTCTGTGTCCACAATAATCTACAGTAGAATTGGTAAATATAACTTATGCACAGAAGCAGAGAATCAACAAAAGCATTTAAAAATAGAAGAAAAAAAAAAACTAAGTAATTTAGAGACAAATTTTGTTCCTGACTTTTCCTTGAAGGCCATGAAAACAATTGTTTTACTATCCTTAATCTTAACAAATCATCAAAAATAGTATTAGTGAAATTAAAGAGCAAGAATTTGACATCTTGAGTTAATTATCAAAAGCAGTTTTCTACCCAAAAGCTAAAAGCCACCAGCAAACTCTCCTGTTACTATTGTAGACATGTACTGCTTACTAATTTTAATGGAAGCATTAAGAATTTTTCTCCGAAAGTTACTAAACATACATTTAATTAGAAATGTTTGGGTTCACTTGAGAAATCAGAGTTCTTGTTAGCAAATCTTTTGTGCAAAGAGAAACTGTTGTTACAACAGAATATAAAATCATGTACAAGGCACTTGAGAAAGTATGTACAAAGATACATGAAATTAAAAAGGCACACATATGCTCTGGACTTCTCTTTTCTGAAATAATCATACATGACAGGGAGGGAGGTATACAAATAAACAAAAAGATATTTGCAGACCAGAACCTTATTGGTAAAACAGAGAACAAGTCTATGAGTGGCAATATTTGCACATAGGTATCATTACTCCTGACTCAATGGACGTGAGTCTGAGTGAACTCCGGGAGCTGGTGATGGACAGGGAGGCCTGGCGTGCTGCGATTCATGGGGTCACAAAGAGTCGGACACAACTGAGCGACTGATCTGATCATTACTCCTAACCCAGTCACATGCATTTATTCCAAAAATATGTCTTGATGCTTCAATAACACACACATTTCAGGTTGATCACCTTTAAATTATCTTCTTCTCATGCTTCTACCTCTTGGGGACTCTCCTCTAGTTTGTCTACCACTACTCTGATTCCTCTTTCTGTTTTTTCCTACTTGCTTGCTCGCTGCTCCTCTTGGCCCTTCAGTGTACACCATCTCTAAGGCTCTGGAGTCCTTTTCTTATATTTTGTCATTCTATCTATGAACTACTCATTAAGCCCAATCTTAAATCTTTAAGTATCATCTCTCCTCACATGGCTCAAATCCTATATTTTCAGCTCTGAGTCCTCTCCCAAACTTTAAATCTAAACATTTACCTTCTTCCTTCCCAGAGCCCCTTGCTGTATATTCTTGGACTAGCATCTTAGGCAAACTTGTCCCCAAACCCACAAGAGTTCTGTACTCTCTGCTGTCTCTTCTCAAGACTAAACATTCCTGGATCTCCCTCCTTCATCCCATCACTCTTCCTTAGAGGCTCAGGGCCAATGCCTCTTTTTAAATGCCTGATTCCACCTTCTAAGCAGAAGTAAAGCCCCTACTTCACTCAAACTCCCACAAGAATGCATTATGGCTGCCTTCTACTAAGACATTATGGTTGTTTTCCTTTTGATTTTTAAATTTTTATTCATCACACCCACACCCTAGCCTTTCAGGGTTAAGAACTCTGAATCAACTTGATTTCTTTATCTTCCTTATCCTCACAGTTAGTTAAGCTGAAAAAGAGCAACTTTTTCTCTGGCTTGAAAGTTCTGGTTTGATAATTTATTCTAGAATTTCAGATCCCCCTTCTCAAGCAGTTCCCTCTTCTTTCCTCTAAACACCACCATACAAGGTGCTTTTTGCTATCTGTGTTCAAATACTTTATTCTATAATATCAATAACCTCAGATATGCAAATGACACCACACTTATGGCAAAGAGCAAAGAAGAACTAAAGAGGCTCTTGATGAAAGTGAAAGAAGAGACTGAAGAAGTTGGCTTAAAACTCAACATTCATAAAACTAAGATCATGACATCTGGTCCCATCACTTCATGGCAAATAGATGGGGAAACAATGGAAACAGTGACATAACTTTTTGGAGCTCCAAAATCACTGTAGAAGGTGACTGCAGCCATGAAATTAAAAGATGCTTGCTCCTTGGAAGAAAAGTTATAACGAATCTAGACAGCATATTAAAAAGCAGAGACATTACTTTGCCAACAAAGGTCCATCTAGTCAAAGCTATGGTTTTTCCAGTAGTCATGTATGGATGTGAGAGTTGGACTATAAAGCTGAGCACCAAAGAACTGATGTTTTTGAACTGTGGTGTTGGAGAAGATTCTTGAGAGTCCCCTGGACTGCAAGGAGATCCAACCAGTCCATCCTAAAGGAAATCAGTCCTGAATATTCATTGGAAGGACTGATGCTGAAGCTGAAACTCCAATACTTTGGCCACCTGATGCAAAGAACTGAGTCACTGGAAAAGATCCTGATGCTGGGAAAGATTGAAGGTGGGAGGAGAAGGGGACAACAGAGGATGAGATGGTTGGATGGCATCACCAATGCAATGGACATGAGTTTGAGTAAGCTCCAGGAGTTGGTGACAGACAGGGAAGCCTGGTGTGCTGTAGTCCATTGGGTCACAAAGAGTTGGACACGACTGAGCAACTGAACTGAACTGAACTGAACTGATTTTATCCTTAATTGTTGTTATACTGGAGACAACAATGACATATAATTATTATACTGGGAATAACTTCTTCATAGTGATATCTCTACTTCATGAGTAGTATCTATAACAGCAACACCAAACACTAATTTATAAATTTTTGTATTTGCCAATACATTATTCCTCTCATTATTATACTGTACTTATACCAGACTCCTTGACACACTAACTTCTTAACCAGAGGCATCACACCTCTTCACTAACAGGTGCTCATTTCTACTTCACTTCAAATTCTATAGCCTTGATTTTTATCATCTTTTTCATAATACAATTATCATTATCATCATCATCACCATCATATTCATCATTCTTCTTACAGTGTTTTATATTTATTTGTTCATAGATTTTCATTTCAAAGGATTTTCATAAGCTTATTTGTCTAAAAGGACAGCATAACATTTCAAAATCATTTTCCTAATTTTCCAGGATAATAACCTGAAAACACTTGGAGATAAATAATAATAAATGTGCTCCCTGAACTTAAGAAGTTTAAATTTCACAGCAAATACATAACAAATAATATATACTTGAGAGCCTTCAACTAGGGTCTGGGGGCTATGTCTTGAATTTGAGTAATTTTTTACTCCCTGAAATGCATAAGTTTCTTTTCTTCTAAAATTTCCTTTTTAACAAGTAAATGAAGCTGAATGTATGCTAATCCAGAAGTAATAATATGAGGAAAGTCTGAAAGCATCCTTATAGGCTTTTTTTTTTTTTCTTTCTTTTTTTTTTTTTTTTTTTGGTCTCAAGTACCCACACTGAACCTCTGTTAGCAAAAGATTCCTTACCCAACACTATCATACTTCAGGAACATCAGTGCTTCAGGAATAAAAGAGAACAAAAGTTCAATTCTCAAGAGAAAAGTCTATGAGTAGGTGGAAATATTAACTACTAAGTAGGCAATGCTACTAAACAAGCAATTAACACAATTTGAAAGATTATTTTATTTATTTCTCTAGATTTAAGGATATATTTTAGAGTTACTATATTAAAAATTTATCTCACTGGCCTACAAGGATTTCAGGCCTCTAATTTTCCTTTCTCCTGTGGGATATTGTATATTCAAAGCCTCAAACCTACTTTTAGCTTTTATTTCATCACAATAAATGTCAACAACCAGTTTTTCACCATACGCAACCATACAGTCTAAGCAGAAAATTACAAAATGCAACTCAAAAAATTAACCTGGATTTACCACTGTAATAGCTAAAAAGGAGATAAGGGAGGAGGAGATAACACAAAAGAACAAGGAAAGAAGGGTTCTTGCATATCTGCTATGAACAAGATACCTGTTAAACATATCTCTTTCAATCATTATAATTTAGAAAGATAAGTGTTATTATTTTCTGTTTATATCCAAGGAAATGATAAATCAAAAATCTTAAAACAGTCAAGCTAAGATTCAAATTGAAGTTTGGTTTTTAATTCTGTAATCCATGCAGGATTCAAAGAACAAATTTTAAGGAAGACAAAATGATAGATAATTGATAACTTTTAAAAAATTCACATAATTAATACAAAATATAAAGAAATTCTGGATTTTTTTAACCTTTTGGCAAAGCTTGGGTTGGCTAAAATGGGAGGTATAATTTGATGACCAAATATATGCCTTCCAAAACAGAGGTATGAAGCTATTTCTCAGTAAAAGGATGTTCACTGAGTATACAAAATCTATATACAGCAACAGTGTTTGGAGATCAGTAGTCAGTCATGCAGTTTTATTTAAAACAAGATGCCTAAAATCTCCCTGAAACAGGATGAATTGAGAAATGTAAATGTCAGTTAAATATCCTATCAGAAATTGTAGTCATTACAGCCCTGGGGAGGATACAAACTATTGATGCCCCAAATTTTCATTATGTGCTTAACAATTAAAAGGAACTTTTATTATGGTTATTCTTGCTCCAAATTTATGTTAAACATCTAAAGACTCCTTCACCAGGAGGTGAAAGTCATAACTGATCTATGCACTTCAGCATTCAGGCCTCATCAAATACATTCTCCAAACCAATGAGTTAGCAAAAACATACTCTGAAATCTTGAAGACGAACAAGATGAGACTCCCAGATCTTTTAGGAACTCCTGCTACAATCTATTTTGGCTCAGCATCTGTGAAAATGGTAATTTTTATTATAACATGAATATAATATTAATTATTCCATGATGTGAACTCTAAATTCTATTTCTACCTATTAGTGAATTTTAAATCTAGTTTGAAAGACAGAACGTGGCTTTTGTTTATACATGAAACAATGACCATCATGTCTACTTACTAAATCAGATTATCTCAAGCTAGAAGGTCAGGAGGTCCTGACAAAGTTGAAGTCAGCAATCTTTAAAAATATATATACTGAAATCAGATACCTAATACTTTGCTTTTGACCCTGAAAAGTTAAATGAATAAGGTCAGAGGAATTAAAAAAAAAAATAGTCGTGGCAAATCATGGTGTCATTTTAAATATGTCTTACACAGAAGCTGAGTCCTTAGATTTTGAAATGTTATTCCTTATAATTTATTTTTAGAACCTACTTAATTAATATTCATAAGTATCTCTTACTGTCCTTTGTTGCTGAAATTAATACAATTCTAAAACTGGAACTCTTGTGTTTGGTTAAGAGCTTAAATCTATGCTATTTCACCTTATGCAAAATCAACTGGAGAACTGAGGATAATTATCCAAATAAATCAACCAAAAACAAAGTTTTGCAGCACTTGTATGTAATGAATAAAGAAAAAGATTAAATTTTACAGGTGAAACTTTGAGTTTTTACTTTAGAGGCCTGAATCTTGGCATGGTACTTTGACTTGCAGAGTACTACACTACAGTAGGCACAATAATGTCACCCCTGACTCTGGCCCCCAGAATAGGCTCATTTTATACTTTGGAAACTATGAACATTTCATGTTACATGGAAAGGGGAAATTAAGGTTGCTGTTGGAATTAAAGTTACTAACAAAATACCTTAAAATAAGGAAACCAGCTTGAATAACAGATAAGGAGATTATCCTAGCCCAATGTAATCATCAGGCTTCCTTGGTGGCTCAGACAATAAAGAACATGCCCACAATACGAGAGATCTGGGTTCGATCCCTGGGTGGGGAAGATCCTGTGGAGAAGGGAATGACCCTGCAGAATCCCATGGACAGAGGGGCCTGGTGGGCTACAGTCCATGGGGTCACAGAGTCAGACACAACTGAATGACTAATACTTTCAATGTAATCACGAGTGTCTTTAAAAGGGAAGCAGGAGAATCAGTATCAGAGTGACAGAATGTGAGAAAGACTCCACTAACCATTGAAAGTATATTTTTAAAAGAGAAAATGATAATCCAAACTTGAAAATGACAGCTATCCCTGACCAGGGGGGATATGACAGTAAAGGGGGATGGGACAGTAAAGGACCATCTAGTTGATGCTCTGTTTCTTTTATCTCCATTCTTAAATTGGGTGATGAGTTTATAGGTATAAATTTTACTATTATAGTTCCTATCTTCCATACTGAATTTGGAAAACTCAGCAGTGGCCACAGAACTGGAAAAGTTTTCATTCCAATCCCAAAGAAAGGCAATGCCAAAGAATGTTCACACTACCACATAATTGCATTCATTTCACATGCTAGCAAGTAATGTTCAAAATTCTCTAAGCAGTATTTCTTCAACAGTAGGTGAACTGAGAACTTCCAGATGTTCAATCTGGATTTAGAAAAAGCAGAGGAACCAGAGAAAAAATTACCAGCATCTGTTGGATCACAGAAAAAGCAAAAGAGTACCAGAAAAACATCTACTTCTGCTTCACTGACTATGCTAAAGCCTTTGACTGTGTGGATCACAACAAACTGGAAAATTCTGAAAGAGATGGGAATACCAGACCACCTGACCTGCCTCCTGAGAAACATGTATGCAGGTCGAGAAGCAACAGTTAGAACCAGACATGGGACAACAGACTGGGTTCAAATTGGGAAAGGAGTACATCAAGGCTGTATAATGTCACCCTGTTTATTTAATTTATATGCCAAGTACATCATGCAAAATATCAGGCTTGATGAAGCACAATCTGGAATCAAGATTGCTGGGAGAAATATCAATAACCTCAGATATGCAGATGACACCACCCTTATGGCAGAAAGCAAAGAGAAGTTTAAGAGCCTCTTGATGTAGGTGAAAAAGAAGAGTGAAAAAAACAGTTTAAAACTCAATGTTAAAAAAACTAAGATCATTGCATCTGGTCCCATCACTTCATGGCAAATAGATGAGGAAACAATGGAAACAGTGACAGACTTCATTATATTGGGCTCCAAAATCACTGCAGATGGTGACTGCAGCCATGAAATTAAAAGATGCTTGCTCCTTGGAAGAAAAGCTATGACCAACCTAGAGAGCATATTAAAAAGCAGAGGCATTATGCTGCCAACAAAGGTCTTTATAGTCAAATCTATTGTGTTTCCAGTAGTCATGTGTGGATGTGAGAGTGGACCATAAAGAAAGCTGAATGCCAAAGAATTGATTCTTCTTAACTGGGGTGTTGGAGGAGACTCTTGCGAGTCCCTTGGACTACAAGAAGATCAAACTAGTCAATCCTAAAGGTAAACAGTCCTGAATATTCATTGGAAGGGCTGGTGCTGAAGCTCCAATTCTTTGGCCACCTGCTGCGAAAACAGACTCATTAGAAAAGACTCTGACACTCGGAAAGATTGAAGGCAGAAGGAGAAGGGGGCGACAGAGAATGAGAGGATTGGATGGCATCACTACTCAGTGGACATGAGGTTGAGCAAGCTCTGGGAGATGGTGAAGGACAGGGAAACCTGGTGTACTGCAGTCCATAGGGTCGCAAAGAGTCAGACATGATTGAGCAACTGAACAACAACAAATCTTCCATACACAGAATATTAAATATATATATATATATATATATATATATATTAGGCCTCAAATATTAGGAGATAAAATGCAAACTACATCTATCTAAAAAAATGTACATATTGATAATTAAAAATGAAAAGTCTAACAAGAGAGATGAAAACATTAAATATCTGGGAACCTCCCCCTCTCTAAGGATATGCTCACATAGGTTGCTTCCCACATATGTTTTTGCCATTGGTATCACTGCACACACATACTTTAGTACTTTGCATGCATGTTTAAATATTCACGTTCTCCATTTTTCTTAGAAGAAGGCAATGCCAAAGAATGCGCAAACTACTGCACAATTGCACTCATCTCACACGCTAATAAAGTAATGCTCAAAATTCTCCAAGCCAGGCTTCAGCAATACGTGAACTGTGAACTTCCAGATGTTCAAGCTGGTTTTAGAAAAGGCAGAGGAATCAGAGATCAAATTGCTAACATCCGCTGGATCATCGAAAAAGCAAGAGAGTTCCAGAAAAACATCTATTTCTGCTTTATTGACTATGCCAAAGCTTTTGACTGTGTGGATCACAATAAAGTGTGGAAGATTCTGAAAGAGATGGGAATGCCAGACCACCTGACCTGCCTCTCGAGAAACCCATATGCAGGTCAGGAAGCAACAGTTAGAACTGCACATGGAACAACAGACTGGTTCCAAATAGGAAAAGGAGTACGTCAAGGCTGTATACTGTCACCCTGCTTATTTAACTTCTATGCAGAGTACATCATGAGAAACGCTGGGCTGGAAGAAGCATAAGCTGGAATCAAGATTGCCGGGAGAAATATCAATAACCTCAGATATGCAGATGACACCACCCTTATGGCAGAAACTGAAGAGGAGCTAAAAAGCCTCTTGATGAAAGTGAAAGAGGAGAGTGAAAAAATTGGCTTAAAGCTCAACATTCAGAAAACGAAGATCATGGCATCTGGTCCCATCATTTCATGGGAAATAGATGGGGAAACAGTGGAAACAGTGTCTGACTTTATTTTGGGGGGCTCCAAAATCACTGCAGATGGTGACTGCAGCCATGAAATTAAAAGACACTTACTCCTTGGAAGGAAAGTTACGACCAAACTAGATGGCATATTCAAAGGCAGAGACATTACTTTGCCAGCAAAGGTCCGTCTAGTCAAGGCTATGGTTTCTCCAGTAGTCATGTGTGGATGTGAGAGTTGGACTGTGAAGAAAGCTGAGCAGCAAAGAATTGATGCTTTTTAACTGTGGTGTTGGAGAAGACTCTTGAGAGTCCGTTGGACTGCAAGGAGATCCAATCAGTCCATTCTAAAGGAGATCAGTCCTGGGTGTTCTTTGGAAGGAATGATGCTAAAGCTGAAACTCCTGTACTTTGGCCACCTCATGTGAAGAGTTGACTCATTGGAAAAGACTCTGATGCTGGGAGGGATTGGGGGCAGGAGGAGAAGGGGACAACAGAGGATGAGATGGCTGGATGGCATCACCGACTCGATGGACATGAGTTTGAGTGAACTCTGGGAGTTGGTGATGGACAGGGAGGCCTGGTGTGCTACAATTCATGGGGTCGCAAAGAGTCGGACATGACTGAGCGACTGAACTGACTGAACTGTGGCGATTCTCTTATTTTCCCTATTTTACACATGAGAAAATTTAGAAGATAATTTACTCAAGGACATTCAACTCAGTGGAGATGGCAGAGCAGTAATTCAAGACTGCCTGATTCCAACGCCTAAGATTTATCATGCTGTACCTAGATGCTGTCACTGATTTTTAGGAGTCAACTGGCTTACTGGTCTCTAAACTGAACTCTTTATAAATGTATTATAGAAACACATTTTAAGAAAGCCCACGACATTAAAAGTCAGTAAAGTTAGGGATTGTTCTACAACACATCTTTAAATACTTCATCTAATTAATAAAGAAAGGATTCGTAACACTAATTAACCCCGTAGGACAACAGTAGGAGCTATTGCCAAAAGATAATAAAATTAAAATTTCTGTGTTTTTAAAGTAGTATTTTTACTTATCCTTGCATCTGCTGATCTTTAAAGATCCATCAGTATCCTCACGACAAGAGCTCCCTTACTACCATAAGTTTCAACAAGTGAGGAACAACCACCACAAGTGCACAGGTTATATAGCTCAGCCTAAAACCATCACATCAAAATGGTACTACCCTAAAAATAAGTTGCAGTAATATCTGATAATCACAATTCAAGTCTTAATCTTCATGTTCTTTTGATATCAGATTTTCTGTAGCTCTGAGAAAATAGATGAATTTATCTGGCCTCCTCTAGTCGTGACACGTTTGTGTATCTTTTAGGGTGATGAAAAAATAAAACCTATGTTCAATTTCTGTATAAATACTATTGCAGGGACATAGATGTTAACTCCTTTTATTTTAAACCTCAGCCTGCCTTTGTATGAATAATCTCTTGGGTCTCCTCCAAATTTTCTCTAAGTACTGGTGACTCAAAACAAAGAAAATGTGAGTGAAGTGGTGTGTATTAGAGCCTCTGTAACTCACTCATAAACCCACAGTGTAAGAAGTAACATAGAATTATCAGACATCTGGGTTTCAGATAATTTCCCAGTCATTTAGAATCATGTAGACGGCAGTGGCTTGGCTTAGAAAGAAAATGTAGTATGCAACCTTGAAAATAGATTTAGATGGCATCTCTATTAGAGTCAACTGCTTTATTCTTTTTGTAATAAGACAACTCCTTCCTTCCATTGCTGCTGATGACCTTCCTTCACACTTTGTTAAGAAAATAGAAAAAGAAGAAAGTAATGCCTTTAGAGTCCCTCTGATAAATTTGCTGTTCCACCAATATCTCATCTACTATCTGCTTTCACTCTTATGACAAAGAATGAAGTGTCCCTGCTCTCTTCGAAGGCCAGTCTTTTCATATAGTCTCAGACTCCTATCCTCTTGTCCCTATCTCCTCTTTTGGAGGACACTGCTATTCATCTGCTCCAGGAACATCGATCTTTCCCTTTCCATTGTATCATTTCTAAGTGTGCGCTCAGTCGCTCGGTTGTGTCTGACTCTTTGCAACCTCATGGACTGTAACTCCACAGGGGCTCCTCTGTCCATGGAATTTTTTCAGGCAAGAGTACTGGAATGGGTTGCCATTTCCTTCTCCAGTGTATCTTCCTATAATTGAAAATAATAAATAGACAAGTTTCTCTTAAGCCTGTATTGGCTCACTGTCACTTCATTTTGTTGTTATCACTATTCTTTTAAATGGAAAAGTCTTGAAAAATCTGTTAATAACTGGGCATCTACGAGTCACTTTGTCACCTTCCAATGTTTCTTTTAACCTGCACCACTGAAACCCCTCTGGTCAATGTCAAACACGGCCTTGGTGATGACACAGCTCCTGGATGCTTTTGTGTCCTCTCCTTGCTCTACCAGTCAGGGTATTTGGCACACTTGGTAATCCCCAATCCCTGTCACAGGCCCTTTGGCATCCACGAAGTCTCATGCTCCTGAATTTTGTTCTATCCCACAAGCTACTCCTTCTAAGTTTTCTTTTCTGGCGTCAGCATCTTTAGGTGATATCCAAATATTTAGGAGTTCAGGGCCCAATATTTTTCTGTCTATATTTACTCCCATGAGATTTCTTTGACTCTCTATGTATTGATGCCCAAATGTACATATTCAGCCCTGATCAAGTCCCTGAGATTTAAATTCTTATATCCAAGTAATTATAATACGTCTTCATGTCTATTTCCAAAAAAAAAAAAAAAAGCATTACCCTGATTTCTCTCTGGGCCGTCAGTCAGACTGATGATTTAGAACTAAAATGATATTCTATATATCTAGTGCTCAAAGTCAATGGCTTAACATTACATTTAGAGCAAAGTGCATTTTTTTTTTCAGAGTTTACAAGAAAGGACTGGTTCTCACTACGTGTCCTACTTCTCATTTCTACTACATTCTCCTTAATTCCTTCTATTCACTTCAATTTTCTCTTTCAGACTTGACTAAAACTAGTAAGTAATTAATTAAAAGAAATTTTTATATGTGACACATTTGAATAGATTTTTCAAGGTTCCTTTAAAAAGCAAAAATATTTTTCTCCATTTGCACTGCACAACTTTTTAATTGACCTCAAGCTGTTGTTTTGAGTAAATAAGCCCTTACATTTTTTGATCCCTCATAGTAGGGCTAAAAGTTTTTACTACTGGGTTTTCAAATACTCTACGTAACTTGATGGAGAGGACTCTTACCACTTCTATTGATGTTATTGCTATTTCAGAAAAACGATGCATATGTATAATTGAGGTCACATACGTAGACTCAGCAGTGGGATAAGAAGATACAGGGCAATAGATTCTTAAGGTGTTCTGATTTTCTCACTTCCCAGTGAATTTGCTGCGTTTTAATCTTATTTTTCCATCATTCAGAAAGCTTTAGAGGCTACCCTATAAAAAATTCTGTTTCTAATAATGGATGATTACAAATGATTTTTTAGTTTACCATAAGGCCAAGAAGACAATAGCTATGTCTGCCTTTTTCTTTTGTAACAAAACTTGATCTAAGTTTGTACTTGACTAATCAAGTACAGTAAACAGTTTACTTTAGAATGATATGTATTCTTCCTCTATCTTGTTTTGTTTCTATTGGATTTCATTTGTAACTGCTGTGTTTAGAAATATTTTGTGAAAACTTGAAAAAATCTTTTCACAAGTAAATGGGATATAAAAAATTTTGATACATGAAATAAACTGCAGGAGAGTGTTGAGCTACTTACCAGCAGCTCTCTTATAATGGAGCTCATGGTTGTAGTGGATGAGAAATTGAAAATAAATCTGAGCTGTGTGATATAAAAGTTGTTATCTAGCAATAGATGAAGATGTTGTCATGGAGAAAAATATAATCCCACTATTCTATACTTATTAGACAATACTGTTAAAAGAAACATAAGTCAAGCTACATGAGTACTTTAAAATTTTCTTGAAGCCATATTAAGAAAGTAAAATAAACAGATAAAATAACTTTATTAACATATTTTATTTAGCCTAATATATCAAATGTTATAATTCTAACATGTAATTAATATAAAATTATTAATGTAATATTTTGAGATTTTCTGACTAAGCCTGTTAAATCCAGTGTTTATTTCACATTTATTTATGCATCTCAAGTCAAACTACTCAAATACTCAACAGCCACCTCTGGCTATGGGCTACCAATTGGCCAGTGTATTAGACTCTATCTGAAAGTGAATACCAATTTAAGACACGCCTAAGAAGCTATTAGAAAGTGAAAGTGTTAGTCGCTCAGTCATGTCCTACTCTTTGCAGCTTCACAGACTGTAGCCTGCCAGGCTCCTCTGTCCATGGAATTATCCAAGCAAAGATACTGGAGTGGGTAGCCATTCCTTTCTCCAGGGCATCTTCTCAAGTGAGGGATCGAACCTGGGTCTCCTGCATTGGAGGTGAACTCATTACCCTCTGAGCCACCAGGGAAGCCCACAGGAACTGTCTATAAATAAACAAGACGAGAGAAACATTCACTTCTCCTGAACTCTGCTTTATTGATTCCGTAAAGAATAGCAAGGAGAGATAAGAAAGCCTTCCTCAGCGATCAATGCAAAGAAAGACTAGAGATCTCTTCAAGAAAATCAGAGATACCAAGAGAACATGTCATGCAAGGATGGGCTCGATAAAGGACAGAAATGGTATGGACCTAACAGAAGAAGAAGATATTACCAAGAGGTTGCAAGAATACACAGAAGAACTATACAAAAAAGATGTTCACGACCCAGATACACACGATGGTGTGATCACTCACCTAGAGCCAGACGTTCTGGAATGCAAAGTCAAGTGGGCCTTAGGAAGCATCACTACAAAGCTAGTTGAGGTGATGGAATTCCAGTTGAGCTATTTCAAATCCTAAAAGACGATGCTGTGAAAGTGCTGCACTCAATATGCCAGCAAATTTGGAAAACTCAGCAGTGGCCATAGGACTGGAAAGGGTCAGTTTTCATTCGAATCCCAAAGAAAAGCAATGCCAAAGAATGTTCAAACTACCACACAATTGCACTCATCTCACATGATAACAAAGTAATGCTCAACATTCTCCAAGCCAGGCTTCAACAGTACATGAACCATGAACTTCCAGATGTTCAAGCTGGATTTAGAAAAGGCAGAGGAACCAGAGATCAAATTGCCAACATCTGCTGGATCATCGAAAAAGCAAGAGAGTTCCAGAAAATCATCTACTTTTGCTTTATTGACTATGCCAAAGCCTTTGACTATGTGGATCACCACAAACTGTGGAAAATTCTTCAAGAGATGTGAATACCAGACCACTTGATTTGACGCCTGAGAAATCTGTATGCAGGTCAAGAAGCCACAGTTAGAACTGGACATGGAACAACAGACTGGTTTCAAATTGGGAAAGGAGCACCTCAAGGCTGTATATTGTCACCCTGTTTATTTAACTTATATGCAGAGTTCACCGTGTGAAATGTCGGGCAAGATGAAGCACAAGCTGGAATCAAGATTGCCAGGAGAAATATCAATAACCTCAGATATGCAGATGACACCACTTTTATGGCAAAAAGCGAAGAAGAACTAAAGAGACTCTTGATGAAAGTGAAAGACGAAACTGAAAAGTTGGCTTAAAACTCAACTGTCAGAAAACTAAGATCATGGCATCTGGTCCCATCACCTCATGGCAAATAGATGGGAAAACAATGGAAACAGTAACAGACTTTATTTTCTTGGGCTCCAAAATCACTGTAGATGATGACTGCAGCCATGAAATTAAAAGATGCTTGCTCCTTGGAAGAAAAGCTATGACCAACCTAGACAGCATATCAAAAACAGAGACAATACTTTGCCAACAAAGGTCCATCTGGTCAAAGCTGTGGTTTTTCTAGTAGTCCTGTATTGATGTGAGAGTTGAACTATAAAGAAAGCTGAGTGCCTAAGAATTGATGGTTTTGAACTGTGGTATTGAACACTCTTGAGTGTCCCTTGGACTGCAAAGAGATCCAACCAGTCCATCCTAAAGGAAGTCAGTCCTGAATATTCATTGGAAGGACTGATGCTTAAGCTGAAACTCCCATACTTTGGCCACCTGATGCAAAGAGCTGAGTCATTTGAAAAGACCCTGATGCTGGGAAAGACTGAAGGTTGGAAGAGAAGGGGATGACAGAGAATGAGAGGGTGGGATAGCATCACCGATGCAATGGACATGAGTCCATGGGGTCACAGAGTCGGACACAACTGAGCAACTGAACTGAACAGAACTGACATAGCATTTAAAATATTTCTTTTCAAATAAACATGATTTTGTTTTACCTCCTGCTGCAGCAACTTCAAAATGCTGCAAGCAAAAAACTACTAAAAATTACAAATTCCCACCTAAGAAACCCTGCCTACAAGATGATAATTAGTCCTATTTTTGAAGGACCACAAATTATTGCCATACAATTAGATACATCTCTAGGAAAACTAATCTCTTGGCTTTCAAAATACATTTTTTGCAGAAAGAGAAAAGTAATCTCTTTGCATTAATTTTGGGAACACTTTTTTCAAAAGTAAAAAAATAATTATTTGTTACCTCTAATATTCTAGGTATTTATTAGGGATAAATGGTGAATAAGATAGTATGGTTGCCTTTACGAATTCACAATCAAATGATGTACCTTTATGTGATATCACGTTTTAAGATACATATCCACTTCAGTGAAACTTCTAAGAGCAAGGCTTTCTTTTTAAAGTGTTTTTTAAATATTTAATGTATACAACTCGATGGGCTTGGAGATAACTATACATCTGTGATGACAAACCTAGACAGTGTTTTGAAAAGCAGAGACATTACTCTATCAACAAAGGTCCAAATAGTCAATGGTCTTCCCAGTGGTTACATGCTGCAGTCAGTGCAGCAGGTAGGGATCGAAAGTGGTCAACGCACAGTTTGGGAAAAAGAAACTAGAGACAGAGTTAAAGTTTCAAAGATGGGACTGGGAGACTCAAGATCTCTTGGATCCAGAGCCCTGTTCCTCGGAGTCACATCACTTTTATTTAGTGTCTTGACAAGCAGAAAGTATCTGTAGTGCTACGATGAAATCCGCCTCCTGTGTCCCCAGTCACATCTCCCATTTTATTGATTACTTTAAACTATCTTTCTTATTTTCTTGTACAAGCGCTATCACCTAGCTGGAGGTCATAGATCTGCATATGCCTTGGGAAAACATCTTAGTGTGTGCACAAGCAGCGTTCTGAACTTAGGCTGACCTAGCGTTCCAAGGTCCACACTGTTTTTCCTTAGCTTAGCAGAGTATGCCGACCCCAGCTAATCAACCCGATGTACTTTTACTTGGGTTATGCTGTATTGCTATGTTTTGCTTTTATTCTTTCCCATGGTGATTTTCTCATGGCTTAGCCAGAGCAACAGGCAGCTGACCATTAACCCCTGCAGTTACGTATGGTTGTGAGAGCTAAACTGTAAAGAAGGCACAACACCAAAGAATTGATGCTTTCAAACTGGTGCTGGAGAAGACTCCTGAATGTCCCTTGGACAGCAATGAGATCAAACCAGTCAATCTTAAGGAAATCAACCCTGAATACTCATTGGAAGGACTGATGCTGAAGTTCCAGTATTTTGGTCACCTGATGTGAACAGCTGACTCATTAGAAAAATCCTTGATGCTGGGAAAGATTGAGGGCAGAAGGAATACAGGGTGTCAGAGGATGAGATGGCTGGATGGCATCACTGATGCAATGGACATGAACTTGGACAAATTTTGGGTGATGGTAAGGGACAGGGATGCAGTCTATGATGCAGTCTATGCGGTCACAAAGAGTCGGACACGACTAGGCAATTGAACAACAACAATATACATCTGTGAACCAGCATCACAAGCTATGCCATAAACATAGCCCTCATTTCCACAAGTTTCCTGACATCTTTATTTTTTGTGTAATAAGAACACTTAACATAAGATCTACCCTCTTAGCAAAATTTTAAATGTGCAATATAGTGCCATTAACTATCTAACTATAGACCAGTAAGATCTCTAGGACTTATTTATCCTGTATAACTGAAACTTTGTACCCTTTGACTAATAGTTCCCTATTTTCTCCTCCTCCTCCCAGCCTCTGGCAATGAGCATTCCACTCACTGCTGCTGTGAGTTTGACTCTCTTAGACTCCTCATATAAGTGAAAATATGTAGTACTTCTACTTCTGTGTTCTGCTTCACTTAGGTTCTAATGTTGAAATGAATGAGTTCACATATGTCTTTGACATCATGATTACAATTCCTTTGGATATACATCCAAAGTGGGATTCCTGAGTCATATGGTAGTACTATATTTAATTTTTTGAAGACTTCCATACTATTTCCCATAGTGGCTGCACCAATTTGCATTCTACCAATAGTAGATGGAGAGGGAAATGGCAACCCATTCCAGTGTTCTTGCCTGGAGAATCCCAGGGACGGGGAAGCCTGGTCGGCTGCCGTCTATGGGGTCGCACAGGGTCGGACACGACTGGAGCGGCTTGGCAGCAATAGTATGCAAAGGTTTCCTTTTCTCTATGTCTTCATCAACACCTATTTAAAAAAAAAAAAAAAAGTAACAGCCATCCTAGGTATGAGGTGATAGCTCATCATGGTTGTGATTTTCATTTCTCTGAGAAATAGAGATATTGCACATCTTGTCATATACCTGTTGATCACTTGTATGTCTTGTTTAGAGAAATGTCTATTCAAGGTCTTTGTCTACTTTTTATTCCGATAATTTTCTTCTTTAGTTCCTCCCTCCCTCCCTCCTTCTATCCTTTCTCTCTCTCCCTCTCACTTTCCCTTCTCTTCTTCCTTCCTGCTTGCTATTGAATTATAGACAGAATTTCCTTAAATATTTTGCATATTAGCCCTTTATCAGATACACGGTTTGCAAATATTTTCTCCCATTCCAGAGGCTGCTTTTTCATTTTGTTGATGGTTTCCTTTGTTATGCAGAAGCTTTTAAACTAGATGTAATCTTACTCATCTATTTTTGCTTTTGGTATCATCGCCAAGAAATCACTGCCAAGACCAATGTTAAGAGACTTTCGTTCTATATTTTCTTCCAGGAGTTTCTAAGGTTTCAATCTTACATTTAAGTCTTTAAAACCACTTTGAGTTACTCTTTGTATTGGTCGACCCGGCGTTCCAAGGTCCACACTATGTTTTTCCTTAGCTTAGCAGGGTATGCTGCTAAGAGTTCAGTTTCATTCTTCCACACATGACTATCCAGTTTTCATGGCACCATTTACCACAGAGACTATCTTTTCCACATTGTGTGGGATATTCACTTTTAAATTGTATCTAAAATTAAATGAATTGATGAGAAGTTATACACATAAGGAGAATTAAAATGGAAAGAAAGCTTTGTGCGTGAAAAGTAGAAGGCTCCGTAATGGCTGACTCAAAACCACCTGCCTCACTCAGTGTAAACTTTGTACGTCTTGTTGTCCCGATTTATATACCAAAAATTGAAAAAAAATTGTTAAATGAAAAATGGTAAATTATTTTGGATTGAGAAATGATATTTGTTATTTATTCCCCTTCAATTCTTTGTAAGCTTTCCAAAGTAGTGACTGAGGACAGTGCCTGTCCACAGAGCAGGGATTCAACATACATTTCAAAAGTGAATGACAGTTTCATCAATACAAGAATGGATTATTTCTAAATTGCTCACCTTGTATATATGTTTGAGATTTGATCTTTAGAATGCTAAAATACAGATTAGTAGGTGGATGATACTGCGTCTTTCCCTATTTTAAGATAGCAGGGAAAACATCTATGCTCAAAAATGATGCATCACTGGTATTGTACTCTATCAAAATCCACGTAGGCCAACGAAGCAAATAATTCTCATCATGAAGGATTTTCAAGTGGTACAAAAATGCTCATAAAATAGTTCATATACACACTGCATGAGAGAAGCAGTAAGATGTGCAGTGCTAGTGGGGTTAGAAGTAACTAAATTTAGGTTTCTTTGATAAATATTGAGTACATACATTAAAACACTGTATCTCCAATTTTATAACATGTAACACTCAGGGTATTATCTTAATCTCTTATGACAAATGTTTTAGATTAATTGCCTTGATCATTTTGAGACAGAACCAGTTACTTTTAAGCAATACGAGAAAGCTCATTCTTTGTATCATTTAAAAATCGATTTTTATAAAAGTTATCTTAAATATCATTGCCGTTAGCTTTAGCAAATCTTTTTCATTTGTATCAGGTTTTAGATTTTCAATGCACTTTCATGTAAACTCATCTCTTTTGATTTTTCTCAACAATTCTGAATTGATATTACTATGCTATAAGTAAAGATACTGAATTCAGTGGACTTTTCTGACTTCAGGTTAAAGAAAGGAAATCTCGAGAGACTGCCACAAAAATCCAGTCTTCCTTTCTTGTATAAATGCCTCTCATTCTTTGATTTGATCAACATCCTCCTCCAATCCACATTATAGAGACACAGAGATAGTATGCCATCTGTACACAAAAGACCCAAGAACTCTTTCTCATCAACTTCACAATCCTGGTGTTAAGCCTGATAAAGAGAGGGCGCTGTTTTCCTTACATTTCTTATGAAAATGATGTATTTCTCCCCTAACACTAGTTCTGATTCCAAGTCTCCACTTTGTCTCTTTCTTACACCCAATGCACACTGCCAAGACTCCAAAATTACGAAATTTTCAAATCTTCACATGCATGATTAATTAATTCTACTTATCCTAGTAGAATTAATTCAACTTATATAGCATATAGAAAGATATCAGAATTCAGTTGCCAGTAAGACTGTTTAGTGAAATTCAACTTTTAAAATAAGAAGTTCTCTTGTGCATCTTCAGGTTATTTTTCAGAGTTGTCTCTTGTATGTTTTTTTCCTCCCAAAGTCCAATATGATTTCTACACTTGTGCTGTGTTTCTTGATAGTCACCTGGGCTCTCAGAATCACTCAGCCATCCTTTTATCTCCCCACTGACTACCTTTGAAATATCTTTAATCGACGTTTGAAACTTTTCTCTACTTTTACAACAGCTAACTTAATTCAACAAATGATTTTACTGTTTTATGGAAAATATATGACCTCACCCAATCTACCTGTCTCCAATCTCATTCTTTCCCTGTATCATCACATGTGCTTTTCTCGCTAGCTCCTCTTTAAGAATTTAATCTATTCCTTTACCAGACTGTTCTAACCCTCTGTGCTTTTGAGATCATCCATTCATGAAAATGTGTTACTTCAATTATATCATCTTCCATTACCCTGTTCATCACATGTTCTTTTATTCGCATCTCTCCTGAAATGTAGTCTAATCCATTCTATACACATGATATAAATAATACTGCCCTCAGCAAATTTTCCAACTCTATTCTTCTCTTTAACAAGATACTTATTTAAAAACATTTAATACCCAATTCCTTGTAGCTGCTCAACAATTTATAATGTTAACAGTTTGCCCCCAAAACCTAACGAATTAAAACCACCATTAATTGTTGATCATAGGTTTACTTGGTGGTGGTTTTGCTGATCTTGGCCTGGCTGGGTTGACCTATACAGGGAACATCTATGTGATTATCTGACTAGTTGTTTGGAAACTGGCCCGCTGAAGATAGTTGGTTGGCTGCTGGCTCGGGTAACAGGAGTGATCAGTTACTAGCAACAGAGTCTTCACCATAACTAAAGGCAGATCCATTAAGTTTAAAATACAATGGAGGTTTTAAGTTTAAAATGATAGAATCAAAAGTAAAGTGAGGATATTTGGAAAAATGAAAGGCCAAGGAAGACTTTGATCAGAACCATGTATGAAATATCAGGTAGATTGCTGTTCAATTTCTCTAAGAATTCAAATTTTAGAGTAGAATGCCTACCACTCAGACAAGAATGTTTAAGCACCAACAACCTCACTAATGTCCTTTCTCAAATTTTCTCTAAACTTTAACAGGTATTTGAGAACCTGGATTTAATAAATTAACATGAATAAGGCCAACACTATACTCATAAGCATTAACAGATTCTGAATATGATTTTTAAATAAGCAAAATCCCCTACTTATTACACCAACATAGTTTAATTCTGATCTTTAAGAGATGTTAATGTTAGCATGAAATTTGAGCAGAATAACCTCATAAAATCAGATGTAGATATTATCTAAATATTTTCCTTGGTTCTTATTTCCATTTTATAAATATATTTTTAGTCTATATCAGATAACTGGGCTTCGTTGGTGGCTCAGAGGGTAAAGCATCTGCCTGCAATGCAGGAAACCCGGGTTCAATTCCTGGGTTGGGAAGATCCACTGGAGAAGGAAATAGCAACCCACTCCAGTATTCTTGCCTGGAAAATCCCATGGATGGAGAAGCCTGGTAGGCTACAGTCCATGGGGTCGCAAAGAGTCAGACACGACTGAGCGACTTCACTTCTCACACTCTTCACTCTATATCAGATATGTAAAATATGTATCAGGAAAGCAAGTTTATAGTAGAAAAGCTGGAATTTATAATTGATCACTTAATCACTCAACAGAAATACTAATAAATTTTATCATTCACTCATGAAGATTTTATGACAAATTCTCAGTGAAAAATCTGTTCCTTTAATCAAAACAGAAAATGCTATTTTGGCACTGAAGATAAAATCATTCTGCTAATAATTATTTAGAATATTAATGATTTAATGAATAATTTGGAATTAGTTTAATCATGGTAATACTCATAAATTGGCAAATCTATGTCTAAGGTTATTAAATAACAAAAGATATTTTCAAGTATCTTTCAAATATTCATAATGTTGAAGAAGTTTAGCAAAGATACCTTGGTCTATGATCTACAAAATACTTTATATTACTCTGATTTACACCCTAATTTTTATAGATAAAAACATAAAGATAGCATATATTGTGAGTAGTACCAATAAAAATTTCTGATTAAAAAAATGCCAGTGCTCTTCACTGAATTATGACATATTTTTGTTGCTTGTTTCTATAAATTATAAGCCCTCTTTTCATTGCACAACAAATCTGAAGTTATGAAAATAAAGTGTTATTGTAACAAGGAAGATAATCTGCAGTTTTAGGTTATTTTTTTTTTATCAAACTAGAACCCAGATAAAACTTTTCTAAAATCAGCTTTATCCATTTCTTAATCCAGTACTTATTTTGATATAACAAAATATCTTTTATAAACTATATGATGCCTTATCAATTAACAGAGGCGAAATTCAAAAGTTGAAATATATACTAGCCTTAACTCATGTTATGGGGCATTTGGGTTTCAGAATTTTTAAGACCTTTCAGGAATTATGCTCAAAAAACTTCCTCATTAGTGTGTGTACCTCAGTATTTTACAAAAATTGTTTTCACCATATTTACATTGTACATTATTTTAATACAAAAGGTGTTTAAAACTAGGTAAACTGAATATTTTGCTTAGTTCTTGAATTGCCAATTGACACAATTGGGAATTATTTTTAATTTTTTATATTATTTCCTTATTATAAAACCTTTAACTCCCATTTGCTTAAAAGGAGAGAAAAATGTCAATGCATTCGAAATCTACATATCTGCTAAAACCCATAAATTCGTATGGGAGCAAAATACAGAAGGAAAGTATAAGTAAAACATTTACTTTGAACTTGTACATTTTAGATTTTAAATTGACACAGCCCTTATTCTGAAGCAGGCATTCTGCATATAGCATCTCAATAAAATTTTTATAACATTCTGAGGTAGTTAGAAAAATTTTAATGGTGAGAAATTTTTAATGATGTGAAAACTAAGGCTTAGAGAGATTAACTAATTTATATGCAAAGTAGGAATAGGGACAATCTGCTTTTTGCCTATTCTTCAATTCTTAGTGCCTCCTAAAAATGTTTTAATTCTTTCCCTATTAAATAAAGACAGAAATACTTTTCACATACCAACTTATTCTCACCAAGTTTCTTCTAACATTTCTTGATCATAGAAGATCTTAATGTTCACAACTATCAACTATCTTTAAGTAAAATGTACAAAGTGTTTTCAATACCCAGGATTAGAAAAATCTCGAAATTATTTTCCTTGGCAACTTGTTTCATAAAATTGGCTATGAAACTTTTGGAGTATGCCACAAATAAAACAAAAACTCTAATTTATGATTTTTTTCTAACTGTAACAAAAACTCTTTTTATTCTTCTTAAACTGAAGTGTTTTCCACCACTTAAACACTCTTTTACACGTATGATCTCTACCAGGTACAACGTCACCCTCTTGATTAATAGGCAAAAGTGTTATTCACTGACAAAGTAGAATCAACTGATCTTAGAATATTTGTTAGGATTAATCTCATTTTTTTGGAATTGAAATTACAACTGACACTTAAATCATATTGTTTTGGGGCTTTTGATGAACATATAATTCATAATTTCTCAAAAATTTTTAAACATTAGCAGTATTAGGCAAAATAGCTGTGTTCTATATTCTGTCAAGTCTAAAACATGCACAAATTACAAAATAATGTTTAGATTATCTAATTTTTTTGATTATTTTAAAAGATCATTGTTACATAAAGTGAAAAGAGAATGATAGCTTACAAAGGATAATCAAGTTCAGATATTAAGGAAACGTATAAACACTTAACACACTTTAAATAACAGTCATGGGATAGCTTCAGGTTAGTTTCCGTGCACCAAATTTATTTATCAATTCGAAGGATTACTTATAGGAAGATAGTTTAAAATTTCCCAAGGCAGGGGGATGATGGGGGAGTGGGATTAACAAATCAGTATATATTAGATGCATAAGGACTAGAACCAGGGCAGACATGAGTTTCTAAATTATAAACATCACTTTGTGCATTAAAGGGTGATATTTCACAGGATACCAAAGTAACACCGACTTATAAAAACAAACCAAACACTTAAAATGTTGGCCACATGAGAGAGACTAGCTGGAGGCTTTAGGAGACGATGAAAAACAAATCCAGCCAAATCAAAATGTACTATCATCCCTGGAAGAACCAAAATAGAGGAAAAAATACCACAGGTCCTTACAACACCCAGAAAAGTTCAGGCATTAGGAAGGGTCGACTGCCACCCACTTCACGCTGTTTTAAAGCCCGCCCCTCCGGAGCTAGGTCTCCATTGAACTAGCAGGCGCCAGAGACATGTGCTCTGTGCATGGCAGGACTCAGCCCCATGCCCTCCCCAACCTCTCCCCAACCTCTGCGGGTAGAAAGCTCGCCCCCGGGAAGTGTCAGGGCCAGGCCGGAGGCGGGAGCGCGCGGCTCACGCGTGCGCCAGGTGGGGGCAGCACTGAACGGAGGAGGAGCCTGCACGAGGCTCCGCCTCTCGAGGCTGCGGCCTCGGGCTATGGCCAGGGCTCGGAGGGCTCTGGCTCTGGGACTTGGAGGCCTGAGTTTGGGCTGCCCAGAGAGGGCTCCTCCTTGTCTCCAAGCGGTCGCGGCCCCCTCTGTTCGAGGTGCAGCTGCAGCAAGGCCCGCCGGTACATGGCTTCCAGCTTCTCGAGCCGGGCTCTAAGGGCCCTGGGGCTCCCCGGCTCGTCCTCGGGGCCGCCGCCCCTCGCCCTCCGGTTCATGCTGGCCTCCTCCGGGACCGGGGTCGCCCTCGCCGAGTCCGCGGACGCCCCGTCGCTGCCCTCGCCAGGGAACCGCAAGGCCTGACGAAAGAGGCTGCGGTTCTCGCGCTTCAGCCGCCGGTTCTCGAGCCGCAGCCGGGCGTTCTCCTCGCGCAGCCTCGCGTTCTGCCGGTCCCGCTCGTCCCGCGCGCAGATGGCCTCCAGATGGCTCGCCGCCAAGTCGGCGAACCGCTCCTCCAGCTGCTGTCGGGCGCCGCCCGCACGGCCTCGCCAGCCCACGCTGCCGCCGCTGCCGCCACCCCCACGAACGCGGCCTGGGCGGCCTTGCCCGCGGCTGTCTCCGCCGCCTTCCCCGCCGCCACAGCTCCCGCGCCTGGTGGCGCCACCACGCATGCGCCACATCGGTCCCGTCCCAGCCGCGCTGCCAGCGCCGTGGGCCGAGGGGCCGCGCTGTCAGGCGCCAGCGAGTTCGGGGCCCGGCGGGGCGGCCAGGGCAGCTGCGGAGGAGGAAAGGAGGTGGCGGGCGGCGGCTGCTGGCTTGAGGCCAGAGGAGGCCGGGAGTTTGCCCGGTCTGAGGCGTGTCTAGTCTTCTCGGGTGGAGCTGCCCCCGGGGCCTGGGATCTCCAGGCCAGCTCACACACAATGCCCCCGGGGAGCGCTCTGCTGCTCAGCCCTTTTCAGCTGCGCGCTGGGGGGAAAACTGTATCCCAGACTCTGCCAGGGCGCTTCGCGAGGCCCTGAAGGAACCCGCCTGCCTCACCCCGTCCCTAGCCCAGCCACCAGTTACCTTGCCTTTTACAGGGCAATCTCGAAGCAAATAATAGTACAGTGAGAAGTTACAGAATAGCTTTATGGGGCAGGTTGAAAAGCTTAACGGGTTCATTTAGAACACAACGGTTTAAACCACCTCCAAGCTTAATAAAACATTAAGCTTAGAGGCAACAGAAGAGCTGAACACTTGTCACTTGAGGCCTCCCTCAAGCAGGAACGGGTAGCTCTCAGAAGAATATAGGCAATGCCCAGTTTGTGAACAGCCAGCGTTTCACTCGACAAACTGTTTGCAGTTTTGTAGAAACGAAGTTGTAATTAGATTTGCTCAGGCCAAAACCTATGAAATTCAAAATGAGTCCAACTCATTCAGGAAAATTGAAATACTCAGTAAATTTCAAATGTTCTGGGTGGATACAACTCATTGAATGATGGCATTCTTTGCTTCTAAGGGAATCAACTTACACAGTAACTGGACAAATGCAAAGTAAATTAAGGACAAGATAAGAATGCCAGAATCTCACGGGCCAGACTGGTGGTAGCAAGATTCTACATTTTAACAAGGTCCCAGGTAATTCTTAGGTTAACTGAAGTCTTCAAGCCACATGTAAATGAACTAGAAAAGCATTTGAGAAACCTAGTTCACAGTTGGGGTTTTCACTGAAAAATACAAAGAGAAGTAAGTAGAGGAAAAGATAGGATTATACAACTTTTATCCTAAAACACTACAAACACAATCTCTCAATCGTCATTTCATAAAGTCAAAAAAGTAGGAAAGAATAAGAATTTTAAGAAATAGAAATTAAATTTTATGAAAGAAAGGCGATATTCTTAATTTCCGTTGAAAATTGATGACAAAAACTTTGTTGCAGACATACATCAAATACTCTATGGATTATTGAACTATATAACTACATATATATATATATATATTTCCCCCCCTCCCCCTATAGAGTGTATAGTTCAGTTCAGTTCAGTTCGGTAGCTCAGTCGTGTCCGACTCTTTGAGACCCCATGAATCGCAGCACGCCAGGCCTCCCTGGCCATCACCAACTCCCAGAGTTCACTCAGACTCATGTCCATCGAGTCAGTGATGCCATCCAGCCATCTCATCCTCTGTCGTCCCCTTCTCCTCCTGCCCCCCAATCCCTCCCAGCATCAGAGTCTTTTCCAATGAGTCAGCTCTTCGCACGAGGTGGCCAAAGTACAGAGTGCAGGAAAAAATGCTGGTGTGTAAGGAAAGATGATTAGTTCTCAGTTTTAGACAGGAGCCCTAGGAACCCATGAGGTGAAAAGTTAGATATGCCATAGGACTTAGAGAAAAAATCTGCATAAGAAAGATTCAGTCACCTCTTGGATGTTATTACTTGAGTACTGGTGTTTTATTTTTTTTGGCTTCACTTTCCTCATCCTTGCATTAGTAAACCTACTAGTATTCTCATTTTACATCTCAGATTTAAACTGCCTTGTATCCTTTGTAAAAATATCTCCTAAATTTTTGTTCCTAACCACTGTAAATGAACTGTACTGAGTTTTCTAAAGAATACTGACACTGGTTACATGAGAAGGCCTCTATGTCCTACTCTCTACCCCTTATCTAACCCCAAAGTACTCTTTTGCCCTTCATAAGTTATTGAAGTAATATAAAATATTATGAAAATCAGGTAAAACTGCTTAGGCAGAAATTGTCTGTTTTATGTAGTTTATAGTAACTGATCTAGATATATGTGTATCTTCCCAAAAGAGAGACTCCATTAAAATTCTACAACTCTGGTCAGTCACATGGCATATATAACCATCTTTATTTTACTAAAAGAAAGGAAAGAAGGGAAGAAGAAAAGGGAAAAAAAAAAGAGAGAGAAAATTGATCCAGCAAAAATTATCACTCATAATCATGAAGGTTATCTGTGGATAGCAATAAACATTCACCTAGGATTAACGGAGATTCCATCATCCTCCAAAATAGGAGGTAGAGACAATAATCTCTAAGTTGAAAGAGAATTTGGAACGGAATTACCAAAATGATCACTGCCCAAATTATTCCTTGTATTTAAATATATTTAAATTTACTTAGCATATGTCAAGAACTGTATACCTGAAGATGAATATTACATCATTTCTAAATATAGTAGCACAAGTTAGTAAAAATGGTTCTACCAACTATTATTTATTAGTAGCCTACATATGAAAATAGTATTGCATAAATAATAAAAGACATATACAAAAATAAAATGAAAAATCTTAGAGAAAACAATTATGGGAATGATAAAGTTTAAGATAAATTATTCTTAAAAGAGGAGAATATAGAAAAACATAAAAGCTCTTAATTAGAAAACATATAAATATCTGTGCTTTCTTTTAAAAATGAGGGCTTGTAAACAGTAAAATTATTTGCTTACTAAACAGAAAAATGCTCAAAGGACACAGATTTCTCTTTCCTGACCTTGTCATTATTGTCCTGTTAAGCTACTCTTACTCAAGAAAGAGATAAGAATTCTCCTATGATAAATGCCACAGTTTTGTAAATAAAAACTTCAATGGACTATTTGCACTGTGTGTTTAGGAAACTAACTCCAAAGATTATCCTTTGACTAAGGTTATAAAATTTGGAGTAAAAGAGCAGAAAAAAATTCAAATAAGTTAATTTAAAGTACTTGATTTTGCTGTTTCCCTGAAACAACAACTTCTTAGTTTTTTGTTAAGGGGACTTTTTGTTATTTTTTTTTTCCTCCCTCCACACCTTCAATACCCATTCTCTAATTATTTGAAAACGTATATTTCATTTTATGTTAGAGAAAAAAAAAAAAAGATGAATAGATGAGGTTATAGTCACTGTGCTTCTTAATATAATGCCGTAAATCAGCATTTTTGTAAATACAGAGCTGAGAAAAGCTGTGTTAGCAAATTGGAGTGGCACTGCTTTTTTGCCTCAACTTTAGTATTTCTCAAAGCCACATTTGAATGACAGCTGAGTTCTTTATCCCTTTTCTCTCATCCTCCATACAAGTTCCCCCCCTACCCCCACCATATATACTGCTGCTGCTGCTGCTGCTAAGTCGCTTCAGTCGTGTCCGACTCTGTGCAACCCCATAGACGGCCTCCCACCAGGCTCCCCCGTCCCTGGGATTCTCCAGGCAAGAACACTGGAGTGGGTTGTCATTTTCTTCTCCAATGCATGAAAGTGAAAATTGAAAGTGAAGTCGCTCAGTCAGGTCCGACTCTTAGCGACCCCACGGACTGCAGCCTTCCAGGCTCCTCCGTCCCTGGGATTTTCCAGGCAAGAGTACTGGAGTGGGGTGCCATTGCCTTCTCCACCATATACACTATCTGGTGTATATTTCTAGGTGTTAGCTTGAGAAAAAGGTCCTGTGTCCCTAGCTGATTTCTAAGATTCTTTTATTGTCAGACTTATTTGACTCTCACTTTAAAAAACACATTTCTTATAAAATTAATCTTATATTAAGGTAATTTATGGCACATTCACATTGGAAAAAGCCATCCCATATCAAATATCTCTGTGTTGTCTCTATTGTTAAGACATCCTATAATATCTCATTCAATGATCTTTGGTTAACAACTTTGACCAAGGTCAGTTGTATATAATGTTGAACTCCTTACACTGGCAGTTGCAGCTGACCATAATCTGGATGCCCTGGGCATTTCTGTGCTTACCTTGCACTTCTCCTCTGATGCTCTAGTCCCTCTGCTACCAAGAGTCACTGAGGTCTTTTGCCCTGGAGTTTGAATGTAATGGACTATCTGTAGGCTGAATTCAGTTCAGTTCAGTCGCTCAGTCATGTCCGACTCTTTGAGACCCCATGAATCGCAGCACGCCAGGCCTCCCTGGCCATCACCAACTCACGGAGTTCACTCAGACTCATGTCCATCGAGTCAGTGATGCCATCCAGCCATCTCATCCTCTGTCATCCCCTTCTCCTCCTGCCCCCAATCCCTCCCAGCATCAGAGTCTTTTCCAATGAGTCAGCTCTTCGCATGAGGTGGCCAAAGTACTGGAGTTTCAGCTTTAGCATCATTCCTTCCAAAGAAATCCCAGGGCTGATCTCCTTTAGAATGGACTGGTTGGATCTCCCTGCAGTCCAAGGGACTCTCAAGAGTCTTCTCCCAACACCACAGGCTGAATTATGTATTATGTAGGCTGAATTATGTCCCCTCAAAAATTTGTATGTTGAAACCCTAACTGCTAATGTGATGGTATTAGGAGATGCGGCTTGTGGGAGGTAATCAGGTTTCAGTTCAGTTTAGTTCAGTCGCTCAGTCATTTCCAACTGTTTGAAACCCCATGAACTGCAGCATGCCAGGCTTCCCTTTCATCACCAACTCCCAGAGTTTACTCAAACTCATGTCCATTGAGTCAGTGATGCCATGCAACCATCTCATCCTCTGTTGTCACCTTCTCTCACCTACAGTCTTTCCCAGCATCAGCATCTTTTCAAATGAGTCAGTTCTTCACATCAGTCATTGGCCAAACTACTGGAGTTTCAGCTTCAGCATCAGTCCTTCCAATGAATATTCAGGACTCATTTCCTTTAGGATGGGCTGGTTGGATCTCCTTGCTGTCTAAGGGGCTCTCAAGAATCTTCTCCAACACCACCGTTCAAAAGCATCAATTCTTCAGCACTCAGCTTTCTTCATAGTCCAATTCTCACATCCATACATATGGAAAAACCATAGCTTTGACTAGATGGACCTTTGATGGCAAGTAATGTCTCTGCTTTTTAATACTGTCTAGGTTGGTCATGACTTTTCTCCCAAGGAGCAAGCATCTTTTAATTTCATGGCTTCAGTCACCATCTGCAGTGATTTTGGAGCCCCCAAAAATAAAGTCTGTCACTGTTTCCACTGTTTCCCCATCTTAGTTTTCTGAATGTTGAGCTTTAAGCCAACTTTTTCACTCTCCTCTTTCACTTTTCATCAAGAGGGTTTTTAGTTCCTCTTCACTTTCTGCCATAAGGGTGGTGTCATCTGCATATCTGAGGTTATTGATATTGTTCCTGGCAGTCTTGATTCCAGCTTGTGCTTCATACAGTCCAGCATTTCACATGATGTACTCTGAATATAAGTTAAATAAGCAGGGTGACAATATACAGCCTTGATGTACTCCTTTCCCAATTTGGAACCAGTCTTGTTCCATGTCCAGTTCTAACTTCTTGACCTGCATACAGATTTCTCAGGAGGTAGGTCAGATGGTCTGGTATCCCCATCTCTTCAAGAATTTTCCATAGTTTGTTGTGATCCAAACATTCAAGAGGAGAGTGAAAAAGTCGGCTTAAAACTCAACATTCAGAAAACTAAGATCATGACATTTGGTCCTATCACTTCATGGCAAATAGATGAGGAAACCGTGGAAATAGTGACAGAGTTTATTTTGGGAGGCTCCAAAATCACTGCAGATGGTGACTGCAGCCATGAAATTAAAAGACACTTGCTCCTTGGAAGAAAAGTTATGACAAACCTAGACAGCATATTAAAAAGCAGAGACATTACTTTGCCAACAAAGGTCCATCTAGTCAAAGCTATGGTTTGTCCAGTAGTCATGTATGGATGTGAGAGTTGGACTATAAAGAAAACTGAGCACCAAAGAATCGATGCTTTGAACTGTTGTATTGGAGAAGACTCTTGAGAGTCCCTTGGACTGCAAGGAGATCCAACCAGTCCATCCTAAAAGAAATCAGTCCTGAATGTTCATTGGAAGGACTGATGCTGAAGCTGAAGCTGCAATACTTTGGCCACCTGATATGAAGAACTGACTCATCAGAAAGGACCCTGATGCTGGGAACGATTGAAGGTGGGAGGAAAGGGGATGACAGGATGATATGGTTGGATGGCATCACTGACTCAATGGACATGAGTTTGAGTAAACTCAGGGAGTTGGTGATGGACAGGGAGGCCCGGTGTGCTGCAGTCTATGGGGTTGCAAAGAGTCGGATAAAACTGAGCAACTGAAGTGAACTGAATGCAGTTAAAGGCTTTGGTGTAGTCGATAAAGCAGAAGTAGATATTTTTCTCAAACTCTTGCTTTTTTGATGACCCAACAGATGTTGGAAATTTTATCTCTGCTTCCTCTGCCTTTTCTAAATCTAGCTTGAACAACTGGAAGTTCATGGTTCACGAAATGTTGAAGCCTGACCTGGAGAATTTTGAGCATCATTTTGCTGGGTGTGAGATGAGTGCAATATGCGGTAGCTTGACCATTCTATGGCATTGCCTTTCTTTGGGAATCAGGTTTAGAGGAGGTCATGAGGGTGAGGGTCCCTCCTGATGTAATTAGTGCCCATTAAGAAAAGACATCAGAAAGCTTCCCGCCCCCGCTCTCTGTCCACCTTGTGAGTAGACAGCCGAAAGTTGGCCATCTGCAAGCCAGGAAGAGTGCCCTCGCTGGGGAGCTGAGTCAACCAGCACCTTGATCTTGGACGTCCCAACCTCTGAACTGTGAAAAATATATTCCTGTTGTTTGTACAGCACCTTTCATTTTTTTGCCTCACTTATCTGGATTGTAAAGAATCGAAGGCAAAGTTTATACCCTACCATTTCATACATTTGTCTTAGACCCCCTGAACTCAAGGTGCTGTTCTCTCTTTTTGACATTGATAACATAATGTAATACCTGTTCCAATAATTTGATGCTGGGGTCCTTTCCTGTGTCAGTATTTCTGTACAAGTAGATCTGCAAATAAGATGTGAGTTCCTGGATCTGCTTATATTGTGTAAGTGTGTGTGTGATACAAATATTTCTAGAATGACTAGGATATTAAAAGCATTTATTCCTCATTCTCTTATATAATCTTGAAGACTTTACCAAGTAAAACTGTAATTATTTAATATTCAATAAAGTCAACCTTTTGAAGAAGGAAATGGCAACCCACTCCAGTATTCTTGCCTGGAGAATCCCATGGACAAAGGACCCTAGCAGGCCACAGCCCATGGGTTTGCAAGAGTTAGACATGACTTAGGGACTCAACCACCAAAGTCAACCTATATACCCAGTAGCTGACCTAACTGCAACTCACAAAAAAAGGGTTTTAGCATGCTGAAAAATTTCAGACTGAATTGGGAAGGAGGTTGGCACTGCCTTGTCAATCACAAGCCTTGTTAAAGGCTTATCTTAGCATATTAATATATAAAAGGTTTATCTTGAAAGTATGTTTTTGACTATGAAATAAATAAGAGGTAAAAGTTCTGTACTAAGACATACCCAGATCTTATCATCAACACCACAACCCTTCTACCCCAGTTATATAGCCTTGGGCAGCCTTCTTCTTAAACCACTTTCTTAATTTGTACAATGGGAATAAAGTAGTGTTTACTTTATGGGGTTCTTGTGAGGAACTCTTAAAAATCTTAAAACAGAGTCAGCCAGCAAGTATTACATATTAACTCTTGATATTATTATTATTTTGTTCTTTTTATAAGATGGGATTTAGAGAAAGTTCTTATGAAGAGCCAGTGCTATTTAAACTCTCCATGTGAGTTATTTGCTTAAGGAGCTGACCCAAATATAATATGCAGCTCCTTTGCAGATATGATTCTTATTTTTTGATAGTTTTCATTAAATGTTTGGATTTGAAAATCCATATTTTGTGAGGTCCATGTGCTGAAAAACTTGTTTAATCACATTCTGAGCTTGGTGTTTGCTAATATTCTCTCTAAAATCCTAGATGAACACGGTTTATTTTCTGGGAGCAGATTTATTAGGGCTATGAAGAGCATGTATCGATGCTTGGTAGCATGAATATCTCTTTATTGGAATAATTACTAGAAAGTTAGGAATTGAGAATATTGATTACATTTATTTAGTCTTTTGATATGGACAAAAATATTAAAAACCATCAAACATTAGCACTGCCCTTTGACAGCATCACTTAATTCTAGCTACAGGGAAAATTGTGACATAAACAAAAGCAGCATGACTTATTTGTCTTAATTAGGATACTTTCTACATGAGAGAGAGAGACTCTCCTTCCTTTAAACATTATAAAAGCCCTAGCCAGACTAATACAAGAGACCAAGGGCAATACAGATTAAGCAGAAAATAACATAGTAAGAGCAAAAGGTGTGCCCACAGGATCCTTAACCAAAACAAGTCCAAGACTTTTTAAGGTGGGAAATGTTTTTGTTAGTTCTAAACTAGTGTTTCCATCCTGCATGCTTGCAGATTAGTATTGTTCCTTAAAGAGACTGGCCTGTGCACCAGCTATAAGCAGCTATTTGAATTTCAGTTTAAATGAATGTAAAGTTAAAATTTAAAGCTTGGTTCCTACATTACACTAGCTCCATTTCAGGTTCTCTGCAGTCCCGTGTGGCTTAGTGTCTGTCATGATGGATTGAGCAGGTAATAGACCATTTCCATTATCACAGAGACGTCTATTGGACTGCACTGGGACAATTAGTATACCTCACTGCTTACTCTAATTATTGGTCTCAGTCTTCAGAAAGCCATGGCGAAAGTGATACTGGGAAAAAAATGCAAGAGACCACTCTGCATATTTCTAGTATTTTCTCTGTGTTTGATTTCACGTGAATGAAACAGTTTTTCTTTGTTTTGTTTTAAGTCAACCCTGAACATTTAGGGCTGTCTTATTCTTAAGCATATGTAACCAAAGATAGTTGTTCTGTCTCAGTTTGAGTTTTCCTGTCACATACACATAATTGAAGGTAGTAATAAAAGTTTAGGAATAATTTCTAATTAGAACTACCAGGTTATTTATGAGCTATTTTCAGAAGGGTGCAAAAAAAATTTTTTTTTAATTTTTCTCTTACCACTGTCCCTCAAACCCGTTCTTTCACCCTCCCCTCCCTTCCTTTGTATAGTAGCTCGAGAAGAATCATTACTGTACCATTACTTCTGAATGTTAATCAACAGTCTTCATTTTCAGATATTAAAAGTCCATTTCAATATAATTCAAAATGTCAAATGCTCAGTCAATTCCTTGTTTCTCATCTCCTCAGAGCACTGTTGCCACGCTTCCCCTCAGATTGAGACCAACCAGGCTTAATGGAAAAGGAGGGTAAAACAGATGTTTATTCTCTTCCATGCCTCATCTTCTCACCCTCCTCTAACAACTGCCTCTAGTTCCTTCAGGGTCAGCAACAAGGGTAAGGTGAATGTGGAATTAGAATAAAAGGAAAAAAAAAATCACAGGTATCTGGTGCCGCCATTTTCTGGCGTCGGGTCCTCGGGTATTAGACGACTTGACACCCCCTTGCGTTGCAAACCTGTTCTCTCACAGGGCACCATAGTGGTTTCTTTTTTTTTTTTTAATTGGAGGATAATTGCTTTATAATACTGTGTTGGTTTCTGCCATACAACTACATGAATTGGCCATAAGTATATGTATATCCCCTCCCTCTAGAGCCTTCCCTCTGCATCCCCATCCTACTCATCTAGGTTGAAACAGAGCATGGGGCTGAGCTCCCTGTGCTCCCAGCAACTTCCCACTAGCTGACTATTTTCAACAGGGTAGTGTAAATATTCTAAGGCTACTCTTTCACTTTGTCCCACCCTCTCCTTCCTTTGCTCAGGACATGGAAGCAACCTAGATGTCCACTGACAGATAAATGAATAAAGAAGCAAGTCCTACCATATTTCAATAAGTAATGGAATTACTTATTGAAATGGAATGGAATAATTGAAATAGTGATGGAATAACAATTATTCCAGTAATTATTCCAATAATAATTATTCCAAATGGAATGGAATAATTAAAAAGTAATGGAATAATACTTAGCCATAAAAAAGGAACAAATTTGAGTCAGTTGAAGTAGATAAACCTAGAGCCTGTTATACAGAGTGAAGTTAGAAAAACAAATACTGTATATGAATGCATATATATGGAATCTAGAAAGATGTATTGATGAACCTATTTATAGGCAGGAATAGAGATGCACACGTAGACTGTGGGCCATGTGGGGTTTTTTGACCACCACACACTGATCCTCTGACACAGCTCATTCCCCTTTCTTAACTTCTAATAACTCTTTCCTCAACCTTTCCTCTGGTGGTAAACTGCACAGACTCTTTCTGTGAGGTTGCCTTCCTTCCCACAGGTAATCCCTTTGGAGAAGCTGTCTGGTGAAGGTTAAAGCCAGTTACATTCCTTCTTTCCCACCTCAGTTCAAATTCAGAAAGTGCAGGTCACTCCCACTGCAGCCTTGTCATTTTTCCTATCATCAAAATCATCCTCAGTTAACCTTTAAGATTTATTCAGGGAACAACATCCCACAAACATCATAGTGTGTGAAGGCCACTTTCCCCACAATCCACCTTGTGGAAGCATGTGCCAAGGATACCAGTTTCTGTAGCTGAGAGAGTGTCCTGCTTCAGGCTGAATGTCAGTTTCCATTCTGTGGACTGCTCACGTGATCTGGCTGTGTTTCTTCTGAGGTACTCGTATTTAGACTACATAGGGAGTGGAAAACACTCTCTGTTAGGCAGCCCACTCCAGTACTCTTGCCTGGAGAATCCCATGGAGGGAGGATCCTGGTAGGCTACAGTCCATGGGGTCGCAGAGTCGGACACAACTGAGCGACTTCACTCACTCACTCACTCAGACTCTTCCAAGAACTTCACATCCTCAGTCTTTTCACTGATCATGCTGCCCTCTTATATCTAGGTCAGTGAGCCAGTTTCCCAGTTCAAACCCCTTGGTGAAGGTTCTGGATATGGTTTGGACTCTCTTAGGTAGGCACCTATAATCAACGTGTAGTTTTAACACTTTAGCTGAGATGAGAGCAAGTCTTACCATATTTCAAAGAAAGAAAACATGTCTCATTGAAGGCTATACATTCATCCAATCAAGTAGTATTTAATAAATTCAACTATGAATCAGTATTTAAAAAACTTAAAATGTATAAAGTGCCCAGAACACTGTAGGAACTTGAACAAGTAATGCCATTACAGTTGTAAACTCCAAAATTGCAAACTCTGAGAATATGCTGGATTCCTATATCCTTTCTTTTTTTTTATGTTTTCATTAAATATTTTATTTAATCCAATGACCTTATTTTTATTTTTCTATACTATGCTAGTGTTCTGCAAATTTATGTCTCAATCCAAAAATTCTACTCTGAGTTCCAGCTTCATACACTGAATCTCACCTGACATGTCTTCTTGACTATCTTGCAGGTGTTTTAAACAATATTTTCAAAATGAAACTTAATACACTGCCCTGCTCTCCTAACCCATTTTGATTTTAGACTTACCCTTCTTAACAATTAGTATCATCATCCATTTGGTGGTATAAACCAGTTATCATCTTTCTTCCTTACCATTTCCACCCTCTTGGGATCGATTTTCAGTTGTTAATTTCTTACTCTTAAAAAAGAAAAAAAAAAACTTGATTTTTCTCAGCATCTCCTCTGACTTAAGATTAGTCCAAAGTACTATCACCTATTATGTGGCCTATGAAGCAACTACTTTGTTGGTCTCAGTATTTACTCTCTCAAATTCATTCTGCACAGAGTGATCAGTGTGACTTTTTGCAAACATAAATATAAGAATGCTGCTTCTCTACAGAAAACCTTCCAGTTGCTTCCCATTATAATGCCAATAAAATTTAAAACCTTTATCATAGCCTACAAATTCCTGAATAATCGCTGGCTCCTGGTTACTTCTTAAGACTCCTCTATTTTTATTACCTACTTGTCTGCTACATCCTAGCAGACATGTTGGCTTCTTTTAATTCTTAGAGCTTGTCAAATTGTTTCCTGCTTTGGAGATTTTGAACGTCCATTTCTATCTAATTGGAATGTATTTTTCCTCTACTCTTGTGACTTGCCTTTAAAAAAATCATTTACATCTCAAGTTAAATATTCTTTCCATCAAAGTTTTCCTAGATAACAACCATCTCTGCTGTCTATCACTTCACCTTATTCACTTGCTTCAGAATACTGAAAAATGGCTATAACTATATTTTATTAATTTTCCATTAATCTGTTAAGTTCAATTTTAATACAATATTTTATTCACCTATTCTGCCAGTCTGTAAGAAACAAAGAAACAGAACCCACATCATATTTGTTTATCCCTTTATACTATCTAGTCTAATATAGGCAGACAATAAACATTTGTTGAATAAATGAATGAATACAGAGGTGACCTATACTTCTTTTTCAGCTGTTAATTTATTTTAAAAATCTTGATTATTAAATATAAAGTTAATATTAAATTAATTTTTAGCAAACCTAAATTTTCAAATATTAGGAAAATAGAACTTTGGAGTTCAAATCTTGATAAAATTGGCTAAGTTTGATTATACATGCAGGAAATATCCAGATATAGGGAGAAATTCACCAAGAAATACAGCAATCCACCTAATCAGTAGATTTTAGGTTAGAATAAAACAAGACTGGGAGAAAATATGATAGTGCTGACTAAGCAATTTAAGGAGTGCTCGAGTTTAAGAAACTGATTTTACACAGTGTTTTTATAGTTTAAAAGCACTGCAGTCTTAAGCAAATGAACAAACAAAAAACCAGACAACAAACAAAAAATGTCATCACTTTATAGTTAAATGAAAACCATATCAAAGAGCTCACCAGTAATTATTTATAGACTGAGAGAAAAGTATTTGTACGAGATTGTGGAGAAGCAAAGGATAAGAAGTGGGAGAAGACTGTGTTCCTCAAAAGAGAACAATGGAGTGGAAAGAGGGTATCTGAAAACCGTGCATCTGAAATGGTTGTCACACAGAGAAGAAAGAAAATTAGAGGCTGGTCCTCTAAATTTTTCTTGAGTGTATTTTGGCTAGAACATAGATTCTGATTTCCTAGGCTATTGTTCAGAAGTTTATATAGTTGAAATACAATACACCCATTGTAAAACATATGGATAGGTAGTTGATAAAATGGATGAGCAACCGACTGGCAATAATATGACAACATACGTGTGTGTTTGTGTGTGCGCGTGTGTGTGCGCACACGCACGTGTGTGAGTGTGCTCAGTTGCTCAGTTGTGTTCAGCCCTTTGTGACCTCATGACAGTGGTGGTGGTGGTTTAGTCATCTCTGACCCTTGTGACCCCATGGGCTGGACCCCAGCAGGCTCCTCAGCCCATGGGATTTCCCAGGCAAGAATACTGGAGTGGGTTGCCATTCCTTTTCCAGGAAATCTTCCTGACCCAGGGATCGAACCTGGGTCTCCTGCATTGGCAGGTGGATTTTTTACCCACTGAGCTACTAGGGAGGTCCATGACATTAAGGGATGGCAAATCAGTGACACAAGGGCTAGTTCTCCCTCGCCTATGCAGATATCACTAACCACATTCTTCTTCCTTGCTAAGCTTGGATTTGGACTCAGATTTTAAAACTTTCTTAACACAATGCTCCCTTACTAAAGTGTGGAAGATCTAATTTCAATTTCCTCCACAAGCAACTGAGAAAGCAAAGAGTAGAGATTAGTCCTCATCTTTCAAGGACAACACTCTTCAGACCCCCTAAATTGTTTGAGTGTTATTACTCAGTATTTTAGCTGTACCTAAATGAAAGAGATAACAATCTCTCTCTGTTTACACTACAAATTCTAACCTCAGATATATCATTGAATATATGCCTCCAGATCCATAATCTCTTGAACTACCTCATAACCCACAGGAGACTTTAAGTTTTAGCTCTGTTACTGCTTTTCAAAAGATGCAATGTTACACATGTATGAAATATAAAGGCAATGATGTATGCATTCTTCTTTATATAATCAAAAATAATTATTCCCATATACTTTTATCTTTTTGCAGCATGTGGTAATAATAGAGACATGTTTGTTTGTTCTAGGTAATTTGAGTTACTTATAACAAGTACAGGGTAAATTATTGGTCATTTACTTCCTTTTATTTACTTGCTACTGAGAGATAAACCACCATTTGGCAAGCTCCACAGTATAACATGAATAATGATCCAATGAGTGGGGTGAGATGTAAGCATTCCAATCACCAGTTCTACTCTCAAAGCAAGCTCTGAAACCTTTTGTTTGAAAGGCTAGAAATAATACTCTTCAATTATTCCAGATATCAACAAACAACAAACAAAAGCCAAATCTTTGCTAAAATCCTCTTTAACGTCTCAGATCAGGACTGTCAGCAGAGCCTATTGTAGGTAAGAGATTTAGAGGCTTCAGGGGAGAGTCTAGGAGAAGGAACACTGTCTGCTTTAACAGTACTGACTTGAAAAAATAGGGTTTTTGTCAGCCACCTCACAAGCAAGAGGCATCTGTCTAGGGATAAGACAAAGGGTGTCAGAACAGAGCTATCCATCAGAATATGACTGAAGGGAAAAGACTATTCACATTTAGAAAAATATAATAATTGAAGTCCATAGAATGCAGGCTAGGAGAGACATTATACTTGCTAACAGGGATAACGGGACTCGATGGGGAGTAGCTGAGAATGCAAATGTGCTTCACATTCCATTCCCAGGGAATGTGCTGTCTGATTTGTTTGTTTGCTTATTTTTAAATTTAATTTACTTTGTGACAGTTTGGTGGTTATCGTTTTAGTCTGTTATTTTCTGTTTCAGTGTACAGATAGCGCTACTGCCCAAGAAAGTGACAGGCACATTGTTCATGGCTCTAGCAGGGCCGAGGGTCCTTGTGGCAGCCATTCGGGGCTTCCTGGCCAGGGCTGGGAGCCACCCAGCAGTCTGTCCTCTTCCTGGTCAGAAGGCATTGAGCTCTGCTCAAGTGGACTCTAACACTGTTAGCAAATAGAACTCTAATTTTTTGTTCCCAATATTGCTTTGCATTTCAGGGAAACAGACAGTAGGTTTGCTGCCTGAAAGACTGTAAACCACTATCCTCAATTCTTCTCGCCAAAGGAAACTTCAGCCCCATTAACCTATTGACAGTTTTCTTTAAAATTAAAGGACAGGGAAGTGAATTGTGTGTGTGTGTGTGTGTGGTGTTAGTAGCTCAGATGTGTCTGACTCTGTGCATGGACTGTAGCCCTGCAGGTTCTTCTGTCCATGGAATTCTCCAGGCAGGAATACTGAAGTGGGTAGTCATTCCCTTCTCCATGACATCTTCCTGACCCAGGGGCTGAACGTGGGTCTCCTGCATGCAAGCTGATTCTTTACTGTCTGAGCAACCTGGGAAGCCCAGGGAAGTGAGTTAAGTGAGATGATATGAGTTCTGGCAGATAAAGACATGATTAGACAATGGCACCCCACTCCAGTACTCTTGCCTGGAAAATCCCATGGACGGAGGAGCCTGGTGAGCTGCAGTCCATGGGGTCCCTAAGAGTTGGACACGACTGAGTGACTTCACTTTCACTTTTCACTTTCATGCACTGAAGAAGGAAACGGAAACCCATTCCAATGTTCTTGCCTGGAGAATCCCAGGGACGGGGGAGCCTGGTGGGCTGCCGTCTATGGGGTCGCACTGAGTCAGACACGACTGAAGTGACTTAGCATAGCATAGCATAGCATAGAGAAATTACAGGGATATTAAGATTTCTTGCTCTTATTTCCCACTTAGATGCTTCATCTCATATCTCAGAGGAGTTGTCATGGTTTTCCTATTTTTTTTTTTTTAACATAATGAAAGGTTTAATAGGATCTTTAGAATCATAATCCTTATTATGGTTTCATAATATTCTTCATGTGGGACCTAATGGCAAATGAAAAATGTCAAATAAATATTTAATAATTCCCAATCAATTCTATGTTCAGGGTTCACCCAGGTGTGAACCCTTCAGAGATCCTTATATATTCAAAGTAAGTGGGAAATTAGTTCTCTTTCTCTTTCCTTTATCCTCTGTCAATTCCTCACTGTAGTTTTACCATTTCTTATTCCAATGCCCAGCTGCAATTCAAACATATGTGTATCAAACTGAGACTTCTAATTTAAGATTTTTGTTACCTCTAGATAAAAAAACTTACACATCACTTTTGGTAGTTAAGTACATAAAAAGAGAAACATATTTTAGAGCAACTGAAGGGGCACTAAACATACAAACGGAGTTTTTTGGTTTTTTTTTTTCTTAAGAATAAAAAAATATAGTTGAGTTTTATCACTATGTATTCAGAGAAAATTCTTACATGCATTGGAAGTCTTCAGATTTACTCCCAGCATAATCAGTATGACCTCTATGGGACTTCTGCTAGTTTCAAATAAGACAATTGTGAAAATTCCAGCAGCTTCTGATAGCATTAATTTATGAAAATGTCACTCTCTGACCTTGGCAAGTTGCGATTCAATTTTTCAATGAACATCTAGTTCTTAGAACTTCAAAGTCCATGTTCTCACTGGAGGCACAACATCTTGCCTCTTTGCCCTGTGTTCTAGACCTGACATAGGTCTGTGTGCTTTAGGATCAGGGAAAAGACATGGCAAGGAAACCAAATCTTTTTTCATCTAAATATAGTTCTCAAAGGCATGCTGCTGCTGCTGCTAAGTCACTTCAGTTGTGTCCGACTCTGTGCAACCCCATAGACGGCAGCCCACCAGGCTCCCCCGTCCCTGGGATTCTCCAGGCAAGAACACTAGAGTGGGCTGCCATTTCCTTCTCCAATGCATGAAAGTGAGAAGTTAAAGTGAAGTCACTCAGTCGTTTCCAACTCTTAGCGACCCCATGGACTGTAGCCTACCAGGCTCCTCTGTCCATGGGATTTTCCAGGCAAGAATAATGGAGTGGGGTGCCATTGCCTTCTCCGCCTTAAAGGCATAAACACTTATAAATGCTGAATTCAAATGCTCTAATCAATTATTTTTTAAAATCACAACTTATCAAAAGAAAATTAATAAATCTAGTCAAAATCCTCAGGCTTTCCCTGTACCGATGAAAATATACTGATTTTGTCTTGAACAGAACCCAGGGTCTGTGTCTTCAAGATGTTCACAGCAAATAGTGGACATGGACATTTCAATCTACCTATGAGGTAGGCAGTAAACAGCACTGAGTATGATTTTGAACACAGTTAACTTTGCCTGGTAACACTGTGCTTCATTTAGATTCTGGTGCCAAGAATCAGTGCTATTGAATCTTCCTACCTGGGTAGTTGGAGGCTGATCACTGTGGGAAGTGAGTACTTAGAAACGGGATATAAGTCAGAGTTCACCAAGTTAGTGCTCATGTTTCACTGGTATCTGAGCTATATTCTTTTTCTCATGTTTTCATGCACAGTATTCACAGGTGTAACAATATCTAACCATTATTTATAATACAGCAGTAAATAATGCACATTATATAGTATAGTATGACCAGTGAGGAATTCGTTTTATATAAAATCTCATGCGTTTATATATATAAACAAATGTGTCTATAGACATGAATAGATAACTGAAAAAGAATGTTCTAAAATAGTACTTAACTTACTGTATGTGTTTGATTTTTAAAAAATTTTTTTAGTTTAATCAAGAGAAATATTTTTGGATCTTATACACTAACATACTGCAACTCAGAGCTTTAAAAACACTGTACTAGTCATTGAAGGAGCCATATTATATTACTAGTGGTAAACCTGGCTTTTAAGTCTAAAACATAAATGTGTTTTAATATAAAGTGATATTGTTAAAAATCATATTTCTTTTGCTGTCAGTTTCCTTTGATTGTAAGTGTATTTTAATACATATATTTGGGGTTTAAGACTGTTAATTTTAACTGTTTTTTTTTTTTTTTTCTTTTGCTTAGCTATTTCAATGGAAACTTTTAAGGAGATTCAAAAGGAGAAAGCTAGAAAAATCTCTTCGATTATTTCCACAAAAATATGGTAAAGTGGCCAGTACTTAAAGATATCAGAAAATAAGAAAAATGCCTTCTTATTAATTTCATGGTATCTTTAGCAAATCACTTGTAATGTGCTGTCTTCTTAAATGTTGCCTGAAGTTACAAGACTTTATTAATGTATATGAAAAATTTCCTACACATTCCATACATGGAAGTGCTGATGGTAGGACATTTTTATGGATGGGTCTCAAAATAATCATTTCATAGAAAAGGAAGCTAAGGATCAATAAGATTAAGTATTTTGATCACAAGCTGATTAGCAGATAAATGGGCCTGGAATTCTCATTTGCTCTTTCATTGTTTGTATTTCCACCACAGCAGCTTTTTTCCCAGTCTTTCCTGATCTTAAGAATTGTTTAGGGTACTTACCTAAAAATGAAAATTTTAAAGCAAAAATTTCCAAACACTGTTCCAGAAGACTGTGAGTCAGTAAATCTAGGATGAGCCTTAGGAGTTTTCATTTTTCATAAGCATCCTGAGTGATTCTTACATTCAGGCAAATTTGAAAATCATTGCCTTTGATGATTTTAATGACTATATTATTTGCTTCTGCTACAATATGGATGATTTGTTGCTGAAAAAAAAAGTGACAATTTCAATCAAAGTACAACAACTCTCTCACTACTCCCATCAGTTCAGTTCAGTCGCTCAGTCATGTCCGACTCTTTGTGACCCCATGAATCGCAGCATGCCAGGCCTCCCTGGCCATCACCAACTCCCAAGTTCACTCAGACTCACGTCCATCGAGTCAATGATGCCATCCAGCCATCTCATCCTCTGTTGTCCCCTTCTCCTCCTGCCCCCAATCCCTCCCAGCATCAGAGTCTTTTCCAATGAGTCAACCCTTCACATGAGGTGGCCAAGGTACTGGAGTTTGAGCTTTAGCATCATTCCTTCCAAAGAAATCCCAGGGCTGATCTCCTTCAGAATGGACTGGTTGGATCTCCTTGCAGTCCAAGGGACTCTCAAGAGTCTTCTCCAACACCACAGTTCAAAAGCATCAATTCTTCAGTGCTCAGCCTTCTTCACAGTTCAACTCTCACATCCAAATATGACCACAGGAAAAACCATAGCCTTGACTAGATGGACCTTTGTTGGCAAAGTAATATCTCTGCTTTTGAATATGCTATCTAGGTTGGTCATCACTTTCCTTCCAAGGAGTAAGCTTCTTTTAATTTCATGGCTGCGGTCACCATCTACAGTGATTTTGGAGCCCCAAAAAATAAAGTCTGACACTGTTTCCACTGTTCCCCCATCTATTTCCCATGAAGTGATGGGACCAGATGCTATATGTAGAAAAAAAATCCTTAATGTTTTAAATAACTTTTGCCCATTTAGAAATTAATAAGAGGTACTGGAAAACCCCATGGACAGAAGAACGTGGTGGGCTACAGCTCATGGGGTCTCAAAGAGTTGGACACAACTTAGCAACTAAATAGTAACAACAAAGATGTACTTATCATACATTTGAGATTTGACTTTAGTGTAATAACAAAACGTCTATACTTAGCCTGGTCTCATAGACCATGAGGACCCCTAAACAGCCTTTTCTTATCATTCCTTGACATCTTTTCATTTGATAACTCACACAATGTTGCCACTTAAGCCCCAAGTCTACTAAGTCACACAGGAAACTCTGCAATCATCCATAGCTGCTATACATCTGAAAGTTGACCCTTTCCTTTTCCTACCTCTAACTATGTATCCCCATCTTTCCAGATGCCGTCTACTTTTTCCGTACAGCTTAGTCGCTGAAAACTCCAATTTCTCAACTCCCATTGCTTTGTTTCCTATCCAAACCTCTCTGCACTATACTCTAGCTATAGAAAAGAAAAGCCCCTGGTGCTGGGAAAGATTGAAGGCAGGAAGAGAGGGGGATAACAGAGGACGAAATGGTTGGATGGTATCACCGACTCAATGGACATGAGTTTGAGCTAGCTCTGGGAGATGGTGAAGGACAGGGAAGCCTGGCGTGCTGCAGTCCAGGGGGTCACAAAGAGTCAGACACGACTGAGTGATTGAACAACAAATAGTCTAGCTACACTGGCCCCTTTTCAGATCCCTGGACCTGACAAGCTCCTTTCTCTATCTAGAGCATTCTTCTGTTAGCTTTCATATAGTTTTCTCTGCAAATTTCAGGAGGAATTTTTCATGACCTCCTACCTATGGGACCGCATCCTCCACTCATTATCTTCTTGGCATCCTACTGTTCCTCTTCACAGCTCTAACAACCTGTACCTAGACCCACCCCCCCTTTTTTTTATTGTTCTATTTCTGACATGTAACATAATGTCTAGGTTTTACTAGTTAGCTAATATGTTAACATAGACATTTTCACACTAGTCTGTTACTACTCTCATATTGTTTGTCTTAGAAAACAAGGATCATTTAGAAAGAAGATGGAATGTCTCAGAAACTATTTGCTAGAACAAGCAATCTGATCTCAAAAAATGAGAAAAAAGACAAATGAATACCTTGTTTATCAACCAGGAAGAGCTAATCTTAAAATGGCTCAGGATGTTTAACCTCTGTAATTTATTTTAAAATACTATATTTATTTTAGTTGCTATTCCATTAGGTGTTCAAATCATTTTCACCTATCTCAAACATATTGTACAGTGACTCATCAGACATCTGTAGCAAGTAAATATACACAGTGTATTTTTAGAGTAGCAAATATGTGTGTATGCAAAATTAAACCTGATCTGGAAAAAAAAAAGTAAATTCTTCAGCTCTGACCACTATTGTCCTATTTTCATCCTTAGAACCCAAGTTTCCATTGTACAATTTTCAGATCACTTCCCACCTTTAAATGCCAGAATTAATAGGAAATTGTTCTTCTTTTTTTTTTCCCATATACTATTTGGCTAGAGGAGCCCTTCTGAAATGAATGTTGAATGCTGTTAAGCCCTATTTATGGCTTTAATAGCTTTGCATTAATGAAAAAATCAGATACCTTTTATAGACCCACCTCAGGGGTTCATCGAGGAGATGTTCTATTGATGTGAAAGAGAGTCAAATTGATTTCTGCCAAAGATGAGAAAGTAGTAAAAAGGCTCAAACTGCATAGGGATAATGAAATGGCTTATTTTACCACAAATATTCACTGCACAAGTTTTCTTCTTATTTCTTCTAATGGCTGTCCCCTGCTTTTCATATAGCTCAAATCCTGATGTCTAAACTGTTATGTGTACCAACAGAAAGAGGGAATGAACAGAATCTCAGAACATTTTAGTGAGAAGAGAGTTAAACTCAGAAATATTCCTGCATTTTGATCTGTATGTGCAGGGTTATATGAATAATTAGAAAGTTTACTTTTTATGAGTTAGACTTTCTGGAACAATTAATCAAGATCTTAATTACTACATTTGTAAAAGTAAAGTTAGATGTGGAGGCTAAGAACTTTCTAGCACAGAACTGTATGTTTTTTCCCCTCTTCCTTTTAAAGTATCAGGAATTCCCAAGCTGTTGACATTTGCTAAATCTGGTGATGAATAGTCTTCAAAAATAGGTTATGTTTCATTTATTTTCCAAATATTTTCCATTGCAGTAGGTTTCCATGAAGTGAAAACATTTACCATAATGGATGAATTTCATCAGGGAACTGCTTTAACAGTGTTCTAAATGAACAGAGTAAAAAGTACTGCAAAAATACAGTAAAAAGAAGTTAGCCTCTTTTCAAAGAAAAGTGCTAGAATTTAAAGCCCAGCCTTATTCTGCAAACTGGACAGTATCCCAAGTATTTTGCTGAGTGAATGAGTGCAGCAGAGAAGTCAGAAACAAAAGATAAATCTGGAGTGAATTCAGCTGGATTAGATCCAGCTAGCCTAGGTTTGGTTATAAAAGCAAGACCACCAAGGCCAGTGGAGTTTTCAATGAAACTGACACATAGGCCAGGAGTTATGCTATTGCCTAGGTAGAACCAGTATTGATAAAAGGTGCCTGGGGCCAAGACAGAGAATGGAAGAATCAGAAACTAATGACTCAGGTTCAAATATGAGATCACAAGATGAAACCAAAACCAACTTGAGCAAGAAGAAACAGGCAGGAAGCGAGTGATAAGCACCAGGCAGGACGTGTGCATGTAATTAAGTTAGAGATGTGTGTGTCTTCTGATTCATGAAGACAGGAAGGAGAGAAAACTCAGCAGTAAGTCATGGGGAATTGTATTTTGATTTGAATATAAGCTGTCATCACAATCAATGAATACAATTAGTCATTCTCGTCAGTTTGTATGTACAGCCTCTTAAACGTGTTAGGTGCTCCATGCTGCTGCTGCTGCTAAGTCACTTCAGTCGTGTCCAACTCTGTGTGACCCCATAAACGGCAGTCCACTGGGCTCCCTCTTCCCTGGGATTCTCCAGGCAAGAACACTGAAGTGGGTTGCCATTTCCTTCTCCAATGCATGAAAGTGAAAAGTGAAAGTGACGTCGCTCAGTTGTGTCCGACTCTTCGCGACCCCATGGACTGTAGCCTACCAAGCTCCTCTGTCCATGGGATTTTCCAGGCAAGAGTACTGGAGTGGGGTGCCATATATACAGCTGCAAAAATGAAGATCTCTATTACTAGCATGGAATAATTGTCCAGATTGATTTTTAAGTGCAAAAGGCAAAGTACAAAAGAATATAGCATATAGCCTTTCTTACAGAAAGAGGTAAGACAATATCAATATATCTGCTCATTTGTACAAACAGTAATTTAGGAAATAAAACTAAGAAACAATTGATATGGGGTGAGGGGATGAGAATGGGAATGAATTAGAAAAGAAAGAAAGGAAGAGAAACTTCTTTGAGTGTCCTTGTACGTATAGTTCTGTATATTAGAGTCATAGCAATATTTCATAAACAGAACGAATAAATAATTTAAATACAAACTGGATATAGGGGAAGGACTGAAAATGAAATACAAAAATAACAAATGAACCTAATCCTATGATAAAATAATAAATAGCCTCACTGCAGGGGTCAGAGGAAAAGAAAAAACAACTAACTTCATTAAAAACATATTTTCACAAGCCACTGTAATGCTCAAGGGAAAAAAGAGAACTATATACAAATACAATACTTCAGTTGCTAAATGTGATTTCATTGGAGTATGAATTAGAAATTCTCAACTATCATATGTCAATATATCTGATAGTAATAGATTGTAGGTTATGAGACTCAAGTTTCTCACTATCAGAGAAAGGCATTACAAACAAGGAAGGGGAAGGCTAGAATCAACTGCTGCTGCTGCTGCTGCTGCTAAGTCACTTCAGTCATGTCCGACTCTGTGCGACCCCATAGACGGCAGCCCATCAGGCTCCCCCGACCCTGGGATTCTCCAGGCAAGAACACTGGAGTGGGTTGCCATTTCCTTCTCCAATGCAGGAAAGTGAAAAGTGAAAGTGAAGTTGCTCAGTCGTGTCTGACTCTTAGTGACCCCATGGACTGCAGCCTACCAGGCTCCTCCATCCATGGAAGTTTCCAGGCAAGAGTACTGGAGTAGATGCCATTGCCTTCTCCTAGAATCAACTATGTGATTTTAAATTAAAGTGGAACTATTGATTGGAACTGATGGATTTTATTAGAAATAATGTGAATTGATAAAAAAAAATGTAGATGTGCATATACATGGGTTACTGCACATACAAATATTTTCTATATTCACTGAGATGATGTAATAGCAATGACATCCCAGGAGCAATAAGGACACTCTATGCCTAGATCTTGGTTTCTACAAGCAATTATCCAAAAGAAGCAAAAGCATTTGAAAAATTACTGATTCTAGGACTAGGAAATTCCTGGGGAAGTATAAGATGAGTTTGGGACATATTATAGTTCTGAAAAGTAAGGAAGTGTTAAAAAAAAAGATGAAGGTCACAGAAGCCAACTTAAATTGTTTCCAACAGCTAATGCTGAGATAATTTAAGGAAAAAAGAAAAACTAAAGAGTAATAAGTAATGGATAATAGTGTATCAAATAAAATAAATCACCATGAGACTATATTATATAAAAAGATATATAAACAAGTAAATGGGGTAAAAGGGGTATCTATTTCTTATACTGGGATTACAATTACTGAAAGTAGAGGTGGTAATGGTGATTGGTGACGGACAGGGAAGCCTGGGAGGGACAGGGAAGGACAGGGAGTGCGGTAGCACATGGGGTCGCAAAGAACTGGACATGACTGAGCAACTGAAATGAAGCTAAACTGAAGCTGAAGCTGAAGGAGGAATGATAGAAATTTGCCATTTGGTGAACATTTTAGTCATAGGTACGATAGGTAGGAGTCATCAATTAATGCTAAAATTACTGAGTGAAAGTATGATGAGAAACACAATATTTGCATAGTCTGAAACTATCTCTCCACAACATATTTACTACTTTCAAAAAAAAAAAAAACAATTAGAAATTTTGCAGTAGAGAAACCTGGCAAAAATCTCTAACTGACATCATCAGAAATAAGACATAGCCTCAATTCCTGAACATTTTCTTAAACTCTGTAGCCATTTATCTGAAAACTTAGAAAGCATCACTTCTATGTTAGAAACAGAAACACCACTTCCATTAGGAGTGATTTTCCTCCTTTTGACTTTTTAGGCATAGCATTCCATAGAATGTGTCCTGTGAAACTTAATAATGGTATGGACTTGCTTACAGTTTCAGTCTGACAATAAAGAAATGCTCTGGTTTAACGTCTTCTGCGTTTACTGGTAGAATCTAGACTAGAAGCTGTGATTTACAGTTTTGACCAAATGACAGTCCTTCTCTGTTTAGTGAAAGAGATAATCTGATCACTGAATGGACCTTGACTACTATTAGGGTGACAGATGTTACCAGCTGTTTTTATTGTATCTCTCCTATCACAACTTCAATGGCTAAGTAAGAGAACTTAACCTCTACCTGTACAGAGTTGTGGGACATCTTCTAGGATACTCCTCACCATAGCCATAAGCCCAATGTATTTCCCCCAAATTATTCTGCAGAGTACCAGTTTTAAGGGATGTTAAATGGTGTTCAATAAAGGGAGAGGGGAGGAAATTTGAAAATATACCCATACTAACAGATAAAAGGTATTTGACTGCTACTGTAAAAACAAACCAAACCAATTTAAATTGCTGTCTCTACTAGTGAGTTCTTACTTTAGATACATAAATTAAGATGTAACTCCTGAAGATTATATCTGACCACATTAAACAAAGAATTGGTTACATTTAGGAAAAAGTGAGTTAAGTTGTATCTTTAACACATGAATTGTCAAAGTTTGAATTGTCTTCAAATTAAATTATGTATTTTCAAGAGGGAAAAAATAGTGTGCAGCTTTTTCACAAACGTTTTTGACCTCATTATCCCGTCATCTACCCTTTTTCCCGGAATATTTTAAGAACTAGCATTTTGTGCAACACTCTCAGGATACAGGATTTTAAGGAACCATAAATTAATCACAAAGTCATCTTCAACTCTAAGAAGTATCAAGAGATAAAGTCTTTGTGCTTAGAGTTGTGCTAGGAAATAAAAGTGTACACTTACATATCGATAAAGAATCAAATAATAAAACAATCCTAAAATGCCCAGTGGTTCAGATCATTTCCACAATGAATATCTCATAGGTTAGTATCAATAGAGGAGGCAAAGGAGCAGAAACTGGTGCTGAGCTGTGATGGGTGAGTAGGCTTTGCACAGGTAGCAAGCAGAACCGCACAGAGTGCTCCACACGCAGTAGGTGTTTATTAAGCGCTTGTTAATTAACCAACTAGCCTGACCTGTATGACCCTCAGAGGAAGCATGGGCTAGCTCAAACTGGAGAGCAGGCACTGGTGAACTTTCCATCTGCAGTGACGCAATGGATGTGCCTTTGCAGGAAAATCATTAGGGCCCTCTTAGAAGAGATTGCACACTTTCTTTAGCAACCTGAAGTGAGAACCAGTCAGACTGTTACGCTTATCCTAGAATTCTGCCTTCAGAGATGAAAACTTGGCTGAGATGGTAGAGGGTACAATATATCATCCCCACCTGTCTCAAAGAGCATATATGAATATCTTCCTCCTGAGGAAGAACTAGCCCATTAAGTTATGACTGTGTCACCACTCCCTGCACTCACTTTCCACTCAGTCAAAAATACTGGCTAAGCAAGATCACAGAAGCAAGGCGCTATGACAAGCATTGTAATATGGAAGGTAGGAACACTTATATCAACTTACCTGGAATAAAGGGAGCCAATATAAACTTCATTAAAGTCTTCTTAAGCATATGATCCATATCTTACCCATCTCTGTATTACATTACCACACAATAAATGCACTGTGGATTCAGTAAGTAACTATCTTTACCTAGATAGAACATGGTTTAAAGATACTGATGTCTAATGCCTAATCACATAATCCTGCCATGTATTCATATTTAGATTAGTTTTCTTTTTCTTAAAGAATATCACCTTTTTGATAAAATATGAAAGTCCTCTGCATCCAAATTCAATACTGCATCAAGCTGCCGCCATACTTATGAGAAGACTCAATTTGATTCACAAATGACTTGGAATTTCCTTGAAGATACTTTGATATATGCCTTATGATGTCAGAGTTCACAATAACCTTTTATTTTTAAATGCAGTGTCATGAAAAGATAAAAATCTCCACATATTAAGTGGTATTGATACAAGAACAAATTGATGAAAGTGTCGAGTTGTCTTCTTTACTCTTGAATTCTTAACTCAGGTACCTACATATGGATATAAATTCCTAAATATTACATCTGATTGCATTCAACAAAGGGTAGGTAATCTATAGAATGATTTCCTTTGACCCTTTTAAAAACTGCATGAATTTATTGAGGATTCTTTATAATTCTTGATGATGTATCTAGTATTGTCAACTACAAGATATTATTGAATATTTTTAATCAATTATTTTGTATATGCCCTTTCACAAATCTGAGGTCCTTCATTATCAATAAACAAACGTGTCGAGATAAGGACTTTTCATTAAAAGTGAGAAATGAGTGGTATAAATTACTTACTTGTCATTGTCCAGATCCTTCTATGAGAACAGGGATCTTTGTTTGTCTTGTTCGACACTGAATTCCATCTCCTAGGGTACAAGTAAAATAAATACCACTTTAATGTATAAATGAATGAACAAATAATAAGTTGCAGAAAGGAAACATCTGTATACCTAAAAAATGGAAGTAGGTAAAATGTAACTGAGCAGGACCCTACAGGGCCATCCTGGGTCAGGTATCTCCCATTTCCTATGCTATAGCTCCTCTCTGCAATATCTAGATAATAGTCTCTGATGCACATGTCCTGACTCATTTTATAGATACTAAAGTGTTAGTCATTCAGTCATGTCTGACTTTGCGACCCTATGGAATGTAGCCTGCCAGGCTCCTCTGTCCATTGGATCTTTTTCAGGCAAGAATTCTGGAGTGGGTCACCATGCTCTCCTCTTGGGGATCTTCCTGACCTAGGGATCAAACCTGCATCTCCTGTATTACAGGAGGATTCTTTACTGTCTGAGCCATCACATGGAAGAAGTTATTATAACTACTTGATGATCATGAGCCCCCAGACCTATTGGCACCTAAGGATTGAAAATATTAACCACCTTATTACCTCAACATTAACCAATCAGAGGACTGTGATTCTCCTCTCTCACCTGGTTTTTAAAATGTTTTGCTGAAACCCTTTTGGGAGTCTGGGGTATTTTGGAGTTTGAGCCACCCGTCCTCTTCTGTGGCCCTGTAATAAACCTTTCTCTGTGTCAAACTCTGACATTTGGGTGTGTTTCGCTTCATTGTACATTGAACACATGAATTTACATTCAATAACAGATACTATAAATGGAAAGGTACCTGAGATAAATGGAAAGGTACCTGAGATTTTCAAGAGTTCTTAATTCAGTTCCTTAACCACCCCTGGTAGACATGGGGAAAATTAGGAGAATTTTTAGAATCTCCTCAATGTTTCACTTCCAGAAGACCCCAGATGGCACTGGTGGTAAAGAACCCACTTACCGATGCAAGAGACTTAAAAGATGCACAGCTTTGATCCCACAGTCGGAAAGATCCCCTGGAGGAGGGCATGGCAACCCACTCCAGTATTCTTGCCTGGAGAATCCCATGGACAGAGGAGTCTCTGTCTCTGAGTCCATAGGGTCTCAAAGAGTCGGACATAAGTGAGGCAACTTAGCATGAATGCAAGCCAGAAGACCCACATTTAGTCTGGAGCTTTGAAAGCTATAAGCAGAAGCTGTTCACACTATGTGGGCCGGGACTGAGAGCTCCCTGCCGTTTTAATTCTGCCAATCTGTAAAGCATTTGTCTAAACAGTACCACAATGGATTCTTTCCAGATGCTGCTCGTCCAGGGACAAGAGAAGTCCAGCTACAGTGTTCACTGTTTGACTCCAGTCTTTGAAACTGTCTTGGAATCTGCATCTGAAAACTGTACACAAACTCCAAGCCTCCCACTTTTATTACTTTTTTGGTCAGAGCCCAAGCTAGCACTACCCAATCAAGTTCTCACCTGACTCATGTTTAATACTTTCAACTTAGCCTTCACTAAGATCCTTTAACCTATACTCGATATCCTTAGCCCACACAAGAGCCCAACGGATTCTGACTTAGGAAGGAAGGAGAGACATTGGAATCCAGAGAGCAGCATCCACTCCCTCAGTCACAGCCTCTTCCTTTTCAGGAGGAACCCCCCCCCCCCCACCCCACCCACTGCAAAAGCCACAGAGTACTCTGGAAGGCATCCTAGCCGCTGGGACTTTGCCAGCCCCCAAAATTAAAATAAAGTGAGAAGAAAAACACGACATTAGAATCTGGACATCAAAATGTACTTCTTTGAGTTAAGCACACATTCTCCAGAAAGTTTGTTTAAATCTTAACAGCACAAGGAATCTTGAAGATGCAAAAAATACAAAAACAAAAAACTAACAAACAAAAAACTATATCTTTATTTCAAAGAAACTATCAATCACATAGATGCCCTTCAAGGAAGAAAGCAACTAACATGGGAATAGATAATTGGGCATCCAGGAAGTAAAAGACCCTAGAAGAGAAATGAAAAAGACACACAGAGAGAGACAGAAGGACTCCGAAACCTAACTTTCCTTATCATACAATTTTTCCCTTGAGTTTATATATGTGCAGAATTTGAATGCACCCGAAGCCTTTAGAAGATTCTAGCATATCTTTTAAGCCCCAATTCTATTCCAAGCAAAGTTTACTGACTTAAAAGTACACTATTTAATTTTATTTGGAGCAGAAGAAGACAGGCCTTTAATGGTTCTATTTGTGATAATAATCTGGAAAAAAGAAACAATATTTTGCCATATTTGTATTTTTTATGAAGTCTAACTAAAGCCTATGAGTCAAATAATATAGAACCTCTTTTTCATATATTTTTCTGCCTCCTGAATATATAAAACTCCACTTCACTAAAGACAGCAAATTCATCTTTATGACATAAAATGTGACTTCTCATAACGGCAAAACAAAATAGTATACACATCATTTAAAAATAAAATGAGAAAATCTTTATATGAACAATAAATATAATAAACATGCTTAAATGTAAATGTAAAACACAAACCTCAGACAATGAGTCTACATGAACACTCTGATATTTAGACATTTGTCAGGCAGTCTTCTTCTGTTTTGACAGCTAAATGAATGTTATATATAGAGGGACTCTCTTTGGAAGATAGACTTCCGTGCCTGGTTTCTTTCACTCTGAATACAACAGTAAGACATTTCAATGTGTGGGAAGCAGCTATGGTACAGAGAGTTGGAAAACATTCAGGCTTGAAGAACCAAAACAGTAAATTACTTGCAAAATCCAATATGCTCATCCATAATGATTTCTTCTCTATTTAAAACACATTTTCAAAGCCTAGGACAACTCAACCTGTACAGTTAACAAAATGCCATTTGCTTCTGACCATCTTATAAATGAACTTAAGAAGAAGGAATACATAATCTAAATGTTAACCGTTTTTAGCTCTAGGAGGTGTCTTTCCCACCCCATCCCCCCACTCCTAGGACTCAGACATGAGACAAAAATTAACTGCAATCATCATATCTTTATAGCATCTGTAGTCTTTCCTCTTTCTTTTTTGTTTTGTTCCTGCTTTGTATAAAACTGTAAGGGCAGAAACCATCAATTCAAACTTCTACCTGAACGAAATGATCCCTTCCCCCAAAAATTAAAAAATAAATTATTCCCCAAATCTTGGCTTTAATTTGATTAATATTCTTAGCATGGATTTCATTATATCCAGCTGGAAATTATCTTTGAGATATGTGGATATGACTAATGTGTGTGATTTTTAAATTTGGGAAAACAAAAGGACAATGTTGTTGATGATTCATCGCTTATGGCAAAACTTTGCCAATTTATTCCTTTTATAATTCTTAGGAGACCAGAGCTGTAAACAAGTGTGTCTTCTTCTTCCATACTCTGCTCATATCCTCCTTTCGAGGAGAGCATGTTTGAATTATTCTACCCAGAGAGAAGTGTACGTAACATATCTTCTTTCACTTCTGGTTATGTCTAGTGACAATTAATGGAATGAATATTTTTAAGTAGTGTAGAGTAAGAATTCAGAAGAAAGGAGAAACATAACAAAAGTGAGAAACTTGAGAAATTTTAACATTTTGGCAATATTAGTTTTGTTAGATTGTTTTGTTAGCTAGTTTTGTTAGCATAGTTTTGAAAGCATTCTAATACACCGGACAGTATTAGAGTTCTTATAGAGAGCATAAAGAAAAAGTCATGATGAAATCTGGAATATGTTTTAGTTTTGGAATTTTGCTGATTTTATAAACATGATGGACATTGCAAATATCACACTGATTTTTTTTTTTCAAATCTGACCAAATAAAGTGAACCATCAAGAAATGTGGGTAAAAGACCATACTTTAAGAAAACTACTTATATCCTGTCTCAAAAAAAAAAAAAAAAAAGAAACCAAAACAGTGCATTCACAATAAGCTCCTTTCAACACACTTAACTTTGAAAACAAAACCTTAAAGCCCTCAATGTTCTAATTGGAGTATGCTCTTTATAGAGAATTATATATAATATTTCATGACATACATTTTTAAATGATTATAAACAAGAATGAGAAAAAAATAGTTCTTAAAATATGTGAAAATGCAAATTATCTCCTAGATTATAGTACTAAACATAGTTACTTTCTTTCCATCTAAGTCATACTTTTCACTCTTTTCACAAATGTATTTAAAACTTCTATGCTTACTTCATTTAGATATTTCTTTAAATGATGCAGACAATCTAAGGGCATCCAAGTGCTGTAATGAAGATATGACACAATGGAACAAAAAAGTGGAAAAAATGGCCTAGAGTCTCAAGTAGATACTTTACAAAAGAAGATATACAAAAGGCTAATGATCAAATAAAAAGTGGTAAATTTCATTGGTAATCACTGAAATGCCAATTATAACATTTTGGTATAATGTTGGTATATATATATATATATACCATTATATATATAAATATATATAAATATTAATTAATTAAATTAATTAATTAAATTAAATTAATAAATTAAATTAATTTATAATTTATAATTATTATATATAATATAATATATAATATTATATATATATAATATATATATAATAATATATAATAATAATATAATATAATTATTATAAATAAATTAATAAATTAAATTAATTTATAATTTATAATAATAATAAATTAAAATAATTAAATTAATAAAATTAATTAATTAAATATATATATATAAATATATATAAATATATATATATATTTATATATATAATGGTATATATATATATATATTTATATATATATATAATGGTATATATACCATTATATATATAAATATATATAATGTTTGGTATAATATAAATAAACCTTCCAGAATGTCTAAAATGAAAAAGACAGATATCACCAAGTTTCAGCCAAGATATGCGTAAATGAGTACAACATTTTGAGAAACTTTTTGGCAGTATGTTCTAAAGCTGAACAACAACACTCTATGACCCAGCAATTATCACTCTAGGCGTAAAACGATCAGAACTTCATTCTACATACAAAAACATTTAAAAAAAATTCAAAGCAGCACTGTTAGTAAATGTCTCAACTGGAATCTGCCAAAACACCTGTCAATCATAGAACAAGTATATCAAAGAGTGGCATATTCATATGCAGAAAGGGCATACAGCAATGAAAATGAAGGAACTACAACATAAAACAATGTAAGTGGATTCCACAAACGACGTTCAGCTAAAGAGGTCAGACATAGGAGTGTCTATATGAATCTATTTATATAAAGTTTATACAACCAAGTAAGCCTAATCTGTGATTTTACAAGTCAAAAAGTAGTTAACCCTGTCAGGGACAGTGATGGGAGGAGGCACAAGAGGTCTTCTGGTGTGCTGTTCTTTTTTTTTTTTTTATCTGAGTACTAGTTTTAAGAGTGTGTGCACCTGAAAATTTACGCATACACTTATGATTTGGGAAGAAGGAAAGCTATCTTCAATAAAAACTTTACATTGAAAAGTAATTATTATAAGTGCCCAGATGAGGACTTATGCCTGGTAGGGATCTACTAATGTGTTTAAACTGAATATATACTATGCCCATGGGTATGTATTTGAAAAAAAAAATTAATTTTCATCTTTTAGCTTTATTTCACTCTCTTTCAACTTTGACTTCTTTTTATTCCTTTCAAGTGACTAGAGTTGTTGAGGACATTTTGAGGATCCAGCTAAAAGGAAGTTGAGTTGCATCCATTAATTCATTCTGCATTTGATAATAGGATAGATTAAGTAGTTTGAAACCACTTCTATAGAGGTTACATTATCGGTTGCTGTCCTTGTAGAGGAATGACTTCTATGAATTCTCTGAGGGTCCTTTGGTGTGTGAGAGAATACAGATAAAACAAAGTGTCCACAACCCTCAGCACTGGAAATATTAGGTAAGTAGAGGAGAAATACTTTTCAAATGCAGAGACAAAAACTATTCTATAAAAATCCTTCCAAGAAATACATATGTAAAATGTAAGTGGAAGATTTATTTATTTGGGGTGTTTCATTAAAATGGAGGCCACCTCCTGTCAGAAATATACTTTCCAAGGAAGAATATATAATTCTAAAAGCATAATTTTTATGGGAATCAGACAAAGTAGAATTGTTCAATACCCATGTTTGCAGGGAATAAGCTTACAGCAGTACTAAAAAATAAGTGGTCAGTTTCAAGTAAGGCAGTATTAAAACATGGTTTCAATTGTTTCTAATATTCTCTGACTAATGACATAGGCAAATAAGGTGAAATTTTCTAAAATGTTCATAAATTTTGTTGACTAAGCACATAATGAAAAGCATGATGTACTTGGGTTTCAATTAAAATTAAAGAGGGCAACAATTTAAATTTGAAGTCTTTAACTGGTAATTTGCATGGTCCTTAATGATATGATTTGGAGACTAGAAATCCCAATCGCTGAAGGTCATGGCCCAGCAATCTAAGTGTTATAGCTGCAGAGAAGCCAATTCTGTGCAGGCATCTTCACTCACTTGCTGTATTATTGTTTTTGGTGACTATTTACAATGATTACCTCCATGGCATCACTTCCACCCTCTGCCCCTTATGTGAAGAGAAGTGTAAAGAGTTTCACATTGCTCTCCAGGGCATGCATTCCAGATTCTGAAAACACAGCCACTTCTTAGATTTATCTCTTAGGAATGACATCAGTCCATATTCTGTGTACGGACCCCTCATTTCTAGGTTCCTCCAGAAAAAAAAAAAAAAAGCAAGATTGCTTCTTGTTAAAATTTTTCTTTTTCAGCTTAAGTAGTTTTGACACCTTCCCCAGCAGTAACCATCCCTCCTTGAAAAGAATACAAACAATATACAACCACATTACAGCACTGTTTTGTTTACATTTAAAAGTTTTATTTAAAACAAATCTTTGTCTATATCTGTGTCTGTGTGTGTGTGTGTGAAAGTCGCTTAGTCATGTTGGACTCTTTGCAACCCCATGGACTATATGGTCCATGGAATTCTCCAGGCCAGAATACAAGAGTGGGCCTTTCCCTTCTCCAGGGGATCTTCCCAACCCAGGGATCAAACCCAGGTCTCCCGCATTGCAGGCAGATTCTTTACCAGCTGAGACACCAGAGAAGCTCAACATATCCATGTCCAGGAACACTAATGGTTTCCTTCATCCCTCCTTTTCTCTCATTGCACATAGGGGGAAAAAAGTTAAGGGGAACAGTTTTTGAGTACTCTTATCACATGTAATATATTTAATCCTTACAATAATCTCTGAAAATATGCATTGTTGTAGGTCAGGACCTGAGGGACAGGCGTTTAAGAAGTAAACTTTATTTTACAGTTCTAAATTTAGAACCAAAAGCCATTGTTTTTTCTCTAATTGAGGGAGAAGTAACACGGGGCAGGCAGATTCTCCAGCATTGAGAAAAATAAGAGGAAGCTTTCTGCCCTCCCTCCACCGGTTCACTCACCCTGGGCTGAGGTTAGAGGGAGCTCTATAATTTAAAGAAAAGGAATGCACTAGAGTCTTCCCAGTGGTGCCAGCGGCAAGATGGCCCAAGGGCCCCGTCTCCTGCTATTCACAGTGACAGTAACAGTATTTTACTTGCAAGATTATTAGAAAAGACAGTGAAAACAGTGCTGCAATGAACACTGGCATACACTGTTTACAATAGCCAGGACATGGAAGCAACTTAGATGTCCATCGGCAGATGAATGGATAAGAAAGCTGTGGTACATATACACAATGGAGTATTACTCAGCCATTAAAAGAATGCATTTGAATCAGTTCTAATGAGGTGGATGAAACTGGAGCCTATTATACATAGTGAAGTAAGTCAGAAAAAAAAAAAAAACACCAATACAGTATAGTAAAACATATATATGGAATTTAGAAAGATGGTAACGATGACCCTATATGTGAGACAGCAAAAGAGACACAGATGTAAAGAACAGACTTTTGGACTCTTTGGGAGAAGGTGAGGGTGGGATGATTTGAGAGAATAGCATTGAAACATGTATATTACCATCTGTGAAATAGATCGCCAGTCTAGGTTTGATGCATGAGACAGAGTGCTCAGGATGGGGGACACATGTACACCCATGGCTGATTCATGTGAATGTATGGCAAAAACCACTATGATATTGTAAAGTAATTAGCCTCCACTAAAATAAACAAACTAATTTACAAAAAAAAAAAAAAAAATACAGTGTACTTCCACTTAGGCACTCCTCCTCTCTCTTGGATCTTGTACCCTGGGGAAACAGAACTGTCATGCTGTGAGAAGCAGGGTGGTAGAAGAGCCAGAAGATGAGAAATGGAAGCCTCCTACTGACAGCCAAAGGCGGGAGCATTGAAGTGAACCCTCCAGCCCAGCCAAGGCTTCACAGGACTGCAGCCCTCGTTGGTAGCTTGATTGCAATTTTTATTCAGGCAATGCGGGATCTGCCACTGTGGATAGTTTTTTTTTTCTTTTCCCTAGTCACAGAAGAATTTCCTTTTCCTTAGGGAGGAGGTTAAAATTCCTGAAATCTGCTCATACAGAACTGAGAGCTATTCTTTTTTCTTTTTTTAAGAAGCTGAAGATAATTGATAATGTAAAATGATGTATTTGGAGACAAGTACATACTTGTGAAGCTTCCCACTAGGGAAGCCACTATATACTTGTGAAACCATCATTACCATCAATGTCATAAATTTATCCATTACCTCTAAATGTTCCCTCAGGCCCTCTTTGTTTTGTGTTTGTTTGTTTCATTTTTCCCCTCTGTGATAAGATCACTGAACATAAGATACACCCTTTTAGCAAATTTTTAATTATATCATAGGGTATTGTTAACCATAGACCTTATTTACACACTGGACATCCAAAACTTAAAGATTTTATAGAGTAAACACAGTACCCCTTTGAGCAACACCTCCTTGTTCCCACCTCTCAGCTCGTTCCTGGCAATGACCATTCTGCTCTCTGCCTCTATGAGCTTGACTATTTTAGATTTCACATACAAATGAGATGATGCAGTATCTGTGTTTCTGAGTCTTGACTTATTATTTCAATTAGCATAATCTCCTTCAGGTTCATCCATGTTGTTGTAAACGACAAGATTTCTTTCTTTTTTAAGGCTCAGTAGTATTCTGTTGTGTGTATGAATATATATATATATATATATATATATGTGCGTGTGTGTGTGTGCCAGGTCACTCTAGACACACTCGCTGTGTCTGACTCAGTATGACCCTATGGCCTGTAGCCCACTAGACTCCTCTGTCGATGGGATTCTCCAGACAAGAATACTAGAGTGGGTTGCCATGCCTTCCTCCAGGAGATTATATATATGTAGAGATATATCCACATATATATGTATATATATATATACATATATGCATATTCCCCACATTTTCTTTATCCATTCAGCTGTCAATAGACAACTAGTTTGCTTCCCAATCTTGCCTGTTGTGAATAATGTTGCAGTGAAGACGGGAGTTCCGATATCTCTTCAAGTCCACAATTCCAGTTCCTTGGGATATATATCATGAAGTGGGATTGCTGGATCAAATGGTGCATGTGCGTGCTCAGCCATGTCTCACTCTTTGTGACTCCCAAGGCCAAGCTCCTCTGTCCATGGAATTTTCCAGGTAAGATTACTGGAGTGGGTTGCCATTTCCTATTCCAGGATCAAATGGTAATTATACTTTTAATTTTTTGAGGAAACTTCATACTGAGTTCCAGTGTCTACATCAATTAATGTAAATTAATTTTAATTAATTTAAAGTTAATTGTTACTCATATAAATTAACAATGTAAAGGGTTCCCTTTTCTTCACATCCTCACCAATAAAAAGGCAACTGACAGAATGGGAGAAAATACTTGCAAACCATCTATCTGATAAATAGTTCATGGCTTAGTATTTAAAAAATGTAAGGGACTCTTATAATTCAATAGTAAGATCCACAAATAATCTGACTGAAAAATGGGCAAAGGACTTGTACAGACATTTAAACAAGAAGTCATACATATGGCCAACTGTTACATGAAAACATGCTGAACATCACTATTTACCAGTATGAAAGAAAGTGAAAGTGAAGTCGCTCAGTCATGTCCGACTCTTTGCGACCCCATGGCTGTAGCCAACAGGCTCGTCCGTCCATGGAATTTTCCAGGCAAGAGTACTAGAGTGGATTGCCAGTGCCTTCGCCAGGGGATCTTCCCCACCCAGGGATTGAACCTGGGTCTCCCGCATTGCAGGCAGACGCTTTGCCATCTGAGCCACCAGGGAAGCCCCATTTATCAGTATAATGCAAGTCAAAACCATGATGAGCTATCACCTCACACCTGCTAGAATGGCTATTGTAAAGCAATATTTTTTAAATGTTTGTGTATATGTATGTGTATGTGATAAGACTTGGTGGTAGAACAGGAAAGGACATATAGGAATTGATCATAGGTGTCAGCATTCAGCTAGTCTGGGGAGAAAATACACAGTACTCCTAGAGTAGCAGTCCCCAATATTTTTGGCACCAGGCACCGGTTTCACAGAAGACAATTTTTCCACTGACCGGGGAGGTGGTGTGGTTTGGGGATGATTCAATTGCATTATGTTTATTGTGCGTTTTATTTATGTTACATCAGTTCCACCTCAGATCATCAGGCATTAGATTCTGGAGGTTGGGGAGCCCTCTCTTAGAGGATAACATGGCTCTATAAAAGTTGAAGACAGACAGACATCACGGCATGCATGTGGCAGGCATGGGAGTGGGAGGAGAGCAGAGGTGCTCTGGAGAGTATGTAAGTTTGTCTGGGCAGTTGTCATGAAGAAAGAGGATGGAAAAAAACAGCCCACAAATTCATTTTCTATTTCCAAACTACACAGCTATCAGAAAGTTGAGATCTTTTTGAATACTTCTCCAAGAGATGACTGGGGTCAAAGGCAGGGCTGGGAAGGCAAAGGGGGATTCTGTATGTTTTACAAATAAAACTTAGTTATGATTTTTACACAACTTTCTTTAGTTTATGCCTATTGTGACATATGGGAGCTTCACAGGTGGGTTCAGTGGTAAAGAATCCCCCTGCAAAGCAGGAGACATGGGTTTGATCCTTGGGTTGGGAAGATCCCAGGGAAAAGGAAATGACAACCCACTCTAGTATTCTTGCCTGGGAAATCCCATGAACAGAGGAGCCTGGCGGGCTACAGTCCATGGGGTCACGAAAGAATCAAACATGACTTAGCAACTGAACAACAACAATTGTGTCATATGAGATATGTAGGCGGTTTCAAATGACTCATTCTCGATGGCAGCTTCTTTCCACGCCTCAGTGCTAACAGTTTCAACTGTCCTTTCATGAACTTTAAGTTCTACTTGGTTCTTTTAGGCCCAGAACTCCTGCCTCCCTGGGATTCTCATTCTTCTGAGCTATCACTTCTCATGGGTAGTTCCATCCATCTCCTCTGAACTGGGCTTCAGCTCCTTTACCTTGATTTCTGAACAAAGAGAACAACACTGAGAACCTTTCATACAAGGTATATGCATTTGGCAGACTTCACTAAAGGTAGTGTTGACAGGATTTTTTTTTTTTTTTTTTTTGCTGCAGCAACACAAATTACACAAACTGAAACCTGAGCTTGCCTTGCTTTTGCAGTGGTATATTCCAACTCATTTCAGTTTTACTGTTTCTAACTTTATCTTTCTATTGCTTAGCCCAACTTCTCATCACTGCCCCCCAGCAATCCCAGACTCATTCACTCCACAATTCAGTTACCTGAACTGAGCTCCAGGCTGAAACTTAACTACAGATCTATTTTTTAACTTTTTAAAACCCAGATGCTGATTAATGGGTTCTGTTGAGGCAGTTCCCTCCACTTTGGACCTCACACATCTCCTTCCCACGGGGATAACCTGTTCCATCCCCTCCGCCCACACTTCAAAAGTGGCAAGTGGCAAGTCTTCCTTTGTTTTTTCTGATTCATACAGATGAATGAGTGGGGTTATTATTTGGTGACTTAAATATTTTTCACTCTCAGACTTGATATTTGATTACAGGTTGTTTGGATGAAACTCAGAAATGCATGGAACCCACACACTGCAGGGCTGACCCCAGTTCATTCACTCCTTTTTTTTTTTTTTAACCCCAGACAACACTGAGTTATACAGAGTGTTTTTCCTAGACATGATCTCATCTGAGGCTCCCAGTAACCCTATGACTTTGACAGGACAGGTAGTGTATCAGTCAGGATTGTCTCAGGGGCTAGAGAACAAGAGAGAATTTAATGTGAAGGCTTAACTAGTAGTTAACTTTCAGTTAACTATTGCAAAGTGGTCAAAAAGAACTCTTAAGTGTCATAAAAGTAACTACTTTAAAAAGCCCTTAGGACAGAGGCAGCAAAGAGAAGAGGTGGCAAGTACTACAATTCACCTGATGCTAAGAGCTGACCCACTGGCAAAGACCCTGATGCTGGGAAAGATTGAAGGCAGAAGGGGATGACCGAGGATGAGATGGTTGGATGGCGTCAATGGACATGAGTTTGAGCAAACCGAGGGAGATAGTGAAGGACAGGGGAGTCTGGGGTCCTGCAGTCCGTGGGGTCGCAAAGGGTAGGACACGACTGAGAGACTGAACAACAATTACAATTTAGGAGCCTGAAAGAGGGGTCCTGAGGAACTGAAGTTCAGGAGACCCTGCAGCCCTGATCATGCTGGCATCTCTGAGCTGGAAGGAGGGATCTTTGGGGGCTGGGAGCCAGACCTCAGAGGTGGAAGCTCCGGCTGGTGCTGATGTTTGGAGCAGGGAAAGGCAGAGTGAAGCCGGTTTTGCGAACTTTGGGAAAACAGCAAACAGAATTCAGGATTCAATGGCTGCTGCGGGAAGGAATCGCTGCTGATGGAAGTAGTTGCTGATGAAGTCCCGCCAGCGTGACTCAGAACTGCCCGCGGGTGGGAGGAAGCTGGTCCCGCTCTTCTTCCTCCAGGCGCGTGATCTCCCCCTAGCGTTCGCTACTGTTAGAGCCCAGCATTAGCCAGCAGAGCCCACCCCAGCCCAGGTCACAAAGAGGAGGGTGTGGACGTTAAGGCGGAGAACTTAACAAGTGGAATAGATGATCCTCCTGACCTAACTTTGCAAAATAAAACAAGGAAACAAAAGAAGGAAAATAAGGCTTAAGAGAATGTAGCCAGTGTAAAATATCTTGCTAAGTTAATAAAGCACCAGTGATAGCACTGAGATTTACATCCCTATATCTTGATTATAGGGCTTCCCTGGTAGCTCAGCTGGTTAAGAATCTGCCTGCAATGCAGGAGACCCCCATTTGATCCCTGAGTTGGGAAGATCCCCTGGAGAAGGGATAGCCTACCCCACTCCAGTTTTCTAGGGCTTGCCTGGTGGCTCAGTGGTAAAGAAACTACCTGCAATGCAGGAGACCTAGGTTCAATCCCTGGGTTGGGAAGAAGCCCTGAGGAGGGCGTGGCAACTCGTGGCAACTCACTTCAGTATTCTTGCCTGGAGAACTTCATGGACAAAGAAGCCTGGCAGGCTACAGTCCATGGGGTCACAAAGAGTTGGACACGACTGAACAACTTTCACACTTTATCTTGATTATAAATGTCATGCTCTTTTCACTATACCACATTTCTTGAAGCCCAAACAAGTGAAATAACCTAGAATCATATACCACTTCACAGACAAAACCTGGAAAAAAAAAAAACAAAAACTACTTCTTTTGAAATATCCAATTTATCATTTTTTCTGTATATCAGACTAACTCAAAAATGCCTCCTAGAGAAGAGGAGAGATCATGTTTAGGAGAAAGGAGCAGTCCAGGTTTGGGAGAGAGGAGAATTTCAAATTCGCAGCTTTTAGGGAGAAAGAGCTAAGCTAGCAGGGAGAATGTGAAAACTGAGAGAATCATCCATTTATGAGCTGATTCATTCAACAAACACTTAGCACATGTCTGCCTCATTCCAGACACTATTTTAGACGATGGTGGCTCAGATATGAATACAAATTCTTCCTTTCAAGCAGTTAACAATATAATAAGGAAGCAAGACAGTAAATATGTATAGGGCTTCCCTGATAGCTCAGTGGGTAAAGAATCTGACTGCACTGCAGGAGACACAGAGAATGCAGGTCCAATCCCTGGATCCAGAAAATCCCTGGAAGAAGGAAATGGCTACCCATTCCAGTATTCTTGCCTGAAGAATTCTATGGACAGAGGAGCCTGGTAGGCTACAGTCCATGGGACTACAAAGCGTCTAAATGAATGACTAAGCACACACATGTGGATGGCATAGACAGTAGGTTAGAGAGTACAGAAAAGTAAAGCAAGGGGCAAAGATAAGGATCACAGAAGTGGAGGCATTTCTCTCCAGGGTGGCTAGAAAAGTCCTCATGGAAGACTGTGTCAGTAGAGAGAGAATGAAAAAAAAGGAGAGTAGCAGAAGCAGCAGGAACAAGCAGTAGAGAAATAACAGAGGAGCTGTTCATGTAGAGCCTTGTTTGAAGAAATTCACTGCTGCTGCTGCTGCTAAGTCACCTCAGTCGTGTCCGACTCTGTGCGACCCCATAGACGGCAGCCCACCAGGCTCCGCCTTCCCTGGGATTCTCCAGGCAAGAACACTGGAGTGGGTTGCCATTTCCTTCTCCAATGCATGAAAGTGAAAAGTGAAAGTGAAGTCGCTCAGTTGTGTCCAACTCTTCGTGACCGCATGGACTGCAGCCTATCAGAATGATATGATACCAAATATCATGGTGTACCAACTAAAAATTAGTGACATAATAAAGTAAGAGAAACACAAGAAATACAGTGCAAATCACCATTGGCCTTATATACTTCTATCAATATTATGAAGAGATTACCTAAGACTGTCTTTATAGCACTTCTCTTAATTACATAAGGAATTCTTTAAGAATAGGAACCTGACTCATTCAGTCTTATATCCCCAAAACCTTATTAATTTTACCCAACAGAAGATAAGCACAGGGGGAAAAAAAATACATCTGTTGACCTAAAATTAAAAACAAAAGCAAAATCAAATAGATCCCTACAGAAATGGATCTTCTGTTTGAAAGTGTATTTTATATTAATACCTTTCTTCCCTCTTTTCTACCTAGTAAATGAATTTATATCTGAGATATCTAGAAATTTGCATATATATACATATATAGGGCTATATATTATATATGGCTATATAAATATGGAAACATACACATGCATAATTTTGAGTATTTTAATGTTTTATTTCCTATTATATTTGATCAAGGCATCAGTTCACAACAACAACAAACACAAATAAAACCACAGCACTTTTTTGTTGTTGTTTTTCCTGCAGTGCAAGGAAAGCCTATTGTAAGAGTGAATTGATTGCTGGAGTAGACATCTCAATTTCTGTATTCTTTGATTTTCCTGTCATTTAATCCTGAAAGCCAATATTGTCCTAACCCCATAAACTTTATTTTTATTTACTGAATTTCTGTAAATGCATCTGGGGAAGGGTTTGGAGAGAAAAATAATGTGTCTAGAATGTTATTACTAATATATACAGGAGCTGTCATGTTAAGAATGGCTACAATGTTGTTAATATGACTTTAGCAGAATACACATAGCCTCTAAATGGTGACATAAATTACATCCAGTGTTCATATTGCTGCTTGATGCTATTACCTAAGACAATATAAATTTTATACTCGAAGTAAGTTGGCTACAGTCTTCAATAAAGATTCAGCTCTCTCACACTGCATCTCCTAGAGCAAAACTAATTAGGACATTACACTGGTGACAGATAGAATCCTCACAATGTTATGTAATCTTCTGGGAGTCAGTTCTATTTTGTCCCATTAGCTTTTTCCTACGCAAAAAGAACATCCCAGATTTGTTACTCTTTGACACTTTTACAGATGAAACATGAACAGCATTACAAATATGAATGCACATCTTTTCAATAATTTTGGTTTCATAGCCCCTTATTGAATAATGAATTTAAGAGATGGCAAAAACCACAGGAAGAGACAGGGAAATTTAAATGTATTAGTTATGTTATTTATTCCTGTGGAATAACTTTGACAGGTAAAGCATTTGGAAAGTCATTGGCCTTAAATATGTAAGGGGTACGTATGGATATTTTCACAGTGTCCCTGTATTACCACAATAAATTACTAGAGTTTATTTTCCATTTCTTTCAGCTAATAGTTTGGAAAAGAGATTAAACAATTTTTTAAGTATTATCAATACAACTGAATCCTTAGTGTCATTATTGAGTCAAACATTTCATTTGTCTTCACTGAGTTTTTGTTGTTATTGTTATAATTTTCCCTTCTCTTCTCTACTGTCTTCTAACAAGGGCATGCAATACATCTTTCCCTTTCACTAAAACCTAACTTAAGACTCCACGAGCCAGAGTTATATTTAATACTGGAGCTATATACTTGAGACTCATTATTCTAAGAAAAAATGATTTTTAAGATACGAATAATTTGGTTAATTTCTATCCTTTAGCACATGAAGCCTAAAATAAAATCTGCTTCCTCCAGATTTGCTCTGTTGATTAGCAGCCTATATCTGACCTGTGACTTTATTCCCTCTTCCTCATCCTTTCTCAATTCTACTGAATATGGTTGAGGGATTAAAATCTTTTCAGAGCTTTTTGATAGCCTAGACATTCTGCATAAATGAGCTCACTGAGTTTGATATAAATACAAAGGCCTTCTATTTACAGTAACTTATTTGTTTTCTCTGTGTGTTTAAGACCATTGCTCATCTTTCTGTAATTGATCAAACTATTTATTTTTAAAAATCTAGGTTAAAATTGCAATATATGTTGCAATGTAATACATCCTGAAAAGGGAAGATCAAAAGAATAAAGCTCATCATTGTAACATATAACACTGCTTTCCAATTTTCTGTGAAATATAAATTTTACTTTCAATTTTGAAATATAACAGATTGTATCTTTTAAATTACTACAGTAAATGTGGAGAGAAGGAGCTGCATTTGAATTTTTACTAAATGTCTCCAAAACCAATTAAAAGGAGTGAGGCTTTTATGTGAGTAAGTCTTGAAGAATGTGGATAAAATATGTGAGAATGTTCTCACTGTATTTTGAAAATACTTGAGCTCAAGTTGAGGGACTATGCTTTACTATTTGATGAAGGTTACTTTAAGGCAAAATAAAATATAAATATTCATTATTATTTATCATATAATTATTTCACAGCTTTGCTCTCTGATTATATACATTTCTTCAATTTCTTGCAGCCCACCTATAAATTCATTTGCAATAATCCCCATCTACCTCTTCCATTCCGGTTTCAGTTCAGTTCAGTTGCTCAGTCGTGTCCAACTCCTTGTGACCCCATGAACTGCAGCATGCCAGGCCTCCCTGCCCCATCACCAACTGCCAGAGTCTACCCAAACCCATGTCCATTGAGTCGGTGATGCCATCCAACTATCTCATCCTCTGTCGTCCCCTTATCCTTCTGCCCTCAATCTTTCCCAGCATTAGGGTCTTTTCATATGAGTCAGCTCTTCACATCAGGTGGCCAAAGTATTGGAATTTCAACTTCAACATCAGTCCTTCCAATGAACACCCAGGACTGATCTCCTTTAGGATGGACTGGTTGGATCTCCTTGCAGACCAAAGGACTCTCAAGAGTCTTCTCCAACACCATAGTTCACGAGCATCAATTCTTAGGTGCTCAGCTTTCTTCACAGTCCAACTCTCACATCCGTACATGACCACTGGAAAAACCATAGCCTTGACTAGACAAACTTTTGTTGACAAAGTGATGTCTCTGCTTTTTAATATGCTGTCTAGGTTGGTCATAACTTTTCTTCCAAGGAGTAAGTGTCTTTTAATTTTATGGCAGTGATTTTGGAGCCCCCAAAAATAAAGCCAGCCACTCTTTCCACATCTATTTGCCATGAAGTGATGGGACCAGATTCCATGATCTTAGTTTTCTGAATGTTAAGCTTTATGCCAACTTTTTCACAGATGATATTCCTCTTGTATTCAATTAATCCTTCAACCTGTGCCCTGCATCTTATCCCCTCTTTCCTCTTGGTCCTTGTTTTATCAACTTTTCCTCTACTCTTCTGCATCTTTAACCTCTCTTGCTCCTTATTCTTTGTCCTCATTATATACACTAGCTCAAATCTGAAACTGGATTTTGATTCTATTTCACCATTGAAATTAATCAAAAAAATGATCAGTAACTTCCCAAAGGCTAAATATTATGCATATATTTCAAATCCTATCTTTCTGGGCCTTTCTCTGCCATTGAACCCTCGTGATTACTTTTCCTTGAAAGTTTTTCTTTTGTTTCTATGATGCATCTTCCTGGTTTTCTCCTTCCTAAAATGACTGTTCTTTTAACCTCTTTCCTATTTTTTCCACCTTGACCTTTATCTGTCGGTTCCCATGACTGTCCTCTGCTCTCACTCCATACAAACTTCTGAAGACCTTACCCTCACTTATTCTTTCATCTGATTATGATAGAAATTCCATGCACACCCCTGTTGAGGCCTCTCTCATAAGCTCCAAATCATAATCTTAAAATGCCTCTTGTACCTCCCCAAGCACTTCAGTCTCAATTCCCATCTTTCCTCCAAAGCTGCTTTTCCATTTCTTTATATAAGTTAATTATACCACTATTTACTCAGTTCCCCAGGTTAATAATGTCAAAGCATTCTAGACTCATCATTTTTCCTCATATATCTCTACTCAATTATAGATGTCTATTGATTCTGCCATCTGTCTCTCAAATCTGCTTTCTTCTCTCCAATCCACTTCCATTGTCTACATGAAGCCATTATTATTTTGGGAGATGATAACTACAATGACAGCAGCCTTTATACACTTCTTCCCCTAAATCTATCTTCACTCTTCCATTGGAATGATTTTTTTAAATACCATTATTGTGCTTAAAATTCACCAGTTGTCTCAATTGTAAATTGAGATTATAAATTGTAATTTTAAATTGTAAATTAGTCAATTTGGGGTAAATTTTGATCCCCACAATCAGTTGGACCAGCTTATTTCTGTACCCTGTCTGCCTTTTAGCTTTTTTTCCTGCTGTGGAGATGATGCTGCAAGGTAAGCATTATTTCAAGCTTCAGATGAGAAAATAAAGACCCAGAGGCATGGGTAACATTCAGAATCACACAACTGGGAGCTTCTCCTCCCACTCTCCTAAGAAGACACAGTCATCCTCCGCATCAGCCACACAGCGTATTGGCAAGTCTTTAAAGGTGTGCTGCTCTCGCGTATTCTGGTGATGGGAATAAGGCTTCCTCTTACTGGAAGGCTTACTTGTCCTCACACATTCCCCTCGCTGCTTTCAAGAGGCAACTCCAGTGTCACCCCTTCTCTGAATTATTTTCTAATGTCCCAACGATGACATCACACACATTCCTTCTACTTCTTCTTCCTACTTCTGTAACATTTAGACATCCCCTAGTTTTGGTACTTACCCTGATTTTTAACGATGACCCTCAGGTTATGGTCTCCCATGCTAGACTGTAACTCAGGCATTGCATGTGCCTCATCTCTGTGTCTTCTGTTTTGTGTACAGTGCCTGGAATTTGACAGGGCCTCAGTTCTAACGTTTAATACACTGAAAATAGAGAGAAATCTCTGATTTTTCTTATTTGTAAATGAAGGTGGGCTTACAAGATGACTTGGATCCATTATGTGACACTTCAATTACTACTTCTGTGTATTCATATAACTTTTGTATATATTATGGAATGTGCAGCTATTCTAAGGCCTGTAATATGGTGTACTTGGCTAATATTTTATTTCTTTAGGACAAAAAGGTATCAATTAATTTTACTGCTGTGCTGTATATGCATGGGTTTTCATAGCTGAGTTTAAATATGGTAACTGACAGATAAGGCAGACAGGTAGAATATACACAAAAAGAGAATTGCAACTGAATGGTATGTACATTGGGCTGTCAATCTGATATTCAAACAATTTTATGGGTTTAGTCAGTTAAATAAAACTATAGGCCAATTTGATGGAAGAAAAAAGTGAAGAACATGTCAAGTTAGTAATTTCACTAAATGTATTCATTCTTCACTAAATTACTTGTTTAACCAAATTAATCAAAATTATCTATAATGTCAAAATTCATGAAATTCTCTATATATACTTTATATACTAGTTGAGAGCATTAAAAAACACAAATATTTATTTTTAAAGGAATAAATCTAGAGATAATCATACAGATTTCCTTACAGGCTGTCATATTCAGATACCCCAGATCTTAAAATAGGCCGGGTAGAAATGAAAACTATTTATCTGACTTGAGATCCCTAGTTATTGTCATGTGTAGCATATTCAAAGACAAGTTTCTCAAGATCAAACTTGATAGGCACTCTGTTTATAGGTTTTGCCCAGTCGGGGCAGCAGATTTTTGATTCTGATGAAAAAGTGATGTCCACTTTCCAGGTATAAATATATAGCAATAGGATATTGACTCAAAAAGCATATCAAGTTTGAAGCCATAATATATAATTTGAAAATATAATGTTTACTTGTTAATTTATGTAGGTATTTTACTACACATAAACAGGGTTTATGGGGAATTGCATAGCTATATAATGCTGCATGGTAAAATGCATCTATAATAAGTAAGGAAAATGGAGCCAAGACCAATTAAGTATAGAAAACCAACAAAGAGGCAGGAAAGTGTTGAAAACTCAAAATCTAGGCAACAGGCCCTGAATTCTTGCTCAAAGAAAACAATTAAATTGTTCTAAGTTCTCTAGAGCTGCAGAAGAAAATAAAATCAGTAATATTAAGTCATAGCATCTATAGTATAGAAACAAGTTGATTGTTTAGAGAAGAAGAATTATTCCTATAAACACTGACATACATTTATCTACAGATTTTCCTAGAAAGGACACTATATAATGGAAAGAAAAAAAAAAGTCAACAACACAAAGTACAATGCTGAATGCTATGAAACTGCTTTTGATATGTTTTCCAATATAGCTTGATATTTTATGCCAAAGTTAAAAGTCACTTGTTTAGAAAGATCAGTTTATATGGTTTCTGTGTAATATCATTCCATGTATAGCTCCACAAAAGGAATGTTTTACAGAGAAGAGTACAAGATAAAATTCACTCAAAGTCATGAAAATAAGGAAAATTAGAGTAAGACAGGTAGGGATGGAAGATCTATGATGGCATGTCTAAACTAAAGGGATTTCAATGCAATGAAAAAAGAAATAAACTGTGTAAACACAACAAAGCAAGTCTAGAGATAAAAAAAAGATTTGTTCAGTCGCTTGCCAATTCTCTTTCTGAGAATTAAAATTAATAAATAGGTTATATATACTACAAAAATGCTGCATAAATATTGCTTACTTCAACCAATTTTATGAAAGTTATTGAAAATTAGTAATGTCAAGATTATACCTCCTGGAAGGTACTTGAAGTCTAGTTATTTAACATTACCAGTAAAACATATCTTTATACATCATCAAATAGATTAACTGGTGAAAGTGATATTCACCTGAAAGACTGAGCAGGAAAAATAAGCATATACCTGAATAGAGGAGAATTTCTGTGGAAGGGTTGAAACCTCCCTTATGATCTGATTTTGGACATTTTAGACACAATCACAAATACATCTTAAAATGAAAATAATAATGTAGCCATGATAGAAATTAAGAAAAAGAATCTGTGATGAATCAGAAATTTGATGATTCTCAAAAAAGAGAGGACTGTCAACCACTGGCCACCACCAAACTTGTGGAGGATTCTGATGAAGGTCTTGAGTTCTTCACTGATGCTAGGAGTCTCAAAGCTGTAAAATCCTCCCTACTTACTGGAAATACAGAGTATTTCTCAGTGAGCTGAAATATATTATGAGGTATTGTTTCTTTCTCCTCATGATTTTATCCATCATTATGATACTTTGAACTGGGACAAATTTCTTTCCTGACCCCCTCACCCAGAATGAGGAAACACTTGACTATTTAACCTTTGAAGCTTGCCAGTGTTCAATGAGGAAGAGTTATTAGAAAGTTTTTGAGGTAATTCAGACTTGAACCTGTTAGCTGATTAGCCATCAGAAATGAGAAATTAATAAACTGGCTATGAACTAACTTTTGAACAACAGGTGGAAAAATATTCTAGATGCCTTAATGCAGCAAAAAGGAAGTCGCTATTTTTAAGGCAGAAGCTCATTAAAACAAACATCTGATCCAGAAACTAAAAGAAATGGATGATGTCAAGAAGACATTTCTTACAAAGTTTCTTGCCTCTGCAATTGTGTTATGCCTCTATAATGGGTATATAGAAGCCAATATTTAAACCAAATTCTATCCTAAAATTAAAGAAAAAAATGTTAGGAGGAATCTGGATAAAATTTACATAAAGATAATCCAGGCTTCCCAGGAGGGCACCTAGTAATGCCAAAAAATCTCAAGTGGAAACATGCAACAATTCAGATGAGATCTCCCCAAGTCACAAGGACACGCTGTCTTTGGCACACTTCTCACCTGCCAAAAACATAACACTGACAAACTTTTAAAGGGAGGGCATGGACATGGCTGAATCCTCAGGCTACTTGAATAACTCTAAATGGAGCAACCCCACATCCAAGGAGCAGTGGCTGCACGGGCACAGGAGGGCCTAGAGGAACTATTCCATGTTCAAGGTCAGGAGGGGCGGTGGTGAGGAGATACCCCTCGTACAAGGTGAGGAGCAGCAGCTGCGTTTTGCTGGAGCAGCCATGAAGAGATGCCCCACGTCCAAGGTAAGAGAAACCCAAGTAAGATGGTAGGTGTTGCAAGAGGGCATCAGAGGGCAGACACACTGAAACCACACTCACAGAAAACTAGTCAATCTAATCAGACTAGGACCACAGCCTTGTCTAACTCAATGAAACTAAGCCATGCCCCTGGGGCCACCCAAGATGGGCGGGTCATGGTGGAGAGGTCTGACAGAATGTGGTCCACTGGAGAAGGGAATGGCAAACCACTTCAGTATTCTTGCCTTCAGAACCCCATGAACAGTATGAAAAGGCAAAATGATAGGATACTGAAAGAGGAACTCCCCAGGTCAGTAGGTGCCCAATACTCTACTGGAGATCAGTGGAGAAATAACTCCAGAAAGAATGAAGGGATGGAGCCAAAGAAAAAACAATACCCAGCTGTGGATGTGACTGGTGATAGAAGCAAGGTCCGATGCTGTAAAGAGCAATATTGCATAGGAACCTGGAATGTCATTAAAGAGCTCTGCAAGGCATTACAGTTTGCTCAAAAACTGCTGTGCACACAATCTGATCTTTAGGCAAAGAAGAAAGGACAAATCAGACTCTCAAATTAGCCAAAACTTTGAGAAAGACATAAAGTTCCCTTAGTTTATTCCTTCTAACTTTGTAATAATAAGAAAGCTTCTTTTGGAGGTTCACCAGTTCTGCTTTTATAAGTTAAGTCATTGTGAATGTGCATATTCTCAGACATGTCTGATTCTTTGTGGCCTCATGGACTGTAGCCTGCCAGGTTCCTCTGCCCCTGGAATATTCCTGGTAAGAATACTACTCCAGGGGATAATCCAGACTCAGGGATTTAACCTGCCTCTCCTGAATAGGTAGGTGCATTTTTTACCATTAGTGCCACCTGGGATGCCCAGTAAATCATTGAGTACTAAGTTGCTTCAGTCATATCTGACTCTTTGCGACCCTATGAACTACAGCCGGCCAGGCTCCTCTGTCCATGGGATTTCCCAGGCAAGAATACTGGAGTGGGAACTACTGGATCCCCGTTCTCCAGGGCATCTTCCCCACCCAGGGATCAAACCTGGGTCTCTTACATAGTCTGCGTTGGCAGGTGGGTTCTTTACCGTTAGTGCCACCTACCAAGCCCAGTAAGTCATTAGTCAAAGTGTTAGTTGCTCAGTCATGTCTAACTCTTTGCAACCCCATGGATTGTAACCCACCAGGCTCTTCTATCCATGGGATTTCTTAGGCCATAATACTTGAGTGGGTTGCCATTCCCTCTCCAGAGGATCTTCCTGCTCCAAGGATCAAACCCCAGTCTCCTGTATTGAAGGCAGATTTTTTTTCTTTACCACCTGAGATTTTCTTTACCGCCTGAGTCACCAGGGAAGCCCAGTAAGTCTTTAGTACATTAGTAGAATTATATAGCTAGGACTACCATCTCTAATCCTAGATTTTTTGTATTTTGGCAAGAAAATATGACTAAATAATATAAAGCAGTTGTTCCCCACCCCACTTTTTGGCACCAGGGACCAGCTTCAAGGCAGACAATTTTCCCATGGGCAGGGGGTGGGCTGGGAGGTGGGATGGTTTGGGGATGGTTTAAGCATTTTACATTCAGTGTGTACTTTATTTCTATTATTATTACATCAGCTCCACCTTAGATGGTCAGCAGTAGATCCTGGAGGCTGGGACCCTTAATGTAGAGGACATATGGGATACAGACAATACTATCATCAAAGCTTATAGAAGGCCGTTTCCCAACCTTGCAAAAAAATTTTTGTATGACTTAAAACCTAGAAACTTGGGTCTACTTGAAGAGGTGAGAGAAAAACAGTTATATTGAAAAGGACCTTATCTGGTACTATATATATTAACAACTAGCAAACAAGTCAATATTCACGGGGTTGATTTGTGTATACAACTGCAGAATGTCACGTGACTCACATCTCTTTATTCTTTGCTAACATCTGCCCTCACTTGCCTTGACACTCATCTCCAGAAAGCAATTGATTCAGAGTCATACAGCTGCTGAGGTCCTGTTCCTACACATTTCCGAAACTAATCTATAAGTAGTATGGCAATGAAAAGCAAAGTAATAAATGTGAACTCACTTCTTCTCATAAAATACGATTTCAGAATTACCTGTGCTATGTTCTGTCATGTGGCACTAAGACAATAGAACTCAGCTTTCTCATATTATAGCGGCTTTTTTATCTGAAGAGGGAACTTTTCTCAGTGGTATAAAGTAAAATCCACAGTCTATCTTTGGAGCATTTATTCAATAACTTTGGAAACTATATTTGTTGAAAATGTGATAGCTACTGTAACAGCGATATAGTAGGTATCTTAATTCTTTCATTAGTATTGTTAAAGCTTTCAGAAATCTTATCAGAACAAGTTAAAACAAAGAAGGAAGAATGAATAAAAACAAAAAGGAAGGGAAGGTATAAAAATAAAAAATAAAGAAAACTACATTCCTATTCTCTTCCTCAGAAACTTGGATGAAAATCAATACAAAAGGATATGTGAAAACTAAGAGGCATGGTAGATAAAACATTTAGTCCAATGACATTCTGATGGATCTAAAGGTCATCTGAGGATCTTAGCACTACCCCACAAGATTGGTTTGGCGAGGGGTAGCGGATGGAGGCGGAGAAGGCGATGGCACCCCACTCCAGTACTCTTGCCTGGAAAATCCCTTGGATGGAGGAGCCCTGTGGGCTGCAGTCCATGGGGTCACGAAGAGTTGTACATGACTGAGCGACTTTACTTTCACTTTTCACTTTCATGCATTGGAGAAGGAAATGGCAACCCACTCCAGTGTTCTTGCCTGGAGAACCCCAGGGATGGGGGAGCCTGGTGGGCTGCCATCTGTGGGGTCGCACAGAGTTGGACACGACTGAAGCAACTTAGCAGAAGCAGCAGCAGCAGCAGCAGCAGATGGAGGAAGTTTATAAAAGTGGTTCCTCTGATTTTGCTGCAAGAGAACTTGGCTTTGGGAAATCTGTCCATCCTATCAGTTTGTCAGGGGGAAAGGTTCAGATCAAATCAGGATATTTTCTGTTTGTCCCATTCTTTTCCCTTATTATTGGTACAAAGATTTTTGTTTTAAACTGTGTTCATATTTTTAATCACAGTTAATGTTACATTTTGTAACTTTTCTTAAACTACACTCATTAAATATGTTTATTATTCAAGTTGACAAAGGTAAGGATCACTGTATTATTCATTAAGAAAAAATGCTTCAGGGTAATCCATGTCTCTGAATCTCTCTCTACATAAACCTGAAACTTGTGTTTATTTTTCTTCTGGATATCTGTTCCCTGTGAGATTAATGTTCTCCAGTGAATTAGAGTGATAGAAGGACTGTTTAATTTTTTTTTTCAGCAGAGTAAGTCATTTCCTTCCTAGAAACACCATGTAACGTCCTCTGATAATTTATTTAACACCCCTGAAAACAGCAGGTAATGGTCATTACCCACTTCTGGTTCAGTATTGTACAAGTTACATTTATTCCTAGTAATCTGTATGTTGCATGAGGGACAGGAACCTCAGCACTTGTCTTTGCCTACTTGGAGGGATTTTGTTTGTTTCCTGGTTTTTATTACTCTCAGAGGAAGTGTAGAGCCAGATGCAGAGGAAAGGAATGAATTACATTGACTCTCCTTTAGATGAGACAACTGAATTTCTTTATGTTCCCTCTGTACAGCTCTGCCACCTGTTTATATTTTTCTAGTTCTCTTTAACTTAAGGAAATAAGGGACAATAGTGAGCATACATACCATTAAAAAAACGTATTTTCAATTTTTCATTCTCCTCTACATGTCTACATGTAATGTACAATGGATTATTACGTTATACCACTTAGCAAGGAGATAAGATACAAGAGAATGATCCACTTGGGTATTAATTTGCTCTAACAATTAAAGGAGAAAAATTAAGCTCAAGCTACTAAGATGTAGTTTGAAAGACAAAATGATGACATGTGTACCTAGGGGATTTCAGTCTCCTGGATCAGTTCTGAAGGGCCCAAATTCCCCTAGGGATCTTTGTTCTGAGAGCTCCAAGTTTGTTTGTTTTTTTAAGTTATTCTGTTCAGCACAAGTTGTAACCCCCCTTTTTGGGCCTGAACTGTTTTGGGGACTGAATAGAAGAGGTCTGAACCTCTCCTATTAAACAAGACTGTTAGCAGGTAGAATTAAAAGTAGCCGATCCAATAAGCAGAGGCACTGTCTGGGGCTTGTACTCCATTCCTCCCACCAGAGACCAGGAAATATGGGCTCTATCTTGATGAATACATTTCAGACGTGTTTCCCAGATCCTTGAAGAAGGTATTCCTGGGTTATAAAAATGGCAAGAAGCTTTTTTAAAATGTACATCTACAGGGCAGAGCAAGAATTCACAATTTCAGGTTTTCTAAAGTAAATCCTCTAAGTAAAGGAAGATCAGGGTTTTGAGCCTGGAAGAAGCCTGTTTAGTCAACCTGAGGGAAACATTCAGGCCATCTTGGCCACCTAGTAATGAAATTCTGTTTCCAATGAAAGAAATGATTTAAAAAAAAAAAAAAAACCTTAAATATAGTGTCAGTCAGTGTTTAAATCCAAAAGCATATTCATGATGTCTTTAAATGGTGTCCTCAAGAGAAGTTGTCTCAGGTCTTTGATTATTCACAATAGTAAGACCCCCCCCCCACCCAACCCCCGCCAAAGATCCCAGTAAATAGGAATCTGGAACTACTCATTCTATTTTTTTTTTGGAGCAAGGGAAATGTCAGCAGTTGACAAGCTAATATTTGGGCTTTCTTTGCTAAAAGAAATGTCCAGACTATGCCCTGAGGCCAGTTGTTTAAAATGTCTACATCAGGATCTTAAACAGGAAAAACAAAGTTCTGAAATATGACCCTGCAGCATAATAAGGTCTAAAGTCATCAAGGAAAAAAATATATTTACTTTTTTAGACACTCTACTACTATTTCAGAAAATTGTATGAATCACATTTTAGAATAATTGCTAAGAATTGAGACAAAAAATATGTTTTAAGAAATAAAAATTTAATCCAAGCATTTTTCTTAATTAGGGTTTCACCATATAGTTCTAAAATAAAACTCATAACTGTGGTGAGTATCTGTCAAATGAAGGAATGACTTTTGGGTTCTATTTTCATTACCTGCACCTCTTCACACTTTTTCACTTCCTCTAGGAAGTCTATTTTATCACATTTGGAGTTTAGTGAGGACTGTCAGTAAACTAGACCCTCATTAGAGATCCTGCTGAGATAATAACACAAAGAAGGTGAAGAAGGCTTGGTTGCACTCGAACAGAGAAGTAAAGGAACTATGTTCTTGCACATGGTCAAGTATTTTGCAATCTTTTGCTCTAGTAAGTGCTATTTTGGAAGGACTGAATTCTCCATTCTTGAATTAAGCTTTAGGCATTTTTTAATGTTAGGGAAATTATAATTCTTCCTATCTAGAATTAAGCTATTTGACATAAGGAAAAAAATGTGGATCTTAAAATAGAATGCTTTAACTTTCTTTAGAAGCTTTCTGTGGTCGTCTTGTCTGTTACCCTAAATTCACACATGGCTGACCTTATCTTGTTGAGCAATATATTTTTTTTTCAAGGTCTCCAGAAGCCCTTTGTGATGGGAGGGACTGGCCATGGGGAAAACTGGGTCTTGCTCTGGTGGGGAAGGCCAAAAACCTCTAGAGCCAAGAACTTCCAGATATTCAAGCTAGATTTAGAAAAGGCAGAGGAACCAGAGATCAAATTGCCAATATCTGTCGGACCATAGAAAAAGCAAGTGAATTAAAGAAAAACATCTACTTTTGCTCATTGCCTATGCTAAAGCCTTTGACTGTGTGATTCACAACAAACTGTGGAGAATTCTTCAAGAGATGGAGATACAAGACCACCTTACCTGCCTCATGCAAAACCTATATGCAGGTCAAGAAGCATCAGTTAGAACTGGACATGGAACAGATTGCTTCCAAACTGGAAAAGGAGTACATCAAGGCTGTATATCATCACCCTGCTTATTTAACTTATATGCAGAGTACATCATGCAAAATGCTGGACTGGATGAAGTATAAGTCGGAATCAAGATTGCCAGAAGAAATATCAATATCTTCAGATATGCAGATAACACCATGCTTATGTCAGAAAGTGAAGAGGAACTAAAGAGCCTCTTGATGAAGCTGAAAGAGGAGAGTGAAAAACCTGGCTTAAAACTCAACATTCAAAAAACTAAGATCATGGCATCCGGTCCCATCACTTCATGGCAAATAGATAGGGAAACAATGGAAACTGTGAGAAACTTTATTCGCTTGGGATCCAAAATCACTGCAGATGGTGACTGCAGCCATGAAAGTAAAAGACACTTGCTGCTTAGAAGAAAAGCTATGACAAATCTAGACAATGTATTAAAAAGCAGAGATATTACTTTGCCTACAAAGTTCCATATAGTCAAAACTATGGTTTTTCCAGTAGTCATGTATCAATGTGAAAGTTGGACCATAAAGAAAGCTGAGTGCTGAACAATGGATGTTTTTGCATTGTGCTGTTGGAGAAGACTCTTGAGAGTCCCTTGGACTACAAGAAGATCAAACCTGTCCATTCTAAAGGAAATCAGTCCTGACTATTCGTTGGAAGGACTGATGCTGAAGCTCCAATACTTTGGCCACCTGATGCAAAGAGCCAACTCATTAGAAAAGACTCTGATGCTGGGAAATATTGAAGGCAAGAGGAAAAGGGGACAACAGAGGATGAGATGGTTGGATGGCACCACCGACTCAATGGATATGAGTCTAAGCAAGCTCTGGGATTTGGTGAAGGACAGGGAAGCCTGGTGTGCTGCAGTCCATGGTGTCACAAAGTGTTGGACTTGACTGAATAACTGAAAAACAACAACTCTAGAAACCCTACTTTTAGCTGAGTAAGAAGATTTGCAATCAAATTTGGAATTCCCATGTATTTGTTAAATATGCTTAGGCAAGTCACTTAACCTCCCAAGCTTCAGTTTTCTTAAAGATGTTAAAAGGACCATGATAATAAATATTTACAAATTTGTGGGGCTGTAAGTAAGATGATTTATGTCAAATTGCCATTTCAAATGTGAAGCACAATTCCAGTGTTAAAAAATTAATATTGCAACTTATTTACTTATTATAAAGTTGCTTTCTTCAAGGTTACATATTCTGCCACTAAACCTTGATGCAGCATGAGATTTTTCTATCTCAATTACTTTCTAGCCATGAAAGACACTTTTTCAGAAGGCTATTCCAATGCCAACTTTTCTATTGGGAAACGGAAATACCCAGAGCTGGGATATAAATATTCTAGGCTCTAGGATTTATTTGTGTGTGCATGAATGCTCAATCATTTCCAACTCTTTGTGACCCCATGGACTGTAGCCCTCCAGGCTTCTCTGTCCATGGAATTTTCCAGGCCAGAATACTGGAGTGGTTGATTTTCATATCTAACTTTTTCCACTCTCAGATATGTATGTATGTATGTGTGTGTGTGTGTGTGTGTGTGTGTGTGTGTGTGTGTGTGTGTGTGCAGTGTAGGCATGGTAGGACAGGGGAGAGGTGGAGAACAATTACTGTAAAGATAGTATATTGAAAGTGTGATATTGGAAGGGAAAATGGAGAATTAAAGGATAATTTTAGTCACTAAACTATCAAAAATCCAGCCTTTCAATAAATTGGCAAGATATGATGAATAAAATATGACTGTTTATGACATAGACACACAATACTTTTCAAAGGCTTATAAGAAACTATGCTCTCTTCACTCTAATGATAAATGGATGACATAAAAATGCTAAAGGAGGGCTTTTTTTAATTGACTTTTGATTACTTAACTATTGCTTCATTTATCCCTTTTTGACTTTTAGATTCTATCTCTCATAATATTTTATTTTTAAAGAGAAGCTTACCTAAAATCACAGTCTTTTATACTATTTAGCAGGGATCATTTAATAAATTTCATTTTACAGATAAACAAGGTGATCACAAACCCTGGTTTGTCTAACACAATCCAGGTTTAGGCTTGTTATAGTGTTGTAATTATTGTTAGCGCCCTTGTTCGCTCTCAAGCCTGTCCTGGTTTAGATGATAAATTACAGTCACCCTGCAGGCATGGAAAATCAAAGATTAAAAGTCAAGGGGCTTGCTCAAATCTGAATAATTATTTAACTCTGCCTTTAGGGCCAGAACTTGGACCTGCCGACTCTTTTCCTGAGTTTCTAGTCACTACATCCAGGGTTCCTACCACTTTTTCTTCTTAGTCATTGCAATTCATGAATGATTTTTAAACAGAGGCAGAAAGGCTAAATCTCATCATAAGAAGTAGACAATTTCTCCTCCAACACTCAACCATCTCTACCTAAAAGGAACTAAAATGTTTTCAACTTACCTTCTTATACATTACTGTATATTATTATTTTTTACAGGGAATTTTTAGAATGATATGCTGACACGGAAAACTGCTTTTTTTCCTTAACTATAAGTGAATGCTCTTCAGTCGCTAGGGACCGAGGGCAGTGTCATTTGTTTCACCATATAGAAATCCATCAGTTATCAAAGAAATGGGCTCTTCCAGTGACTCAGGAATATGCCAGATGCAAAATACTTGCTGCCTGCTCTTTAGCCCTGGGAAGGAGACGATTGTGCTTGTTACTAGGTAATCATGTGCTGCAGAAAAGAAAAGAACTGGTATTGAATGCATGTCCTGCACCTGTTAGTTTTGAAGGGCTTGAACTTGAAGATTGCCTCTGATTATGGACCCCCTTGGACAAGGGGCCTAAGTGTAAACGAAACTCTGTTGTTTCTCTAGTATTAGAGATTTGCTCTGCATCAGGCTTGGGCAGTCTGTCGTGCATCTGCTCTGTTCAGGCCTTGCCTAATGATGTGGGAGGATCACAGAGTCTAATCTGACACAATGGCTATGTAAATGTCATCTGGGTTCCTTGTACATTTGCCTGAGGGCTCCTGCATGGGGGCACATTTCAAAAACGATAAAGGTTATAGCACCCTGTGAAGGATTTATGCCATGCAGTCTTCTGGTCATGATTTAGTTTTGTAGCAGACATTCCATTTTAAATTTAGGAATTAATCATTTAGCAAAGCCGGTTTTATTGGGTACCATAGAATATGGAAGATAAAGGGATGAGATTTCTATACATCACTGCTTTTGTCAATGAAAATAATAAATTATTGTATATTTTCTTTGATATGGTTCTGGTAAAAGAGATCTTAAGCAGACATCGATCAAAACTTTCTTTTGCTCTAAGATGGCCCAAAAGGTTTATAATCAAATAATGCTGCCAATTTATAATCCAAAACTGCAAAATTCTAATTCTAGAAATCAAATGTAAAATTCTTAGATTAATACTCTCATGATAAATGGAATATTCTAATTCTGATGAGGTCCCACATAAACACATATACACAGGAATTGTTATCTCCAAACCAATATGGAAAGACAGTTCTGGAATGTAAAATTTATGTTCACCTAGCAAACATGAATAAAGCACCGAAAGAAACCTTCAAGGTGTCACCATTCATAAAAGTTATTCCTTCATCCTCTAAACATGCAGATCTCTTCCTGCACACATTAGAATTATCAGGACTACTTTTATATAATACCAGTACCTGAAAGCACCTCCTTCCTTTTGAAGCAGGTAGTTATTTCTGTAGTTAGGAGAAAACATCATCAAAGCCTATATTTGAAAGATACAAGGTGCAAGCCAATTTAAAGCTAAAATACCCACAAGAAAGTAAGGCTGAAACAATGTTAAACACATGCTTTCTACAGCCTTAGGTATGAAATTATTATATAGAGGGTCTGTCTAGACTTATCGCATTAATGCAAGTCATTTGAATGCAATTAGTAAGTAAAGTCATAAGTATTGCAAATTGCTGAATGATGCTCAAATTTGTATTTCTGGGAAGAGTATGAAACCATTCTAAGGAAGAACAATTCTGTTTCCAGTCTTATGGACTCTGTGGGAGAGGGAGAGGGTGGGAAGATTTGGGAGAATGGCATTGAAACATGTAAAATATCATGTATGAAACAAGTTGCCAGTCCAGGTTCGATGCACGATGCTGGATGCTTGGGGCTGGTGCACTGGGACGACCCAGAGGGATGGTATGGGGAGGGAGGAGGGAGGAGGGTTCAGGATGGGGAACACGTGTATACCTGTGGCGGATTCATTTTGATATTTGGCAAAACTAATACAATTATGTAAAGTTTAAAAATAAAATTAAATTAAAAAAAAAATGTTATGCTGTTCAAATCCACCTGAACAGTGACCAAGCATCTCAGTTTGTTTGAGACTAAGAAATTTGGGGGGAAGTAGGATTTTTCACTGCAAAAACTAGAGAAGTCTTGGGCAATCAAAGAAGAAGTGGGCACCTTGTTAACTGCTTGCAACTTGAGGGAAAGGGAGATGGATATTGTCAAATGCCACCAACAAATACAAGTATATTCATATCCTCCCAAGAAAGCAATAACTTAAATGATCAGCTCGATTGACAGCTTTGATTACAGCTCAGTAAGTTAGAAAACGGTAACCCACTCCAGTATTCTTGCCTGGAAAATTTCATAAACAGAGAAGACTGGCAAGCTACAGATCATGGGCTCACAAAGAGTCAGACATGACTCAGCAGGCAAGTTCCCACTATTTCAAATATTCCTTGCCCACCTTCTCCTACCCTCTTTTTTCTGTAATGCTCTATTTGATTCTGTCACAGTTTTGTTTTGGTTTTCTCTTTTGTCTGTTGTCTACATTATAGTAACAGAGTTGTGTCTGTGAACAGATTTTGAAATAGGTTCCAATATATTTTATTGTCTACCCTCATTTATCTTTGTCTAGTTCTATTCAGATTGTTCTTCTTCCATTTCATATTGGGGCTATTTTTTACAAGAGGATTCATTTTCCACTTTATGTTTTCTGTTTAGTTTTTCAATATGAATGTGCCTTTTTCCAATATAAAATACTTCAGACATACCAAAAAATGTAAAATGTAATGTAAAAAGACACATTTACCACAGCCTAGGGTAAATAACAATTAAAATGAAGTTGAGCCCTCTTACCTCAATCGCTTATTCTCCCTTCCCTCCAGAGCAAATGATTATACTGAATTTAATGTTCATTTTCCCCAAACAACCCATCCATAAACAGCAGATTATATTGTTTGGTATGATTTTAACATTTTTATAAATGAAATCTTACACTATGTACTGTAGGGGAGGAGAAATAATTTTACCTCTGTCTTTCTAGGTTCTTGGCTGAAACCACCTTCCTCCTCCCTGCCACCTACATAAGAATAGAGATTAACAGAAGAAAAATTGAAAGCGTACCATATATGCCTCCTGTGTACACAATTGGCACCCAGAAAAACTGAGTAAGTCCTCAAAATGGACCAAACTATTACCACAAATACTTTCAGCTAATAGCCTTCAGCTAATGACAAAAGAGAAAACGGAGGGAGGGTGGTGAGAAGGGGAGGCCAGTTTCCAGAGCTCACCACGTAAAGCTCTGTAAACAGGGCATGGTTGTTATGCAGACCTAAGTTGTGGTCTTCTCCCAGGATAAGAGTTTCTAGATCCTGAGGACCTCAAAGCAGTAGAGGAAACACATATTTAAACTTCTGTTTCTTTCCCTTGTTAAAGAGAAAAACCACAGACTCCAAAAGGCATAACTTGTGCTAGAGGCCATGGTACCTCAACTAGATACATAACCTAACTGCAGTCTCAGCCCTCACCAGAAATGTAACCTTAATCAAACAGTTTGAAATTTTCTTGTCAGCACCAATGAGGTTTATCTGTAACACGGGCCCTCTTCATTCAATCCCTAACTCCCCAGATGAAGAAGCAACCTAAGTAATAAACCCATGCCATTTCCTTCCCCTCCAAAAAGATGTTGCAGCCACCAATAACCCTTTCTTTTCTTTTGCTAATGACTGTCTTGCCCCATCCTCCTTTAGATACAAGTCTTCCATTTTGTATAAGTCCTTGGAGCATGCTTCTAGTTGCAAGAAGGCATGCTGCCCAAGTCATGAATTGCTGAATAAACATTAGATCTTCAAGTGTATTTGGTTGATTTTTTTTTTTAAAGCAATCATTTACTTTATGTTTTTGTGTAGGTCTTTTCTAGACTCTTGCTCAAATGCCCTTGTACATCCTAAGTCTAGTCAATCAATACTCTTCCCAACATCTTATGAAAATTTATAGTAAAAGTGAACCCCCCCCCTTTCCTATAACTTAAATTAGTCTGACAATATTTTGGCCTTCATTTTTCATTGATTGTATAGCTAAAGTCACAATTTCTCTCAGGTGATCCCTAAAGAGTTCAGTAAAATCTTCAGGTTCTACTCAAAAAGACACCAATTTTTCCTCCAGCTCTCTGACTACAGAAAACAAAAGCCTATACTCTAGTTTCTCCCTTTCAAGGCTTCCTTTGATCTCCCAGTTAGGCTTTTCCTCTCCTCTCTTTTTTTTAAGTCTCCTTTGGAATAAACTATGTAGGAGAAGAAAGTTACTATATTATCCCCATGTATGTGAGGATGGTCACTTGCTCAACTAACAATGGAGAAATAAAGGCATTGCACTGTACCATTTGATATAACAGTACATTACAATATACTATACCTAACCTAACTTCAGTTTCAACCTTCACCAGAAATGTAATCTTAATCAAATAATTTGGAACTTTGATACAACTTACATTAGATAGCTAATCCCTTTATTATATAATTTTGTTTCATATAAATTTATAGCAATTGCCAATAATATACACACTTCCTACATATGTTTCTAGCCAATAAATAATAGTGAAACATGGCCCCAATACAGTTTAAAGTCACATTAATATCAGTTCAGTCTACATGTTGACTATTTGTCAAATGATTTTGGGAAATTATTCTCTTATTGAAAGTTCTTAGCTGGATTTCAACTATTCTCTCTCCATTTCTAAAAGGATTTGTGTAGAAAAGTTTCTCTCTCTCTCTCTTTTTGTTCAATTTTCTCTCAGAAGTTTGCTGAATGAGGCAAGGGTTATATTGAATATTGTGCAGTGTTTGTAACTTTTGCTGAATGATAAATATTAATTATTATGAAAAACTACAATAAAAATTAAGATTCTTAGTCCCTAGCTCTTGTGCACAGCAATCTACCAAGTTAATACAAATTTAATTTATAATAATTACTTCTGTAATACATAAATTATATGGTATAGTATAATAAGTGATAATAGTACATATTACACAATAAGCTGACATCTTAACAAAAAAACATTCTAACACATGGCTATTAGACTGGAGGAAAATGGTATTGTGAAGTCATTACACTTACAATTTGCTTAGGAAATGAAACATAATGCATTAATGTCTCTGAATAATTTGTAAGTAAATGAATAAAAAAAAAATTACATAAATGACCAGCCATAGGTATTTATGTTATTGGGTGAGGGTAGGAGAGGCGGTGGTAAAGAGGGGAGGGAATAAAGCCTTGCATTAATAAACACTTACATGTATGCTAAGACATCTTACACCATTTAACCAGCAGAGGACTAATACAATTACTCTGTATTTATTATTTTGCTGATTTGTTTGCTAATAAAATGTTATCACCCAATGACAATGTTGAATTAACTACATGATGCTGCTCTTGAAGATGAGCCAGATTAAATGATAGAATCCAATAGCTGAAAAATTATCTCATAGATGAACTAGTCATTCTTGTCTCCCAGTAGCAAAATCCCTTTTAAAACACTGTATAAAGGGGTTTCATGTTCTTTCTGTCTGTGGCAAATCCTCTATCCAAGCTCCAAATCTGTTCTCCTCATTATCAGAATCTTCAGTTTGACAGAATTGCAAAGATATCTCAATAAATTTTTAACATCTCAGCCACATCTGTAGTTAAGACCAATCATCTGATAAACCTCTAGTAAAATAAATAAGCAGATATCTCCTAGACACTCTTGCAAAAGCATTTTATTTCCTGACAACAGGGGCAAAAGTCTCCTTTTACATATTTTATTCCATCTGGAATACTGATGTAAAGGAAGAAACCACAGCAGACATCTTGTTGCCTTGAGGGAAAGTCAAAAGACTTGCAAACATTGACCCCTGGCTAAACTACTGGTTGGCTAAATCACAGCCAACCACTGCATCACTGAGCGAAGACAGGAAGCTTGGAGTCTTGCAAGCCCCTGCTGGTAGGGCACATTGATTTGGAAACTCACACTTTGCTAGGCTCATGCGCCTGCATTTTTTTTTAATAGTTCATTAAGTCATTTTAACAATCTGATGAGGAAGCATGGAAACATTAAATATCTTTTTCTGTTTCTACAGTTGTTCAGTAGCAAAGCTGGGATTGGAACATAGATAATCTGATGAGAGAATATATACCCCATAAATTCTCACCTCTCACTCACTCACTACCCCATCCAGTTCTTTGGTAAATCCTAATGGCCCTGTCTCAGAACCTGTCAAGTGAGCCTACTTTATTCCTTCCCATTAGCATCAGTACACTGTGTCTCTCTAGCCTCTACTGAAGGGGACCCTAACACACCACACCTTCTGTACTATCTTCAAACCACAAAGATGATTTTCCAAACACACAAATCAAATCCCATCTTTCTTAAAGCCTTCAATGATTGTAATTAACCAGCCAGTCTCATTTTGTAAATGAAGAAAAATTCTGTTAGACCAGCTTGCCTGACAAATACCAAGCCACAACTCGAACAACTGACCCCTTTAGTAATTAATAAAACCTTCAATTATATGCCTTAAAAAATAGGATGATAGTCATCTCTATAAGATAAGATGGAATCAGCTTGCACAAAGCCAAGAAACAAAAGTACAAGGGCAAGATCCTGTTGATAGACTGGTTTTATCTAACCCATGTGGTGGTTTTAAAGAGAAATTAAGGTCTGAAGGTCTAGAAACAGTGTCTCTGTATTCCTTCAGGCTGTAGTCCTGTATTCCTTCTAGTTGGCCAGAAGGGAACAGAGCCGCCCACTCAACAACTTGCCTTAGTCCTTTCAATGTCCTTCAGTTTTTAAACTTGGCTTCATCTGCTTATTTATAGTATGAGCTGGAATCGTGGAGATTTGAGTGTGGAACCCTAGATCACTGATATTCCAACCTTTAAATTGTTGCTGCAAACTTAGCAGCAGCAGCAGCACTGTCATTTTGGCTTAGTAGCTGCCTGTTTATCACTGTGGGGGACATAAAAATGTCTAACAAGTCCATAATTAATAATCCAGGTAAGGAAGACTGATGCATCAAGTATTGCAGAAAGAAACTATGAATTTAGAGAGACCATTCACAAACTACACAAATGAAAATATTAATAACAGCCATGTCACATGACTGCTACAAGGATGAAACAATAAAATAACATGAAAGCTTCTAACAGTCTGCTGGTATCTATTTAGGTACTTAATTGGACTGAGGTTTCTTATTATGTGATAGGTGTAGAAAAAGTTACAGGATCTCTTTGAGAATCTACTAAAAGCATGAACATTCAATCCAAGGGAAATAAATGTTTGTTTACTCAAACAGATTTTTTTCAAATGATTTTAGGATCTTAAGCCACATAGAGGACACTGAAGTAGATCTTAGAATGATACTTGAAGCAGAAAATTAAAAATAGTGGTTCTTAGTGCATATGGATTTAAAATAGCAAAGCATATCATGAAACAGTAAAAAACTCTAAAAACAGATCTGTATCTGTAAAACATAAATTAAAAAAATAAAACAACCAGGTAGCATTTGATTGTTGTAAGAGAAACGCATTTATCCCACAAGCAAAATTAAGGGTGTTTGTAGAGTGTTTACTGTAGTATTCTCAAGCATATTAGAAAAATTATAATAATTTGATTTCCAGGCACATAACCCTTGTAAAGACATAACCAGGCAACAACACTGGAGTGGGTTGCCGTTTCCTCCTCCAAAAAAAGACATAACCAGCTCTCACAGAAACAATTCTGTAACTAATGTCATCAATATTATTCTCAAGAATCATATTGCTGTTATTCCACTGTTATATAAAACCACAGTGTCTTTCAAATATCATTATGAAATAACTTTTCAATAGAGTATGAGTAGGTTGCCACTTCCTACTCGAGGGGATCTTCCCAACTCAGGGATCAAACTAGCATCTCTTGCGTCTCCTGCCCTGGGAGGCTGATTCTTTACCACTAGTGCCCCATGGGAAGCCCACATATAAACATGAGATATTATAATTAGGTTATTAATGAATCTCATGCAACAAATTATGTTAGTAAAATCAATGGCTTTGTAATTAAGATCTAAAACATCTAAAATGGTGTTCTTAAACAAAGACGTGAGTTTTTACATGCATCATGTTGTGGAAATCTATTAACAGTTCACAACTAGATTTGAATTTGCTGATGTTGATAGGATTTCACTATCAACTAAGTCCATTCCAGATCACAGACACATCTCTCTCTATTCAAACAAAATGACTCCTATGAGTGAAGAGGTTCTGAATGAGTCTCCCCCAAATGAATCACTTTGGCATGGTATTTTAAGCTGAAGGCAACTGCTATCACAGAAACTACTGGAGACACCCCATTGTGTTAGCCCTTGTGCTATGCACAGTTGCTCAATCATGTCTGACTCTGTGACCCCATGGACTGTAGCCCACCATGCTCCTCTGTCCATAGGGATTCTCCAGGCAAGAATACTGGAGTGGGTTGCCATGCCTTCCTCCAAGGGACCTTCCGGATCCCAGGGATTGAACCCAGGTCTCCCACATTGCAGGGAGATTCTTTACCAGCTGAGCTACCAGGGAAGCCCCATGTTAGCCTTTATTCAGCCTTTATTCATCTTACCCATTCAACCTACAGATCTTTGTTTTCCTTCTGTTTCTGGCTTAATTGTACTCTGAAAATGACTGCTTTCTAGCTAAGATCATACTATACACTTGATGCTCACCCCTCCAAGACAACACTCCCTAACACCCGTTTCCTTTGGGAGCATCCTTCATTCCAGAAAGAATGTCACCTGAGGATGACCTCAAGGACCACTGGGTCCTGTTCTGGAGTCACCTGACTCCAGCCCTGATGATCTCAATGCCCCCAGGGAGAGGAGAATACAAGACCACATCTGAATCTTCTGCCCTATTTTCCACCCTAAAAGGATTAGACTTCTTCCAACTTCCCAGGAAGGTGGGCAGAGTCTTGAGAGCATTAGCTGGCTGTGGCACTCTCAGTTCAGTTCAGTCGCTCAATCATGTCTGACTCTTTGTGACCCCATGGACTGCACCACGTCAGGCTTCCTTGTCCTTCAGCAAATCCCACAGTTTACTCAAACTCATGTCCATTGAGTCAGTGATGCCATCCAAGCATCTCATCTTCTGTCATCCCCTTCTCCTCCCATCTTTAATCTTTCCCAGCATCAGGGTCTTTTTAAATGAGTCAGTTCTTTGCATCAGGTGGCCAAAGTATTGGAGTTTCAGCTTTAGCATCAGTCTTTCCAATGAATATTCGGGGCTGATTTCCATTGATCTCCTTGCTGTCCATGGGACTCTCAAGAGCCTTCTCCAACACCACAGTTCAAAAGCATCGATTCTTCAGAACTCAACTTTCTTTATAGTCCAACTCTTACATCCATACTTGACTACTGGAAAAACCATAGCTTTGACTAGACGGCACTTGGCAATGTCTCTGCTTTTTAATATGCTGTCTAGGTTGGTCATAACTCTCCTTCCAAGAAGCAAGCATCTTTTATTTCATGGCTGCAATCACCATCTGCAGTGATTTTGGAGCACAAGAAAATAAAGTCAGCCACTGTTTCCACTGTTTCCCCATCTATTTGCCATGAATTGATGGGACCAGATGCCATGATCTTAGTTTTCTGCATGTTGAGCTTTAAGCCAACTGTTTCACTCTCCTCTTTCACTTTCATCAATAGGCTCTTCAGTTCTTCTTCGCTTTCTGCCATAAGGGTGGTGTCATCTGCATATCTGAGGTTATTGATATTTCTCCAAGTAATCTTGATTCTAGATTGTGCTTCATCCAGCCCAGCGTTTCTCATTATGTACTCTGCATATAAGTTAAATAAGCAGGGTGACAATATACAGCCTTGATGTACTCCTTTCCCTATTTGGAATGAGTCTGTTGTTCCATGCCCAGTTCTAACTGTGGCTTCTTGACCCGCATACAGATTTCTCAGGAGACGGCTCAGGTGGTCTGGTATTCCCATCTCTGGAGGAATTTTCCAGTTTGTTGTGACCAACACAGTTAAAGGCTTTGGTGTAGTCAATAAAGCAGAAGTAGATGATTTTCTGGAACTCTCTTGCTTTTTCAGTGATACAACAGGTATTGGTAAATTGATCTCTGGTTCCTCTGCCTTTTCTAAATCCAGCTTCAACATCTGGAAGTTCACAGTTCAAGTACTGTTGAAGTCTGGCTTGGAGAATTTTGAGCATTACTTTACTAGTGTGTGAGATGAGTGCAATTGTGCGGTAGTTTGAGCATTCTTTGGCATTGCCTTTCTATGGGATTGGAATAAAACTGACCTTTTCCAGCCCTGTGGCCACTGCTGAGTTGTCCAAATTTGCTGGCATATTGTGTGCAGCACTTTCACAGCATCATCTTTCAGGATTTGGAATAGCTCAACTGGAATTCCATCACCTCCACTAGCTTTGTTTGTAGTGGTACTCTTTACCTGGCAAAGTAATAAAGCTACACCTTTCTACTCCTCCAAAACTCTGTTGCCATATTTCCATTGGCATTGGTGAACAAAGACCAGGTTTTTGGCAACACAAATCAGATTCAGCAGACCCAAGACAAACTTTTACCTCTCCCTTCACTACCTGGAAGAATTTAGATAGGAAGTATGGCCCAGAAAGAGCATTATTACCCAGAGATAACATTTTATTTTGATGACCTACCTGTGTGGAAGGACAAATATGTAATTACCAAGTGTTTGCTCTTCTTATCATTGGGTGACATACCCTCTTCCCCTTTCAAGACCCAGGACCCTGTCCCATTCTTTAGTTCAAAACAGCATTAAAGTCTCAACTGTCTGACTTTTTCTTGGGTCTCATTGTCCTTGTGGAGTCCTGGTAGGTAGGTAATTAAATGTATCATTCTCTTGTTAATCTGTCTTATGTCAATTTAATTATTAGACCAGCCAAAGAACCTAGAAAAATGAAAGTGAAAGTCACTCAGTCACGTCCAACTATTTGTGACCCAATGGACTATACAGTCCATGGAATTCTCCAGGCCAGAATACTGGAGTGGGTAGCCATTCCCTTCTCCAGGGGAGTCTTACCAACTCAGGGATCGAACACAGGTCTCCTGCATTGCAGGCAGATTCTTTACCAGCTAAGCCACAAGCGAAGACCAAGAGAAGGGCAAAGGAAAAATGTTTCTTCCTCAACAAGAGCAATAAAAATACAATCAGGAAGGGGATATTTATATAGGGAGATACGAGGAAAAGAGGACGAACACTTATGGAGTCCCTATTATACACAGGACTCTATATTTGCTCATCTAACTTCATAATATCCTTGTGAAATAGTTATTATTATGCTTATTTTAAAGATAAGAAACTAAGGTTGCACAGGTAGTCAACAGCAATACACTTAGAATCAAACGAACCAAGGTGATGAGGGTAGTAATCAGATGTTAGTGAGGAAATGTCATAATGTTATTATTGACTGGTTTTAAAAGGTACCCATTACACATATAGAGACAGCAGTTTAGAATTCTTGGCAGTCTAGTTATGTAATTATACGGCCACTGATTGTAAGCTTGGCCAGAGTCGTAAGAGTGAATGGATAAGATTAATCACAAAAGTGTAAACACCTGAGCAATTCACCACAGCATGTTTTTCAAGCAGCTTCATAATACTCCTTAGAAGCCAAGCATAAACAGATACATGTGTATCCAACTCTAATCATAATATTTCGGAAAGAATAAATCCCTAGATATTTGATTTCTAGAATTAAAAAAAAAATTGCACTATAAAACTGCCTTTAAAATCTCATAAAGAAAAATATTCATTGGGAGCCAAATCAGATAAGTGGTCTAGTTCTATGCTCAACTGAGTGATACCAATTTGCCAACTTGCTAAATCTTAACACATCTTGCTAACTTGAGTCCACCTATTTTTTCCCTCCTCTGCTACTCTTTCCCTCTGTCACTTTGTCCTTCTCTCTTTTGTGTCTGATTATCATACAATGAACATACCACACAGCTTTGCTATTTCTTAAAAATGTAAATGGAGAAAATAAAGTCTTCATTGGATGTCAGACTCAGGCTGCTTTCCACCATTTACAAAATATTGGGTTCATTTTCATATGAAGCATTGAAATTGGGGGAGTCAGATCACATAATGAAATGTCCTAGCAGGCTATTCCTTCACGGAAGGCCACTGACAAATTTTATGGCCTTGGATCCAGAAATAAACACCATTTGGTGCCTGTTTGTATAGTCAGGCTATTAAGTGCAATGATTTGTATTTCCCCAAGAGATTCCTTAAGCTACAGTGCCTTGTGTTGGCAGCAGCTTGGCAGGAGTTGTGTGTGTATATATACATATATATATATATATATGCTGCTGCTGCTGCTACGTAGCTTCAGCTGTGTCCGACTCTGTGCGACCCCAGAGATGGCAGCCCACCAGGCTCCCCCATCCCTGGGATTCTCCAGGCAAGAACACTGGAGTGGGTTGCCATTTCCTTCTCCAATGCACGAAAGTGAAAAGTGAAAGTAAAGTCGCTCAGTCGTGTCCAACACTTAGCGACCCCATGGACTGCAGCCCACTAGGCTCCTCCGCCCATGGGATTTTCCAGGCAAGAGTGCTGGAGTGGGGTGCCACTGCCTTCTCCAATATATATCTCCTACTCTTTCAGTTCATTGGCCAATAAAGTGTGTGTAGGGCACAATACTTCCCAGGAGGTATGAAAGAGAAGAGGTGGAATTGTAGGGCTTCACAGAGCCCCTGGTAGATATAAAGCATGTAAAGCATATTGAACACCAATCTATTAATAATCTTCATTGAGGCAACTTTCTTCATGGATGAGGCTGTTTAATTCTGTCTACTCTGTGCTCTGAAACTCTGGCCAAAATAGTTTAGATGGTTATCTCTAATAGTTCTGAAGTATGCTGTGCTTAGTCCCTCAGTCATGTCTGACTCTTTGTAATGCTATGGACTGTGGTCAGTCAGGCTCCTCTAACCATGGGATTTTCCCAGCAAGAGTATAGAGTGGGTTGCCATTCCCTTCTCCAGGGGATCTTCCCAACCCAGGGATCAAGCCCTCGTCTCTGGCGTCTCCTGCACCGGCAGGTGGATTCTTTACTACTGAGCCACCCAGGAAGCCCAGTAGTTCTGAAGAGGGTTCTTTAAAAAGAATCTTCCAAAGATAACAAAGAGTACTTCATAACAATGATTTAATTGCTATTCTGAAATAAGCCTACAACTATTCTACCAAGGATTTCCCATAGTGAGGAGACATATTTTTAGGAAAATATATTTATAAAAATTATATTCAATAGGATAACTGTCCCCTAAAAATTGGTAAAATCCATTGTCAGTTAAATATGGCTCTTATTTTCTAGCATTTGCTATCCTTCTTCATCCTCCTGTGGATGCCCTGTGCTGTTTATATAATTCATTATTTAGTGAATAATAGGTATTATTGTAGGTATAGCCCTTACTGTTGTGTTTGTTTACATGATTGCTCAAAGTTTACTTAACATTGTAAAGCAAATATACTTAAATTAAAAATAAATTTAAACCAATACTATATTTTTGTATACATTAAAAAAATAAAATGTTCTCAATAAATTTGCATAAAAATATTTTCCTGTTTCCTTTGAAGAAGCTGGATGCCTGCTTTGCATATTATCCAAAAGGTGATTTTCCTTTTTTTTTTTTTTTTCATTTCTTTTCAATCCTGTGCCTTGCTACCTTTCATCTTCCTGAATACCCTGTTTTCTGACCTCTGAATGCCTTCAATGTCATCTAATGAACTGTAGGATAATCAGGAGAATTGAAAATTCTCTGATAGAAGGAAGATATTTTCAGTGGGTTCCAGGCAGATGATGAATCCCCCACATTGGACAGAAATACATGCCATGGGATACCATGACCCTCTTCTCCTTTACTCCTCCATCATCCAACACTGATCTCCTGGAGGGGATTCTAACTTAACCTTTGGCCATGCATACCTGGGGCCGAAGTCCACAGACACATAGTACCTTACATCACACAGGAATTGAATTAGGATGCCAGGTTTAGATATGAAGATGTTTACAAAGCTACAATTTTAAAATGTTGTCTGTACTTTCATTGAGTAGCTATTATAACCAGGTATTGTACTAGGTGCTGGGATGCCAAGATAAGATCTGAGACTCAAAGGAATCACTTTCTAATGGCAAGATATATACTTATACAGCTACACATCTATATCTATCTACAGAATATATGGTCAAGGGCTAAAATATAGACACATAAATTGAGTGGCTTTAGAATTTGAAATCATATGGTATCAACAGATACACAACAGAATGTACTTCTTAGAACAAACCATGTTTCTAAAAAGAGATAAATGACTAAGAAATAAGATAAAAGAAGCCATTTATGAGTGTGTAGTGAGGGAGATATTAAAACTAAAAAAATTGAATAAATGAGAAATGAAAAATTTATATTTCAAATATATTATATATTTACCATATATTATTATACCTATCTAATATATTAAATATATTAATGCTTGTAAAACATCCAAAAATGTGGTATGGAAGTTTGATGACAGAAATTCAAAATTTTAATTTAGGTAGCAAGAAACAGAAGAAATCATTGATATTTCCATTTTTAGGTAGATAGTCCAATTTTATGAACACTTTGGTGGCATATGCATTTACTAGCATTTATAGAGCAAGTTTTACGTATCATTGCAAATGCAAAGAAAATACTGGGGTTTTTAAAATAAGTGTTGTATGCTTTTTTCTTGATAGAATCAACATCCTTCATGATAACTTATGGGAATTTCTCCCATTGTTCAGTTGTAATTATGTGACAGTTTTTATATGGACGGCACACAGTGAAGGCTGCATCTCAGCATGCTTTGGTCACCTTTGTCTCACTTTGGTTTTCCAAAACAAATGGAAGCAGTGATATATTTTATCTCTTTGGCTCCAAAATCACTGTTGACATTGGCTGCAGTCAGGAAATTAAAAGATACTTATTCCTTGGAAGGAAAGCTATGGCAAACCTAGATAGCATATCAAAAAGCAGAGACACTGCTTTACTGACAAAGGTCCATATAGTCAAAACTATGGTTTTCCAGTAGCCATATACTGGGTGTAAAAGTTGGACCATATAGAAGGCTGAGTGGTGAAAAATTGATGCTTTTGAATTGTGGTGCTGGAGAAAACTCTTGAGAGTCCCTTGGACAGCAAGGAGATCAAACCAGTCAATCCTACAGGAAATCAACCCTGAATATTCATTGGAAAGACTGATGCTGAAGCCGAAGCTCCAATACTTTGGCCACCTGATGCGAAGAGCCAACTCACTGGAAAAGACCATGATGCTGGGAAAGATTGAAGGTGAAAGAAGGGGCAGAAGAGGATGAGATGGTTCAACAGCATCACTGACTCAAAGGACATGAATTTGAGCAAACTTCTACAGATAGTGGAGAACAGAGGAGCCTGGCTTGTTTCAGGCCACGGGGTCTCAAAGAGTCAGACATGAGTTAGCAACTGAACAGCAACAATCTCACTTTGTATAACATTCACATTCTCCCATGGAAACTCTGTATTTTCCCCTTGTCTCATCCTATGACTAACATTAAAATCCTTGCAAAATCTTTGTATCTGTAACACATTTTTTTCCTTTGCTTCCCTGCCCTCTCAGATCAGTCGCTCAGTCATGTCCGACTCTTGGCCACCCCATGAATTGTAGCACACCAGGCCTCTCTGTCTATCACCAACTCCCAGAGTTCACTCAGACTCATGTCCATCGACTCAGTGATGCCATCCAGCCATCTCATCCTCTGTCGTCCCCTTCTCCTCCTGCCCCCAATCCCTCCCAGCATCAGAGTCTTTTCCTGTGAGTCAACTCTTTGCATGAGGTGGCCAAAGTACTGGAGTTTCAGCTTTAGCGTCATTCCTTCCAAATATATCCCAGGGCTGATCTCCTTTAGAACGGACTGGTTGGATCTCCTTGCAGTCCAAGGGACTCTCAAGAGTCCTCTCCAACACCACAGTTCAAAAGCATCAATTCTTTGGTGCTCAGCCTTCTTCACAGTCCAACTCTGACATCCATACATGACCACAGGAAAAACCATGGTCTTGACTAGACGAACCTTTGTTGTCAAAGTAATGTCTCTGCTTTTGAATATGCCATCTAGGTTGGTCATAACTTTCCTTCCAAGGAGTAAGTGTCTTTTAATTTCCTGGCTGCAGTCACCATGTGCAGTGATTTTGGAGCCCCCCCAAAAAATAAAATCTGACACTGTTTCCACTGTTTCCCCATCTATTTCCCATGAAGTGATGGGACCAGATGCCATGACCTTCGTTTTCTGAATGTTGAGCTTTAAGCCAACTTTTTCACTCTCCACTTTCACCTTCATCAAGAGGCTTTTTAGTTCCTCTTCACTTTGTGCCATAAGGGTGGTGTCATCTGCATATCTGAGGTTATTGATCTTTCTCCCAGCAGTCTTGATTCCAGCTTGTGCTTCTTCCAGTCCAGCATTTCTCATGATGTACTCTGCATAGAAGTTAAATAAACAGGGTGACAATATACAGCCTTGACGTACTCCTTTTCCTATTTGGAACCAGTCTATTGTTCCATGTCCAGTTCTAACTGTTGCTTCCTGACCTGCATACAGATTTCTCAAGAAGCAGATCAGGTGGTCTGGTACTCCCAGCTCTTTCAGAATTTTCCACAGTTTATTGTGATCCATACAGTCAAAGGCTTTGGCATAGTCAATAAAGCAGAAATAGATGTTTTTTCTGGAACTCTCTTGCTTTTTCTATGATCCAGCGGATGTTGGCAATTTGATTTCTGGTTCCTCTGCCTTTTCTAAAGCCAGCTTGAACATCAGGAAGTTCACAGTTCACATATTGCTGAAGCCTGGCTTGGAGAATTTTAAGCATGACTTTACTAGCGTGTGAGATGAGTGTGATTGTGCGGTAGTTTGAGCATTCTTTGGCATTGCCTTTCTTTGGGATTGGAATGAAAACTGTCCTTTTCCAGTCCTGTGGCCACTGCTGAGTTTTCCAAATTTGCTGGCATATTGAGTGCAGCACTTTCACAGCATCATCTCTCAGGATTTGGAATAGCTCAACTGGAATTCCATCACCTCCACTAGCTTTGTTCATAGTGATGCTTTCTAAGGCCCACTTGACTTCACATTCCAGGATGTCTGGTTCTAGGTCAGTGGTCACACCATCATGATTATCTGGGTCGTGAAGATCTTTTTTGTACAGTTCTTCTGTGAATTCTTGCCACCTCTTTTTAATATCTTCTGCTTCTGTTAGGTCCATACCATTTCTGTCCTTTATTGAGTCCATCTTTGCATGAAATGTTCCTTTGGTATCTCTGATTTTCTTGAAGAGATCTCTCGTCTTTCCCATTCTGTTGTTTTCCTCTATTTCTTTGCATTGATCGCTCAGGAAGGCTTTCTTATCTCTTCTTGCTATTCTTTGGAACTCTGCATTCAGATGGTTATTCCTTTCCTTTTGTCCTTTGCTTTTCACTTCTCTTCTTTTCACAGCTATTTGTAAGGCCTCCCCAGACAGCCATTTTGCTTTTTTGCATTTATTTTCCATGGGGATGGTCTTGAACCCTGTCTCCTGTACAACGTCATGAACGTCATTCCATAGCTCATCAGGCACTCTATCTATCAGATCTAGGCTCTTAAATATATTTCTCACTTCCACTGTGTAATCATAAGGGATTTGATTTAGGTCATGCCTGAATGTTCTAGTGGTTTTCCCTACTTTCTTCAATTTAAGTCTGAATTTGGCAATAGGGAGTTCATGGTATGAGCCACAGTCAGCTCCTGCCCTCTGCCCACTGCTTAATTCATTCAGCGGCTTTCCCTTTCCCAAGTCCATCATTGATTCAGCAGGCCACACTGTGCAGCTGATTCTTGGATTGGTTCTGGAAATCTCAACTGATGGTTTTGGGCTTCCTTTAATGTGCTTTTCTGTCATGTGTAGCACTTAAATAGCATCTCATGTGAGCAAATAATACACAGTTTATTTAAAAGCCCCTCAGCTCCCTTGCGGCAACAACTGAGCACAGGCTGCTAAATCGTTGAGTGCCTCTGTTGTTTGCTACAAATCATAACATCAAATACAGCATCAGGCACACTGAGGAGCACCCCATTAGCAATTTATGCTGATGAACCCCAGCTATTAACATAGGTAGCGCTGGATCTGTCTGCCTTGCTGAAAGCTAGATTGGGCTAGGAATATAGGAATCAGAGAAGAGAGGGAGCTCTCAAATCTCTAATGGCTTGACTGGGGTATAATTATAACAGGTATGCCTGTATAAATCATGTTTAACATTTTCACAGTACAATCACATTTGTGCTTTTCAAGAGCCTAAAGAAATGAATAAAAGAGAGCTACTAGGGATCGAGATAGCCCCAGGAATTACAATTCCCCATTAAAGCTAAACAAAACAATGACACTGATGAGAGTGAGTTTTTGGACTTGTTGGGATTATAGTATTGAAAGGCGGATTATTTTACTAAACTAACAACTCAAAAAATAAACTCCCAGAAAAAAACTGTATAGGTGGCTGTTACTAAGGAAGTGAAAAAATAAGCAGAATTTTGTATTTCCCCCTGCTTTGTTTGACTCTTTCAGTGAAAGATGAAGGTCGAAACTGCACATCCCTTTTTGGGATATAATGGGAAAGACTGAGACAACTATAGCAATGCTAACAATCAGAGAGCTCCATCAGCACCAATCGCTCTAAGTCAATATCTAACATTATCTTTACAATCAGATATCCCCACAGCTGAAGTCAGAAGTGCCACAGGTCTAAGAGAAAGAGGCATGACATGTTCAGTAGGTGAAGTGGCACCAGGGTTTGAGGCCATAGTGCTCAAATCAATATCAATCAATTGTTAAACAAACAAGAAGCTAGTCATGTCTGACACAGATGTCATATATTGTATAATTGAATTCCTGAAGCCACAGCAGAAGCCTCCACCTATGTCCTTTTATAAAACATTTCAGATTTTGAGTTGTGGAAGAAAATCACTATTGGAAGTAAGAAAGAGGTATGCCAGGAGGGCCATGGATTCAAACTGGTATAAGGAAGAGGGAATGGTCACCGGGGATATTAAATAGACACAGTTTTCAGGGAACGGAATGGAGTTCTGTAGCTAGAGCCCACTCGGAAAATCTTTTATCCAGATGCACTGTAAAATCTATAATCCAGGAATATTTAATTCTTACACTTAAAAAATGATAATAATGTTCCAAAATATTGAAACTTGAACTTTCTAAATTGTCTCCTAAAAAAGAAAACAACACATTTCTAACCATGGTCTTTGACCAGCTGTGCTGATGAAAAATGACTTAGATTTAAATCCCAAGTTTCCTTCTTCTTTAAGTGCTAACAGATTTTCAGCCACAAATTCAGGACAGATCCTAATGTTGACATGCAGGATTACAAAACTTTGTTGAGGCTGTTTGTAGCAAGAGCTAAAATAATGGTTTGTTTCATACTGGTTTTCCTTTATGTCATAAAAGAAGCATCAAAGTTTGTAGTCACTTTTCTCCTATTTTCTTTTTTTTTCTTCTTTTCTTCCCCTCCCTCCATTCTTTTCTTCCTTTCTTGTCCTAAGAACAATATTTTGCAAAAGGTCATTAAGATATTTTTGAAGTTGAAATATCATTATTCACAAAGATGGAATAATCCTTCCATCTCTTTCTTCTCTTCTCCTAAATCTGACAGATGCATTTCAACAGTAATACATTTTAGAAAGAAAATAAAAGCAATCATTTGTTTCCCTCTTTGACAGAGGTCTGAAAAAAAAAACCAACACAACCCATTCCAAACTATAGCTTCAGGTTTCTCTGTAGCATTCCTTTGGTAGAATGTGAGACATTCCAAGGAACATGCATAAAATCTATCCAATGTGTCTTTATTGCACACTCATTTCTATTTGATTATAGGACCTACAGAAGGCATGGCAGCCACTCTGTAGGGCCCAAAGGACAGAACATAGAGCCAGAGTGGTTTATTCTCTTGCCTTGAAATTTGACAGAATTTGCCTTGCTAGCTTTTGGACTTGCTTGGAACCCGTGACCATTTTCTCATTGGTCCTTTTAAAATGGAAACGTCTATTCTACGCCTGTTCCACCACTGTATTTTGGAAGTACATAATTTGTCTGGCTCTATAGGTTCCACAGGTAGAGAGGAATTTTGCCTCATGAAGAATCATACTTTAAATCTCACTCATATCTGGATTTTGATGGCATTTAGATAAGACTCTGATCTTAAAACTGTTGCTCAAATGGGTTAAGACTTTTGGGACTGTTAGTATTGAAATGGATGTATTTTGCAGGTGAGAAGAACATGAATCTTGTAATTTCAGAAGGCAGAGTGTTTTTAATTGAATTTATCCCCTCCAATTCATATGTTGAAGCTCTAACCACCCAATGTGACTATAACTGGAGACAGAACCTTTAAAGAGGTAATGAAGATTGAATGAGATTTATAGGGGTGAAGTCCTAAACTATTAAGACTGATGTCCTTATCAGTAAAGGTATGTGCTTCACACACAAAAAGAAAAGGCCATGTGAGGATGTAGTAAGAAGACAGTCATCTACAAGCCAAGAAGAAAGGCCTCAAGAGAAACCAAACATGCCAACACCTTGATCTTAGATTTCCAGCCTCCAGAACTCTGAGGAAATAAATTTCTCTTGTATAAGCCAGTCAGTCTGCGGTGTTTTGTTAAGGCTGCCCTAGAAGACTAATAAATCCTGAAAGGTGGAGAAAAGAAGGTACTCTCAATAGGAACCTTGGGACTCAAGGAACCACATGGCAAAATTTGGTAACCCAGAAATGCCAATGGATAATGATAAAACAAGCCTCAATAAAAGCCTATCCTCTCTAGCCAATGATAACAGAAAGGTGAAGTCTGGGCCACTTTCTAAAGATAGAAAACTTTAGACAATAACTGTTTTTCTCCTGTCAATGACACAGAAAATACTGGCTCTACTCACACTCCCACTAACAAAGGCTGGAAAACAGATGTCCACCTTCACAAAGGTTTTTTTTTCCTTCTTCTTCTTCTTTTTTAAATTTATGTTTAATTGGAGGATAATTGCTTTACAACAGTGTATTGATTTCTGCCATACATCAACATGACTCAGTCATAGGTATACATATGTCCCATTCCTCTTGAATCTCATTCCCACTTCCCACCCTATCCCACCTGTCTAGGTTGTCACACAGCACTGAGTTGTGCTCCCTGCATCATACAGAAAATTCCCACTGGCTATATATTTTATATACGGTAATGTATAGGTGTCCATGCTACTCTCTCAATTCATCCCACTCTCTCTTCCCCTACTGTGTCCACAAGTATGTTCTCTACGTCTGTGTATACACTGCTGCCCTGCAAGTAGGTTCATCAGTATCATCTTTCTAGATTCCATATATAAGTGTTAACATATGATATTTGTCTTCCTCTTTCTGATTTACTTCACTCTGAATAACAGGCTCTAGGTTCATCCACCTCATCCACCTTCATCAAATTTTCATAAGACTGAGTGGGGTGACAAGATATTCATTCCAAGCTCTAAAAAGGTATATCTACTCATCTCCCTCTGCTGTTGATGTGATGTCAAAGGAAGCCAAGTGGACAGTTAAGACACTCAACACCACCCAGTGGTAAAAAAAAAAAAAAAAAAAACCCATACACTGATGGAACCAGTGGATGCTACGTGGACCTACTACCATTATCATCCAAAGGGGTCTCAGCAGAGGTCTAGGAGGGAGCCAGAAATCCTACTCCTGCCCAGAAGTAAAGGGAAACCCCTCGTCTCATTAGCTATCAACACTGGTCTAGTGTGGAACATACATTTCTACCAGTACCTCACAGTAGGCAGTGTTTCCATTTCCTCTATCAGATTAGTGTCACAGCCAATCATATAAAATTGAAGGATTAAATAACATCCAAAATGTCATAACATAAAAATAATAAATATTATAAAACATCACTCATAACAATTCCACAAGAATTATTTCGTAAGTTTCATAATGATTCAATAAAAAAATTACTTATCACTGGAAAATGTCAATAAAATATAAAAGACAACAAATAAATGCCAACACTAAGAATATAGAAATTCTAGAACCCTCTGACAAATATTTTAGAGTTTGTAATAAAAGTATTTCAAAAATCAATTATAAAAACGATTGAAAAAATGAAAAAAAAATAAAATGAATCAGCAAAGAAAAACCAAATGAAAATTTTGGTACTGAAAATATAACTGAAATACACAATGTTAGGGCCCAGGAGCAAAATAAAGGACCCAGAGGAAATACTGAACTTAAAGAGAGAACACTAAAAATTATCCAGTCTGAACAACAGAGTAAAAATAGACTGGGAGAAAAAAAATGAACAAGCCTTTAAGAAAGAGCTAGTCTTAAAAATTACTTGGCTGAAAATTTCCAAATCTGGCAAGAGGTGTATGTTTACAGAAATCATGGAGGTCAGAAGGAAAAGACATGGTATTTTTCAAGGGCCACATGAAAAGAACTGCCAATCCAAATTTTTATATGCAGTGAAAATATCCTTCAGGAAAAAAGGTGTAAAGTAAATATCATTTAAAAAACAAAACAAAACACAAAAACACCTAAATTAAAAGAGTATGTCACCAAACAGCCTACTTTAATGGAACGGGCAAAGGAAATTATCTCAATAGAAGGAAAATGATAAAGGATTCTCACAGCATTATCAATAAAGAAAGAACCAGAAACTAGTAAAAACATAAGCAAATACAAGACATTTTACTTTCCCCCTTGACTTTTTGAAATTATATGTGACAGTTGTGCAAAAATTTTAACATTGTCTGAAGTAGTGGTAAATGAATACAGTAGATATATTTAAAATAATTATTAAGAGATAAAGGAATTTAAAGGGAGGTACACTTCTAAGCTTCACTTGAATTGGTAAAATACTAACACCCACAAACTGTGATAAGTCATGTATATAATACCAAGCACAAAAACAACAAAAAGTATATAAAGAGAGAAGCTCAAAAACATTGTACATAAATCACAACAGAATTCTAAAAAACTCTTCATGTAACCCACAGGAAGATAGGAAAGAGATAAAAGATAAAAAAGAAAGAGAAGAACCCAAGAAATAAAAATAAAATGGAAGATAAACTCTAACATATCAGTAATTAAATTAAATGCAAATGGCATAAACACATCACTTAACCCAAATTCAAGAATCTCATTTCATATATAACATTACAGGTAGGTTAAAAGTAAAAGGATGGAAAAAGAGAGCTAATACAAATATTCATGAAAATGACAAAAAATATATTTAAAAAATAATAAAAATCAATGAAACAAAAAGCTCAATTTTGGAAAGAGTAATAATATTAACAAACACAACTAGACTGACGAAGAAAAGAGAGTAGGCACAAACCACCAATACCAAGAATAAAACAAGGATTATCTCTAGACATTTCAGACATCAGAAGGATAAGGAAATACTATGAGCAACACCAAAGCAGTTACACAGATACTAAGCAAGTACCTGAAAATGTTTCCAATATCATTAGCCATTAAGAAAATGCAAATGAGAACCACAATGAAATATCACTATACACACACGAGAATAGTCAAAATAAAATATAGTCCTAACAACATATGCTGCAGAGGATGCAGAGAAACTGGATCTCTCATTCAGGAAGCATATGCGAACCAGTTTATTAATTTTAAAATATTTATTAAGAATGCTTTTAATAGTCTTTGCCACTTCCCTATTGCCCAGATATCGAGCTTCTGAAAATTTATCCCAGAAAAATGAAAACCTATGCTCATCTTAAAATCTGTACGTGAAATTAACAGCTCTACAGTGAACAACCCAGGGTGAAACAAATCATGACCCATGCATACCAAAGAAGAGTATTCAGCAATCAAAAGTATTTAAGTCACTCTTTTGAAGATTTGGTTTATAGCAGGTACTCAGCAAATAGCATTTTTGCCTAGTAACTTTAGTTGTAATGTTTTGATGGGAAATAGTGGGTGAAAGCAGAGAAGGCAATGGCAACCCACTCCAGTATTCTTGCCTGGAAAATGCCATGGACAGGCTGCAGTCCAGGAAGTCACTAAGAGTCGGACACAAGCGACTACACTTTCACGCATTGGAGACAGAAATGGCAACCCGCTGCAGTGTTCTTGCCTGTAGAATCCCAGGAACGGGGGATCCTGGTGGGCTGCAGTCTATGGGGTCGTGCAGAGTTGGACACGACTGAAGCGACTTAGCAGCAGCAGCAGCAGTGGGTGAAAGACAGTGATAACATTGGCATGCTTGTGACTCCAAACTGGTACACAAAGATTACAAGGAGCTTGAGCTAACACACCTATGAGGAATTACTGATAGACAAAGTGGGTGGCTATAGATGAGTGTGTGTGAATGCCCTCCTGGCAGAGCAGGGACCAGCCGCATAGTCACAAGGCACTCTTGTAATTCAGCTGAAGGTGAAATCTGTTAAAGTCAACACTGAGTACTCCATGTGTTGTGAGAACAGACATGAGGGATTATGGGAGCTGCACAGAGTAGGACCCAAAAGCTGATGGAACCTAGGAAGTAGCTACATCTTCTATCCCCTTCCTTCACACTTTCAAAAAACCTATAGGAAAATGAAGAGGAATGCAGAGCTGGAAGTTTGATCTGAAAATCAGTTAATCAAATACAAATCTGACAAAGAAATCACTGGATTGGACTGAATTTGCTTAATATCTCTAACAAAGAAAGGTAAAGAGTTTGTTTTGCTTTGTTTTTCAATTTTCAGAATTCCCTTTTTTGCCAGCCTAAGTTTTGTAAACAGTCCTAACAGTGAAATGTTCCCATGGCTGCTCAAATTTGATACTGGTTGCTGGTTTTCTTTAGATACTAAGGAACAAGGAATTAATTTTAAGTACTATGCCATCCTGCAGGCTCACTTATGTGGTGAGAAGAATAATACTGTAGTGGGAGCTAAATGTCATCAATGAAGCAAAAGGATAATTTGGTTCCCTTGCTGCTGCTGCTGCTGCTGCTAAGTCGCTTCAGTTGTGTCCGACTCTGTGTGACCCCAGAGACGGCAGCCCACCAGGCTCCCCCGTCCCTGGGATTCTCCAGGCAAGAACACTGGAGTGGGTTGCCATTTCCTTCTCCAATGCATGAAAGTGAAAAGTGAAAGTGAAGTCGCCCAGTGGTGTCCGACTCTTAGCGACCCCATGGACTGCAGCCCACCAGGCTCCTCTGTCCATGGGATTTTCCAGGCAAGAGTGCTGGAGTAGGGTGCCATTGCCTTCTCCGTTGGTTCCCCTAAAGCTCCCTAAACAGCTCTTAACACATGCCTAAGGTTCATATCATCTGAATAGGCTGGGTGTTAATTTCTACATGCTTCCTTCTGATTTTACTCCTCAATATGCTTAATTGCTGGTACAGTAACATATCCCATGACTAGTTTATTCTCAATTGTAAATTCCTTTTGTGTTCTCCTTACAAATAATCAGTTGAGACTTCTTTCAGAATTACTCTCACTGAGAATACAATGGTTATTAGTCATATAGCATGTATGTTATTATTACTATTTCTGATAAAATTCATAGTGCCTCACTAAATTAGATCAAAATATATTTGAAATGTTGGCTTCTCCATTGTGCCATACTTTTTCCTGGTATATTTGTATACAGCACATCTGGATTTGTTAATATTTTCAATTATATGTCAAAAAAGCTTGGGCATATTTCCTTATGTTTCAGGTAGGTGTGGTTTTTTTGTGATCAAAATCATATAGTAGTAAACAATTTTATAGTCAATTTACAAGTTTATTCACTTGTAATTGACAAATAGTAGTGTTTGCTCATAAAAACTGTATGCATTTTGAAGCATTTGTCTAGTATTAAGAAAAGCAAATTTGGACTTTCTATGTCACATGATGCTAAACATATGTCAATTATTTCGCACTTAATATATGCATGTAAGTTATAAGAAGCATTACTTTTTCATACTATCAGTTTTAAAAGGTATTTTGTCTCTTACTGGATATTTTTTATTAAATAAATGTAGATGGTTTAAAAATTAAACAGTACTGAAAGGGTTATAATAAAATAAAGCCACTTCTATTTCAACTTCTAAATTCTGCTCTCTGAAGGTAATCCTTCTTAATTGCTTTGTCTAGTTCTTCAGGTATTTGTCTCAAATTCTAAGTGAAGTACTTTCACTCTAATTGACTTAAAAATTTTACATATTATAAACTGATTTTAATTATAGATAAGATTTAAATATTTTTATCTTTCCGATATAGTTATATGAGATTTTTAGTTTAAAAAGTCAGCGTTCATTATGAGCTATATTCATTGTTTGTACTATAAAGCCAAATATTCATGTATATATAAATACCCTTATTATATTTTTTCTGGTAATTTTAAGTAATTGTCTGTGGGGATGTGCATGTGTGTATATAAATATTCATGTTTGTGTTTTATCTGCTAGGCTTCAATAAATGGCTCTCTATTGTTAAATTTCTCCCAAGTGCTTTATCAGAAATTATTGTTTAGTCACTAAATCATGTCTGACTCTTTTGCGAACCCATGGACTTTAGCCTGCTAGGCTCTTCTGTCCGTGGGATTTCCCAGGCAAGAACACTGGAGTGGGTTGCCATTATCTTCTTCAGGGAATCTTTCTGACCCAGGGATTGAACCCACATCTCCTGCATTGCAGGTGGGTTCTTTTACCATTTATTTGGCTCCCACCTTAGATATATTTTTTTTATTGAATCTAATATTTTGGTTTAAAGCCTCATTTTGCTGAATATCCTTCACTAATTTTCTAAGGAAAAAGTATGTATATGATCTATTTTCTGAGTGCCTGCAGGCCTGAGAAATGAATATTTAATCCCACAAATGATTGATATTTTGGTTATGTATAAGATTCTAGCATAGATTTTCCCCAAGGATTAAAGGGCATTTCACCATAGTCTCCTAGCTTTCAGCACTGCTGTTTGGAAGTCTAACTCCATCCTGCTTCCCAATGCTGTTAAGTGACATGGTGATGGCAGCCATGGTTTATTTTAATCTAGAATGTTACCAGATTATCTCAATTTGTGGTGTTCTGAAATATAAAGATACGTCTTTGTGTGAGTCTACTTTTATCTACTGTCCTGGGCATTGGAGAGACATTTTCAATATAGTATTTCATGCACTTTGATTATAAAAATTTTCTTACACTACTTCTCTCGATTTTCTCAGTCCTCTATGAAGACATTATTGGTGTGACTGCAAACTGCTACGGCTGCTAAGTCGCTTCAGTCGTGTCCGATTCTGTGCGACCCCATGGACTGCAGCCTACCAGGCTTCTCCGTCCACGGGATTCTCTAGGCAAGAACACTGGAGTGGGTTGCCATTTCCTTCTCCAGTGACTGCAGAAGGTAAATACAAATTAAAAAACCCACATGACAGGCCTTTAAGCTTTATTTAGTTCAGAGGGAGTATACATTCCTTTTGTTTGCATTTCATTAGTCAAATCGAATCACACGAACAGTTTTTGTCAATGGATAAAATAAATTATCCTCCAAGGGTCTCGTGGGGAGAGCCAGTGAATACTTGAGCAATAATGCAATCTGCTACACTTGGTGTCTGTTCATACTTAAAGTGCCTGTTAGGTTGCTGATAGGTGAGCTTCACTGTCCAGTGATAGACTGGGGTGGGGAAGGGCCACCTATTTAACAAGGGGACACCCTCAGTTTAACATGTAGTGTTTTTTTCACTTGTGGTTATCCAGTCTCTTCAGAGAAGAATTGATAGACTTCTGCTTGGGAGAATTCAGCTTAGCTACAGCCATTCTATGAACAAAGAGGACTAGGAATGCGGCTTTCAGTGAAACCACTTTTAGTCACATAACTTGTCTGTTTCTTAGTCCACTTGCATCTATAGTTGCCAGTTCTGTTCTATTAAGTTTCTCCAGAGTATAACCCTGTGGCCCCCTGCCTGATGGTATTCATTTGGCTAGGTGGGACTATGGCATGATCATACAAAGACTTGCAAAAATTGCGCTGATTTCAGCCTTCAACTCATTCCTCTCACTAATTTAGGAATTGATTTCTCCAAGCCCTAAACTTTCTACAAGCCCAGGGCCAAGGAGTGACTCACTTCATCTAGTTTTATCCTACCCATGCATCTGCATCTTGGTTTCAGGCATTCACCCAGTTGAGTTCATTATTGCTCTTCCACTGGTTTTTCCATTTATCTGCCTCTGTCCCATAATCCGACTGAGCAAATTCCCTTTCACTTTTCACTGTCATGTATTGGAAAAGGAAATGGCAACCCACTCCAGTGTTCTAGCCTGGAGAATCCCAGGAATGGGGGAGCCTGGTGGGCTGCCGTCTATGGGGTCGCACAGAGTCGGACACCACTGAAGCGACTTAGCAGCAGCAGCAGTCCAATAATCTTTGTCCTTGTGAGTTTACATCATTTTATATTTCTTAGTATCATTTTAGTAGCCATTTGGGAGGAAGAAAAAATAAGCACATGTGACTGGAAGTCAAAGTGTAAAGGGTTAAAGAGTGCACAAGGGGGTGAGTAATATTGAAGAATTTGAAATGCTCCAGAAGAGGTAGTAAAGCATTACAATAATGTTCCAATCAATCCTCATACTGAACAAGAATGATGACAAAGATCAAGAAGGGAAAGAATGGATCCAAACTGGGGGGGCAAGAGCAAAATTCCTTAAGATAATGAAATGGACATAATGGTGGAGAATAACCAACAGACTATAATTAATACAGAAGATGAGAAATTTGGTTAAATAAGCAAAATAATATCTTAATAATAATCTTAATGAGCTCTTATAAGTTTGTCTTTTTATATAAGATAAAGCTACTGAAAACAGATTCTGTAATATGATGTAGACCTGAGGGTAGAAAACATGTTTTGTTCATTTTTTTACTTTCACTGCCTAGCAGAGTGCCTGAAACATAATTCAATTGCTATTGCTCAAAGGCCTTACTGTCTTCTTGATTTAATATAATTGAGGGTCATAATACCAATTTAGTAATTTTAATTCAGAAAATTTGTGAAACAGGAGTCTGGCATCTGCAGAGTTATTCAGACAGTTTATTAAAACACAACACAGACTATATTTGGAAAAGGACCCCATGCCCAGGGAAATATGGTGATGTTTACATGAGTCTTTCATTTGCCAAACATTGTATATTGCTTCTGAAATTGCTCAAAAACTATGCTCTGTTTGATAATTATAGCCAGAATTTGAGGTAGCATCATATATCTTGCATAAAGGAAGGACGAAGGTTTTCTAAAACAATGAACAAAACTAAAAGAATTCAGACTGATTTATATTATTATGGACACAGGAATCCATGCAAAAAAGATATATTGAGCACTATGTTTCAGTACCTACATGTTTTAGGTAGACAGCATGAACAAAATAGGAAGAAAGCCCTTCCCTAATAAATGTATATAGTAGTGGTGGTAGAAACACACACACACACAATCAATAAAATGCATAGCACATTGGATTTTCATGGAAGTTACGGAGAAAAATAATGCAGGGCAAGTACTTATAAAAGTGTTTCTGAAAAGGCATTTTGAGTAAAACCTGAACCTGTTCATGGTGGGGGAAGAGTATTCCCAACAGAACAAATAGAAAGTACACAAGTCATGTGGTGCCCCATTTTTTTTAAAGGAACTAAAAGAAGACTATTTCGACAAAAGCAGAGTGTGGGTAGGGATGAGAAGTAGAAGATAAGATGGATGACAGATGAACAGATAATATAAGAAACTTAGAGGCCATTAAAAGAACTTTGACTTTGACTTTGAGTGAGATGGAAACCAATGAGGATCTTGAGTAGCAAAGAAAAACCTCAAGAAGAACTCCTTTTACCTGAGTTCATGTCAACTTCTAATAAGAATTAGATAGGTTTGTGAATCTTAGTGGAATAAATTAATATAAGTATCCAGCCACAGCTGCTACTATGCCTGTTTGAAGTTGAGCTTCTACTACTGTCAACAAATTCGTATGCTGTGTACGATTAATTGCATTAATGGTGTCAGATTTTCAACCCTGCTCACGTCTGAGCCCTTAGTCACAGAAACTATCAGGGCTTCCCACTCTATCACTGCGTCTCCTTCTGGCCACAGGGAGTTATAGTGTAATGTATGCAGAGTCTTAATATACTTGCACAATTGCAGTTTCTTGCTCTTGCCCTCTATCAGGGCCATAAAAACATACCTTGTGTAGCCCATAAGAGAATAAGTGACATGTGGAATAGACCTTAATTGCCTGTTTCTCTAGAAGAAGCCATCCTAGATCACCCAACAGCCAACTAATCTCCATGCTGCTGCTGCTGCTAAGTCGCTTCAGTCGTGTCCGACTCTGTGCGACCCCATAGACGGCAGCCTACCAGGCTCCCCCATCCCTGGGATTCTCCAGGCAAGAACACTGGAGTGGGTTGCCATTTCCTCCTCCAATGCATGAAAGTGAAGTTCCTCAGTTGTGTCCGACTCTTCCTGACCCCATGGACTGCAGCCTACCAGGCTCCTCTGTCCTTGGGATTTTCCAGGCAAGAGTACTGGAGTGGGGTGCCATTGCCTTCTCCGGACATGTGTATAAATCTAGTCAAAGCCAAAAAACCTGTGTATGTGATCCATGGCCAAACACAGATTCATGAGCCCATACATATGGGATCACATGGGCCAATCCCAGATCTGTTGAAGGATACAGATTTATTGACTAAACAAATGCCCCTGAGATTTTTGGTTGTTTGTTGTAGAGCATATATGGTAAGGGTATCATGCATATGTCAAAAACTTTAATTAAAAGAAGGAAAATGCACATAACCAAAATAAAATAAGAGGGTATAATAAAAGATTAAAAAAAGATACTTAACATTTGAAAAGGAGATCATGTACAGATATATAGGAATAGTGTATAATCTGTTTGTAAATAGGAGAAAAAATAGTTTCTCAATTATTTTATCAACAAGAATAACCAAAAAGCACAAAGTATAACAAAATCCAGAAAACTATAGAAAGTGAAAGTGTTAGTTGCTCAGTTGTGTCTGACTCTTTGTGATCCTAATGATAGGATCTGTAGCCTGCCAGGTTCCTCTCTCCATGAAATTTTCCAGGCAAGAATATTGAAGTGGGTTGCCACTCCCTTCTGCAGAGGCTATTTCTGACCCAGGGATCAATCCCTAGTCTCCTGCATTGCAGGCAGATTCTTTACCATCTAAGCCACTAGGGAAGCCCTACAGAGTAAAATTACAGACTAATATTTATATATGTTGATCCAGATTCCTAAAACTAACAAAGCTATTATCCAATACAGTAAAAATAATTTATTAAAACTTTAAAAAAGTCTATTAATATAACACATAAAATTAAAAGGTCAAATAAGGAATAACTATGTCATCATTTTCAAAGAGGCCAAAATGCATGTAATGAAATGCAAATATATTTTTGTTTAATAAATCCTTTACAAAAAAGATGAATATAAATATGGATTTCCCAAACATAATGAAGGATATTGATTTTAAGCCCAAAACTCAACGCTATAACTTGTGGCTTTCCCATTAAGACCAGAATGAGGTAAAAATCTGTGATAGAATTCTAAAATGACCTCCAAGTTTTTCCTGCCCCCTGGTATACACATCTTTGAGTGAAGGCAGAACCTAGGTCTAAAATGGGATATCACTCTAATGACTGGATTATTAATCAATTGACCTTAGATTATTAAAGAGAGGAGTTCCCTGGTGACTCAGACGGTAAAGCGTCTGTCTACAATGCCGGAGACCTGGGTTCCATCCCTGGGTCAGGAAGATCCGCTGGAGAAGGAAATGGCAATCCACTCCAGTACTATAGCCTGGAAAATCCCATGGACAGAGAAGCCTGGTAGGCTACAGTCCATGGGGTTGTAAAGAGTCGGACACAACTGAGCGACTTCATTTTCCTTTCACTTTATTAAAGCGAGATTATCCTGGTGTGACTGGTCAGTAAAACCTCTGACCTACTGGCATAACAAATGTCTGCTGTGTTAAGCCACTATTTTCGAGAAATGTGTTATGCAGAAGTAGGAAACTAAAATAGATTTCACAATATCACTACTGTAATATAAGAAAAACAGCATATTAAGAGAAACACTGTGATAATCAAGTGAAAATTATTTGAATATGAATTTATTTATAGATATGGAAAATAATGTTAGAAAAAGGACCCAATTCTTGGTAGCAATAAATTTTAGAAACAAAAATAAGCCAAATTAAAAATAAACTGTGGGTCTAGATCTTAACAAATGTGTGAGAAATTTCTTAATCCAGCACCCTTTAAGCTTTCTACAATCCCTTCATTTCCATTTGATTAGAAAGCCTCCCTAAGGTTTATTAAATTGGACTCAATCTTGACATGCTCTAAGTGCTCCATGTATCCTTATTACTAGTTATGGTGTTAAAAATGGTATCTTTATATGATTTGCTCTTTCATTATTATCTACTTCCTCCAATAAAGGACATAATCATTTTTTTTTGATCGTTGTTTTTCTCCAGTGTGTCTGTGAGTTTAGCCTGCAAAAATTATGTGATGAATGTTTACAAATGATATCAATTATTCCTAAATTAGTTTATAAATTCAAAAGAGTATCAGTCATTAAATAGTACAGGTGACCTTCAATAGAGACACTTCATCATTTAGGAAAAAAAAATCTACAGAAGATGAAGGTAAAAATAGACTATTCAAATGTATGTGTATGCAAATGTGTGCATTTCTGCATTTTCTTATTACCAACTTAGTTTCCAAATTATCTCACATTATTTAATTGATGACTACATAAAGACAATGTGGCAAAAAAGAAATTGTGATCAAATTTGATTAACTTCTAAATAGAGATAAGGAAATACAGAAATAAGCCATTCAAATCTAAAGACTATCAGATATTGGGTAATAATGCTTTTAATGACACACACAGGAAAAAAATGATGCCTAGGACATTTTATTAAGGAAAATGTCCTTTGTAAGGATGGAGGGATTAGTAATACCATTTCCAATATCTGTGGAGGGGACTACAGAGGGTAGAGCTAATGAACCAGAAAATTTCTTAAAAACATGGGGAAAGACAAGAAACAGTGTACTGTGTGAGTGGGATATCTTCTCATAAAAAGAGAGAGAAGGTTAGGGCCAAATGAAGGAAAGAACAAACGAAATGAAAACAAAAATATCAGGGAGAAAAATACAGGAGATAAATAGATTAAACATGGGAAGGAGGAGAAAGGAAATCTCTAAAGGTGAGGAAAAGGTAAAATACCCATTACACAAGGAACATGAATTTGTCATAAACGGGAGGAAAAGATCAGAGGAAAAAAGATAAATGAGATGATAAGTATAAATATATTGGCAATAGAGAAGTCACAATCAAGAAGGAAAGGAAGTAACTTACTTAGAAAGTAGAATGGATAGTTAGAAGAAAATTATTGTGTAGGAATTAGAGGGAAATACACGAGAGACAGAGACGGAGAGAAGGAGAAACACTGAGAGTGAGAAGGGCCAGAGGAGAACGAGTCATTATGGGACAGAAAGAAAGTGAGAAGAAAAATGAAAGTGGATGAATATGAAACACAGGAGGGAATGTAAGAATATAAATGGGGTTGATATTTCCAAGCAATTATATGGAAGCAAATCAACATTTTCATGACACTCTTCCTACTAGAGGTAATAGGTGTTTATGTGGTCAAAAACCTCAAGGATGTAACCCCTCAAAATGATCACAATCCTGTTACAATTCCTTTTACATATCAGGTACACAGTAGTGTTAATCCTCGCTATATTTAGTCATTGACTTCATTTATGTAGAGTTCAGTTCAGTTCAATCGCTCAGTCGTGTCTGACTCTTTGCGACCCCATGAATTGCAGCACGCCAGGCCTCCCTGTCCATCACCAACTGCCGGAGTTCACTCAGACTCACATCCATTGAGTCAGTGATGCCATCCAGCCATCTCATCCTCTGTCGTCCCCTTCTCCTCCTGCCCCCAGTCCCTCCCAGCATCAGAGTCTTTTCCAATGAGTCAGCTCTTCGCATGAGGTGGCCAAAGTACTGGAGTTTCAGCTTCAGCATCATTGCCTCCAAAGAAATCCCAGGGCTGATCTCCTTCAGAATGGACTGGTTGGATCTCCTTGCAGTCCAAGGGACTCTCAAGAGTCTTCTCCAACACCACAGTTTATTTTTTATTTTTTTTCTTTTTTTAAATTTTATTTTATTTTTAAACTTTACATAATTGTATTAGTTTTGCCAAATATTAAGTTTAAAAGCATCAATTCTTCGGCGCTCAGCCTTCTTCACAGTCCAACTCTCACATCCATACATGACCACAGGAAAAACCATAACCTTGACTAGACGGACCTTTGTTGGCAAAGTAATGTCTCTGCTTTTGAATATGCTATCGAGCTTGGTCATAAGTTTCCTTCCAAGGAGTAAGTGTCTTTTAATTTCATGGCTGCAGTCACCATCTGCAGTGATTTTGGAGCCCCCAAAAATAAAGTCTGACACTGTTTCCCCATCTATTTCCCATGAAGTGATGGGACTGGATGCCATGATCTTTGTTTTCTGAATGTTGATCTTAAGCCAACTTTTTCACTCTCCACTTTCACTTTCATCAAGAGTAGACTAATAAATAAATGGAAGGAATGGCAAAATCAATTGTGTGTGTGTGTGTGTGTGTGTGTGTGTGTGTGTGTGTGTACATGGCTGTCTCTCCATACACCGTCCTTTCTAGCTCTGTTAGGGGAACTCACTGTGGATTCCATGTAACAGCATGAGGAATTGATGATTAATATGGGAGAGTGTTTTGAAATCCAAGGTTCTTCAGGATTGCTAAACTAGCAACCTCGGGGAACAAGAGCACATCTGCTCTGGTCCTAACTACAAATGAAAAATGAGAAGAGTGTTGCCTTTTCCTCCTCCGTCTTTCTATAGAAGAGGAAAACCTTTCAGAAATTAGCGGGGACCTCAGTGTCTGGTGCTAAATCCAAGTTCCATTCAAAACAGCATTCTCTCCAGTTGGAGCCTAGGAGCCTTCCTGAATCAACATTTCATTTTTTTATCAGTGATAGGTAAACTCCATTTGGAGAGATGTTGTAGGAGTTTTTAAGATGGTTTTATGTCCCCTTTGTCTGGTTTTTATGGGAAGGTCACACATGTTCCGTACTGCTCCGGACTTCTGAATAAAAAAGACAGTTCTGAGTATTGTTTCAACATGCACAGAAATCCATGTTCACTGCGCTTATTGCCTTTGTCTTTCTTATACAATCCTTCTACTTTCCAATCCATTTTCACTGACTTTTTAATTTGGTCTTTAGTAATATGCAGCGATCTCATCAGAAAATACATTTAGCACAATGGCTAAATTGCTGGGTTAGAATTTCATTTTCTTCGGCATTTTAAGATAGTCTAAGTAAACTGGCTTTGGGGATGATAGAACTCTTTTATCAGCATACAGCTCACCATTCTGTGTTAAATTATTTCTTGAAATAGTTAGCTGGTGAGAATAATATTGAGAAGAGAAACATTTAAATGCGTTTGACTAAGCTAAGAGCTCTAGCATATATTTTAAATTAGTATGTTTAGTATTATCACCCTTAATTCAGTCCCATCACAAATATACTGTGTGATGGTACATTTTTCAGATAAATAGGGACCAGAGAGTGGAATTAGCTGACACCAACTGAATAGCTATTTTATGGATTTTTTTTTCTGTTTAAATGAACTCCTAAGAATAAATGTAGAAGACTCTTGGGAAATGGACTGCCATGATTCAGAAATCTATATTAACACATCTTAGAGACAAATTCTTGGTCTAAAACTCCACCCCCATCCCCAGGTGCAGCGTAAGTGTGAAATATCAGAGGCAGAAGGGCAGGCAGCAGGGCATGATGATGACATATACCCAAGGACAGGTTCCACTTCATGACAGCCCTTCCTTTATAGTCTGCTTCTGCTCCCACATGAAAGAAGAACAGTCCCTGGAGCCAATTTCAGCACCGAAGTTTAGTGCTCAGTACTACACACGCTTCTTTAAAACGTGTGATCTTTTTCTAGCATCTCTAAGATCGCCTAGATGTCTGACCTTCTCACTGTTGTGATCTCTTCATATTCTTTTACAAAAAACTGATGCTGACTTATAACCCACCATTTCTTTTTTTTGTCTTTCCATCGGCAAAGTTACACAACATGGACATCAATACCAACAATTAAATATAATTATGAGTATATTACAGAATATTACAGAAAATATGAGGAATAAAGTTACTATATGAAAAGCAGCACCCCTCCAAAATGGTAAAATTCCCTCCGCTTCTTTACTACACAAAAATAAAGTATGTAAGAGGATATGCTATTTCTGTCTGTTTCATATCAAAGAGTATGATTTAGCTCATCTACACATATTCAGCCCATTCAAAGTTTTATTTTACATACGTACACACAAATAATCAGGAGGAGGAAATGGCAACCCACTCCAGTATTCTTGCTTGGAAAATTTCATGGACAGAGGAGCCTGGCTGTCTACAGTCCCTGGAGTCGCAAAGAGTCAGACACAACTGAGCGACTGAGCACACGCACACATTATACATATGCAAACAAATCCCTCAGTTGGACATACTGTTATACAGATATGTAATTTCAAAGGTTAAGCAGCTGTTCCCTTAGGAACTAGCTCAGTTTTCATCCCACTGCATATCCTTTCAGTGGAATTACTGGGATCTATTCATGCAAGAAAAATCCACTAAAGATGGGTGGTGGATGCTATTTGGTCCCCATTAGACTAAACTGTTTTTGCCTCAAGTGAAAGAACTGAGAAAAAGAGGAAACAGCCTGATATGTCATATTTAGAAGCTGAAGCACATTTATTGTGACGTCCGATTCGGACATGACTGAGCAACTAAACTGAACTGAGCTGATGATAGTAATGTGCCTTGGTACCATATTATTTGGTGTGTCATTCTTAGATCTTATGTTGCCATAACAACAGAATATGTGCCTGTGTTTAGTAGAAAGACAATCCATTTTTCCCCCAGTCAATTTTTTTTCTTTGATCTAAAGAACTTGCTTCTTTTCTTTGAAGTTGTCCACAATAGGGCATGATAGAAGGAGCACAGGTAATAATTACAGAAACTTCAACAGAAGAAAAAAAATACATGTTTTAAATGAAAGCTTTAAACCCCTTGCCTTATGTCTCAGGACTGTACAAAATGACTGAAGTGATTTCTGCCTGTATCTATCATAATGCCCTTTTCCCCTTATCAGAGACCAGCCAAAGATACAAAGGTTATGCCTTTCTTGATTAATCTATGTGACAGGGGCAAATTGCCTGTTTTCTTTTGTTTCTATTTTTTCTTAAAGAGTGCCAGAGGCAGAAAACTACTATGCTTCACTAGTGACTCATAAGAAAACTTAATAGAAGGTCTCTAATGCCCACTGGCTCTCCAGTAGCTGATTGATGTAGTCCCAGACTAAGTAGGCTACCTTCATGGAACCAAGCACATCAGAGCCATGGGAGGGAGTGTGAGGGAAGGGTCCCTTGTACTCTGCCATATTTTCCTCTTAGTGGTTTCATCAGTATTTAAGAAGACAATATTTTGATATTGTTACCAGTGAAATGACTATATTTGTGTTTGTTTTTTATCTTGCTGGCTTAAAAATAGAGTTATAGTAGAGTCAGATGTCCCTGTGGAATTCTTTTCACAGACTGAAATGCAGTTTCAATAACAAATAATTCATGATCATTTTGTGAAGCTTATGTTAAATAATTCATGCAAATATTTAAGACTATCTAGAAAAACCTTAAGAATCAATCAATGATGCATTGTGTTGTGCGTGCTCAGTGGAATCCTACTCTTTGTAATCCCATGGACTGTAGCTCACCAGGCTCATCTGTCTGTGCAATTTTCTAGGCAAGAATACTGGAGTGGGTTGCCATTTCTTCCTCCAGGGATCTTCCCAAGCCAGGGACTGAATCCATATCTCTTGCGTCTCCTGCTTTGGCAACCGGATTCTTTATCACTTGCACCACCAGCGAAGCCCATAATCAATGAATTCTATAATTATATGCAGATCTGTGAAAACCTTTTCATACTGTTCATGGGTTTCTGATGCTGGTAAAGATTGAGGGCAGGAGGAGAAGGGGATGACAGAGGATGAGATGGATGGATAGCATCACTGACTCAATGGACATGAGTTTGGGCAAACTCTGAGAGATGGTGAATGACAGGGAAGCCTAGCATGCTGCAGTCCATGGAGTCATGACTGCAATCCAAAGAGTCGGACATGACTTAGCGACTAAACAATAACAAATGTGAAAACCTCTGAAGAGAGTTCCTTGGGCTACTGCTGAGCTGATGACCTAAGCTCTTAATCCTTGGAAGTCACCATTCTTTATTTCAATGTTGTGCAGAAGAGTTTATCAAGTTTGTTTTTGGAAACTCTCTTGCTAACTATCACCTATCAAATAGACCAACACAACTCACTATTGAGAAGCATTATACAGTACTTTTCAGCATTTAACATGGTGATGCTGGATTAAGAGTAGTTATAAAATTATTATTTTATATACTTTACAACTTAAAAAGAAACTGTATGCATATTTCCAGGGTTATGTATGTATAAAAGTGAAAGTTTGTAAGTTGCTTTGCTGCTGCTGCTGCTGCTGCTGAATTGCATGAGTTGTGTCCGACTCTTTGCATAGAGTCCATGAAATTCTCCAGGCCAGAATACTGGAATGGGTAGCCTTTCCCTTCTCCAGGGGATCTTCCCAACCCAGGGATTGAACCCAGGTTTCCTGCATTGCAGACAGATTCTTTACCAGCTGAGCCACAAGGGAACCCCAAGTATACCCACTTAATATTTGACATGACTATCTTATCACAACGGTTCTCAAATCTAACTGTGCTTAATATCACCTTATATGTTCACAGGCAACTCAGCCCTGGTGTTCTGATTCAGTACGAAATGCTGGGACTCCCAAATCTACATTTTGAAAATTACTGTCTGATACATAATCGGGTATGGGAATTACAGTTCTATAGCAGTTCCTGTATTTAAACTTAATATGACTTTGTAGTGAAAAGACATTTTTCATTTAATAGTTTTTTTAGTTTTTCTCTCTTCTGATATATTCATGTACATGTCTCTAAGAAAGAGACAGTATGGCCCTTCACATGATAAAATATAGGAAGTACTGTATTTCCTTTCACCACAATTGGAAGATAATGCCAGAAAAACTGTTAATTGGAGAGAAAAAGATTCTATGCTGTTTTACAGACTTTTCATTACCTCATGCAAAAATCACTGAATTTAATTTTTTGAAAAATTTTTTCCTCTTAGATCTTATCAAAGCATCTTAAATACTGTGCTTCATTTGAATTTATCTCAGCAAAAATCAAGGTTTATAGTCCATCATTGTAGCCTACTTTTGTATTTCCATGATCAACGTAGTCATCACTATAATGTTAAGTAATTAATGAGATATGAAGAGTGAAACTATTATGAAGCCTTAAATCATTTAAAGTCTATTTAGTATTATTACATCTCTGACAGAGGAAAATAAAATCCATGATGAAAATGAGAATTACAGCCTCATTTAAACTAATTTAACTATGGTTTTTAAATATCTTTTGGATCAACTCGTTAGCCCTGCCTCATGACTGTCAGTCTCAGAACACAGGTGATTTGAAATAGCTTTACGGTATTCTGCATAAACTCCCCGGGCATATCTGAGAGGACTATAGAATGTATGGAATTCTTTCTAATGCATATAATGTGGTCCTTTATATTAATATTAAATTTGGCCAGCTGACTCCATGTTCTCTAGGATTCTAGGAGCATGCCTCCTTTCAAGACAAGTTCCCATGGACTCTTTTTCTTTTTTTCAAATGATTAACTGGGCAAATCCTACCTGAACTGGAAGAAGGACCAACTAACAGCAGTCCCATGAGAGAAACCAAACATCATTGAGATATTCTATTCAGCTTGTTTTGTAGGAAATGGTTCACAAAGCTGCTTGAAAAAGCTGTTTCCCTGGTTACAAAAGTAAAACTATGTGACAATCATTTTGATATCCCCTACCCCAAGATACTTGCCTCTTTTTATGCTTTCTAACATGTTTCAGTATGCATGCAAACATGTCCTCTTATTCCTCTCTGAATCAATCCAGTTAAAACTCTGTGTTTTTTCAGATTTTATGAACCATGAACTTCCAGATGTTCAAGCTGGTTTAAGAAAAGGCAGAGGAACCAGAGATCAAATTGCCAATATCCACTGGATCATCAAAAAAGCAAGAGAATTCCAGAAAAATATCTATTTCTGCTTTACTGACTATGCCAAAGGCTTTGACTGTGTGGATCGCAATAAACTGTGGAAAATTCTGAAAGAGATGGGAATACCAGACAACCTGACTTGTCTCCTGAGAAACCTGTATGCAGGTCAGGAAGCAACAGTTAGAACTGGACATGGAACAACAGACTGGTTCCAAATAGGAAAAGGAGTACGTCAAGGCTGTATATTGTCACCCTGCTTTTTTAACTTATGTGCAGAGTACATCATGAGAAACGCTGGGCTGGAGGAAGCACAAGCTGGAATCAAGATTGCCGGGAGAAATATCAATAGCCTCAGATATGCAGATGATACCACCCTTATGACAGAAAGTGAAGAACTACAGAGTCTCTTGATGAAAGTGAAAAAGAAGAATAAAAAAGTGGCTTAAGGATCAACATTCAGAAAATGAAGATCATGGCATCTGGCCCCATCACTTCATGGCAAATAGATGGGGAAACAGTGGAAACAGTGGCTGACTTTATTTTTCTGGGCTCTAATATCACTGCAGTTGGTGATTGCAGCCATGAAATTAAAAGATGCTTGCTCCTTGGAAGGAAAGTTATGATCAACCTAGACAGCGTATCAAAAAGCAGAGACATTACTTTGCCAACAAAGGTCCGCCTAGTCAAGGCTATGGTTTTTCCAGTGGTCATATATGGATGTGAGAGTTGGACTGTGAAGAAAGCTGAGCACTGAAGAATTGATGCTTTTGAACTGTGGTGTTGGAGAAGACTCTTGAGAGTCCCCTGGACTGCGAGGAGATCCAACCTGTCTATCCTAAGGGAGATCAGTCCTGGGTGTTCACTGGAGGGACTGATGTTGAAGCTGCAACTCCAATACTTTGGCCACCTGATGCAAGGAGCTGAGTCGTTTGAAAAGACCCTGATGCTGGGAAGGATTGAGGGCAGGAGGGAAAGGGGACAACAGAGGATGAGATGGTTGGATGGCACCACTGACTCGATGGACGTGGGTTTGGGTGGACTCCGGGAGTTGGTGATTGACAGGAAGGCCTGGCGTGCTGCGGTTCATGGGGTCGCAAAGAGTCGGACACGACTGAGCAACTGAACTGAACTAAACTCTTAATTTAAAGAGATCATAAACTTCATGTAAGAAGAAATATGCCACAGTGATGTTCCATTTTATCACAATAACTACCAGACTGAGAGGGGCTTCCCTGGTGGCTCAAATGGTAAAGCGTCTTCTTGCAATGCAGGAGACCCAGGTTCGAACACTGGGTCTGGAAGATCGCCTGGAGAAGTAAATGGCAACTCACTCCAGTACTCTTGCCTAGAAAATTTCATGAATGGAGGAACCTGGTAGGCTACAGTCCATGGGGTCACAAAGAGTTAGACACAACTGAGCAACTTCACCTTCTTTCTTTACCAGACTGAGAAACTGAATACAAAAATAATACAAATAGGGAGTCAGGATGACTTAGATTGTACTCTCGTCAATCTGAAGTGATATATTGAGCCAGTTTTTGTATCACTCTCAGCCTCTATTCCCTCACAGGAAAATAAGAATAAAAATGTCTACCCTCTGCTTTAGGATATTACTATGAATTTTAAAAAGAAAAAAAAAGGTAACTAATGTGAAGATGCTTTGAAACTGTGAAGTAGAGGAAAAATGGTGGTTTTAAAATAAGTAATCTTTAGACCGATTTTAGATTTCAGTGTTATAGAATGGAAGAGTGAACAAGCTATTATGTACAACAGATCTATACCAAAAAGCAGTATCAAAATTTACATATGTCTTCTGTGAACTGGTGAATAACGCCAAACAGTTAGGAATGCTGTGAGAATTAATGAGATAATGTTTATCTTTGAACTGTCTCTCCCTCCAGCTTCCACTGCCTAAAACTCATTCTGTCTTCCAAACCTGTCCAACTCAAAGCTTTTAAAAGTTTTACACATAAATGCTTGACAAAAACAAATAAACAACACATAAACATCTCTTCTCTGGCTTAGGAGCAGGATTGTTCTATCATAAAACTTACCCAAGGGAGTGGATCCAATTATACTTCATCTCCCCCCTTGCAACACATCTCATTGTGATTCTTTCTTATGTCTTTAGCTGTGAAAAACCTTTTCTGCTAGTCTTCAGGACATGTGTACAGAGAGTTGCTCCATAAGCAGCTATAATTTTGTATATCTATGGAGGAAGTGAGTTCAGAGTCCTTCTACTCTATCATCTTGGCCACATCTTTCGGGTTTAATTAACTTTATATTCACAACATGAGACAATTGTTAGATAGTACTCAATAAATTCTTGTAGAATTAAACTAGATAGCTCAATACTGGGCATCCAAGTGATGCTGAGTATAGAGAAAATTCTAATTATCACTTATATTAAAATTCAACACTTTCTTCATTGTTTAGAAATAATAAAATAGACCCTCTCTAACATTGGCATTCGGAGAAGGCAATGGCACCCTACTCCAGTACTCTTGCCTGGAAAATCCCATGGACGGAGGAGCCTGGTAGGCTGCAGTCCATGGGGTCAATAGGAGTCGGACACGACTGAGCGACTTCCCTTTCACTTTTCACTTTCATGCATTGGAGAAGGAAATGGCAACCCACTCCAGTGTTCTTGCCTAGAGAATCCCAGGGACAGGGGAGCCTGGTGGGCTGCCATCTCTGAGGTCGCACAGAGTCAGACACGACTGAAGTGACTTAGCAGCAGCAGCAGCAGCAACATTGGCATTACTATATTGAGTATTATTAATATAATGAGAGATACTTTATTTAGGGAAAGTGCTTTTCTGTAATAAACTGAATAGTACAATAAAATTCCATTAAAAAAATCCTGCTAAAGGCTTGAAAAGCACAACGCTAATTTTCCTTAAGATATTTGTCCTGTGTCTGTATCTTATGGAAATAGTGTTAGTGTTATTTCAGTTCCAAACCACCTGTAGTTGTAGTCAAGTGATTAATACATCTCTTTACACACTAGTCATATAATGTACTGAGTGTGTTTACACCAAATGGAACCACAGCTTGAATGGATGGTAAAAATAAACTTTAATGCTTCCCAGAAGTTCATAGCTATACAATAGCAAGAAAGATTAAAAGGGGAAAGTTTTTCCCTCTGCCAACCTTTACTTTTTTGTTCTCCAGAATTGAAAAAATAATTAAATGATCTCCCTCTACAGGTACAAGTGGTATTCGGAACAGCTTGCCCGGTAGTGCTCACTCTCTTATTGAATTTCTCAATGTGTATGTGACGTACTATGAAAGCACTACCTTTTACCTTCCCCATTTTCTTGGTTCTAGCTTTTTATTCGCCTCAAAAGCATATAGGAGAGATATCAGGGACTGAAGGAGGTAATGCTCAGGATTGGTAACTGAGATGGGTATCTCTGCCTATGATCCTAAGAAATTCTATTTTCCCCTAGATAAACATGAACATCGCAAGACACAGTGAGAGTCACAGATCCAGGGATGGACGATCCTTCTGAGGACAATAGGGAGAGAATTTATGCAAGTTTCCTGAGTGAGAAACCTTCCAGATGACATCGCTGAAAGTTAAGGTTTTTCCTGCTCAAACCCAGAGCTTCCTCAAGAGGAAGATAACACTCAGTTTCATCAGAGAGACTGAGAGTTTTCAACAGAGCTACTGTGGAAATGGAAAACAAAACTAGTGCAATGAATTTCTTTTTCTTTTTCTTTTACATAATACAGTTGGTACATATGCCCAATGCTCTGCAGTGCAACAAAAAATCTTTTGCCACAGAATACAACACGTGAGGTATGTCTGCTGCTGCTGCTGCTAAGTCACTTCAGTCGTGTCCGACTCTGTGCGACCCCATAGACGGCAGCCCACCCCACCAATCAGGGACAGTAACACAGAACTCAAAAGAAAAGTTATCACAGGCTGGAGTATGAAACCAACTTGAAAGAATCAAGGAGAATGCAGAAGTGACCCAATTCATTCCCTACTCTTCTTACTGAAGTTGATACTTATCTCTGAAAAGGAAATCAATATTCATACTTGAATACAGTAAGTAGATGATTGCGTACATATTTAAGTTCATCAGTGGCTGTATTTGTTTACCCATTTTGAAATTGAGTTGTTTCCAATCCATTTACTTGATTGGAAAGTTAAGATTAAAAACAAATAAAAAATTCAATTACTCAAATGTACATCAACAATAGACATCCCTATAACTCCATACAATTTGAATACTATTCAATAGTGGTCCAGTGCATAAGACTCCATGCTTCCTATGCAGGGGGGCTCAGGTTCAATCCCTGGTCAAGAAACTAGATCCCACATGCCACAACTAAGTGTTTCCATGTTGCAACTAAAGATCCTGCATGTTGCAACCAAAACCTGGTGTGTTTATTTATATGTGTGTATATATATTTTTGAAAAGAATAAACTATAGTTACACTGAACAAAAAGTTTGAGTAAAAGAATAAACACATGTATCTACTATATTATTTCATTTATACCAAGTACTACACCAAGCCAAACTAATCTATGGTGATAAAATAGTAGAAAAGGATAATTTTTATCATTGGAGGTAGGTGACTAAAGGATATTAGGGATGGGGGTGCCTCTACATGCTAGTAATATCATTTATTGAATTAGATGCTAGTTATAAGGGTCTTCCCAGGTGGCTCAAAAGAACCCATTTGCCAATGAAGGAGACATAAGAGACATGGGTTAGATCCCTGGGTTAGGGAGATCACCTGGAGGAGGGCATGGAAATCTACTCCAGAATTCTTGTCTGAAGAATGGAAAAGACAGAGGATCCTGGAGGGTTACAGTCATAGGGTCACAAAGAGTCGAACACGGCTGAAGCAAGTTGGCACACACACATGCATGCTAGTTACAATAATGTAATCACTTTGGGGAATTTTATCCACCTATATTACTTGTTCATTTTTTTAGTTATATATGTGATTCATCTGAGGGAAGAGTTTAAAACAAACACACATACTAACCATGAACGTCATATGTAGAAGAAATACCTGACAATAATTCTCTTGTCAACAACTCTCACGCTTGACATTCCAACCAGCACACTCCACACTTCGGCGAACAATTTGCCATCTCCACGTATCCTCATGCTTCATATTTGATGTGATGGCTCATGTACTCCCCCAACCAGGGTCATCTGCCTTCACCCTGACCAGAAGAAACCCCACTCAGTCCACAAAGCCCATTGTGAGGGACAAATTGATCTCTCTAAACCACAGAGCTCTGTACCTGAACAACTCCGAGCAGCTCAAAAAGAACTTTTTGTTTCTAATGTTGCTGCCTATCGCAGTTTATGTGCTTGTTTCTAACCTTCCTTTTAAACGTTAAGATTTCTTGAATCAGAGGCTGTGCTTTCTCCATCTTCGTGTTACCTCCCTGAAGTACTCGGCATAGTGCTTGGTCTATGATAAGTGCTATATCTTGTAAATGTTTATAGAATTAAATTGTTACTCATAGCCATTTTAACTACAATATCTTCATATTCCACACCACCTTCTAGGTCATCTTTGCAGTTTCTTGAAAGGTAATGATCTTTTCATCTACGGTCAAGGAGAAGATTACTTTGGGTACTTCATCACAATGTAACTGATAAGAGCAAACTTTGATTGTTTAGTATTTCAATCTGTAAGGATCTATCTAAAAGAAGAAAAAAGCCTTCCTTTCTTATGGGAGCAGATGTTCCAGGGAGGCTAAAATGACATTTTATACTTTTCTCTCATTTTTACCCCCTTGATTGCTATTTTTCTTCTTTAGAGCTGGAAATAAAAGAATTAGGAGCTAGAAAGTGAAATCAAGGTGTATTCTCTGTGTTATTCCACGTAAATGGGGAAGTTATAACACACTTTGAAGTCAGAAGGAGCTCTTTCTGCATTGACTATCAAAGTAACACACTCTATTCATTTCTGCTGGACTTCTCAGGTGACTCCGATGGTAAAGAATCCGCTGCAAATGCAGGAGACCTGGGTTTGATCCCTAACTCAGGAAGATCCCCTAGAGAAGCAAATGGCAACCCACTCCAGTATTCTTGCTTGGAGAATTCCATGAACAGAAGAGCCTGCTACAGTTATGGGGTTGCAGAGAGCCAGACATGACAGAGTGACTAATTCCTTGGTCTTCCCAAGTGGCACTAGTGGTAAAGAACCTGCGTAAGAGATGCGGATTCGATCCCTAAGTCAGGAAGGTCCTCTGGAGGAGGGCATGGCAACCCACTGCAGTATTCCTGCCTAGAGAATCCCATGGACAGAGGAGCCTGGTGGGCTACAGTCCATAGGGTCAGAGCTGTCTCTTAGTTGAGGGGATTATCAACATGTTTATTTTTATTTCAGGGGGGTTATTCTCTGCATCTGCCTTTTGCACCTGCAGTCACTTCAGTCATGTAGACAGTTTTTTACATAACCTTCCCACCTGCCTCTTTTTTGGCACATGATGCTGCCCAAGAGAACAGTGAACCAGCCGTGAACAGGTCCTGAAGCAAATCTTCCAGATGGCAGCACTTTAAGCTCTGATGGCTTTCCTCCTAGCTATGAGGGTCTTTTCCCCCCAACATTGAAATACCATTATTCTTTTGATACAGAATTTGCTTACTGCTTGTGACCCTCTGTTGCCTAGGGCTTTGAGAAATTTGTCTCCTTTAAATAATCCAAGAAAAAGAAAAGATTATCCAAAAGAAAGCATAGTTGCCAATAAAGTCTCTCTCCTAGCTTGAAGCTACACTAATTAGACATGCTTCTCTGTGGTTACAGATCTTCATCTGCCATGTTGGCTACAGAAAAAATGCCATTTCTCCATTTCACTCTCACAGATATGCATCACGGAGAGCTCCATGAAAAATCGCATTTATTGATATTTAAGATTGAGCCTTAGTAACTGTGAAAAACAATGTACTGATCATCCTGCAAAAGAGCTTTCTAATGTAACATAAGAAACCTAACAAGAGGAAAAAAGAGGGTCAGGGAAACAGGATTTCATTATAGCAACAGATAAATATTTTTCATTAAACATTAAAAACAACATCTGTTACTCCCTTTAATAGTGTGAAGATTTCACTTTATTAAGTTTGGGGTGGTTAATGACTTTAAAAGTAATTTGCAATTTAAACATGTCTCTGTCTAGTGGCTAATTCATGGCTAAGTCTTCAGTGTTAACTCTCATTTTTATTAGTTTTATTAATGGTCTCTCTCAAGCAAAAGTCACAGAGTGGTATATCATTCTTTTGACTAGTGATAATAAGAAATAAATCTGTATCCCTGAGATTTTGATTGCTTTCTTCCGTGTTTCCCTTTCTTACAATTTCCTTCTTTCTTCCAAGAAAAGGATGTTTTTTGGAACAAAAGAACAATTAATTAGGAAAAGAAGGAATCTTTCCATCTCTCCTGCATTATTATTCTCCAAACTGCCAACTGATGATAGTCATTACATTTCTTGCCATGATGACTTTACTGAGAGGTCAAACAATGTTTCTAAGTTGTTTAACAAATTTACATCAAGGAAGAAAATTTCAGCCCCAGAGTGAGTAGAGTTTAGAATTAATTTGGTTGCAGTGGACCTAATACATGGATGAGATTACAAGAATTCAGAGACCACTGGAGCCATAATGTTTGTCTATATTGCCTTAGCTATCATATGAGGCCTTAGCTTCAGGTTTTGCTGCCCACTGGAGCTAACATGATTAGCTCACGTTCTTGGCAATGTCCAGCCCCCAAAAGGCTGGAAATCTTCTTTCATATCTTCAATCTATATATACATGAAGTCAGTACAAGAGAGACACCAACCCAATTCAACTCTATGGTCATGATGGCCCTCGGGACCATATGATACCACTGATAACCTCCCCCTGGTAGTCCATCTCTTTCTAGCTTCATCTAGTCCTAATGTCTTCCCTACATGTGCTGATCTATGCCATAAAGTCACAGTAGGTTTGAAGTCTGCTTAAAGTATATTGGTAATTTGTAATTATTATTCACATATGTTAAAATTACAACATCTCAGTGTGCAGAAAAGGGAACCATTCTATGCTGTTGGTGGTACAGCCAGTATGGAAAATAGTATAGAGATTACTTAAAAACCTAAAAATAGAATTACCATATGATCCAACAATCCCACTCCTAGCTCTGGATCCAGAAAAGATGAAAATCCTACTTCAAAAAGATCACTTATGGTTGAGGCGGGATGGGGAAAAGGATGTGGGGAAGGGATAGTTAGGGAGTTTTGAGATGGACATGTACACACTGCTATATTAATGTTTAAAATGGATAACCAACAAAGACCTACAGTATAGAACATGGAACTCTGCTAAATGTTATAATATGTGGCAGCCTGGATGGGAGGGAAGTTTGGGGGAGAATGGATACATGTATATGAATGGCTGAGTCTCTTCACTGTTTACCTGAAACTATCAGAACATTTTTCATAGCTATACTCCAATACAAAATAAAAAGTTTTTTAAAATGATACCTGCACCCCAATGTTCATAGTAGTACTATATACAGCAATCAAGGGTGGGATGATTTGGGAAAATGGCATTGAAACATGTATAATATCATATATGAAACGAGTCGCCAGTCCAGGTTCGATGCACGATACTGGATGCTTGGGGCTGGTGCACTGGGATGACCCAGAGGGAGGGTACAGGGACGGAGGTGGGAGGAGGGTTCAGGATGGAGAACACGTGTATACCTGTGGCAGATTCATGTTGATATATGGCAAAACCAATACAATATTGTAAAGTTAAAAAAAATAACATAAAATGAAGAGAGAAAAAGAAAAAAAAAAGACATGGGAACGACTCAAGGGTCCATCCAGAAGTGAGTGGTTTAAGACGACATACTATACACATACAAGTACACAATGGAATATTCCTCAGCCATAAGAAAGAACGAAATATTTCCATTTGCAGCAATATGGATGGACCTAGAGAATACCATACTGTCAGTCAAAACAAATACTGCATGATATCATTTACATGTGGAAGCTAAAAAATAATACAAATAAATCTAAATATGAAGCAGAAACAGAGTTACAGACATAGAAAACAAACAAGTTTACTTAAAGGTGAAAGGGAAGACAAGAGGGTAAATTAGAAACATGGGATTAACGGATACAAATTACATACATAAAAATAGATAAGGAAAGAGGATTTACTGTATAACACAGGGAACTGTATTCAATATCTTATAATAACCTATAATGGAAAACCATCTGAAAAATATATAACTGAATCACTTTGCTATATTTGTGTTGTATTCAGTTCAGTTCAGTTCAGTCGCTCAGTTGTGTCCAACTCTTTGCGATCCCATGAACCGCAGCACACCAGGCCTCCCTGTCCATCACCAACCCCGGAGTTCACTCAAACTCATGTCCATCGAGTCGGTGATGCCATCCAGCCATCTCATCCTCTGTCGTCCCCTTTTCGTCCTTCCCCCAATCCCTCCCAGCATCAGAGTCTTTTCCAATGAGTCAACTCTTCGCATGAGGTGGCCAAAGTACTGGAGTTTCAGCTTTAGCATCATTCCGTCACTAGTTCAGTAATGTCTGACTCTTTGAGACCCCATAGACTGTAGCTTTCCAGGCTCCTTAGTCCATGGAATTCTCCATGCAAAAATAGTGAAGTAGGTAGCCATTCCCTTCTCCAGGAGATCTTCCTGATCCAGGAATTGAACCCATGTCTGCGGCATTGCAAGCAGATTCTTTACTGTCTGAACCACCAGGGAAGCCCCACATTGCTATATATCTGCAACTAACACAGTATTATAAGTCAATTATACTCAATCCTTTCTTTGTCTCTTGATCCATTAGTCCAAACACTAAATTTTCTTTTGAATTTAAGGGGAACTTGATGCCACACTTACAAAAGAGTAGAAGGAAGGACAGGAGGAGGAAAAGGAAGAATAGGAGGAAGAGAAGGAAAAAGAGTGCATTTTGTTTTAAATGTGACTTTGCATAATTGCATCTTTTGGCATCGTTGTTTAAAAAAAAATAGCTGAAAAATAGCTGAATAAGTGGATATGTTCAGAACTTAACAGTGTATTTTTAGTTCCCCTCAATACAGCTATCAGAGATCAGATCAGATCAGATCAGTCACTCAGTCGTGTCCGACTGTTTGCGACCCCATGAATCGCAGCACGCCAGGCCTCCCGGTACATCAGCAACTCCCGGAACTTCATTCAGACTCACGTCCATCGAGTCAGTGATGCCATCCAGCCATCTCATCCTCTGTCTTCCCCTTCTCCTCTTGCCCCCAGTCCCTCCCAGCATCAGTCTTTTCCAATGAGTCAACTCTGCATGAGGTGGCCAAAGTACTAGAGTTTCAGCTTCAGCATCATTCCTTCCAAAGAAATCCCAGGGCTGATCTCCTTCAGAATGGACTGGTTGGATTTCCTTGCAGTCCAAGGGACTCTCAAGAGTCTTCTCCAACACCACAGTTCAAAAGCATCAATTCTTCGGTGCTCAGCCTTCTTCACAGTCCAACTCTCACATCCATACATGACCACTGGAAAAACCATAGCCTTTTTCTATGGAAAAACCATAGACGGACCTTTGTTGGCAAAGTAATGTCTCTGCTTTTCAATACGCTATCTAGATTGGTCATAACTTTCCTTCCAAGGAGTAAGCGCCTTTTAATTTCATGGCTACAGTCACCATCTGTAGTGATTTTGGAGCCCAGAAAAATAAAGTCTGACACTGTTCCCACTGTTTCCCCATCTATTTCCCATGAAGTGATGGGACCAGATGCCATGATCTTCGAATACAGCTATAGGATGTTCAAATGAGGGGATTACTAAATTTTTCTATTGATGAAGTTTTGTGGATAGCAGAAACACTCTAAAACAACTGTCGCACTTCTTTGCCACCTCAAGTTCTGTTTTTTATAGAACAATAAACATTATAATAAATATATATAGATGCTAGTATCATAAATATTTTAAAAATTGAGTAAATTTTACATTGCAGAAAAAAATTGCATTCATTCCATTAAGTAATCAAGCATACCTTTGTACACTCCTAGTCTAGACAAAGCAGAGACATTACTTTGCCAACAAAGGTCCATTTAGTCAAAGCTATGGTTTTTTCCAGTAGTTACATATGGATGTAAGAGTTAGACTATGAAGAAAGCTGAGCACTGAAGACTTGATGCTTCTGAACTGTGGTGTTGGAGAAGACTCTTGAGAGTCCCTTGGACTGAAAGGAGATCCAACCAGTCCATCCTAAAGGAAATCAGTCCCAAATATTCATTGGAAGGATTGATGCTGAAGCTGAAACTCCAATACTTTGGCCACCTGATGCAAAGAACTGACTCATTTGGAAAGACCCTGATTTGGGGAAAGATTGAAGGTGGAGGAGAAGGGGATGACAGAGGATGCAATGGTTGGATGGACTCAATGGACATGAGTTTGAGTGAACTCCGGAAGTTGGTGATGGATAGAGGCCTGGCATGTGGCAGCTCATGGGTTCACAAAGAGTCGGACACAACTGAGTGACTGAAATGAACTAAGTAGGGGTCTAGGTTCTGAAGAGTAATGTCTACTGCTATACTTTTGCAAGTTAGGGTTTGTCTCCATATTATTCAAAAATATATTTCCATATATGAAATAGATGCATTTATTTAAACAATATACATGAGGTTACTTATAAAACAGCATTATTAAAGTATAACTGGGGGAGGAGCCAAGATGGCGGAGGAGTAGGACGGGGAGAACACTTTCTCCCCCACAAATTCATCAAAAGAGCATTTAAACGTCGAGTAAATTCCACAAAACAACTTCTGAATGCTGGCAGAGGACATCAGGCACCCAGAAAAGCAATCCAACTCTTCGAAAGGAGGTAGGAAAAAATATAAAAGACAAAAAAAGAGACAAAAGAGGGAGGGACGGAGTTCCGTCCCGGGAAGGGAGTCTTAAAAAGAGAGAAGTTTCCAAACACCAGGAAACCTTCTCACTGACGAATCTGTGCCGAGCTTTGGAAGCACAGAGGGCAACATAACAGGAAGAAAAAATAAACAAACAATTAAAACTCGAAGATTGCGAGTCCTACGGTAACTCCCCCAGCGGAGAAGCAGCGCAGACGCCTGCACGCGCCATTAGTAAGCGGGGGCTGGGCAGGGAGGCGCAGCACGGGCTGCATTGCTTAGAGTAAGAATCTGGCCTGAATACCCTGAGCATTATCTGAGTGAAATAATTTGGGCTAGCAAACCAGACTGTGAGATATCTACCACGCGAAAAGCCAGCCCTAACCTAAGACCGCCAGGCCAGCGCACGGAACAAAGAATTGAACAGAGATAGCCGGCTGCAGACCTTCCCCCTCCGGTGACAGGCAGCCAGAGCCGGAAGGGGGCAATCGCAGCCCCAGAGAGACATTATCTATAAAACTGTAAGCAGGCTTCTTTGCTAACTAAAACTTTTTGGGGGTCTGGACGGTTAACATCTGCCTGAGAAGGTGCGCCGGTTTTACACCCAGATAACCGAGTGGCGGGGAGGCGATAAGTCGCAGCATTGGCGCTCGCCAAACACCTCATCACCTGAGCTGCTCGGACCTGGGAAGAGCACAAAACGCAGCCCCAACTGAGTCTGCGCCTCTGAGGACTACCCGAGTGCCTGAACCTGAGCGGCTTGGACCTGGGAGGTACATGCAACCCAGGGCCAGCCTCGGATTGTTCCCGGCGGAACAACCTAGAGCCCGAGCAGTGTGGGCAGGGAAGCTACACGCGCCGTGAGCGGGGGCAGACCCAGAGTGGCTGAGGCACTGCGAGCGCACGCCAGTGTTATTTGTTTGCAGCATCCCTCCCTCCCTCCCCACAGTGCGACTGAACAAAGAGAAGAAATACAGCTCCACCCATCAGAACACCGACACAAGCTTCCCTAACCAGGAAACCTTGACAAGCCACCTGTACAAACCCACATACAGCGAGGAAAAGCCACAATAAAGAGAACTCCACAAACTGCCAGAATACAGAAAGGACACTCCAAACTCAGCAATTTAAACAAGATGAAGAGACAGAGGAATAGCCAGCAGATAAAGGAACAGGATAAATGCCCACCAAACCAAACAAAAGAGGAAGAGATAGGGAATCTACCTGATAAAGAATTCTGAATAATGATAGTGAAATTGATCCAAAATCTTGAAATTAAAATGGAATCACAGATAAATAGCTTGGAGACAAGGATTGAGAAGATGCAAGAAAGGTTTAACAAGGACCTAGAAGAAATAAAAAAGAGTCAATATATAATGAATAATGCAATAAATGAAATTAAAAACACTCTGGAGGCAACAAATAGTAGAATAACAGAGGCAGAAGATAGGATTAGTGAATTAGAAGATAGAATGGTAGAAATAAATGAATCAGAGAGAATAAAAGAAAAACGAATTAAAAGAAATGAGGACAATCTCAGAGACCTCCAGGACAATATTAAACGCTACAACATTCGAATCATAGGGGTTCCAGAAGAAGAAGACAAAAAGAAAGACCATGAGAAAATACTTGAGGAGATAATAGTTGAAAACTTCCCTAAACTGGGGAAGGAAATAATCACCCAAGTCCAAGAAACCCAGAGAATCCCAAACAGGATAAACCCAAGGCGAAACACCCCAAGACACATATTAATCAAATTAACAAAGATCAAACACAAAGAACAAATATTAAAAGCAGCAAGGGAAAAACAACAAATCACACACAAGGGAATTCCCATAAGGATAACAGCTGATCTTTCAATAGAAACTCTTCAAGCCAGGAGGGAATGGCAAGACATACTTAAATTGATGAAAGAAAATAACCTACAGCCCAGATTATTGTACCCAGCAAGGATTTCATTCAAGTATGAAGGAGAAATCAAAAGCTTCTCAGACAAGCAAAAGCTGAGAGAATTCTACACCACCAAACCAGCTCTCCAACAAATACTAAAGGATATTCTCTAGACAGGAAACACAAAAATGGTGTATAAATTCGAACTCCAAACAATAAAGTAAATGGCAACGGGATCATGCTTATCAGTAATTACCTTAAACGTAAATGGGTTGAATGCCCCAACCAAAAGACAAAGACTGGCTGAATGGATACAAAAACAAGACCCCTACATATGTTGTCTACAGGAGACCCACCTCAAAACAGGGGACACATACAGACTGAAAGTGAAGGGCTGGAAAAAGATTTTCCATGCAAATAGGGACCAAAACAAAGCAGGAGTAGCAATACTCATATCAGATAAAATAGACTTTAAAACAAAGGCTGTGAAAAGAGACAAAGAAGGTCACTACATAATGATCAAAGGATCAATCCAAGAAGAAGATATAACAATTATAAATATATATGCACCCAACACGGGAGCACTGCAGTATGTAAGACAAATGCTAACAAGTATGAAAGGAGAAATTAACAATAACACAATAATAGTGGGAGACTTTAATACCCCACTCACACCTATGGATAGATCAACTAAACAGAAAATTAACAAGGAAACACAAACTTTAAACGATACAATAGACCAGTTAGACCTAATTGATATCTATAGGACATTTCATCCCAAAACAATGAATTTCACCTTTTTCTCAAGCGCACATGGAACCTTCTCCAGGATAGACCACATCCTGGGCCATAAAGCTAGCCTTGGTAAATTCAAAAAAATAGAAATCATTCCAAGCATCTTTTCTGACCACAATGCAGTAAGATTAGATCTCAATTACAGGAGAAAAACTATTAAAAATTCCAACATATGGAGGATGAACAACACCCTGCTGAATAACCAACAAATCACAGAAGAAATCAAAAAAGAAATCAAAATTTGCATAGAAATGAATGAAAATGAAAACACAACAACCCAAAACCTGTGGGACACAGTAAAAGCAGTCCTAAGGGGAAAGTTCATAGCAATACAGGCACACCTCAAGAAACAAGAAAAAAAGTCAAATAAATAACCTAACTCTACACCTAAAGCAACTAGAAAAGGAAGAAATGAAGAACCCCAGGGTTAGTAGAAGGAAAGAAATCTTTAAAATTAGAGCAGAAATAAATGCAAAAGAAATAAAGTATAACTGAAGATAATGAGCTGCATATATTCAGAGTTCACAATCTGCTATATTTTAACGTATGTTCACACCTGTTAAACTATCATCAAAATCAAAACAATAAACTCATCACTCCCAAGTGTTCTTACGCACATTTGTGAGTACTTTCTCCTGCTAGTGTCTGTCCTACTCCCATTCCCATAAAACCATTGACCTGTTTTCTGTCATTATGGATTAGAACTGCACTTTTTTTGAGTTTTGTACAAATTAAATCATGCAATATGCACTTCTTTGGGTCTGACTTTCACACAGCATGATTGCTTCAAGACTGACCCAGGCTGTAGCACATATCAATAGTTCTTTACTATTTTATTCCGTGAATCATTCCATTCTGTGGATATGATGGAGTTTGTTGCTCATCTCTTCACTAATCTGTGTTGTCTATAGCTTATGACTATTACAAATAAAACTTCCAGAACATACCAAATCTTGCTATAAAATACACTTTCAATTATCTTGGGCTGATACTTAGGAATGGGATGGTTGGATCAAATAGTAGTACAAATTTAACTGTTTAAGGAATGAAAATATTTTTCAAAATGCTAGGATCATTTAACATTCTCACCAATAGTGTATGAAGGTTTCAGTTCCTCTATACCCTTGAAATTAAATTATAACTAATTTAACTATAAAGAGTCTAAATTCTCTTCTGGAGGCTCTGGGGACAAAATCCTCTTCCCAAATTATTCTTTTTGTCAGTAGAATTGGTAGTTTTAGGATGGAGTTCTCATTTACTTGCTGGCTGTCAGCTGCTGCTGCTGCTGCTAAGTCGCTTCAGTCGTGTCCGACTCTGTGCGACCCCATAGATGGCCTCCCACCAGGCTCCCCCATCCCTGGGATTCTCCAGGCAAGAACACTGGAGTGGGTTGCCATTTCAGCCAGGGAATGCTTTTAGCTCCTAGACGCTACCTGTATTCTATGTCACATGGCCTCTTCCATCTTCAAGCCAGCAGTGGTGTACTGAACCTTTCCTGTGCTTCACATCTTTTTTCTTCTTTCTGGAGAAAGTTTCTTTCAAGGTCTTCAGATGATTAGTCAGACCCACCTGAATAATCACCCCATTTTAAGGTTAATTGTGCCATATACTCAAGAGAATGAAATCTACAGCATCATTTCCCTGGGTAAATACATCAGGGCTTGGGAAATCTTGGACTATGTTAAAAGTCTCCCTATCACTTTATCCAAATACATTTTCTGTTCTCCTTCATTCATTTGGGGAATTTCAACACATATATATTAGGTCTCTGAAACTGTCCTATAGCTCACTCATGTCCTGCTCATTTTTTAGTCTATTTTCTGTTAATTTTCAGTTATTTTTACTGCCATGTAACCAAGTTAACTCGGAAAAGGCAATGGCAACCCACTCCAGTACTCTTGCCTGGAAAATCCCATGGACGGAGGAGCCTGGTAGGCTGCAGTCCATGGGGTCGCAAAGAGTCGGACACGACTGAGCAACTTCACTTTCCCTTTTCACTTTCATGCATTGGAGAAGGAAATGGCAACCCACTTCAGTGTTCTTGCCTGGAGAATCCCAGGGACAGAGGAGCCTAGTGGGCTGCCATCTGTGGGGTCGCACAGAGTTGGACACAATTGAAGCGACTTAGCAGAAGCAGCAGCAACCAAGTTAACTATTCTATTCTACCATGGGTAACCTTCTGTTAATTCTACCCAGTGTATTCCACACACATTGTAATTTCATTTCTAGAAGTTTTAAATATCTTTTAATTTCTATCTACTTTTATAAATATATGGAATACAGTTATAAATACTGCCTTAATGTGTTGTCTACTAATTCTAACATATGTGATAGTTCATAGTCAGTTTTGACTAATTATTTTCATGATTGAATCTTGTGTTCTCTTGCTGCTTTGTAAGCCTGGTAATTTCTAATTAGTTATCAAACAAATTTTTCTTCATTGAGCCTGGATATTTTTATGTCTCTATGAATATTCTTAAGCTTTTTTTTTATTCTGGGACACAGTTAAGTTACCTATAAAATATGTGATCCTTTGGGACTTGCTTTTAGGATCTGTCAGAAATTCAGAGCAATGCTCAGTCTGGGATCAGAGGGATGGTAGAAATCACGTGTTTACTTTTGGATATGTTAAGTTTGAGGTGTTTATTAGTCAAGTGGAGAAATGAATTATGTACGTCTGGAGTTCAGGGAAGAGATCAGTGAGAGGATATACATTATTTATCTTGATAATGCAACCAAGCGATTTAACACACATACACAACATGGGTTATTCAACTGAAGAAGACCAATCAATAGACCTAACAGAAGGAGAATATTCTTTGCCTTTTTCCTCTCTTTATGTTGTCCAGGACTCTCAAACTGTGACATCCAAATGAGCTTACACGACCTAGGAATTTGTTAACAATACAGGTTTGTGGCCCTACTTCAGGCCTACTGAATTGGCAGCCCCAGGGGTAAGACCAGCTATCTCTTTTAACAAGCACTGTAGGTGAATTTTATAAGTTCAAGAGCAGGTGGTCTAGTCTGTAAGTCCTAGAGAGTACTTCAGTACTCTACTGTTGTCTTAGCTGCTAGGTCTCAGAGAATGAATGGAAGTTTCGAGATGGAGAACAGAGTGGGGGGAAAAAAAAAAAAAAAAGCATTTCAGAGAAGAGAAACATGTGAAAAGGAATTGGATCGAAATAACATGCAAATAAGTTCTTTACCATATAATGTGTTTGGGCTATTTATATTATCTTTACTTCTCAGCAGAGACACCCTGAGCATTACCAAATGCCACTTTCTAACCAGGAAATTCAAGTGAAAATTGTTTTCCTTCTATAATTTTTACCTTAGGTAGACAGAAAAAGCCAAATACCATGCAATGAAACCTCACATTTCAGAAATGTTGTATAATATTGAAATGTGTAAATTCAAGTAGCAGTTATTTGTAATTAATCATAACTAATTTGAGACTAGGGACCTATCAGAAATGCAGTGTTGTAGATAGTTTTATTGCTTTAGCATTTCCTACAAGAGTGTAGGGCAATCCCTGATATATAATAAGCATTCAGTACATTGTTCTCATCGTTTAGTCACTAATTCATGTCTGACTCTTTTGCAGTCTCATGGATTACAGGCTGCCAGGCTCCTCTGTCCATAAGATTTCCTAGGCAAGAATACTGGAGTGGGTTGTCATTTCCTTTTCCAGAGGATATTCTCAACCTGGGGATTGAACCTGTATCTCCTGCATTGGCAGGCTGAGTCTTTACCATCAGGCCACCGGGAAACCTCAATGCAATACATATTAGCAAATATAACTTATTTCAGAAGCACTTCCCGCTCTCTGTCTTGGTGTATTCTGAAGTGTATCACAGAGGTACCATGTGATTCATAGCTAATGCTCTAAGTAATCTCTTTTTTAGGTACATGTATTTGCATACCATAAAAAGTAGCGCAGGATTAACTGCATTGTTTACAGTGCTAATAAAGTGTTATTTTGGAGTAAATATGGCCTGTCTGTAGAGGTATTATTAAACACTGTTTTCTTCCTCCAAAAAGATGAAAGATAAATATTATGTGTCCATATTCCCCTTAGATGGTCTGGATTAGACACACATAAGAAGAGCATAATGTTGAGACAAGGTCTGGATGGCCAGAAATGTTAAATCGGCTGTCAGGTAAAGGGATGCAAGTTCAGGATTGGAAATGGAATATGAAGCCAGAGGTCTGAAGACAAATGAAGGAAATAGAGGAAAGCAGGGCCAAGCTGGGATAGTCGGATTAGTAGAACTGCCTGGATCTCTCTCCTGTCTGCCCACACTCCTTCTCAATGACTGTTTTTCACTAAATGCTTTGCTTAGGATCTGGTGCACATGTTCTTCCACTTCTGTTTAATTCAAGTTTGAAATAATTTTTTTTAATTTAATTTATTTGTGTGTGTGTGTGTGGTGGATCCATTTATTTAGATCTTCAGCTGGTAAAGAATCTGCCTGCAATGAGGGAGACCTGGGTTCAATCCCAGGGTTGGGAAGATCCCCTGGAGAAGGGAAAGGTTACCCACTCCAGTATTCTGGCCTGGAGAATTTCATGGACTGTGTTGTCCATGGGGTCACAAAGAGTCGGACACGGCTGAGCAACTTTCATGAGTATAATTGTCTTACAATGTTGTGTTGGTTTCTGCTGTACTACTCGTGAATCAGCTGTGTGTGCGTGTACGCCCAGTCACTGCAGTTGTGTCTGACTCTGCAGTTCTATGGACTGTAGCCTGTCAGGCTCCTCTGTCCATGGAATTCTCCAGTCAGGAATACTGAAGTGGGTTGCCATGCCCTCCTCTAGGGGATCTTGTGGACACTGGGATTGAACCAACATCTTGGATTATTTACCCACTGGGCTACCTGGGAAGCCCAAATCGGGAAGACATATATATATATATATCCCCTCCCTTTTGACCCTGACTCCCACTCCCCCATCTCACTCCTTTAGGTCATCACTGAACACGGAGCTGAGCTCCCTTTGTTATACAGCAGCTTCTCACTAGCTATTTATTTCACACATGGTAGTATATATGTCAATGCTATACTCTCAATTTATCACACCCTCTGAAATAATTCTTTGAGAAGAATTTCATACTGCATTGCCAATTAGAAATCCTGAAATGGACTAAACTTTCCTTCCTTACTTTCCTATTTCTTCTATCAGAAGCATACTTATTCTACTTACAACTGGGATCAAAATTTCAGAATTACAGTCATCAATTCTCTTTCTATTAACCAAACCTCACTTTCCCAATCCATTAAAAAATGGTGAGATATGTTATACTTAAAAGTTGAATACAATGCACTGAAGGCTGTATGACACTTAGGCATGAGCAGTTATGGTATCCGGGCAGTGCAGTTGAGCTCTCCCACGGTCAAGTTAAGGGAGCAGTGACCACCCATCATTAAAGTTGTTTATGCCCAAATAGCCTTTTCCATAAAATGCTGTACAGAAATCTGACATTTCAATTTGTTTATTTTCCAAATATTTTAGTAGATTCAATGCTCTATTGTAGAGAAACATTGGAAAGTGAAAGTCTCTCAGTTGTGTCTGACTCTTTGCAACCCCATGGACTGTCCATGGAATTCTCTAGGCCAGAATACTGGAGTGTGTAGCCTTTCCCTTCTCCAGGGAATCTTCCCAACCCAGGAATTAACTCAGGTCTTCTGCATTGCAGGTAGATTCTTTACCAGTTGAGCCACAAGGTTGCAAATATTCTTATGGATTGTCTCTGTAAAGAAGGGTGAATGTTATATGTCTGGGCAAGAAGGAAAGTCAACCTCTTCAATATTGGCACCATAATGCTGAGTGCAACTTCTTGTTCAGCTGATTTTGGAAGCACATGTATCCCTTTATAATATAACATATATAATACATATATTATATATATAATTATATATATTATATATTATTATATATATTATATATATATATATATCCCTTTATAATATATAACACTATTTAGGTACTAATTTCAGAACAAACTATGAATTAGCTATGATGCAGCATTTTCTAAAGGCTGCCTGGAGCATCTAATACCTAGGCAAAGTAGCCTCATGGATATGTTAATCTTTTATTTCTCTAGTTCAATAAACTCTATTTTGACATTGAGGGAATCTGAAATAATATGCCATTGTAATAATATTTTAACTGTCCTCAGAAATGCCTCTGTTCATGAGAACAATTGGCAGGTGGATTATTTACCACTGAGCCAGCTGTTGGGTCAGGAAGATTCCCCTGAAGAAGGAAATGGCAATCCACTCCAGTATTCTGACCTGGGAAATCCCATGGAGAGAGGAGCCTGGTGGGCTACAATCCATGGGGTTGCAAAAAGTCAGACACGACCTAGCAACTAAAGAACAACAAAATGAGAACTATTGACCCAAGATGTAGCATATACTCTACTGAGTGATTGGAACATCAGATGAAAAAGAGACACGCATGACTAACATTAAACTTGTACTGAAACTCTTAGGGTTAACAGTAAAAATGTCCATACGTGGAATATTAACATACTAATGTCTTTACCACTACTGGGGGAACACAGTAGCCCTTATTACTATTGTTATCTTACATATTTATCTCTTCAATAAATATTATTGATCACCTTCCACGTGCATCAGAAATATAGTAAAAACTGGGGCTTAGTAAAGTAAGTACTTAGTAAAGTACTTTTACTTAGTAAAGTAAAGCCTATAGTAAAGTAGGCTTAGCCCCTACTTTAAGGAAAAATGCACTTAAGTCACAGAAATATGGCAATTAAGGATGTAGCCATACTAAAACCTCATGACCATTAATACAAATGTAAAATAATTGGATTTAGGCAATGAAGCCCAAGGGAAAGCAAGCAAAATTTATTACACCTGAAAACTCAATCTAACTGCTTCCGTAGTCTATAAGAAGTTACTCTTATTTAGGTCGCAACTTACCTCAGCTTCCTGCTATTAATATTTCTCAGGAAAAAAAAAAGGATTCATAACAATCCTTAATGTTTTCAGTAGTGGGAAGTTTACTCCTAATTTGTTTTTTACTAAACCTATTTGGCTAAACTGTCATGAAATGCAGAACACATGTCACATAAGTTCTCTCATTAGGTCATTATCTTTTGTAATGATTTATTGTCCAATTTCATATTAAGTTTTGCATGCTATCTGATCAAAGATAATTTTTTACGGCCAACTTAATTAAAAATAAGCAAACAAATGGAAAATATATCTCACACATTAGGTAGAAAGCCTCAATTTCATATTAAATATAGCTATTTCTTACGGACACATACAGAGTTTTCAAAGTTGTCATAAACTCTTTAAGAGCAGTCACTATCCCTTATATATACCTTTTTTGTGTTCCATTCGTGAAAAACTGTTAGGACCATTATCAATTTTCCACTTTTTATTTGATAACAAGATAATAATTATTTCTAGCTTAATTGACATAAAATAGACATAAATAATTCTGCAAATTTAAAGTGTATGAGTTTATTTGATACATATGTACTTTCAAATGATTCAGTTTAGTTCAGTTCAGTCACTCAGTTGTGTCCCACTCTTTGTGACCCCATGAATGGCAGCATGCCAGGCCTTCCTATCCAACACCAACTGCTGGAGTTCACTCAGACTCGTCCATCGAGTCAGTGACACCATCCAGCCATCTCATCCTCTGTCGTCCCCTTCTCCTCCTGCCCCCAATCCCTCCCAGCATCAGAGTCTTTTCCAATGAGTCAACTCTTTGCATGAGGTGGCCAAAGTACTAGAGTTTCAGCTTCAGCATCATTCCTTCCTAAGAAATCCCAGGGCTGATCTCCTTCAGAATGGACTGGTTGGATCTCCTTGCAGTCCAAGGGACTCTCAAGAGTCTTCTCCAACACCACAGTTCAAAAGCATCAATTCTTTGGTGCTCAGCCTTCTTCACAGTCCAACTCTCACATCCATACATGACCACAGGAAAAAACATAGCCTTGACTAGACGGACCTTTGTTGGCAAAGTAATGTCTCTGCTTTTGCACATGCTATCTAGATTGGTCATGACTTTCCTTCCAAGGAGTAAGCGTCTTTTAATTTCATGGCTGCAGTCACCATCTGCAGTGATTTTGGAGCCCCCAAAAATAAAGTCTGACACTGTTTCCACTGTTTCCCCATCTATTTCCCATGAATTGATGGGACCGGATGCCATGATCTTCGTTTTCTGAATGTTGAGCTTTAAGCCAACTTTTTCACTCTCCACTTTCACTTTCATCAAGAGGCTTTTGAGTTCCTCTTCACTTTCTGCCATAAGGGTGGTGTCATCTGCATATCTGAGGTTATTGAGTTTTCTCCTGGCAATCTTGATTCCAGCTTGTGCTTCTTCCAGCCCAGCGTTTCTCATGATGTACTCTGCATAGAAGTTAAATAAGCAGAGTGACAATATACAGCCTTGACGTACTCCTTTTCCTATTTGGAACCAGTCTGTTGTTCCATGTCCAGTTCTAACTGTTGCTTTCTAACCTGCATACAGATTTCTCACTACCATAGAGTTAGCTAACACTTCCATCACATACGTAATTACCATTTTTTTTATGATAAGAATATTAAAGGTCTCTCTTAACAACTTTGAAGCATATAAAACAGTATGATTAGCTATAATCATGAGGCTGTACACTAAATCCTCACAACTTTCTCATCTCATAAACTGCAAGTTTGTACCGTTTGACTAACATCTCCCCATTTCCTCCATTCTTCATCCCCTGGTAACCACTACTTTACTCCGTTTCACTGAGTTTGGCTTTTTAAGATTCCACATATAAATGACATCCAACAGTATTTGTCTGTCTCTGACATTATTCACTTAGCATAATGCTCTCCAGATTCAGCCATGTGGTAGCAAAATGGCAGGATTTCTTTATTTCTGATGGCTGAATAATATTCCATTTTGTTTGTATACCAAATTTTCTTCATTAGCTCATCTGTTGACAGTACATAGGCAGATTTCATATACTGGCTACTGTGAATAATACTGCAATGAACCATCAGAATGTAGATAACTCTTTGAGATTCTGTTATAATTTCCTTTGAATATATGCTCAGAAGTGGAATTGCTGCTTCATATAGTTGCTCTATTTTTAATTTTTTGAGGAACTTCCACGCTGTTTTCCATAGTAGCTGTACCAGTTTATATTCCTACCAACAGTATACAAAGGCTCCCTTCTTGCCACATCCTTGCCCACCAACATTTTTTATCCCCCATCTTTTTGCTAACAGCTATTCTGCTGGCGTGAGGTGTTATCTCATTGTAGTTTTGACCTGTGTTTCCTTCATGATTAGTGATTTGAGCACATTTTCATGTACTTGTTGGCCATTTGTGTGTCTTCTCTGGAAAAGTGTCTTCTCAGATCCTCTGTCCATTTTTAAATTCATTTTTATTTTTTGCTGTTCAGTTGTATGAATCATTTATGTATTTTAGATATAACCTCACCAGGTATGTGGTTTGCAAACATTTTCTCCCATTCTATACATTTCTTTTTCATTTTGTAGATTTTTCTTTTATAGTTTCAGTCTGTTGTTTCTTTGTGGAAGTTTTTTAGCTTAGTATAGTCCAATTTATCAGGCTTCCCTGCTATTTCAGTTGGTAAAGAATCTGCCTGCAATGCAGTTCAATTCCTGGGTCAGGAAGATCCACTGGCAAAGGGATAGGCTACCCACTCCACTATTCCTGGGCTTCCCTGGTGGCTCAGCTGGTAAAGAATCCTCCTGCAATGAGGGAGACCTGGGTTCAATCCCTGGGTTGGGAAGATCCCCTGGAAAAGGAAAAGGCTACCCACTCCAGTATTCTGGCCTGGAGAATTCCATGGACTGTCTAGTCCATGGGGTGACAAAGATGTTGCATATGAGAATCATATTGTTTGAAGAGCAGTGTGTCCAGCCCAGGGCAGTATGTCACGTGACCCTGTTCTCATTCTTCACTTTCATAGTCTTGGCTGGGGTTAGACACATAATCAGTCACAGCAAAGAAAACAGAGCATCCAAAAAGAGTTTCTGAGAAAACTTTATCTTTCTTATAAATATCTTACAGAATTCCTTTCTCTTACTTTTATTGATCAAGGAGTTGGGTTGAAGATATGACAAGACATTGGGTTGGACAACAAGTTTACTCAGGTTTTCTCATACCATCTCATGAAAAACTGGAACAAATATTTTGGCCAATCCAATATTTTGTGACTGTACAAAAGGTATCGTACAAAAGAATGGAATTCAACAGAATGCTGGAGGAAATTTAGCAATTCTGGGTGTGATGGTATTGCTCAGAAATGGAAACAACACTAGTAATATCTCCCTGTGGTCTTATTAGGAGAGAAAAACATCTATGTTTTGTTGTTGCTTATTCACTCAGTCATGACTGACTCTTTTGCAACCCCCACCAGGCTCCTCAGTACATGAGATTTTTCAGGCAAGAATACTGGTGTGGGTTTCCTAGGACACTATTAATTGAGATTTTAGTTTAAGGCAGCCGAATATACTCTTAACTCATATATTGCTATAAGTTTTTATTGGTTATACTCAACAATTTTTCAAATTGTTCTTTAACAACAATGTCATGTATGACACTTAGCCTCCCACTTGAGTGATCTAATTTAGGGGTTCACTAATTTTTGCCTGAGTTAGTCAATAGACCTTTAATAAATGTTTGCTAAATGAAAATGAATTAGATTTTTGTAATATCCATTTATGTTTTCTTGCTACATCAATTCTCTTCTCCTTCCAATAATCTTGAGGTCAATGGTTTATTTTTCTGGAGCATAATTTCGATCATGACTTTCTTCTGCTCATAAATGTAAATGGCTCCCAGGTGTCTTCAGATAACCAAATTCCTTACTCTGTTATTTGAAATCATTCAAAAATCTAACCCTAATATTCCTCTCCAACCTAATTTCACATTATTGATTATAATCCAAATAAATAAAACTGCTTTCAACTCTTCTTACATATCTAACCAGTTTTGGGGACGAGATATTATTTCTCCTGCTAGAATGATCTGCTGCTCCTCATTTTGACTGTCAATCATCTGCTTTTCAGTTCCATCAAACATTTCATCGCCTCTCAAAAGGCTTTATTCAGTCCCCAATTCCATACAGCCCCACTGAAGTAGAACCAATCTTCTATTCTCAACTATAACAGATATGTACTTGTAATTTTCTAATAGCTTACATATCCTGCTGAATACTATAAGGTTCTATGTATAGGTTTTATTTATTCTAATATCTTTCAAGTAATATTTATTTGTGCTTGCATAAACTCTGCTGAACCTAATACACACAGAAATTTATAATCTACATACAGAAAGGTATACAAATTATAAGTATAGATGTTCTGATAAATTTCTAGGACCATGTACACTTTTATATACCTACCACTTAAATAAATGTATAGAACATCACCCGCACACAGAAGAAGCCTTTTTCATACCTCTCTTCACTGGCCACCCCAAGCCAAAAGTAACTGTGCCTCTGGTTTCCATCAACACACATGAGTTTTGCCTATCTCTGAATTACCTATAAATGTTATCATTCATTATGCGTTATTTTGTGACTGGCTTCTTTTGCTTAGCATATACCTATGAGTCATAATCATATTGTTCATATATCAGAAATGTATTTCCTTTTATGAATTTAGTATTTCTTTTTGATAAATATACTTCAACTTTTATACATTTTACTAACGATAACCATTTGATATGCTTCTAATTTTTTTTTCTGTTGTGGATAACATTAATATAAACATTTTTGTACATGTGTTTGGGGGCACTTTGGATACATTGCTGTCAAGTATATATTTAACCAGGGAATTTCTGAGTAACAATAAATATGTATTTCCAGATACTTAGATTTATGAAGGGGAAACAACTATTTTTTCTCCACCTGAATTGGAGGAGACTGTATATATGTGCTTCTGTTTCTGAACTTTCCATTCTGTTGCATGGTTTCTTGTACCAAATACCACACTGTCACAATTACTATAACTTTATAATAAATCTGAATGTCTGGTGTGGTAAATCTTCCAACTTTTTCCTTCATCTAGATTTTCTCTGCAATTCTTGTCAATTAATTGATAGTGTTATAGTTAGGAATACATTAATACATTAAACCTATTACATATTAATTTAGGAAAACTAGTATTTTTTAAATTATGAGTTTTCTTTTTTTGGGGACTTTATTTATTTTTTAAATTTTATTTTATTTTTAAACTTTACAATATTGTATTAGTTTTGCCAAATATCGAAATGAATCCGCCACCTGTGTTCCCCATCCTGAACCCTCCTCCCTCCTCCCTCCCCATACCCTCCCTCTGGGTCATCCCAGTGCACCAGCCCCAAGCATCCAGTATCGTGCATCGAACCTGGACTGGTGACTCGTCTCATACATGATATTACACATGTTTCAATGCCATTCTCCCAAATCTCCCCACCCTCTCCCTCTCCCACAGAGTCGATAAGACTGATTCTAATCTACAAATACAGTATATTCCATCTATTTATAAAGGTCTTAAAATGTTCCTTTGTCAGAATTGCTCTGTCACTTTCTATGTGGAAGTCTTGTATCTCTTTCCTAGTATTATTCCTAGGTGTTTGAATTTACTTTATTTTCTTGTCTTTTTGGACCAGCAAGAACTTCCAAATGATATTGATTTAAACAATTATAGAACGAATCTTTGTCCTTCTCTCTTTCTCAATCTCTTCAATATTATATCATCAAGATGATTTTTTAAAACTTTGAATGCAACTGACATGTTAATTTCAGTATACAACATAATGATTCAATATTTGAACATATTGGGAAATGATAACCATAGTAAGTCTAATTATTTTTGCTGGAGATGTTCTGTAGATATGTTTTATCATATTTTTAAAATTACTACTTATGGTTTGATAAAAGTCTTTAACATGAATAGGGAGTAATTATCTTCTGACCATGAAGGAGTATAGAAGTTGTGTTCCCAGAGTAAACAACTTAAAAACTGGTCACATTAATGAAACAACTGTTTTTAGCCATTGAGACAAGTAGTGTGGGGCTTCAATTCCTGAGAAAAGGGAAATGAATAAAGTCCCTATGAGTTTCTAGCTTTCCTTTTAAAAACATTTCCAGACTACAGTGCAAACAAAAGAAACTCAAGGAGAATATTGCCATCTTATTGAAGAGACTGATATCAAAGTTTGACTAGGCTGAAGCAGCTGGGATACGTAAGATATGTCATCAAAGATGACATACCAAAAGCTCTTGGGATCTGAACAAGATTTCTGTAGTACCCTGCAGTCTACTGTTGATACTAAACTGTGAATCAAAAGTAAAACTGAATTATTTGTGGGTTCAGTTCAGTCACTCAGTCATGTCTGACTCTTTGCAACCCCATGAATCACAGCATGCCAGGCCTCCCTGTCCATCACCAACTCCCAGAGTTCACTCAAACTCATGTCCATCGAGTCAGTGATGCCATCCAGCCATCTCATCCTCTGTCATCCCTTCTCCTCCTGTCCCCAATCCCTCCCAGCATCAGAGTGTTTTCCAATGAGTCAACTCTTCACATGAGATGGCCAAAGTATTGGAGTTTCAGCTTTAACATCAGTCCTTCCAATAAACACCCAGGACTGATCTCCTTTATAATGGACTGGTTGGATCTACTTGCAGTCCAGGGGACTCTCAAGAGTCTTCTCCAACACCACAGTTCAAAAGCATCAATTCTTCAGTGCTTAGCTTTCTTCACAGTCCAACTCTCACATCCATACTTGACCACTGGAAAAACCATAGCCTTTTTCTATGGAAAAACCATAGATGGACCTTTGTTGGCAAAGTAATGTCTCTGCTTTTCAATATGCTATCTAGGTTGGTCATAACTTTCCTTCCAAGGAGTAAGCGCCTTTTAATTTCATGACTGCAATCACCATCTGCAGTGATTTTGGAGCCCAAAATAATAAAGTCTGACACTGTTTCCACTGTTTCCCCATCTATTTCCCATGAAGTGATGGGATCGGATGCCATGGTCTTAGTTTTCTGAATGTTGAGCTTTAAGCCAACTTTTCCACTCTCCTCTTTCACTTTCATCAAGAGGCTTTTAGTTCCTCTTCACTTTCTGCCATAAGGATGGTGTCATTTACATATCTGAGGTTATTGATATTTCTCCCGGCAATCTTGATTCCAGCTTGTGCTTCTTCCAGCCCAGCATTTCTCATGATGTACTCTGCGTATAAGTTAAATAAGCACGGTGACAATATACAGCCTTGATGTACTCCTTTTCCTATTTGGAACCAGTCTGTTGTTCCATGTCCAGTTCTAACTGTTGCTTCCTGACCTGCATATAGGTTTCTCAAGAGGCAGGTCAGGTAGTCTGGTATTCCCATGTCTTTCAGAATTTTCCACACAGTCAAAGGCTTTGGCATAGTCAATAAAGCAGGAAAGATGTTTTTCTGTGCTTCTGTATTAGTCTATTCAAGCTGCTATAACAAAATACCACAGACTGGATAGTTGCAACAACAAAAATGTATTTCTCATGGTTCTGGATGCTGGGCAGTCTAAGATCAAGGTGCCCATTGACTGGATTCCTGATGTGTGCTCTCATTCCAAATTATAGATGGCTCCTTCTTCGTGCCCTCACACAGCTCAGAGACAGCAAGCTCTTCAGTATCTCTTTCTATAAGAACACAACCCTGTGGGATCAAGGGTCCACCTTCATAACCTCAGTTAACCTTTATTAGCTCCTTTGGCCCTATGTCCAAACACAGTCACAAAATTGGGAGTCAGTGTTTTAACATATAAATTTGGGGGAACACAATTCAGCCCACAGTAGATTCTATTGTCCATGTCTCTCCTCTTTCATGTGATGTGTCTGGTGATTTTTGCCTAAATTCCAGCCATCTGACCTTTCCAGTCAGATTTTAAAAAACTGTATCCAGCTTTTCTAATTGTTTCAACAGAGATACTGGTTTGCCATGAGTTGCTCCCTCAAAATAATTTACAATGTGAGGCTTTCTAATGTAAATGCTCTACAAAAACGGAAGTCAGGGGCTAGAATAAAAAGAAGCTCATTTAAAATTTAATCAAGTTGAGGGGTGCTGCTTTGGTGGATCAGATGGTAAAACATCTGCCTGCAAGGCAGGAGACCAGGGTTTAATCCCTGGGTCAGGAAGATCTCTGTAGAAGTTCCCTGTAGAAGGAAGATCCCTATTGAATACCCACTCCAGTATTTTTGCCTGGAGAATTCCATGGACACACCATGGGGTCACAAAGAGTTGGACACAACTGAATGACTAACACACCAGTCACAACCTGGCTCAAAACCCATGTGATATTATGCAGAACCTCTTTCAATCTCTCTTTTTTTCTCCCTTCAGCCAGTACTGAGGGAAATAACAACAACATAACATCTCTATGGTAGTCATATTTTCATACCCACTTTATGGAAGAAGAAACCCTTACTTAGATAAGGCAAGTTCCTTGACTTTGTTCATGTAACTAGGAAGTGGCTGATGTCTATCATCAAGATTTAAGAGCCCATTTTCCTAACCACCATGTCAGAGATGAAATAGATCTCATCACATAATTTCCCACTTTTACACCGTTTTTTTTTTGTTTGTTTGTTTTGTTTGTTTGTTTATCTTGTATGGCCTTCGTCCATATCATCATGTTGGGAAGTGCAACAAAACTAACCTACGTTTCAAAAATTTTGTACATGTTAATAGCAATCTTTAACCCCAAACATCACCAGAATTCAATGATAAAGACTACTAAAAGAAACTATGCCATTATCCCTCTGTATCCTAAGTTTCATATCTGCAGATTCAACCAACTGCAGATTTTCTTTTTTAAAAATATTTTTTAAAGGATATTCTCTAGACAGGAAACACAAAAATGGTGTATAAACTCAAACCCAAAACAATAAAGTAAATGGCAACGGGATCATACTTATTAGTAATTACCTTAAACGTAAATGGGTTGAATGCCCCAACCAAAAGACAAAGACTGGCTGAATGGATACAAAAACAAGACCCCTACATATGTTGTCTACAAGAGACCCACCTCAAAACAGGGGACACATACAGACTGAAAGTGAAGGGCTGGAAAAAGATTTTCCATGCAAATTGGGACCAAAAGAAAGCAGGAGTCACAATACTCGTATCAGATAAATTAGACTTTAAGACAAAGGCTGTGAAAAGAGACAAAGAAGGTCACTACATAATGATCAAAGGATCAATCCAAGAAGAAGATATAACAATTATATATCCACCCAACATGGGAGCACCGCAGTATGTAAGACAAATCCTAACAAGTATGAAAGAAGAAATTAACAATAACACAATAATAGTGGGAGACTTTAATACCCCACTCACACTTATGGATAGATCAACTAAACAGAAAATTAACAAGGAAAAAAAAAAAAAAAAAACATGTATCTATAAAGCTCACTAAAGCAAAGCACAGTAAAATGAGGTATGGCAATAAAAGGCATTAAATTTATCAGATAAAAAAAAATAAAGTGCTGAAAAATTAAAGCTGTCAAAAATAAATAAATAAAATACCCAGTTATTGAATGAAAAAAAAAAATACTGAGAGAAATTTTTCTACCCATCACAGATGCTTCCAGCCATATCATTACATGATCTACAAAATAAAAGTCCATTAGTTAAAGGAAACAGTAATTGATACTCAACTTAGTGATCTGAAGGAAAATGTATCTCAAGGCTCAAAGGCATAAGTTGAATAGAAGTTCTTACGCTAAAAATAAAGATACAACGTCTTTCCTGCTCTCTGATTACAGAGAACTTTCATATTCTCAAAAAAAAAAAAAAAGAATAAAGTCAACAATTCTCTCTCAAAAAAAAAAAATAAATAAAATAAAATTATTTTTTATTGAAGGATAGTTGCTTTACAGAATTTTGTTGTTTTCTGTCAAACCTTAACATGAATCAGCCATAAGTCTACATATATCCCCTCGCTTTTGAACCTCCCTCCCACGTCCCTCCCCATCCTACCAAGAGCCCCTGTTTGAGTTTCCTTAGCCATACAGCAAATCTCAGCTGTGGAACTTTAGCCTGAAATTGGTTGAATCCAAAGGCGGTGCTAGTGGTAAACAAACCACTTGTGAATACAGGAGACATAAGAGACTCGGGTTTGATCCTGGGTTGGGAAGATCTCCTGGAGGAGGGCATGGCAATCCACTCTAGTATTCTTGCCCGGAGAATCCAAGGGACAGAGGAGTGTGGTGGGCTACAGTCCATGGAGTCACAAAGAGTCAGACACAACCGAAGTGACAGCATGAATAGGATGGGAAATCCGTGGATATGGAGGGCCAACTGTATTCATGGTGCTATGCCATTTATGTAAAGGACTTGAGCATCTGCAGGTTTTGGAAACAATCCCTCAGAGACACCAAGGGATGACAGTAAATCCTTTGTATATATTCTATATGACTCCAAAGAAAATTAGGGAGATTGGTATTTTTCTATTACCTGTGCCATCAGAGCAATAGATGATGAGCAAAAGCCAGACCCTTCCTATCACACTAACAAAAACAATAACTATACATTTTGATGGATAACTATGTGTCAACCTCCATACTAAGAGATTTGCATTTTTTTTTCTCACTTAGCTTAATTAACAACAGTCTGTGAAGTAGTTACATTCTTCATTTTAGATACTAGAAAACTGAGTGTTGGAGAGGCTAAGTAACTTACACAAGGAGATTCACTCTAATGATATTTATAAACCATTAAAACTTGAATCTGAGATTGAGTTTCCTATTTGCTGATCCCAGTGTTTGTGCTCAATGTCTTTCCTCAAGTGCTGTGGTTCTGGGCCACATGTCAGCTCCTTCCATTTCTCTCCTTCCTTTCTTCCTCCCACCCTCTTTCCCTCCCTCCCCTCTTCCTTCCTTCACTGCCTTCCTTCCATCTTTGCTCAACAACCTTTCTTTCTTTCAACTATCTCACAAACGTAAATAGATCAGCATTTAGGGTAACACATTTTCACACTGGAGCAATTTGAATACTGTGATACAGGTGACTCCCTAAATGGGACAATTTCCCTTAGGTACTAATAATAATTAAAACAGAAAAAAAAATGTAAGACATTTTTTTAATTGGGGAAAAATTAAAGAAAGATTTCTGTTGTCATAGACATACGTTAATATTCAATTAAATATTCAATTAAAATACAGCAGATTTTATAGTACACTTCATTGATCTGTAAGGGGGGATATCAATGATCAAAAGCATTCTTCATATTGTACTTTTACACCTTCAAAAAATGCTTAGTGTTTCAGTGTTTTTCAATCCTGCCTCAAAAACTTACCAGAGAAGTTTATGAAAATAAAAATTCTAAATATCCAAGCCCTACCCCACACCTATTCTAGAATTATCAGATGTATGTGAGTTGTGTCTTAAAAATATAAAATCCCCATGACTAAATCTGATATACAACCTAGTATTAAGAATTCCTGCCCAGTTTTTTTTTTTTTTTTTAATGAACATTTTAACACATTGACCAATTGAGCTTACAAACTGTGAAAAAGTATTCACTTTACTTCTGTGCTATGTAAATAACCATATTAAGGTTTCTGGATTTCAGCAAATATTCTCAGTTCTCACATCTGGGGATGTGATGGGCTTGTACTTCTCAGCTCCCTTGTGGCTGGGAGGATCCATGTGCCAATGAAACTGTACTTCCGGGCCTGAACATATCATTGCCTGGTTAGTTCAAAGTCTGCTACTGAAAAAATGGTGGATGGACCAGCAGCAGCAGGAGTATCGTTTGAGCTCTTCCTGCTGCTGCTGCTGCTGCTGCTGCTGCTGCTGCTGCTGCTAAGTCACTTCAGTCGTGTCCGACTCTGTGTGACCCCATAGACAGCCTCCCACCAGGCTCCCCTGTCCCTACGATTCTCCAGGCAAGAACACTGGAGTGGGTTGCCATTTCCTTCTCCAATGCAAGAAAGTTAAAAATGAAAGTGAAGTTGCTCAGCCGTGCCTGACTCTTAGCGACCCCATGGACTGCAGTCTACCAGGCTCCTCCATCCATGGGATTTTCCAGGCAAGAGTACTGGAGTGGGTTGCCATTGCCTTCTCCATGAGCTCTTCTTAGACCACATCAATTCTCAGACTCTGCTTAGATGCATTGAATTAAAACTGGCATTTGCACAAGATCCCCAGGTGAACTCATTCAGATTAAAGTTTGAAAAACATTGCTCTTGAGTTCAAGCTTCCCTGGACTGAGGCCAGCAATGTTGGAGATACTGGCTGGAGTACCCATGGTAGAAATGGTAGCCCATTTGCCAGCCTGGAACACTGAATGACTCTGACGGGCAGAGCTCCTGGCCAACTGGGGAGAAACATGTAGCATGAGCTAAACTTTTGTCTTTTGAGATGTTTGTGTGGCTGGACTCCGCAGCATAACATGCCCCATACTGACTTTAGCTTTAGATAGCTTTAGGATATATTTCTTTTCTTGAACTCCTTCTCTCTGCACTCAGTTATAAAATATACAGTGTCAAATTAAAATCAAAACATCTGTGAATAATTTCAATTAGAACACAAAGTTGGGGCTTCCCTGGTGGCTCAGTGGTAAAGAATCTGCTTGCTAGTATAGGAGACATGGGTTCAATTTCTGATCTGGGAATATCCTACATCCCACGGAGCAACTAAGCCCCTGCACAACTACTGAACCCGCATTCTAGAGTTCATGAGCTGCAACTATTGAGCCCATGTGCCACAACTACTGAAACCTGAGAACCTAGCACACTCCTAGAACCTAGCACACACTTGCTCCACAGCAAGAGAAGCCACCACAATGAAAAGCCCATGTACCACAACTGGAGAGGAACCCCTACTCGCCACACCTAGAGAAAACCCGTGCAGCAGTGAAGACTCGGGGCAACCAAAAACTAATATATACATAAAATCATAAAATACACAGTGTCAAATGAAAATCAAAACACTTGCGAATATTTTCAACTAGCATACACTTTTTTTTTTTTTTTAAGCACCAGAATCAAAGATTCACATTGACAGGAAAATAAAGTCAAGACCAGCCAGAGACAAGCAGGAGAAGGCAGGTAGACAAGCCACACTAGAGGCACACTGGGTAGGTTTTGGTTTCATTCAGATCTTGGAAGAAACAGCTCTGAGTGGAGCCTGTAGTGAACAGAGAAGAACGGCTGCCTCTGTTTCAAAAATTTGACACTCGCTGGTATTAAAACCAAAACCAAATGCACAGATGGGGAATGGGGCGAGGAAGATTATCATGACTTGCCATATGGGCAGCTCTGTTTACTGAGCAAGGGAAAAAACAGGTGGGTCAAAAAGCAAGCAGGAAATAAGAGAGAGAAAGGGAATAGGAATAGTGACAAAGGTTTCAGGCTAACCACAGCTTGTTCTTTTATTTCAAACCTAGAAAATAGCTCTGGGCACGCTTGCCTTGATGAGCTGGAAGAGTTCCACACATTGAGGCCAGCGACCCCGACATAGGCCACATCGGGAATGAATGCATCTTTTCGACAAAGGGCTAATCTCGTACAAACACATTGCAGGCTGTTTTCAGGTCCTCTAATGACCCCCAGACTCTCGCTTGCACCATATTGTTAATGGAGGGGATATTTGGGCTAAATATTGTACAGATTAAACTGGGGGATTATTTCCCTTGCATGTTAAAAACATCATTCTGCCCTGTGGCCAGACCACTCTTGACTGGGAAATACAAAGTGTAACCGAATTTTCCTTTGGTTCAGTAGTGGAGGCTTGAGAAAATCTAAAGGGACTCTTCAACTTTCTTCCTTAAAACAAGCCTGTATTTTTCTTTCTAGGACACCATGAGATACCAGTGCTTTCAGAATGGAAATGCAACTACTACAGACTAGATGCTGAGTTTCCTTAATCATTCAGGTACGCATTTATTTTTAAAAACATGTGCATGCTCTCTATTTGCCAAACACTGTGTGGAAGCTGGAGATACAGTGGGAAACAAGAGACACAAAGTCTGGTCCTTCTGCAGATTCTAGCAGAGCTGTATGCCCTCTGGATAAATGGAAACCAAATACGTCCACCGGGAATGCTGACCAACACTGGGATATTCAGGTAACTGCCATGAACCCACCTTGTTTGGTACCACGAAATCATTTTATGGCACACTAATCCCACTTTATATGGCATGTGGAGGTCTTTTTCACTTTTGTCCATTTATTCAGTCATTTACTTAGCATTTTCCTACCATAAAACTTAGCCTTCTGACAAGCTACTTTCGAACCAAGGAGTCTATGACCCAGAGTACTTCCCAAGTCAAGTTCTATGCTAATGGGAAGGATTAGTGTATTGGTCAAGAATTAAAGTGAGTGGTTCATATTCGTACAGTTTATGAACAAAAGCAAGATAAAGAAAATGGTTATGGACTGGGGTAGAGTGAGCTAAGTTGGTCAAATTCCTGTTGGAAATTAATGCTGCAAATATTGAATGTTGACATGTCACATGATTCTTGCATACAGTTTTACTTGCTCTGCCAATCCTAAATATTGTTATTACTCTCTATTGTTATTATTACTGTGCTTGCATTAATGCAACCTAGATGCTGAGGCAGCCTGACTTGTACGTCACAAAGGCCACACTCCCCAGGAAAGCACACTTTGATTTTGTCGGCACCATCATTCACACACTCTTGTGGTGGGTACCTCTGACCCTTCATCTTCTCCAAGGCTCTGTTCCTGCTGAGCTAAAATAGGGCAGTATGCTTTCTTTCCTGCTTCTAGGTGAAACTGCACACATGGGTTACAAATGGAAGCCTATTTATGATGGAGAAAATTGGAGGGTGAAAATAGAGTGCTTATCAACTTGTCACAATATGAGGATGCTAGAAGGGAAAGTGTCATTTCATGCTACCTTCAGAGGAAGGAAGCTGATTTTCATTTCAACAGATGTCAAGGAAAACTTTTAGGCTGTCACATACAGTGTGTATTTCTAGAACCTGGTCCAACTTAGCAACCATAAGGGCTTTGTGAACACAGCCATCCATAAGATGTGGTTTTGAGAGGAGGAGGTGGGGCATCACCAGGGACAGAACAGTGAGACATGAATGCAGAACCGGAAGACAAGAAAGTAAGTACACTAAGAAAACATTCCTGAAAACAATGATGTTGAGTTTACCCATGCACACTAGTACTAACTGGAAATGCATCTGACTGTCTTCATGCCTGTATACGCTTACATGAAGACCTATACATATTATATACATTCTGTCTTAGGTTAAATTTCTCCATAAACTGACCCTACAAAGAGGACTGAGCAAGTTTTTCTGGGTAGTGACCTCAGGAATTACCAGTGGGGGAGCAGGAACAGAAGAAAACCTAGACAAGGTGTGTAAGTGGGCTGGTTGCTGCTCCAGGCCATGGGGAGTCCACGTCTGGGACAACGCTGGGAGAGGTGCAAAACCCACCACAGTGTAATCCCACAAGAGGGGCAAAGAAACTGGGTCATGCATCCATTAGTCTCCATTCATCATGGCTGAAGGCTGATCTCAAGGATATTAATGCATAGCCCCTCCATTGTCTGTCCCTACACGTTGAGGATATTCCTGCAATCAGGACACCCTTCAGGAAGTGTCTGAGTGTTTTTAGGAAGCAGTAGTCAGTGTCTATGGGATGATGAGTGGGGAGGCACATGAGCAAGAAGCTGACAGTATCTGCTAGCCACACCAGTGTCCTCAGACTCTATGATGTTGCCTTCTGATTTTTCTTACTTGAGTCTGATCCTTCCTATTCCTATTCTACCAAATATGACCTATGGAGGGACACTTCAGGCTCTTGTATTGAAGAGAAAGGCATTTCCTTCATGTCGCCATCTTCCACCCGAGTCTCTAGAGTAGCACTGCTCAGGAGAAACGTAAGGTGAGCCACAAATGCAAGCCATGTAAGTAATGTTATGTTGTCCAATTAAAAAAACATGAAATGAATTTTACATTTTATTTTTACTCTATGTAACTAAAATATTATTTCAACATGTAATTAATATACAACTAGTAATGGGATATGTTGCTTTTTCTCAGGTAAAGTCTTCCAAATAGATACATATTTTACACTTCCAGCAGTCAACAGTTCTATGTGGCTAGTAGTTACCATATTGGACAGGACAGATCTGGAGCTTCTCCACCCTCCATCTTCAACAAGGAGTGCTTAGCACTGTCTTACTACATTAAAAGTGAGATGAGTAAATCTACAAGGGCATAAACAGTTCACACTCCTAGAATATTAAGTGGGAGGTGTGCTACCAATGTTTATAATGGTTTGTCATTGCTTTACAGGGTAGATATATAGTAATACTAAAGGCCACATATACCTTCCCCTTACCCCATTCTCTTAAAGAAAGAAAAAAAAAGTAGATTTCTTGCTATGTAAAGATTTACACACAGCTACAGGAATGGAGTCTAGGGGAACCTTCCATTGACTGTAATTAAGTTTCTATATCTAGCAAACTGGGGAGGGAAAATATGTAGGGTTTCCCCATGATCCACCTCCATCATTTGTCTGGTATTCTTCCACAGCGTATCAGGGTTGGTCTGTGTGACCAACAGAATAAAGCTTAAGTGATGGTATACCACTTCTGAGATCAGGCTATAAAAGAGACCTTCTTGCTATCTCTCTCATTGTTTCCTCTAGGAGAAGCTGGCTGCCATGGTAAAGAGCAGCCCTGTGGAGAGACCTATTTTGTGAGGAGAAACTGACTCTTGTCAACAGCCTTGTGAGTAACCTTAGAAGTGGATCTTCCCATGCTGGTCAAGTCTTAGAGATCGAAAGTCCAGCTGACAGATTAACTGCAACCTCATGGGAGACCTTGAGGCAGAATCCCCCAGTTTATGGGCCCCCCAAGTTTCTGATCCTCAGACACTGTATGAGATAACCAGTGTCAGCTGTTTGACTGTTAAGATTTTGGATAATTTGCTGCACAGCAAGAAATAACTTACACAACATCCAAGAAAATAATTTAAATTATGGATAAATGGAGTACATTTCTGTGCTAATAGACTGAGATTTGTGTTTGTCACAGTCAGACTGAAAAGACTGAGCCTGAGAAAAGAAGATATAAACCAGACCACGATAGACAATGGAGCAGGCAATTGCAGCCCACTACAGTATTCTTGACTGAAAACTCCATGGACAGAATTGTCCATGCGGGTCCCAAAGAGTCAGACAGGACTGAACACAGACACACAAAAAAAGAACAGAAAGTCAAGACCATTAGGACAAGGAAAGTGAGAGTCCAGAATTTCCCCAGAGAAAAGACATCAAGCGTGTTTTCATTGTTTGTTAGTCAAATGTAAAAGCATGGGGTCAAAATCAATTTATTAATGTGAGGTACTAGGTGTAGAAGTCGTCCAAGTCTTATCCAAATCATCAACAATTAAACAAAAAAGAGGGAAAAAATCTTATTCACAGTGTTTGAGAGTAATCCAAATTCTGAGATTATATATCAGAGAGAACTGAAAATATACTTATGCCCCCAATCTGGAATTTCACCTGGAATTAAAGATGGTTTTGGTTTTCCCTGGAGCCAATGTTCCAGAAATGTTAACTGACTTTCTAAGGAAGCCATGCCTTTGGGCATAGCATACAGAATGCTTTATTAATCTTGTTAAATAACATGTCTTTGCCATTCATTGATTAGACATACAAATCATTCATCCCCATAAGGAATTGCAAAAGCATCTAAAGTCACTCAAAACCCAGCCTTGTGCTGCCTGTGGTTGTCAAGGTAACAAACATCTTACAATTCCAAGCAAACAGATCTCTGCAGACTATTTTGAAGCCACCATAGGTATTAGCCAGTCTTCCACCTCCCACTTCATATAACAATTTCCAGAGGCATTCTCAGGAGAGCCAATCAAGATATTAAGTTTACCCACAGACAACCAGACTGCCAATACCCTGCAGCAAGTCAGGAGAAGTAAATAGGGTTTTCTTTGTCTTCCATCAACCTTTAGATGCCAGATTCTTCAGAGCCAAACAGAAGCCCCCTCTGCTGTCAATGCTTGTTACAACAGCTGTGTTCAGGGCACTGCCTGAAGGAGAGGTATCAGGAACCTAAGGATGCAAATTCTACTTGCTTTTTTATATTGAGCACAGTGATAATTATAGATGTTATTTCTTAACTGTTTACAATGGGATCAGGCCCTTTTAAACATTATCTCATGTTTCAAATATTATCTTAGGCAAAATAGGTTTCATCATGCTCAGTTTAAAGATGAGAAACTTTGTTTCTAGATTCCATATATATGCATTAATATACTACTGATTAACCTATTTACAGAGAAGAAACGGAGACGTAGACATAGAGAACCGACTTGCGGACACAGTGGGGGAAGGTGAGGATGGGACAGATTGAGAAAGTAACATTGGCATATGTACACTATCCTGTAAAACAGCTAGCTAGTGGGAAGCTTCTGTGTAACAGGGCACCTAGCATGCTGCTCTGTGATGAAATAGAGGGGTGGGATGCAGAGGGGATGGAAGCGCATGGGGGAGGGGATATAATTATGACTGATTCGTTGGATCATAGAGAAAGCAAGGGAATTCCAGAAAAAAGCGTGTATTTCTGCTTAATTGACTATGCACAAAGCCTTTGACTGTGTGTATCACAACAAACTGTAGAAAATTCTTGAAGAGATGGGAAGACCAGACCACCTTATCTGCCTCCTGAGAAACCTGTATGCAGGTCAAGAAGTAACAGAACTGGACATGGAATAACTGATGGGTTCAAAATTGGGAAAGGAATATGACAAGGCTATATATTGTCACCTGCTTATTTAACTTATATGTAGAGTACATCATGCAAAATGTTGGGCGGGATGAAACACAAGCTAGAATCAAGATTGCCAGGAGAAATATCAACTTCAGATATGCAGATGATACCACCCCAATGGGAGAAAGCAAAGAGGAACTAAATAGCCTCTTGATGAGGGTTAAAGAAGAGTGAAAAAGCTGGCTTAAAACTCAACATTCAAAAAATTAAGATCATGACATCAGTCCCTTCACTTCTTGGCAAATTGATGGGGAAACAATGGAAACAATGACAGAGTTTATTTTCCTGGGCTCCAAAATCACTGAGGATGGTAACTGCAGCCATGAAATGAAAAGACACTTGCTCTTTGGAAAGAAAGCTATTGCAAACCTAGACAATGTATTAAAAAGTAGAGACATCACTTTACTGACAAAGGTCCTTATAGTCAAAGCTATGGTTTTTCCAGTAGTCATATACAGATGTGAGAGTTGGATCATAAAGAAGGCTGAGAGCCTAAGAATTGATGCTTTTGAACTGTGGTGTTGGAGAAGACTCTTGAGAGTCCCATGGACAGCAGGAAGATCAAACCAGTCAATCTTAAAGGAAATCTACCCTGAATATTCATTGGAAGGACTGATGGTGAAGCTCCAATACTTTGGACATCAGATGTGAAGAGCCAACTCATCACAAAAGACCCTGATGCTGGGAAAGACTGAAAGAAAAAGAAGAGGGCAGCAGAGGGTGAGATGGTTAGATAGCATCACTGACTCAATGGACAAGAATTTGAGCAAACTCCAGGAGTTAGTGAAGGACAGGGGAGTGTGGCACATGTCACAGTCCATGTGGTCACAAGGAGTTGGACATGACTGAGCAACTGAAGAGCAACATGACTGATTCACACTGATGCACAGCAGAGATTACAACAACATGATCACCCAATAAAATAAATAAAACTGGACTAGTGGAAAAAAGAAAAGATGAGAACTTGAGGTTCAGTGTGTGGTTGAATTCTCACCAAGAATATGTAACTATTATGTGACACGACCTTGGTACATGCCAAACACTACCTGATTTCACCAGTCAGGTCCTACACACTGTGATTTTTCTCACGGTCACCTTACCACTTCCTGCCCAGGAGTCAAGTCTCTCTCTTCCTATTTCCTTCAAAAAATATCATTTATTATGAAACATTTTCTCCCCATCTCTACAACGATGATACTAAAAATATTTAAAACCCAGTATGGCTTTGCATAAGATCTATACCATTTTTATAGAGTCCATATGTATGCAATAATATACAATATTTGTTTTTTTTTCTTTCATTCTGCATGACACTTTCTATACAACATTGTTAAGCAATTAAACTCCAATCAAATTATTTAAAAAAAAAAACAGTATGGCTTGGGAGTTGACTAGTCAGCATATATGCCTCATAGGGTTAGTGCAGAGAAGGGTCCCACAAGTCCCTGAAATGACAGAGGTTAGCCCTTTAGTTCAGAGAAGGCAATGGCACCCCACTCCAGTATCTTGCCTGGAAAATCCCATGGACGGAGGAGCCTGGTAGGCTGCAGTCCATGGGGTCATGAAGAGTCGGACACGGCTGAGCAACTTCCCTTTCACTTTTCACTTTCATGCATTGGAGAAGGAAATGGCAACCCACTCCAGTGTTCTTGCCTGGAGAATCCCAGGGACAGGGAGCCTGGTGGGCTGCCATCTATGGGATCGCACAGAGTCGGACACGACTGAAGCGACATAGCAGCCCTTTAGTTGCTGCGTTCTCAGAACTGAGGAGTTCCTAGAGGGAAGTAGGGTTCTCATGGTCTTGTGACAGCTCCTATTTACCAACTATTATATAAGTCTTTAAAAAATTTAATAGGTAGCATGATTAAAGTGGTGTAGACCAGCTGTCAGTATTGAAAAACTCAACAGATTAATAATAGCAGCAAGATAAAACTTTGACCTTATGAACAATTGTTTTGCTCTAGCATTTCCACCAGAAAAAAAGTAGAAGTTTATACATTGTGTAAAAATACATATTAAGTCTCTCACATAGAGAGAGAGGGGGCTTCCTTAGTGGCTCAGAAAGTGAAAGAAAAGAATTTTCTTTCAATGGCAAAGAATGCCCGCCAATGGAGGAGACGCAGGAGACACAGGTTTGATCCCTGGATCAGGAAGATCTCCTGGAGGAGGAAATGGAAACCCACTCCAGTATTCTTGCCTGGAGAATCCCATGGACAGAGGATCCTGCAGGCTACAGTCCATGGGGTCACAGAAGTTGGACATGATTTAGTGACTAAACTACAACAACAAATACTGGTATTAGCAATACCAGTCCTCCTCAGCGGCTCAGATGGTAAAGAATCTGCTTGCAGTTAGGGAGACCTGGATTCAATCCCTGGGTCAGGAAGATCCCCTGGAAAAAGGAATGGAAACCCACTGCAGTATTCTTCCCTGGAAAACTCCATGAACAGAGGAGCCTGGTGGCCTACAGTTCATGGGGTTGCAAAGAGTTGGACATGACTGAGTGAGTAACTCGCACACACACATTAGCAATACTAAGAATATGATGTAGTTGCAAGGACAGTTTGTGGTTTTAATTGCATAACCCTAGAGAATCTCCAGAGAAGGCAATGGCACCCCACTCCAGTACTCTTGCCTGGAAAATCCCATGGACGGAGGAGCTTGGTAGGCTGCAGTCCATGGGGTCGCTGAGGGTCAGACACAACTGAGCAACTGCACTTTCACTTCTCACTTTCATGCATTGGAGAAGGAAATGGCAACCCACTCCAGTGTTCTTGCCTGGAGAATCCCAGGGACGAGGGAGCCTGGTGGGCTGCCATCTGTGGGGTCGCACAGAGTTGGACACGACTGAAGTGACTCAGCAGCAGCAGAGAATCTCAGTCTCTCAGAGCTGAAAAAAATCTGCATTGTATAATGACTACTATAAATTTATAAATAAGCTAATGTTCTTTGTTGGTTTCTTTCCTTATATTTTGGAAAATAAATTGCTCATGGAAGAAAATTTAAAAAACGAACAGAATTTGGTCTCTTAAAATGAGTTTATACTTTAGGTATGTTAGTATACTGCTTAATTGGTTCAAAAAATATCTGGTCATTTTTGTCATGATATTCCCTAGTGTGCAAAGACTAGCATGATATTTCATTTGAGATAGCTGGCAATCATAGGAGAAGAAGGAAAAGAGGGGACAAATATTCCAGAGGACTGCAGAGCAATGCACTGGGGAAAGTTTCTGAAGCTAACTCAATCTCAGATAAATGAGCACTATTCACAAGGAATATGAGGAAACTGAATGGGTATATTTCCTTGAAAAACACATTTTAAAAGTTTGGTATCATTAGTACTATCCTCAAAAGTTTTTTATTATATCTGATGTAGCTTTAGAAATATCCTCAAAAACAACAGTCCCCAACCTTTGTGTCACCAGAGGCCAATTTTGTGGAAGACAATCTTCTTACAGACCCGGGGTCGGGGGGATGGTTTGGAGATGGTTCAAGCTCATTATATTTACCGTGTACTTCATTTCTAACCTAATGCCACCACTGATCTGATAGGAGGTGCTGGTCTGTGGCCTGAAGGCTGGGGACCCGTGCTCAAAAATATACCTGATTACTTAGCTATGAAACTATAAACAAAACTAAAAACAGGTAAATTAACTATGAAATATCTTTAAATAAAATAATGAAAATGCTATTTGTCCTCCAGAGATTCCTAGGTAATAAAATATTAAATGCCTAGCAGTAAATATTTCTCTTATAGGAACTTGCTGGTAAATGGCCATTTCAGACTAAGGGAATAAAACTGAGGATTATTTCTTCTGGGTCCTACTGTCTCCAATTTAACACACAAAAAAAGACACCAAAATATAACAGCTAATTATATGTTAAGAATTCTGCTAATTATTATTTTTTTTAATTTTGGGTTAAATCATTATTAATTTTAACCTTTGAACTTTTTTTTCTTTTCTGTAGAGTGAAGTTAATATTGTCCCTGCTGCTGTTGCGATCATCATATCCAAAGGATTTGGGGTTGCCATGATTTTAACAGAGAACATTATCTTGGACACTATTTACCTAAGGCCTAACAGGTGGTTGAAGACAATGAAAGTCAGTAGGTGTCGGCAGTTATACTGAATTATTATTGCTTTTCCATGTCCTCTTTTCCAGGCAACTTTGCAGTTCCTCTTACAAAAATACAAATCGGGCTTCAGTAACCCTGGAGCTCAGCCAAAGAACTGCTTTGGTAGAGGAACTTGGGCATAAGTGACAGAGTGCTGGTTCCAAACCTAGGCATTGACAGGCCTTGTCTATTTCCAGTTTGCTTCTTGATCCACCATCATTGAGCTTCCCTGGTAGTTTAGATAGTAAAGAACCTGTCTGCAATGCAGGAGACCTGGGTTAGATTGCTGGGTTGGGAAGATCCCCTGGAGAAAGGAATAGTTACTCACTCCAGTATTCTTGTCTGGAGAATCTCATTGACAAAAGAGCCTGGTAGGCAACAGTCCATGGAGTTGCAAAGAGCTGGACATGACTGAGCAACTAATATACACACACACACGCACGCACACACTCACACACACACTCCCATCACTGTCATGAAAGCAGCTTCTCTGGATGGTTGCTCTCTCTTTGTCTCGGGCCCCAGCCTAAACAGGCTGGGAGCAGAACCCCTGTGCAGCCAAATGCAGCTTGGAGGAGACACTCCAGCTCACTTAGATGTGAGAGAAAGGAATGCTTAGTGGTAAATGACCTGGAAGCATTTGCAATTGCTTGTTACATGACAAAATTTGTCAGTAGTTGACTGATACACTGGAAGTGGACTTAAGGTAATATAGTCTTGCCAGTGTTGCTCTCTGCTCAAATCATGAACATGTAAAACTTCTTAAGAGGCCAGAACAGCATCAGTAAAGATAACCTTTGGTTGACTATAAATGAAAGTGAAGTGAAAGCTTTAGTCATCCAATTGTGTGCAACTCTTTGTGACCCCATGGACTGTAGCCACCAGGCTCCTCTGTCCATGGAATTCTCCAGGCCAGAATACTGGAGTGGGTAGCCATTCCCTTCTCCAGAGGATCTTTCCAACCCAGGGATCAAACCCAGATCTCCTGTAGTGTAGGTGGACTCTACTGCCTGAGCCACTAGGAAAGCATAAATAAAGAGAATTAAAACAGCAATTTTAAAATTATTTAATTAGTTTTAATCTAGACTTAAAACTAAGTTAACCAAACATGTAATACTTCATCTGTATTGCATTGTCTGTATTGTTACTTTTTTAAGGTAATATAAATACTATTACCTTATTCTCAAAAGACATGTCCAGGTTTAAAAAGAGAGGGCCATTAGAATCCAGTAATTACAGAGGACCTCCTAGCTTAAATATTCTTACATTTGATCTAATCAAAATAAAATGTCATCTTCTTGGGGGACTCCATTAGTAGGGATTATGGTTTTCATTCTGAAAACCTGAGATTGAATAAGCTCCAGGAGTTGATGATGGACAGGGAAGCCTGGCGTGCTGCAGTTCATGAGGTTGCAAAGAGTTGGACATGACTGAGTGACTGAACTCAGCTGATTAATAGGGAACAAATAAGTAGAAGATTCTGTCTGTAAATATGAAGTGGATGCAGTTTATTACAAATAATGTAATGATGATGCACACAATTTAAACACACCCTGCTTGTGAGAACTGTGCAAAATTGCTTTGGGTCTAAAGACGTCAAAGAGTCCTTTCTTTTTTTTTTTTTTTTTTTGTGACAGAAAAGAGTTTTATTCTTTTCAACAAAACAATTTCCTAGGGCTGGGACCATTACTCCACTGTGCCTTTATCACCTTGGAATTTTTATGGTTATTTTGGATGAATTCACATTTTTGTAAAGGCTTTTTGAAATAATGCCAACTTTCAATTTTTATTTATTTTTTTAGAAATTTATTTATTTTAATTAGAGGCTAATTACTTTACAATATTGTATTGGTTATGCCATACATCAACATGAATCTGCCACGGCTGTACACGTGTTCACAATGTAGTTTGGATTACACAAACTGTAGCTTTATATATTACATGCAGACATAGACAAGGCTCACTCTTCTCCGAGAAAATGGAAATAACGCAACCTGCCAAAAAATGCTTTGTATCTTCGTGAAAGTTTCTACAGAAGAAAAATAGCAGAGCTCTCAAATTTCTTCACTGTAGAAAGAGGTTAATGCAGTTCCAGACAGAGGTCAATGCATTGATCAGCACAGCTTCAAACAAGGAGGCAGGTCTTTCCACGGTGTAAACAATGTATCTTGAAATTATCAAAACACTGTTTTACTTTTTCTTTTTTTTTATCAAGCAAAATTTTTCTATTTTAAAAACCTTCTGAAAAATAGCAACTGTTATATAATTCCATGTGTATTTATTTTAAGTGTACCTGAGAACTTTTCTTCTATAAATATCATATAAAACACTTTCATTTTACAGATACTATGCAAAATGAAGGCTTATGAATAAAAAAAAATCAGTTGGAATTAAACTGCAATAGAAATTGAACACTATATGGACTACTTCCTAGACAGTCTATCTTTTAGAAGGCCACTATTCTGTTTTCTCAGCACATAGGGAATGAAGGAACAAGCCTTATCATTATTTCACATTATTGACTGATATCCTTGAACCAAATACCAATGTCTTTCTTTTTTGAGAAGATGCTTCATTTTCACCCTCCCTTACTATTTCTGCTTCAATAAAAACTTATTCATTCACTTATTTATTCAACAAATATTTACTGAACACCTAACTGTTCCCTGTGCTGTGCTAAGTCGCTTCAGTTGTGTCCCCACAACTGTGTGACCCCATGGACCATAGCCCACCAGGCTCCTCTGTCCAAGGGATTCTCCAGGCAAGAATACTGGAGTGGATTGCCACTTCCCACTCCAGGGAAATTTCCCGACTGAGGGATAGAACACTCATCTCTTATGCAGGCAGGTTCTTTACCACCAGCACCACCTGGGAAGCCCTAGACAATGGATATAAAGCAGTTCACAAAAAGACATGAATGACCTTAGCTCTTTCAGTTTACAGTCCAATAAAAGAGATAGACACATGCTAAGAACACAGATAGGGAGATAAAGTAATTAACACTGTGAAGGCAAAGACATTACTACTGCTAAGTTGCTTCAGTCATGTCCAACTCTGTGCGACCCCTTAGACAGCAGCCCACCAGGCCCCTCCGTCCCTGGGATTCTCCAGGCAAGAACACTGGAGTGGGTTGCCATTTCCTTCTCCAATGCATGAAAGTGAAAAGTGAAAGTGAAGTCGCTCAGTCGTGTCCGACTCTTAGCGACCCCATGGACTGCAGCCCACCAGGCTCCTCCGTCCGTGGGATTTTCCAGGCAAGAGCACTGGAGTGGGGTGCCATCACCTTCTCCAGCAAAGACATTAGGTGCTTCAAAAAAAGAAAAAGAAAACTATATTCAGATTGAGTGGTCAGTCTAGAAGAACTGACACTGAAGCTGAGACCTTAAGGATGCAAGAGGACTGACCTTTGAATGAAATTGTCTCCAGGCAGTAGAGAAAGTTCCTGAAAAGGCTCTGAAGTGAGGAGAAATTGAGTCTACCTCCTGAAAGTTTGGAGGGATTTCCTCTGTACCTTCATTTCATTCTTCAGTCATTGTACTTAATACTTTTATTCTCTCTTAATGTATATGTTCTGTTCCCAAAGCTGCTTGAGAGCAGAGAACTCGTTCAGAGTCATTTTTATCACCCATGATAAATTATCATGCATTCTAGGGTCACAAATTTAAATGCCTCCAGGGTTTGAACTGGAGGAAAGTAAGCTGACGAGGAATATTCATTTTATTTTTAATCCAGAGGAGAGATTTTTTTCCCCTCCTGCACTGATTCAGCCTGGCTTCAGCAAGAAAAACATGTCATTCTATGTATCCTGAGTATACACCGTTACTTTGAACCTGACACCCGTGGTCTTCCGCAGTCACCTATCTCCTACTCCCTCTGGTGCTTTTCCACTTCTGTCTTCTAAATCTCACTGGTGCCTCTTATTAACAGACAAGAATCTGTGAGAGTACAAAGAAATGGATTCTGGGAAGTGTAGTTCACAGGATCTCTGCTGCAATGCAGTTTGGCCCATGCAACATCCATATTGACCCTTTAAGATACAATTAAACTTTCAAATAACAACAAAAACAATACCTTTCCTTTATCTAGCATGATGGAACTATTCCTTGATCAAATGATGACTTGCCCTTCCTCTTCCCAAAAGGTTGAGATGTACATTCCACTGTGTTCCTATATTCATATTTGGCTATAATTATTTTTCTAGCAGTCAAGATCTCCCTTTGTTATCTTGTAACTTAATATTAAATTTCTAAAATTAATCACTGTTAACATTATTAACCAGAGAAGGCAATGGCACCCCACTCCAGTACTCTTGCCTGGAAAATCCCATGGATGGAGGAGCCTAGTAGGCTGTAGTCCATGGGGTCGCTAAGAGTCGGACATGACTGAGCGACTTCACTTTCACTTTTCACTTTCACGCATTGGAGAAGGAAATGGCAACCCACTCCAGTGTTCTTGCCTGGAGAATCCCAGGGACGGGGGAGCCTTGTGGGCTGCCGTCTATGGGGTCTCACAGAGTCGGACACAACTGAAGTGACTTAGCAGCAAGGATAACCTATGTCTACTGGTCCTGTGGATAAACTTCCACCCCTATTACTACAGTCAATAACATTGTCCATAAATACACTGAGAATATACAGAGCCTGTTGTTTTTTCATCTACTGAAAATCTCCTTGGGATGGGATGTCTTTCGGTGAATATTCTTACAGGATACAGATATCTCCATTCATTGCCATTTTGAGAGATCTATTGACCTAAGTCTTCATCAGTTTTCCAGTGGTGTTTCTTCCAAACGCTTATCATTGCCCACAAATTGATTTAGATCTCTACCTCTAGCCATCTCTTCTTTCATGTAAGTGAACAACAGATGCATGGCACAAAACTCTGCCCATCTGATGGAATGCCCTCCCGTTCTGATCTTCAATACCACCCCTAAAAGAACCTTGAGTAACACAATCACACACTTGAGGGTTACATCAGCATATCATGCACAGTCATCTATATAGGAGGCCACTTTTTTCCCTTTCACATTCAGGGAAATGTGAGGGAGTTACTCAAGAGGCCATAGTGTATGAGTTGAAGCAGAGATGCTGATGGAGCAGGAGTACATGTCATGGAAGCCTGAGCCACATGCACATTTATGTTTACTTATGTCTTCATTTCCCACTTGAGTCAAATCTCACATACGTCACCTACACTTGATGACTGAAAGTGAAGTTGCTCACTCATGTCCACCTCTTTGTGACTCCATGGACTGTAGCCTTCCAGGCTCCTATGTCCACGGGATTTTCCAGGCAAGAGTACTGGAGTGGATTGCCATTTCCTTCTCCAGGGAATCTTCCTGACCCAGGGATCGAACCTGGGTCCCCTACATTGTAAACAGATGCTTTTACTGTCTGAGCCACCAGGGAAGTCACACTTGATGACTGAATGCTGCTTTACATGCCCTGTTTTATGACCCAGGTCCATCCACTACATTATGAGCAGCTTGGATTGAATGCATCCCAGTGTCAAGAATTCAGTTAATTCCAGGGTTTGGTAGCAGCTGGGAAGTAATTCTCAAAAGAATAATACTTATATGTATAAGACAGCAGGACTTTGCTCCAAAACTTTAGGGTGCCACCTTGTGCTGTAATTTTATTAATATTTATCAAATGCACCATACAGTGTCCATAAACTAGTTCAGGCACTATCAGATCTGTTATATGATATTGTCCTAATGTGAGATTTTAACAGCAACCTGGACAGCTTGCAAAGTCTTATTCTATTTCAAGACCTACTTAGACCTGACCTTAGTTAAAACCATAAAATCACTTTATTCATACAAGTGTCCCTTAATTTACAAAGGCTCAGTCATTCATTCAGATACGTTTGAGGAGTTCACAGCATTCAAGGAACTTAAATATTAATATAGTGCACCATATTATCCCAAGTAAACAAAAGACTATTCTTATAAACTTGTTGGGAATAAAAACTTTATATAGTCATATAAACTTATTGAACGTGTTATTTAATTCTCAGAATTCTACTTAATTCTGATAAATGGCCTGATATCTTAAATAAGAGAACAGATAAGGCTATGAATCCAATTTGCATTGTAACCGAGCCAATTACATGATCAAACAAGATGTAATTTTCAAAAGCCTCAACCTTCCTAGATACATAAAATAAAGTATATTTTAGGACTAGTTCTCTGTGTCACTATCTGAGGGCTAAATTTAAGCTTTATAGGACAGTCAGAAGAAGATACTCCACTTAATTTCACCCTAATATTCTATTGAAAAGCAGAGAAATTACTCTTCCGACAAAGGTCTGCATAGTCAAGGCTATGGTCTTCCCAGTGGTCATGTGTGCTTATGAGCTGGACCATAAAGAAGGCAGAATGCCAAAGAGTTTATGTCTTCAAACTGTGGTGCTGGAGAAGACTCCTGAATGTCCCTTGGAGAGCAAAGAAATCAAACCAGTCAATGTTAAGGGAGATCAACCATGAATATTCACTGGAAGGACTGATGCTAAAGCTGAAACCAGTATTTACACAGTACGATGCACACAGATGACTCATTGGAAAAGTCCCTGATGCTGGGAAAGATAGAGGGCAGAAGGAGAAGAGTCTGAAGACGAGATGAGATGGTATCACCCATGCAAGGAACATGAACTTGAGCAAACTCCAGAAGACAGTGAGGGACAGGGAGGCCTGGAGTGCTGCAGTCCACGGGGTTGCAAAGAGTCGGACACAACTGGGCAAGTGAACAACATTCTATTGTAAAAAAGAAAAAAAAAAAAAAGGTCTTCCTCAGGCTTCCCTATCATAAGTACTTAATCCCAGTAGCTACAGATGATAAGTAATTGGTTTTGCTGTTGCATGCCATTGACTACCAAAACTTACTTTTTTCAATAGCAAAGCAATGGTGTCAATTACAACCTTCCAATCATTGAACCAAACCCAAATGCTTATATTGGACGTTCTTATTCTCTCACTCATCAATTACTAAGCATAATTTACTGTGTTCCAAGTACTGCCCAGGTCCCTAGCAAAGTGAATAGAGAGATAACCTGATCCATTGGCCAGGTGGATTTACCTCTAGCAGTCTTCTTGTTTCCTTCTGTCTACGGGATGCTCTGGACTAGACCTAAAACCATGTGTTAAGAACAATTTCAACCTGGTAGAATGTGGGGCCATCATTATGAGAATGGTCAGAATGAAAGATGGAAATGTGAATGCTCTCAGAGATCCTTCTTTTCCCCCCACTAGGCAACCAATGCTGAGATGAGCCCAGTAACATCGTAAAGCATTGGAACAAAACCTGGCTGACAGTAGGTAGACACAAGTGTGAATTCAATTCCCTTTTATCCTATTCCCCACTTGTATATATCAGCAGAAAAGTAGGATCCATATGCAAAAAGTGGGCTGTGGGTCTGCTTTGCTGAAATGGCTGCCTTCTCTAAACCAGGAAATGATCTCCAGTGCAGGAAATAACTGTAGACGAGTGCTCAAATCCTGTTTGTAAGGATCCTGTTTCTATTACTCTTTGAGCGCTCTTTCAGTCAGCAGCTTAACTTTGGGTGTCACTCTTGATTTAAAACTCTCTCTAGCTTTCCTTTTTAATAAATGGGACCACAACTCAATTTGTATTTAATAAAAGGTAAGTAAATACTTGTATTATTTCAGTATATAGACTACTTTAAGAGAAAGCTGCATAACTTTTGAGACATGCACACAAGTATGCCGATCATTCTCAGGCTAGTAAGAAATCATTTTCAAATGATTTGGCTTCAGCTCTCAATATTCTAATGACTCAAAAAAGTTAAAGAATAGTCTGAAATGTTGAACATATATACTGAGGACCTTGGTTTGAACTGTATCTATGACATTTAAACAAATAGAAAATCAAAACTATGAGAGTAATAATAATAATAATGTGTTCTACAAATCGCTAATGTTATTATCTCCAATACTAGTGTTTTCACATCAGCAGCTTATTTACTTTAAAGATATTTTATACAGATGCTCATTGGGAACAATACTGAGAAAATTTCAAAATTACCATGAACTTAGTAAAACTAGACTTGCATTAAATATTACATTTATTTTAAACAGTATTCACATTATTTGGTAATTTAACCCTACTCAAAGTGCAAATCTATGTGGCAATTTAGCTACCATTATTAATTTTTTATGAATTAGCTGTGACTATCTACTTTGCTCAGGAAGGCTCTTTTACATCTAATTAGTGCTAATAGCAAATGCCTTAAAAATGTTCAAATTGAAACAAAAAATATGACAGCAGTTATTCTTATCAGGGAAATGTGCAGACTCTAAGTCATCTTATTAAAGGAGATAATACAGCCATCAGTTGAAAGATGCCAAGGAATCACTTAATTTTTGTGTGTGATTTTTTTTTTTTTTTCATTCTGTAAACCTGGGCAATTCAGAACCTTCAAAACTCCCATAAGCTTCTGAAGAGTGAAATAATCTGGGAATTTTTAACCCTGAATTAAAAAGAAAGGAAAAACAGGAGCCAAGGAGGGAGGGAGGTAGGGAGCAGGAAAGAAGACATAGCTAACACACACACATACGCATGCACACACACAGATACACGCACACAAGTGATCGTCTCTTGGGCCCTTAGAAGAGGTTGGTTCATTCATTTATATTTTGAGAAAATATTTTAAGAGGGTGCCCACTGTGTTTCAGTTAAAGTGTCAAACACTGGGAATAATTCAGTGTAAAGACACTATTCCTGATCTCCAGGAGCTCACAGTTAATAGGGAGGCAGACCCAAATATAGCATGGTGATTGCCCAGACTGCTACATACAGCGGTCAGTAGCACAAGGGGGAAGTGCAAGTTGTCGGCCTATGGAATTTGGAGAAGCCTTTACGGAGTACAGGACATATGAACTGTCACTTGAAGGAGGAGGAGGAGTTTGTTAAGTGAAGAGAGAGGGGAAAAAAAAAAAAGGCACTGCCCGCAGAGGAACAGGCAAAACCACAGACACAGCATGCTGAGTTCAAGAAACTATAAGATGTTTGCTATGATGTGAGCCCAGGCTCCTTTTAAACAATGCTCAGTTTCTAATTATTGACACTTGAAGGGTAGATTATTTAGTTCCTGAAAGCATAGTGCTCCTGAGCCATGATAAGTTTAAACTGAGCTCAACTGAAATGAAATCCAGATAGCCATCAAGGGGGAAAATAGAGCTATACCTCCATTAGTGGTAGAATGGATCCAGTGGAAGTTGACCCGGTCCCAGGACTCAGTGAGAGGCCCAACATTCTGGCAACAGGAGGAAATACACACAGGTAGAGTGACTAGTAGGCCACACTTCACATCTGGTACTGCAACACTTCACTACTTTCAGGAGTGCAAAACTGGATCTGGTTCATGGGCAAGAGAGCAGGAGCAGGGTCTGAGCAGACTGTCGAACAGGACTGTACTGTTAGGTGTCTTGAGTGCTGGTCTATGTCTTCCTAACTGTTTAAAAGGACACAGTCAATGTAAGGTTGAACTACACAAAATTGCCAGTATATGATCTTTGTGACCTGAAACATAGAAATTTAATATAGATGCTTTTGAACTGTGGTGTTGGAGAAGACTCTTGAGAGTCCCTTGGACTGCAAGGAGATCCAACCAGTCCATTCTAGAGGAGATCAGCCCTGGGATTTCTTTGGAAGGAATGATGCTAAAGCTGAAACTCCAGTACTTTGGCCACCTCATGTGAAGAGTTGACTCATTGGAAAAGACTCTGATGCTGGGAGGGATTGAGGGCAGGAGGAAAAGGGGACGACAGAGGATGAGATGGCTGGATGGCATCACTGACTTGATGGGCATGAGTCTCAGTGAACTTCGGGAGTTGGTGATGGACAGGGAGGCCTGGTGTGCTGCGATTCATGGGGTCGCAAAGAGTCGGACACGACTGAACGACTGAACTGAACTGAACTGAGTCTAATATTTGCTAAGTGCTCACCTAGGATCTATCAGTCTCTTGAAGACTCTAAGTGAAAACTCTGAGTGAAAGTCATTCAGTCATGTCTGACTCTTTGCGACCCCATGGACTGCACAGTCCATGGAATTCTCCAGGCCGGAATACTGGAGTGGATAGCCTTTCCCTTCTCCAGGGGATCTTCCCAACCCAGGGATCAAACCCAGGTCTCCCGCATTGCAGGTGGATTCTTTACCAACTGAGCCACAGTGGAAGCCCAAAGACTCTAAAGACATTATCAAATACAATTTAAAATTTACAAGCTAAATCTCAGATCTTACAGGGAGGAAACCAGAGATCTAAGGGTCTGGGTGAATACCGCTGGAAAGAAAGCTACTAATAAATTATAACCTCTCTGGTTCCAAAGCTGGAGAATTTTGATACATTGAGCAATTAAGCAGAAAATAGCCACTCTGAAATGTTGTTGCTTAGTCGCTAAGTCATGTCTGACTCTTTGCTATCCCATGGATTGTACAGTCCACCAGGCTCCTCTGTGCATGGAATTTCTCAGGCAAGAATACTGGAGTGGGTTGCCACCTCCTTCTCCAGGGGATCTTCCTGACCCAGGGATGAACCTGCCTCTCCTGCACTGGCAGCTGCATTCTTTACCACTGAGCCCCTCGGGAAGCCCACTAGGAAATTAGATAACAAACAGAAGATGGCTTGGATCAGGAGACCTAGTAAATGGAGACCCAAACCCAAAGTCCACAGGATTTGCGTCCTAATTATCCTCTCTGTTTCTGTTCTCTACAATCTGCTTATCTCTACTCCTCTGCCTTCACCAGCCTCTATTCCATTTACTCTCTTTCCCCACCACTGTCTTCTTTTTGCAATCATGAAGAAACAGATACATAAAGGTTGGTGCAGCACAGGTAAGACTATGTAGCAATGAGCTACATTTTGTAGAATCACATTTAAGATATGGAAGAATATTCTGGCTCTATGAAGTGAAAAATAAAAATTTACAAGGTAAGAGTTGTTGATCAAACATCTGTCATCTATCTGGAAAATGTCTAAAATGGTAATCTAACAGTCATCTCTGAGGAGATAGATACTTCTGATTTTCTGATTATTTCCTTAGTTTTCTACTGCTTTTGTAATAAAGTAAAAACATAATACTGTTATTTTCAAATCATCTAATTTTATATCCCTGTTTCTGAAAGCAACATCTTAGAAATATAGTTCATTCAAAAGGAGGCGTTTTCAATCCTTTTTTGTATAGTGTTCCTATAGTCCTTGTTTTAGAAGGACTATGCTCCCTTACTATATTTTAATTCTTTAAAAACAAGTTTTTCTTAACTGCTTAAAAAGTATCTTCCAGTATTTTTAAAAACTACTGTAAAAATTTTCGTCTTTCCTCTCTTGTCCCTCTCCCACCCACCAAAATAATTCTTGTTTGTGTCATTCATTTGAATCCCTGGTCCTTTCGGAAAGGAAGAGACTAGATACGGTTTATAAATCCAGTTAGCACAATGATTTCTTGAGTAGGACTATTAGCCCTGCCCTTTCAGGTGTCACTATCTTTTTTTTTTTTTTTTTTAACAAGCTATCGATCTCCCCCAAGAAAGTGGAGATAGAGATCAAAACGCAGCTAAGAAAATGCAGAAAGCGAGAGAAAATAAACTGGAAAGAAAAGCAGACCTAGGACAGTATTAAAATGGAAAGGAAGATAAAATTCTTAGAATAATAGACCTGTGAGGGACCTTGAGAGGTCACAGCGTCTCCGAATGTCTTTTAGGTAGACAGATATTCTGTAGTGGTCCCTCCTGCAATCTGTCTTGGTTCATGTGTTATTACTGTAATGCCCTAGTCTATCTTTGAACTTCTCATCAAAGATTTTTACTTGCTATAACTCATCAACGATTGATAATATAAGTTGGTGAATTTGGTGGTTTTTATTCACGGAAGAGAAAAATCCTTTTTGTTCCTTTAAGGAAGAAAAGACAGAACATAGGGGACATCTGATTACTTGGCCCCCGTGTCAACCCTTGAGGAAGTTTCCCTCCATAGGGCTGCTCTCATCTGACCCCGCAGAGTTAGGTTGATGAATCAGGCTGCTAAGTTTTACTGCAATCCCCTCCTTCACAGCAGAGAATTCTCCTCCTTCAGCAACAGCACAGGGAGGATTAGTGCCCAGATCCTCTGATCCCTAGTCTGGTGTACTGCTCACACATCATCTCTGGGCTAATCCTGAGATCTTGCTGCACCTCACTTCTCGACTGAATGAAATAGTATGTGGAGCCCATGGGGTGTACTGACATTCCTCACTAGAAAAACTATACTTTCTTTTCTCAATAAAGAAAGACTCTGATCTTATGTATGAAGCATTGCTCTCTCATAGGCATTTCACAATAAACATAATAAAGATTTTAGTTATTTTAAGATATTCTACAAGCAAAAGCCCTATAAAACCTACTACAGTTTTAAATTTAGGAGGAGACTCAAGGGATGAGAATTCGATCTCTATGTTGGGAAGATCCCTTGGAGGAGGAAATGGCAACCCACTCCAGTATACTTGCCTTGAAAATTCCATGGACAGACCAGTCTGGTGGGCTATAGTCCACGGGGTCGCAAAGAGTCGGACACGACTGAGTGACTGAGCGCATACACACAAATAATTCCTATTGTAGGAGAAATCTCACAAAATCTCATTAGGAAAGGGTCAAGTCTCTCATATTATCCCCAAACATTATTTTGCTATATTTGAATGTTATAACCTTATGATTTCATTGAAATCAGTGTGCTCTTAAAGAATATAGAACCACATGGTCATTTATCTATTATGTCTATATCATCTGTACCTCATTTTGAAAAAAGCATGTATGGCATCTAAATAGTTAAATAATTATCTAATTCAGGAAAACATTACAGAGTAGAAATGGCTTTGAAAACTAAAAAAGTCCTTGTATTCTTTGCATGTTAGCCTTCAAATATGAAATGAAAGAGTTATCCCTGTTGAGTATGTCACAGCGTCTGGAGAAATGCATCAAGTAGTGTTCAAGTCACTATTAACTTCACATAATACATATTAACCAGCTTTAAAATTCCACACAATACACTATACAGGATAATTCAAGGGAAATGCATGAATTTATAGCTGTATTTATAACTTGGGGTTTTTTAATATCTTATAAATAATAAGTACGAAATTCTTAAATCCCTCAATAGAAATACAACCTTATAATGGTACACTTGTCATGCATTATACTTCATGCAATTCTCATCACCATCTCATTAGGATGGTTTCCATTCATATCAATCATATACTTTTATAATTAATTTATTGCATCAGAAAAAAAGTTCTTATCCCATTACACTTATAACTCACAAGCTATTAGAGAAATTGATGTGGAAGAGGGGAGTCCACGTATATTTATTCCAACTATCTTCAGAGACTTTGGAATTTTGCTAAGTTTTCTTTTAAATATTTCTAACATGTGAAAACATCCAAGGTATTTCCCCAGGCCCTTCCTTTTTACATTGGTCACGTACTCTCTGGCACAGAATAACAGCCACACTCTCCTAGTGAGGTTTTGTGATATTTCTTCTACAATAGGAAGTATTTGTGTGTATGTGCTCAGTCACTCAGTCATGTCCGACTCTTTGCGACCCTGTGGACTATAGCCCACCAGGCTCTTCTGTCCATGGAATTTTCAAGGCAAGAATACTGGAGTGGGTTGCCATTTCCTCCTCCAGGGGATCTCCCCAACACAGGGATCAAACTCTCATTCCTAGAGAGTTCTCCTGCATTGGCAGGCAGATTCTTCACCACTGTACCACCTGGTGCAATATGAAACAAAGTGATATGAAAAAAACAAAAACAAAAAGCTTCCATTTCACACACAGAGCTATATAGCTTAAGTGACATTCTCAAGGGAGCAATGTCATATAAATTACGGGTTTATTTACTGTTCCGTTCAGTTCAGTCACTCAGTTGTGTTAGACTCTTTGCAACCCCATGAACTGCAGCACACCAGGCCTTCCCTGTCCATCACCAACTCCCGGAGTTCACTCAAACTCACATCCATCGAGTCAGTGATGCCACCCAGCCATCTCATCCTATGCCATCCCCTTCTCTTCCTGCCCCCAATCCCTCCCAGCATCAGTCTTTTCCAATGAGTCAACTCTTCGCATGAGGTGGCCAAAGTACTGGAGTTTTGGCTTTAGCATCATTCCTTCCAAAGAACACCCAGGACTGATCTCCTTTAGAATGGACTGGTTGGATCTCCTTGCAGTCCAAGGGACTCTAGAGAGTCTTCTCCAACACCACAGTAAGTAATTCTTTAATCATGAACATCCTGCTAAGGGCATTCTGCATATAACAGTCCTTCCTTAAAGCATTTATTTACCCAGGAGTCCAGTCAATGAGATTGGACCCACTCACATCCTTTTCTTTCTAAGGGTGTCTCTCTGGTAAAGAGTGAATTGATAGCAGGGTACCTACTATAATACCTTCCTCCCGCAGGGTATTTAGTAATATACAAGTCCTTTTTTTATTCCTCCTGTTTTTGCTATCTTTCTCTCTTTCCCAGAGAAATGCTATTCAAAAGTTGCCAGCCTTATTTATGCCAGGCAATTTCATTTACAAGTCACTTCTGAGCCAATTTCCTTTGTTCTTGTGAGAATTATCTGAATGGTCTATCTGACAGTGAAACTAAAATGAAAGTAGATAACAATGTTCTGAGTAATAGATATAAGGAAACTTATTTGGGTTTTTTTTTTTTTTTTAATGGCATTGGGGTAAGTTAGTCAAGATACATTAATTATCTTGAAGAAGCAGGGGAAAAGGCCCATCTGTTCTCTCATAGAAAGCATACTTCTGGTGAAATGAGATAATATCTAACGAAAGCTGGTATCTTCAAGAAGGTACTCATCATGAGAACAGTAAGGACAGATATATTTTTATTTCAAAAAGTGGTGAAACTGAGACTTTTTTTTCTGACTGAAGAACATTAGCACTGCAGGAACACTCTAGCTGTGACTATGCACATGGAAATGAAAGAAAATATGCATTTATAAGATCCCACTCTAATAGAGGCAAGAGACAGTAGTAGCTATACTAACACTGAGCAAGGTCTCTTCTTGCTCCTTCTCTAGATCTTCAATAGCAATGTGCCCTCACAGTGTCTTCAGGAAAAAGGCACCAACATCAAATTGTGCACACATTAATTTAGCAGGAGTGGCAGCAGCTGCAGAATTCCTCTCTTTGAGCTATTAGCAAAGGACTGTCCCTTGCACATGTTAGGCTGTGACAAGCTCCTAATCATAGTGATGGGAGGATCCCTGCATTCAGAAGATGTACCCAAGTCCTAGAACAAGGCAAATGGAGGAACACTGATTTGGCTTTGAGTATGGCCTGGCTGTGGAAAACCAGCAATCATGGCAGAAAGGGCAGTGCCTGCTGCACCACCAGTGGATCAGACACGTCTGCTCATGTTCCAGCTTGTGGCTGCCTTAAGCTTCAGCTGCAGCACCTCATTTGGTAGCCTACCATTGGCTCTCAGACAGCAGCGGTGGCATCTTCACTGTACAGACTTGAGTCTGACAACAAAAGGACAAGCATTAAGTCCAGGTTGATTCTGACAAAGGAAAGACAAAAAAAGAAAAAGAAAAGAAGGAAGGAAGAGACGGAAAGAAAAAGAGACAGCCATGTTGGAATACTGATGGGAGAAGGAATTCTGGAACAGAACAAAAAGATTCCCTATACTGGCAAAAATATGATAAAGAAACATTATGTTAATCTCCTTATCCAGGCAGGACCATGACATACAGGAGTCCAGGTTTGAAAAATGTGAACGATGCCCTTTAACTTGTGCAACTATCAGACTAGCTCCAGGTTGATGAACTATAGAATCTAGATGCACAAAGAAAACACCGAGTATTCTAATTTACATGAATTACAATTAATATATTTTGATTTAGCCAACATTTACTATCTGCCTTTCACAACCTCTGCTGTTGTTGTTCAGTCACCCAGTCATGTCCGACTCTTTGTGACCCCGTGGACCTCAGCAAACCAGGCCTGAAGTGTGCCCAAGTTCATGTCCTTTGCATTGGTCTTGCCATCCTGCCATCTCATCCTTTGATGCCCTCTTCTCCTGCCCTCAATTTTTCCCAGCATCACGGACTTTTCCAGTGAGTCAGCTGTTCACATCAGGTGACCAAAATACTGGAGTTTTAGCTTCAGCGTCAGTCCTTCCAATGAGTATTCAGGGTTGATTTCTCTTAAGACTGACTGGAGGAGAGAATGGCAAACCACCCCAGTATACCTGTCGTAGAAATCTCATGAACTGTATAAAAAGAACCTTTGCCGTAGCTTAAGTTAATTAAGAAGGGGCAGTCCTGACTCCCAGCCAGATGACTTATCATGTTGAAATAGAGGAGATGTTCAGGGAATTGTATTCCATAACTGTACTTGTTCAACTCTCATTAAGATAAAGTTTCAAAGAACTGCGTGGTCTACTAAGATTTTCTTGTACTTACATTGTGCTTAGTGTTTGTCAATCTGGATATATTATGATTTTACAAACTAAACCACATTTATATCCATATTTATATTGCTATCAATCAACTCATATGCATTTTAAAATGTTTTACTTTTATGTTATGTTTACTATATTATCAACAAATATCGACTATACTGATTGATAAAGGGGACACATGTTGATCCTACTATATTTCCAACACTCCTATTCCAGCTTGTGATTACCAATTGTTATGGGGAAACGATGACTGAGCACCTTTCACTGCATGAATCTCATGCCAGGTTTTTACTTCTTCCTCTTCCCCTTCTCTCTAGAAACACAAACTTTCTCATCAATATTCTTACTATTATAAATATCAATCTACACAAATTAATATTAAAACAGAATGTAATAAGATATGCAGACAAGTAAAAACACATTATTAACATTCTTCCCCACTATAAGGAAACATTACCTTAAAGCTTAAACATTTTAATGCTCAGTTTTCCACCTCTAGACTTAACTTTATTACATTGGTTAACTTTGGTTAACTAGGTAATCATGGAGAGAAAAAAAAAACTTGCTAGTGTCCAATATTCTTGTGATGGTCCTTCAGATCTCTGAAATTCATAAAAACTGAGATATTAAAAAGAGAATTGTTACCCCAACTCCAATCTGAGCTGGTTGGAAAATATCTAGACGTGGAATTAATTATGGATGCCGCAAAGACTCTAGAACAGAAGTCATCAAAACCTCTAATTTCTACTTTCCAAGTTTGTTTCTGGCACCATTTTTAAACTAAATTCTCAGAAACATCCCAATGCTAACATATCTAGAAATGCTAGATAAAATATAACAAATATCCTTCCAAATGCATAACTGAACTAACTAGAAAGTAAGGAGAGTCTCCAGAGAGTAGAATTCAAAAGAGAGATAGGAATCAGAATGGCAGGCTGATGCTGATGCCAAGGATGCCCTAAGGGAGCTTGTCAATGTCAGTAACCAAGAAGTTTAGGTTTTAATGGTTGTGCCCAGAACAGCAGAAATGACCTTGAGCCCAAGCAAGGTGATGTGTGAGAACAGAGTTTACATCAAAAGGACAGGAATGGAGTGGCACTGTTCCCCTATTCAAAGCTAGACTAGAAAAGACCCATGCGAAAAGGGATTAGTTGACAAGAAAACTTGTCTATCTTAGCCTCTAGTCTGCTAGGAAAAGTTAAAGGTCTACCCTGAGAATTTAACATTTCAGAAATTCCCCGACTCATGCATGCTAAATTTCTTCACTCATGCCTGACTCTTTTGTGATCCTGTGGACTGTAGCCCACCAGGCTCCTCTATCCATGGGACTCTCCAGGCAAGAATACTGGAATGGGTTGCCATTTCCTCCTCCAGAGGACATTCCTGAATCAGGGATGGAACTGCAGTCTCTTACCTTCCTGCTTTGGCAGGTGGGTCCTTTACCACTGGTGCCACCTGGCAGATTTGGCGATTTTTATGGAAAGTGAACACTAAAAAGTAGCACACGTTAGGTTAGTCTTTAGTTGGTAGTTTCTCGGGGCAACTGGCAGAAACTAAGTTCTTTCTGGAATGCTCATCTTCATTTCAGGCCTTGTGAGTGTTCCCATTAGATCTTCAGCATATATGAACTCACAATACCATAAAACCGAAACTCACATGAGGAAAGAAGCTGCCCCAAGAGGATGCGCAGAAAAATAAAGAGCACAGTTAGATCTCAAAGAAATGCAGATAATATAATCACCAGGAAAAAAAAAAAAAAACTAAAACAATGTCTATGTATATTTAAATGTTTGGGTTAGTATAAGTTATCAAAACTTGCCAGAGGAATATAATATTAAAAATGACAACCAGGCTCATATGAGAAAAATTAACCAGATGTTCTAGGCATAAAAATATAAAAAAACACCATTAAAACAGAATGTGCATATTAGATACGACTAAGAGATAAATACTGAATTGTAATATAGATAGTAGAAATTCACAAACTATCTCAGAGGAACAAAGGGATGGAAAATATGAAAGACACATAAAGGCAGATAAATCTCATTTGAGTTAAAGAAGAATGGAAAGCCTAGGAGGAGAAAAGATACCAGCTGATAACTTTCTATAACTGATGAAACATGTGACTATGCAGACTCAGCTAGAAGAATGAATTCTAAACGGGGCAAATACATGTAGACATATCAGATTAAAGTGGCCAATCATCAAAAAGAAAGAGATTTTTAAAGTCACCAAAAAGATAAAAGACCATCTGTATAATGACACCTTACATACATACACACACACATACACAAAAGGGGTTTCTGTAATCTATATAAATGTTGATCAAAGTATGCTTTTCTGAGGTGAGCTTGAGAAAATCACAGTTGCTTTCCTCCCAGGAGTCTCTTGATACATGAATAACAAAACTCCTAAAGTCACTATAGATTAAATGTTTCTGCTTTGTATACTCCTGTGGGATCCTCATAAGTATGTACCTGAGGGTTCTACGTCCTAGGCCTCTTCGTTTGATCTTCCACATGATAAAGTGATAATACACCCTGTTTATGGATGAAAAGCCATGCCTAGGTGCCTGCCCATACATCAGAGCCATTCTCTCTTGAATTGCCCTTGATGTAGGTGCCAGTGAAGTCAGATCATTTGGAGCCATCTAAATGCTATGATGTAAGTTTAAAGGACAGCTATGGTCATCCTCATGGGTAATTATCTGTGTATCAGCAATTATATCATTTTTTCTTTCTCTGTGTCTCCACCAGAGGACTGAGACCCCATTCCTCCCCACATTAAGCCACATCAGGAGGTACTCCTAAAGAATGTGTTTCATTGGCTTTTTTGTGAACATTTCTCAAATGGAATGGTAGGTTTAAATTAGATAATATCACATAAAACACCCAGCAGATGCAGTGGTAAAGAATCTGCCTGCCATAGTGGGAGATGCAAGAGACATAGGTTCAAGCCCTGTATCTGGATAATCCTCTGGAGGAGGAAATGGCAACCCACTCCAGTATTCTTGCCTGGAGAATCCCATGGACAGAAGCCTGGTGGCCTACAGTTCATGGGGTATCAAAGAGTGAGACATGACTATTCAACTGAGATACGACATAAGAACATAAAACACCTAGTTAGTATCAGTTCAGTCGTGTCCGACTCTTTGTGACCCCATGGACTGCAGCACGCCAGGCCTCCCTGTTCATCACCAACTCCCGGAGTTCACTCAAACTCATGTCCATGAGTCAGTGATGCCATCCGACGATCTCATCCTCTGTTGTCCCCTTCTTCTCCTGCCTTCAATCTTTCCCAGCATCAGGGTTTTTTCAAATGAGTCAGCTCTTCGCATCAGGTGGCCAAAGTATTGTAGTTTCAGCTTCAACATCAGTCCTTCCAATGAATATTCAGGACTAATTTCTTTAGGATGGACTGGTTGGATCTCGTTGCAGTCCAAGGGACTCGCAAGAGTCTTCTCCAACACCACAGTACAGACCCAGAAGTGTTCTTGGCACTCATTTGTCTCCTTCCATGGTAGAAGTGGCAGATTAGAGTCTCCTATAATTTTGTAATATTATGTATCATCTCTGAACTTCAGTTTTGCCACTTGTAAAATGAGTATAATACCTGTCTTATGGGAGACAGCTCCCCTGGTTGAAACTTCCACTGCTCTCAAAATAAGCATCAAATTCCATTGTCCTAAATTAAGAACCTTGATTTTTTTTTCTTTCTGATTTCCTCTTTATATACATCTAGCATCAGTCCCCTACTCCCATTCTTCATCTGGTCAAGGTAAAATATTTGTTTTTCCAAAATAAGCAATGTGCTCTCAGCATATCCTTTTGCCTAAAATACTTCTCTCTTTAATCCATCACACACCTACTTCCTATCCATATTCCTGTTCTCAATTTATGTGTCACTATTTCCTGTATGCCTCTCCTAACCCCCATCCATCTTTAGATTAAACACCTCTCCTGTGTACTAACTTTAAAACCCTGTGCAAACTCGTATAATTAACATTTTTTGCAGGTTTGCAATATTGAGTTTGTGTGTCTATATCTCCTGATAGACTTTAAAATTCTACAGGGCAGGAATTATAGTTATATTATTGTTGTAACAAAATAGCTACAGCACAGATTTTAGCAAATTGCAACAATTTATTAACATCTGTTGAATAAAAATAAGTAGGTTTGTGATGACTTTTATTAATGATGATTATAACTGAGGATCAATAGCTAATGATAATAGACTACCTTAAAATAACAATTACTCTCAATCAGGTGTGTTTTAAAGACACCCCACGCACCCTTTCTGTTAGGTAGTATTATTATTATTTCCATTTTATGAATGATATAGGAATGATATAGCACTGAGGCACAGAGTGGTAAAGATATTGCACAAGACATATGTGAGTTAGTGGTGAAGCCAAGATTTGAACTTGGGTCTACCTATCCACAGAATCTAAGTTTTACAATGCCTGCATTGTATCCAATAAATACTGGCCCCCTTTCAGTTGCCTTTCTTCTTCACCACTCCTGTCTCTTTCAGAGCTTCCTTCTCTCTTAGGCAGTCCAAGGATCTCATATTTGAATAATAGAGTACAAAGCAATCCTATCAATTCCCCCCCCCAACACACACACACAAAAGCCTCTTTTATGTGGATGAACAATGTGATAGCTGACTAATCAACCTGATGTTGGTCAGTGGAGCAAACCCCTTGATGTCTGGCTGAAGCCCTGCCATTTATTTTGCATGGCTAAAGGAAATTTGGATGGTATATTTTGTTGTGAATCCCGCAAGAGGTAACACAGTAAAATAAAAATCTATAAAAGACTGAGTGGGAAGACCACCTGTGGAATTCTATAAGGTCTTTGAGCCAAAGCCTGTGACATAGTAAAGAATCAGTATGGAATTCCAACCTCCTAATTACTTTGAAGATAGCACACACTGTCACCCGTGTCCACAGGCCCAGGGAGAGTTTTCCTGGAACCTCAGCAAGGATTAGGAAGCTCTGGAAGCCCAGTAATTGCTCTACACAGTGGACCACACCACCTCATTATCCTCTGAAGCTTATTGAAGTTACATATGCAACAGGAGCTGCTTGAAGGATGAATCAAATAAACTTGTCCTTGGAGAGATCATACATATGTATTAACCAAGACTTTAAAAAAGACTTTGATAGCAGCAAACTACCAGGTTGAATTGTAGATGAATTCGTGAGTAGAAAGAATTTAATCTTTTTTATCATCACTCACAAGGCAAGATTAAAACTAGAGTGAAGGTAAGTAATCTTAGCAATTAATTACTTCATCTTTACTAAAATATTTTCTTCATTTAATACACATTTATGTCTCATGATAATGCAGTGTTTTAAAAGGTTGTATAAAAGGTGTTGTATGCAAAAAAGAAAAAGCTATTACTTAATAAACATGACTATTCATAAAAGACCAACAAAGTGCAACTAAATAAAAACCTTGCATCTAAACTACAAATGGAAAGAATCTGAGCAACAAGTTTAAGGTGGAAAGAATAGGACAAGAAAATGAATTTGAGCTCCTTGAGAATAGGGAAAGTATTGTCTTCACAATATCTATTCTAAGTTCAACAAGTCATTTAGTAGATGCTCAATATACGCTGACTGGATTGAATTGCTTATTGAACAGAACTGGAAATCACAGAAGGAAAAGAAGGGGGACTACCCTCAAAAGGCACTGTTAGTCCTTTATATGAGTGCTCCAAAATTAGAGAGCATGGGCCAAAAGATGCCTACCACTTCTTTTGTAAATAAAGTTTTATTGGAACATACTGAAACAGAGTCATGCAAGTTTGTGTGTGAGCTGCATCTGCTTTCACACTACCCTGTGGCCCAGTCAACAGTACTTACTTCTGGTCTTTTACTCTCTGTTTGTTACAAGAAAATGCATACTATTTGGTCCTTTATAGGGCCAATCCCTGCCCTATATATTAATTGTGAAATGAAGAGAATTGCCATGATCTTCCACTATAAGTCTTTCCAGCATCATCAGTTTCAGCTTGGTTTATATTAGAAAACTTATGTGACCTTAAAAAATACCAACGGGCTAATGGGACAAGATATGGATGGAAAAAATAGTCAAAAGCATACAACAGTCATATTTAAAAATTCTGAATTCATACAGTTCTGAGTATGAGATGTGTGAGTAGTGAGATCTGGGGCTTAACTTCTAAGAATCCATTTTCTTTTTCAGAAAATAGGGATGAAAATGTTCATTTCATAGCATTGTCAGGAGGATAAAATGAAATAACATATTTGGAGCGCCTGGTTGGTAATGTGTTCAATAAATATGTTTTATAGTTTCATAAGACCAGCTAGTTAGTTAAACTTCACTTTCTGGCCTCTCTCCAATGGTATTAAAGAAGTAGGAACTGACAAGCTGTTTCAAAGTCCCCATCTAAAAGTAAAGGTGAATGTTTCCATGTTGGCTCCTAATCTTCTGCAGTTCTTAATAATAACAGTAATAACAGTAACAACCTAATAAATCTATCAAAAAGGAGTCCAAGTGCTTTGTTACAAAGGCCCTTGGATTTGAAGTTAGGGAATTAACCTAGTTGCAATGTTAAAATATCAAGTATCAAAAGGAATTAGAAGGCAGGCTTTCTCTATAAAAACATCAGAAAAATAACTGAAATTAAAAAGGTGCAGTATTGCAATAAGAATAGATAAATGGTTTAATGGAAGAAAAGCAGTAAGTGTTTGAGTGTGTGTGTGTGTTCAGATCAATAAGAAAAACTGGGCATACAATACAGGGACTGCTGACAAATGACTAACCCCTTGGAGAAAAAATAAAGTTATATGCCAAACTCATTACGTACATAAAACTAAATTCCATGTAGGTTAAAGAGTTATTGTTTTAATAATAAAATAACAAAAAGCATTAGAATAAAATACAATGTATATTTATATGAGAATATGGAGGACCTTCCAAAGGAAATAAAACCCTCCAGAACAATAAAAGAAAAAGGTAACATATCTGTTTGAATGAAAACTGAATCCTTACATGCAACTACAAAAATTCCAAGTAAAATTAAAGGATAAGTTATGTAACAGAGGAAACTTTTTGGAATATGTACAAACCACAAAGGTTTACGGTCAAGAATATATTGAAAAAGGTGGGACTCAAATCAAGATGTTGAAGTAAAAGGACATGGAACTCACCCTCATGAAGACATCAAAAATACATTTATAGGTGGAATAATTCTCACTGAAAACTAGCTGGACACTAGCAGAAAAACTCCAGTATAACCAAGGCTGTAAGAAAGACCCACATGGAATCAGGCAAGAAGGGAGGGAACATGATCAGGTTGGAATCTGTGTCCTGGGCTGGGACTAGAAGGAAAAGGGATGTTACATGGGTGGAAACCCTCCGTGAGGAGTGAGGAAAGGGAGACACATATCGTGTGCCCTAGCTCTGGGTTCTGACAAATGGAAGATGAGTCCCCTTGACAGGGTTGAAGGGCCAGTGGGACTAAGAGAATTACTGTGGGAAGCCTGGACTCCTGACATGAATAGTGCACAAATGCTTGTGTTTACCCAAAGCAGAGTGGAGAGGGTGGATTTAAATTATATGGGTGGCTAACGGGCTTTCTGCAACCATCTCAGTGCATATCCCAGTCTGAGCCGAGTGGATGTTCCAGCACTGCTTGCTGTACATGGCAGCTTCACAGTGAAATGTGAGCTGCCACAAACGGGTAAAGACCTTGGCCATGAAATGCTGAGGCAACTGAACCCCTCAGCAGCATCTGAGCAAGGAGTGGTTGGCCCCAGGTGGCATACTGCACAGGTGGCATATCAGACACAGTCCAGCCCTCAAAGGGTTGCCAGACCCCCACAGCCTATGCCCCAACTTTTGGCAAATACCCATACCAACCCCTCTTGCTCTAGCACTGTTCTCCTCTGGGGCAAGTGTGCTGGTGCTGGGAGAGGGATGAGCAACACTTACAGCGAATTGAACCTGCTAAGACCCAACGCTCAGGGCTTCTTGGCCCACAGCTTAAGAAATGACCCCACCCCTGACATGGCAGTGATGACCACTGAGGAGAGGGGAAGGCCCAGCTCATATATGGCTCTGGCCCTAACTCCTCTTGCTACCAAGACAGAGCTGCCAAAACATCCTGAAGAAAGATGTGACTTGTGCTCATGTCAAGTTTAGCTCTCCCACCAAAGCCACTGGGAACATGCAGACTATATAGGGATGTTCCCATAGGAGGATACCCATTCAAGGCTGCAACAGGCAACTGTTTAGGCTAATTTATACAGACAGAAAGTTAAGCCAAATAAGAAGATTGAGAAATCTGTCTCAATTAACCCAAGGGAAAATACCTAAAAACTAATAAATAAAACAGAAATAAATAATTTACCAGTAAAATAATTCAAACAATTGGCAATGAGAATGCTAACTAAAATTAGATAAAAGAATAGATGAATACAGTGAGAATTTTAACAAGAAACTGGAAAATATAAAAAAGAACTAGTCAGAACTGAAAGATACAATGGCTAAAATGGAAAACAGGCTAGAAATAATGAACAGTAGGGTAGGTGATACAGAACACATAAGCTATCTAGAAGATAGAATAATGGAAATTATCCAATCAGAACAGCAAAAAGACAAATTTTAAAATGAGAACATTTTAAGATATCTTTGGGATAACATCAAACTTACTTACTTATTCACTTTATAGGTTACAAAAGTAGAAAAGAGAGAAGGAGGTTGAAAACATATGAAATGATAATAAAAGTTCCCAATCCTAAAAAGGAAACAGATATCCAGGAAAACAACCACAGAGGGTCCCAAACAGCATGAACCCAAATAGACACACACTAAGACATACTGCAGTGAAAATGGATAAAAGTAAAATAAACTGAAAATCCCATTTGCAGCAAGAGAAAATCAAAGATCCTATTCAAGGAAATCCTTATAAGTCTATCAGCTGATCTTTCTGCAGAAACTTTACAGGCCAGAGGAGAATAGCATGATATATTTAAAATTGACAACAACAACAAGGACCAAAAAAAAAACACAAAAACCTGCTGTATAGGACATATTATCCAGCAAGATTATCATTTAGAAGTAGAGGAGAGATAAAGAGCATCTCAGACAAGCAAGAACTAAAAGAATTTATTGATACTAGACTGATCCTAATATAAATGTTAAAGGATCTTCTTTAAATGGAAAACACTAACAAGAAGCAAATGTCTATAGGAAATAAAAAATTAAAATAGGAGAGGTGAATATATATAGCAAATGCTGAGAATCAACTGTTTGAATGTCCCACATAAACATTAAAACACAAAAAATTGGAAAATCAAGTAAAATTATAAAAATCAATAAAGGATAATCATGAAATTATAAAATATGACATCCAAAATGCAAAGTGTGGGGGAAAAGAGTACAAAAAAATGTAGATCTTTTAGAAAGTGTTTGAATCTAAATGAATACTTGTAGAAAACAAATAAATATGTCAACATACATAAATCCTATGATAAACACAAATCAAAAAACTATAGCAGATACACAAAAATGAGACTATAACCATACTGCTAAAGAAAATAACCAAACCAAAAGAAAAGAAATATACCTATCAATAATTAATTTAAATAACAATGAATTAAATGCACCAATCAAAAGACAGAGTTTTGCCAAGAGAACGTACTGTTCATGGCAAACACCCTCCTCCAACAATACAAAAGACAACTGTATACATGGATATCAACAGATGGTCAGATTGATTATATTCTTTGCAGCTGAAGATGGAGAAGCTCTATACAGTCAGCAAAAACAAGACCAGGAGCTGACTCTGGCTCAGAATCATGAACTTCTTATTATAAAATTCAGACTTAAACTGAAGAAAGTAAAAAAAAAAAATTTTTTTTGAAGAGAGTATGGAAAACCACTAGACCATTTGGGTATGACCGAAATCAAATCCTTTACAATTATACAGTGGAAGTGACAAACAGATTCAAGGGTAGACCAAACAGACAGAGTGCCTAAGAACCATGGATGGAGGTTCATAACATTGTATAGGAGGTGGTGAGCAAAACCATTCCAAAGAAAAACAAATGCAAAAAGGCAAGATGATTGTCTGAGGAGGCCTTAACAACTAGAAGACAAGAAGAAAAGTGAAAGGCAAAGGAGAAAAGGAAAGATATACCCATCTGAAAGCAGAGTTCCGAAGAGTAGCAAGGAGAGCTAAGAAAGCCTCTTAAGGAACAATTCAAAGAAATAGAGGAAAACAATAAAACAGGAAAGACTGACTAGATATTTCTTCAAGAAAATTAGAAATACTAAAGGAACATTTCACGCAAAGATAGTCACAATAAAGGACAGAAATAGGACAGACCTAACAGAAGGAAAAGATATTAAGAAGAGGTGGCAACAATACACAGAACACCTATCCAAAAAAGTCTTAATGACCCAGATAACCATGATGGTGTGGTGACTCACCTCAAGTGGGCTTTAGGAAGCATTACTACAAACAAAGCCAGTGGAGGTGATGCAATTCCAGCTGAGCTATTTCAAATCCTAAAAGATGATGTTGTTAAAGTGCTGTACTCAATATGCCAGCATATTTGAAAATTCAGCAGTGGCCACAGAACTGGAAAAGATCAGTTTTAATTCCAATCCCTAACAAGGGCAATGATAAAGAATGTTCAAACTACTGCACAGTTCAGTTCAGTTCAATTCAGTTCAATCACTCAGTCATGTCTGACTCTTTGCGACCCCATGAATTGCAGCATGCCAGGCCTCCCTGTCCATCACCAACTCACGGAGTTCACTCAAACTCACATCCACTGAGTCGCTGATGCCATCCAGCCATCTCATCCTCTGTCATCCCCTTCTCCTCCTGCCCCCGATCCCTCCCAGCATCAGGGTCTCTACCAATGAGTCAACTCTTCACATGAGGTGGCCAAACTATTGGAGTTTCAGCTTCAGCATCAGTCTTTCCAAAGAACACCCAGGACTTATCTCCTTTAGAAGGGACTGGTTGGATCTCCTTGCAGTTCAAGGGACTTTCAAGAGTCTTCTCCAACATCACAGTTCAAAAGCATTAATTCTTCAGTGCTCAGCTTTCTTCATAGTCCAACTCTCACATCCATACATGACTACTGGAAAAAACATAGCCTTGACTAGATAGATCTTTGTTGGTAAAGTAATGTCTTTGTTTTTGAATATGCTATCTAGGTTGTTCACAACTAACCTTCCAAGGAGTAAGTGTCTTTAATTTCATGGCTGCAATCACCATCTGCAGTGATTTTGGAGCCCCCCAAAATAAAGTCTGACACTGTTTCCACTGTTTCCCCATCTATTTCCCATGAAATGATGGGACCAGATACCATGATATTCATTTTCTGAATGTTGAGCCTTAAGCCAACTTCTTCAGTCTTTTCTTTCACTTTTATCAAGAGGCTTTTTAGTTCCTCTTCACTTTCTGCCATAAGGGTGGTGTCATCTGCATATCTGAGGTTATTGATCTTTCTCCCAGCAATCTTGATTCCAGCTTTTGCTTCTTCCAGCCCAGCGTTTCTCATGATGTACTCTGCATATAACTTAAATAAGCAGGGTGACAAAATACAGCCTTGACATACTCCTTTTCCTATTTGGAACCAGTCTGTTGTTCCATGTCTAGTTCTAACTGTTGCTTCCTGACCTGCATATAGGTTTCTCAAGAGGCAGGTCAGGTGGTCTGGTATTCCCAGCTCTTTCAGAACTGTCCAGTTTGTTGTGATCCACACAGTCAAAGGCTTTGGCATAGTCAATAAAGCAGAAATAGATGTTTTTCTGAAACTCTCTTGCTTTTTTGATGATCCAGCGGATGATGGCAATTTGATCTCTCATTCCTCTGCCTTTTCTAAAACCAGGTTGAACATCTGGAAGTTCATGGTTCATGTACTGCTGAAGCCTGGCTTGCAGAATTTTGAGCATTACTTTACTAGCGTGTGAGATGAGTGCAATTGTGCGGTAGTTTGAACATTCTTTGGCATTGCCTTTCTTTGGGATTGGAATGAAAACTGACCTCTTCCAGTCCTGTGGCCACTGCTGAGTTTTCCAAATTTGCTGGCATATTGAGTGCCACGCTTTCACAGCCTCATCTTTCAGGATTTGAAATAGCTCAACTGGAATTCCATCACCTCCACTAGCTTTGTTCGTAGTGATGCTTTCTAAGACCCACTTGACTTCACATTCCAGGATGTCTGGCTCTAGGTCAGTGATCACACCCTCATGATTATCTGGGTCATGAAGATCTTTTTTATACAGTTATTCTGTGTATTCTTGCCACCTCTTCTTAATATCTTCTGCTTCTGTTAGGTCCATACCATTTCTGTCCTTTATCGAGCCCATCTTTGCATGAAATATTCCCTTGGTATCTCTAATTTTCCTGAAGAGATCTCTAGTCTTTCCCATTCTGTTGTTTTCCTCTATTTCTTTGCATTGATCACTCAGGAAGGCTTTCTAATCTCTCCTTGCTATTCTTTGGAACTCTGCATTCAGATGTTTATATCTTTCCTTTTCTCCTTTGCTTTTCACTTCTCTTCTTTTCACAGCTATTTGTAAGGCCTCCTCAGACAGCCATTTTGCTTTGAATTTTCTCATTTCACATGCTCATTTCACTGAAGAAGTTGGCTTAAAGCTCAACATTCAGAAAATGAAGATCATGGCTTCTGGTCCCATCACTTCATGGGAAATAGACGGGGAAACAGTGGAAACAGTGTCAGACTTTATTTTTGGGGGCTCCACAATCACTTAAGATGGTGATTGTAGCCATGGAATTAAAAGACGCTTACTCCTTGGAAGGAAAGTTATGACCAACCTAGATAGTATATTCAAAAGCAGAGATATTACTTTGCCAACAATGGTCCGTCTAGTCAAGGCTATGGTTTTTCCAGTGGTCATGTATGGATGTGAGAGTTGGACTATGAAGAAAGCTGAGCATCGAAGAATTGATGCTTTTGAACTGTGATGTTGGAGAAGACTCTTGAGAGTCCCTTGGACTGCAAAGAGATCCAACGAGTCCATTCTAGAGGAGATCAGTCCTGGGTGTTCATTGGAAGGACTGATGCTGAAGCTGAAACTCCAATAGTTTGGCCACCTCATGTGAAGAGTTGACTCATTGGAAGAGACCCTGATGCTGGGAGGGATTGGGGGCAGGAGGAAAAGGGGACAACAAAAGATGAGATGGCTGGATGGTATCACCGACTCAATGGACATGAGTTTCAGTGAACTCCAGGAGTTAGTGATGGACACAGAGGCCTGGTGTGCTGTGATTCATGGGGTCACAAAGAGTTAGATATGACTGAGCGACTAAACTGAACTATGGTGACCAATGAAGTTACCCAGAGTGGACTTCCTCACTTTGGCTGGACTCCACAAGGAACCAGAGCCTTGGTACCAGCAGTGGCCTCTGTGCCCATCCGCCTCTCAGGGAGTGCAGATGAATTTGGGTATGTCTCTCCTGGTTTTCGAATCTCGCATATTGTTGCATTTCTGAGTTTTATTTGGTGGTGGAGCAGGTTACCTGACCCCCTCCCAGTAGGAAAGATACTGGGAAATTTGGTTGAAACATACCAAGAAATTCCCACCCAGGCAAAAGATCCTGGTTAGGAGGCTGGCTTAAAGATGCCAGGGGAATTACCCACTCAGTGGAAAGGTACTGGGTATGGGGGGCTTGTTTGGAGAAAAAAAATCAAGGAATACCAGGGGCTTGGTTGAAAGATACTGAGGTCGCTCCATTGTAGAGGACTGAATGGTCTTGGCTGAGTGGTTGAGAGGCTTCTGGACACTTTTCCTCAGTTTGACTGCCATTATAGAATTTGTAAGGATAAAAGTGAGGAAAATACATGAGAGCTTTGCTCTGAAGAAAACAGACAAGACTCCTCCCGGCCGGTTTTGGTTTTCTCAGGTGACTGAGAAATTTACGGGAGTGGTGGAGATGTAGTTCTCATACTGTGCAGTGGTGCCATAGGGAAACCCACTTATTAATTAAAATACTTGCTCATCCAGGGGTTGCACATAAGAATTGGCCGTTCAGCAACCTGAGCAGCCACAGTGGTCTTGGATTGCAGGAGGCAGAATCCAAGACACGTAAGATGAGCTGAAATGACTCTGGGGTGACTCCTGGAGGAATTAAGCTCACAAGCAGCACATGGGGCACTACACAAGTTCACTAGTGACTTTCATCCCTGAACAAATTCAGCCTAAAATGGGAAAAAGAATCTCTCAAAAATAGAAATAAAGGGGTGTCAGAAAGCCAGCCTCTGACCAATAAAAGCCAGATTCATGTATAATACATACGGAGCTTATAGTTGCAAGTACCTAGTTAACTGGATAACTTACACTAAAAGAAATCTCAACCTAAAATGGCCAAATTGGGGTTCTTTCAATATTCAATATTGATATTTTTGCACACACAATTAGAAAAGGCTGGCCATCCTTACTTTGGCTAGTATCTAGATGCTTCTAAAACAGGAAATGATAGAGCAACTTCTTCACAGGAAACCAAAAAGAAATTGCTTGAAACTTTACCAAAACTTCAAAAAGGTTGCTGGACCTTTGCTAGGTTTCAGGTCTAGTAGAACTGGGAAGTCACGTTTGGCATTTATGCCATTTGGCTTTTGATTTCTGGGCATCAATTTACCATCTTTTGGGGGCCCTCTTGCCACCTGATTTTTGATTTCTGAGCATCTCTTTGTCTTTTGTTTCATTTGGAGTGTGACTCCTGGCTGGTGATATTCTGGTTCAGTTTAGTTTTGTTGATTTGGTTTGAGAGCACAGACATCTGGTACAAACTGCTAATATAGGAATTGTCCACTCTAAGGTTCCACACTCCACCTGGGAACCCCTTTGGGGAAAAAAAAATTTTTTTTGGACTGGTCAATCGATAGCTATAATCCTATGACAAGAAAAATGTCCTAAAAATATTAGATCTTTATTGACAAAGGATAGCAAAATGGACTGAAGTTCCCTTATGTCCAGGACTTCCTCCTGTAATCAACAGCCTGGAACTGATCAAACTAAGACCCATACTTCCCCAGAGGGACAATCCTTGCTGGAACCAATCTGCCCTTGTTATCAGGACCAAGTTGAACATTATCTGGTCTACATTTGGACTATAAAACTAGGGTCACAGAAAAATACAATTTTTGACAATGTGGTCACAATATTCTTTAAACTCCAGAGAAAGCTTAAAGAAAAAAAAATATCTCTTTAAGAATTCTTGCCCTGAGGAAATAACTCCTTCTATACCTTTAAACCATAGCTGTCCAGATCACTTATGTAGACCATCTCTAATTCCTGAAATCAAAAGGAAAAAAAAAAAAAAGCCTTTTAAAATCTTATTCTAATCATTTTTTAAAACTAGTATTCATAACTAGTTTGGAAAACAAACTATAAACTAGTTTCCAAAACAAAGTTTGGAAAATAAAGCTATAGGAACTCTTGTGTCTATTTGGATATATGTATGTCTCAGTGTGTCTTTTTTTTTTTTTTTTTTGGATAATATTGCTGAGATCAGTTTGTAATTGAGCTCTAATCTAATTGGCCTTTTAAAAAAAAGTAAGCACTTACAATCAAATAATTCTAAATACAAGAGAAATTAACCTAAATGAATTTCAGGTTCACATGAACTGGAAAATATTTGGTATTAAATGCCTGATATTAATGTTTGTTTGTTGATCTAACTAATATAGACATGTCTACAGTACTGGAAGAGGTCAGTTTTCATTCCAATCACAAAGAAAGGCAATGCCAAAGAATGCTCAAACTACCACACAACTGCACTCATCTCACATGCTAGTAAAGTAATGCTCAAAATTCTCCAAGCCAGGCTTCAGCAGTACATGAACCATGAACTTCCTGATGTTCAAGCTGGCTTTAGAAAAGGCAAAGGAACCGGAGATCAAATTGCCAACATCTGCTGGATCATGGAAAAAGCAAGAGAATTCCAGAAAAACCTCTATTTCTGCTTTATTTACTATGCCAAAGCCTTTGACTGTGTGGATCACAATAAACTCTGGAAAATTCTGAAAGAGCTGGGAATACCAGACCACCTGACCTGCCTCTTGAGAAATCTGTATGCAGGTCAGGAAGCAACAGTTAGAACTGGACATGGAACAACAGACTGGTTCCAAATAGGTAAAGGAGTTCATTAAGGCTGTATATTGTCACCCTGTTTATTTAACTTATATGCAGAGTACATCATGAGAAACACTGAGCTAGAAGAAACACAAGCTGGAATCAAGATTGCCGGGAGAAATATTAATAACCTCAGATATGCAGATGACACCACCCTTATGGCAGAAAGTGAAGAGGAACTAAAAAGCCTCTTGATGAAAGTAAAAGTGGAGAGTGAAAAAGTTGGCTTAAAGCTCAACATTCAGAAAACGAAGATCATGGCATCTGGTCCCATCATTCATGGGAAATAGATGGGGAAACAGTGGAAAGTGTCAGACTTTATTTTTGGGGGGCTCCAAAGTCACTGCAGATGGAGACTGCAGGCATGAAATTAAGAGACACTTACTCCTTGGAAGAACCAATCCCACGTCCAAGGAGCCGTGGCTGCATGGGCACAGGAGGGCCTAGAGGAGCTATCCAACGTTGAAGGGTAGGAAGGGCGGCAGTGAGGAGATACCCCTTGTCCAAGGTAAGGAGCAATGGCTGCGCTTTGCTGGAGCAGCCGTGAAGAGATAGCCCATGCCCAAGGTAAGAGAAATCCAAGTAAGACGGTAGGTGTTGCCAGAGGGCATCAGAGGGCAAACACACTGAAACCATACTCACAGAAAACTAGTCAATCTAATCACACTAGGACCACAGCCTTGTCTATTTCAATGAAACTAAGCCATGCCTGTGGGGCAACACAAGATGGGCAGGTCATGGTGGAGAGATCTGACAGAATGTGGTCCACTGGAGAAGGGAATGGCAAACCACACCAGTATTCTTGCCTTGAGAACCCCATGAAAAGTAGGAAAAGGCAAAATGATAGGATACTAAAAGAGAAACTCCCCAGGTCAGTAGGTGCCCAATATGCTACTGGAGATCAGTGGAGAAATAACTCCAGAAAGAATGAAGGGATGGAGCCAAAGCAAAAACAATACCCAGCTGTGGATGTGACTGGTGATAGAAGCAAGGTCCGATGCTATAAAGAGCAATATTGCATAGGAACCTGGAATGTCAGGTCCATGAATCAAGGCAAATTGGAAGTGGTCAAACATGAGATGGCAAGAGTGAATGTCGACATTCTAGGAATCAGCGAACTAAAATGGACTGGAATGGGTGAATTTAACTCAGATGACCATTATATCTACTACTGCGGGCAGGAATCCCTCAAAAGAAATGGAGTGGCCATCATGGTCAACAAAAGACTCCAAAATGCAGTTCTTGGATGCAATCTCAAAAATGACAGAATGATCTCTGTTTGTTTCCAAAGCAAACCATTCAATATCACAGTAATCCAAGTCTATGGCCCAACCAGTAACACTGAAGAAGCTGAAGTTGAACGGTTCTATGAAGACCTCCAAGACCTTTTAGAACTAACACCCAAAAAAGATGTCCTTTTCATTATAGGGGACTGGAATGCAAAAGTAGGAAGTCAAGAAACACCTGGAGTAACAGGCAAATTTGGCCTTGGAATATGGAATGAAGCAGGGCAAAGACTAATAGAGTTTTGCCAAGAAAATGCACTGGTCATAACAAACACCCACTTCCAACAACACAAGAGAAGACTCTATACATGGACATCACCAGATGGTCAACACCGAAATCAGATTGATTATATTCTTTGCAGCCAAAGATGGAGAAGCTCTATACAGTCAGCAAAACCAAGACCAGGAGCTGACTGTGGCTCAGACCATGAACTCCTTATTGCCAAATTCAGACTGAAATTGAAGAAAGTACGGAAAAGCACTAGACCATTCAGATATGACCTAAATCAAATCCCTTATGATTATACAGTAAAAGTGAGAAATAGATTTAAGGGCCTAGATCTGATAGATAGAGTGCCTGATGAACTATGGAATGAGGTTCGTGACATTGTACAGGAGACAGGGATCAAGACCATCCCCATGGAAAAGAAATGCAAAAAAGCAAATGGCTGTCTGGGGAGGCCTTACAAATAGCTGTGAAAAGAAGAGAAGCCAAAAGCAAAGGAGAAAAGGAAAGATATAAACATCTGAATGCAGAGTTCCAAAGAATAGCAAGAAGAGATAAGAAAGCCTTCTTCAGGGATCAATGCAAAGAAATAGAGGAAAATAACAGAATGGGAAAAACTAGGGATCTCTTCAAGAAAATCAGAGATGCAAAAGGAACATTTCATGCAAAGATGGGCTCGATAAAGGACAGAAATGGTATGGACCTAACAGAAGCAGAAGATATTAAGAAGAGGTGGCAGGAATACACAGAAGAACTGTACAAAAAAGATCTTCACGACCCAGATAATCACGATGGTGTGATCACTGACCTAGAGCCAGATATCCTGGAATGTGAAGTCAAGTAGGCCTTAGAAAGCATCACTATGAACAAAGCTAGTGGAGGTGATGGAATTCCAGTGGAGCTATTCCAAATCCTGAAAGACGATGCTGTGAAAGTGCTGCACTCAAATATGCCAGCAAATTTGGAAAACTCAGCAGTGGCCACAGGACTGGAAAAGATCAGTTTTCATTCCAATCCCAAAGAAAGGCAATGCCAAAGAATGCTCAAACTACCGCACAATTGCACTCATCTCACACGCTAGTAAAGTAATGTTCAAAATTCTCCAAGCCAGGCTTCAGCAGTACGTGATCCATGAACTTCCTGTTGTTCAAGCTGGTTTTAGTAAAGGCAGAGGAACCAGAGATCAAATTGCCAACATCTGCTGGATCATGGAAAAAGCAAGAGAGTTCCAGAAAAACATCTCTTTCTGCTTTATTGACTATGCCAAAGCCTTTGACTGTGTGGATCACAATAAACTGTGGAAAATTCTGAAAGAGATGGGAATACCAGACCACCTGATCTGCCTCTTGAGAAAATTGTATGCAGGTCAGGAAGCAACAGTTAGAACTGGACATGGAACAACAGACTGGTTCCAAATAGGAAAAGGAGTTCATCAAGCCTGTATATTGTCAGCCTGCTTATTTAACGTATATGCAGAGTACATCATGAGAAATGGTGGACTGGAAGAAACACAAGCTGGAATGAAGATTGCCGGGAGAAATATCAATAACCTCAGATATGCATATGACACCACCCTTATGGCAGAAAGTGGATCTAAAAAGCCTCTTGATGAAAGTGAAAGTGGAGAGTGAAAAAGTTGGCTTAAAGCTCAACATTCAGAAAACAAAGATCATGACATCCGGTCCCATCACTTCATGGGAAATAGATGGGGAAACAGTGGAAACAGTGTCAGACTTTATTTTTCTGGGCTCCAAAATCACTGCAGATGGTGACTGCAGCAATGAAATTAAAAGACGCTTACTCCTTAGAAGGAAAGTTATGACCAACCTAGATAGCATATTCAAAAGCAGAGACATTACTTTGTCAACAAAGGTTCGTCTAGTCAAGGCTATGATTTTTCCTGTGGTCATGTATGGACGTGAGAGTTGGACTGTGAAGAAGGCTGAGCACCAAAGAATTGATGCTTTTAAACTGTGGTGTTGGAGAAGACTCTTAAGAGTCCCTTGGACTGCAAGGAGATCCAACCTGTCCATTCTGAAGGAGATCAGCCCTGGGATTTCTTTGGAAGGAATGATGCTAAAGCTGAAACTCCAGTACTTTGGCCACCTCATGTGAAGAGTTGACTCACTGGAAAAGACTCTGATGCTGGGAGGGATTGGGGGCAAGAGGAGAAGGGGACAACAGAGGATGAGATGACTGGATGGCATCACTGACTCAATGGACGTGAGTCTGAGTGAAGTTCCCGGAGTTGGTGCTGGACAGGGAGGCCTGGCGTGCTGTGATTCATGGGGTCGCAAAGAGTCGGACACGACTGAGCGACTTCACTTTCACTTTCACTAAGAGTAATTAACATTAAGTAGAATATTTCCAGAGAAGGCAATGGCAACCCACTCCATTACTCCTGCCTGTAAAATCCCATGGACGGAGGGGCCTGGTGCGCTACAATCCATGGGGTTGCGAAGAGTCGGACACAACTGAGCCACTTCACTTTCACTTTTCACTTTCCTGCATTGGAGAAGGAAGTGGCAACCCACTCCAGTGTTCTTGCCTGGAGAATCCCAGGGACGGCAGAGCCTGGTGGGCTGCCGTCTATAGGGTCACACAGAGTCGGACACGACTGAATTGACTTAGCAGCAGCAGCAGCAGCATAATATTTCCATTGTACCTAGGTTCAATATAAGTTAAATATTATTATATCTTTTACAAGTTTGTCAGCAAGGGAATTACCTCGAGTGAAGAAACTTCTAAAAAATGTAAATGAGATATGAGCCTTTAGATAAACTCTATCGAGAAAAATTGTGCTTTAGGAATGTCTGTCTAAAATAGTCTCTTCGGATTGGGGTAACTTGAATTTCTAAGGGTTGTGCTAAACTAAGTGTATGAAGTCTATTGAATAGCTAGGTCATTTCCAAATAAAATAGAATTTTGAAACATTTATTACTGAACACCAATTTCGTCTTACAGAGAAACTACAGAGATTTGGGACTAAAAATGAATATTTGGTGCCTTCTTAAAATGTTCTAAGAAAGCAAAGGTTTTAGAAATTATCACTGGTATTTATGCTTACCAATCTATAAAACGTTAATATAAAAGTCAGTTATTGGTTGCTTAAGGAAAGTAGGAAGTGTGTTTTCGGTAAAGAAAGTATGAGGAATGGAACTGCATTTTGTGAAGGGAAAAGGAAGTAAGCCTGACTTACAGGTGGCTTTTTAGGATGCAAGAACAAAATAATGAGTACAGGAAAGTGGTAAGAAGGTTTGTGCAAAGTGAACCATGAGAAAAGAGTTTTGTGCATGGTTTAAAATAAGTTTAAAATAAATTTAATTAAGTTTACTTTTTAAATAAAGTAAGCTGGTGCAACACTTGAATTTAGCTTTTATTTTAAGATGACACCTTTTCTTCAGATATTGAACTGCCTTTGATAATAGATTTAAGTGTCTTTATCTCTTAAATGATCTGTTCTGAAATTCGTGGTTGTTACTTTGGCTAAGTGAATAGCTATGGTTTCACAATGACCTATAATCCTATCTGACTGAGTGTTCTAAACCTTTTTGATAATTGTTGATAAAACTTCCTAAATCATTCTAATGAAGAACTTGATTTCTGGCTAACTTTGTGATGCTTCAGAGGGCCCCTGAAACATCCCAAAGAAGGATATTACACTAAATAGGTTCATTTTGTATACAGAATTACATGAGGAGTATTGTCAAGTGAGTAATAAGTCTCGGGTTATATTGTATGGTAAATGTTACTAATATAGATATCCCAGAAACTGTATGGAGTTCCTAAAATTCTGATATGTTTGAGTAAAATGTTATCAGGCATAATTCTAGTTTTCTATTATCTCAAAATAATCTAATATCTCAAAATATTGTCATAGCACAAACCAAGTTTTGCAAAACCGCTTCCTATTCAAGAAGATTTATAGTAAGGACTTTTGGATAAATACTAGTTTCTGAACTGGATAAGGATTCTAATGGAAAACCTGATGACTTCACAAAGGTTAACAAAAGGATTGAATGAACTGGTGAATATGCTTATAAAATTTATGGTGTCTATCTGAAAAATTACTGATTTAAATCTGTGTTTTCCAGCTGTAAGGAAGAAAAAAAAAAAAACAAAAAACTTCCCCTCAAACTAATTAAGACAGTAATTTGGTAAAGTTATATTTTATAAATAAATTGAAACATTTATCTTTTCTATCTGAACCCTCCAGAGATTGGAAGCTCTTAGTTTCCAGTTTACTTAACTTTATCAGATAAGTTAGGAAGGCTATCTCACTAACAGGTACAGAAATCTCATGGAATTTTGGAGACCTTGAGAAGGGAGGAATTCACTTAGATTTGTTAGGCAAAATTTGTGATAAGCCTTTGGCATGACTTTCCTAGCCCTAAAGGTTTTATTTTAAAAGTTCAGTCTGAGACTTTATAAAAGTTTCAGCAAAGCAAAAGGGTCTATGATCAATTATGATTCTATAAATCATCAGGCCAAGTCTGTTGAGATCAGACCTATATCACAAACAAGTCTTAATTTGGTTATGTTCAGTAAAAATGACCATGATTTTATGGAGCAAAAGATGTTTCAATGAATGTTAAATCACAGTTTTTTAATGGAGGTCTGTATCTACCAATGGTCATTTCCTGGATAGTTCTTTGCTGTTAGGGTATATTAATGTAAAATTTAATTGAATTATTAAAGGACACTCTAGGGTTGTTTCTGAAGCTTCTTTCAGTAATCTGTCTTTGGATGAAGATCAGATGCCTCACACAAGACCTGTAACCAAGACTGGGAGAAGACATAATTTAAGGAACTGTCTCCAACCTGGATGGAAGGACCTTTCTGTCAGGTACTCTTAACTAGCTCAAGCCCAGGGAAATTGACTCGGGTTAACTCCCACTTCAAAGGCCCCTAAGCTAGACCAGTCTATAGAGAGGCCTGCTGACCTCAAACTCATCTTAAAACAATGCTCAGAGGTAACTACACTACACTAGGATGAGAAGAAGACAACATCAGAAGTAGACAGCTTGCCCAAGATGCTGATGTGACTTGTATGATCATTTATAATGTTTGCTTGATTCCTTGGACCTACGCCTATCAATCAAATGTTTTCTATCATGGACATGATTCTATGCTAGTTTAAAACTCAATCCAATTGTTGGGTTGTGGCCACTTACCTGTGTCTAGTACTTCTGGGTTACCTTGGTGGATTGGGTAGGGCTCGGTGGATTAGATTTCTAGGGCTCAGATTGGATATCCCCTAAGAAATTTATTTAGATGAGAGTTCAGTCATGTTCTATCTATTCATTAGATTACTAAATGGGATCCTCTCACCTGGCCAATTAACAATACCTGCTCTGATGCTGGCCATAGATTTAAGTTTTCTCTTAGGGTCATTCAAACTCAGTCGGAATGACAAGCTGTCTCAATAAAAAATTAGCCTCTCATCTGTTAAAAGGAAAAGACCCACAGTTATGGGAAGAATCTACATGGTTAACACCAGACTATGGTTATTTAAGTCTAAAAGCTCCTCTAAGCTGGGAATGGTTAAATCATACTAACAATAATCAACCTGGTCATTATGAGACAAGGCTGGGTGCTTTGGGAACTATACCCTTAGAGAGAGTGATTGGTAGGCAACTCAGTGGATTTGTGGCACTAATTTATGGCCTTTACATCTACAGGGGTGGATATGAAGGTGTAGCCTGAGATTCCTATGAATTTAAGGTCATACACATTAACAAATTAGAGGTAACCCTAACCAATCTACCATTGGTATGAACCCAGTGGGTCAAAGATCTGTATTCTACTGGAATGACCATTTAGCAGCTTTATGTGTGTGTGTGTGTTTGTGTGTTTATGTGTGCCTTCATTGGGGTTGGAGGATGTATTTGGCCATATCGGAGCCTTAACTTTCATAAGCTTTAAATGATAGTATCTGGGCTATTAGCCTATTGAATTCTGAGATCTCTATGATAAGAAAGACAGTGTCTCATAACTTCAAGGCCCTTTACACCTTCTAGCATCTCAGGAAAATATCTGTGCTATAATTCAAAGTGAATCCTATATTTTCATACCTGATAAATCCTTTAATGTAACACATTTGATGAACCACATGAAAAATCAGATTTCTGCTTTAAGTGATTCATTCCCTAGTCTTGATCATCTTTTTTAAAAAACTGGTTTGGTGTGGGAGGCTAATGGCTAAAATATTTACTTTTAATTCCACTAATGTTATTAACTATACCATTTGCATTTTGCTTGTTTGACAAGATTATTATTTCTTGTACTACCAAGTGTATGACTGAAGCTCCAATGAAAATGATGACTAGACATGAAGCAGTTGATCAAATGTGTAGCTCAATATATGATCAATGATTGTAATAATGTAACTCTAGATATGGGAAGATCCAATGAAAGGGAATACTTTCCTGGACCCTAACTAGAAGACAGGTGTCCAGAGATCTTTGACTATTAAGACCTAGTCCAGTAATAGCACATTGAGTGGCCTATCAACAAAAAACTTCTTCAGAACTGGGAATGAGCTTTCCCAGCAATGTGGGACAAAATGGTCATGAAGTGCCACCCAAAGTATGGCCGGATTTATGACCACAAAGGGGCTGTGTCAATTACAAATTGGCATTTACCAAGAGCATTTCAAATGACTGAACAAAGGCATTTGCCATCTGCCTCTATGGAGACTGAACCCCATGCTGCCATGGCTGTTGACCTTCAACAACCCCTGAGGGAATTCAGGGTGGAGTGAGGTACTCTGTGCTCCATGGAATCTGGTGGAACAGGTCTTTAGATAGTTGGATGTTTCTACGAACAGATTTTATGATCTCAATCCTTGCATCTCCTCATATCTATCAGAGATTAGTCGCTCAGTCGTGTCCAACTCTTTGCGACCCCATGAATCGTAGCATGCCAGGCTTCCCTGTCCATCACCAACTCCCGGAACATCACTCAGACTCACGTCCATCGAGTCAGTGATGCCATTCAGCCAACTCATCCTCTGTCGTCCCCTTCTCCTCCTGCCCCCAGTCCCTCCCAGCATCAGAGTATTTTCCAATGAGTCAACTCTTCACATGAGGTGGCCAAAGTACTGGAGTTTCAGATTTAGCATCAGTCCTTCCAAAGAAATCCCAGGGCTGATCTTCTTCAGAATGGACTGGTTGGATCTCCTCACAGTCTAAGGGACTCTCAAGAGTCTTCTCCAACACCACAGTTCAAAAGCATCAATTCTTTGGTGCTCAGCCTTCTTCACAGTCCAATTCTCACATCCATACATGACCACAGGAAAAACCATAGCCTTGACTAGACAAACCTTTGTTGGCAAAGTAATGTCTCTGCTTTTGAATATGCTATCTAGGTTGGTCATAACTTTCCTTCCAAGGAGTAAGCGTCTTTTAATTTCATGGCTGCAGTCATCATCTGCAGTGATTTTGGAGCCCAGAAAAATAAAGTCTGACACTGTTTCCACTGTTTCCCCATCTATTTCCCATGAAGTGATGGGACCGGATGTCATGATCTTTGTTTTCTGAATGTTGAGCTTTAAGCCAACTTTTTCACTCTCCACTTTCACTTTCATCAAGAGGCATTTTAGTTCCTCTTCACTTTCTGCCATAAGGGTGGTGTCATCTGCATATCTGAGGTTATTGATCTTTCTCTCAGCAATCTTGATTCCAGTTTGTGTTTCTTCCAGTCCAGCATTTCTCATGATGTACTCTGCATAGAAGTTAAATAAGCAGGGTGACAATATACAGGCTTGATGAACTCCTTTTCCTATTTGGAACCAGTCTGTTGTTCCATGTCCAGTTCTAACTGTTGCTTCCTGACCTGCATACAAATTTCTGAAGAGGCAGATCAGGTGGTCTGGTATTCCCATCTCTTTCAGAATTTTCCACAGTTTATTGTGATCCACACAGTCAAAGGCTTTGGCATAGTCAATAAAGCAGAAAGAGATGTTTTTCTGGAACTCTCTTGCTTTTTCTATGATCCAGCGGATGTTGGCAATTTGATCTCTGGTTCCTCTGCCTTTTCTAAAACCAGCTTGAACATCAGGAAGTTCACGGTTCACATATTGCTGAAGCCTGGCTTGGAGAATTTTGAGCATTACTTTACTAGCCTGTGAGATGAGTGCAATTGTGCAGTAGTTTGAGTGTTCTTTGGCATTGCCTTTCTTTGGGATTGGAATGAAAACTGACTTTTTCCAGTCCTGTGGCCACTGCTGAGTTTTCCAAATTTGCTGGCATATTGAGTGCCACACTTTCACAGCCTCATCTTTCAGGATTTGGAGTAGCTCAACTGGAATTCCATCACCTCCACTAGCTTTGTTCGTAGTGATGCTTTCTAAGGCCCACTTGACTTCACATTCCAGGATATCTGGCTCTAGGTCAGTGATCACACCATCGTGATTATCTGGGTCGTGAAGATCTTTTTTGTACAGTTCTTCTGTGTATTCCTGCCACCTCTTCTTAATATCTTCTGCTTATGTTAGGTCCATACCATTTCTGTCCTTTATCGAGCCCATCTTTGCATGAAATGTTCCTTTGGTATCTCTGATTTTCTTGAAGAGATCCCTAGTCTTTCCCAATCTGTTGTTTTCCTCTATTTTTTTGCATTGATCGCTGAAGAAGGCTTTCTTATCTCTTCTTGCTATTCTTTGGAACTCTGCATTCAGATGCTTATATCTTTCCTTTTCTCCTTTGCTTTTGGCTTCTCTTCTTTTCACAGCTATTTGTAAGGCCTCCCCAGACAGCCATTTGCTTTTTTGCATTTCTTTTTCATGGGAATGGTCTTGATCCCTGTCTCCTGTACAATGTCACGAACCTCATTCCATAGTTCATCAGGCACTCTATCTATCAGATCTAGGCCCTTAAATCTATTTCTCATTTCCACTGTATAATCATAAGGGATTTGATTTAGGTCATACCTGAATGGTCTAGTGCTTTTCTGTACTTTCTTCAATTTCAGTCTGAATTTGGCAATAAGGAGTTCATGGTCTGAGCCACAGTCAGCTCCTGGTCTTGGTTTTGCTGACTGTATAGAGCTTCTCCATCTTTGGCTGCAAAGAATATAATCAATCTGATTTCGATGTTAACCATCTGGTGATGTTCATGTATAGAGTCTTCTCTTGTGTTGTTAGAAGAGGGTGTTTGTTATGACCAGTGCATTTTCTTGACAAAACTCTTTAGTCTTTGCCCTGCTTCATTCCGTATTCCAAGGCCAAATTTGCCCGTTACTCCAGGTGTTTCTTGACTTCCTACTTTTGCATTCCAGTCCCCTATAATGAAAAAGACATCTTTTTTGGGTGTTAGTTCTAAAAGGTCTTGGAGGTCTTCATAGAACCGTTCAACTTCAGCTTCTTCAGCGTTACTGGTTGGGCCATAGACTTGGATTACTGTGATATTGAATGGTTTGCTTTGGAAACAAACAGAGATCATTCTGTCATTTTTGAGATTGCATCCAAGAACTGCATTTTGGAGTCTTTTGTTGACCATGATGGCCACTCCATTTCTTTTGAGGGATTCCTGCCCACAGTAGTAGATATAATGGTCATCTGAGTTAAATTCACCCATTCCAGTCCATTTCAGTTTGCTGATTCCTAGAATGTCGACATTCACTCTTGCCATCTCTTGTTTGACCACTTCCAATTTGCCTTGATTCATGGACCTGACATTCCAGGTTCCTATGCAATATTCCTCTTTACAGCATCGGACCTTGCTTCTATCACCAGTCACATCCACAGCTGGGTATTGTTTTTGCTTTGGCTCCATCCCTTCATTCTTTCTGGAGTTATTTCTCCACTGATCTCCAGTAGCATATTGGGCACCTACTGACCTGGGGAGTTTCTTTCAGTATCCTATAATTTTGCCATTTCCTACTGTTCATGGGGTTTTCAAGGCAAGAATACTGAAGTGGTTTGCCATTCCCTTCTCCACTGGACCACTTTCTGTCAAATCTCTCCACCATGACCCTCCCGTCTTGGGTTGCCCCACGGGCATGGCTTAGTTTCATTGAGTTAGACAAGGCTGTGGTCCTAGTGTGATTAGATTGACTAGTTTGCCTTGGAAACAAACAGAGATCATTCTGTCGTTTTTGAGACATACTTATTGACTATGAGTACCTCATATCTATAGCAGCACTAAATTGCTTCATGATGACATCAGATCTTCATGACTAACAAGAAAACCTTTTGTAAAATGAGTGCTTCATGCTATTGAACTCCCCCTTCACCAAAAGCTTATATATTCATTTTCTCCCATTGCCGTTTTGGACCAGTCTCTCAGAGCTATCTGAGATGCTGCCTCCTGGACTGCAGTCCTCCTTTTGCCCCCAAATAAAACTTAATTCACAGCTTTCAAGTTGTACATCTTTTTTAGTTGACACCACCAAACCTCTGCCATCCCCTTCTCTCATGCAAAATGCTGGGATGGATAAAGCACAAGCTGGAATCAAGATTGCTGGGAGAAATATCAATAACCTCAGATATGCAGATGACACCACCCTAACGGTAGAAAGCAAAGAGAAACTAAAGAGCCTCTTGATGAAGGTGAAAGAGGAGAGTGAAAAAGCTGGCTTAAAACTCAATATTCAGAAAACTAAGATCATAGCATCCATTCCCATCACTTCATGGCAAATAGATAGGAAAAGAAAATAGAAACAGTGACAGACCATGTTTTCTTGGACTCCAAAATCACCATGGATGATGACTGCAGCCATGAAATTAAAAGATGTTTGCTCCTTGGAAGAAAAGCTATGACAAGTCTAGACCACGTATTAAAAAGCAGAGGTATCACTTTGCCAACAAAGGTCCATATAATCAAAGCTATGGTTTTTCTGGTAGTCATATACAGATGTGAGAGTTGAACCATAAAGAAGGCTGAGTACCAAAGAATTGATAATTTCAAACCATGGTGCTGGAGAAGACTCTTAAGAGTTCCTTGGGCTTCAAGGAGATCAAACCAATAAATCCTAAAGGAAATCAACCCTGAATATTCATCAGAATGACTGAAGCTGAAGCTAAAGCTCTAATACTTTGGCCACCTATGTGAAGAGCCAACTTATTGGAAAAGACCCTGATGCTGAGAAAGATTGAAGGCAGGAGGAGAAGGGAGTGACAGAGAATAAGATGGTTGGATGGTATCACCAACTCAGTGGACATGAGTTTGAGCAAAATCCAGGAGATAGTAAGGACAAGGAGCTTGCTGCAGTCCATGGGGTCACAAAGAGTTGAACATGACTGAGCAACTAAATCAAAAGACACGGGGTGGCTGATTGGGTAATAAAATAAAACACATTTACACGCTAATTATGAGATTCATATAAGAACTAAAGACACACACAGACTGAAAGAGAGGGGATGGAAAAAGATATTTCATGCAAACATAAATGATAAGAAAGGAGGGGGCATTAGTACTCATATCAGTCAAAATACACTTTAAAACGAAAAATAGACAAAGAAAGGCATTATATAATGATAAAGGAACTAATACAAGAAGAGGATATTACAGTCATTAACTTAGATGCATCAAATACAGGCACACATAAATATATACAGAAGACAATATACAACAATATAACAAAAATAGGGATGTTAGTACCTCACTTATATCAGTGAACAGATCATCCATATAGAACATAAATAAGGCAACGGTGACCTTAAATTACACAACAGATGAGGAGGACTTAATGGATATGGACATCCCATCCCAAAAGAACAAATTTCACATTCTTTTCAACTGCACATGGAACGTTTTCCAGAAGAGATCATATACTTGACACAAAAACAAGTCTCAAGAAATTTAGATGAACAGAACTTTTATCAGGCATTCTTTCTGACTACCATGGTATAAAATTAGAAATCAACTACAGGAAGAAAAATGGGAAAAGCACAAATACATGGAGACAACAAAATATTACTAAAAAGAAAAGGACAATAAAGAAATCAAAGATGACATCAGAAAATACCTGAAGAAAGACAAGACAAATGAAAATGTAAAACACAGCTTTCCAAAATATATGAGATACAGCAAAAGCAGTTCTACAAGATAAGTATACAGCTTTGCAGTCGTATGTCAAGAAAAAAAATCTAAAATGAACAATCTAACTTTCTATCTAAAGAAGTAGAAAAACAAAAACAAAGCCAAAAGTCCACAGAAAGAAGGAAACAATAAAGATCCGGAAAATATAAAATACAGACAAAAAACGCAATAGAAAGTATTAATGAAACCAAGAACTTGTTCTTTGAAAAGATAAACAAAATTGATAACCCTTAAGCCAGGCTTACCAATAAGTAAACAGAGAGGCCTCAAATAAAATAAGAAATGAAAGAGGAAAAATAACAACTGATTGCATAGAGTTACAAAAAATTATAAGATAAAACTATGAAGAGTTACAAGCCAATAAACAGGACAACCTAGAATAAATGGATAAATTTCTAGAAGCATATAAACTTCCAAGGCTGAATCAAGAAAAATTAGACAATCTATAAAGATGAATCACTAGGAATGAAAGAAAAATTTTAATTAAAAAAAAAAATCTCTCAGCAAACAAAAGTTTAGAACCAGATGATTTCACAGGTGAATTCCACCAAGCATATAAAGAGCTATAGTGATTAATTAAAAAAACTGCAGAGGAAGAAACACTCGCAAATTCATTCCATGATGCTACTATTACCCTGATACCAAAACCAGACAAAGACACTACAAAAAAGAAAACTATAAGACAATATTTCTGATGAATTTACAGGCAATGCTGCTGCTGCTAAGTCACATCAGTCATGTCCAACTCTGTGCGACCCCATAGATGGCAGCCCAATGGGCTCCCCTGTCCCTGGGATTCTCCAGGCAAGAACACTGGAGTGGGTTGCCATTTCCTTCTCTAATTAAAGACAATAATCCTTAACAAATATTAGCAAACTGAATCCAACACTATATATATAAAAGATTATGCTCCATGGTTAAGTGAGATTTATTCTAGGGATGCAAAGATAGTTCAATCTGCGAATTAATTAAAGTGATACACCATATTAACATAAGGAAGAATAAAATCATGTGATAATCACAATAGACTCAGAGAAAGTATTTGACAAAATTTAATATCCATTCATGATTGAAACTCTCATTAAAGCTGGTATAGTGGGAATAAAACCCAATATAATTAAAGTCATTTATGACAAACCCATAGCTAACATCACACTCGAAACTGAAAAGCTGAAATCTTTTACTCTAAAATTAGGAAAAAGACATAGATACTCACTCTTACCTTCTTTATTTAACATAGTATTTGAAATCCTAGCCACACAACATAAAACAAATACACATGAAAGAAATATAAAAGGCCTCCAAATTAGACAGGAAGAAGTAAAACTGTTGCTATTTAAAGATGATATGATACTATATATAGAAAACCCTAAGGTCTCCACCATAAAACAAAGAATTCAACATAAGTTGAATAAATGAATTAAACAAAGTTACATGATTAATACCTAGAAGTCTGTTGTTTTTCTATACACTAATAATGAATTATTAGAGAAACTATTTTAAAGTTCCATTTACAATCACACCAGGAATAAAACTAGAAAGAAACTTAACCAAGGAGGTGGAAGACCTACACTGTGAAATCATAAAATAATAATGAAGGGATTTGAAAATCATACCAAAAATGAAAAGCTATACCTTGTTCTTAGATTGGAAGAATTAAGACTGGTGTACTGTCCATATTACTTAAAGCAATCTATAGATTTAATACAATTCCTATCAAAAAACCTATGACATTTTCCATAGAACTAGAATATATCCTAAAACTTATGTGGAGCCACAAAGACCTGGAATTGCCAAAACTATCTTGAGGAAAAAGAACAAAGTTAGAGGCATCATCTTCCAAGCCTTCACACTATACTACAAAGCTACAATAATCAAAACCATGTGGGACTGGCTCATAAACAGACACACAGACAATAAGCCCAGAAGTAAACCCATGCACTATGTTAAATTAAAATATGACGAAGAAGGCAGGAACATACAATAGAGAAAGAAAGTATTTTCAATAACTGGAGCTGGGAAAATAGGACAGCTACATGTAAAAGAAAGAGTAGAACATTACATGCATCATATACAACAATATACTCAAAATATATTGAATGTAAGATCTGAAACCATAGAACTCCTAGAAGAGATCACATGCAGAACATTCTTTGACATAAACTGTAGCAATATTTTTTGAATATGTCTTCTAAGGCAAAAGAAACAAAAGTAAAAATAAATACATGTGACCTAATTAAACTTAAAAGCTTTTTGCACAGCAAAGGAAAGGATAAACAAAATAAAAAGACAACCTACGGAGAGGGAGAAAACATTTGCAAATTATACAACCATTGCTGCTGCTGCTGCTAAGTCGCTTCAGTCGTGTCCAACTCTTTGTGACCCCATGAATTGCAGCACGCCAGGCCTCCCTGTCCATCACCAACTCCCAGAGTTCACTCAAACTCACGTCCTTTGAGTCAGTGATGCCATCCAGCCATCTCATCCTCTGTCGTCCTCTTCTCCTCCTGCCCCAAATCCCTCCCAGCATCAGAGTCTTTTCCAATGAGTCAACTCTTCACATCAGGTGGCCAAAGTATTGGAGTTTCAGCTTCAGCATCAGTTCTTCCAATGAACAGCCAGGACTGATCTCCTTTAGAATGGACTCGTTGGATCTCTTTGCAGTCCAAGGGACTCTCAAGAGTCTTCACCAACACCACAGTTCAAAAGCATCAATTCTTTGGCGCTCAGCTTTCTTCACAGTCCAACTCTCACATCCATACATGACCACTGGAAAAACCATAGCCTTGACTAGATGGACCTTTGTTGGCAAAGTAATGTCTCTGCTTTTCAATATGCTATCTAGGTTGGTCATAACTTTCTTCCAAGGAGTAAGTGTCTTTAATTTCACAGCTGCGGTCACCATCTGCAGTGATTTTGGAGCCCCCCCAAAATAAAGTCTGACACTGTTTCCACTGTTTCCCCATCTATTTCCCATTAAGAAGTGGGACCAGATGCCATGATCTTCATTTTCTGGATGTTTCGCTTTAAGCCAACTTTTCCACTCTCCTCTTTCACTTTCATCAAGAGGCTTTTTAGTTCCTCTTTATTTTCTGCCATAAGGGTGGTGTCATCTGCATATCTAAGGTTATTGATGTTTCTCCCAGCAATCTTGATTCCAGCTTGTGCTTCTTCCAGCCCAGCATTTCTCATGATGTACTCTGCATATAAGTTAAATAAGCAGGCTGACAATATACAGCCTTGACGTACTCCTTCTCCTATTTGAACCAGTTTGTTGTTCCATGTCCAGTTCTAGGTGTTGCTTCCTGACCTGCATATAGGTTTCTCAAGAGGCAGGTCAGGTGGTCTGGTATTCTTATCTGTTTCAGAATTTTCCACAGTTTATTGTGATCCAGGGGTTAATATATAAAGTATATACACAGCTCATACAATTTAATATTAAAAAACTCAAAAATGGACAGAAGACTCAAATAGACACTTTTCTGAAGAAGACGTACAGATAGCCATCAAGCACATAAAAAATGTTCAACCTCACTTATCATTAGAGAAGTATAAATCAAAACCATCCTGAGATACCACCTCACACCTGTTAAAATGGCTCTCATCAAAATTCAGACTGGTAGTTAGGGTTTGACATGTATACATTTTTATATTTAAAATAGATAATCAACAGGGACCTATTATATAGCACAGAGAATGCAGCTCAATATTCTGTAATAACCTAAATGGGAAAATAATATGAAAAAGATTAGATACATTTATATGTATAAATGAATCACTTTGCTGTATACCTGAAACTAATGCAATATTGTTAACTATGTTCCAATATAAAATAAAGTTTAAAAATAATTACAGCTAACTACAAAAAAACGTCGATAAAGTAACCCAAGTGCCCATCAACAGATGAATGAATAATGAAGATATGATATACATATATACAATAGAATACTACTCGTCCACAAAGAAAAATAAAATTCTGCCATTGCCATAATGTTGGCTGAATTAGAGTGTATTATGCTTCAGAGAAGGCAATGGCACCCCACTCCAGTACTCTTGCCTGGAAAATCCCATGGACGGAGAAGCCTGGTAGGCTGCAGTCCATGGGGTCTCTAAGAGTCGGACACGACAGAGTGACTTCACTTTTACTTTTCACTTTCATGCATTGGAGAAGGGAATGGCAACCCACTCCAGTGTTCTTGCCTGGACTATCCCAGGGACGGCAGAGCCTGGTGGGCTGCCGTCCATGGGGTCGCACAGAGTCAGACACGACTGAAGCGACTTAGCAGCAGCAGCAGCATGCTTAGTGAAATAAGTCAAAGACAAATATGATATCACTTAAATGTGGAATATAAAAATATAAAACAAATAAAGGAATATATAACAAAACAGAAAGAGACTCATAGATACAGAGAACAAATTACTGGTTACCAGATAGGAGGGGCAAGATAAGGGTATGGGATTAAGAGGCATAACATACTATACATAAAAAAAAATATATATATATATACAAAACAGGTAAAAACAGCTATTTTTATAACTTTAATTGGAATCAGTTCATTGGAATATAACCTATAAAAAGATTGAAACTGTATGTTGTACATCTGAAACCAATATAGTATTGTAAATCAATTATAATTCAATGAAAATAAATTTTAAAAATAAAATATATGATGATTTGTTGGTAAAAAAGAGAATATATTGAAAAACTGAAATAGAATAATAATATGTAAATAAAACAATGAAAATGGCTAAAATATTAGCAAGCAATACTTAAAAGGAAGATTACAATATCCCACATAGATAAAACAGTACTCCCTTATCAGGAGCAGAAAATTAGAAATCTTTAAAAATAGCATTTTTTTTCATGTATTATCATGTTTAAAATTCTTTAAGTTTGAGATATTCAGTGTGATTTAGAATACAGAAAAATGCACATGTTCTAAGCACCAATACAAAAGAACAATACTTTAAAATTGACTAGTATATACCAGGAAATGTTTTTTGAGTGTGTATATACACACACACATATATAGACATATATAGATATAAATATGCATATATAGACATATATCAGCTAAAATAAATATAAATACATATCTATACAGATACCTAACTTTCTAATATATAAATCATCATCTGATTTTTAGTAATCACTTTGGAAGTATTGTTGGTGTGCACATCTATAGAATATAAACATGTATATTCTTAACAACCTTATAAGACAAGTACTCATTTTAGCCTCTGTTTCCAAGTGATAAAATCAAGTCACAGAAAGGTTAAATAACTTGCCAAGATCATACAACTACCAAATAGGTTTTTACATTCCTACCAACAACGTGTCAAGTGTTCGTATTTCTCTACAACCTTACTAACACCTACCTTTTGCTTTTTGATAAGAGTCATTCTAACAGTTATGAGGTGATGGCTCACTGTAGTTTTGATTTGCATTGCCCTGATGATCAGTGTTTTGAGGACCTTTTCACATAACTGCTGGCCAGTTGTGAGTCATCTTTGGAGAAATGTCTAATTGTGTCATTAGACCTTTTAAAAATCAGGTTGCCTTGGGAATTTTTGTTTTTTGTTTTCTGCTATTGAATTGTAGGATTTCCTTATACATTTTGGATATTTACACTTATCAGATATATAATTTGCAGATATTTCTTCCCATCCCTTAGGTGGTCTTTTATCCTACTCATTATATTTCCTGAGCAAAAGCTTTTGAATTTGATGCAGTCTCTCTTGTCTACTTTTTGTTTTTGCCTTTGGTTTCCTATCAATGAGATCACTGTCAGAACCAATATCATGATGATTTCTCCCTGTATTTTCTGCTAGACTGTTATAATTTTAGATCTTATGCTTAATGATTCATTCAATTTTGAGTGGATTTTTGTGTATGGTATAAGATAGGAATTCAATTTCATTCTTTGGTCTGTGGATACGCAATTTACCAGCACTGTTTGTTGAAGAGACTATCATTTTCCCATTGTGTATTCTTGGCACCCTTATTAAGATAAGCTGATTATATATTAATGAGTATTTCTGGGCTGTATATTCTATCCCACTAATCTGTTGGTCTAAGTTTAGGCTGCTGCTGCTAAGTCGCTTCAGTTGTGTTCAACTCTGTGTGACCACGTAGACGGCAGCCCACCAGGCTCTCCCGTCCCTGGGATTCTCCAGGCAAGAACACTGGAGTGGGTTGCCATTTCCTTCTCCAATGCATGAAAGTGAAAAGTGAAAGTGAAGTCGCTCAGTCGTGTCGGACTCTTTAGCATCCCCATGGACTGCAGCCCACCAGGCTCCTCCGTCCATGGGATTCTCCAGGCAAGAGTACTGGAGTAGTTCCATATTATTTTAATTACTGTAGCTTTGCAATGTATTTTGAAATCAGGAAGTATAACATCTCCAGCTTTATTCATTTTCCTCAATATCATTTTGGCTCTTCTGTCTTTTGTGGTTCCACATGAATTTTAAGGTTGTTTTTTCTATTTTTATAAAATACGCCATTGAGATTCCTTAAAAGATGCCATTTTGATGAGAGTAGCATTGAATTTCGAGAAGGCAGTGGCACCCCACTCCAGTACTCCTGCCTGGAGAATCCCATGGATGGAGGAGCCTGGTAGGCTGTGGTCCATGGGGTCTCGAAGAGTCTGACACAACTGAGCAACTTCGCTTTCACTTTTAACTTTCACGCATTGGAGAAGGAAATAGCAACCCACTCCAGTGTTCTTGCCTGGAGAATCCCAGGGACAGTGGAGTCTGGTGGGCTGCCATCTACGGGGTCGCACAGAGTTGGACACGACTGAAGCAACTTAGCAGCAGCAGCAGCATTGAATCTGTAAATCACTTTTGTTGAGTATATGCATACAATTGAATATCAATCAATCTTAAAAGAAAAGGAAGTTGTATCATTTGCAACAACATGGATGTATCTGGAAAACATTATTCTAAAAGTGAAATAAATCACAGAAGGAGAAATACTGCTTGGTTCCTCTTGTATGAGGCATCTAAAAGTCAAACTTATAGAAGCAAATGAGAATGGTGGTGGGTGGAGGAGGGAGAATATGGAGAGGAGTTGTTCACTGGGTGTAAAGTTAGACAAGATGAGTAAGTTCTAAAGTGCCAATAGATAAAATATAGTACTGTGCATTAAGAATTTTCAAAAGTTTGTTGTGATCTGTACTGTCAAAGGCTTTGGCATAGTCAATAAAGTAGAAGTAGATATTTTTCTGGAACTCTCTCGCTTTTTCAATGATCCAACAGATGCTGGCAATTTGATCTCTGGTTCCTCTGCCTTTTCTAAAACCAGCTTGAACATCTGGAAGTTCACGGTTCATGTACTATTGAAGCCTGGCTTGGAGAATTTTGAGCATTACTGTGCTAGCATGTGAGATGAGTGCAATTGTGTGCGTTTGAGAATTCTTTGGCATTGCCTTTCTTTGGGATTGTAATGAAAACTGACCTTTTCCAGTCCTGTGGCCACTGTTGAGTTTTCCAAATTTGCTGGCATATTGAGTGCAGCACTTTCACAGCATCATCTTTTAGGATATGAAATAACTCAACTGGAATTCCATCACCTCCAATGGAAACAGTGACAGACTTTATTTTGGGGGGCTCCAAAATCACTGCAGATGGTGACTGCAGCCATGAAATTAAAAGACATTTGATCCTTGGGAGAAAAGTTATGACAAACCTAGATAGCATATTCAAAAGCAGAGACATTACTTTCCCAACAAAAGTCTGTCTAGTCAAGGCTATGGTTTTTCCAGTGGTCATGTATGGATGTGAGAGTTGGACTATAAAGAAAGCTGAGCACTGAAGAATTGATGCTTTTGAACTGTGGTGTTGGAAAAGACTCTTGAGAGTCCCTTGGACTGCAAGGAGATCCAACCAGTCTATCCAAAGGAAATCAGTTCTGAATATTCATTGGATGGACTGATGCTGAAGCTGAAACTCTAGTACTTTGGCCACCTGATGCAAAGAACTAACTCACTTGAAAAGACCCTGATGCTGGGAAAGATTGAAGGTGGGAGGAGAAGGGGATGACGGAGGATGAGATGGTTGTATATGTGAGTATATACCAAGTATATGAAAAATAATTATGAAATAAAACATGAAATTAATAATTGTAGATACCTCTGGAGGCATCATATGAAAGAGTGGAAAGAAACTCATGTTTTCAATGTATGTTTATCTTAATTCTATTACAAATAAAATGTTTTCATAAATAACTTATATACTTAAAATGTATAAAGCCATTCATGCTATTTATTTCATGGATCTCATTCTTTAGGAATGAGCCAGACAATTCAGTGGAGTTTTCTTTTGCTTACACAGGCTAGTTGAATATTTTAGAGAATATAAAGCTACATACATTCACAAAGGTCTAATGTTGGATTTTGAGATTAAGTTAAGGGAGAAAACACTCACTGGCATTCATTCAGATTCCTCATATAATACATTAAGCAATTTTAGTAATTCTTACAAAGTAGTTGAAGACTGAAGTATGTTTTCCCAAAATGTGCTTTACCTATTTAAACTGGATTAAATCCCAGCATTTGTCTTTTTTTTTTTTTTCTCCTGAACTGGTCAGAGGAATGCCTGAATTGTCTTTATTGGACTTTGATTAGCTCCCATTTGCTTTTGATTTCTGTCTGTAAGAAGTGTGGTATTTCCTTCTGTTTATACTCCAAGTCTTATTCCATAGCCTGCTAGAACAGAAAGAAATGTTAATCACTTCTCCCCAGGCCCAAAATAGAACAGCTAACCTACGGGATCTGATCTTTACCTCTAAACAACAAATTAATTCTCTCAGATCTTTTCTCCTAAGACATATACCTTAACACTGCACGCCGCTGAACTCTGTGGTTTTACAAAAACATCACTGAACTCCTAGACCCAGAAGGAGTTGCAGGAGCAAGGAAGTCACTATTTACCTCTGTCCTCAAAGCTCTCATCCTTGATCTGCTTCTGAGCTTGTGTTCTGATGCACATTTTTCATTTTCTTAAAGATAAAAACAGGAAAAACTTCCTCTCAACTCTTCTCCCACTGACACTCCAGAGTTTATTTTGCTTGGTATAAAATATATTGCATGGAGAACTGTGCTCCTCAATTAAGTTCATCTTTAAGGTCTTTCAAAACAAGCCCTTGGGTCAGGTGAGCAAAGAATCGTGAGCCAGTGCTCTTTGAACTAGCATCTCAACTCTAACAGAGAACATCCACAGCAACACTGCTTGTGAAGTCAAATAAATAAATGTATGTCAGTTTCCTCAACTTGAGAAGAGAGCAGAACAAGATCAAGGAATGAGAGGAGAGGTGCTGGAGGCAGGTTGCCTGGCTTTGAATCCTGGTTCCCACCTTTCCTACCTTTTTGATTTTAGAGAGGTACCTAAAGATTCTGCTTTCTCTACTGTAAAATGAAGATTAAAAAAGAGACATGGGTAGCCCTAGAGACTGTCATATGGAGTGAAGTAAGTCAGAAAAAGAAATATCATATGTTAACACATATATGTGGAATCTAGAAAACTAGGATAGATGATCTATTTATAAAACGGAAATAGACACAGATGTAGAGAATAAATGCATGGCCACCAAGGTGGGGGGTGGGGAAGGGCAGTTGGATGAATTTGGAAACTGAAATTGATATATATACACTATTGATACTTTGTATAAAATAGAGAACTAATGAGTATAGTTCAGAGAATGCTACTCAGTGCTCTGTGGTGACCTAAATAGGAAAGAATCCACAAAAAGAAAAGACACATGTATAGCTGATTCACTTTGCTGTACAGTAGAAACTGACACAATATTGTAAACTATGGCTTCCCAGGTGGTGCTAGTGTTAAAGAACCCACCTGTCAATGCAGAAGATGCCTTGTAAGAGGTGTGGGTTCCATCCCTGGGTCAAGAAGATCCCCTGGAGGAGAGCCTGGCAACCCACTCTAGTATTCTTGCCTGGAGGATCCCATGGGCAGAGGAGCCTGGTTGGCTACAGTCGTGTGAACACTCAGTTGTGTCTGACTCTTTGTGACCCCATAGACTGTAACCCGCCAGGCTCCTCTGTCCATGGGATCCAGGCAAGAATATTGGAGTAGATTGTGAGGCTCTTCTCCAGGGGAATCTTCCTGACCCAGGGATCGAACCTGGATCTCCTGCAGTGCCAGCAGAATCTTTCCTCTCTGGGCCATCAGGGAAGCCAATGCAACTATACTCAAATAAAAATTTTAAAAAAGGGAGGGGGAGGGCAGCACCTACTTCACAGCCTTGTTGTAAGCATTAAATGAGAAGATTTACCTGAAGCTTTCAGAAGCATGCGTGCCTGATACTTACTGACACAGACTCTCAGGATTGTTATCTTGATATTAGCATTTAAGTCCTTCGGGCAAAAGTTTTTAAAGCAGGGCTGTTATGGGCTGAGTTATGCTCCCTTAAATTTCATATGTTTAAGTTCCAACCCCCACTACCTCAAAATGTAACCTGATTGGTAGACAAGGTATTTATAGAGGTTATTAAGGTTAAACAAGGTCATAGGGCAAGGCCCTAATCCAATAGGACTATGTCCTCACAGGAACAGAAAGAGAAAAGGCCATGTCAGGGCACAGGGAGGCTGTGGCTGCCTGCCGGACAGGAGAGAGGCTCCAGGAGAAAACAAACGTGTTCACACTATGATCTCGGGCCACAAGCCTCCAGAACCGTGAGAAAATGAATGAATGTTATTCAAGCCATCCAGTCTGGTATTGTGTTAGTATATAGTATAGTGTTAGTTGCTCAGTTGTGTCCAACTCTTTGTGACCCCATGAACTGTAGCCCACCAGACTCCTCTGTCCAAGGAATTCTCCAGGCAAGAATATTGGAGTGGCTTGCCATGCCCTCCTCCGGGGGATCTTCCCCTGCAGGGACCAAACCCAGGTCTCCTCCACTGCAGGCAGATTCTTTACCATCTGAGTGTTGTGGCAGCCTTAGCAAACTCAAACAAAGACACATGTGCCCGTTGATTTCCTGCCTTCTTATACTTGTGTTCTATGCCAAAACACAGTCTCTCTTTTCTAGTTCTAACCATCTAATGGAGAGAAAGTGACCAAAAAATGGCATTATGTGCTGGTAGAGGCAGAGAAAAATAAACAGCTTTAGGTATTTTAGCCTTTTAAGAAAAAAGCAACAACTAAGCAAGAGAAATCCAAGGCTCAGACACTGAATCATGGAAAACAAAAACAAAAACACCTGATTTAATATTATGCTGGAATTGTTTTTATTTCACAAATTGTAGTCATAATTTAAAGACCACAATAACTTTTATCAATGTATTTGTAACTTGACCATCCTATTCATCATCCCTTTTGCATCAGGGTATATAGAAAGTTTAAGATTTAAAATTCCAACTTAAAATCATTTCCCCTTGTTATTTAAAAAAATACTCTATTGGTGTACAACAGTGTGAATGACATTAATGTCACTGAACTGTACACCTAAAAGTGGTTAAATGGTAAATTTTGTTATGTACATTTTACCACAATAAAAATTACTCTATTTTATTCTAATATCTAGTAATGCTTTGAGAAATGATTCCAATCATTTTTTTTTCTTTTAGTAGATAACTTTTTTCTTTTCCTGTTTTTAAATCTCTATGGCAGGACTTTCTCTGATTCTGTGAAAACATCTGGAATTCTTTATTTTTTATATTCTTGAATTTTATTATAATGTGTCTGGTTTAAGTAATTCAATGTTTTTTCAAAATGAAGTCTTCTGTCTTTAACTCTGCAAAATTTGTCACTATTACTTCAAATATTTCTTGGCACTTCTACATATATCTTTCACATTTCATAGCTCCCCAATAGATTTTTCCAGTTTATCTTTTCTTGTTATGTCTGAAAAAATTCTTCAACCTTATCTTCTAGCTCACTAATTCACTATTTAGCTGAATCCATTATTTTATTGCTCTTGGTCGTGCCCTTTATTTCAACTATTATATTTTCTTATCTACTACTTCTACTTGTTTTTTCATAGTTTCTCATGCTTTCACATGGAGAAGACAATGGCAACCCACTCCAGTACTCTTGCCTGGAAAGTCCCATGGACAGAGGAGCCTGGTTGGCTGCAGTCCAAGGGATCTCGAAGAGTCAGGCATGACTGAGCGACTTCACTTTCACTTTTCACTTTCATGCATTGGAGAAGGAAATGGCAACCCACTCCAGTGTTCTTGCCTGGAGAATCCCAGGGATGGAGGAACCTGGTGGGCTGCCATCTATGGGGTCGTACAGAGTCGGACACGACTGAAGTGACTTAGCAGTAGCAGCAGCAGTGTGCCTGCACAGTCCAGTTGTCTTCTCCATTTATGTAAAAATACTTATCTTCCTTAGTGCAAATTATTGTTAATTCCATCACAATTGGTATATATTGCCCAGCTCATTGTCTCTCTTATGAAGATATGGTTTCTTTCCAGATGTGTAGTTATTGCAGCTTATAAGCTCATGTTCTCTGTGAAGTTTAGCTACCCTGTCCAGTAGTATCTGTTAGAGAAAGGCCATGTCCCCTGCTTTTTTCAGTCCCACTGGGTCTAAGCAGAGGAGAAGGAAAAAGCCTCAGGTATCACAAATAACGAACCACAGAGCAACTGCTGACCACAGACTCTAGTCACAGCTCCTGGCAACTTACCCGGTCAGTATTTACTCTAAAACTCTGTGGAAGAAGCAGTGTTAGGAGCAGAAAGACTAGGTTATAATCCATAAGCCATGATGGGCTTACAAGAGGAGAAGGGTAAAGGAGATCTGATCAGTAGGTCCTGTTTTCATTACAGCTTCAGGTCAGCAGTACATATACACTGATGCTACTCTAGGCCAACTGCAGATGTTACTGCTGTATTCTGCCCTTATGGGGAAGGTGACTGTCCCAATTCCATAAGGGGAGAAGGAAAGAACAAAATTTTAAACATTTTCTTCCAACCTGTTCTCACTATTGCCCCAGTGGCTCTCATCCCAGGACGTACCTAAATATCCCTTCCCAATACATGCCAACTCAAGATGGTCTTCTGTTACCCCTACAGCTTTCTATTTTGAAGTTGGTTCCTGAAATATATGTTTTCCTATAACACTTCTATAGTTTTTTCAGGTTAATTTCCATGCAGGAGTGATGATAGCAACCCTAGCTTATTCCCTCGCTGAGCAGAAATCAAAATTTGTGTATTCCAACTCCACACTTAAATAATTACATAAACCTAAAATATGCATTTGTTCATCCTTAGCATAAAAGTACCTCAGGATTCAAATGTGTTTACGCCTATGCATACATATATTATATAAATGGCCTGCTTAATTCACTGCATACATGCTAGTATCTCATCCTTTCAATATAAATATTTTGACTAACCAGGGAGTACTTCTAGGTTTTTTCATTCCAAAAGCAAGAAAATTAAATCCCAAAGCAATAATAAACAATTACATCTAAATAGAATAGTACAGATTCACAGAGAAATCAATAACAGTGTTCAAGAATCATAGCTCTCCCTCCCTATAAAAGGGATAAGAAAGTGGCTATTTGCATATTTCAAGGAAATGAAGGGAGACTGTAATGAGTAAAAATAAGACGAGATAAAGAAGGAACTCATAGGGGCTTTAAATTAGAAAGCAAAAGTGTAAGCCTATGCAAATTCCAGCAATTTAAAGACATTCCAGAGGTCACTCTTTAATGACCAGATAAATTTAACCTAAAGAATCAAACACTGCGCAGTGTATGGAGTCTATGAATATAAGAGGTATTAATAACAATCTAATTCTTTAATAAGCTTTACAGATCAATCAAGCAAACTATATAACGTAAACTTTAATATTTCTAAAGTTATTCAAGATGAAACTCTTGATAATCTTATCAACCTTACAGAAGGTTGATTATTTTTAATTAATTTATTTTCTCCTCATTAACCTTAGAGGAAAACTTATACTTGGTAAAACAAAACATTTCCTTATCTTTTTAAACCTGTACCTCAAACATCATGTTGTTTTGTTTGTGCTCCAACCATTGCAAACTTCTATCCTGAGAACAGAAAACTAAAACTATCCACTTTCCTCCTCAGTCACAATGATAGATTAGTTTAAAATAGAAAAACCTCATCTTGCTCCTTTTTCTCAGCCGAAAAGGGGAGAAAGAGTATTAATCACAAGCTCTAGACAATTTGTTATTACATTCATGAGACAAATTTCTAAAAAGATCCTTCCAAAATTATGAGTAGAACTATCTATGGTGGCCATAACAATTGCCACAAACTGGGTGGCTTAAAACAACAGAAATTTATTCTCTTACAGTTCTGGTGACTAGAAATCAAAGTGTTGGCTGGGCCAGGTTCCCTCCTAAGGCTCCGAAGGAGGATTTTGTTTTTGCCTTCTCTCCCAACATCTGGCAGCTTCTGGTGCTCCCTGGCCCATAGCAGCACAACCCCAATCTCTGCCTCGGGCTTTACATGACCTTCTTGTTTCTGCATTTCTTTTTGCTCTCTTCTTCTCTTAAGGACACCATCCATTGAATCAGGACCCACCCTCATCTAGTATGACCTCATTTCAACAACTTGCGTCTACAAATACCCCATTTCCAAAAAGGTCACACGTACCAGAGTTGAGGACTTAAGCATCTTTCTCTCTTTTGGCTTAAACAGGACATTTACCATCTCATATAACAGTAAGTTGGTAAGTAGGGCCAACTTCAGAGCTGTTTGACTCACTAGCTCAGAAATATCAACGAGGAGCTATGCTGTGCTCATATCTATGATCTCTCATTCATATATCATTTCATCTTCAGACAAGTTCTCCTCATGGCCCTAGCTGGCCAACAGAGTATGGAAAACTCTATCTTGCTTTCATATTAGGGGAGAGAGAAAAGGACAGGCTAATGAATGAATGGAGAAGGCAAGAGAGCTGGCTATCTCAAACATGAAATATAAAGTCTGGACCAACTTAGGCCACTTGTCCACACCCTGATGAATAAAAGAGTCACTGAGTGCCAAGCACTTATATTATTAACCAAAATTCCCATCCAGAGTTGGTAAGGAGGTAAGCATCTGTTGAGTCACAAGGGCTGCACAGGAGATTAATAGATGAACAGAATCAGAATTTCTTTAGGGAGGAGAAAGAAGGCGTTGGATGCTGAGTAGCCAATTGACAAGAGTCCCCTACAAAACTATAATACTTTATGACATTCCTCTATCCTTATGATGTCCCTGGTAGTTGCAGTAATTTTTGTAGTATCTTTGCCGAACACGTATTTTGCGAGGATACAATTAAGTCTACTAATACTATGAAAAAATTTAGCTTACTCTACCAACAAGAGAACTAAACTAGAATCATATGAGTTACTTTTTTCTGCAATCCATTCTATTGCCCAACTACTTCTATCATCAAGCCACACAAATCTAATATTCTACCACCTTAACTTGGCCCCAGTGTATCTCATCTTATCAATTCTCATTATTGTTCTTTTAATTCAAATCATCAACATTTTTTGGGCAATAGTAATCTCTCTCAAATAGTCTCTTTCTCCAGCCTCTTTTCCAAGTCTCAAATATCCTCCACAGTGTAGACAAATTAACCTGCCTAAAACATAATCATAGCTCTGCTTCTTAATACTCTCCAAAGGATTCCAAATTTTCTACAGGAGAAAGTTTAAATCCTTAGCAAAACATGTAAGGAAGTCCATCAATTCTCCCTTGCTACACCTTCAGTCTTAGCTTAAACCTGCACTCTATTCTTAAGTCATAACGTGCTCCTTTCCATTCCAAAACTATGCTGGTTTCAGTTCAGTCGCTCAGTCGTGTCTGACTCTTTGTGACCCCATGAATCGCAGCACGCCAGGCCTCCCTGTCCATCACCAACTCCCAGAGTTCACCCAGACTCACGTCCATCTAGTCAGTGATGCCATCGAGCCCTCTCATCCTCTGTCGTCCCCTTCTCCTCCTGCCCCCAATCCCTCCCAGCATCAGAGTCTTTTCCAGTGAGTCAACTCTTTGCGTGAGGTGGACAAAGTACTGAAGTTTCAGCTTTAGCATCATTCCTTCCAAAGAAATCCCAGGGCTGATCTCCTTCAGAATGGACTGGTTGGATCTCCTTGCTGTCTAAGGGACTCTCAAGAGTCTTCTCCAACACCACAGTTCAAAAGCATCAATTCTTCGGCGCTCAGCCTTCTTCACAGTCCAACTCTCACATCCATACATGACCACAGGAAAAATCATAGCCTTGACTAGATGAACCTTTGTTGGCAAAGTAATGTCAAATGCTGGTTTAATATACTTCTATTTTCCTTTTGCATGTACATTTCCCAGTTTGTTTTAGCAACTTTCTTTTCTCTCCCTTAATTCCAAATCCCAACCTTTTTCTGACTAACCTGGATAAAGAAAAATACTTGAATAATTTTCACTCTCTACCAAGTTCAATGTCAGTAACTGACCTGGACCAGTGCTTCTCAAACTTCAGTAGGTCTGACTCAGGATGTCTGAGTCACCTAACAGCAGATTCTTCTAGTTGATGGGTTACATGTAAACAGTGAGGATGTTAATAAAAGATTCAGATTTTGGCTTGGCTTTCCCTGCTATGACCTTTGACTCCTTCTGTATCAGCTGTTGCTGAGGTCCTGGGCTCCCACTTAGTCACATCCCGAATTCCTCTCCATTCATGTCTGCCTTTAAATTGTGACAGAAAATTATTGTCTTGTCCTCAAGTCTAAACTGCAAAATGAATCACAAAAGGAAACAGAATACATTCAAACTATGAAGTATCAGCAAGAGTTCTAGAATTTCTAGAGTAGTCATCTGGTTTAAGGACATGGGTCACTGGAGGACAGTGTTGAAGATTTTTTTCAATATTAATGCAGACAAAAAAGACACACTGTGTTTCCCTATTAAAGAACAAGTAGGGAACTGCTCAGGGTCTGGAAAAACTCTCATCTCATCTCAGACTGGATTTGATGCCACCACTGTGAAATACTAGTTTAAATAAAAAATAGTATATTTCCAGATAAGTCTTTAAGCTAGCCTTCTTCATTTTTAAACTTGCATCTGCAAAGTGTTCTACCAGTAAAGAGCTATCTACATAGATGACCAGTGCAAGTTTGATGCATGAAGCAGGGCCCTCAAAGCCAGTGCTCTGGGGCAGCATAGAGGAACAGGGTAGGGAGGGACGTGGAAGGAGGGTTCAGGATGAGGGGGGACACGTGTATGCCTATGGCCGATTTATGCTGATGTATGGCAAAAACCATCACAATTCTGGAAAGTAATTATCCTCCAATTAAAATGAATAAACTAATTTAAAATTAAAAAAAAAAGAAATCCACACTGATTAGAAAAGGCCTTTTCACAGTAAGCTGGAAAAGATATGGTCTCCTTAGCCACAAAGGTAAATAAATCTGGGGTCGATAATCAAAATATGCATACAGAGCTTACATGTTTTCTATAAAAATGGTATGAAAATATACTTGATGTGGGCAACCTTTCTATCGATTTGAAAAAGATGAAAGTGTTAATGAAAAAAACAAAAAAACATGGGTCTTGAAAGATAAGTGAGAGGTAAAGTTGCCAGAATCGGCAGCCAGCAATAGAAAACTGTATGTATGTGTATGTGTGTGTATGTGTAAAACAGTTAACTTCAGGGAAAAACAAATGTTTAAAGCATATAATCATAATATACCATGTAACTCCTCTGTGTATAAGATTTCCTTAGTTCAAATAAGATAAACACTGAATATTAATTGAGCCAAAAATAATTTGGATACTATAGGCAAGGAGAAATGCTTAAATGTGTATTAACACACACAAAAAAATATCTAAATGCTAATCCTTTATAATAGAAAACAAAAAGAAAATAATGGCTAAAATTAAAAACCAATAAATTTTATGTTATTTTGTTATTTAATAATACAATTAGAAATAAGAGGGAGAGGGCATAAAAAATGAAAGGGGTCGCTTTTGAAAATGGGATTTGTGGTGATTTTTATAAGGTTTGTACTATTACTTGCCTTTTATAATCTATGTATATCATATGTTTCTTTGATAACATGAAAATCACATTTAACTATAACTAGATACAATTGATTTTAGAGCTTTTTTCAGGATGTTTTAAAGAATAAAATCTGTATAAACCTTTCTCATGTTGATTTTTCTTTTCATATTGGTTTTGCAGCATAATTTTTGTTTTGGCAGTTATCTCCTTTAACTTTAGAGAACCCATAGATTTCAGACATTAGCATTCAATCTGATGATCAGGACTAGATTTCAGAAGAACATATTCTAAAAATAGATGAGACAGTTCTTTGTTTTATTCCTAGGAAGAAAATGTGATTTTATATCACAAGAAACTCTTCCTAAATATTTTCCTAAAAGGTAACACTGCCTTTTAAAGTCATGTGAATCCTAAGCACTTATTTTTCAACAATATGACTTCCAAATGCATAATCCTATCCTGAATTCAGTGGTTGCTTCAGTAAGAGTAAAGAAAATCATCATATTCCTAGCAAGTTGGAGGCTTAATCAGCAACAGGAAGTGTTATGACCCTTCTTCGCTCTACTAGTCTCATTTAAACAATGAAGAGTTGGGCCAGGTGGATGGAAACGTGAAGGGAAGGACAATTAACTTGCATTGATATAGATGATAGGTAGGTAGGTAGGTAGAGGCACAGAGAGATTTAAAAAAGCAAAACAAAATAAAACTCATCTCTAGGGCACTTCGACTTTGTAAGTCTTGTCCAAGGTTACTTACTGGAAATTAAGGTACTTGAGACTCTGTATCAAATCTTTCTCCAGAGTCTACATTTCTAGTTTGCCAAAAACCAAGACAGGACAACTGGAAATCTCTCCCAAGTCTGGGATCCTACATCTGGGTCCTGCTCCTATGGTTTCTAAATACAGCAGAGATCTTTGTGGACTTGTTATTCACAGGACTCTAGATGCCAACATTCATTTTCCCTAAATAATACCTAACCTACATCTGTGAATTTTTAAGGTACTTAAGGTAGAAATCTAAACCCTTTCTGGATCCTTCCTTAAGTATCTTTGTTTCACTGCTTTTATTATGGGATTAGCTTGCAGCTGTCTTCCAAAAAGGGCATGATTGAAGTGGTATGGTAAAAGAAACTTTCCAAATGATCAGGGTGGAGGGAGACAGAGAAGAGGTGAAAATTTTCTGCAAACATCATAAAGACTCTTTGAAAATCCTTGACTATTAACTAAAGAATGAGATTAGACTCATGTCAAACTTCAAAGCTCCTTCTTTAACCATCTATTTCAAAAGGCTTTTCTCTGGAAATAAAATAGTTTCCTTTTTCTTCAGAGCACAATGAGAAATATATTTCTGTTCATTTGCACTCTTTTTTTTCTTTAGTATAAAATTCTTTGAGTTTATATGAGGGGATGAGTTCTTCTCCTGACCTTTCTTGTCAATGATTTTTCAAGGTAATAAACAAAAATACATATAAACATTTTTTCCAATTTGTGATGAGCAGTCAATAAACAGAAATGCTAATCATACTAATTACTTCTCACTGGCAAAGTGATGCATAAATAATCTATTAACATGCAGGGCCAACAGGGTTAAGCTGTTTAAACATTGTCATTGATTTCTTCCTTCCTCCCCCATGCTCACTTCTCCTGATTCATCTGGTACTGTGTAACCTTTCTTTTCCATTATATTGTAAAACTTTGCTCCCTTGAGCATCCCTGTAAGGCTCTGCTCTTAAGACATTAATTAAAGGGAGGTGAAGTATTTGACTAATCAGCAGAGAAGTCTGTAGGACTCCAGTGCTGAATGACAAATGTCAATATCTGCTTTAGGTTTGCTGGATCAACCAGACAATATGGAGAGACTGATTCATCATCGTGTCACCAATTCCCATAGCATCCCAGAAGCCTGCCAATTAAAAAAAGTTGTAATCACAATACATCACTCAGTGGTGATTGGAGCAACATGATAAATAGGGACCTTTTTCTTTCTCTCTGTTGAGTATTTGATGTCTTTTTTTGGAAATTTATTCCATTTTTCAGGTTGATGCAGAACTCAGATCCAAAATGAAAAAGCGATCACCTTAACATATATGCACATTCCACTGATCTTTTTCCTGAAGCATAAATTAACATTTTGTTGAATAGGTATAAATTTCTGTAGACTTTTGAAAAGTGACAGAAATGGTTAAGACAGTAACTTCTATTACTAAAAGTTGCCCCACTTAATGGCTTTTTTTCTCTTCAAAGGTAAAATTTGCAATTTTTCTTTGGTGACTGCTCACTAAAATTGGACGGTGATATGACATATAAATTCCTTAATATCTCTTTCCTTAACAGGGCAAGAGTATGTTACATAAACTTCTCCAGCCACATTTCCTGCCTCATTCCTCCTCATACCTTCTCTAGTTATCCTAACCTACAGGCAGTTCTCTAAGTGGGCCAAACAGGGCGCTGGGTATGTTTTTCCCTGTATCTGGAAGGCCCTTCTGACCCTTGATCCACGTGGTCAACTTTTACAAGTTCTTCCAGGCTTGAATCAAATGCCATCTCCCCTGGACACACTCTGATACTCGAAGCCTGAGTTAAAGTCTCTTCTGGGTTTCTTCTCTGATTTCGCACAGCACTCGGTTCATGCCTTTGTTGTTGTTTAGTCACTAAGTCGTGCCTGACTCTTTTCTGACCCTATGGACTGTATCCTGCCAGGCTCCATGGGATTCTCCAGGCAAGAATACTGGAGTGGGTTGCTATTTCCTTCTCCAGTGGATCTCCCTGACCTAGGGATCCAAGCCACGTCTCTTGCATTGACTGGAGGATTCGCATTCTTTACCCACTAAGACAAAAGGGAAGACTGGTTCACGCCTTTATGCAAATTGAAATCCTCTCATTGTACTGAGAGTTTTTCTTATCTGTTTTCCATGTAAAGTGGTAAGCTCCTTGAAGACAGGGACCAACTCACTGTCACCATATCCCAATTTTGAGCATAATGACTGGTATCCAGTAGGTGCTCAGATCTGTTACTGTATTAACTTGCTCTTCAAATGACTATGCTCAAATCTCTCAGCAGTTACTCTTTGTCTTAAAATCAAGCCCAGCTCCTTACTCTGGGCTTCAAAGTCCTAGGCAGGCAAGCTGGTCTCTGACCTCATCTTGAGCTTCTTGTTGAGCCAACCTCCCCATTTTACTTGCTCCCCAAATTACTCCTTCTCGAGGGGCCTATGTACACCGTCATGTCAATGCTTGAAATATTCTTTATCACTCTTCCCCTGGTCAACTCATCTCTTAATCTTCACTTTAAAAGCCACTACTCTAGGAAACTTTTCTCTGATACTTCCCCCCAACCAAACTGTATCCCCAGTTGCATAATTCCACAGCATCCTTAATAACGTTTATCATATGTATCACTGGTATAGAAATGCAGTCCTTTCACAACTGCAAGATCCAAGAGAAAGGGGGCTATGTTTCTTTTGTTGCTGTTGATCGTTTTATCTGTGATATGAGGGGATATACTCAGCAAACATTTGCAGGTGACTGAAATATATAAATCTTGAATATATAAACAGATTTCCAGAGTGCAAACCAGAGTAAAGGCTAGAAACCTGCTACAGCACTGTTTTACAATGTAAGTTTTTGTAGCAAATTCTATCAAACTCCGTTCTAAAAAAGGCAGCATCCTTTACATTCCTTTTGCAGTGAACCAATCAATAGACTTAAAAACGGAGAGTGCCTGAACTTTGAAAAGCCAGGTGCCTCAGGTTTTACAGCTCAGGCAATTGGCCTGGCAAGGCTCCAGAAACCTGAGGCTCTCTCATCAAATTAGACTGAAAATGCATATAATTGTTTTTCCTTAATGCCCCTAGCCCCAATAATTGCTTGCATCTGTAATTTCCTTGACAGATGTTAGTGCCACACTACTTTCCTCTCCAGCCAGGTGAGAAGTAAATACAGTCACTGAAGGAATTCTGACATGCTCTAGAGGCAAAATGATTGGCACTCAGGGACCGAAGGCTGCCTATGTTTTCACGTTCCATGGCCTCCACCTCAGTTCTGACACCCACTGTTCTCTGTCTCCCTAAGTAGGAGACACAACGGAAGAGAAGGCAGTGGAAACCAGTGGTACTTGCTAAAATGTCTGAGAGGCCCCAGAAGATAAACTGTGACTTGTCTGTGTCATGTCCTTACCAGGCGTCTGTGGAGACTGCTTACTGCCTTCTCTGTTGGCTTCCTCCGTTAATGTTCAAAGACTTTGTGTGGCGGTGTGGTAAACAGGTGGTGCTGGCCTTGGGAAGGAATCACGGAGGGCTGGAGTCTCAAATGCAGTCATGTAAAACACTGATGATATTTTGGCTTAAAAATACTGCCTCCCCCGTGACATAGCCTGCTGAAATCAGTGGAATTTATGAACTTATTTATTTATTTACCTTCTGTCTGAACAAGAATCTTATTATGGAATTAAAATTCAACAGACAGAAACCCAAGTTAAGAGCTGCTCTCTAGGTATTGTTTTTAATCTTTCATCTGATTCACGCTGATGAGCAAGACAGCATTAAAGCTCCTCTAGTCATTTTCTCAAACATTGCAAAGCAACAACAAGGACTGAGATTGCTTTTAAAGTGAATCCTCGCTAAAATATTCACAGACCAAACAAAGGAAAATAAGCAAACAGAAGGCCAGGAAAATTTTTAAAAATTTACATTCTGAACTGCCAGAGTTGGTCTGTGTGCTAAAAAGGATACCAGGTTCAAAATGAGTTATTTGATGTAAATGTCTCTTCAGTGCTCTTTTCAGAACTTCTTAGAGCTGATCTAAATCTTTGAGGAACTGAGAGAATTTTGCCATCACTATAAATTCATGAACCATATTTATAGGTTTTATTTAACTATGAAACATTAAAAATTTTTCATTGCTATTGCATAGAAGTAATCTTTACAGAAAGCTGGCAATGTAACAGAGATAGTTTACTATGTTTTTTAAAATATAAAGACATAACAGTGTTCTTAAGAGGATATTTATGCATTTTTTAAGAGAACTTGCAGATGTACAAGCTGGTTTTAGAAAAGGCAGAGGAACCAGAGATCAAATTGCCATAAACTGTTGGATCATAGAGAAAGCAAGAGAACGCCAGAAAAACTATTTCTGCTTCATTGACTATACTAAAGCCTTTGACTTTGTGGATCACAACAAACTGTGGAAAATTCTTCAAGAGATGGGAATACCAGATAACCCTACCTGCCTCCTGAGAAACCTACATGCAGGTTAAGAAAAGAGTTAGAACTGAACATGGAACAATGGACTGGTTCAAAATTGGGAAAGGAGTTTGTCAAGGCCATATATTGTAACTCTACTTATTTAACTTATATGCAGAGTACATCATGCAAAATGACGGGCTAGATGAAGCACAAGCTGGAATCAAGACTGCTAGGAGAAATATCAATAGCCTCAGATATGCAGATGACACCACCCTTATGGAAGAAAGCAAAGAGGAACTATAGAGCCTCTTGATGAAGGTGAAAGAGGAGCGTGAAAAAGCTGGCTTAAAATCAACATTCAAAAAATGAAGATCATGGCATCTGGTCCCATCACTTCATGGCAAATAGATGGGGAAATAGTGACAGACTTTATTTTCTTGGGCTCCAAAATCACTGCAGATTGTGACTGCAGCCGTGAAATTAAAGACTCTTGCTCCTTGGAAGAAAAGCTATGACCAACTGAGACAGCATATTAAAAAGCAGAGACATCACTTTGCCAACAAAGGTCCATATAGTCAAAGCTATGGTTTTTCCATTAATTCTGTACAGATGTGAGAGTTGGACTATAAAGAAGGCTGAGCACTGAAGAATTGATGCTTTCAAACTGCTCTCTTGGACTCTTGAGAGTCCCATGGACAGCAAGGAGATCAAACCAGTCAGTCCTAAAGGAAATCAAGCCTGAATATATATTGGCAGGATTGATGCTGAAGCTGAAGAACCAATACTTTGGCCACCTGATGCAAAGAACTGACTCATTGGAAAAGACTTTGATGCTGGGAGAGATTGAAGGCAGGAGGAGAAGGGGATGACAGAGGATGAGATGGTCGGAAAGCATCACTGACTCAATGAACATGAGTTTGAGCAGGATCCAGGAGATGGTGAAGGACAGGGATATGCTGCATTCCATGGGGTTGCAAAGAGTCAGATACAACTGAGTGACTGAACAACAATAACAAATGCATTCTGAAAATTAAGTACATTTATGAGACTCTTCTGTTTCCTCAACCACCATCTACTTAATTTTGGTATATTCTCGCTTATATTTGGTTTATTCTTAGTTTTGGTATAATGATCATTAGTTGATCATTCTATATTCAAGATAAAAATGATTTGAGTCATAAAAGCCATTAAAGGTTTTCTAGTTCACTCTTTTAATCTCAACAAATTTTACACCATTCATGTGTGACTACGGCTACAGGCTACCAACATTACTACTTGACTTACAGTTCAGTCACTTATCATATTATGTAGGAAAAACACCAAATTCATTGATCTATCTACTCTTACTTTAGGGGGTTACCTTAATATCTTTTTTACACAGAATTATGATATCCCATGTTATAATCACTAATTCTAATTAGAATCACTATTTCCAGTTTTTTAAGGAATCTCCACACTGTTCTCCATAGTGGCTGTACTAGTTTGCATTCCCACCAACAGTGTAAGCGGGTTCCCTTTTCTCCACACCCTCTCCAGCATTTATTGCTTGTAGACTTTTGGATCGCAGCCATTCTGACTGGCGTGAAATGGTACCTCATAGTGGTTTTGATTTGCATTTCTCTGATAATGAGTGATGTTGAGCATCTTTTCATGTGTTTGTTAGCCATCTGTATGTCTTCTTTGGAGAAATGTCTATTTAGTTCTTTGGCCCATTTTTTGATTGGGTCATTTATTTTTTTGGAGTTGAGCTGTAGTAATTGCTTGTATATTTTTGAGATTAGTTGTTTGTCAGTTGCTTCATTTGCTATTATTTTCTCCCATTCTGAAGGCTGCCTTTTCACCTTGCTAATAGTTTCCTTAGTTGTACAGAAGCTTTTAAGTTTAATTAGGTCCCATCTGTTTATTTTTGCTTTTATTTCCAATATTCTGGGAGGTGGGTCATAGAGGATCCTGCTGTGATGTATGTCAGAGAGTGTTTTGCCTATGTTCTCCTCTAGGAGGAGATTCCTTAAAAAACTGGAAATAGAACTGCCTTATGATCCAGCAATCCCACTGCTGGGCATACACACTGAGGAAACCAGAAGGGAAAGAGACACGTGTACCCCAATGTTCATCGCAGCACTGTTTATAATAGCCAGGACATGGAAGCAACCTAGATGTCCATCAGCAGATGAATGGATAAGAAAGCTATGGTACATATACACAATGGAGTATTACTCAGCCATTAAAAAGAATACATTTGAATCAGTTCTAATGAGGTGGATGAAACTGGAGCCTATTATACAGAGTGAAGTAAGCCAGAAAGAAAAACAGCAATACAGTATACTAACGCATATATATGGAATTTAGAAAGATGCTAACAATAACCCTGTGTACAAGACAGCAAAAGAGACACTGATGTATAGATCAGTCTTATGGACTCTGTGGGAGAGGGAGAGGGTGGGAAGATTTGGGAGAATGGCATTGAAACATGTATAATATCATGTATGAAACGAGTCGCCAGTCCAGGTTCGATGCACGATACTGGATGCTTGGGGCTGGTGCACTGGGACAACCCAGAGGGATGGTATGGGGAGGGAGGAGGGAGGAGGGTTCAGGATGGGGAACACATGTATACCTGTGGCGGATTCATTTCGATATTTGGCAAAACTAATACAATATTGTAAAGTTTAAAAATAAAATTTTAAAAAAAAGAAATGCAAATTAAAAAAAAGAATCACTAATATTCATGTTTACACTTTAATCTTTTATTTAAAATAGCCTGGTAAACTGAGATAAGAACAAGTATTGATGAATTTATATTCCACAACTTGTTGCCTCAATTTTCCACTTTAATTTTGAAGTGACAGGCACTGTCATAGAAAATGAGCCCATGCTGGTTCTCTTTGGGATCCAAGGATACAGTCAACTTTGGCTAATTCTACATTGGAAATGGGGTGATTCATTGCAGATTATTACATCTACTGGTTTTCCACTAAAGGAAAATAAATAAATAAATTTGACTTTTGCCCTATGGGGCAGAATTTAAGCAGTGGCAGTCAATTCTAAAAAGGTCATATTGTCCTTAGTTTTCTTCATGATCAGATACCCAGAAAAATCATGTAACATCCTTTCTAGATCTACCAAAAAAAAAAAAAAATTAAAACCAATCTCAGTTATCCAGTAAGACTGTCAAGAGATGACATAGGTCATCCAAGAACACTGGACAAGTCTCCACCAGAGCCTATGCTATTTCCTGCTTCTAAACTGGCACCTCTACAAAGTTGCTGGGTAGAATGCTCTCTGTTACTGTGATACTGTATCACACAGAGCTATATCATCTTGTGGCGAAAGAGTTAATTCAAATTCCCAGAAGCAGTCTAGAAATATACATCCTAAGAGATTATGACTCCTTTTTATTGCACTTGTTTTTACATGTGATCGCTTTAGTTAGCTATTCACGAACTTTTGGCAGCTCTTTCACAGGAAGCAAACCATACTGAGAAATTCTAGTGATTTTATTACTGATTAATAAATAAAATTCATAATTTTAGTTAAGGAGTGGCGAAAAGTAAGTGTCCAGGCTATTAGCATTTGCTTCTGTCTCTAAATCACTCTAATATTTTTTCTAGTTTAACTAAAATGTGACAGAATCTTTACCAAGCACTGTACGTCATATTAAGTGTGAATTCCTTTGAAATGCAGGTTTGCTGTATTGCCTTTTACTTTCTTTTAATAACCTGAAGCAGTGGCCTTCTATTTTTCCAGAGGCGAAGATAAACCCATATGAATGGGATGGCTGCAGTCTGCCGGACCCGGTTCTGGGCACCTGATCTATGTCATTTCCCATTAGTCTTATAACAAATTGATGAAGCTGGTGTCACAAAGCCCTATAAATTTTCCTATCCTTACAAGGTGACTTTGATGTTTTGCCCAAAACAGAGAAGGCGGCAATGCAATATATGGTATGATTACTATTTTGAAAAAAGAAGACTTTTACCCAAATCATCTTAATACCTGTCCTTTGTTTTTGGAGTAGAGTTCTCATAAATGACCTGGCTATGAGTCAAAGTAGATCTGTTGTATTCTTCAAAACACATGTGGTCTGACAATTTCTGTCAAGTTTTAGGATGGTGAGAATGAAAATGTCCTAGTTATAAAGTGCTAAAAAAAATGTTCTAGTAATGGAAATGGCAGTTCAGCTAAAAATACATATTGACCAGGCTAGGTCCTGCTATGATGTCACTGGTACAAAGCCTGCAGCTGACCAGGGCATTTTGAAGCATTCTAATTCTCTTTCTCAGAGATTCCCGCCCTCCCCCCCGCCCCCATTTATTGGATTAGTAAGGTAAGGCTGTATTTTAGAAGTTCTGAAGCTAGATACAAATCTTATACCAACTTTCGAAAAATGTGTGCAATTTAATTTAGTAATATATTTTTATTGTCTTCTGGAAGCCAGACACTATTATATTTCCCTGCATTAGCATCTATGTTAAATAAGAATTGCTTGTTTTTGCATTTTATAAGAAGGAGGGAGTACTTTTGAATAGACTCTGTTGTCTTCTGTGTAGACACATGGCTGGTAGGCTATAAACTAATTGCCATGGACAGTAGATATTAAGAGTGGTTTGTCACAGAAGCTGATAAGACACTATAGCCTCAGAAACAGCACCAAAGGATCCCTGTGCTTTGCTTGAAAGTGATAATACTAATACCAGTTTATTAACATTTATAATCTAATATGCTCTGCTAATTTTCTCTTGGGGATATACTTGTAACAAAAGTGTTGCTTATTATACATGTATTCAAAAACAGACTCAGTGAATGTTTGAAAAGCTAAGTTAGGATTTTCAGCTCTAGTCTTTATTTTCAGATGCGATTGGTTCTGGGGGAGGAAATTTGAGCATGTAAAACCATCACATTTTCAAATCAACTGTTTTCAAACCTTTAATTAAATCATTCTGTTCTTTATAGTCTTTGGAGCTCAAACTCCTGCAAAAATAGTAGTACTACTTGTCAACTGAGCAAGATTATGAATAGCTTCACCAGCTAGAGAAAAATGTGCTAAATAGAGTAGAAAGAAGGATCACTCTCTCTTTTAACTGTAACAACAACTAAACATCAATGAGCATGATACAGAAGAAAGATCAAAGTTTTAGAGTGAAAGTAAAAAGGGTTTGAATCCTGGCTTTGACAGATATTTACTGAATCACTTTCCCAGTGGCTCAGATGGTAAAGAATCCTCCTGCAATGCAGGAGACCGGAGTTTGATCCCTGGATCAGGAAGATCTCCTGGAGAAGGGAATGGCAACCCACTCCAGTATTCTTGCCTGGAGAATCCCATGGACAAAGGAGCCTGGAGGGCTACATCCCATGGGGTTGCAAAGAGTTGAACATGACTGAGTAAACAACACTTTTACTTTCACTGAGTCACAGTAGCTGATTTCTTTGAGTCCCAGTTTCTTCATTGTAAAATAAAGGTAATTAGACCTAATTCAAATTTATGTACATCCGTTTTATAATAAATACTCAAAAAAGTAGTGTCTTTTCCCTCCTATCTAAGACTTTGAAAATCTCTTCCACTAAAAATAATATGTAAAATAAAAAGTAAATAACTAATATGCCAACTTCAATTCCATGTGAAAGAAAGTTACACGGCTCAAAATAGCCTGAAGTTAAACTCCCCTCCGGGTCCTCCGCACCATTCTATGCAAAACAAAGAACTCTCTCACCAGTAAGGGAAAAAAAAAATGGACATTAAGGTTGATTATGCCCAGCTCCCAGCTGGTCGCAGCCTCTGGCCGATCTCCAGAATTCCTTGCCCCTGCCGTTTAAGAGATAAGTACTCCGAACAACCTTGGAGAAGAACAGGCCCCCTTAAGAGAGTAGATTTCCACATATATACCTATATTATTTACTCTGTTCTTGGGTTAGTGTAGAAGCTCACTAATCTGACTGCTGCCCCTTCTCGCCTCATTAAAGGTGATCTGTTCCTATAAAGTGCCAGTCTCATTCTTTTTCTAAACCTCGCCTTCTCTAACTCCCTTACCCTACAGCATGCATATTTAAAACTCTATTTCTCCATTTTTTCCCTTATAGTTTCAGTACTTGATGGGTAGCCTGACAGTATATGAAACTCTTGTCTCATACTTCCATTGATTGATTTTTTAGAAACGTTGCTGAAATACCGTTTTGCTTTGTATCTTGCAACTGAGAAATTTGATGGCAATGTATTCTTTACTTAGTAATGAACATGGTATTTTGACTTTAATCTTCAAAGTCTAATTGCTTAACTAAGATATGTCTTGGAGATGTTGCTTCTACGTCAGCTTTTTCTGATGTATGATATTTTGTCAGTTTCAATATATAGATTCCATTCTTAATTCTAGCAGTTGTACTCTTAAGTCTAGCGGAATTAAGGTTCCACTCTTAATTCTTGGAATTTGTTTTATATGCATTCTATTTTTACTCTCCTTCATTTCTAGAGGACCAAAAATTTACACTGTTGCTCTCTTCTCTTTCCATACCACCAAGATTTAAGAGATACCACCTCCTTTCAAGTTGTTCTTAGACAATACACACTAAAGTACTTAGTAGCAAAGCATTATGATGACTGCAGTGCATTTTCAATGTTTCAGAAAAAATAAGATTTATACATAGACAAATAAATGCACAAATTATTAGAAAAAAATCTTATGTGGCAAAATATTTAAAATTGCTGAATATTTGTGAAAGGTGTATGAATATTCATTGTAGTATTTGTTCATCTTTTTCACAGATTTGAATTTTTTCAAAATAAAAATATGGGGGAGGGGGTAAAAATAAGCCTCACTTAGAAATTTACCTGACTAACAGTTCTATGACAGCATAATTTAAAACTTCATATGGGAGAAATTTCAGGAATTACTTTATATAAAGCTTTATTTTATAAAGAGAAAAATGTAGCCCAGGGAATTTTCTTGACTTGTTCAACATTACAGAGCTTAAAAGTTTCAAAGATAAGAACCAAACACTCCTTTTCTGAATCCCAAGTTTACTGTTTTTTAGGGTTTTTTTTTTTTTTTTCCCCATTTCCCTGGACTAGATGTCAGAAATTTTTTTTTTCTTTATAATGTTTGAGAGTAATGGTTTAAGTCTTACTGACCACATATCTAGTTTTTTTTTTTTTTTTTTTGAATATCCATTCCTGCACACATGGAGTTTTTACATTTTCTTTTTTTATTCTAAAAAATGGAAAGCCATTCTTAACTTGAAGGCCATTCCAAAACAGGCTATAGGGCAAGTATGACCCTTGGGCAGGGGATATAGTTTGGGAATAAGAGAAGCCACTGCAATGAGAAGCCTGCACATCATAAGGAAGAGTAGCCCCAACTCTCCACAACTACAGAAAAGTCTGTGCAGCAACAAAGACCCAACACAACCCCCTCCAAAAAAGTCATCAAAATAGAACCAAATGGTATTACAGAATTAAAATATCCAATGATAGAAATAAAAAATTGTTGGATACACTCAATAGTAGAGAGTAGAAATGAAAGAGGATACATGGGTGAACTGGAGAACAGATAAAGAGAATCAAACAATCTAAATAGACTTTAAAAAAAAAAGACAAAAAAAAATAAACAGAACCTTAGAGATTTGAATGAGACTATATTACAGATTGTTTTAAGTCCACTGAATCAGCTTTCATCATGAAGCATAAGTAAACCAAAAAAAGTAAGGAAACTATACACTGCAATCAACTACTTATGTCCAGGTTACCTGTGGCCTAGTTAAGGCTGCTATATTTAGCAAATAAAAACAGAGGATAAGAATTCCAGTCTAGATAAAATGGGATCTTTCCTCCCATCTTTTCTCCTCCACTGATCTTTCCTCCTCCACTCTAAGAATGACTATGAACCCTGTAAACTGTGCAAGAGACAATCAGAAAAGAACAATGAAAGGAGAAGCCAAACTAGTTTTGACTCCAAGTCTAAAAGAACAACATAGCAGCAGAGTGTCTTGTCGCCCAACCCAATAGAAGGTGAACCAAGAACAGTGTTTCCTGGACTCCAACAAAACAACAGAAGCAGCCCAGTTCTGGGGAAAGAAAAGGAACTCCTCTGAAATCAGCTTCCTGACACCACTGGTGCAGGGGATGAACTGGCAGCCCAACCAACAAGAAGCCATGACAGCCTGGGATATACCACCTCCTTCAAGAAATCTGAGGCTGGCAGGCAGCATCATCAAGAGGGACTCAGCCACAATGAGCATGTGGCCCCAGAAGCCACATGCCATTACTTGCCTGGGAGTCCCCTCTCCTACAGTTTGATCTTCCATGAGCCCTTCCTGGGGAAACATCTTCCATCACCCCAAGCAGCATAGGGACCAGTAAGAGCCCCAGCAACAGCAAAGCAGACCAAAATAATAATGCAAGTTCTCTAAAATTAAACCCTCATTGGAATCACAAAAAACTAGGCCAGGACCTGCGTGCTAAAACTAAACAACATAAATAAAGCTTAAATAAAAAAAAAAAACTTAAATACACCTCAGAGTCTCCAAACATAATGAACAGGATATAATAGAAAACCACTAAATTATCTGTGATACAAAAGTATCAAAAACACATAACTTGCATGAAAAAAAAAAGACAGTTAACTGATGCCAACACTGAGAGGGAGCAGATGTTTTAATTATTTGACAAGAATTTTAAAGCAGCTTTCCCAGAAATGATTCAGCAACCAATTACATGTTCTGATATAGATGGGAAAGTAGAAAATCCTGTGTAAAAAAAAAAAAAGAAGAAGTTGGACTTCCATGGTGGTTCAGTGGTAAAGAATACCTACCTGTCAATGCAGGAGACACTGGTTCAAATTCTGGTCCGGGAAGACCCCACATGTCATGCGTGGGACAACTAATCCCATGACCACAACTACTGAGACTGTGCTCTAGAGCCAGGGAGCCACAACTACGGAGCCCACATGCTGAAACTACCGATGCCCGAACAGTCTAGAGCCTGTGCTCCAGAATAAGAGAAGCCACTGCAATGAGAAGCCTGCACATCATAAGGAAGAGTAGCCCCAACTCGCCGCAACTACAGAAAAGTCTGCGCAGCAACAAAGACCCAGCACAAACCCCCCAAAAAAGTCATCAAAACAGAACCAAATGGTATTACAGAACTAAAATATCCAATGATAGAAATAAAAAATTGTTGGATACACTCAATAGTAGAAAGTAGAAATGAAAGAGGATACATGGGTGAACTGGAGAAAAGATAAAGAGAATCAAACAATCTAAATAGACTTTAAAAAAAAAAAAGACAAAAAAAAAAAAAAGAGAACCTTAGAGATTTGAATGAGACTAACAAAGGATCCAACATTCATATCATCAGAATCTCAGAAGAAGAAGAGAAAGAGAGGGGACTAAAAGAATATTCAAAGCATTAATGACTAAAAGCATTCCAAATTTTATGGAAAGCACAAAACTACCTAATCAAGAAGATGGTCAAACTCCAAACAAAATAAGCCCAAAGAAATTTATACCAAGACACCTTATAATTAAACTTTAGGAAACTAAAGACAAGAAAACATATTTTCAGTATCTCATCATTTCAGTATTTCATCACATACTGAAATGTGATACCATTTATTGAGGTAAGGAATGTGGGGAAAAGCAGGCAGGTAATCAGTGTTATATTTTCACCTTTAAGTTTAAATGCCACATAATTTAAAATAATTTGCATATGACTTAAACAGAATACTTTTTAAAGCCAGAGAGGATCTCAGCCTCCAATACTCATCCATCATGGATCATTCCTACAAAAGTAAGGAAAGAATCCCCTGCCTACTATGGACATGCCACTAAAAAGTATCTGTATGAAATCAAAGCTTCAGTTTATGTGGCAATTAAGATTCTCTACTTATCTGTGTGCACATACAGTTTGTCTTTCTTAGCAAGAGTTTTTGCCACTCTATAAATCTGGTCCTAAACATTTCAAATCATTTGGGTTTGCTGGCCATTTTTCTGATGAGAAAAAATTTAGAGTGTCTGAACTGTCCAGTGAATCTTTAAGGGCTTTTGTGTAGTGAAGAGGAAAACATTCACCCTTCTTATGACACAACAGCACTAGCTGAGTTTGCCATTTCTTTAGACTATAAGAATGCAGCATCTTTTATTGATTTTATAATTATCATTAAATAGTAGGCTTATTCTACATTCAGAAAATGTAAGATAAATAAAATCTAAAATAAATATATATCTTTTTAAGAATTGATGCTGTAGCAAGACTAATGATAGTTAATGCCAATAGATGAAAACCTCCCCTATTTCAATTCCATCAATATCAGTATCAAATTCCTTTCCTATAAGAGTTTCCCATTTCCTTTCAGTAACTATGCAGCCTAAGGACAAAGGATGCATATAAATGAGGTCTTTAGAGTTGGTTGAAAACAGAAATAGGCTATTTAAAATGGAGTTTTCCCCCAAGTCCATTACTATATAACTAGTCAAACTGATAAAACATTAAGACATAAAATCAGTCCAAGATTTATTTTTTTCCTCTGTAAAGATCCTATCATCTGGTTTTATCTAGCCATATCCAAAGTACTAAATATGCTTCAAGTAAAAATTAAACATCCCATTTCTTTTCCATAGATGGTAACTGGCATTTGTTGGAGATCTATGTCAACCAAATTAACATATCATCTGGTAGAGTGAACAGTATTTTCCATGAAGGAAAGAAAAAGCTATGGAAGTAACATTTTGAGGGAGTCAGGCACTGTGTTAGGCATTGTCTGTTTTATATTTCAAAGTACCCTTTGAGCTAGGAATTATCCTGTTTAGCTTTTATATATCTATGTACAAGACCCATATAATACCACTCAACAAATATTGTTGAACACCCATTTTCTGTCAGGCACTGTGCAAGTATTTTCAACACACTGTTAGTATACATTGATACACCTAATAGAAATACACTCTAATTTTAAATTATAATTACTATCTAAACTAGAGAAGGTAGATAATTAAATGAAAAATTACTGTAAGTTCCTATGTTAAAGGTAGATCATTAAATGAACAATTACTGTAAGTTCCTATGTTAAAGTACATATGCTCTGACAGCTCCAAATAAAAGTACCTACCCCAGCTTTTCATTGCTGTTCTATTTGTGCAAGTAAAGGGGCAGAAAAGAGGGAGAAAGATTTCAGAAGAAGTCCCACAAAGTATTGACAGTGAGTAAAGCTCAGTTCTGAAGAATATGTATGAATTAGCTCTGCACAGAGGCAGGCCGGGAATGTTTGAGACAGAGGATCTGAACAGTTGACAATGAGATAAAGCTGGCACATTCAAAAGCTAAAATGACATCCAAAGTATGAAGAGAAAAGTGGGTGTGGACAAGTCACACAAGGCCCATCGCAACAGCCTTATAAGCGTTTCCCATTATAAGCATCTCCTATAACACAAAATGTCTGTCTAGTCAAGGCTATGGTTTTTCCAGTAGTCATGTATGGATGTGAAAGTTGGACTGTGAAGAAAGCTGAGGGCCAAAGAATTGATGCTTTTGAACTGTGGTGTTGGAGAAGACTCTCTAGAGTCCCTTGGACTGCAAGGAGATCCAACCAGTCCATCCTAAAGGAGATCAGCCCTGGGATTTCTTTGGAAGGAATGATGCTAAAGCTGAAACTCCAGTACTTTGGCCACCTCATGCGAAGAGTTGACTCATTGGAAAAGACCCTGATGCTGGGAGGGATTGGGGGCAGGAGGAGAAGGGGATGACAGAGGATGAGATGGCTGGATGGCATCACCAACTCAATGGATGTCAGTTTGGGTGAACTCTGGGAGTTGGTGATGGACGGGGAGGCCTGGCATGCTGCAATTCATGGGGTCACAAAGAGTCGGACACAACCGAGCAATTGAACTGAACTGAACTGAACTGATAACCCAAACCAACATGAAGCTATTAAGTGATTTTGAGGAGAAATGACCAGAAGTGACTTATATTTTTCTTTGGAAGGGTACATTACAATAAAATTATATTGCACAATGCCAGAGCTGTGTCCCTCCCTCACAACCCCTATTTCAAATATTCTATATAATATTGTAGAGAAGGATTGAAGAATCTCTCTTTAATTTTTTTTATTTTTCTGGCTCAGCTTTAATATCTTTTTTAAATGGATCCCTAACTACCATAGGTACTTATATATAATTCTTTCAAATTGACTCTGTCTTTTTAAATATTCAAAAACAATAAAATTGTGAAGTGATATAATGTTTTCTCTAATTAAGAAAATGGAAAAAAAAGTTGCTGCAATTAACTGTATCCTAAAAGTAGGAGGAAATATTTTAAAATTTTGTTTTAAAATTTTTAATTTCCTTAATTTAAGAGAGAAGTTAATAACATATTTCTAATTACCTATGGAAATGCTATATTATTATACAACAGTTATATATAATGTGTATATATAATAATTAAGTATGTAAAACACTTTAAGTACAAATGGGCATTTTCCTATTTAGACATGACTTTTTGCTATTCTTTAAAGCGCTACATTTAACAACCACTGAACTAAAGACAGAATTTAGGTTTAAAGTAAACCTAAACTTATCCAGGTGGCTCACTGGTAAAGGATCCACCTGCCAAGCAGGAGATGTGGCCTCAGTCAGGAAGATCCCCGGGAGAAGAAAATGCCAACCCACTCCAGTATTCTTGCCTGGGAAATTCCATGGACAGAGGAGCCTGGTGGGCTACAGCTCATGGGGTCTCAAAAGAACTGGGCAGAACTTAGAAACTAAGAACAAAACTTATCAAAGGTATCATTATACAGTATAATCACAAAAATGTTAAGAATGTTAACTATGAAATCAAAACATGAATCCTGGCAAGTCAACTCTACAAAGAATTAAATGATTTGGGGAAAAAAATCAGTATCTTGAATAGTTGTGGACTCCTGCCTTATCTTCTCTTTAGATAGATGTCTAGAATTTGCTCAGTAGTGTAAACTACTAGAGTAAAATATTATTTCTATTTTTTTCAGTAAAACATGACCCACCTTCATTATAAAGAAAACTTGCCAATACAGTTTTCTTCCTCTCTGGTCTTTGTCTTTACAACTGTTTTACAAATCAAACTCAGTTTTAATACAGGAGGAGAAACCGAGTGAAGATTTTCCACAATAGCACTGCCATTGCCATTAAGTGACTCAATTTGATTCCAATGGATAAGGAATTTTCAAAACCTCCCGTTTTTGACAATCAGTTTAGCTGAAATCAGCTTTCATTCTATCCTGTTTTTCTTGCTAAATTAGGATTTCTATAACTATTAACCGAACTGCTCCTCTGATAATTATCTCACTTCTGTAATTAAACAGAGGATTTGGCTTGGCAAAATGCCAGATCTTAATCTGCCCTCCAAAAATAACATCAACTTCCAAATTATCGCCAGGGAGGCTGAGCCCATCCTGATGAGTTCCTCTTAGAATATGCCTCTCAATCATTTTGTTTCCAAAGTGGAAGTTTAAGAGAAAAACTTTAAAAATAATAAATTATGAGGGTCTCCTGGCCTTCTGATCCAGAATTAAGCCAGAAAACTCTAATCTCTGTTGGCTACTGATACCAAATTAGACTTATCACTTAGTGATACCAAGTATTAGGTTAACAGAGGACCTTAGTCAACTCACTGGCACAAATGAGGAGAAGATATTCAGATTATTTAAAGACATAATTTATTTATTAATCTAACATATCACATAAAAATTTTGGTACCTGGCAAAAAAAAAAACAGAACTGAAGAAAAAGTGATTAGTATCAGTCAAAGTTTGTATTTAATTAATTTACACCAAACTTCAAAATGAGCTGTAGGTAGCTCTTAGCCAGTCTCCAACTACTGCCAGTGGAATGTAACTGTCCAGTAGAATGTGGAAACCAGGATTGCCCTCACTGTTCTCAGTTTAAATGCATGAGCCTAGCTTGGTGCCTAGAAAACAGGAAGTGCCCAATGAATACTACTAGATGAATGAATATTCTAACAGCCCTTATGAAAGCTCTCTATAAAGGCTTCCTTGTCAATCTCCTCTCCATCCCATCCAGACAAAGCATAAAGCAAAGGGTGGAATTATTTCATGAAATAAAGTGTTCTCATTGCTTTTAACACCACCAATTTTAGTTATAGAATAGGCTGTTAAAAATATTTTTTTCCAAAAAAAGATGCAGTTCTTAAGATGGATAAAGCAATTTCATTTTGTCTTGAGTAGTTCAGTGCCATTCCTGATAGACTTATTATCTCATTATAAATAATTTTGAACTGTGGTGTTGGAGAAGACTCCTGAGAGCCCCTTGGACTGCAGGGAGATCCAACGAGTCCATTCTGAAGGAGATGAGCTCTGGGTGTTATTTGGAGGGAATGATGCTAAAGCTGAAACTCCAGTACTTTGGCCACCTCATGTGAAGAGTTGACTCATTGGAAAAGACTCTGATGCTGGGAGGGATTGGGGGCAAGAAGAGAAGAGGATGACAGAGGATGAGATGGCTGGATGGCATCAGTGACGCGATGGACGTGAGTCCGAGTGAACTCCGGGAGTTGGCGATGGACAGGGAGGCCTGGCGTGCTGCGATTCATGGGGTCACAAAGAGTTGGACGTGACTGAGCGACTGAACTGAACTGAACTGAAAGTTATATATTTTGAGCCATTAATAACCTTGAATTGGAGAGATCAGGAAAATTTAAATAATTTATAAAAACATTTGAAAAAGAATTTTCTAGTTTTCAGAATATCCACAATTAGATGTTTCCAATATATTCCAAGAGGCAGTTATGTAGTGATTATAAGCATGGGTTCTAGAATCAGACTGTGCAAGCTGCAATCTCAGCTACACCATTTACTGGAAAATTAATTCTTTCAAAGCATCAGTTTTCTGCCTATAAAACTGGTACATAATACCAAAAGTATATGCATGCATGCTATGTGCCTGCTAAGTAGCTTCCATCATGCCTGACTCTTTGCAATCCTATTGACCATGGCTGGCCAGGCTCCTCTGTCCATGGGATTCTCCAGGCAAGAATACTGGAGTGGGTTGCCATGCCCTCCCTCCAGGGGATCTTCCCAACCCAGGGACTGAACTCATGTATCTAAGGTCTCCTGCATTGACAGGTGGGTTCTTTACCACCAATGCCACCTGGGAAGCCCAGAAGTATATAAGATATATATATTTCCAGCATAAAAAAAATGCTTGTGAGCTACTGCTAAATGAAAAAAAAAGGCACATCAGAGAACACATAATATTCTTTTGCAAAATGATACCTATGCTAAAAAGAAAGGACTTTTATGTAAAAGTGTTAATTCTAATTATATCTGGAAAATCAAAGAGCAGAATTAGAGAGATAATTTCACTTCATATTTCTTGCACTTGCTTTATTTAAAGAAAAAAACTACATATTTTTAGTAAAACAAAAATGTAAGATTTGTTTTAGATGACTTTTTTGAGGACTAAATGAGAGAATGTTGACAAGCTTTAAACTAGTACATCAGCTAGAAACAAATATTATGTATTATAATTTTTTCTTGATTTGCATTTTTGTTTTATTGTTATTCCATGTTTTCATAATCACATGAATTTAAAAAGTGTCATGTAACTACAATATATACAATTAACCTAGTATAAAGCTATAATACTTCCTATAATCTGAAGTTGTCAGAACTTCTGATTGTACCTATAGGGAACAAAGTGACATGCTAATAAAGAATATACAATGTGGAGTGACTCCGGTGCATCAGGATATATTTGGGTCTCACAAAACCACCATGTCCCCCTGCCATATTGGGATCCACCTGAGCATATTAGAACAGGAGAAGGCAATGGCACCCCACTCCAGTACTCTTGCCTGGAAAATCCCACGGACGGAGGAGCCTGGTAGGTGGCAGTCCATGGGCTTGCACAGAGTCGGACACGACTGAGTGACTTCACTTTCACTTTTCACTTTCATGCACTGGAGAAGGAAATGGCAACCCACTCCAGTGTTCTTGCCTGGAGAATCCCAGGGATGGGGGAGCCTGGTGGGCTGCCGTCTATGGGGTCGCACAGAGTTGGACATGACTGAAGTGACTTAGCAGCTTAGCAGCAAGATGTGTCTAATTTCTTCTATAGGTGTGAAGAACTCAAAACTACAATAAAAAATACAATTAACAAGGAGAAAATGCTGCATATCAAAATAAAATGGGATTTTCTAAAGTTTAAAAAGAAAAAGATTTTTATCTGTAGAAGATATTTTATACCAGCAATCTAATTGCAAAGTAAATACTATTACTTAGCAAGTATTATCACCTCTTTTCACACCACTGCTTCTTAGAAGGGACTCAATGGTAGCCTTGGGGCTTGAATGAGTTAATAGGCTCTCTTGTGTATATGCAAGTACAATGGACTCCTTCAAGAAACCAAGAAATCTGGCATAGAAGATCATCTTTTACTTTTTTGTCTTTCCTTTACCTCTCCCTAGTTATTTATGTACTTAGTTATTTTGCTACTAGTAGTATATAAGAAAATGTTACTTTGTTATTAAGAAAGGTATCCTTTGGTATATGTATTGCTACACTCCTTTTTATATAAAAAGCTATTATCTTGTACAGCTTATCAGAAATGCTGACACTCACCCTTCCCCAAGTCTCATCTGAATTGTCAATGCTGTTATAATTTTAATGCACACACATTGGGATGTGTGTAGCTAATACAAATGTATGTCTTTGGCATAAGTAATATCCATCATTGAATTTTCTTCTATGATGTTTTTATGACCAGCAACCCTTCCACTAGGCAGATCATTGCAAATTGTGATTTTCAATGAATCATCTGGTAATAAAGTGTGTGCTGCACAAATTGAACCCTCTTCCATGCGACATGAACAGCTTCAACATAAATTATCCATTACAGGTTTATTTGTCATGAACTGCGGCCAAAATACCCTGATGGTTAAGTTACCTTCTGCATCTTAAACTCCCCATCAAAAATGTTTTTATGGTTTTTGAATTAAAGCTTTGCCTTCAACAACGATTCTTCTCTGATATCAGTTATAAGTCCTACTGAAATGGAATCGTTAGGGAGGATTGGTAATCACCAATGCCAAGTTTCTCAATGGTGGCTTATTTGGCAGTCTGTAACCATACACAAAGAAAATATGAAGATCAAAAGGAATATATAAAATCATGAAACTGTGTGAAAGTGAAAATCATTCAATCGTTTATGACTCTTTGCAACCCCATGGACTATACAGTTCATGGAATTCTCTAGGCCAGAATACTGGAGTGGGTGGCCTTTCCCTTCTCCAGGACCCCTTCTCCAGGGGATCTTCCCAACCCAGGGATCAAATCCAGGTCTCCCACATTGCAGGCGCATTCTGTACCAGCTGAGTCACAAGGGAAGCCCAAGAATACTGGAGTGGGTAGCCTATCCCTTTTCCAATGGATCTTTCTGACCCAGGAATTGAACTGGGGTCTGATTCATTGCAGGTGCATTCTTTACCAACTGAGCTATCAGGGAAGCCCTGTGCTAACTTTTTACATAGATTAATTCATTTAATGCTTATGACTTCTTTAGGAGATAGGTTTTATTACTACCCCATTTCACAATTTCACAGTAAGATGGCCAACATCACACAGTCAATAAGTGATGGAGCCCATAGAAAACCCCAGACTCCCAAGTTCCATGCTTTTAACCATGGAAGTGAAAGTGTTAGTTGCTCAGTCCTGTCTGTCTCTTTGCAACCTCATAGACTGTAGCCCGGAGAAGGCAATGGCACCCTACTCCAGTACTCTTGCCTGGAAAATCCCATGGACGGAGGAGCCTGGTGGGCTGCAGTCCATGGGGTCGCTACGAGATGGACAAGACTGAGCGACTTCACTTTCACTTTTCACATATTGGAGAAGGAAATGGCAACCCACTCCAGTGTTCTTGCCTGGAGAATCCCAGGGATGGGGGAGCCTGGTGGGCTGCTGTCTCTGGGGTCTCACAGAGTCGGACACGACTGAAGTGACTTAGCAGTAGCAGCAGACTGTAGCCCACCAGTCTTGTCTCTCCATGGAATTCCCCAGGGGAGAATCTTGGCATGGGTAGCCATTCCCATCTCCAGGAGAATCTTTCCAACCCAGGAATTGAACCTGGGTCCCTCACATTGCAGGCCGATTCTTTACCATCTGAGTCATCAGGGAACCCTGCTTTTAACCATACTGTTTTTCAACTCTACTTACAAGTTCTACATATAACTTTGCACTAGGGATTCTATATAAATTGGGAGTACAGATTTAGGATTGATGAATTCTGACTCTGATGATCTAGGAAGGCTTCACAAAAAAGATAGCAAGAACATTTTAGGCAGATACATTAGATGTTTTATAAAGGCAAAGGAATTATAGGAGCTCAGGAACTATTTGGAGAATTTCTAAGTGTTGTCTGTGATAAATTTACTAATTTCTTACAGCTGTTAAGAAGGTAGGCACTGATATTCTATCTGTTTTATATATAAAATACGTATTGGTGATTTACCGAGACCTTAAGATTAGTGAAAGCCAGAGGTAGTATTAGAAATACTCCAAAACAAATGTGTTTTCCTCTACATCATGGATTGCAAATCCAAACATTCTCAGAGTTCAAAAAATGGTGGAATAAGCAGGCTGCATTTGAGACAGTCAGGGATGTTGGTCCTGCATCAAACTACAGAGTATGGGCCTATCCAAAACAGTTAAATGTTCAATCTCAAAATAAACTATGTAAGATTTAAAAAGTATGTGTGAACCAAATCCAGTCCCTTAAATTTTATATTATAGCATCTGCATTCTATGATTTTTCTTTAGACTTTTAAATGACTGAATTAATTAATATTTGCAGCTATTTATTAATGAGCTATCAAGCCATGAAAAGACATAGAGGAAACTTAAATGCATATTGCTAAGTGAAAGAAGTCAATGTGAAAAGGCTAAATATTGTATAATTCCAATTATAGGATTTCCTGGAAAAGGTAAATTTATGAAGAAATTAAACAGATCATTGGCTGCTAGGGGCTGGATGAAGGGAGTACAATTTAAACCAAGAGAAACATTTCTTGGATTAAAAGGGGTTATATATATTGACTGGTATTAAAGAATGGTAATCAGATTGTTCTTCTAAAGCATAATATCTTCTCAAGTATAATATATCCCCAAAACATTATTTTTATTTTAAATAAATATATAAAGAGGAATATAAGGCTATATAGGAGTATCTGAGATTATAACCTAGATTAGCAACTTGATAGATGTCATTCATTTTATTCATTCATTCCACACATTTCCCAAGCATCATGCTAAAATGATCACAAAAATAGACTCAGCTTTTATGCAGTTTGCAGTCTAATGGTATAGGAAAGAAAAATGGAAATTTACTATGAACCTATTTTGAGTCAAATCATGGAGGTTTCATGCTAAAGAGTTTTGAACTGAAAACAGCATTAGCAACTTGAATAACCTAGATGTATGTGAAGATAAACAATATCCTCATAACCAAGAGCCCTCAGTCCACCCCCCACCCCCCGACAACACACACACACAAACACCTGAACTCAAATGAAACTCGTCCTGGAAGCAAAACAGATACCCGGTCCCTAAAGGAAGTTTCAATCAGCAGGGCCTGGCTGGTAACCAACAGGGAATCCCAGCTGCCTGGCCCACAGCAATCTACATCGGGCAGCAATCCACTCTGTGAGAGCAAATGCTCTAGACCATCTGTGAATTTAGAAAGATGAGGCAAAAACAGCATCAGCTCAGCCAAAAGCGAGAGTATCCAAAAATGAAAGTGCAACCAATCTGTGCAAAAGAACATTGCATCAGGGATCCAGCTTTTTAGTTCCAGGCTGACACGCAGGTCAGTTCAGTTTAAATAAACAAACATTTGTTGAGCCACTCCATGGGCCAGGGGCAATAAGAGGGACTCAAAGTAGAGAGATGATCAGGAAGAGTCCTTGCCCTCTGGGAGCCCACAGTCTAGTGGCAGAGACAGACATGTACAGAGAGTGTACTCAGAGTGCTCTGCAAAAGGTCAGCTGTGTCCAGCTGGAGAGCTCTAGCAACTTTTTCCAAAGCAGGCTTTCTTACAGGTATTTGTAGATACAGATAACGTGAGGATTGTCAATTTGTAGATTCGTATTCTGTACATCAGGGGTGGGACCCAAGAGTGCACATTTCTAACAAGTTCCCATGTAAGTAGTAGCTGCAAGTCTGAAGACTACATCCCGAATGTCCACGTTAGAGGAGACAACCATGCCAGCCCATTGACTTCATGATTAGTTGCACCAAGAAGCTGGGAACTGGTGCTTTCCTGAGCAAAAGCTGAGTGAAGGCAAGTATACATGAACCATCCAATGATCTGTGGGCATGTGGAAAACAGATCCCTCTTACAGGAACAGGCATGAGGCTGAAAGAGTCTAAACAGGTAGGCAGGAACCAGTCCTGAGCAAGAACTTGAGTTCTATTCTACAGGTGGGTGAGTGATTCATATGCTTTGAATACTTAAAATCACCTTGAGAGCTTCTTTAGGAACCAGATTACTGGACTTTAACCCCCACTAGATTCAGATTCTAAAGCCTTTGGTACAGGAATCTACATTTTTAAACAATGCCCTCCTCAGGCAATTGTGAAGTAGGTGATTAGTAATCTACCCCTTGGGAAAAAAGACGCAGATGGTGCAGGAGTGAGGAGTTGTATCCTGAGAAATGAGGTGGTTTTTTTTGGAAAGTCCTTAAGAGTCAGACACGACTGAGCAACTGAACTGAACTGTGGAGCCATTGGTTTAAAGTAGAAAAGTCTGGAAATATGGATAGTAGTTAGGAGCCGATAAAATAGCACAATCGAGTGATGAGGTGAAACAGAGCATTCAAAGGAGGGGACAAACTTGAGACACACGTAGAGATGGAAATGTCAGGACTTTCCAGCTCATTGAGTGCAAGGAATAAGGGGGTTAAGGAACCCATGTGACCCCCAGCTTTCCAGTCTGGGTGACTGGTAAGATGGTGAAGCCAACAAGTGAAAGAGAGGAAAAAAGAAAACAGTAACTAACAAGAGTTGGTTTAAGTGGTGCTGATGATATATCTCAGTTTGCAGCAGCTAGTTTTTAGGCTTCAGGGGGCCAACCCAGAGAAAATGGGCAGCAACAGGCATGATCTCAGGAGAGAAATGGGGCTGGGGATGGAATGCAGAGGAAGAAGGAAACAGTCCCCCCCCCCCCCGATCACCTGCTTATTGCATCCTTCACCATGTAAGGCTAATTTCTACAATAACAGCGGTAGGCTTTAATGCTCTTATTAATACACTATAGACCGTTTGGAAAGGGAACTATCCTTTGATTATCGACCACAAATAGCCAATACGAAATGAAAATAAAAGTTTTAACAGAAACTACTGAAGGAAGACCTCTGGGGATCTATGGACAAAAGAGATGTTACCCCACCAAGGAGTCTCCACTTGAGACATTGTCTTCTCAGGCAAAGGTCAGGCTTTGTGAATGGGTACAGAATCCTACCCAGTGCCTGACTCATCTTAAGAATCTTATTGCAAAACTGAAGGTTGGGGAAGAGATGTCAAGGTACGCAGCCTAGTGATTCTCTGGTGGAAATGAATTGACATAAGCTCTGTATCAGTACACCCATTTATTTAATTAAGCTAATGTAGAGTAACTAATTCAAACACCACCCACTGCCATCAATCAATCATCATTCTAGGTTGAGCAGATAACACTATCAATAATGAGTTTCGTTCTTCTCAAAGTGAAATCCGTAATTTTTTAAAACATTAGTAGAAAGCACAGGTTGTGCATGGTATAATCCAATTTCTGGTGCCTAAAGAACTGAACTACTTTTAATTTGTTTAGATGTAGTCAATTCATAGACTATTCCACTGTGATCTGGGGAAAAAATGTAGAAATATGACAGGAGATCGATTTTTCATTTGCTTTTCTTTTCTACATCCAAAGTTGAAGCCTAGGAGCAGTTTGCCACTGCCCTCAGACCCCGCCAATGCTGGGGGAGCAGTTACACAAAGCTATTCCCATATGGCCAATGGTATGCTGATATAAAAAATAATGTTTAATAACAATAATATACATACATAGGATTTGATTTTCAGTTTAAAAAACCAAAACTACAAAAAAAAAAAAAAGACATGTCTACATTATACTAAAAAGATAACAATAAACTTTGGACAGAATATTAGAATGATATCAAAGATAATTTCTTGGTGATAGGGTTATAGGATTTGGGAAAGCTTTTTCTTTGTTCTAAAGTTAATTTTATAATCACAAAATTGAGAAGATCACAAACAAACCAGCTCTTTTTTTTATCGATTTCCTTGTGATTCTGTTCTGGGCTAATTCTCTGCAGGCTTAAGACACTGGAAGGTTCAAGGGGTGATCAACAGAGAAGGGGTCACAGCAAACAGCCAGACATGAGGCCTGGGTCAACGTGAGAGGCAAACAGCGCCACGGTAGAGGAAGCAACCCAGGTTGCTGTCAACCGCCTTCTCACTGAGCGTGCCAAATGGCTCCTCATAACCTTCAGAAAATAACTGCTGGAGGATTTCAGGTCACTCTGATGGCACAAGCCTGACTTTTTGTTATTATATTTACAGGGTAGAAATCAACACCATATACAACATCTCTGTTGAAGCTATTTTTCAAGAAGCACAGTGTATCGGGTTATATTCCACCTGAAGAAAAAAACTTTACATTTATGATATAACATCTGTCAGAATGGCTATTATCAAAAAGACAGGAGTTAACAAGTGCTGGTCAGGATGCAGAGAAAAGGGAATTCTTCTCTAGTGTTAGTAGGAATGTTAATTGGTGCAGTCAGTATAGAAAACAGGGTGGAAACTCCTCAAACATTTTAAAATAGAACTACCAGGTGATCCAACAACTCCACTTCTGCATATATATCCAAAGTAAATTAAACTGCAAAGAAATGTTCATAGTAATATTGTTTACAATAGTCAAAACATAGGAACAACCTAAGTGTCCATCAACTGATGGATGGATAAAGAAAATGTGGTGTATATATAATAGAATATTATTTAGACATTAAAAAAATAAAGAAACCCTGCCATTTGTAAGAACATGGATGGAACTTAAGGGTGTTTTTTAAGTGAAATAAATCTGACAGAGAAAGACAAATCCTGTATGATCTCACTTATATGTGAAATCTAAACAAAAACCCCTAAGTCACAGAAAGAGAACAGATTGGTGGTTACCAGAGGAAGGGTTTAGGGGATGGGGGAAATAAGGGAAAGTGGTCAGAAGGCAGAAACTTGCAGTTATGACTAAGTCCTGGGGATGTAATGTACACTGTGGTGACTCTAACTAAAAACATTATACGGTATACTTTTAAGTTGCGAAGAGAGTGAATTTTAAAACTTCTCACCATGCATACACACACAAAGGCTACCTATGTGAGGCAGTGGTTGTGTGGATGTGTTAACTTACCTCGTTGTTGTAATCATTTCATAATATATACGTATATCAGATCATCACAAGGTATACTTAATTATATAATATTACTTGCTAATTACATCTTCATAAACCTGGAAAAAGGATTAACATCTAAATCCTTTCTAGATATTGATACTTCAAACCTTTCCATTGCACACAGACAAAACTTTTCTCCTCTTTATATCAAAACATGCCACTTTCAAGAAAAATGTGCAGGTTAAATATTGATGATGATGTGCTTAAAGTATTTTTTCCATTGTACAAAACGATATTCTGCTTAGGAATTCATAAAACAGTGATCCTTATAAGAATTTCAGAACCAAGCTATTCTGTGTTCAAGAACAATTCTTTTTGGTATAGTTCTTGACAATTTTATTTGCATACCATATTCATGATGCTTAATTACATTAGAATAATTGTAGTATTGGGCTTTAAAATGTATAATGTTTAACTCTGTCCCATTTAGATTTTCAGGGTTCTTTGTGTAGCGTTTGAAAAACTTTCAATGACAAAAACAAAAATAATAAGAACAGAGCCTTTTTCTAAGAGTCTGAACTGTAATATTATAAGGAAACACAGTTAACAACATTTGACCACAACTACCTCTTTCAGAAGGCAACTCAAATAATACTTCAAAACTTCCTAAAAGCCCAGTGAAATAAATCAGGATTCCTGCTGTTTTCTCTTCTTCTCCACCTTCATCAAGCAATATAAATTTATGCCTGAATATTAGAACATCTGTTTTATGTAGAGAGAAGGACAAAGGTGCAAGGAAGTTCACAAGAGAAAAAAGAAACATTACAAAAGAAAATTATTTAAAATATAGAACAATAGAAAAAGCTAAAATGTGAAATTCATGAATATTTCTGCATGATAGAAATTGGATTAATAGAAACAAATAGACTTAAATAGATTTCTATCTACCATTTTTATGCATATAAATTTGCATCTAATTTTTATCTAGGCTAATCTTCCATACTTAAAACTTTTCAAAAACATGGTTTTAAAAATTATTTCTTAAAATGTATGACAAATAATGAGACATGAGCTTGTATGCATTAGAATTTAGTCAATTTTAAAGCCACAAAGAATTCAGAAATAAACTCATCCCAGAGAATAGAGCATGTTTATTAAGGGACTGTAGGGGACGCAGTGGTAAAGAATGTGCCTGCCCATGCAGGAGACACAAGTTCAATTGCTGGGTCCAGAAGATCCCCTGGAGTAGGAAATGGCAACCGATTTCAATGTTCTTGCCTAGAAAATTCCATGGACAGAGGAGCCTGAAGGTTATACTCAATGGTGCTGCAGAAAGTTGGACGTGACTGAGCACAGAGCACACCATGCTGTCAGTGATGCCCCGATAGTTGCCATGCATGTGACCTCTTGGGCCACATGTGGCCCAAGTGTGGGTGTCTTATCCCGAAGAAATGACCAGAAGAGACACTCTGCATCACAGCCTCACTTAACTCTGGTGCATTTGCATGGCACTCTAGTATACATGTAACTGTTGCCATGGACAGGTCATCAGTGGTTAGTGAAGTGTCAGCGTGTCTCAACAAATAGGCTGAACATATCTCTAAAGAATTCAAAGTAGTAATCTTCAGCTGTAGAGGCATGTAGGCATCTGTTTCTGATAATAATGGCTATCAGTGAGCAGTAGGCTTGGCCACTGGATTGAGTTTCAGCTTTTACACTAGTGAAAGGTGCTCAAGACCTGTGGGACTTATGGGGGTGTAATTTTAGAAAAAGGTAGGTCCCAGTAATCAGAATTAATATCATGAATGGGGATGGGATGGAAATCAGGGCTAGAGGGAGTGACATATTTCTTCAGTCAGATTTTATCCTGGGAATTGCAGGTGACTCAGTGTGAAGGGAAAGGCAGGAGACTGGGTATCCTGTGAGTTTAATCCCAACAGAAACAGACCTTGCTGCCTAAAGACTTTCCAATTTAGAAGAATAATTATTTACTCAGTAGTTTGTAAACAGAGGCATTTTTAGAGATAATATCAATCATAGTTTCAAGATACAGATGTTTGAAACTGAGAACAAAGATGACCGAGAGCCTATCCAAATTTGTACACCATAGAGTAATAACAACTGAAATGAGCTCCTACAATGTGTGATCTAAAACATTAGAACAAATAGCCATTTATACTCATTCTCTGAGGAAGGAGCTAGAATTATCTCCCTTTTGCAGATAATATAACTGAATTATGGAAAGGTTACAAGGCTATTCTAATGATATAAGATTTTTAGGTAGTAGAAATGGGAAAGGAAAATTTAATTTACAGCAGATGAGGATGAGAACCCCAAGTTGGACCTACATAATTTTCCTATAACACTTGCTCTAAACATGCAAATTCATTTCCTAGTCCCCTTTCACTGAAATCTAAAAAGAGCCCTTCGGTCACAGCCTGCTTCTTAACTCCTGAGCACCATATTCTTTTTCATGGAAAATAGCAACAGCGAGTGTAAACTGGGCTTTGATTCTGTGGCCAGAATCTGTGTTCTAAGGGTTTTACATCTTGGGGCAGAACCAGTGATGTTTATCAAACACTCCTTTTCTCTGCTCATTTTGGAGGTTCTTTCAGTTAGCCAGAGAGGCATGAAGTGGCACAGGTGTCACAGCTCAGCTCTGCCAGGGAAAAGCCTGGGCTACCTTTCTCTTGTCCAGATGGCCAAGGGACAGGATTCAAGCAGGCTGGATGGCTGAGCAGCTGATGTTCACTGCCCCCAAGGCCTACCCGATTCCATAAATGACTTCGTATAAAGAGAAATAAATCTTTGTTGCACTAAGACACACAGATTTTAAGTTGTTTCTCAGAGTACGGCAATACCTCCTGTAACACATATGTAACACACCCTAATCTTCCCAATCATCTTAGAACTGCCAGATAAGAAAAGGGACACCCAGAGACATGGCAGGTCACAGAGACAGGGCATGGGAATGCCAGATGCAAAGTCAGGCAGGCCCACTCCAGAGACTGTGTTCTTACCTACCACCTGCCCACTGATGTCTACAGTCACAAGGACAATATATACTGACATGCAGTATTAAAGTTACTCAGTTCATTTTTTTTTTCTATTGGAATATTCTTTTTTAATTTTTTTTAATTGGAGAATAATTGCTTTACAATGTTGTGTTAGTTTCTGCTGTACAACATCATGAATAAGCTATATGTATACATACATCAATTCTCTCTTGAGCCTCCCTCCCTCCCCACCAATCCCAACCCTCTAGGTCATCACAGAGCACCAAGCTGAGTTCCCTGTGCTAGACAGCTGCTTCTCAGTCCATTCTGAGTCATACTTTGCTTTTACATTCCAATATGAGAAATTACTGCTATAATGCAATTCCACTGAGCCATAAACTGGACTCTGCTTTGCTCCATCTTCTGTCAACACTTTCTATCATGGCACACTTGGAAAAACAATGAGGAAAATAGTACAGAAATACTGGCCTCATAATTAGAAAGATCCTACCTTTAGTATGCTGCAGATAACAAACACAGAGCTCAATTGAATAAGAATAAGAGAAAAAGATTTCAATTATTATGACAATATTCTATAGAATAAAACAGACAGGTAAAAGTAAACCAGGGGAAAAACTGGCTTCATTTTTAGAAAGTTATTAATAGTAAATAATGATTGCTAGGGGAGATAAATTTATTTTTTAATGAGAGAAGGATTTATTTTATGATGATTAAATGGTAAGCAATAGAAAAATGTATCTAGGGAAAGAAAGAGGGCAAAGGTGGAGAGGGAGAGATTAGTTGTTTTCTGCCAAACAGTCCATAATGAGAATGATTAGAGGAGACCATAATTGATTACTAATATCTCTCAGACTGGACATCAGAGGAATTAGAAAATTATTCTTTGGCATTAAAATAGAGGATGATAAATACCATATGTAACTATAATTGTGGAATAAAACAAGATGAGAAAGAGGAAGTTTAACAGTCATTTCTTGCTTTTTTGTACTAAGGATGCTGTGAGGGCACTGTACACAGCTTTAAGAAATGTATCAAAACAAAAAATAATATTAATCACTAATGATTATAGGGTACTTTCCATGTTTTAAGATGTTTGAGATGTTCTACAGGAATTAACTCACTTGATCCTCAAATCCACGTGTTATTTTTATTATTATCTCATTTTTTCAAAAGAAACTGATACCCAGAAACTTTAACATCTTGCCTAAAATCATAAATATAGAAAGAAGTAGAGGCAGGATTTAAACCAAGGGTCTAGCTCCACAGCCTGTGCTATTAACTGCTTTGCTTGCTACTTCTCTCTCAAATCACTACCTGATGGGCAGGTGGTAATGAGGTCCTGTAATCATGGACAGAGCATGAGGCTTAAAACCAAAAAAGCAGCATTTCATTTCCATCCACTTCCATCACTTACCAAGGTTGAGACCAGGGAAAGTGTGTTCTTTTCCTATTAAGACATACATGATCTACGATCTACTGTCCAGGGTTGTTGTCATAACCAAATATGCAAAGGAAAGACATAGAATGTGCTTTACAAACTGCTAACTCCATTATACATATGAGAAATTAAATCCAGGACATAGCAAAGTACCTAGATGAGCATTCAAAGCACTCCATCTCATTTCCTGGGAGAATCAGCATATTGGCTTTACAAAGTACAATAGGGTATCTCTGGTAGCTCATCTGGTAAAAAATCCACCTGTAAGGCAGGAGACCTGGGTTTGATCCCTGGGTTGGGAAGATCCTCTGGAAGAGGGCATGGCAACCTACTCTAGTATTCTTGTATGAAGAATCCCTATCAACAGAGGATCCTGGTGGTCTATGGTCCATGGGGTCACAAAGAGTTGGACATGACTAAGTGACTAAGCACAGCACAGCATAGACTGGATGATTTAAACAACAGATATGTATTTTCTCACAGTTCTGGATATTAAAAGTCTGAGACCAAGGCACCAGCATAGTAAGGACCTGGTGAGAATTCTTTTCCTGGCTAGAAGATAGCTACTTTCTGCACTGTGTTCAAACACTGCAGAAAGAGACCCTCTGGTGGCTCTTTCTATAAGGGCACTAATCCCATCATGAGGACCCCACCCTCATGACCTTATCTAAACCTCATCTCCCAAAGGTTTCATCTCCAACCATCATCACAGGGATTAGGGCTTCAACATATGAATTTGAGGGAACTCAATTCAATAAATGGGCTGCCCTGGTGACTCAGTGGTAAAGAATCCACCTGTCAATGCAATGTTGACAGGTTTGGTCTTTGGGTTGGGAAGATCCCCTGAAGAAACAAATGTAACCCAGTCCAATATTCTTGCCTGGGAAATCCCATGGATAGGAAAGCCTGGGGGTCCACAGTCCATGGGGTCACAAAAGAGCTGACCACAAGTTAGCAACTAAACAAAAACAACAGTTCAGTAATTAGCACTGGGTTTAAAAAAATGTGTTTATGTTGGATAGGGAATCTGGAATACTGGTTGAATACGGGGAGAAAGGAAAACCTTCCAAAAACAGTACCAAATGTTTGGTGAATCCATGATGTCACACAGTAAAAATGTATGACGGATCCAGTGGGAATATGTGTTCAAAATAATTGTTAAATGCTTTGAAAAAGATGGCAGAATTCTTCACTGGAGAAATGTTAGAAAAACAAACTAAATGTTATGACATATACCACTCTAGTGGGTAAGAACAGATTGCCAAGCTCATCACATCTAGGCCTTGATCTTGACTTTACCATTCTTTGTGAACAAATCATTTTGGCTTTCCTAAATATGAGATTTCTCTTTTTTACTGTTTAGTTTCCCTGTCCAGCAACCTATCATTGTTCTTGGATCTTGGATATATACCATGCTAGTATACATTCTTCATTACCAGAGTTAGCCTTTGTCCTGAATCTCTGCTACTTTGACCTCATAATGCTGAACTTTAAACAGCCACATATCCAATTTCTGTCTAAATGTCTGCCCCGGAAGACTTCTAGGAATCTCTACACATATCCAGTGGAGGTGATGGAATTCCAGTTGAGCTATTTCATATCCTGGAAGATGATGCTGTGAAAGTGCTGCACTCAACATGTCAGCAAATTTGGAAAACTGAGCAGTGGCCACAGGACTGGAAAAGGTCAGTTTTCATTTCAGTCCCAAAGAAAGGCAATGCCAAAAAATGCTCAAACTACTGCACAATTGCACTCATCTCACACGCTGGTAAAGTAATGCTCAAAATTCTCCAAGCCAGGCTTCACCAATACGTGAACTGTGAACTTCCCGATGTTCAAGCTGGTTTTAGAAAAGGCAGAGGAACCAGAGATCAAGTTGCCAATATCCACTGGATCCTCGAAAAATCAAGAGAGTTAAAAAAAAACATCTATTTCTGCTTTATTGACTATGCCAAAGCCTTTGACTGCGTGGATCACAATAAACTGGAAAATTCTGAAAGAGATGGGAATCCCAGACCACCTGACCTGCCTCTTGAGAAACCTATATGCAGGTCAGGAAGCAACAGTTAGAACTAGACATGGAACAACAGACTGGTTCCAAATAAGAAAGGGAGTACGTTAAGGCTGTATATTGTCATCCTGCTTATTTAACTTCTATGCAGAGTACATCATGAGAAACACTGGGCTGGAAGAAGCACAAGCTGGAATCAAGATTGCCAGGATCAAATATCAATCACCTCAGATATGCAGATGCCACCACCCTTATGGCAGAAAGTGAAGAGGAACTAAAAAGCCTACTGATGAAAGTCAAAGAGGAGAGTAAAAAAGTTGGCTTAAAGCTCAACATTCAGAAAACTAAGATCATGGCATCTGGTCCCATCATTTCATGGGAAATAGATGGGGAAATAATGAAATAGTGTCAGACTTTATTTTGGGGGGCTCCAAAATCACTGCAGATGGTGATTGCAGCCATGAAATTAAAAGACGCTTGCTCCTTGGAAGGAAAGTTATGACCAACCTAGATAGCATATTCAAAACCAGAGACATTACTTTGCCAACAAAGGTCCATCTAGTCAAGGCTATGTTTTTTCCAGTGGTCACGTATGGATGTGAGAGTTGGACTGTGAAGAAAGCTGAGTGCCAAAGAATTGATGCTTTTGAACTGTGGTGTTGGAGAAGACTCTTGAGAGTCCTGCTTGGACTGCAAGGAGATCCAACCAATCCATTCTAAAGGAGATCAGTCCTGGGTGTTCTTTGAAAGGACTGATGCTAAAGCTGAAACTCCAATACTTTGGCCACCTCATGCGAAGAGTTGACTCAGTGGAAAAGACTCTGATGCTGGGAGGGATTGGGGGCAGGAGGAGAAGGGGACAACAGAGGATGAGATGGCTGGATGGCATCACTGACTTAATGGAAGTGAGTCTGTGTGAACTCCAGGAGTTGGTGATGGACAGGGAGGCCTGGCGTGCTGAAATTCATGGAGTTGCAAATAGTCGGACACGAATGAGCGAATGAACTGAACTGAACTGAAACATATCCAACAGTGACTTCTTGGTACCTGGTCTCACTGCACTTACTCTTCATGAAGAATTTCAGCAATTTGATTTTCCCAGTTAGTAAAGGTAAAAACCCGGACGTGAGTTTGAGTGAGCTCCGGGAAATGGTGATGGACAGGGAGGCCTGGCGTGCTGCAATTCATGGGGTCGCAAACAGTCGGACATGACTGAGCGACTGAACTGAACTAAAGGTAAAAACTTTTGAATAAATATTTGACTCTTCTCTCATATTCCATATCCTGACAGCTGTGCCTTCAGAATCTATCTAGAATTCAACCACTTATTTTTGCCACTTCCATCTTCATTCAAGCTATTGACATCTTGCACATGGATTACAGCTGAACATCCTCCTTATGGTTCCTCTGGTCTCTACCCCTGCTTGACTACAGCGTGTTCTCATGACAGAAAAAGAAACATTTTAAATGCCTCTGTTAATGCAAGTGGATCAATTTCCTACAGCTTATTTTATCAACACTTCTCTCTACGTATGGAAAAATAAATCAAACAACTGAGTTAAGGCCTATTTGTGACTCTTTCTAAGAATGCTTACTGAATAGTACAGAAATACCTGATTATGCTCTGGAATTAAATAGTCAACAAAATACAAAAGGCAGAAATAATGTGTATACACACACCAATACACGCTTCTATACAGCTGAAACTCGAACAACTCAAGGGTTAGAGGCACAATCTGGCACAATTGAAAATTCAAATATAACTTTACAATCAAACCTCTGCATCTGTAAATGCAACCAAATGCAAATTGCATATTTCTGTAGTACTCATTACAGAAAAATTTGCATATAGAGGGACCCATACTGTTCAAACCCATGTTTTTCAAGGGTCAACTGTATATATGTATATACATCTACACATACACACACATGAATTATACACAAATTTATATACATATGTATGTGTGCATGTATATAAATATCAACCAACTCAGATATGCAGATGATACCACCCTAATGGCAGAAAGTGAAAAGGAACTAAAGAGCCTCTTGATGAGGGTGAAAGGGGAGAGTGAAAAAGTTGTCTTGAAACTCAGCATTTAAAAAACTAACATCACAGCATCCAGTTCCAACATTTTATGGCAAACAGAAGGTGAAAAAAGGGAAGCAATGACAGATTTTATTTTGGGGGGGGCTCTAAAATCACTGCGGACAGTGACTGCAGCCATGAAATTAAAAGATGCTTGCTCCTTGAAAGGAAGTCTATGACAAATCTAGATAGCATATTAAAAAGCAGAGACATCACTTTGCTGGCAAGGTCCATATAGTCAAAGTTATGGTTTTTCCAGTGGTCATGTACAGATGTGAGAGCTGGACCTTAAAGAAGGCTGAGTGCCAATGGCTGGTGCCTCTCCAGCACAATTCGATGCTTTCAAACTGTGGTGTTGGACAAGACTCTTGAGAGTTCCTTCGACTGCAAGGAGATCAAACCAGTGAATCCTAAAGGAAATCAACACTGAATATTCATTGGAAGAACTGATGCTGAAGCATCAATACTGAAGCTCCAATATTTTGGCCACCTGATGCAAAGAGCCAATTCACTGGAAAAGACCACAATGCTGGGAAAGGTTGAAGGCAAAATGAGAAGAGTGCAGCAGAGGATGAGATAGTCAGATAGCATCTCCAACACAATGGACATGAATCTGAGCAAACACCAGGAGATAGTGGCGGACAGAGAAGCCTGATGTGCTGCAGTCCACGGGGTCGCATAGAGATGGATACAACTTAGAAACTGAACAACAAACAATAAATATGTGTATGTATAGAAATAAATAAATATGTATATATATACACACACATTTATATATATGTATACAGACAACACCAATCAATTATTAAGGATCTTGAAAAATTAGGAAGAGGAAGCTGTAAAGCATCTATGAACTAAAAGAGGAAAAACTGGCATATCCAATTCCATACTGCTGGTGTTAAAGTCATGTGCAAAGGGCCTGTAAACTCCTGCTCTGGTCAGAAGCTTTCAGCCATGATATGCTGAGGGAGAAGAGTGAAATTGCATTCTGTGAACTGAGGTTGAGAGTTGTGATCCAAACACATGGACTTTTCATTACAGACCCAGGACCAGGCAGGACAGTCAGACTCCTAAAGGCAGTTCCCAACTGCCAAACAGGTGATGCTCCAGTGGTTCATTTGAAAACTGATTGTGTGGAACTCACAGCATTTTCTCCCATAAAATGTGTTATAAACGGTGGTAGGGTAGCTCCCATAGCCAACACATAAAAGCTTATTTAGCCTATAGTGAAGTAGAAACTCAGCACATTTGCTGCAGACAAATAATTCTCTTGCTACTAGTAATGAAACAAATAACATTTTTTTTTTTTTTTTGCCACGTGACATGTGGGATCTTAATTTCCCAACCAGTGATTGAACCCATGACCCCAGCACTGGAAGTGCAGAGTCGTAACCACTGTACTGCCCAGAAAAGTCCCATTACTGTATTATATAATCACAAAGATGTTTAAAAACGATTGAGGCTTACTGATAAACTTCAGGTTCCCAACAAACACATCTCTGCATATATAATGTTTGATCGAACACATTTTTTCTTCCCTGTCTTTTTTTTTTTTTTTTTTTGGCTGTTATTTGCTACAAAAGCATTTATTTAGCAGAAAAATTAATGTGGGATTTCAATTACCTTTACATTTTCTTGAACTCTTCTGGTATATGTTCCTCTTGCTGTGATTAAAGGTGCCCCAAACTCAGCCCTTTGTGGGATTCCCAGAGTCTAACCACAGCAAACATGAAGCCATTAGGACTGTGCAGTTATTTTACATGTGCTGAGTGAAGCACTAAAATACCTTCCATTTTGTTTTGGGGCAGATAAGCTAATGTTTAAAAATTAATGCCTTCAAATTTCACTATTAATATACTTTTATCAGTGCTTAAGGTAGCCGAGAATGTGATCTGCTGTTTACTTGGAGAGACTGGGGAGAGGCCTGCCACAGGATCATCAATATCAGTGTAGCTTCTGCAGCCAATCTGCCTAAGTGCTGATGGGATTTCTTCCACTAACTCTTAACCTTCATGGGCCTCAACCTTTTTACCTGTAAAGGAGGTTGATGTGAGACTTACACAAGTGTATCCACGTGAGAAACGTATAAAACTGACTGGCATATTGTGAGCACTCAATAAATACTGCTGCTGCTACTGCTGCTAAGTCACTTCAGTCGTGTCCGACTCTGCGTGACCTCATAGATGGCAGCCCACCAGGCTCCCCTGTCCCCGGGATTCTCCAGGCAAGAACACTGAAGTGGGTTGCCATTTCTTCTCCAATGCATGAAAGGGAAAAGTGAAAGTGAAGTCGCTCAGTCGTGTCCGACCCTCAGCGACCCCATGGACTGCAGCCTTCCAGGCTCCTCCATCCATGGGATTTTCCAGGCAAGAGTACTGGAGTGGGGTGCCATTGCCTTCTCTGAATAAATACTAGCTATTATAATATTTATTAAGCAAATATTTTGATGAACAGTTTCCATATCTGTCAGAAATTAGATTTTAGTCTCAAGGATATTGGAATATATTTAATGTTACACCCTTGGACTGCAAGGAGATCCAACCAGTCCATTCTAAAGGAGATTGGTCCTGGGTGTTCTTTGGAAGGACTGATGCTAAAGCTGAAACTCCAATACTTTGGCCACCTCATGCAAAGAGTTGACTCATTGGAAAAGACTCTGATGCTGGGAGGGATTGGGGGCAGGAGGAGAAGAGGACGACAGAGGATGAGATGGCTGGATGGCATCACTGACTCGATGGACAAGAGTTTGGGTGAACTCCGGGAGTTGGTGATGGACAGGGAGGCCTGGTGTGCTACAATTCATGGGGTCACAAAGAGTTGGACATGACTGAGTGACTGAACTGAACTGAACTGATGCCAAGCATATAATGATTTTTCTTGTGTGTTTTAGAAGGCATCTTGAGTATGAGAGCATTTCAAAGTCATTTTCACTGACTACCAGATGTCAATTCTTATTACATTTCTGAGGAGTGCCTATTGTAGTATCAAAAAACTTGTGAAAAGTTTAAATTTCAAGTGTTTTGATTTAAATTTGAAAAAAAAAATCCATGCTGTTGAGACGTTCTGTATCTCACTTAAGATCATGTTCTCAGAAAAGCCTTGTTTAGCCACCAGCCATGACAGCTTAGGAGTTCTTTCTATGAGCTCTCACAGTACTGGTTCCCAGTACTGGTCACACTGTCTCTTTCCTCATTTGTCTCTCTAGGTCTATATGTGTGTGCGTGCTCAGCTGTGTCTGACTCTTGGCAACTCCATGGACTAAGCCTGTCAGGCTCTCCTATCCATGGGATTCTTCAGGCAAGAATATTGGAGTGGGTTGCCACTCCCTTCTCCAGGGGATCTTCCCAACCTAGGGATTGAACGTGGGTCTCCTAAGTCTCTTGCATTTGCAGGTAGTGAGATCTGTGCAGACAAATACAAATTGGATACTCCTACTTGTGAAGCATTGAGCCTCAAGTTCAACATTTCGAAACATATGTCTCCCCTACTCAGACCTCCTGATTCTCCATATTTCTTATTTTACATATTCCCTAGTAAAAGGTAACATTTGCTCCCAAACTTATCACATTAGGCATTTTGCTAACACTTACTTTTCACACCACACACCCAGTGAATCATCCAACCTGGTATTTCTTCCTTACAGTCTCTTTGATGTTTTACTTCACTCCAGTCAACACTCTCTACTTTGTTATGCTGACAGCTACTAAGATGACATCGCCTACCCTGAGTTGCTAAAGTCTTGCCCTCTCCTGCCTAATGCGTTTACCTCACAGCCACTACTCTTTCTAAAAAACAAATATGATAATGCTTTAAAAAATTCAAACAATGGCTCCCCACTATCACAGACTAAAATTCAAGCCGATTAACTCAAGATACAAGGTTATATGTCAGCCATTCCATTATTTTACATCCAACCTTATTTTAGCTCTCACCTATGAAATGGAATTGTAGTGATTATCACATGAGTCCCTTGCCCATCCATGATTACTAGCTATTATAATCTACCTCACAGAAGCGCTACCCTTCTGCCAGGATGAATTTCACACAGCCTGGTTCCCCACACCTCGGCAGTCTAGCATGTATTAATATGCAATGTTCTTCCATCTTCAATTTAGTGCTCACAGTTATTATATTTATCCTTATAGAAATATTCTTGCTTTCTTAGCATTCTTTGTTAGTATGTAAGCTCAAGTGAATAAGACCATGCTTGCCCCCTTAACTAATTTTATGTAACATAAAGCACAATGGCACACACACACACCAAGGTGCCCATTAACTATGTGTCAATTAGATTGATTAAATAATGTTATCCATGGCAGATAACAATGAAAATTATATAAAGGGTTATTTATACATTCATTTGACAAAAGAGTAGATACAACACAATTAGTGGCAAAACTAATATTAGAGCCCTGGACTTACAGCTTTTCACTCCTTATTCATTCATTCATTTATTATAATTTATTCATTTATTACATGCTAGATATTTTCTATTTTCACAATCAATTTAGGGAGACAGACAATAAAAAACAATTGCAGGTTGGTTTAGTTAAGTAGAGTGAGGTAAGGATAAAGGTACCACAAGGACATATGAAACAGTCCTGTCTATTTGATGGAGCCAAGAAAGGCTTCTTGAAGAAACTGGTGCTTGAACTGGATCACAAAGGACACACAATAACCAGTTCAGCAGGCAAAGAATAAGAGAGCATAGGATAAGAGGCAAAGGAAAATGCATGAGTTAATTCATACCATAACATAGATAATACTGGGGCAAGAGAATCAACAAAAAATTAAAAATAAAAGCAAAGTCAAGTTTATTGATGGCCTCATTAGGGGTCATCATTGCTTTCTTCTTCCTGAATTGTGCCGGGCACATAAAATAACAACTATTGTTTTCTTAGAGGTATTGGAGAACATCTCTTTTTAGCTAATCTCTTTGTAACTGCTGCTGCTGCTAAGTCGCTTCAGTCGTGTCCGACTCTGTGCGACCCCATAGACAGCAGCCCACCAGGCTCCTCTGTCTCTGGGATTCTCCAGGCAAGAACACTGGAGTGGGTTGCCATTTCCTTCTCCAATGCATGCATGCATGCTAAGTCACTTCAGTCGTGTCTGACTCTGTGCAACCCCATAGACAGCAGACCACCAGGCTCCTCTGTCCACAGGATCCTCTAGGCAAGAGTACTGGAGTGGGTTGCCATCTCCTTTTCCACTCTTCGTAACTAACACATGCCTAATCCTGTATCTGATTGGCAAGAGGGAACGACTCTGGGATCTGCTGGCTCATACTCCCTTTTGGGCAGGATTAACGTGTTGAGTGACTCAGCCCACATCTCGCTCAAGCTTTAGCACCCTGAGTAACTGTTTTCTGCTTTCCTATTTTGGGGTGATAGGTAAGGACCCAGAGGTTGGCTGGAAACAAGGTTTCTCAGCTCAGTAACTGGATGATTCAGGGAGTAAGATGGCAATTCTGATCATAAATAGAAGCCATTTCCTTCAAAACAGAATTTTTTCAGGGGATGGGGGGTGGGAGAAGCTTATATTTGGAACCTGAATTTTCTGCCTGTGTCGTGCTTGGCTCAGAACCCCGAGGGAACAGTCTGAGTCATTCTGAAAAGGTCTTCAGCAGCTTTATTGGTATTATCAAGCGAGTTTAGACGTTTACCTTTCACAGGTGGCCAGCAATTGTAGGGGAGTTATTGTAGATGATTCTGTCTACAATTTACAGTAAAAAAAAAAAAAAAAAAGGAAGAAAAAAAAAAAAAAACTCCATAGGCAAGTTATTGACACATCAAACTCTTTCCAGGGAAAATCATATAAACTTTAAAACAACTGTATAGAATTGCCTAAACTTCATACGGATCACTGGAGGGCAAATGGAGCTATAAAGAAGGGTAAAATTACACTTTGAATTTACCTACAGTAAAAATGTTTCAAAGTACACTTGGGAAGTTGGGTATACGGCATTGTGAGCACAATTTCGCTAGAAGGAACAGGATAAGACCAGCTAATTTCTCTGATGGGACCCTGAAATTCTTTTATTATATTCTACACAAGGATTTATTGTAAAAGGACTTGAAAGATAAAAATATAACCTGTTTATGATTTTGTCCCATCAGAAAATAGAAAATGAGAACCTACTCATAGGGGATCTTGGTTTGGGTGAAAGGCATTACATGGTCTCTTAATAGTATTAGTATTATTAATGGAATATGCACTTAAAGAGACATTTTTCTCATGAAAGAGATTTACAAGTCTTACAGTCAGCTAGGAAAAGGATGTAAGTGTGCATTTTAAAGATCATAATTGAAAAATAAAATATGCTATACTCCTTTAGAGAAATAAAAGGATTACACTGTTTAATCTTATATGAGTTCAGTATATATACATAGTTCAATCTGGAGGGACTCCTGTGGGGATTTAATTAACGATACTTTGTGGCTCCAATTAGAATGAGATTCTTAACCTTTCTAATCTGCTGACCTACCTTTATAAGGAAGAAAAATTATACCACAGGCATACCAAGTAATTAAATTTACATTAATGCTACCAAGAACTGTGAGCAACTTTTCGTATTGGGAAATACTCCAAAAGGTCAGTAGGTCTGATAAACTTTCCATTCTTAAACATAGTAAACAACTTCTTGACATGACAAATATATCCAAAAGGCCTCATTCTAGTAATACCAACATCCAATATCACCCTCAAGGGATAAGCCATTACTATGCTTCAAGTAATATAGGAACAAGGCATTTATCATAAACTCCAATAAAGAAATTCCAATTATAGTGCCCACTTAACTCACACCTGATGGAAAACTCTAAGAAGGGACTGCTACTGCTAAGTTGCTGCTAAGTCGCTTCAGTTGTGTCCGACTCTGTGCGACCCCATAGATGGCAGCCCACCAGGCTCCCCCGTCCCTGGGATTCTCCAGGCAAGAACACTGGAGTGGGTTGCCATTGCCTTCTCCAAGAAGGGACTAAGGGGCTCTATTTATAAAAATCTGATGATCTACTCTTCCACTGGTACAAATTACCTATTAAGTATATCATGTCTAGGTTGAAGAACAAATGTTTTACCAAATGAAATAAACCAGACACAAAAGGACAAAGGTTGTATGATTTCACTTATATAAGCTACCTGAAATACTCAAATACTCTACTTTCTGTGGAGACAGAAAGTAGAATACTGGTTACCAGAGGTTTGGAGGAGGGTGGAAAGGGCATTTTTTAATGGGTACAGAGCTCCAGTTTTGGAGAAGGCAATGGCACCCCACTCCAGTACTCTTGCCTGGAAAATCCCACGGACGGAGGGGCCTGGTAGGCTGCAGTCCATGGGGTCGCTAGGTGTCAGACACGACTGAGCGACTTCACTTTCACTTTTCACTTTCATGCATTGGAGGAGGAAATGGCAACCCACTCCTGTTTTCTTGCCTGGAGAATCCCAGGGACAGCAGGGCCTGGTGGGCTGCCGTCTATGGGGTCGCACAGAGTCGGATACGACTGAAGCGACTTAGCAGCAGCAGCAGCAGAGCTCCAGTTTGGAAAGATGACAGAGTTCTAAAGATGGCTAGTGCTGATGGTTGTACAACATTGTGAATGTACTTATTGACACTAAATTGTGCACACAAAATTGTTTAAAATAGTAAATTTTATATTATATGTACTCTACCACAGTTTAAAAAACAAACAAACAAAAAACCTTTTACTGTATCCCGAATTTGGAAGTTGGGATATTTTCTCAAGCCATCTGACTGTCACTTTCTAAAGGCTCTATCCCACTCAACCACTGAAACCAGGACACAGTGACCACCACAGAGCTTGTCTTATTTAAACCCTACTCCAGATTCATCACATTCATTTTTCAGTGTTTCCTAAATTAGTATTAATGTCCTTGAAAAAAAATTATTGAGTTCCTACTATGTGCCTGGCATTGCTTTAGCTTCTGTATGGAATAGTAAACCAAACAGTAAAAAAAAAAAAAAAAAATTACTTTCTTATGGACATAACAATCTGCATCTCTAGCAACACGTTAATATGTATTCAAATACAGTCAATGTGAGTGTTATAAGACAAAATCTCAGTCAAGTAACAGTAGATCAGCAGGGCACATGCTACCAAGTAACCTATTCTTACAGTCTTTTTGGAATTTACTAAACCAACCAAAATTCTTGGTCAGCTTCTTAAGAAAGATACAGAAATTAACTCATGTGTGTCAAATAATTTCAGACAAAGGGCCTCTTAAACCTTGATGTACTAATCATAATGAATCATTTTGTTAGTTGTTTCTTATTCCATCTATTTATTCTGGAAAGTCAAAAATAATGGATCAAACAGAATGGAGTATTACTCAGCCATTAAAAAGAATACATTTGAATCAGTTCTAATGAGGTGGATGAAACTGGAGCCTATTATACAGAGTGAAGTAAGCCAGAAGGAAAAACACCATTACAGTATACTAACGCATATATATGGAATTTAGAAAGATGCTAACAATAACCCTTTGTACGAGACAGCAAAAGAGACACTGATGTATAGAACAGTCTTATGGACTCTGTGGGAGAGGGAGAGGGTGGGAAGATTTGGGAGAACGGCATTAAAACATGTAAAATATCATGTATGAAACGAGATGCCAGTCCAGGTTCGATGCACGATACTGGATGCTTGGGGCTAGAGCACTGGGACGACCCAGAGGGATGGTATGGGGAGGGAGGAGGGAGGAGGGTTCAGGATGGGGAACACATGTATACCTGTGGTGGATTCATTTTGATATTTGGCAAAACTAATACAATTATGTAAAGTTTAAAAATAAAATAAAATTAAAAAAAAAAAAAAGAAGTCGCATCAAATCCAAATGGTTGGCATTGGCCAAAAACACTAAAGCAATGTAAATCTTTGAAAATTAAAACTTACTGTTTTCCTTTATTATGTGAATTTAAGAAAGGGACATATCAAAATAAGTAATTAAGAGGCCTTTTGAAAATCAAAGAGATATGGAAAATAATCCATGTGAGGGTGCCCTGGGAATATGGCATTTGCATTCTTCAGATGTTCCAGGACAAAGTAAGTTGTCAGAATATTGTGAGAGACCACACACAGAATTCTGACTTAGAAAATCCTCTTAGCATGCCTCTAAAATAAAGGTAAAGGGATCAAATGTTTATCCTTTAATAAAAGAAGACAACAGGGAAAAATTTATATTTTTGAAATGCAAACGGAAAGAAGTCAAAGAATAAAAATGACTAAAAATGTAAAAATTCGATAGTACAGAATTTGAGACCAAATTTTTTTTTAAGATTCAAAGTATAGAAGAAGCAAGAACTATCTTAAGTGAAAATTAAGTGAAAATATCAAAATTAATATTAAAATTATATTAATATACATTGATATTAAAATAGGATATTGACATTAAATTGATATTAAATAGGAGCTCTAGAGAGACATGTGGGAGAAGCCCCTGAAGCCAAAATATCTTTTCCTCCAGATTTCCTTCAATATACACTCTCCATGTTGTTGTTTAGTCGATAACTCATGTCTGACTCTCTGCAACCCCATGGACTGCAGCAGGCCGGGCTTCTCTGTCCTTCACCATCTCCCAGAGCTGAGTCAATAGAGTCAGTGATGCCGTCTAACCATCTTGTCCTCTGTCGTCCCCTTCTCCTCCTGCCTTCAATCTTTCCTAGCATCAGGGTCTTTTCTCAGGGTCTATGCAATTCACAGCCTTGAGTTATTTGCAGGGTTTTTTCAGGAAGAATGGGACTCAGGGAAGCATGACCTGCTGTGATCAATGTATCCTTTGTGATCAGTTGACTGTTTTCCTTCAGTTACTAACTCATTCCCACAGGGGAGTTGACCTTTCCTAAATTTTAGAATAGTATTCATATATATGAATGTTTCATATGTGTAAAATATATATGAATATATGTGTGTGCATGAGTGTTGTCTGTGAGAGGCAGAGAGAGATCAGGATAGGCTCAACTTGTTTTCTTCCTTCTTCTCTTGTATTATTATTACTCCATTCTCTATCCCTACTGAGGTAAGCAATATCAACAATATAAGATGCCTTTTTTCTTATTTTTATCCATACTTACATAATCCTATAGAGATATATGTATAAGTATTTTAATCAGTTGTTTGTCATTGTTTCAAAAAATAGGATCATAATATATACATAGTTAAACCTTGCATTAATCTCTCCCAGTAATCTCCCAGGACTCAAACTCATTCTTTCTAAGAGGTATGTGTGTTAACATTTAGAAATAATCTGCCTAGGAGGCTGTGATATGTAGCTGGGTTTGAAAAGCACAATTATGGATACATTCCCTGATTTAGGGGCATTTTCTACTATTGGCCATTAAGAAGCAATGCTACAATAAGTATCCTTGTAATGGCTTTACTAACTGGCATTTTATTTCTATGGGATAAATTCCCAACAGTGAATTTGATCAATCAAAGGGTTTATGTATTTTTTTTTTAAGTAGCTGCTGCTAGATTGCCTTCTGAAGAGGCTTAACCCTTCACATTTCTTCCATCAATATGAGAAAACAACTGTATCCATCTGAGGAGACTTGACAGTGCTCTGGTGATGACAATTCTGAAATTTCTGGGGGTAATACAAAAATGTTTACTTTCACTTATTAAAAATCATATATAAGCCCAGACAATTCTCCAGGCCAACTGCCCTTATGAAGTAACTCTGATTTCTTTGAATTTGGGGCTATCAACTCAATAGTCATCTTGAAGCCTCAATCATGTGAAGTCTCATCCACAATTATGATGGCAAGTGAAAAGGGAGATAGGCTAATGGCAAGGACAAGTAAGTGCTCGGACACAGAATTCACACATGTCCATATTGCCCAGTGATTAGTCAGAACTAGGAAAATTGCCACATCTGTACTCCAAAGGGGTTGGGGGGGGGTGCAATCCTGCGTGCCCAGCAAGGAAGACCAGACACCAGTGTACACTAGGTGTTTCTATTACAGCCTCTTTTACTCCATATCCTCTCTAGAACAGGCACTTCAATCTTTCAAATTGTTGCCTCACTGAAGGGTTTAAATGGTAACCTTGATAACTTAATTAGCATTTCCCGAACCAATATGACTTTGAACATTTTTCATATGCTAATTGACATTTTCAATTTGTTCTGCTGTTGTTGCTGCTAAGTCAGTTCAGTCGTGTCCGACTCTGTGCGACCCCATAGACAGCAGCCCACCAGGATCCCCCGTCCCTGGGATTCTCCAGGCAAGAACACTGGAGTGGGTTGCCATTTCCTTCTTCAATGCATGAAAGTGAAAAGTGAAAGTGAAGTCGCTCAGTCATGTCTGACTCTTAGCGACCCCATGGACTGCAGCCCATGAGGCTCCTCCATCCATGGGATCTTCCAGGCAAGAGTACTGGAGTGGGGTGCCATTGCCTTCTCCAGTTAATTTGTTCTATGAATTGTCTATTCATATCTTTATTTTCTGGCATTAACCTCCCTTTGCAGCTTTTTCATTTTTTCTGTCATAAAAACCTATAGTTACCCAAACGGATTTTTTAATTGTCTCTAAATATGCCAAGGGTTGTAACATTGCTGTGCTTGTGTTTATGCTGTCAATCTTCCATAGACTTTCCTTCACTTCTCTCTCTCACACATTGACCTAAGTCCCTTTCACTATTAAGGGGATTCAATGGCACCCCACTCCAGTACTCTTGCCTGGAAAATCCCATGGATGGAGGAGCCTGGTGGGCTGCAGTCTATGGAGTCACTGAGAGTCGGACATGACTGAGCGACTTCACTTTTCACTTTCATGCATTGGAGAAGGAAATGGCAACCCATTCCAGTGTTCTTGCCTGGAGAATCCCAGGGACGGGGGAGCCTGGTGGGCTGCCGTCTCTAGGGTCGCACAGAGTCGGACTTGACTGAAGCGACTTAGCAGCAGCAGCAGCAGGAGCAGCAGCTGGTGGTTTAGCAATAAAGAATCCACCGGCAATACAGGAGACATGGGTTTGTTCCCTGGGTCAGGATAATCCCCTGGAGGAGGAAATGGCAACTCACTCCAGTACCCTTGCCTGGAGAACCTGTGGACATGCTGCAGTCCATGGGGTCACAAAAAGTCATGCACGACTGAAGCAACTTAGCACATACACACTTTCACTATTAAAGGATGAACTAGAGGCCCACATCCTCTCTTAAACATTCCTGTGCTCACAAGCCTTGCTTTCCATGAATTTTCTGTATCATCCTCTTGGTGCTTAGTCTATACCACTCTCACTTGCTATTTATCATTTCATAAATATTCTGATTCCCTAGGAGAACTGGAAATTTCCTGTTTTTCCCCATAAACAACCTTGCAAAGTGAATTTCTGCTGTTTGGCTGGAGAAATGACAGGTCAAAGTAAAGACTGAAAAGTGAGTGAAGGTGTTAGTGGCTCAGTTGTGTCTGACTCTTTGAAACCCCGTGGACTATACGTAGGCCACCATGCTCCTCTGTCCATGGAATTCTCCAGGCAAGAATACTGGAGTAGGTAGCCATTCCCTTCTCCAGGAGATCTTCCCAACCCAGGGATAGAACCCACGTCTCCTGCATTGCGGGCAGATTCTCTACTGTTGGAGCCACCATGGAAGTCCATGGCTGATTCATGTTGACGTTTGACAGAAAACAATAAAATTCTGTAAAGCAATTATCCTTCAATTAAAAAATAAATTAATTAAAACATAAAGAGATTAAAGATAATACAGTCTAAGAGATGAGACAATAAAGGGTTCCTGGGACCTGGTGCATCATTTGCTTAGCAGGTTGTGCTGCTGCCTGTAGTGTCTGGAGCATGAGAATCATTGCAATTCTCATCAGATCAAATACTTCTTAGATATCTGCTACTCCAACTGTGCCACCCTGAATGGGCAACATGAGAGTACTTGATGCTGAAGTGGACCATTGGCACTTTCAGATGACTATGGGTCCTCTTATTAACATGGAATAGTTTCCATGAAACTCATGTAGATTAAAATATCAATATATCATCCAAGGTACTTTAGTTTCTCCAAAGAAGCAACTGCAATATTGAAAAGCTAAAGAGCAACATATGATATACATAGCATTAATTTTCAATCAACTTACTTGTCAAGTGCCAATGAAAATCATGAGTAACTCACTTCAGAGATGTGAATAATCAGGAAGATAAGCTATAAAGTTGCTGCCCTGTATATTAAACACTAAAAATACCATTCAAGACAGCTCATTTATGTGTTACAATACTTCACTCAGTAAGAGGAGTGGGGATATGCTGAACAACAATGAAATCTTTTAAGTCCAAGTTCTCCAAACAACTTGATTAGTTTTCCTTCTTTGATAATAATTATTCTTCTGGCTTAATAGCTGCTCTTCACATTCTTAAATATTCTAAGTATCCTTGAACCAGGTCAAGGATGATACAGGATTGCAAGCTCATGTCTGAAACTAAAGTAAAGATACGTTTTGGGTGAAACAATGGTTTTTATTTGCATAAAATTTCAATTTTGGATTATTACCATATATGTACTGCTGCTGCTGCTGCTGCTAAGTCGCTTCAGTTGTGTCTGACTCTGTGCGACCCCAGAGATGGCAGCCCACCAGGCTCCCCCATCCCTGGGATTTTCCAGGCAAGAATACTGGAGTGGGTTGCCATTTCCTTCTCCAATGAATGAAAGTGAAAAGTCAAAGTGATGTCGCTCAGTTGTGTCTGACTCTTAGCGACCTCATGGACTGCAGCCTACCAGGCTCCTCCATCCGTGGGATTTTCCAGGCAAGAGTACTAGTAAATGCTAATTGCAAACTAAATCTGAATACATGATACATGTTAAAAGCAAAAAGGCAGGTTCAAATCCAGTTGCAAACATTAATCTCTGATATATATTCATTCTAAATCTCTAAACATGAGACCAAAATGGAAAGAATGGCTTGCTCATCCACAGTAATCAATAATCTACCTTAGCTTGTATTTCCATGTTCTTGGTGGCCATACAAATTTGCAATATCAATTATCACCAGTTCCTTTTTAAAAAGTCAGTGCATTTTGTCATGTAAAAAACTGGAAGAAGTATCTGCTCTGTGACCAATAACATATTTGAATCAAAGCCGGAGTTACATGTTTTGGTTCTTACAGGATTGACATGTATATAGTAAATGGTGATTTGCTATTCCACTTTAACATAGCCTTCACTTTTTTACCTTTTTGGTGTTATAATATGTTTAGAGTACATTCTTATGTACTCTAAATATGTGATCTGACTGAAAAAAGGATCATGCTATATCTGCTAAGATGAATTAAATTAAGATAGAAACTCTGTTGCATTTTAGACTGTCACTAGATGGACAGCCGATTGTGAAAATTTCCAGTAAATTTTCACAACTGCTTTAAATGTGCCACTTGGACTACATAATTATTTGTTTTGATTGCATTTGACATATTCGTAGACTTCCCTGTAGCTCAAATGGTAAAGAATCTGCCTGCAACGCAGGAGACCTGGGTTTGATCCCTGGGTTGGGAAGATCCTTTGGAGATGGGAATGGCAATCCACTTTAATATTCTTGCCTGGGGGAAGGCGCCAAGATGGCGGAGGAGTAGGACGGGGAAAACACTTTCTCCCCCACAAAATGCTCAAAAGAGCATTTAAACATTAATTAAATTCCACAAAATTAAATTCCACAAAATTAAATTCCACAAAACAACTTCTGAATGCCGGCAGAGGACATCAGGCACCCAGAAAAGCAACCCAATTCCTTGAAAGGAGGTAGGAAAAAATATTAAAGACAATAAAAGAGACAAAAGAGGGAGGGACGAAGTTCCGTCCCGGGAAGGGAGTCTTAAAAAGAGAGAAGTTTCCAAACACCAGGAAACCTTCTCACTGCCGAATCCGTGCCGAGCTTTGGAAGCACAGAAGGCAACATAACAGGGAGAAAAAAAAAATAAACAATTAAAACTCGCAGATTGCGAGCCCTAAGGTAACGCCCCCAGCGGAGAAGCAGCGCAGACGCCTGCATCCGCCATTAGCAAGTGGCGGCTGGGCAGGGAGGCGCGGCGCGGGCTGCATCGCTGAGACTAAGAATCTGGCCTGAATACCCTGAGCACTATCTGAGCGAAATAATTTGGGCTAGCAAACCAGACTGTGGGATATCTACCATTCGAAAAGCCAGCCCTAACCTAAGACACCGCCAGCCCGCGCACGGAACAAAGGACTAAACAGAGATAGCCGGCTGCAGACCTTCCCCCTCCGGTGACAGGCAGCCAGAGCCGGAAGGGGGCAATCGCAGCCCCAGAGAGACATTATCTATAAAACTGGCTTCTTTGCTAACTAAAACTTATTGGGGGTCTGGACGGTCAACATCTGCCTGAGAAGGTGCGCCGGTTTTACACCCAGATAACCGAGTGGCGGGGAGGCGATAAGTCGCAGCATTGGCGCTCGCCAAGCACCTCATCACCTGAGCTGCTCGGACCTGGGAAGAGCACAAAACGCAGGCCCAACTGAGTCTCCGCCTCTGAGGACTACCTGAGTGCCTGAACCTGAGCGGCTTGGACCTGGGAGGTGCATGCAACCCAGGGCCAGCCTCGGATTGTTCCGGCGGAACAACCTAGAGCCTGAGCAGTGTGGGCAGGGAGGCTACACACGCCGTGAGCGGGGGCAGACCCAGTGTGGCTGAGGCACTGCGAGCGCACGCCAGTGTCATTTGTTTGCAGCATCCCTCCTCCCTCCCCACAGCTCGACTGAACAAAGAGAAGAAATACAGCTCCACCCACCAGAACACCGACACAAGCTTCCCTAACCAGGAAACCTTGACAAGCCACCTCTACATACCCACATACAGCGAGGAAACGCCACAATAAAGAGAACTCCACAAACTGCCAGAATACAGAAAGGACTCCCAAACTCAGCAATTTAAACAAGATGAAGAGACAGAGGAATACCCAGCAGATAAAGGAACAGGATAAATGCCCACCAAACCAAACAAAAGAGGAAGAGATAGGGAATCTACATGATAAAGAATTCCAAATAATGATAGTGAAATTGATCCAAAATCTTGAAATTAAAATGGAATCACAGATAAATAGCCTGGAGACAAGGATTGAGAAGATGCAAGAAAGGTTTAACAAGGACCTAGAAGAAATAAAAAAGAGTCAATATATAATGAATAATGCAATAAATGAAATTAAAAACACTCTGGAGGCAACAAATAGTAGAATAACAGAGGCAGAAGATAGGATTAGTGAATTAGAAGATAGAATGGTAGAAATAAATGAATCAGAGAGGATAAAAGAAAAACGAATTAAAAGAAATGAGGACAATCTCAGAGACCTCCAGGACAATATTAAACGCTACAACATTCGAATCATAGGGGTTCCAGAAGAAGAAGACAAAAAGAAAGACCATGAGAAAATACTTGAGGAGATAATAGTTGAAAACTTCCCTAAACTGGGGAAGGAAATAATCACCCAAGTCCAAGAAACCCAGAGAGTCCCAAACAGGATAAACCCAAGGCGAAACCCCCCAAGACACATATTAATCAAATTAACAAAGATCAAACACAAAGAACAAATATTAAAAGCAGCAAGGGAAAAACAACAAATAACACACAAGGGAATTCCCATAAGGATAACAGCTGATCTTTCAATAGAAACTCTTCAAGCCAGGAGGGAATGGCAAGACATACTTAAAATGATGAAAGAAAATAACCTACAGCCCAGATTATTGTACCCAGCAAGGATCTCATTCAAGTATGAAGGAGAAATCAAAAGCTTTTCAGACAAGCAAAAGCTGAGAGAATTCTGCACCACCAAACCAGCTCTCCAACAAATACTAAAGGATATTCTCTAGACAGGAAACACAAAAATGGTGTATAAACTCAAACCCAAAACAATAAAGTAAATGGCAACGGGATCATACTTATCAGTAATTACCTTAAACGTAAATGGGTTGAATGCCCCAACCAAAAGACAAAGACTGGCTGAATGGATACAAAAACAAGACCCCTACATATGTTGTCTACAAGAGACCCACCTCAAAACAGGGGACACATACAGACTGAAAGTGAAGGGCTGGAAAAAGATTTTCCATGCAAATAGGGACCAAAAGAAAGCAGAAGTCACAATACTCGTATCAGATAAATTAGGCTTTAAAACAAAGGCTGTGAAAAGAGACAAAGAAGGTCACTACATAATGATCAAAGGATCAATCCAAGAAGAAGATATAACAATTATAAATATATATCCACCCAACATGGGAGCACCGCAGTATGTAAGACAAATGCTAACAAGTATGAAAGGAGAAATTAACAATAACACAATAATAGTGGGAGACTTTAATACCCCACTCACACCTATGGATAGATCAACTAAACAGAAAATTAACAAGGAAAAAAAAAAAAAAACATGTATCTATAAAGTTCACTAAAGCAAAGCACAGTAAAATTAAAAAAAAAAAAAAAAACTGACAAGTTAGATTTAGTGCAGAGGAAGGTTAGTGGTTTATCATCTCCCACAATAAGGACTGTATGAAGTAGTGGCTGAAGGAACTGGGGCATATTCTGTTCTGGGGAAAACAAAAGCTTAGAAGGACCATGATAGATGCTTTCAGATACTTTGAACAATACATCAGTGTAACTCTGGGAGGCAGATGGAAGCCTAAGGATAAAAATCAGTGGGAAGATTCAGTACAGATGACTGTACTAGAAGGGGCTGCTGCTCACCAACAGAAATCTTGAAGCAGTAGGCAGAAATTTTCAAAGATTAATTCCTTACTGAGTTTTAAGTTATTTTAGATAACTTCTAAGGTCCCTTCCAACTTCAAGATTCCATAACTTTGCTATTCATGTTTAAAATGTAGTATATAGACGATTTCTCTGGTGGTCCAGTGGCTAAGATTCCCCACTCCCAATGCAGGGGATCCAGGTTTGATCCCTGGTCAGAGAACTAGATCCCACATGCCGGTAACTAAGGCTGAGGACAGCCAAATAAATAAATAAATGTTAAAAATAAAATAAAACGTAGGATATAGAAAAGGTTTCATTTTGCATAACAGTTTAAAGTTGTTCCATTTTTAAGAATGGATTTGAAGTACAATGAGTTCAAGAAAACCATTCATATTAAGCCTAACTCTGTGGTTGTTATACAGTTTGAGGTCGACAGTGAGTATAAATACCTAAAGCTTCATTATCATTTCCCCATTCTGCCCTTGCACCCCCTGCTGGTGGCAGCAATACCACCTTCAGATACTCAGATGTGTGGGAGGAATGCCCTTCATTCCAGCCTCATTAGAGTAGAAGCCTCCAGTCTTCTGCCTATTGAGGTAGAAGACACCTGGGCTTTTAAAAACATATTTTAAAAAGGCATATACTGTTTATAAACAAGGTATTTAGTTATTTTAGGAATAACAATAGAAGGGAATACAGTGCTCTGCAGCCATGGGCTCCACTAATTTTTGATTAAAAATGTTAAAAAAAAAAAAAATTCAAAACGTTCCCAAAAGCAAAACTTGAATTTGCCATGTGCACTGGCAACTATTTACATATAATTTACCTTGTATTTACAAATAACATAACTAAATGTTATCGTTTACATAACATTTATATTAGGCATTAGAAGTAACCTAGAGATGATTTAAAGTATATGGAGGATGTGCATGGATTATATGCAACTATTATGCCATCTTAAGGACTTGTGATGCATTTTGGTATCTGAGGAAGCCCTAGAACTGCAGATAGAGGACATCTGTATTTTACAGATTTCTGCAGTTGTGGAGTGTAGGCTCTTTAGGCTGAGAAAGATGAAGAGCAATCAAAAGTAGCAGGACCTGCCAATCTGAAATTTTCTCTTTGCTTTTCGTTGGCAATTTCTCTTTGCTTTTCATTTGCAATTTTCTCTTTGCTTTTGCCCTACATGCAACTGTATCCAACACACACACATACACACACAGAGTGTACTTTTTGTAATTTGTAATACATGTTAGAATTTTAAGCAGGGTTTAAAACATTTTTTTTTATTATTTTTTTAATTGAAGTATAGTTGATTTACAATGTTGTCAGCAGGGTTTGTTTGTTTTAAGGTTAAGTGGACATTTGGGCTTAAGTATGTATCATGTCTATAGCAATTTACAAAGCACATTTCACAACATGGTAAAATGGGTGTCACCATGTCATTTTTTCAGAGTCCACTGCAGCCCAAGAACAGGTGGACCTGGAACCCACGTTCAGGTTCAACTCTAAATGCTATGATCCTTCTCTAGAGCACAGCGCCTGTAGAAGAGTCCAACCTCACAGCCTTTCCAGATTCTGGTGCCGGGAACAAAGTGTACAAAAAAGTTGACACAACTCTGCCCTGAGTGGTGGGCAGTCTGAGGGAGTCACATGACAGAGTTGCCTGTGGGAAGAAGCAACAGGATAACCAGGTCCAGAAAAGCTAGAAAAACTGGAAGTGTAGCAAAGATTGAGTAGCAAGTAGCCAGTGCAGCGAAGACTGAGTAGCAAGTCAGGCAGAGTAGCACCAAGGCTGACTTGACAGCTTGGCTGCCTGTCTCTGTTTTGTTAGAGCTTCACTCATTCGAGGAATAGACAGTGAAAGCTGCTCTAGTTAATACTTCTTCCCATTGTGGCCCTAGATGAGGAGTATTAACAGATCTCTTGTCACTCTTGTCTGTCAAACCAAGTTACCGCTTCCCTTGTAAAAAAAAGGAAAAAAAAAATATTCTTGCCTGCAGAATCTCATGGACAGAGGAGTCTGGCAAGCTGCAGTCCGTGGGGTCACAGAGTCGGAGACAACTGAGTGACTACCACTACTCTGACCTATTCATACTGGCTGTACAGTTCATTCAAAAATATCAACATTTTTGAATAAAGTTTCATGCATTAGAATCTTAGAGAAAGAAACAGCAAACTGGGTTTTGCCTTTTTCTTAGCAGTTCTTTAAACTTTTGGCAAAACTAATACAATTATGTAAAGTTTAAAAATAAAATAAAATTAAAAAAAAAAGAATAAACTTTCTACAAATAGAGTCATTCAAGGAGAAATTTCAAACTACAGATTCATGGGGCCTGCATGAAGTCTTCTAAGTCAGACTCTCTAGAGCACAGTCTAAAAATTCACATTTAATAGTAACCTGTCCAGGAGACTGTGATGTACAGCTGGTTCACGAATCATAAGATGCAACCTTAACTCTCTTACTATTACAAATATATTCTTTACCTGTCCAAATAAAAATATTAAAGAAATCAAAATGTGTTCAACTCATATCTACTGCATTAAAATTGATATTTTAAAAATAATTTTTCATACTGGTTTTGTTTTCCTACCATTGCAGAGTTTATTCATTTGGAAATTTCCAGCTCTCCGCTTCACTTTGCTGCCCAAGGCTCATAGTAAAAATCTACGTTCTGATTCCAGGGGAGCATGCTCCATGGATCAGGAAGAGTTGCCAGACAATAAGAGGGAAAGGTACAGGTTGGAAGAAAAGTAATAAAGGTAAAAGATCTTGAGTAATCATTGAGTAAAAGGATATCGCTATATCTTTTCTCTGAATTTTTCTCATTAAGGTTTTAGAAAAAGGTAGCAGATAAAGAATTTTAATTGTTCCAGAGAAGATGAGGCTAGTTGTATTAATAGAATCAAAGTTTCTTGAGCTGGAAGGAGTTGAGGGGAAATTTAGTTCAATAGCTATAAAATCCACCAGCCTTGTACCCAGTGAATGGCCCTTGAAGCCAGGCTCCACACCATGAGCACTCCAGATGCTGACTGACTGGGCAGAGATTCTGAGAGGCAGCTCATAGTGGAGTGGGGAAGAAACTGTATTTAGATTTAAGGCAAACCTGAATTCTTATGTGTAATATATGCCACATTCTTAGTTACTTAAACTAGGTGGCTTGGGCTACTATTTCCTCTTTATATACAACCTCCTTATACTGCTTTTCCTATTTTCTTTCCTCTGTTGAGATTGCTATTAATACTTTTTACACGATATGTTCTTAATTTGAATATAGTAACCTTAATAAAAGTTTTAGAGTTATAAAGGAAAAATGAGAATAAGCTTGATCTAAAAAAGAAAGAGAAAACATAAAAGGAAAAAGGCAAACAATAATGTTAAAAATTAATAGATATCAAGTAAAATATGTAAGTAAAATAAATTTTATCAATCTATACAATACATGAAAGAACTGACTTTTCTCATTAAAAGAAAGAGATCATCAGGCAAACAGGTCAAATATAAAAGAAAACTCAGTTATCTTACTTAAAATTATACATTTAAAAGAAATGTGAAATACTGAATATGAAGGCTAAAAGGAAGGAGACAAATGCAAACCAAAAAACAATTAAGAGAAAAAAAAATAGATGTGATTTTTTTTATCAAAAGGTAGAATTTTTGGTTAAAAGTACTAGATGGAATAAAAAGGCTATAAGAAAGAAAAGGCGTAAGTGATAAGGAAAGTATGTCAGGTTACAAATTCATATGTACCAAGCAATACATCCAAATACACAAAATAAAATTATCGGATTTATAAGAAAAATTTGGTAAAAATTTAAGTTGAAGTATGATATTTTCAGTATACTTCTCTAATAGTAGCACAGAATAGTAGGCAAAAAATAAATGAAATTGAAATTTAAATAATGTCAGTACATTTGACATCACAGATATATTACTATAAGTGCTATACTGTTATGGATTTGAAAAAAAGTAGTAAATGAAAGTCGCTCAGTAATTGGACAGTAGTAGAAAAAAATAAAATTTAAGTTTAATAATATACATTTGATATCACAGATATATCACTCAGTGCTGTACAGTCTATGGATTTAGATAAATTTACTGATGTGTCCACCACTTTAGGATCATATACAGTAGTTTCCAGGCAAGAACCTGGAGAATCCCAGGGACGGGGGAGCCTGGTGGGCTGCTGTCTATGGGGTCCCACAGAGTCGGACACGACTGAAGCGACTTAGCAGCAGCAGCAGCAGAGTAGTTCCACCACCCTAAAAAGCCTATGTGCCTACCTAGTCATCCTTCCCTTCCCCAGCCCCTGAAAACCACTGATCTTTTAACGGTCTTCATAGTTTTGCCTTTTTCATAATGTTATATAGTTGGAATAATGCAATATATAGCCTTTTCTGATTGACTTGTTTCACTTCCTAACATTTCCTTGTGTCTTTTCATGGCTTGATGGCTTCTTTCTTTTTGCTACTGAATAAAATTGCATTGTATGGATATACCAGTTTTTTTATCCATTCACTAACTGAAGGACAGCTTGACTGTGTCAAAGCTCTGTAAATTACGCACAACGCTGCTATAAACACCCACGCTTAGGTTTTTGTAGACATAAGTTTTCAATCCTATGGGTAAATACCAAGATGTAGGATTTCTGGATCGCATTCCACCTGATGCAAAGAGCCAACTTTCCCTGATGCTGGGGAAGACTGAGGGCAGGAGGAGGAAGGGGCAACACAGGATGAGATATTTGGATGGCATCATCAACTCACTGGACATGAGTTTGAGCAAACTCCAGGAGATAGTGAAGGAAAGGGAAGCCTGGCGTGCTTCAGTACACAGGGTAGCAAAGAGTTGGACGTGACATGACTGAGAGAATGAACAAAAAATAGGATGTTTAATTTTGTAGAATTGAAATCAAGATGTTAAAGAAATATGTGCACTCCCATATTTACTGCAGCATTACTTACAAAAGCCAAGAGACGAAAGCAACTTAAATGTCTATCAACCAAAGCAAGGACAAGGAAAATGTGGAATATGCATACAATGGGATGTTATTCAGTCATAAAAAAAGAAACCCTGCCATGTGCTTTAACATGAAAGAAACCTGAGGATACTATGCTAAGTAAAGTAAACTAGTCACAGAAGGCCAACTATGGTTCTACGTATATGAGGCATCCAAAGTACTCAAATGCATAAGATTAAGGAGTAGAATTGGGCTTCCCTGGTAGCTTAGCTGGTAAAGAATTCCCCTGCAGTGCAGGAGACCCCAGTTCGATTCCTGGGTCAGGAAGATCCGCTGGAGAAGGGATAGGCTACCCACTCCAGTATTTTTGGACTTCCCTGGTGGCTCCGATGGTCAAGATTCTGCCTGCAATGCGGGAGACCTGAGTTCCATCCCTGGGTTGGAAAGATCCCCTGGAGAAGGGAAAGGCTACTCACTCCAATATTCTGGCCTGGACAATTCCATGGACCATATAGCCCATGGGCTCACAAAGTGTTGGACACAACCAAATGACTTTCATTTTCAAGAAGTAGAATGGTAGTTGCTAGGTGCTGAGTAGGGGAGAAATGGAGAGCTGCTCTTCACAGGGTATAGAGTTTCAGTCATAAGATGGAGAAGTTCTAGAGATCGGTACAACATCGTGCTAATACTTAACAATATACTATACACTTAAATTTGTTTTAGTGTTTAGATACCATATGATGAGATTTTTTTACCACAATAAAAAAAAATCTACCTTCATGCAATGAATAAATAACACTCTTAGAAATATCTTTTATACATGTGAATTTAAATAATGTAATAATACAGCATGATATGCTGAATACAGTCATTAAAGTAATATTGTCCAGATTCATAATCACAGGTGGCAGTCTTGGAAACACCCCTCATTCATGTAAGAAGAAAGTTTAGAAAATGAAGAAACTAAGTATTTGAGGTAAGAAATAGGAAAAGGACAAAATACATGAAACAAAGAAATCAGAAAACAGAATGTGTGTTGGTCCAGGCAGACTGTCTTTTGTTTTATAGTCCTGGAGGATCCAGCAAAGGGCTCTCAACAAGACACTAACAAAAGGAAAGAGGTGTTTTCATACAAGTAGTCTGAAAACAATACAGAAAATAACAAAGTGAGAGCAATGCGGGACAGGGCACCAATTAAAATATTTTGCACAAGTCTAATTGGCAAACATGAGGCACCTGGACCAGAGCCATACGGGCAAGAACACAAAGTTAAGAACAAAAAACAGATATTTTCAGAGAGACAGCAGCAAACAATGGCTAAAAGGATGCAGAGAATGAGAAGAAAAAAAGATAAAGAAAAGGATGACTCTGAAAAGTCAACTAAAGGCAAAGCACTGCACGTTCACTCACTGAAAAAAAGTGGGTGACTAAGTTTTGATTTATTTTGACAAAATAATGGCCAAATTTAGTAAGTAGCATTGATAAGGGTAGCTGGGAGAGATTTTAGCACTGATTTTCACATTCCACTCCTTGAAAATACAACTTCAATTTTAATCTAAGTATGTTATCTATTGGGTATATAAATCCAATGTTAAAGATATTTTTCTTACATCAGTTCAGTTGAGTTCAGTCACTCATTCCTGTCTGACTCTTTGTGACCCCATGAATTGCAGCACGTCAGGCCTCCCTGTCCATCACCAACTCCCGGAGTTCACAAAAACTCACGTCCATTGAGTCAGTGATGCCATCCAGCCATCTCATCCTCTGTCGTCCCCTTCTCCTCCTCCCCCCAACCCCTCCCAGCATCAGAGTCTTTTCCAATGAGTCAACTCTTTGCATGAGGTGGCCAAAGTACAGGAGTTTCAGCTTTAGCATCATTCCTTCCAAAGAACACCCAGGACTTATCTCCTTTAGAATGGACTGGTTGGATCTCCTTGCAGTCCAAGGGACTCTCAAGAGTCTTCTCCAATACCACAGTTCAAAAGAATCAATTCTTCGGCACTCAGCCTTCTTCACAGTCCAACTCTCACATCCATACATGACTACTGGAAAAACCATAGCCTTGACTAGATGGACCTTTGTTGGCAAAGTAATATCTCTGCTTTTGAATATGCTATCTAGGTTGGTCATAACTTTCCTTCCAAGGAATAAGCGTCTTTTAATTTCATGGTTGCAGTCACCATCTACAGTGATTTTGGAGCCCTCAAAATTAAAGTCTGACACTGTTTCCACTGTTTCCCCATCTATTTCCCATGAAGTCATGGGACCAGATGCCATGATCTTCATTTTCTGAATGTTGAGCTTTAAGCCAACTTTTTCACTCTCCTCTTTCAATTTCATCAAGAGGCTTTTTAGTTCCTCTTCACTTTCTGCCATAAGGGTGGTGTCATCTGCATATCTGAGGTTATTGATATTTCCCCCGGCAATCTTGATTCCAGCTTGTGTTTCTTCCAGCCCAGCGTTTCTCATGATGTACTCTGCATATGCTAAATAAGCAGGGTGACAATATACAGCCTTGACATACTCCTTTTCCTATTTGGAACCAGTCTGTTGTTCCATGTCCAGTTCTAACTGTTGCTTCCTGACCTGCATATAGGTTTCTCAAGAGGCAGGTCAGGTGGTCTGGTATACCCCCTATCAAATGCTTCTCTATAAGCCACAGACATAGAAACAAGAGGGCTACCTCTGGGCTAATTTCAAATTATGTCAGAATACAAAGTAGAAATGCTCAGCAAGATGTTTAAGATGCCATTGAGAACCTTGGAGGGCTGGAGGTTGAGTAAATATTCTTGGCAGAGGACAGAGACTTGCTGTCTTCTGTCTGATCTCAGCCAATTCTCTTTACCCTTCCTAGACCTTGGAACTCTCAAAAGACTATCCAACTCCTGTTATATTAAGAAAGCCTCTAATACGTGAAGTCTGGCAACACTTCACATACAGAGCGTCTGAAATTAAGGAGATACCATTTGGTGTTTATATAAATCTTATTCTAATATCTATGCAATAAGTTCCCAGATGGGAAATGCTATCTTAAGAATAAATATAGCCTTGTACAATTTTTACCCCCCTTTATGATGGCACATTTACTCAGTAATCATATATAAGATATTGAATTTGGTACTTTACTTTCAGTGTGTAATTCTTAGAGCATTATGGAAATTGATTATTAATTACTCTTATTTTACCAATGAAGAAATTGAGGCTCAGGTTTAATATCTTGCCATAGATAATTCAATTGATAAGAAACAGAGTCAGAATACCCAACTCTCTTGGATATTGCCTATGTCTATTATTTTCCACTGAATTATGTCTTATTTACAGCATTCAAATATTATATGAGAAACAGAGTTGAACATGAGATGTTGCTGCCATTAGAAACAATAGTTCAAACATTAAAGCATTTTCTACTCAGTTATTACAAACACTTACTTAAGTGCCAGCTATTTATATTTTAGCTATTTATGATGAAAAACATTTTAAAATGCACCAGCATTTCTACAGTTTCTTCCACAGAGTACATAAGTCAAAATATTATTATTTCTTGGTGATTCAGTCTTATTGTTAAGATGCATTACTAAACTGCATAAGTGTTTTGTTTTATATACCTTGATAATGCTTTATACTTTCTGGGCTTGCATTAAATTGGACTTCATCCTCTATGGATGGCTGTCATTTTTTCTCTTTCATACTAGCATGCTCCATTGTTTCTAATCTGTTGCTTTATTTTGACTCAAATTATGAGAACTTGATGAGTGTTTTAGAATGATTTTAATCTCCCATGAAATAAGTCATTTGGACTCAGCTGCACATCATTGCTACTCAGAGGATCTTTTCATGTGTCTGAGATCACAGTTCAATGCCTCAAATAAGTTTAAATTTAAAGCAACTTGTATCACAACAAGATAAGAAAGAAAAAGAAACACAGGACTAGACTGTTAAAGGGCTAAGGCTTTTACAGTTTTGGTATATTATTAAATTATCCAGATTATAGTATCCAAGAAGATGTAATAAATTAGGGCCTTATCTGTCTGAAATAAGTGTTCAACAGGGTCAGATTTAATGTGAGTTGGTGACTCAACAGTAAAGAATCCACCTGCAATGCAGCAGACACAGGTTCAATCCTTAGGTCGGGAAGATCTCCTGGAGAAGGGGATGGCAACCCACTCCAGTATTCTTTCCTGGAGAATCCCATGGATAAAGGAGCCTGGCAGCTTACAGTCCACAGGGTCACAAAGAGTCAGACATGACTAAAGGGACTTAGCATGCATATACCATGAGTCTGTAGTATGTGCATTTGAAAAGAAAAAGGGATCAACGTTTTGGATAATACCACAATCAGCCAGAAGGGAAAAGCAGGAGTCATGTGAAAAGTATATCCAGTGTAACTTTACTTTTTAAAAATCCAAGCTCCAGACAATAAAGATCAGAAACATTATTTTGACTGACACGGATCCACAGAAGAAAACAAGAAAGTATTCTGAGGCTTAGGTCCAAACATTTGGGAAACCCAGATCGGAATATGTGGATATGCATTTTACTTTTTACGAGAGTCCCTGGTTTTGCTCAAAGTCCTAGCTAGTCATAGGAAATAAAGACAAATCATCTCATACAGTACCAAAAAGTCAGAAGGACAAGAGTAACTGGCACACTCTTCAAGGAGGCTGCAATGGTTTGGGGGCAGTGAAGCAGGAAGGCTAATTAGCAATCAAGGTAGAAGCCCTGCCATTTTGACTGAGTAGATCATTAAGGTAAGAACATGGCAAGAATGCGGTTGAGAATCTGATAGGTAGAGTGGACAGCTAATCTAAAGCCACAAAACAGATTCTAGTCCCCTCTCCCAGTGACAGTGGATCTTTCTAGGTTAGTCTGGATTCAGCAACTGGGTAGGGATAAATCTCTGCGTTAATAGAATAGATGTTTGCAAATGCTGACCAGTCAGAATAATTCACTTAAAATCAGAGCACATTAATTCCTTCAGTGCTTGAAATGCTTCATCATCTTAATGTTACTTTCAGAATTAGGTCCACCCTCCTTAAAAGACTCCCCAAGCCTCATCCTTATCTGTTTGTCTAGCCTTAGCCTGTACCACTTCTCACATCACCTTCCACACTGACGAACTTCCAAATGCTTTTTTCAATCCCACGTTTTCCTGCCTCCAGGCTTGCACATATGCTATTCGCTCAGCCTGGAGGACCCTAAGCATTTCTCTTCCCTTGGATATTTTGGTTTAAATAATATATTCTCCCTTAATCCCTAAAGACCAGGATGTTTCATTACTATGTGTTCTTAGAACATTCTGCACGCCTGCCTGCAGTCTTTGCACAGAGCATTGTTACCCTGTTTTTCTGTATTACTGGCTGAACTAAACTGCAAGTGAGTACTAACCTTATGTTGGCAACAATTTTATCTTCTAAGCTAAGCATAGGTCCTGGCACCTAGTAAACTCTTAATAAATATTTATTATTTAGTTAATATTAATAATGGGATGGCTAGATGGATGAGCAGGTGGAAGGGAGAGTGGATGCAATGGATAAACAATGCAGACATTTTAGGAGTCATTAGAGTTGTCAGAAAAACAAACTCCTCTTGTTATGGTATTAAGAATAAACTGGATTTCTTCTCAAATCCTAGGATGACTCTAAAAAAACATGGATGATCATTTTTTCCTTTGTTTTTCCACTGTGTATAGTATATAGCAATCTGTGAATACTAAGAACAATCTATTTACAGGGTAGAACACTTTTAACATCAATAAGAACTATATTCTCTTCTGTTGTTCAAAAAGGATGTCACATTTCAATATAATTGCTTAGCATTTTCAAGTGAGCTATTTATAATCAATGGGGCGACTTAAAGTAAATGTATTTGAAATGGCTGTTGCTGTGTTATAACTGAACATCACTTAAAATACATCATAAATCATTTGTAAAGCATTTATACATGGCGTTAATGTTGTCTCGATATAGTGTATTTCTAAATATGTTCACACTTAGAACTGTTCTTCAAGTTAAAAAAAAAAAAAAAAAACCTAAAATAAGATCGTTGTCAAAGCTGTGGAGTATAAATAAGAGTTTTTGAAATCATTCCTGTCTTGCCCCACTGAACAATCCCTGAGCTCTTCTAAAGACTTCCACATAGAAACATAGTTAGGCAAAACTTCCCTTTAAGCCTAGGGCATGGTACTGGTTATTCCAAAAGCCATAAGACGATAATAACCCTCCATACACATAGAGCAAAATTATGGGTGGTAATATGACCTCAATATTACAGTGACATGTAAAACATGGGATTTTAAGTACTCTAGGTCTTGGAACACACAGTTCTTAGGAGTGTCTTCCCCGAGCAGCTTCCTTCTTTTCTTTACCTCTCTGTCCTGAAATATTAAGAATAAACTGAAAGGGTTAGTTATTTCAATTAGCAACAGTGCTCTTAAGCCAAGATGAAAGTAATAAAGTGATGGAGAAGAATGACATGAACATAACAGTGATTAGTGAACCACAGTGGCAGATCTATGTTACATGGTTTATAGTTAATTGGGAATTACTACCTTATTTTGAGAGATGAAGAAACCAGAATGCAAAAAGTCTGAGAAATTTGTCTAAGGTCACAACATTTAAAATTTGTAGAGTCTGGACTCAAAATCAGGTTTGAAGATACAGCATGACAGAGTAATAGACAATTGATCATCTAACCATAAGCAACCATCAACTTGTAATACAACGTGATTACAAAACAGGTAACACGACAGTCTTCAGTCATTGCACCTTAAGAGCACAAGACTATAATCCTTGAGAGATGAGAAACAGATAGAGAGCTGTACCTTCACATTGGCTTTGGGGCACTTTCTAAACATTCACATTGGCTTTGGGGCACTTTCTAAACATTCACATTGGCTTTGGGGCACTTTCTAAACATTCACATTGGCTTTGGGGCACTTTCTAAATAACATCACAGGGAATTAGAGGACAAATAGAACAGCGATCTCACTAAGAAAAGGAAACCAAAATAAATATGGAGGTGCTGAGGTGGCCTTAAAATTACATGTCCAGGTCCCAGAGAGGAAAGAGTTAAGTAAAAAAAAAAAAACTGCATAGGAGTTACTTTAGTCTTTGGCCAAAGACTAAGCTAAGCAAGCTGAAAACAAGACTCTGTGAGGCTTTGCAGAGAACAGCTACTGGAGACTACAAACTAAAATAAAACTTTGAAGGATATGTAGTACTGGGAAGCATTAGAATTAGAACCAGTCAGAAATGCTGAGAAACCAAGGCATTTAGTTAAAATCCCAGAAAGGCCACAGTATAAGCATAGGTTTTCCATAGTCCTTGAGAAACTTCATTAGATGAGCCCCCAACAAATTCTAAAAGTCTCCACAAAGCATGAGTTCTAACCATGAAAAAATTAACTGCTCTCCATAACAAGGCTCGATATTCGTTAAAGGAAATCTACACTTAAAACAACGTATCATCCATTATGTGTAGTATATAATTTAAAAAAAAATGTTGCAAAGAAGCAGAAGACAGGTGACTCATAACCAGGAAAAATAAACAGTTAAGAGAAATAGACCAAGAGATGACTGACACAGATGCTGGACTTAGGATGAAAGGATTGTAAAGGTACCATAATTCATACATTAAAGATACTAAAAGAATTTACAAATACGCAAACAGAGGATTTCACAGAGAAACATTATTAAGAAGAACTAAATGTAATTCTAAATGTAAAGCTACAATACCTGTACTGAATGGGTTTAACAGCAGACTAAGGGAACACAATAAACTTGAAGACAGATTAATGGAAATTAAAGCACACAGAGGAGGGAAAAACTAAACAGACAAGCAACAACAAACAAAGTGTCCATGTTCAACTACTAGTGAAGATATCAAGTGGTCTAACAAGAAATAGAAAAAAAGATTGGGGCAGGAAAAATGACAGGATGTTGAAAAACGAATCATTAAAAATATTTCAAATTTAATGAAGACATACTAACCCACAAATCCAAGAAAGTTAACAAATATGAAGCAGGATAAACACAAATAAAATCACATCTAGGGTTATTCTGGTCAAATTGCTAAAAATCAAAGCGAAAGTTAAGGGGAAAAAACAATCTTAAAAGTATCCACACAAAAGGTGACACTTTACACATAGGGGAACAAATATAATATTATTACTCACTTATCAGAAATAATGTAAATTAGAAGACAAAAGAATAAAGACATTACAGCACTAGAAACAAAACCACCTAGAATTCTGTATCCTGCAAAAGTGTCCTTCAAGGAGAAAGGCAAAATCAAACATTTCTAGAGAAACAAGATCTATTTGTTTTCAGATAAACAACTGGGGGAATCTATCACCAGATTCTTATGAGTCATAAGAAATGTCAAAGAAAATGTTTTAGCCCAAAGGCAAATGATACCAGATGAAAACTTCAGTTCAGTCAGTTCAGTTCAGTCGCTCAGTTGTGTCCGACTTCGCGACCCCATGAATCGCAGCACGCCAGGCCTCCCTGTCCATCACCAACTCCTGGAGTTCACTCAAACTCACATCCATCAAGTCGGTGATGCCATCCAGCCATCTCATCCTCTGTCGTCCCCTTCTCCTCCTGCCCCGATCCCTCCCAGCATCAGAGTCTTTTCCACTTCGCATGAGGTGGCCAAAGTACTGGAGTTTCAGCTTTAGCATCATTCCTTCCAAAGAACACCCAGGACTGATATCCTTCAGAATGGACTGGTTGGATCTCCTGGCAGTCCAAGGGACTCTCAAGAGTCTTCTCCAACACCACAGTTCAAAAGCATCAATTCTTCGGTGCTCAGCCTTCTTCACAGTCCAACTCTCACATCCATACATGACCACTGGAAAAACCATAGCCTTGACTAGACGGACCTTTGTTGGCAAAGTAATGTCTCTGCTTTTCAATGTGCTGTTACAACTACACAAGACAAATAACAGCTCCAAGGTAAACATATGAATAATTTAAAAGTTTTCACCTTCTGTAATGACTTTATAACATAACTATCAATAAGATACATATGTGTCTTACTCCTGCCTGCTCATGTTTATGGCAGGATCTACCTGTGCTCAGTGGAGGCTGTGTTGGCCCCACCCTGAGCAGCTGGCTACAGAAATAAAGACAAAGATGATTTATTATGGCAACAGATAACAGAAAACAGTAGAACATAAAATCAGACCCATAGGGTAGCCGACTCATTGGAAAAGACCCTGATGCTGGGAAAGATTTAGGGCATGAGGAGAAGGGGATGACGGAGGATGAGATGGTTGGATGGCATCATCAACTCAACAGATGTGACTTTGAGCAAGCTCCAGGAGATAGTGAAGGACAGAGAAGCCTGGCATGCTGCAGACCATGGGGATGCAAAGAGTCCAACACAACTGAGAGACTAAATAACAAGAGTAGAGAAGTAGGTGGTTGAGGTCTCTCCTTCACTGGATGCTGGGATTTGTACAAGCAAAAACCAGAAACAGAGCTATCTTGATAAAAGATAAAGGCAGCCATGAACATTTATGTTATTGCCCTGCTCTGTCCATAGCAATGGTTTGGTGGATATATTCCGTACCTCAACAGTGGATCCACAGTAACAACTACACAATAGAAGGAAGGGTATATTTAAGAAACACAGATATTTGAAACCATTTTTATCCAGGTCAGCAAAAAAGAAGCAACTGTCGTACATAACTATATCCAAATGATTACTGTGGGTATCATATTCACCAGCTTCTCCTATTATACAAAGTCAGGCTTCTGGTTTAAACAACAACAGGCTGTGAAAAAGCATGCTGGATACAGCTGGGTCATCTAGAGAAGAAGTACAAGCCTACAAAGATCTTAGGGCTGATCTGGCAATTTCTCTTGAATTTTATAAAGACTTCTGTTTATGATCATAAGAAATAGCTTGTCTGTTGTCAAACATTTTATTCACAGTTGCGTCCCACTTCAGACACATGGGAAAGACTATTTGAGAACTTGGAAAAACTCACTTATCTCTGAGACCACGAGCGGAGGGTGATGGGTGTATTGAGGCCATCTCATCTGTGCACTGAATAGACATAGCCAAGTGCGTGCCAGTGGTAAGCCTCTATAGTAACTTGGAAATGCATTAATTATGGTAACAAAACAGCAGCAATGTGTAGGGGTGCCCACCTATAATTTGCTAGTAGCTGTCAAAATGTAAAGTGTACATATCCCTTGAACCCATTCTTATAGGAATCTTTCTATAAAAATATTAGTGCAAGTATGCAGAATATAAGTATATGTGAATTGTTGTTGTTTAGTCACTAAGTTGTGTCCGACTCTTTGCTACCCAATGGACTGCAGCATGCCAGGACTCCCTGTCCTACACTATCTCCTGGAGCTTGCTCAAACTCATGTTCATTGAGTGGATGATGCCATCCAACCATCTTATCCTCCGTCACCCCCTTCTCCTCTTGCATACTTAACTGTGATAATACTTTGGCATTGAAGCTGTTCACACACAACAGAGATTACCATCTGACAAGGGTACTATAGTGAGATTCCTGAATCAAATGGGAGATTACACTTGATAATTTCAAAGTTTCTCCCAATCATAATCATCAACTGTTAATTTTCTCAGCAGTAGAAGAGTGGGGAGGAGCAGTAAAGGTAGCAGCAGTGGGGAAATCCACAATCCCAGAAGCAAGTACTGTGAGCATGGCAGCAAGCAAGTCTGCAGAACCAGGACAGACACACTCAGGAGCAATGGCAAAAATAACTAGTGAACACAGGTATTGAAAAGCAGAGACATCACTTTGCCAACTAAGGTCTGTATAATCAAAATTATGGTTTTTCCAGTAGTTATGTATGGATATGAGAGTTGGACTATAAAGAAAGCTGAGTGCTGAAGAATTGATGCTTTTGAACTGTGGTGTTGGAGAAGACTCTTGAGAGTCCCTTGGACTGCAAGGAGATCCAACCAGTCAACCTGAAAGGAAATCAAACCCAAATATTCATTGGAAGGACTGATGCTGAAGCTGAAGCTCCAATACTTTGGCCACTTGATGCAAAGAGCTGACTCACTGGAAAAGAAAAGCCCCTGATGCTGGAACAGGTTGAAGGCAGGAGGAGAAGGGGATGACAGAGGATGGGATGGTCAGATGGCATCACTGACTCAAAGGATGGTTTTGAGCAGGGTCTCGGAGATGGTGAAGGACAGGGAAGCCTGTTGTGCTACCGTCCATTGGGTCACAAAGAGTCGGACATGACTTAGTGACTGAACAACAACAGCAAGCTGGTGGATGTGCAGGAGGAAACAGCTGGTATGACCCTGGTGCGTGCTGGTACTGTGTCATCAGTGGCTGTAACACATTCAGAGTGGGTACTGCAAGCATATCCTTGGTAAGTACTTCCAGCATGTTGGTGAAGTTAGTCTTTTCCCAAAGGGAAGCGTAAGTGTGATTACAAAGGGAGAGATCACTGTGCAGGGCATGCTGCAGAAACAGTTAAAGGTTCTATAGTAAGACCCCTTGTCTCAAACTTTCAGAATGAAGACTACACAATTTAATGGGATGGGAGTCAGAAAGACCCCTGGCTGAATGCTGAAGCCTGTAAAAAAGGGAGAAAAGAAAAGAAAGACAGAATTCACAGCAGAAGGAGTTCTCGATACTACAGGAGGGGTCAAAGTCACTACAAGACGCAGGAGGACAAGTTGCATCCTGCAAGCGGTCCATAGCTAGCCATGGAGCTACTGGAGATGAGACGGAGGAAAAGGGCTTTGCATCCCAGGCCACCAGACACAGTTCTCCTTACGAAAGCACCGGCTGGAGACCTACAAATTGTTTCACAAGTGAGGGAGCAACTAATCTACAACTAGTTCAGGTTCTTCAAGTGAGTAACCTGGTGGGATAAGATCTTTCTTGAGAAAATTTTCAGTCAACCTTACTACAAAATCATTGATTCAAACTCTGACAGAGAACTGTGCATCGCGTCTCAGACTGTTGGGGGGGCAACATAGAGGCAATTACGAGGACAAGAGACATGAAAGGCTGAATTCCTTGGTAATGACACATCTTAGAGCAAGGAGTCAGTAACCTTTGAAGCCGGTTAAATAGGAAATAAAGCAGGGAGCTGTAATGAAGACAGATTCAGAGAGCTAGTTCCAGCTTTCCTTAACAGCTTAAATTTCATAAAAATGAAATGTTCACTTCTGTTTGAATTTTTATATACCACAGTCTAGTAGTAACTTCATAGTAGATTTTGTGATTTTTAACTCTACTATAGCCTGAAACACCCTCCTCTATCTGCAGCCCCTGTCTCACACTCACGCCCAGCAGAGATATTATTAGTGATTTATCTTATTTTCTTTCTGGCTTGTTTTCTCCAAAGATATGGCTTTCAAAAAGTCACAGATTTCAGGGTGGAAAAAAATAATCTCTTCCATTTCCTCTTCTTCTTCCTGAAGTTCTCTGAATACAGATATTTAGCTCTATCCATAGACCAAGGAGGGGCCATCTAGGTGATTTAGTGGTAACGAATCCACCTGCCCATGCAGGAGACACGAGACATGGATTCAATCCCTGGGTCAGGAAGATCTGCAGGAGGAAATGGAAAACCACTCCGGCATTCTTGCCTGGAAAATCCCATAGACAGAGGTGCATGGCAGGCTACAGTCCATGGAGTCACAAAGTGCCGGGGACCAGCCCCGGCTGATCCAGGGTATTCGAAGCGGGGACGGCGTCGGCGAGGATCAGGAAACAACTGCTTAATTAAACGTTAATTAAGGATATAAAGAGTAATAGAATGAGGATAGCTCAGTGAAGAAATTCAGTGGAGAAAAGAGGCTGAAATAAGGATAGCTCAGTGAGGAAATTCAGTGGAGAAAAGAGGCTGAATAATTCAGCCAGAAGGTAAGAGAAAGAACGACATGGTGAGACCAAGTTTCGGTGAACAAGGCCCGCACTTTATTTTTCAAAGTAGTTTTTATACCTTAAGTTATGCACAGAGGATAATGGGGGAAGGGGTAGAGTCTTGCAGCAAACCAGGCTTTCTTCCTGCAAACTTATCATATGCAAAAGCTTAGGTGATTTGCATCATCTTCTGGCCCGGAGGCCTGTTAACATTTTAAGACCTTTTCTTCAGAAAACTTATTTTTCTCTAAAGGTGATTGGTCAGGAGCCACCCTCCAAAAGCATTAGATACAGTTGCATTCCTACAGCTCAAAGGTGTGGTGGGCTACAACAAGAAAAAGAATTAACTCAAGGGTCCCAGGTTACAAACATTAAAGCTACTATTTACACCAATTATATTAACCAATACACTGCCAGGGACACAGCAGGTAAGGGATATGGAAACTTAGCAGCAAACATTGGCCCAACAAGTGAAAATCCCTTCACCAATACAATTTCTAATCAATCTTTTAACTACTCAAAAGAATCTGTGTTTAGACAGTTTAGAACATCTCCTGCCTCTCACAGTTGGGAGGCTCTGAACAATCACATGAGGCCGGAAAAACCTATTCAGGCAGGCTAGAGGATTTCCAAAGGAGTTTGTAGGTTAAACACTGTCACACCCAGGAATTATTAACTGGAGCTGTAAGCTAACTTTTTTCAGAGAGGTAGTGGGGGACAGCCCCCCGTAAAGTCAGAGGTGTAGGTGAAAGCACAAAGCAGAAAGTAGGCAGATTCTGGTTTTGGGGGTATATGCTCGAGAATTTCCAGGGGGACTCCTGAAGCTCGATCCTGCCTTTGCGTATGCCGAGCCTCCTTCCTCATGACCTTTGTCATGGGCGGAGTTCCTCACGCTGGCTACCGGCAGTGATAGAATTCCAGTTGAGCTATTCCAGATCCTGAAAAGTGCTGCACTCAATATGCAATATGCACTCAATATGCAATATGCCGGCTCCCGGCAACAAAGAATTGGCATGACTGAGGAACTGAGCATGTACACAGATCAAGGAAGGAAAAGACTCATGTCCTAAGAGGACATTCAGAGGAAGAATGGGGAATGGCAGTTGTTCAGCAGCTTCTGCTGGCAATTGGAGTAGGCTAATCTATTATTTAGACCTAATAATCTCACCCTTAATATATAATTTGAATAAGTTTTAAATGTGTTATAGGGGACAAAAAAATATTTGCGAGAAAATAATCTGTAATAACAAAACCCCAATTTCCATGAACAGAAACATGAATACATTTGGGTGTGTATATACAGTGGAAAACTATAAAACAATGAAAATGAATAGCAGATATGAAAATAAGCATGAATAGATTTGACATAGTGTTGAGTTTACAAAAGCAAATCACAAAATATGTGAGATAAAATTACATTTATAGAACAGTTCAAGCATAAGACCAATGTATTTTTGAGTACATATTTATTAAAACTACAAAAAAAAGGATAAACAAATATAAAATTCAATTAGTGGTTATTTCTTGAATGAAAAGAAGGAAAAGGAGATATGATAAAGTAGATATATACATGGCTTCAAACAGCATAGGGACTTGTTCTATTCTTTAAGCAAGGTGATAGGTACGTGGAAATTTGTGTTTGTATTATTTCACATTTTCACATCTCTGAAATCAGCATGGTCTTAACACTGTAGCCAGACAGATGGCAGCCAGGATGTAGTTGTCACTACCTTAAGACATTCTTCAGCCAATTTCTTACTTCTGTTCTCTTCTCTTGTTTTCTCAAGAGTGATACATGTCAAAAAAATCTATTTATAATACCTATTTTAATAAATGCAAAATTCTAAGTGACAAAAATGACTAAAGCAAAAGTAATAAAAAATGTTTTGTATGGTTTAATACATTTGTAGAAATAAAATGTATGATAATAGCACAGATAATGTGATGGGTAAAAAAAAAATATATATATATATATATATCTCATGTGACTTTTGCATTGTACTTGAAGTAGCATCATACTAATTCAAAGTTGATGAAAATGAGTTAATAAAGCATAATATAGACCCCTAAGAGGCAGGATCAATATGGTAGAGGGAAGAATCGAAGCTTCTCTCTCCCCATACCTCCATCACCAATTACATCAGTACTACAACTATATATAGAGCAACCTCATGGTAAATGGACTGAAGACGAGCAAAATAAATCTTCAACCAAGGCTGCTGCTGCTACATATATATATAAACACATGGGACACGGACTCTGGAAGAAGGGAAGGAGAAGACATCCCTTCTCCTAGTTGAGGTCCACATCCCTAGAAGGTGACCCAGGAAAGAAGGGCATATCACAGGCACAGAGATCCTCCCTGAGGAATGTGAGGGATTTGAGCCATGTATAGACACCGCAGCCCAGGGGTATGACACCGGGAAGACAAGCCCCCTTAGCAGGCTTGAAAACCAATGGAGGTTACCAGAGGGCTATGAGAAGCTGAGACTCTGCTAATGAAAGGCATAAGCAAAGACTTGCTTACTCCTAGTACCAGCACAGAAGCAACAGAATGAAAACAGCCTCCTGCTCTGGATGGCCTGCCAGGACCACCCCAGTGTGCCCTCAGCTTGCACCAGGCTCCTGTCACAGTCAAGGCGAAGGTTGCCACGAGAAATGCCTATGTGCACATGCATTCTCCAGGGAAGGAGCAAGCACAGAAACCACCACAACCTTGGAATGGGTAGCCATTTCCTTTTCCAGGGAGTCTTCACAACCGAAGGATTGACCCGGGTCTCCTACATTGCAGGCAGACTCTTTACCGTCTGAGCCAGCAGGGAAGCCCACAAACATGCACACAGTTGGGGGAAAAAAAAAAAAAAGGACATGATAAAGAGTTAAAAAAATAGTAACAGAAATGCTATTTCTATTACTATTTTTTGAATAGTAAAACATAAAGAGAACTTAAGGGACCTCTGGGAGAATATCAAGCATACTTATATTCACATTATAGGGGTTTCGGAAGGAGAAGAGAGAAACTCATAGAAAAAGTATTTGCTACAATTATGACTAAAACTTTCCTAACCTGATAAAGGAAACAGATCTCCACGTCCAGAAACCACAGAGTCCCAAATAAAGTGAACCCAAAGAGAACAATACAAAGACATAATTAAAATGGCAAAAATTAAAGACAGAATTTTAAAAGTGGAAAGAGTCGCATAGGAACTCTCATAAGAATATCAACTGATTTTTTGACAGAAACTTTCCAGGCCAGAGGAGAGTGGGATGATACACACCAAAGTGCTAAAAGGAAAAGAACCTACAATCTAGGATACCCTACTTGGCAAGATGATCACTGAAAGAGAAAGAAAGATTTTCCCAGACAAGCCACCATGAAGCCAACCTTATAAGAGAAGATAAAGGGTCTCCTTCAAGTGAAAAGTAAAATGATGTAACGTGAAATAAGAAAATATTCAGATTTCGATATTGACCATCTGGTGCTGTCCATGTGTATGTTCTTCTTGTGTGTTGTTGGAGGAGAGTGTTTGCTATGACCAGTACATTCTCTTGGCAGAACTCTATTAGCCTTTGCCCTGCTTAATTCTGTACTCCAGGGCCAAATTTACCTGTTACTCCAGATATTTCTTGACTTCCTACTTTTGCATTCCAGTCCCCCATAATGAAAAGGACAACTTTTTTTGGGGTGTTAGTTCTAGAAGGTCTTGTAGGCCTTCATAGAACCATTCAACTTCAGCTTCTTCAGCGTTACTGGTTGGGCATAGACATGGATTACTGTGATGTTGAATGGTTTGCCTTGGAAATTAACAGAGATAATTTTTGAGAGTGCATCCAAGTACTGCATTTTTAATTTTTTTGTTGACTGTGATGGATAATCCATTTCTTCTAAGGGATTCTTGCCCACAATAGTAGATACAAGGGTCATCTGAGTTAAATTCACCCATTCAAGTCCATTTTAGTACGCTGATTTCTAAAATGTTGTTGTTCACTCTTACCATCTCCTGTTTGACCACTTCCGATTTGCCTTGATTCATGGACCTAACATTCCAGGTTCCTATGAAATATTGCTCTTTACAGCATCAGACTTCACTTCCATCACCAATCACATCCACAACTGAGTGTTGTTTTTGCTTTGGCTCCATCTCTTCAGCATTTCTGGAGTTTTTTTCCACTGATCTCCAGTAGCATACTGGGCACCTACTGACCTGGGGAGTTCATCTTTCAGTGTCTTATTTTTTTTGCCTTTTCATACTGTCCATGCTGCTGAAATCAGATTGACTATATTCTTTGCAGTCAAAGATGGAGAAGCTCTATACAGTCAGCAAAAACAAGACAGGGACCTTACTGTGGCTCAGACCATGAACTCCTTATTGCCAAATTCAGGCTGAAATTGAAGAAAGTAGGGAAAACCACTAGACCATTCAGGTATGACCTAAATCAAATCCCTTACGATTATACAGTGGAAGTGAGAAATACATTTAAGGGCCTAGATCTGATAGATAGAGTGCCTGATGAACTATGGACTGAGGTTCGTGACATTGTACAGGAGGCAGTAATCAACACCATCTTCAATAAAAAGAAAAGCAAAAAGGCAAAATGGTTGTCTGAAGAGGCCTTACAAATAGCTATGAAAAGAAGAGAAGCAAAGGCAAAGGAGAAGAGGAATGAAATACCCATTTGAATACAGAGTTCCAAAGAACAGCAAGGAGAGATAAGAAAGCCTTCCTCAGTGAACAATGCAAAGAAATAGAGGAAAAAAAACAGAATGGGAAAGACTAGAGATCTCTTCAAAAAAATTATAGAAACCAAGGGAATATTTCATGCAGAGATGGGCACAATAAAAGGACAGAAATGGTATGGACCTAACAGAAGCATAAAATATTAAGAAGAGATGGCAAAAATACACAGAAGAATTATACAAAAAAGATCTTCATGACCCAGATAATCACTCACCGAGAGTCAGACATCCTGCAGTGTGAAGTCAAGTGGGCATTAGGAATCATTATTACAAACAACCTAGTGGAGGTGATGGAATTCCAGTTGAGCTCTTTCAAATCCTAAAAGATGATGCTGTGAAAGTGCTGCACGCAATATGCCAGCAAATTTGGAAAACTCAGCAGTGGCCAAAGGACAGGAAAAGTTCAGTTTTCATTCCAATCCCAAAGAAAGGCAATGCCAAAGAATGTTCAAACTTCTGCACAACTGCCCTCATCTCACACACTAGTAAAGTAATACTCAAAATTCTCCAAGCCAGGCTTCAACAGTATGTGAACCATGAACTTCCAGATGTTCAAGCTGGATTTAGAAAAGCCAGAGGAAGCAGAGATCAAATTGCCAACATCTGGTAGATCATTGAAAAAGCAAGAGAGTTCCAGAAAAACATCTACTTCTGCTTTATTGACCACTCCAAAGCTTTTGACTGTGTGGATCACAACAAACTGTGGAAAGTTCTTCAAGAGATGGGAATACCAGACCACCGGACCTGCCTTTAGAGAAATCTGTATGTAGGTCAGCAGGCAACACTGAGAAATGGACATGGAACCACAGACTGGTTCCAAATAGGAAAAGGAGTACGTCAAGGCTGTATATTGTCACCCTGCTTAGTTAACTTATACGCAGAGTACATCATGAGAAACACTAGACTGGATGAAACACAAGCTAGAATCAAGATTTCCAGGAGAAATATCAACATCCTCAGATATGCAGATGACACCACCCTTATGGCAGAAAGTGAAGAAGAACTAAAGAGCCTCTTGATGAAAGTGAAAGAGGAGAGTGAAAAAGTTGGCTTAAAGCTCAACATTCAGAAAACGAAGATCATGGCATCTGGTCCCATGACTTCATGGGAAATAGATGGGGAAACAGTGGAAACAGTGTCAGACTTTATTTTTTGGGGCTCCAAAATCACTGCAGATGGTGATTGCAGCCATGAAATTAAAAGACGCTTACTACTTGGAAGGAAAGTTAAGACCAACCGAGATAGCATATTCAAAAGCAGAGACATTACTTTGCCAACAAAGGTCCGTTTAGTCAAGGCTATGGTTTTTCCAGTGGTCACGAATGGATGTGAGAGTTGGACTGTGAAGAAAGCTGAGCGCTGAAGAATTGATGCTTTTGAACTGTGGTGTTGGAGAAGACTCTTGAGAGTCCCATGGACTGCAAGGAGGTCCAACCAGTGCATTCTAAAGGAGATCAGTCTTGGGTGTTCACTGGAAGGACTGATGCTAAAGCTAAAACTCCAATACTTTGGCCACCTCATGCAAAGAGTTGACTCATTGGAAAAGACTCTGATGCTGGGAGGGATTGGGGGCAGAAGGAGAAGGGAACAACAGAGGATGAGATGGCTGGATGGCATCACCAACACGATGGACATGAGTTTGAGTGAACTCCGGGACTTGGTGATGGACAGGGTGGCCTGGTGTGCTGCGATTCATGGGGTCGCAAAGAGTTGGACACGACTGAGCGACTGAACTGAACTGAAAGCCAGATAATGACAACTGCAAAAAAAAGAGGAAAATTAAAACATATCAAAAGCCATTTTGATAAACCCACAGATGATATTATACTTAATGGTGAAAAGCTGGACATTTCTCCTCTAAGATTAGGAACATTACAAGCATGTCAACCTTCACCATTTCCATTTAAACACAGCACTGAAAATGCTACTCACAGTAATCAGACCAGAATAAGAAATAAAGACCTCCAGATTTGAAGGGAAGAAGTAAAAATATCACTATTTGCAGATGCCGTGATATTATATATATATATATAATATATATAAAATAGAAAACCTTAAAGACTCCAGTATAAAACTATTAGAATAAGTGAATTCATTGAAGCTGCAGAATACAAGAGTAATATAGAAATCTGTTGTCTTTCTATACACTAATGATAAACTTTCAGAAAGAGAAATAAGTAGTCCCATTTACCACAGAGGTGAGCGATCTATACTATGAAAACTATGTAACATACAAATAAGGTACCCTGTGTTCGTGGATTGAAAAAAACTGGTTTTGTTAAATGTCTACACTACCCACAGCAATCTATAGATTCAATGCAATTCTTATTCAAATACCCAGGATATTTTTCATAGAATTAGAACAAATAATCCTTGTTATGTGTGTGTCTGTTAGTTGCTCAGTTATCTTCAACTCTTTGTGACCCCATGGACTGTAGCCCACCAGGCTCCTCTCTCCACTTAATTCTCCAGGCCAGAATACTGAGGTGAGTTGTCATTCCTTTCTGCAGGGGATCTTCTTGACCCAGGGATTGAACCTGGGTCTCCTGCACCGCAGGCAGATTCTTTACTGTTTGAGCTACCTGGGAAGCCCTTGCATGCAATCACAAAACACTCCAAAAAGCCAAAGCCATCTAAAAAAAAAAAAAGTTGTTGGTATCATGTCCCCCAACTAGACTATACAACTAAGCTACAGTAATCAAGCAGTATAGGACTGGCTCAAAAGCAGATTTATAGATCAACAGAACAAAATAGAGAACCAAAGACATATCTACACACATATGGTCAATTAATCTACGGCAAAGAAGGCAAGAATAAACAATGGGGAAAAGATAGTATCTTTAAAAAATGAAATTAAAATATTCCCTAAACCATATGCAAAAATAAACTCAAAATATGTTAAAGATATAAGACCTGAAACTATAGAATTCCTGGACAGAAGCATGAACAATACTCTCTTTTATATAGAACTTGGCAATATATTTTGAATCTCCCTCCTCAGGCAAGGGGAACTGATGCAAAAGTATACAAATGGAACTACATCAAACTAAAAAGCTTTTGCACAGTGAAAGAAACCATAAACAAGATGAAAAGAAAACCTACAAGGTGGGAGAAGATATTTTTCAAATGACATATCTGATAAGGGGTTAATAACCAAAATATACAAATTCATGTAACTTAAAAAACAAAAACACCACAATTATAAAATTGCAGAGGATGTGAATAGTCATTTTTCCAAAGAAGACATGTAGATCATCAATAGGCATATGGAAAGATGCTGCTTCATCAGGGACATGTAAATCAAAGCCACAGTGAGATATCATGTTGTACCTATCAGAATGGCTATCATCCAAAAGATAAAAAATAATTAGTGTTGGCAAGGAAGTGGAGAAAAGGGAACCCAAGAATACTGATGATGGGAATGTAAGTTGGTATAACTACTATGAAAAACTCTGATGCTGGGAGGGATTGGGGGCAGGAGTAGAAGGGGACGACAGAGGATGAGAAGGCTGGATGGCATCACTGACTCGATGGACATGAGTCTGAGTGAACTCCGAGAGTTGGTGATGGACAGGGAGGCCTGGCGTGCTGTGATTCATGGGGTCTCAAAGAGTTGGACACGACTGAGCGACTGAACTGAACTGAACTATGAAAAACAATATGGTTTCCAAAAAAACAAAAAATAGAACTACCATACAATCCAGCAATTCTTCCTCTGTGTATATACCTATAGAAAACAAAAATATTATTCAAAAATATACATGGACCTCAATGTTTAATGTAACGTTATTTACAATACTCAAGATATGTAAGTGACCTGGGTGTCCATCAACAGTTTAATGGAAAAAGACGACACCACACACACACAATGGAGTATTACTGAGTCATTAAAAATAGACATGGATTTCCCTGGTGGTCCAGTGGTTGGAAATCTGCTTGACAGTGTGGGACACACAGGTTTGATCCCTGGTCTGGCAGGATCCTATCATGCTGCAGGGCAGCTAAGCCCACATGCCACAATTACTAAGCCTGTGCTCTAGAGCATATGCTCTGCAACAAAAGAAGTCAACACAATGAGAAACCCAAGGACTGCAATGAAGAGCATCTCCTCCTTTCTGCAATTTGAAAAAGCCTGTATGCAGCAAAGAAGACCCAGTGGAACCAAAGCTAAATAAATATATAAATAAAATTTTTAAAATAGCCCTAAAATGTTGCCATCTGAACAACATGGATGGACCTGGAGGATATTATGACCAGTGAAATAAGTCAGACAAAGAAATACAAATACCATATGTCTTTACTTATATGTGGAATCTAAAAAATAGAATGAATAAATATAACAAAATAGAATCAGACTCAAAGAGGAGAAACTAGTGGTTACCTACCAGCAGGGAGAGGGATTATGGAAGAGGTAATATAAGGAAAGGGGACTGAGAGGCATACACTGTTAGATATAAAATAAATGGATGTAATGTATAGGGATTCAAGTCAATGTTTCATATGGAGGACAATCTATAAAAGTCACAGATGAACCAATACAATATTGTAAGTTGATTATACTAAAAAAAGAAAAAATCCCAAACCTCAACCATCATTTTTAAATAATCTAACTTCTACCCAAAAATGTCAATGGAAGAAATACAATTGAATAAAAATACTTAATAAAGATCAGGTGGAAAGGGACAATAAGGGAAAAATGAAAAGAAAACAAATAGCAAAATTATAAAGCTAATACTAACCATATCAAGTATTATATTGAAATTACATGGACTTAACAATCCAATTACTTAATCAGACTGGATAAAAATACAAGACCACCTTTATGGTACCTAGGAGAAATATCCTACATGTAAATACACAGAAAAAGTAAAAAGATGAGAAAACATAAATCACAAAAGAGGTTAAGTATAGAAAGCTGAAGTGCCTGTATTAATACCAGACCTCCCTCAAAATCACAAAATACTAGAGTTGACACAAAGTATAAGAGAAAATATAAATGTCTTAATATTGGTAAAGACATTCAATTGGATACTATAAAACTTTCCATGAAGACAATGCTGATACAGTTAAATTCCCTATTGGTTCCCTCAAAAATCTTAAGAATAATGTCAGTGTTACACAAACTCTTTCAGAGAATTGGTTAAAAAGAGAAAACACTTTTCAATATTACCCTGATACAAAAACTAGACAAAAATATCACCTTCCAAAACACAACTAAATCTATCCTATGATTCATGCACAAAAATACAGCTGAAATATTTCAAAGTAGACAGCTATTTCAATTACAAACTTAATTAACAGCAACATTCTCTGTTCATACACCAGCACACACGAAAACCCTGGGGTATTCTCTCAAGCATATTAACCTAATCTTCAGAAATAAAATTTCTACCAACTCTTACTAGTATGTTAACTATTAGGCCAATGAAGACAGAACAGATGCTCTAGTATACTTCTTTCCAGTGGGAGGATCAGTCAAGTGTTCTGGATATGATCACATAAAGTTATAAAAACACATTGGCTATTGATTGTGGACGGCGAGGGTAAAAAACAGGACTGGAGTGTTGGCGTGTGCGTGGTGTGCCTGCATGCATGCATGTGTGCATGTTTTAGTGTGAATGCTTGAAAACAACATTGACAAATACATTTGCTGAAGCAATTTCCAAAACACAGAAAACTAGGAGAATCAGAAGTAACCTTGACCAATTCTGTCTTAAAAATAACCTGCTCACTAATAAATTAAAATAGTAACTGTTTACCTTAGATAAAAGTAAAGAATGGAACAAAGAAAAAAGATTGAAACACAAGATAAAAATACAGAATGGAACAAAGAAAAAAGGTTGAAACACCTGTAATCTCACCATCAAGAAAAAAATTGATTAATATTTTCTAATTTCCCTACAGTCTTTTCAAGACATACATACATTTTATCTAACCAATCCCAAACTCCTAGACACAGGATATTTACAGTGTTTTTCACAAAGATAAAAATGACTATGAAATAATCTTTATGTATAGAATATTGGTTAATATCTCTGATCATTTACTTAGGTCAAACTTCTAGAAGAATTTACAAAGTTGAAGGTTACGAACTCTTTAAAGTTCTTGATACATACTGCCAAATTTCAAAACAACTGGACTGAATTTCAGTCCATTAGAAGGCCCAGGATTTGTAGCTCTCATATTCATACCCTGACTAATGAAAAGTATTATGTTTTTCATCTTTGATTATCTGATGAGTGACAGTGTTATAACAGTGCATGATCTATAACATTATACAATGTTATAAAACAAAAGGCAGACATGAGCCCACATCGGGTAAGGCTTATCAGATGATCTATCCAAAGTCCACATACAGTTGTCATTAAGAGGCACACAAGGTAGACAGAAAAATCCATGGGAAGCAGACTTTGCTGGAAAACATATTAATAGTATTATACACAGAAGATTCCAGTCCTCTTGATCCTCCCTTCATCACTACATGCATTAACATGGTCACACATGTTTATAGGACAGAAGTAGTACAACTAAGTAAACATGGCATTATTCAGTTCACTTCAGTTCAGTCACTCAGTTGTATCTGACTCTTTGTGACCCCACGGACTGCAGCATGCCAGGCCTCCCTGTCCATCACCAGAGTTTACCTGTCCTCCCAGAGTTTACCCAAACTCATGTCCATTGAGTCAGTGATGCCACCCAACAATCTCATCCTCTGTCATCCCCTTCTCCTCCTGTCCTCTATCCTTCCCAGCATCAGAGTCTTTTCAAATGAGTCAGTTCTTCACATCAGGTGGCCAAAGTACTGGAATTTTCAGCTTCAGCATCAGTCCTTCCAATGAACACCCAGGACTGATCTCCTTAGGATGGACTGGTTGGATCTCCCTGCAGTCCAAGGGACTCTCCAAAGTCTTCTCCAACAACACAGTTCAAAAGCATCAGTTCTTTGGCACTCAGCTTTCTTTATAGTTCAACTCTCACATCCATACATGACTACTGAAATAACCATAGCCTTGACTAGATAGACCTTTGTTGGCAAAGAAATGTCTCTTCTTTTTAAAATGCTGTCTAGGTTGGTCATAACTTTTCTTCCAAGGAATAAGCGTCTTTTAATTTCATGGCTGCAGTCACCATCTGCAGTGATTTTGGAGCCCCAAAAAATAAAGTCAGCCACTGTTTTCACTGTTTCCCCATCTATTTCCCATGAAGTGATGGGACCAGATGCTATGATCTTAGTTTTCTGAATGTTGAGCTTTAAGCCAACTTTTTCATTCTCCTCTTTCACTTTCATCAAGAGGCTCTTTAGTTCTTCTTCACTTTCTGCCATAAGGGTGGTGTCATCTGCATATCTGAGGTTATTGGTATTTCTCCCAGCAATCTTGATTCCAACTTGTGCTTCTTCCAGCCCAGCATTTCTCATGATGTACTATGCATAGAAGTTAAATAAGTTAACTAAGCAGTCCTTTTCCTGTTTGGAACCAGTCTGTTGTTCCATGTCCAGTTCTAACTGTTGCTTCCTGACCTGCATACAGGTTTCTCAAGAGGCAGGTCAGGTGGTCTGGTATTCCCATCTCTTTCAGAATTTTCCACAGTTGATTGTGATCCACACAGTCAAAGGCTTTGGCATAGTCAATAAAGCAGAAATAGATGTTTTTCTGGAACTCTCTTGCTTTTTTGATGATCCAGAGGATGTTGGCAATTGAACTCTGGTTCCTCTGCCTTTCTAAAACCTGCTTGAACATCTGGAAGTTCATGGTTCATGTATTGCTGAAGCCTGGCTTGGAGAATTTTGAGCATTACTTTACTAGTGTGTGAGATGAGTGCAATTGTGCGGTAGTTTGAGCATTCTTTGGCATTGCCTTTCTTTGGGATTGGAATGAAAACTGACCTTTTCCAGTCCTGTGGCCACTGCTAAGTTTTCCAAATTTGCTGATATATTTAATCTCAGAATTCATTTCAAGGGCTTGCCTAAATTATTTCCTGATAACACATTCGATGTTAAAGTGGATGATCTATGTGTGTACTGCCTCAGTCACGTCTGACTCCTTGTGACCCCATGGACTGTAGCCCACCAGGCTCCTCTGTCCATGGGATTTTCCAGGCAAGAATACTGGAGTGGGTTGACATGCCCTCATCCAGGAGATCTTCTAAACCCAGGGATCAAACCCAGGCCTCCCTCATTGCAGATAATTCCTTTACCATCTGAGCCACCATGGAAGCTAGTGTTTTATTTGGCTATAGCTTCATGACAAACATTTTCCTAAGCAGGATGATTAAAGAGGCTTGATTCAGTGGGAGAAAGTCAGAATTTGGAGACTGACCTGAATAAAAATCCCCTGTTTATACTGTGTGAAATTTGTTACATTACATAGTCTATATCTATTCTAGTTAATGTGTAATGTAGGAAAAATAAAATCTATGTCACAGTAAGATCAGGTCTGTACCCCAACTGGTCAAGCTTAAGCCTCCTATGAGGGAGGGTGTGTGTGTGTGCGCATGCTCAATTGTATTCCATTCCTTGGAACGCCATGGACTATAGCATACCAGGCTCTTCTATCTAAGGGATTCCCCAGGCAATAAACTGGAGAGGGTTGCCATGTCCTCCTCCAGGAGATCTTCCTGACCCAGGAATCTAACCTAAATCTCTTTCAGCTCCTGCATGGGCAGGTGAACTGTACTACCTGGGAAACCCATGAAGGAGGAGAAACCAGTGAATCCTTCTCTGGATGTTACAGAGATGCCTCCTTCTTCCTCAGAAACAGGAAAGAAGCAAATTCATCAAAGCCCAAGTTTTCACACCATTTCAAGTTATGAAATTGAGAAAACAGGTTAGACTATAGCATTTCTTTCTCATGACCATCTGTAAAATGAACAAAATTCTCTGCTTAGATTCTCCTGAGAAAAATATTCACTGGACTTGAGCATTTTCCCAATAGAAAAATGTTATACAGAAGAAAAGTTTTTATTGGATTCTATTTTTGGAAGAGATTATTTCCAAATCTAAACCCAATCTGTGGCATAATTCTCGGTACATCTAACCCCACACTCAATGCTAATAGAAAATACTTTTCTAGAATAAGGGCTAAACTTAAATCTCTCCTACTAAAGCTTCACTTTTTGTCAATTTTCAGGAATACATGAAACTCTATATTTTAAACTTTGCTTTCCTATTCTTAAAGCTGTCTAAAAAGAGCAATCATAAAGATACTTTGAGGACAAGAAAATTGTAGGTTTAAAATATATAAGTTGAATTTACTATTAAAACTAATTATATGTAGGCTCCGCACGTTCTTCTAGCTTATTTCTATTTTAAAGGCAATTTTCCTGTTCTAAAGTAATTGTCTAGGTATTCTCTTCCTCCAAAGGAATTCTCCTGGATACTGATAACTGATAATGTACACAGGCAACCAGAGACAGAGAAGTTACTTTCCTAATACTTAGATATTCACATGTAGGAAACATGTGTTTCACAGGTCAAGACACTCAAAACTATCAAAAGTGGTGTATTTATTTCTGAAAGGATTTCAGAATAAGGAAATAATATTAGCATGGAGAATATTTTCCCCCAAATATCTTGAGACAATGTTTTTTTTTTTCATCTATTTTTTTTTTTTTTAATTTTAGGAGAGATAAAGAACTAGGTCTTGCTTCCCTTTAAAAATGTATACTTTCTGCATATGGATCTTAATGATTAAGAGTCTACTGTTAGAAAAAAAAATTCCTGAGTTTGGATTTCTACATTACCAGCTGTAGAACCATGGGAAAAACAATCTTTTTGCCTTAGTTTCCCCATATGTAATAATAATAATGAAATTATTATTATAGGTAATAATTTTGTCAACTTTATATAGTTGAGATTCAATGTGTGATTATGAATAAAATACTTAGTATCATGTATGTTACAGAGTAGGCACTATAAAAATTAATAAATGATAAAGGTAAAGGACCATGGCCATGTCTAACTCAATGAAACTACGAGCCAAGCCATGTAGGGCCACCCAAAATGGACGTGTCATGGTGGAGAGTTCTGACAGAACGTGGTCCACCGGAGAAATGAATAGTAAACCACTTCAGTAGTCTTGCCTTGAGAACCCCATGAACAGTATGAAAATGCAAAAATACAGGACAGTGAAAGAGGAACTCCTCTGGTCAGTAGGTGCCCAATATGCTACTGGAGATCACTGGAGAAATAACTCCAGAAAGAAGGAAGGGATGGAGCCAAAGCAAAAATAATACCCAGTTGTGGATGTAACTGGTGACGGAAGTAAAGTCTGATGCTGTAAAGAGCAATATTGCATAGGAACCTGGAATGTTAGGTCCATGAATTAAGGTAAATTGGAAGTGGTCAAACAGGAGATGGCAAGAGTGAACGTTGACATTTTAGGAATCAGTGAACTAAAATGGACTGGAATGGGTGAATTTCACTCAGATGACCATTATATCTACTACTGTGGGCAGGAATCCCTCAGAAGAAATAGAGTAGCCATCACAGTCACCAAAAGAGTTTGAAATGCAGTACTTGGAGGCACTCTCAAAAACGACAGAATGATCCCTGTTCGTTTCCAAGGCAAACCATTCAACATCACAATAATCCATGTCTATGCCCAATCAGTAATTCTGAAGAAGCTGAAGTTGAATGATTCTACGAAGACCTACAAAACCTTCTAGAACTAATAACCAAAAAAGATGTCATTCCCATGAAAGTCATAGTCTTTGAATGATACTACATTTACATCCCAGTTCCTGAATGCATAAAAAGTATAGAAGGAAAAAATAAATTATTACAAAACATCTGTCCATGATTAAGACTGACCATCATGAAGATTATCATACTGGACTGTTCAGATTAACAACAAATATGGTCATGATCTTTCAACTGAAATAAAACATTCTCCCAATGTTTTCAGGAGAAGAATAATTTATTTTCATTAAAAAATTTCCATATAGAAAATATTTAAAGTATATCATTTACCTGAATATGTAACTCACCCAGAATAAAATTTTAGAAAAACCGAAATATCTGAGGATGAGACTACAGGACTAGCTTTTAAAGAAGGATTTTAATCAGTCTAATCATCAAATTGTAAACAAGATTAAAGATTATAATCTTCAAGAGCTTTAAGAATGTTCTTAGTATAAATAGAAGAAAACAGTTTATTTAACAAATATAACACATGGCCGGTTTTGCAGTTAACACAGGCCATGTGATTTTTTTTTCAAATTATGTCAAAGAGGAAGTAAAATTGAGTTATGTCCATTCTTTTTTGCACGTGTACTCACACACATACAAATATGAATACCATATGCTATTCATGTCATCACTTTGTGAAAGTTGACATATTCTTTCATACCCCACTTTTCCATAATGCCTCCTGGGAAGATGCTACTTGATGAAAAATTAAGTTGAATCACTTTCTTTTTACAGAGTACAGAGATGAGAGTGACAAACCCACTGTACATCTCTGGCTTGCATAAGTTGCTCTTAAACTGTCACTTTAATTATTCTTGAACTGCAAGCTTGCCTCCAGGCAAATTTCACAGAGGTTTTAAATAATCCATTGTATAAAATATTATCATGGACAGTGGGAAAATACTGAAAATAAAAGACGAACACAGAGTTTAAACAAATACATGAAACACGTTTATTTCAGGACAGGTAAACTTTTAAAAATAGACCTTAACATATTTCTGTGTAGACTAGGTGCTTGAAATTTTCCGGTAAGTGGTTCTTCCAGTGCTTTCCTGATTCTTCGTCATAGGAGGGAGGGTGAGTCTATTTCGCTAAACACTTTGAAGACACTGTGAGTTATAAGTAATTATCTTAGAACCTGAAATACTATATAAATAAACAAACTAGACCTAGACTCATAGAGATATCCTTTAGGGGAATTTAAAAGGAAAGCTCCAACTACATTTGTGTACTCAGTCACTTAGTCATGTCCAGCTCTTTGCCTCCTCATGGACTCTAGCCCACCAGGATCCTCTGTCCATGGAGTTTTCCAGAGAAGAATACTGGAGTGGATTGCCATTTCCTACCCTAGGGGATCTTCCCAAGCCAGGGATCAAATCAACATCTCTTGCATCTCCTGCATTGGAGGGTAGATTATTTACCATTAGTGGCACTTCCTAATGTTATAATTTTTATTCTGCTCAAAATCAGCAGTCCTATCATCAGTTCAGTTCAGTTCAGTCGCTCAGTCATGTCCAACTCTGCAACCCCATGAATCACAGCACGCCAGGCCTCCCTGTCCATCGCCAACTCCCAGAGTTCACTCAAACTCGTGTCCATTGAGTTGGTGATGCCATCCAGCCATCTCATTCTTTGTCATCCCCTTCACCTCCTGCTCCCAATCCCTCCCAGCATCAGAGTCTTTTCCAATGAGTCAACTCTTCGCATGAGGTGGCCAAAGTACTGCAGTTTCAGCTTTAGCATCAGTCCTTCCAAAGAACACCCAGGACTGATCTCCTTTAGAATGGACTGGTTGGATCTCCTTGCAGTCCAAGGGACTCTCAAGAGTCTTCTGCAACAACACAGTTCAAAAGCATCAATGTGTCGGCGCTCAGCTTTCTTCACAGCCAACTTTCACATCCATACATGACCAATGGAAAAACCATAGCCTTGATTAGATGGACCTCTGTTGGCAAAGTAATGTCTCTGCTTTTCAATATGCTGTCTAGGTTGGCATAACTTTTCTTCCGAGGAGTAAGCGTCTTTTAATTTCATGGCTGCAATCACCATCTGCAGTGATTTTGGAGCCCCAAAAAATAAAATCTGACACTGTTTCCCCATCTATTTCCCATGAAGTGATGGGACCAGATCATACTCACTCTTTATTGAATTTCTAAAATTATTTGTGAATGAATGGACTACTTTTAAATAATTTTTGCATTTTGCATTTAATGCTCATAGCAATGATATAAAAAAGCATTATTGGTCACATTTCGTAGTTTGGAGAGATTAGGCAATAACCCAAGTTACTCAATTTATTGTTGAGGTTTTGGTTTTTTAACCCATTTCTATCTCCCAAATCCTGGCTTTCACCACATGAGGTGGTAGGTATAGCAATGGCTTTTTTCTTCTGGGAAGAACGAGGGAGAGTGGAAAGAAATGAATATTTACCCAGCATTTTTTAAAAATATAACCAATATGATCAAACCAGTCAATCCTAAAGGAAATAAGTCCTGAATATTCATTGGAAGGACTGATGCTGAAGCGCCAACACTTTGGCCACTGGATGATAAGAGCCCATTCATTAGAAAGAACTTTGATTCTGGGAAAGATTTAAGGCAGGAGAAGGGGACAACAGAAGACGAAACGGTAGGATGGCATCACGAACTCAATGGACATGAGTTTGGTCTAGGTAGGTCTGGGAGATGAGTGTGGTGTGCTGAAGTCCATGGGGTTCGCAGAGAGTCAGACACAACTGAGAGACTGAACAACAAGAAGGTACTAGTTAGTATTTTACTTATTCTGGATCTTTCACATCATACTGTTTCAAAGAAAGTTATGTATGTGGAAGTGCTACTACATATACATCTGCAGACTTGGAAATATGTCTTCTGGTTCTCTGGATATTACCTATTTAATCTAGCCCTCCAGCTTGATAGTCTTAAAATCATTTGAATCCCAAATTAACTCTTCTTCCTAGCCTCTGCCCATGGAAATTTCCTGAAGCAGCCTTTCTTCTCTTCATATTTTATAGTTCTGGCCATATTCCACTCCATACAATGCAACCTCTTCTTCAACTATCAAAGTTTAAATACTGTAGCTCAAATAACAATAGGGTGTTTTCATTTGATAAAAGCATTGTCTTTATAGGAGTTGGACTATTTAAGTCAATGTATAATAAAACAGGCAGAATGCCCTTTAGGCCAGGAGTCTCCAACCTCCCCCAACCAAGGCCACACAGCAGGAGGTAAGCAGTGGGAAACAAGCAAACAAAACTTCATCTGTATTTATAGTCAATCCCCATCGTTCTCCCATCACCCCCAGATAGGAAAGTCTAGCTGCAGGAAAACAAGTTCAGGGCTCCCACCGATACTGCATTATGGTGAGTTGTATAATTATTTAATTATATATCAATAATAATAATGCAATAATAATAATACAAATAAAGTGTATAATAAATATAATGTGCTTGAATCATCCCCAAACCACCCCCACCCTTGGTCCATGGAAACATTGTCTTCCATGAAACCTGTTCCTGGTGCCAAAAAGTTGGGGATAACTGCTTTACATCTACAGAAAGAATAATTCTAGAACACTCTAGTAGATGATATAGGTTGAGTCACTAAATATTCTATCTTCTGTATCCCTCATCTCTCTATACAATGTAGGCTGGAATATCTAAAAACAATCAACAAAAACAAACTTATTTTTCCAGGTTTTCATCCAGGTGACTTATTTCTGGCCAATGAGTTTAAAGCCATATCGGGCCAATCTTCTAACTCTATCTTATTTTTGTGCTGTTTTTTTCCTCCAGTTTGTTCTTAGTGTGATAGATAGAGCTACAGTAGTAAGGTTGAGACTGTTAGGTAGTGGATGTGGGAGAAAGGTCAAGTTTAATGTGAAGGTACAGTCTTTGACATCTGTGAGTTGCTAAAGAATGTGAAGAAACACGTACCTTCATATTTTGGGGATGTAAGAAAATGCAGTTGGATTTTCTGGCCCTGATGCAGAATGCTTTATGAATTTTATACTAAAGAAAGGTCATCACCAAAAATAAATAAACTGACAAGCTGACACAGCAAACTGCAACCCTATGGCTCAAAAGACAAATGTCATCAGCTCACACTGGAAAGTGAAAGTGTTAGTCATTCAGTCAAGTCCCATTCTTTGCCACCCAATGGACTGTAGCCCGTCAGGCTCCTCTGTCCATGGAATTCTCCAGGCAACAATATTGGAGTGAGCAGCCATTCTCTTCTCCAGGGGAGCTTCCTGACCAGGGATAGATCCCAGGTCTCCTGCATTGCAGGCAGATTGTTTACCATCTGAGCCACCAGGGAGCCCAACTGACTGTGTTCAAAAGATCTTGAAATTTACCAGAGTCAGCTGAGAAGCAGCTCTTTCTGTACAATAGAGATATATCAGTATTTTATCTGGGTACTTAGGTCAGATGCTGACCCCTAATATTCCTGCCTCTAATTCTGAGTTCTTCCTCACCCAATCCCCCCACTCATGTTTTAACCCCCTGCCAATTTATACATAGGATTGGGTATTCTCTGCATAGGAAATCAAAGTATTATACCCCCTAGACAGAAAGATATCTAGATTAGAGACAAATATACATCCTGATCAATATATCATGGAATTAGCCAGGGTTACTAATGCCACCAACTTTATATAACAACGCAAATCTCAGTGGCCTAAAACAAGAAAGGTTTATTTCTTGTTCATTTCAGAACTGAGCAGCTCATATATACATACTTTCCCACCTCTGGAGTCTCCCTCCCACCTCCTCATCCACAGGTGGATGACCTCCTAGGTCATCACAGAGCACCATGCTGAGCTCCCTGCTACACAGCAGCTTCCCACCAGCTAACTATTTCACACATGGTAGTGTATATATGTCAATACAACTCTCCACACATATGGCTGTTTCGTGAAGTTGTACAGCAGAAACTAACACATTGTAAAGCCATTCTGTCCCAGTTAATAAAAATAAAAAGCAATTTTAAAGAAGAAAGTATTGTGACTTCTTTCTAAGCAATGACTGAAGGGTTCCTTCTGCAATTACTCTGTGGCTCTGTCGGATGCGGGCCCTCTCTAGAGTCATCCTCTGGGTCCATCGACCTAGCTGGTGTGTTAAGACCTTGTGGCAGAAAGTGGAGAAGAATTACAGAGCCTCTTGATGAAGGTGAAAGTGGAGAGTGAAAAAGTTGGCTTAAAGCTCAACATTCAGAAAATGAGGATCATGGCATCCAGTCCCATCACTTCATGGGAAATAGACGGGGAAACAGTGGCTGACTTTATTTTGTGGGGGTCCAAAATCGCTGTAGATGGTGACTGCAGCCATGAAATTAAAAGACGCTTACTCCTTGGAAGGAAAGTTATGACCAACCTAGACAGCATAATAATAAGCAGAGACATTACTTTGCCAACCAAGGTCCATCTAGTCAAGGCTATGGTTTTTCCAGTGGTCATGTATGGATGTGAGAGTTGGACTATAAAGAGGGTTGAGCACAGAATAATTGATGCTTTTGAACTGTGCTATTGGAGAAGACTTTTGAGAGTCCCTTGGACTGCAAGGAGATCCAACCAGTCCATCCTAGGGGAAGTCGGTCCTGGGTGTTCATTGGAAGGACTGATGTTAAAGCTGAAACTCCAGTATTTTGGCCACCTGATGCGAAGATCTGACGCATCTGAAAAGACCCTGATGTTGGGAAAGATTGAAGGCAGGAGGAGAAGGGGACGACAGAGGATAAGATGGTTGGATGGCATCACCAACTCAATGGACATGAGTTTGGGTAAGCTCCAGGAGTCGGTGATGGACAGGGAGACCTGGCGTGCTGCAGTTCATGGGGTCGCAAAGAGTTGGACACGACTGAGTGACTAAACTGAACTGAACTGACAGTTGCATGTGCCATTATATGAACCAGTTATGGGGATAATACACATTGCTTACCTCCAGATAATACTGGTCAGAAACCAAGCACATGGGACCAAAATTAATAAAAGGGAATCTTGGCAAATAGCCTTCCTGTGTTCCCAGGGAGAGAAGACAAGACAATTAAGCAGATAAATAACCTCTGTCACAACCTGTCTCATGTGGATTAAGCTAGAATGAGTCTGTCCTTTGAGATTCTTTTTCTTGAATGAACCAATAAAGTCTAGTTTCCAACTATGCATGAATGAATACAAGACTTGGCATATGGAGATTCAAGTGAGAAACCCTGCCTGCCATCATTCAGTGTGGAACTAAAACCAAGATGCTACAAATGTCAGACACTGAAGCCTGCAATCTCTGATTCCAAAATTCATGCTCCTATGGGATCAACTGAATTTCAAATTTTTTTTATGAAAATTAATTGTCCTAAATTTTGGTCATTCTGTTTTCTAGAAAATAGAGAGACAATACGACATTAACAAAGTATCTCTTGGTAACCTGTTGCAAATTAAATCTGACACAAGGAAAATAAGGGACAATTTTAGGCTGATGGCAAACATAAAGGTGATTTATCTTTTAGCAAACGTATCAAATGGCTCACAAACACAACATGTTAATGGGTTGCCTAAAAATAATAGCACTACAACAATCTCAGCATTTCTCATGTGCCATAATCTGTGCTGTTCTTTATTTACTTTATGATAAATCTCATTATGACATAAGAAGTGTTTAACCTCCCCTTTTATATAAAGAGAAGCTAAAAGTCCAACAGCCAAAGAAACACAATAAATTGTCTATAATTAGCTGAATGACCACATGTACAAAGTCACAAATCACGTAAGTGAACTCAAGTTTATCTCAAAGCAACGATTATATTTATATTTTATCAACTACAAGGAACAGAAATGTTGAAAAAAATATTCTGAAGTCATATTCATCAGTAAGCCAATTAAAGAATGGGTTATTTCCTGATTTTAAGTTGCATTTATTACTATAAACTAGGCGATAGAGAATATTCATTAAAATTTTTATTGTTAATAATTATTGTGCTCTTAGCATGTACCAGGGACTATGTCAAATACATATATGCATTTTAAAAGTACATTGGTCAGCTATCACTGCAATGTGGTTACATACTAAACAGCACTAAAACTCATTGACTTACAGCAAGAAGTATTTAACTCTTACAGGTTTGTGAGTTGTCAGCCACTCAGCAGGCATAAGCTGTATTTTATGTTCCAGTCTCAAGGCTGAAGATTGGGTTTAGGTCTGCTCTATATAACTCTCATTTTACTTGGACCAAATGCTACCTGGACCATGTTTTTCTTAAGGTAAATAGCAAGAATACAAGAGTAAGTGACAAAGCATCTAGTCTGCAAAGATTTTTGCCCAGAAGAGACCATGGTCACTTCTGCCCACATTCAAATGTGTGGAGCACAGGGAGGGCACTGTGAATCTGCAAAAATAATTCAACCTATAGAAAAAGCAATCCTGAAATCCTGATAACAACCCTTTTAGGAAGATACCTAGTTAAATGAGTGCTTCTCTTGTGGCTCAGCTGGTAAAGAATCTGCCTGCAATGAGGGAGACCTGGGTTCAATCCCAGGGTTGGGAAGATCCCCTGGAGAAAGGAAAGGCTACCCATACTAGTATTCTGGCCTGGAGAATCCCATGGACTACAGTCCACGGGGTCACAAAGAGTCGGACATGACTGAGTGACTTTCACTTTGTTTAAATGAGTAACCTTTTTAAGGTCAGAGTTAGGAAGGACCAGAGTCATATTTTAAACTCAGGTTCAGACAACTCCAGCCTAAGATCTAAGCTACAATACTGTCAAGTTGATAGCATTCTTGACTCAAGGATATATACCAGTTCATATTCAATTTTAGGCCACTGGCTACAAAAAATTGTCAGGCTATATAATTTACTATATCTATATCTATACCTATCTATCTATCTATCTATCTATCTATATATATATTGGAGAAGGAAATGGCAACCCACTCCACTCCAGTGTTCTTGCCTGGAGAATCCCAGGGATAGAGAAGCCTGGTGGGCTGCCCTCTATGGGGTTGCACAGAGTCGGACACGATTGAAGTGACTTAGCAGCATATATATATATATATACACACACACATATATTTTATATATATATACACATATATACACATACACACACAATTAGTTTAAGAATTGGTTTCTTTGACCAATTAGGTATGTCAAAAAGCAAAAGTCTATCATATATCTGTCATGTTAAAACACTCTAAAATCCTTCATTTCAAATGAATTGAACTCTTTACGTCTCCATGAACAAAATGGTAGCTTAAAGAATTCAATTTGACAAAACTTTTGTTTTAGGTATTTTTAAAAATGTATTTCCTTTTATAAAATTCTATAGATTTTGTAGATTTTCCATCGATCATGAAAATTTAAACTTAATTTTAATTTGCAAAAAACCCTAAACATTCTTCCTTTGTCTCCTTTGAGAGGCTTTGTTTGCAGATAACAATAATTCTTTCCCAAATTGTTTTAAGAGAAAACTACAAAAGCACACATTCATTTGCATGTAGGTTAAATTGTCCTCTGGATGAGATAAAGTCATTTTACTTTCTCTGAGATGACTTTTTTTAAATAAAAAATAAATGTAAATGTCTGTTTCCTCATTCAATTAATGAAAATTTTGTAGATATTTTTGTTTCTTAGATTGGAGAAGACTTCAAAGGCCTTTAGTAGCCAGCATGTGAAGCAGCAGGATCACATCCAGCAATTAGAATCATCAGAAATCACCTTTATCAGGACTTTGAACTTTCTTCAAAGGAAAAAGGTTCTTGCTGGGTTTTCACTTCTTTTTTTAAAAAGTAGTTCTATTTGATACATTTCTGTTCAACTTCAAATATTCAATCATAGAATTATACAAGGATATTATAAAGGAATATTTTGGCATCTTTTTGAGAGAATTATTACTTAGGGTAACAAAGTACTACCGCATGAATTATTACAATTAGTAGTAGTTTAATTACGATTGCATCCCAGTATTGCTATGCTTTCAAATTACTGAGATTAAGTTAGAAAATAAGGTATCTCATATTCTAAGGCATTACAATATCATAGGACCTAGTGCAGTATGACTTAAAAGAAGAAAGTATGCAAAATATTATTGAAATAGAGACAATAGAATTTATGAGGATCCACCCAGGACATCAGAGAGAAAAGTACAATAAAATTCAAGAAGAGACTTAGGTAAGACCCAAACTGAGAATACAGATTAAATCTAAAACAAGACAAACTAAATTTCACATGATTTCCCAGATCTAGGATCTGAGAAATCCCATTTTCTTTACATTTTGGAGAGCATGAGGACAAATGTTGAAAATATAACCTGCATTTATGTAATAGGATGTAGGAATAAAATTTCCAGGTAATTTAATATTTCAAAGAAATTTTCCAGAAAGGTCAGATGTCTAGGCTTGAGAGTAGCAACTTAAGATATACCAGTTTTTAACTCGAATGTGAATGACCCTGTTTTCTGGATGAGTGATTTATTGAGATAATACCATACATGGCTTTCAAATATCACAAATTTAGGACTTAAAGGTAAAAAGGAAATGTGGACAAAAATGGAGTTTAAAATATAGAGGGCTTCCCTGGTGGCTCCGTGGTAAAGAATCCACCTGACAATCAACGCGGGAGACCCAGGTTTGATCTCTGATCTGGGAAGACCCCATGTGCCTCGGAGCAACTGAGCTCCTGCACCACAACTAGTGAGGCTGCACTCCAGAGCCCAAACAGCTACTCCTGAGCCCACGCGCTGCAACTGCTGAAGCCAGCATGCCTGGGAACCACTGCTCAGCAGGAGAAGCCACCAAACGAGAAGCCTGCACGTGCTGCAGCTAGAGGAAAGACCACGCAGCAACAAAGACCCAGCACAGCCAAAAATAAGTAAAAAAAATGATACGATTATTTTTTCTAAAAATAGAGACTTATTGAAGGCAAAGACTATGCTTTTCTTAATATAATAATGCAATTTATAACAGAAATGCTAGTTTTCAAAATGTTTCCAATGATGTACTCTGTTTCTAAAATAATTATTAGCACTCCAGTCTATGTTTAGATACATAGATGCATGCATCCATGCGTGTGCACACAACTGATTATGATTGTGCTTATATACACATACATGTAGATATACGCATACACACACACACGCACACACACACACACATTTCTGCATTAATATGGAGTTAACATTTCAAGGCATACTCCAAAGTAGAAATTCAGAAATGACAGAGTATAAAAAAGAACATTTTTCTCTCAGATCTTAGTAGCTTTATTGTACTGTGTCATAAATACATTCCACTTTAGAGGTCAGATAGACACAAATGAAACTTTTTTTAAAGATTTTTTTTTTTAATGTGGACCATTTTCAAAATCTTTATTGAATTTGTTAACAATATTGTGTCTATTGTTTATGTTTTCTTTTATTGGCCACAAGGCACGTGGGATCTTAGATGCCCAACCAGGGGTCGAACCTGCACCCCTGCACTGGAAGGCAATAATAAATTGCCTTCTTAATAAATGTAACTTCTATAAGCATACTTATTATCACTCTTAACCACTGGACCACCAGGGAAGTCCCAAAACAAATGTAGCTCCTCTAAGCATACTTCTAAAATAGTGAAAGGTGGTATGCATAATCAAAATACAGAAGGAAGAATAAATTTGTTTCCAACATGTATCTTTTTAATAAACTGAGGTCATGTAGTTGCATGCAGTAATAGATCAAAGTAGAGCTTATTTTAATTGAATGTTCATCAAAGAAAATACCCCATCAATTCCCATTTGTGACACTTGAAAATATGGTATTTAATTCCCCTTAATAAAAAAAAATCACAATTTTATTTTATTGGAAATATGGTAGAGATCATTTTAAAGGCAAAGTTATATATAGAACAACAAAGAAATTAAAAATGAATCTCCAAATTGAATTACCCAGAAAAAATTAATGTCTGATAACATGTTTCTGAGTATTAATGGAGTTAAAAAGATGAATGATGTCATAGATCATCTGTGGCATGAAGTGGAGGGCAATGGGAGTGCTCCATTCTGGGTACAGTCAGTAAGAGAGTATATTGACTATAGATAATTTGGAAATATTAATAAAATTAAAATTTGCTTTTTATTATCACTCTGTACCAGCAATTCTAAACAATAACTATAATTACAACACTCCTCCCATCAGAATAGATTCCTCCCAATGACACTCCACCTTGGAACACTAATGGAATAGCTAGCTAGCTGATAAATATATTCATAAAGTTGAATTTTATAGCAAAATTAATTTACTCTATTTTAACTTAAGTAAATTCACATAGAACTGAAGAAAGAACAGACAGTCAGGGAAATATAGCTTTACTACATCAGATATTACCATCCAAAATATAATTCTAACAATAAGAAAGGTTATATTTATGTTAAGATATAGGAGTCATTATTTTAATCATCAGGGGATTGAGGAAGGAGAAAAACAGGATACTACTGGCCTTAGATAGTTAAGGTGCATATCAGTGGAATGATTTCAGTAAGACTATACTTTTGCATCTTCCCATACACAGAAAGCAATGGCACCCCACTCCAGTACTCTTGCCTGGAAAATCCCATGGATAGAGGAGCCTGGTAGGCTGCAGTCCATGGGGTCGCTACAAGTCAGACACGACTGAGCGACTTCACTTTCACTTTTCACTTTTATGTTTTGGAGGAGGAAATGGCAACCCACTCCAGAATTCTTGCCTGGAGAATCCCAGGGACGGGGGAGCCTGGTGGGCTGCCGTCTATGGGGTCGCACAGAGTCAGACACGACTGAAGCGACTTAGCAGCAGCAGCATACACAGAAAAGCACTAAATTCACTAAGTTGAGATGTTTGATTTTTTTGTTGTTGGTTAATCACTCAATCGTGTCTGACTCTGCAACCCAAGGACTGTAGCCTGTCAGGCTCCTCTGTCCATGGAATTCTCCAGGCAAGAATACTGGAGTGGGGATCTTCTCCAGGGGATCTTCCCGATCCAGGGATCTTACCCATGTCTTCTGCATTGGAAGGTGGATTCTTTGCCACTGAACCACAAAGAAAGCTTCTGGTTTTCCTTAATTAACAGTAAGGGCATGGCAACCCACTGCAGTGCTCTTGCCTGGAGAATCCCATGGACAGAGGACCAGGCAGGCTACTGTCCATGGGTCCATGGTGTCATAAAGAGTTAGACACCACTGAGCTACACACACAGACACACAATCTTTCGACGTTCTGGTTATCTGAGGGTTTTGTTTGTTTGTTTTGTTTTGTTTTCCAAAAACTCCTATTTATCCTGGCTCCTTTCTTTCCTCTTCAGAACAGCCCCTCAGAGCTATATGAGAGACAGTCTCCTGGACATAAATCTTTAGGAGTAAAACATTATTCTCAACTTTTAGGTTGTGCTTTTTAGTTGACACCAGAATTCACAGATTTTGTTTACTGGTAA